>NC_057343.1:40626428-41946785 GCF_016509475.1 Prionailurus bengalensis
GGTGACTCAGTCGGTTGAGTGGCCGACTTCAGCTCAGGTCATGATCTCATGGTTCATGGGTTCCAGCCCTGCGTTGGATTCTGTGCTGACAGCTTGGAGCCAGGAGCTTGCTTTCGATTTTGTGTCTCCCTCTCTCTGCCCTCCCCCACTCAAAAATAAATAAAACATTTAAAAAAATGAGAATACATATCTGTGTCTAACGTAGGGGGCCTTATCTTTACAATCTTCATTGTGTAACAAATTATTAATTTCGTCAACTCATCCTCATTCGTCTTTATGTGTTGAGATACTTGAAAAAGTTAATAAGCAGTTTTCTAAATCTGCTCCACTGTTTTCTGTACCACAGCTAATCATCACATTTCACCATAATTTGTGGTTATGATATGGTTATTTCATCATAAGTTGTCAGGTCTCAGATATAATTATTGTTAAATTTCATAATTTTAATATGTTAAAAATTAAATCCATTCAGGTTTAAATAATGAATGCATTTACAGGTTATAGTTTACCTTCTAGGAATATCCTTCCGTAATCTTTGCTTTTTCAGTTACAGGGATTAACTTCTGCTTTGCAGAAGATAATAATTAAATAATGGTATAAAATAAAGAGTGCTCTAAGGTCTGATTGAAAACATTTAAATCCATGCCTGTCCCCCTGCTCCACCCTCCCCCAGTCCCCATCCAACCAATATGTAGTGTCTTCTTTAAGATAAAGGGATTAAATGGTCCCAGATTCTTTCCTGCCATTCTAAAATTGAATATTGCACAATAAATATACTATTATTTTTACAAAAGTATAATATATAAAGTATAGTATTTATTTTTAAGTACATGAAAGGTGATAACATTACATAATTTTTAAAGTTAGGTATTTTTAGGCCCAAAGTTCATGGTGGTGTCAATGTCTGCTGAGTTGAAATCCAACACTCTTTTGATTAGATCGCACTACTCTGTGCATACTGAATTCTGCAAATGAAGATTCAGTTTGCAGATCTGAATGCATACAAGTAACCTTTTCTATCACAGCAGCATTTTACCTTCATATACATTTTACTGGGATCTCTATTTTCTTTTAAGAAAATAATGTAAAATGTTGATGACTTCTCTCAAAGTTATAAATTCTTGACTAATTTGTTCGGGCAACATGGCACCACTGGATAGTGGGATATTGATCATTATCTAGCTTTTATTGAATTCTAGCTATAATCAGGATGCTTAATAGTGTGTTATTATATCTCTAAAGGAAACAGTTCTCTAAATTAGAACACATTAATATAGTTACTAAGCCTTTAAATTCTCTTGATAATCAAAAATAATTTTGATTAAGTATCTACTTGTGCCTGTTTTCTTGTTCTTTTAATGAGGTAAAATCAAATTTCAAATGGTTTTTGCTAACAATATGTTTAATATATTTAATATATATAGTATACATCATATATACATATATATACTTTTTAAAGTACCACGTATCTTTGATAATACTTGTTACTCATTTAATTTTATAAATATTTTGCAACTCATATGTTTTTATACTTTGCACTGCATGTGATCACTGCACAAAATAATTTTCAAAAACAAAACACTTTTTCAAAGAGAAGGTAATGTAAAGGCTTTGTATCAATATGGATTAATATAAATATTTGAGACCTGCTTTATTAAGATGAATTTCTATGCAAATTCTTACAAGAGTAGACTCTATTTGCAGCTGTAAAAATGAATACATAAAGAAATGACAAGACAGACAGCCTGTCACAGCAGCAGCTGCTACAGTCTATACAAGAGATGTGAAAGAGAATGAACAGCCTGTCTGTTTTCTTGCTGCTCTGTGTAGAATGCGCTGGTAAGGGGATCATGGCCTTAGGCTTGTCTGCACGTATGCCGCGTAATTGGAAAGTGAAATATGTGAATTTTCCTAAGTTAACAAAGAATTCCAAATGATAGCCTTATTGTTGAACATGCATATTTGCTCCTTAATTTATCTTTGAAGATTATTTGGTTTAATTGATTTTATCTATAAAAATCCCCCATTGATATAATTTGAATATTAATTGAATAAAATTTTATAAATGAGTCAATTCATAACAAACTCCTGCATATTTACTCTTTCCAGAGCTTCCTAGTTTCCTTACAACATTTAAAAGTATCAAGCATAAGTTGTGTTTTTAAAACACATCAAATTGTGTTGAAAGTCTTTAGTTACACATATTCATTGATTCAAACCAAAATGAATTAGGGGCACCTGGGTGGCTCAGTGGGTTAAATGTCTGACTTCAGCTCAGGTCATGATCTCACGGTTCATGAGTTTGAGCCCCACTTAGGGCTCTGTGCTGACAGCTCAGAGCCTGGAGCCTGCTTCAGATTCTGTGCCTTCCCTTGTCTCTGCCCCTTCCCCACTCATGCTCTGTCTCTCTCTGTCTCTCAAAAATGTTTTTTTAGAAAAGGAAGTCTGTAAACTTTTATAGGAATTAGAACTGGGGGATAGGAAAGGAGCCCTAAAATTAAGTTTTAAATATGATTTATAATAAGAGATTACTACTAGTGTCCACAGTGCAGATCATACAGGGAAATTTGTTAGTGCAAGGTGGGGGGGAGAGGAGTGGTGGTCATTCAAGGTGGGGAAATTATGAGGCTCAGAAAACACTCATATTGGTTATTGTGGAGTCTAGCTAACTAGTAGTTGACTCTTAGCTTGTTCTCCATTTGAAGTAGTTTCTATCTCCCTTGATTAAGTCAAAGAAAGCATAGAAGCCAAGAGAGGACTTCCCTTACTTCAAGCTTGTGGGATTCTCACGTGAACCCTGACAGTGGAGGCCAACAGACAAGGTATTAGGTGCTGGCTACATAATTCACAGGGCTCAGTGCAAAATGAAGATGTTGGACCCCTTGTTCAAAAAGTAGGAAAAAATACTGTTAAAAGTACTACAATTTGAAGTGCTTTACTTTTTTTTTTCTTTTTTTTTTATGTCTCTCACAACTGGTTCGTTTGTTGTTTAATAATCTAATTAAACAGGGGTGTCTGGATGGCTCAGTTGGTTAAGTGTCCAGTTTCAGCTCAGGTTATGGTCTCATGGTTCCTGAGTTTGAGCCCCATGTGGGGCTCTGTGCTGATATAGCCTTAATCCTGCTTCAGATTCTGTGTGTCTGTCTCTCTCTCTGGTGTCCCCCTGCTTACATTCTGTCTCTCTCAAAAATAAGTAAAAATTTAAAAAAATTGAAAAAATAATCTGAGGAAAAAATAAAATTTTTAATATTTCAGCATAAATTTTACCATTTATCTTTATGATGTATAATTCTGGTTTAAAATTCCAATGAAAGACTATGTAAATTATATATGAAATTACACAATTTGTTTTTTTGTATTGCATACATGGTTTTGTATTTTGTTCTTAACAGATGGCGGAAACTGTAAAACTATCTCAGTGGATTTTTTCTTTTTGACTTGTGCACATAATGCCAACACTCTCTACATGTTGCTTACTGATGATAAGGACTGAAAGGAAAAGGAAATATGGGTTGCCTTATATTTCCTTTTCCTTCTGGGTCATAATTTTCTATATAAGTGGTTGGATAATACAAGGAGTAATAAAATAAATAAATGATATGATAGGGTTTTTTGAGTGTTTATGTTTTATAGAACACGAATGACATTTTATTTCTGCATTTGAAGCAAGTGCAAAACTGAAAGTTGCATCCTCTTAAAGCTGTCATTGCCTGAATTTAATCAATAGTCAATTTTAACAAGCTTCCTTTGCACTTGCTTTGAGTCTCATTGAACCTAGATGCATCATGAGTGTTCTGTAATTCTATGTCCTTGGGACATTGTACGTGCTCTGTTTGAATAGGGCAGCCGAAAACAGCAACAGACACATAATGTGTGTATCTTCTGTCTTGTCACACATGCTCCATTGTCTCATTGGACATGCAGCACAGAAGTGCAAAGATAAAATTATTAAGAATTCCAAGAAGACAGCAGAACATTAGACAAGCAGTATCTTTCAGAGCATAAATCCCTGTACCCCTGCACAGGTCTGATGCTCATGAAGCCAGCCCTGCAGGAGGTCTAATAAAAACTAAAGCGTATTTGAATCTATATTCTTCAAATTTAACATGATTCCAATTGCCTAGACAAATGTTTGTACCAGTAAAATTTTATTTTTGAATTGTATTCTTTCTTATGTAGATATACAGAAGGTTAAAACAAATTATTTTAAGAAAGTTAACTTAGAGGGATGTTGTGTACTATATAAATTAATTTAGTGCATTTAACATGAAAGTTATTTCTGACAACTTTTGTTGGGGGATGTCATGGAAACTAATGTGAGTGAAGTATTCTCTTGGTTATTTATACTCAAGTATCTTTATGGCAAATCCATATTTGTTCTACATTTCCTGACCAAGGAAATACTCTGTGACTTGATGGACGCTTCTTGGGTTTCTGTTACTGCTTTAGTCCTTTAATCTTCTTTGTTCTCTGCCCCCATTACATGATTTTGAAAAAGTAGGAATCCATAGGTCTATGCAAGATATTTCCAATTATGTTGGATGCATGAAGCAGGTTTGAATTATAGGAGTTTCTTGGAATAAAGATGTTAATTGCTTTCCCACATGTTAATCTTCTAAAGCTATTTGCTTAAGGAAAGAATCTCTTTTTCAATATATGCAAGCCTTCTGTAAAACCTCTGTAAAAGCACAAAACCTGTCTGCATTTGTAAAGCATTTTTACAAAAAGTATAACTAATTAGTAAATATAGATACAAGTCCTCTCAGATACTTAATATGAAATGTAAAGTTATTATGAGGCAAGAATTTGCCATAAATATATAATAATAATCTTCAGTTCTTTTGTTGCTGTTGTTATAATTGTCTACAAATTTATGTACTTGCCTCATTTTTATTATTAACTGCATTTTATGTAAGTTTAAAGACTATTTCCTCCTGTTCTTCCTTGACCTGTGCTTTTGGAGCAAAATTCTATTTTTAGATTCACCTTGGAGGGGGGAGAAAAAAAAGAACATCTTTCCTTAATGTAAGTTCACATTCATCAATTTAGATGGGAATTTCATTGGAAATCAATAAACAGAGAACACAAAAAAATTTCAAAGCTTGTCAACTAAATGGTTTGTGAAGCTAGGGAGTTTAGAAAAATCACCCAATTTATGATCACTGGATTAAGGGAATGAACTGTAGTATGATCAATTCCAAATATATCTTACATGTGATACTTGTCTAACCATTTGTTCTGCTTTTCCATTCTATTATCCTCTGCACATGATCTTTTCATTTTCTATCAAATAATAGATAATAGTATCAGGGGTTTTAGAAACAAATTTCATATCAGTTCCTCTGGTAAAATAACACAATGGTAAATTTGAAAAATACATCACATTCATTTCATCATCCAGTCATCAGTATTTGAAGAAGAATTCATTCAAGAGTATACTACACAGAGACAAAGGAACTAATAGTGATAGGTCAGGAACATTTGTCTTTTGTCATAAAAACAGTAACAAAATTATCTTTAAATCTAAACTGGAAAGAATTACGATGGTTTTAATTTTATTTGTCCATAGTACATATTCAATAAAAATTGGAATTGATGAATAAATCAGTCCGTAGAATTTTTTGTTTTATTTGAGAAGCAAAGACATATGAATCACTGATTTATGAAATGTGAAAGTATCATCCAAAGTAATTTAGAGTGGTTCTTTCAAAAACATAGATTCATTTAAACACTTTAGGTAAATATTTTGCTTGTGAATTATAAACTTGGATTTGGATTATACTCTTTTTTTTTTGTTTTTTTTTTTAATATTTTTTTTCAACGTTTATTTATTTTTGGGACAGAGAGAGACAGAGCATGAACAGGGGAGGGGCAGAGAGAGAGGAAGACACAGAATCAGAAACAGGCTCCAGGCTCTGAGCCATCAGCCCAGAGCCCGACGCGGGGCTCGAACTCACAGACCGCGAGATCGTGACCTGGCTGAAGTCGGGCGCTTAACCGACTGCGCCACCCAGGCGCCCCTGGATTATACTCTTAAAAAATTTTTTTATACAAGGGGGGGCACTTAAGGGATAAGCAAGGATATACACACACATACACACACATATGAAATCACATATCAAGTTTATTGTAGGGAAAAAGGAAAATATAAAAATCAGATATATTTACCCACTTAGCCCATAGACTTATTGGTAGTATAGTCATATATAAATTCCAAGATTTCTTCATGATGCTAATAAGCACATTGAATGTGTGTTTTCTCTTAGTCTTTACGTCATTTATTCTCTTAACACATGCCCTAACTTACATAGTTTCACTTACTTTTATTATTTCTCCGATTCTTATGGATGCCAATTTACTCTACTGGAGGAAAACAGATGACTCTGAAGTATCATAAGCATTAAGTCAAAGTATTTTTCCTCAAAGGTATTGTGCTAAATTACATTTAGCCTGTGTTTAATGCACTGAATGTGTATTTATTGAATAATCATCACCATTAAGCATATGATAAAGTTTAAAGTAGAGTAAGGAAATCATTTCCATTTGTCACCAGCTTTCCCCAAAAAATATATACATGGACCCACAAACATGTATTCACCCCAGTCGCATTGATTAGGGTTAGCAGCCATTCTTTTTAACTTTTATCTCTTAGTGGACACCATAATTCAGTATTATCAACTGACTTAAATCTGAAAGAAAATGAATGTATTGCTACATAATTTGAGGATCCTTAATCCATTTAGTTTATTTGTGTATAGCCTACTTTATCCAAGAAAAGATGTAAGATTAACACATCATTGCCTTTCAATACAATGACCTAAAATTTGAGATATATAAATACCAATAATACATTTAGTGTTCTGAAAATATATTTTTTTTAATCTTGACTTAGTCTGTGCTGTCTTTTTAAATTTTTTTATGGGAATATGTGCTGTTTAAATTAACTTACATAAGTTTCCCATTATATAACTTTTTATTATGTATAGTTACTACATTTTTTTTAAATTTTTTTTTCAACGTTTATTTATTTTTGGGACAGAGAGAGACAGAGCATGAATGGGGGAGGGGGCAGAGAGAGAGGGAGACACAGAATCGGAAACAGGCTCCAGGCTCTGAGCCATCAGCCCAGAGCCCGACGCGGGGCTCGAACTCCCGGACCGCGAGATCGTGACCTGGCTGAAGTTGGACGCTCAACCGACTGCGCCACCCAGGCGCCCCGAGTTACTACATTTTTAATTTAACTCCCATTTATATATTAACAAGTATTTTTCTTGAGAGAGAGAGAGAGGGTGTGTGTGTGTGTGTGTGTGTGTGTGTGTGTGCGCACGCACGTGCAGGGAAGAGGCAGAGGGACAGGGAAAGAGAATCTCAAGCAAGCTCCATGCTCAACACTGAGTCCCATGCAGGTCTTGATCTCACAACTGAGAAATCATGACCTGAGCCAAGATTAAGAGTTAGACTCTTAACTGATTGGGCCACCCTAGGTGCTCCTGAATAACTCTTTTTCATAGTATTATTTGACTTGTTGACTTTATGTCATACTTAGCCCAACTCAGTATCACTGTGAAAATATCCAGGAATAGATGATGCGGAACCATATACAGAAAATCTTCCATAAAATACAACTGTTAGAATAACAATTCACAAATGAAACTAATTAGAACAGGAAAATTTTCAAAAGTTAGTAGGACATGACAACAGTATAATGACAACAGCCAAATGTAAAGAGAGACACTATCTCTTTCAGACAGAAGCTGTGCGGGGAAAAATTGGTTGGGGAATGTTCATTGGGCAGAAAAGAGGAGGGGGATAAAGGCAACACACTTTTTAACTGTGCCCTGTCGGTCTGTCAAGTCCCATGGCCTCTATTTTATGTTCTGTGTCTCATTTTCTAACAACTTGAAGCTCAAAAGAGGGAAAGTCAAGGAGTTTAAATTGAGGAAGAAAGATAGCAGAGCATTTAGGTTTCACTTTGGCTTTTTCACCTCCAATTTGCAATGCTCCAGTGCGGGGAAAGGAGAAGAATTGTACATTTCGCTGGGAGGTTGGAAGCCTGGTCTTAACAGGCTTAACAGTATAGGAGGGTTAGAATGTTAAACGTATCAAAATTGTCTTATTAAACATAATTTTATATCAGGCTATTTTGTGTATTGTAACCATGCAACTTCACTGAGTAGAAGTAGACATAAATAGACGGATATGCCACTACATGTACTGTGTTGTGAATGGAAGTAGGAAAAACCTTCTAGGAACCAAAATACTTGAATAAAATTGATGGATGTCACATTCAATATTTAATTGTTTATTAAATAACACATTTGGAGTATTCGTCATGAATGTGTTATAGCCTATAAACTTTAACATGAAGTAACTGATCTTTCTTAATGCTTAGAATGGGTATAAATGTATTTTTAAAAGGGCAATTAATAGTTATATCTACATTAAAATAAATTATGTCCGTTTTAATGAATGTGTTGGCTATTGTTGAGGACATAGCACATTTTACACAAGGAAAATCAAAAGTATGTATAGCAGCACAATCTGAAATTTACAATTTTACAGCTTAATTTTGAGCAGATTGACACCACTTGAGAAAGGGAGAAGAGGTGAAGGTGACCTAATAGCAAAACTAGGCACAATTTTATAGTAAAAACCTTAACTACCCAAGGAACATTAATAATGCAATGCCAATAAATACTGCAATAAATATTTGACTTATTAATTTGAATTCATTACAAATGTTATTTAAGGAACTAAGTTTACATGCTCAGAGAAAAAAAAAACTGAAAAAGAATTTGGCACAGAGCAGGAGTTTGTACTCTGCTTTGATAGCTGATTGAGTGTGTAGCTTAGTTTTGATATTACTTGGGGCACAGTATAGTGTGTCAGAAACTTTCTCATATTAAATTGTCAATATCAATTCAGAAATTCATTATTTAATCAATTTTTTCACAGAAGGAACAAAACACATAATCAAAAATGTGTATGCCCTTGATTTGTTTTCAGACAAGCAATAATCCCAACCACTCCTGCAAAATTCTGTTTGCTGATTTTCTATGACAATTTACATTTAAAATTGTAAACATTTAAATAATATGCAATTAAGTGGTGGGGGATTTGTTTAAATAACTGTATAATAGTGGATTTTAAAGGTGAATGCATTATTATTTTATATCCCTTCATGTTTTATTCCTTCTCTCTGAAACAATCCATGACACTACTTGAATTTTTTAAATGTTTATTTAGTTTTTTTGCGGGGGAGTGGGAGAGAGGGAGAGAGACAGAGACAGAGACAGAGACAGAGACAGACAGAGTGTGAGCAATGTGAGGGGCAGAGAAAGAGGGACATACAGAATCTGAAGCAGGCTCCAGGCTCTGAGCTGTCAGCACAGAGCCCGACGCAAGTCTTGAACTCACAAACCGTGAGATCATGACGTGAGCCGCAGTCAGACACTTTTTTAAAAAAATTTTTTACTGTTAATTTATTTTTGAGAGAGAGAGAGAGAGAGAGAGAGAGAGACAGAGAGAGAGAGACAGAGACAGAGTGTGAGCAGGAGAGGGTCAGAGAGAGGGGGGGAGATACAGAATCCAAAGCAGTCTCCAGTCTCTGAGCTATCAGCACAGAGCCCAACGTGGGGTTCAAACTCATGAATGGTGAGATCAGACCTGGGCCAAAGTCAGACGCTTAACCAACTGAACCACCCAGGTGCCCCGAGCCCAAGTCAGACACTTAACTGAGTGAGCCACCCAGGTACCCCTCTATGCCACTACTTGAATACTAGGTCCTTTTTCTCTTTAGGACTTATCTATAATATTGCTTTCTCCAAGGAACCCTCATGAGCCATTTAGTTTAAAACAATCCAATCCCATTTGTTTAACATGGTTTTACCAAGGCAGTTTGGTAAATCGTATTCTTAGTGCCTAGCATATGATCAAAACTCAATAAATATTAATTATTGAAGAAGGAATGATAGCCTGCAAGCATTTTGTAAGTCAGGCAGAAGGGAATTTTCTTGTATAGGAGGGATAAACACGACAAAAAGTACTGAGTATTGAGTTGAAAGGTGGCTTGACAGGACAGTTGAACAAGAAATGTCCTTCCTTGAGATTACCAGATTCTCAGACTGGTTGTTCCATATTCAGATACTGGCACAGGCTGATGACAGTTCCAAGCCCTGGGCATTGGAAGACAAGACTATAGTTGGTCAAATCAAATGGCAGGTTGTTTGTTGGTACAAAAAGCTAATACTTTATAAAGACACAGAATGGAGTTTGGAAGTCAATATCTGGCCTTATTATAGGAAAATGATGGAGGTATTTGTAAGTCATACTTAAGTCATATTGAAAAGGGTGATTCCTTGCAGTATGCCATTTCTTGGAATGCAAGAGGGTGGGAGGATTTCTTAACCTTTGCTGCTTTCTAAGAGCACAGGGCTCATGTGAGGTATAACACTGCCAAAAGGAATAATTGAATACATGTTTGTTATAGTATATTTAATGTGATGTATATGACTGTATATGAATCTACATATCTAACTATAGATTTATGCTTTAATTTTGATACTGTCATGGCTATTTTTATGTATCTACATAAGTAAGAGCTGATCAGTGATTCTTAATGTGTCTAATTGTATAAGACTAACCGGTGTATTATTGGGTATCATCCTTGGCTTGTGACCACTATATGCCTTAATGTTTATGACAGTTAAAAAGAACCCTACCCATACTTTCAAATGCTGCTTAGCAGAGCAGTCCCTATTCCAGTTGAGAGTCGTTGGGATGCAGATGTCATTGTGTTATAGATTGCAAATACTAATGCTACATTTCAATAATATTCTTTATTTTCACATGCATATTTGTTGTTAAGCTGAATTTGTTAAATATGTAAATAACAAAAAATACTTGTTCTATCCCATATGATCCATTCCACCATAAGCAATTCATCTAAGCCAATAATGGGGCAAAAATTCTGTTGAAAGCTATTGGCATTCTCGGCAAATTTGACCACAGGAAAGTTTTCTGAGAAGTTTTTGCAAATGGATTCCCAGCTTAGCAAAAAAGACAAATAAACAGATGATAACTTAGCTATACCTGGACATTTTCAAAAGTGAATATAAAGTGTGACCAAACTAGTTCATGGGAGAAGTCATACTCTAAGGAATTCTAAAGATGAGTGTGAGAACTCTGATAAATCATGCTATAGTTAGCCTTTCTTCTCAACACCTTTTCATATAAGTAAACAACTTTGTTTATTGTTTTTTTAATATGAAATTTTTTGTCAAATTGGTTTCCATACAACACCCAGTGCTCATCCCAACAGGTGCCCTCCTCAACGCCCATCACCCACTTTCCCCTCCCTCTTACCTCCCATCAACCCTCAGTTTGTTCTCAGTTTTTAAGAGTCTCTTATGTTTTGGTTCCCTTCCTCTCTAACCTCTTCTTTTGATTTCTTCCCCTCCCCCATGGTCTTCTGTTAAGTTTCTCAGAATCCACATTAGCATAAAAACATGCGGTATCTGTCTTTGTCTGTATGACTTATTTCACTTAGCATAACACTCTCCAGTTCCATCCACGTTGCTACAAAAGGCCATATTTCATTCTTTCTTATTGCCAAGTAGTATCCCATTGTGTATATAAACCACAATTTCTTTGTCCACTCATCAGTTGATGGACATTTAGGCTCTTTCCATACTTTGGCTATTGTTGAAAGTGCTGCTATAAACATTGGGGTACAAGTGCCCCTATGCATCAGCACTCCTGTATCCCTTGGGTAAATTCCTAGCAGTGCTATTGCTGGGTCATAGGGTAGATATAGTTTTAATTTTTTGAGGAACCTCCACACTGATTTCCAGAGCAGCTGCACCAGTTTGCATTCCCACCAACAGTGCAAGAGGGTTCCCGTTTCTCCACATCCTCTCCAGCATCAATAGTCTACTGATTTGTTCATTTTAGCCACTCTGACGGGTGTGAGGTGGTATCTCATTGTGGTTTTGATTTGTATTTCCCTGATGAGGAGTGACGTTGAGCATCTTTTCATGTGCCTGTTGACCCTCTGGATGTCTTCTTTAGAGAAGTGTCTATTCATGTCTTCTGCCCATTTCTTCACTGGATTATTTGTTTTTTGGGTGTGGAGCTGGGTGAGATCTATAGATTTTGGATACTAGCCCTTTGTCTGATATGTCATTTGCAAATATCTTTTCCCGTTACGTCAGTTGACTTTTAGTTTTGTTGATTGTTTCCTTTGCAGTGCAGAAGCTTTTTATCTGGATGAGGTCCCAATAGTTCATTTTTGCTTTTAATTCCCTTGCCTTTGGAGATGTGTCAAGTAAGAAATTGCTGCAGCTGAGGTCAGAGAGGTTTTTTTTCCTGCTTTCTCCTCTAGGGTTTTGATGGTTTCCTGTCTCACATTCAGGTCTTTTATCCATTTTGAGTTTATTTTTGTGAATGCTGTAAGAAAGTGGTCCAGTTTCATTCTTCTGCATGTTGCTTTCCAGTTCTCCCAGCACCATTTGTTAAAGAGACTGTCTTTTCCATTGGATATGCTTTCCTGCTTTGTCAACTTTGTTTATTATTTAAGCAAGTCTGAGTTGGTGATTTTGTTACTAGAAGTCAAAAAGCATCTTATGTGATATACTATATTAATACTAAAATCTAATAAAATATAAAGAAGTGATCTTTTCGACTATTTCTAAAAACTTTTAAACATGTTATAAGCTCTCTTTCCCAAATTAAAGATTAAGTGTCTCTTAAGAATAATGGTACAGATTTATAAATTAAAAAAAAAATGTTGTGTTACTAAAAACATCCCTGATGAGAAAATTAAAGATGTGTCTACTTATTGATAAGAGTTGATGAAAAGTATTTTTTTAGCCATGTTTGTTAAGTCAATGCTGGGTGCACATTTAATGAACACGGAACTATTATAATGGAAAATATTACATATAAACTATTAGTCATTCCTTTGTGTTATACCTAAGTATGCTCTTATTGTATGCATATGTGTAAAAAGTAACAATAGTGAATTTTTGTTAAGTATTTCCCCAAATAAACTTGCATACCAAGAAATATTAAGAGCGCAGAACAAGTAACAGGCTACATTTGATGAGAGAGAGGAGGGAGGGTAAATTAAGAATTATCAGGTGCTGTAATTACTGCCTGGCTGACAGTAACTGTACCTTGTTAAACTGCCCGATAGAAAAATGAAACCTGAGTATCTGAAAAAGCTGATAAGTACTAGAGAATTAGTTACATGGGATAAGAGATACTAAGATGGAAACATCAAATTATTCAATCAAGAAAATGTCCTGAAAACCTAACATGTTCCAGGTAGTGTTATGTATCCTGGGGATATAATAATTAAAAAAAAGTTGAATGTTACTTATTCTTTTATGGAATATACATTCTGTGAGGATAAAAGTCAATAAACAACATGTTTTCATAGCAGTTATTTCTACACGCACGTAAAGAAATAATGGCAGGATAGGGATGATTGTAAATAGAATGGTTAGGAAGAAAATATTCTCTGAAGGATGATGGTTTTGTTGGGTTCTGAAAAGCAAGCCTAGACTAGTTAGGGAAATTTCTTCTGGAAGCAGTTGCTGGCTGAAGGAGTCACAATTACAAAGACCCTCAGGCTTAGACTGAGTTTTCCATGGAAGCCAAAAGCAACAAGGCCAACATGCCTCAGGTACTTTGAGCAGGTAAGTTTGTGGATCTAGATGGGATTGGAGATAAATATGGGAGTGTGATTGGAAAGAACTTTATAATAAGGAGTTTGGGTAATATTTAAATTGCAAAGGAAAAGCTACTGGAGAGTTATTAATGGTAAAGTGACATATTTTTCAAAGACTAAGATTGGTGCTTAACTGGGAATCATCAGAAAGAGGTAATATAAAAAACTAAAGTAACCAGTTAAAAGATTATTGCTAAACAATTGCTAAAATCATTTGAACTATAGAACAGAAAGTAAACAAATTCAGGATATCTTTTGGAAAAGATATCAAAGCATTTTTCAAGGAGCTGGACTTGGAGGAAGGGAAGGGAAGAGAAGAAACAAAAATGACTTTTTTTTTCATTGAATAACTGGATGTATGCAGTTGCCATTTACTAAATGGAAACAAAAAACACCCACAAAAATCTAGCATACTAGAAGTATCTTCATTACTCTTTACTTTGAGTGTATTCGTTTCTACATGTGTAGTATAGATATATCATTCTCTTTTCAGGAAAGTCTATGGTGAAGATCACTGATATATAAAAAACAATCAAACAAACAAACAAAACAAAAAACAAAACAAACTTTCACCACACGACAATCATTATCAACTCACTAATCCTAACATGGGGCAAAGTATTTTAATTATCCCTAGCATTCATCTATTCTTTTTTTGTCTTAGTAATAAAATTCCCCAGATCATCGGAGTACATTGTTGCCTACCTAAGGAAGAGTTTATAATCTTCCCTTACAGTAACATGTGAAACTTCTGGACCATCTCCTTAAAGATCAAGTCACATATCCTGCATTGCATTCCTCAGCCCCCCCCCCCCATCCTGCTGGTTAAGAGATAGCAACACTGATGCCTTGGACTCAGAGGGAGACAAAATTTGGGGGAAATCAGAGCTAATCTGCCAGCTTGGCTCACTTGATGGACTTACCTGAAATCCAGAAATCTCTTCTGTAGTTAATGATGTGAAAGAAAAGTAAACTTCTCTGTTACTTAAACCATAGCATTTTGGAGAATGTGTTAGTCTAGCTGGTACTCTTTTACTAGCTTGTACTAGTAAATACATTATTTCCTAGAAAATAATACTTATTAGGAACATTTGTGAATTTTTAACAAGCATGGAAAGATGGGCGTTGGATTGTGTGTGTGTGTGCGTGCCAGCACTTACATGCATGCGCATGCACACCCATGAGTGCAAGTGCTGAAATAATATGAGCCCAACAACTGAAGAATAGAGTGGGAAAATAATTTTATCTACCTTTACAAATGGGAAAAATTGAGAGTGTCTATATTGCTGAGTAAGAAGGAATGTGAAACAATATTCATGTTCTGTAAGAATCATTTCTGTATTGGGGTACCTGGGGGGCTTAGTTGGTTAAGTGACCAACTCTTGATTTTGGCCCAGGTCATGATCTCACAGTTCCTGAGTTCGAGCATTGCCTGGAGCTCTGCAAATGGAGCTTGCTTGGAATTCCCCCTCTCTCCCTCTGTCCTCCCTCTCTGCCCCTCCCCTGCTCATGCGCATATACCTCACATGAGAGTGGCATACTCCTTCTATCTCTCTCAAAAAATAAATAAACTTTAAAAATTTTTTTAAAAGGAATCTTTGCTATAAGAATCATTGCTTCTTATAATAAATCTGGGATGGGAGAGTGGTACTCTATATGCAGCGTATTTTCAAATGTTTGAATTAGAAATAAATGTCATAGTAAATCAGTCAGGAAATAAATGAGAACTTGGAAAAAACTCAATTAGGTATTGGCATTTCTCTGCATGCTACAGAACTCACATAACTTTTGTCAGAATTCTGTTGCAAAATATTTGAGAGGTATTATGCTTTCTAGTGACATAAGTAAAGATAGAAAAGTCTAGAATAACTTCTTCCTGCAAGTCGGATATCCTGCGAATTCTTTAATCCTATACATAATTCTGAAAATGGGCATTTTACTTGCTTTTTCACAGTAGCCAGATAGGAAGTGTGTTTGAAGAAGCAAATTAAAAAAAATGTATTCAGACTATATCCTTTCAAAGAAAATGAATGAAGCAGATGCAATATGTCCTCCTTGTTTCACAAAAATAAATAGCAATCAACAAAACTTCCATCTCATATTCAAAAAGTTTAATCAAGGTCATAGTTTTCAACTTTATATCCAACACATATTATTCAATTAGTAAGAAATCAATGATTTATATACACTGCGACAAAGAATAATGTGAAGAGGATCGATTTAGTTGAATAATGAGAAATGTAGCTTAAACATTTTATTTGCATATACTTCAGTTAAACCTTGATACGATAAATGTGCCCTGGTGCTTTCTTGATGTGGAAATAAAAACTGACCACCAAAGATTTGGGCCTTCCTTCCTTAATGTAAAATAGTTTCTAAAAGTTGGCTGTGCAGTGTCTGCATTTTCCAAGCCTTTGTCAGAAATGTAATGATTAATTACACAGTTAAGTTAGTCAAAGGGAAGATGCAAAAGGAAGCAAACAATTTGAATGCTACAAATTGGAGAGGATATTGAAATAGCAATACTTAAATTTAATAATATTTTAATTTATTTTAGTTATCTAATTTAATATTTTAATTTAATATTTAATTTAATTTAAGTATAATTTAATTTAATAGTATTTTTAAATTAAAAATTAATAATTTAATAGTAATAGTAATATTTTAATATTTAAATGAGAAAAGCTCACATGAGCTTTTGCCTAGATTATCTGATTCATTATATATAGTTTATAAAGAAAGAAGGATGAAAGGAGAGAGATAAGGACAGAGGTAAGGAAAGATGGGAAGAGGTAGAGGGAAAAGAAAACAAATAAAACTTTCCTTTGTAAATATCAGATCATCTGTAATTTCATTCTCGTTACTAGAAATTGGAATGATCAGACTACATTGTTTCAGGTAAGAAACTTAGCTAGTTTGAGCCAGTAGTTCTGTCTTGAATGTTTAAGTTGTGGCTTTGAAACAACAAGGCTTACAGAAGAAAAAAACTGGAGTTCAGATCTTAATACTTGAACATTCCTTCCTATTCCACTTCCCTCAAACAACAATAACAACAACAACACCTTTTAAATTTTTCTTCTCAATTTTCAAGTAAATCCTCAAACTACCCTGTATACCCTCAAACTAGTTCAAGTCCCACCTAGTTCTTTGTTAGTGCCCGGGCAGAGAAAAATCAGTGGCAGATTCTCCTCCTTTATGGGATGGGCAGGAACCTGGAGAACCAGGTTAGAGCACTCCAGTGAAGACCAACAATGTAGCAGATTCTAGACAAGATAGGGGCTGAGAGATCTGTGGACTCTCTCAGAGGAATGATCCTTGTTAAGTTCTCATTGAAACTATACTGCTATTGGAGGAAAGACAGTAATTAAATCAATGGAAAAAATTTCCCTGATCTGAGTTGGGAAACTAAGTTGGCAGACTAAGAATCCACAGTATTCCAGGTCAGAATAATAATAAGAGATAAAGTTACCCATAAATATCTTGGTAACATCAATTAAGGGGAAAACTTACAACCTTCATGTTGACAAAACAAAATAAAACATGGCATCTGCAAGGAAAAATACATACATACACCAAAAAAGCCTACCTGACATTTTATTTTTTATTTTATTTTTAGAACACTGAAAACAACAAAAAATGAAATAAGTAAATAAATAGTCTGTATGTCCATATGTACAGTTGCCAAAAAGTGGGCTCTGTGACTTCTGAAATGAGCTACATTTTGGAGAACAAACTTGAAAATTTGAAAAACTTGGTATGAATCTCTGGGATAAAAGGAACACTGTCTTCATCATCATCTCCTCTGATGGGTTGTTTTAATTACCAGTACAACCTAGTTTTGATCTTTTTTGATTCTGGCCAGTATTTCAGATTTCCCCCCTTCCTTTGTAATCAGTATACAGATAGTAAACCCAATCTATTTTCTGTATCAAAATTAAAAAGAATTTGAATAGCCCTGTGTATAAACCGATTATTTCCCTCATTTCTCAGGCAAGTTAATTTAGTATTAGGAGATGTTAGTTACAGATTTTGTTAACACCACAGGTTTTTTGTATTCCTGTTTTTCTCACTTTGCAATCAATAAGTACAATTAAAAGTTTTCATTTTCTAGTATTTTAGATCTTATCCTCTAAAATACAAGTAACTGTACATACATGCTTTTCTTTCTTTTTAGCGTATTTACCCAATTTTTTGAAAGTCACAGTTTGAATATAGAATAATCTCTTCAGGGTTGATATATTAAATTTCTAATTATAACCTTAAACTGTTTAAAGAATCTGATAATTCAGTGAGAAACCAGATACCAACAGGTTTTAAACCAAAAGTATTTTGAAATATTTTATCTCATCTATGAACACGTTTCTTGCCACTTATCCCACAGTCTGCTGAGTGCTATTTTTCTTACTTTCATTTTTTGACAGTTTCTGTATTTACCCAATGAAATTCAACAAGGTTGAGATAGAAAAAAAATCTGTTATCATATTAGCTAGCAATTTTTCCAAGCAGAAAAAAAAAGAGACAGAATTGTGCTTTAAACGTCAGCTAGTAATAAAACATGCTTGTTATGCATATATAAGACTCAGGAAACAGAACATCACTTGATAATTTTTAAAAATATATATCATTAATAAAAAATAAGTGAATTGATTAGATATAAAATAATATTTGAAACATTACAAAGTTACCCATGTGCTCTGTGCAATTTTGTAATATGTGATTGTATCATTAATGTTATAATTTATTGCAGGTAAAGCCTTGTGATGGTACCCATATATCTAGGTAACTCTAATTTAAAGTAGAAGAGAAGCAATAAAAGTATTAAGGGAAAGAAACAATTTTTGAAATAGCAATTTATTTTCTAGATGAAAAATATAAACTTCAGTCCTATATTTGACATGAGTATATATCAAAATCTTTCCTCAAATGTGGACTGAAGCCTGAGTTGTTACTTGCAGGCCTGATTATAGTGCAAGGAAAACCCAATAAAATTGTGACACTATACTTTTTATAGCTCTTTTCTCTAATAAATATTGATTTTGAAATATTGGTAAAGATTACAGCTTGTAGGTAAGAAACTGTTGATCCAAATATAGTACAAGTATTTTTTTTTTTCTGAATGACTGTTAGCTTTAATTTGGTAAAGTGATTTAACATGATTAATGAAATTAGAAGTAGCATTGATTCCTGGTTATTGTTATACTTGACATATTAAAAATAGTTTAAAACGGTGGAAAATATATGTGTGTTCAAGGAGAATGAATTTTGGCACATAAAGTTATTAAAATCGAGGCAATTTTTGTCGCAGCATTGTACATGCCTAGGTCAATTTACAAACACCAAGTCTCTGTTAGTATATTAATGTAATTCATACAAGTGATTTTTCCTACTTTTTTAGCTGCTTTAAACAGAATATATTCAAAAGGTCAAATAGGACATTAAATCCAAAGGAATCTTCACTGCCAGTGTTACAATGAAATTATTAAAGGGGAAATATTTTAGTAAGTAATGCACCTATTCTTTTTATAATCTCAAGTGATCTCTACTGAATTGCTATGTTGTGTGTAGTTGACAAGTAGGATATGAAAAAAATACTTATTATATTACTATAATTTTTCTAATAAATAAAATGAAAATACTTATTTAAATTTAAATAAGTAATAAAGCACCAATTATTATGCATATGTGTCCCAAAAACAGCAAATAAATTTACTAAGATAATTTTTTTTAACTTTGTTATGTAGTAATACATTATATTAAATATATTTAATTACATTAAACAGCACCTGCATGATACAAAGAACATTTTTGCAAAAATTTGAAGTCCGACTAGCTGTTCCATGTGGGACAAAGGGCATGTGCAAAGACCTTGGACTAAAAATAAGTTTGAGGGGTGCCTGGGTGTCTCAGTGGGTTAAGCGTCCCACTTCAGCTCAGGTCAGGATCTCACGGTTGGTGAGTTCGAGCCCTACACTGGGCTGTATTTTGACAGCTCAGGGCCTGGAGCCTGCTTCAAATTCTATGTCTCTCTCTCTGCCCCTCCCCAGTCACACGCTGTTTCTCTCTTTCTCAAAGTAAACATTAAAACATTTTTTAAAAAATTAAAAAAAAATAGAAATAAGTTTGATGTAATCCAGTAGCATCAAGAAAGTCAGTTTGAGTGGAATAGTGTGAGCAAGTGGAGGGCATAAATAGAAGACTTGCAGGGAATTCATGGGATACAATAAGGAGTTTGACTATTATTATAGAAATTTGTATCCTTTGGAAAAATTTGAACAAAAAATGTCATGAATTGTTTTTTCTCAGAAAAAGTGATTTATTGTCTGACTACAGATTCTGGGAAGAACAGAATAAATGGGGGGGGGGTCCCATGAGCAGTCCAACTTTTTTTACAAAGCGTATGAACTGAGAATTGTTTTTATATTTTTAAATGTCTACTATAGAAGTGCAGTCAATCCCCGTTATTCACAGATTCTGTATTTGCAAATTTCTCCTCATCAAAATGCATTTGTAACCCCAAATCAATAATCAAGGCACTTGAATAGTCATTTGCACATGTGCACATGTACAGAGCAATGGAAGACGTAAGTCACCTGATAAACATGTTCTCAGCTGAAGTTGAACAAGGCCATAACCTGCCTTCTTGAATCAGGTCTTCTTACATTGTAAACAAGTGTCTTTTTATCGGTTTACTTAGTGCTGCATTTTTCAGATTTTTGTGCATTTTTTTGGTGATCTCACTATTTAAAATGGTCCCAAGAGTAGTGCTAATGTGTTATTTAGTGTTCCAAAGTACAAGAAGGCTGTGATGTTTATAGAGAAAACATGTGTTTCAGATAAGATTTTTTCAGGCATGAATTATAGTGCTGTTGGCTATGAGTTTAATGTTAATGAATCAAAAAATGTGTAATCAATAAGGTGTCTTTACACAGAAACACTTGACGTGCCTGTGTGGCTCAGTTGGTTGAGCATCCTACTCTTCATTTCAGCATGGATCATGATCTCACAGTTCTTGAGATTGAGCTCCGCATCAGACTATGTGCTGACAGCATGGAGCCTACTTGGGATTCTCTCCACACCTCTCTCTCTCTGCCCCTTCCCTACTGTGTGCACTTGCTCTCTTCCTCTTTCTCTCTCAAAATAAATAAACATTAAAAAAAACAGAAACACATAAAAAAAAGTAAACATGGAATGAGTGATAAAAATGTGATCAGAGGCTCACAGGCACATAACCTTGTATTTCCCCTAGGAGCATGGTTCAGTATTTGTTAATTTAGTGTTTATGGAGACTGGATAAAATATAACCAATTCAGATCACAGGAATTATCTGTATGTACATAATACTCTCAATTTTGTCTCTTGACCAGCAAAGCTTAAAATATTTACTATTTGTCCCTTTACAAATAATTTTGCCAACTTCTGACTTAAGTGATATGAGGCAGCAGTAAAAAACATGCTGGCTTAAACCAGAGTGGTAGATGTGGAGATTGTGAGAAGCTTTCATATATGTTATGTATTTCAGTTTAGAGTCTGTAAAATGTTGGAAAAATATATATGATACACAAAGAGAAATATATATATATATATACACAGTATATATACACTATATATAGTATATATAATATATTGATATTAATAACTACTTTTTTGTTCACATTGTCTAATTCATTGGATATTGCTATGTTAATGATTTTTATAATAATTGTATTTCAGACTAATTCTACCTACATTTTTTTATGCTGTGGCTTATTACTGGTTTTGAAGATAGTTTATCAGCCATGTAAGTGTTCCCAAATACCATTGAAAAAACATAGTTTGCTGACTGCTTTACAGTTACAATAGTCATTTTGTCACCTGGAAGAGGTTTAAATTTGCATACTGTTACTCTGATTACTTTTCTCTGATTTTAAGTTGCTAACTCTCACTATCTTTGGCAAGAAAAAACAAAATCCTTTGAAGGTCATTCAGTCACTTCTGCTTCAGAAGGAAGCTGTAGGATGAGTCCTGGCACAAGAAGATGGTGCGATGAATTAGTATGCTAGTAGTGGTGATGATAGGTTGCTAGAATGATATTTGAAAGGAAGTTTTTATGGGACTTTATTATTTGCATTTGAGGTGCAAAGAGTAAAATATTACAGATAGCTTTTATTTTTTCTGAAATGAAAACTAAATATGAATTAAAATTGCTTTCTCTATGCAAATTTAGAGGAAGGAACTTACATAATATACATTTTTATGCACGTTTCTGTCTGATATAAGGTTAATATATTTGCCCAAAGTTTAAGAGACAGTTTTAAGAAGGAGAAATTTGAAAGATTAGAAATATATATGACCGTTGACCTTTGAAAATTTGTAGGATCATCCAAAGAGTGGAAGAGAGAGAAGTTTGAGTCAAACACTATAAACCAATATTTAAGGAATTGCAAAGTATATTTCCTACAGAGAAGGTGTCAGAGTACAGTGAAGGAAATGACTTAGGATGCAGGTAGTAATTGATAAATCCCTGAAGAATTTACTTGAATTAAAAATACATATTTCTTGTTGACTTTGGATAGAGGATTTTTTTAATTGACAAGTCTGTAAATAAACTTTAACGTATTCAGAAGTAAGTGAATGCTGAGAAGTGACATATTTGTTGCTTTGAGTGAAAGGACTGGGAAGGTTCTACACACCTGTCCTTATTGGTGTGTCCAACAATATGAGACCCACCTGTTACAGGTGGTCAGTTGGCCCTATGCTCTAACAGAGGCACATGGAAGAAAGAATTGCAAATTAAGTGTGCCAGAGAGCTACAAAATCATACTTTTAACAAACGTGTTTAACCCAGTATGGTAAGCCTATTTGTCTCTGAAAGAGAAATAAGAGAGCATGATGGGTGTATGATAACATGGTGACAATGCTTTAACATTTGATGAAGTAAAGCATCTTCTATTTGCCTGTGGCTACACTATTAAATCATCGCACCTTGCTGCCCCATTTCCTCACATGTGTCCTGACCTGGTGGGTTAGAAAAATTCACTCATTCATGTGTTTATAGAGTTGTCATTGTGTACTCACTCTGCTGCGGAAACAATGACCTGAGTTAAGGAAGCGCAGCTGAAAAGATTTGTGATCTCTACCTTTGTGAATCAGCTGAATCCCTCAAATACTTGCCACATCACTAGTCTGTGCTCCCAGAATGGAGAATGAAGAGGCTAAACACACCCGCATGCTTCCAATACAAGGCTTCAGCAAGTAATATCAGAAATAATATATGCTAAACAGCATCTTTTCCATAAAATGTATCCACTGGTTTTAGAATGCTGTTTTTTTCTTGAAATCCACGTGCTCAAGAAAGTATATGAAGTGTGTGATAGCCAAACTAATAGCCTCTCTTTCCACAATCCAGTTCAGAACATCTTGGCAGCATTTAAAATTCTAAAAGTGCCCTGATTTTTGTTGTTCCTCAACATTCATGCTCATCTTTATTTTTAGCATATGTTGTTATCCTAGTCAACAAGATAATCAAAATGCTTTATGGTATTTAGTAAAAGATGCAGCGTGCGTTTGTGCCACAAGTAGAACAGACTGAGCAGGACAAATGCCTCTTGTGTTACATCTGTGTCACTTTGTTTGCTCATTTTTTATCATGTCAAATAACCTGACATCAATTGAGTCTTTCAAACCGTGACACACACACACACACACACACACACACACACACCACACAGAAGTCTTTGATGAGACAGAGTGAATGGATCTGAGGGAAAGAGGTTGAGCTCACAATAGGCAAGAAGGAGGACACACAGTGTGGAAGCAAGAGCATTCAGTTGATACTGAATGACAAACTTTTTATGTTATTGTTGATTAATGAGTAAACTTTCAAAAGCTTTTTTTGTTCCTTGTAATATGTCTAGTTTTATACTGAAATTTAGATCTATTATCCAGTAATTCCAATAATTACTTTCTAAGCATTTAGCAATTCATCACAATGTTCTATGTGTTCCCTCCTAAATTCACTCATTATGAGTCTGATTTTGCTTAATTTATCCTCTAACATTTCATTAAAATAAATTAAATTACTATGTTCTCATTAAAATGAAATGAGAAATGTTATCATGAAATTTATAAAAGAACATTTTCTAATTTCTGGAACAGTTTTATTTATTAATATTTCCATGCCATTTTCCTTAATGCTATTATTTTTACTAAAAGTATGTATCTGTTTTTTCATTACTTCATAATATCTTATCATATATAGTTATAAAAATGCACTTACCGCTCAAGTTTCACTTTCTTTTAATGTTTTTCATCAGACATTCAACTCTAAAAATTCAAAATAAGCTCTTTGATCAACAGAAAACAATAATGCAATCTATCATGTTTATTAAAGAAACTCTCTCTTGGTTTAATTTGATCATATCCTTAGCATTAGATTCACATCCTAATTCATTCATTGCACATGTTCTAAA
The DNA here is from genome assembly GCF_016509475.1 of Prionailurus bengalensis. Classification (NCBI taxonomy): domain Eukaryota; kingdom Metazoa; phylum Chordata; class Mammalia; order Carnivora; family Felidae; genus Prionailurus; species Prionailurus bengalensis. Next base: position 40,650,609 of record NC_057343.1, read on the forward strand.
AACTAGAGGAAAAGTGCATCTCCTGTTAGGATTTTAAGGAGTTGTAATCACTTCCAAAGTATAAAAAGTATTATGTGTGTATAGGTATGAATAGGTAACAAAGCCTCAGCAACGTAAAAGCGTTATATTTAAAAACAGGAAGAGATTGAAAGCAAAAAAATTCTATTTTACTAACATACAGTCATTTCAGACTGACCACTATTACCTTGTTTCATCTTTTATGTAAAAAAGAATTGGGGATGGATTTGGGGAATAGTAAGAGAAGATACACCAATGAAAATTGAATCAGAAATAAATGTAAACTTTTTTAGATAAGGAAGAGTAATAACATACATGAGACTTTTATTCCATACTTTTTACTTGGTTTAAGGAAAATTTACTTAAGATAATTTTAGAGACAGTACTTCTTTGACTAATTTTAATGTCCAGTGTATTCAAATAATTTTTGCATAATATTTTATGAAAGACATCTTAAAGTAATCTGTGCAACCTCTCTCCTTAATAATTTTACTTTTTTATTTTTTTAACTTATTTTTTATTTTTTAAAGTTTATTTGTTTTGAGAGAGAGAGAGAGAGAGAGAGAGAGAGAGAGAGAGAGAGAGAGAATGAGTGGGATAGAGGAGAGAGAGGAAGAGAGAATCCCAAGCAAGCTCTGCACTGTCAGCACAGAGCCCAACATGGGGCTCGAACTCACAAACCATGAGATCATGACCTGAGCTGAAATTAAGAGTCAGAGGTTTAACCAACTGAGCCATCCAGACGCCCTAGTGACTTTACTTTTAAAGTCTGATTTGTATTATAATGGTTGATGGTGTTCTTTGAATTCCATACTCTTTAATATTAGTATATTTTGATAAAAAGTCACTAGATGCATTTAGATATCTGTTAATTTTATCACAGACTACACTGTTGGACAAACTCTTTAATATTAGTATACTATTTAATATTAGTATATTTTGATAAAAAGTCACTAGATGCATTTAGATATCTGTTAATTTTATCACAGACTACACTGTTGGACAAACTTCATATTTTGCTGACTACTTTTCCACTGCAGTATTCATTTGTCATTGGGAATATGTATAATTTTACACGGTGCTATACTGATTTCATTTTTTCTAACTCATCTTAGCAAGTTTAATAGCCCTCATACTATCTATTTCAGGGGAGTAAAATGCTGTTTTAAGATAAGTCACTTGTGGTTAACTGCTTTTAAATAAGTGATTAGTCAATTCTAGATTCAAATTCAAATGTTCTAACAGTAAACTTTCTATTTGGGATATTCTGACTCCTTCCCTTCTTCTAATTTTACTTATGTCATAGGCAGTCTAAACTTGAGAATGTCTACTTGATACCATTGTATTGAAAAAAATACTTGTCTGGCTTTTTACTGACTTTACTGACTTCTGATCTAAGTGTCATCCATAATGCCTATCCTCAGGTTCCTATTTTCTTTATTCTACTTTATTGAAAGCCACCCCAACCCAATTTTCTTATGTACCTTACTTTAAAAATTCTTGTGTATCAACAGATGGCTATAAATGTAAAATATACCAACTCACATTAATGCTAAATCTTTTTTTTTAAGTTTTAATTAATTTTTGGCAGAGAGAGAGAGCATGAGTTGGGGAGGGACAGTGAGAGGGAGACACAGAATCTGAAGCAGGCTCCAGGTTCTGAGCTGTCAGCACAGAGACTGATGAGGGGCTCAAACTCACGGACTGCGAGATCATGACCTGAGCCGAAGTCAGACGCTCAACCGACTGAACCACCCAGGTGCCCCAATGCTAAATCTTTTTAATGACTTACCATTGCATCAAAAATAAAAGCCCTTACTATGGTCTGCAAAGCATTTTAATGAAATGTCCCTGCTTTTGCCAATATTCTGCCTTTCTCCCTCTGATTTAATCTTCTATTTTTAGTTATACTGGTTTTCTTTAAAATCCTTAAACAGATGTCAATCTTTGAGTCTCTAGACATTATTTCTTTTTCAAATGCCTTTTCACCTACACTTCAACAATATTCTCCATGTAGACCTCAGAGCAAATATCAGTTTTTCAGGCCAGTGTCTCTGGCCTTATCTGTAATAAATATGTATTTTCCCATTATTTTCTGCATCCTCCCATTTCTTATTATGTTAAAATAATTTATTACAGCCACTACTTATTTTACTCATGGTCCATGTATTTGCCATCTTCAACATCTTTTCTAGAATGTATGCTCAGTGCGAAAGTGTTTATTATTGCATTTTCATCAGCTCTGACATGTCTAGCATTCATCAGAAAGCCAGTATTTGTTGAATGAAAGAAAAATAATTTATATTCCATGAACAAAGTAAAAGAAAGTTTCAGCAGCTGAAAATAAGAAGAGAGAGGGGTTGGGAACTACTGGAAAAGTTGTAAGTCGGAAAAATGTTTAAGGATGGCATGACATGTTTTTATACATTCAAATACTGTAGTTCTTATTTAATAAGAAATGGGAGGATGTAGAGAATAAAGATTTTAGAATCCTGAGGTTTGAGAGTGATATGTTCGCAATAGACCTTTAAGAATCTTAGCACTGTGATTATTTTCAGTGAACAATTTCTGGGTGTTTTGTTTTTGTTTTTAGTAGATGTAGTGTAGAATAAAAGATCATATGAAATAATCATGCATCAATATTAAGAAAGTTAAGTAATAGATATATTTTTTCACTCTATCAAAGTGTTCTCAGTACTTTTTATGAACCATGTCTTCTGCTAGGTTTGGAGAAACTAAAACAAAAGGAACTAAGGTATCCCATATAGAAATTTCAAGTATATTAGGGGAAACTTTGTGCAATCAACATTTTATAGTTGTCTATATCCATATCTAAAACCAAAATTTTAATGTAGAAAGTTGGTGGCCACATTTGGTGGCCAACCCAATAGTCATTTCTACCTGTTTCCATAGGAACAGAACTCGAGATTGGTTCATGCTTGGTGCTCCAAGAGAATGTCATTTCTCCCATCTCTAGTGCACAGCTTACTCTTCTTTGATAGAAGTAAATTCAATGGTATATGTATGATGCACACCTATGGTAAAATGACACAGGAAGATGATGCTGTGGGACATCCAGAAAAGGTTTTAAGTATATAATACAGATAAAGAAAAAGATACCTTTTTTCATGTCTTTGGGACCAAACAAACTTAAAGCTGTGGCAGCCATTTTAAATACAGAGAGAGAAATTTGAGGACAAAAGTCAAGATTCTGAGAACAGAAGAGTGGACTGATGAAACGTTGCCTAATTTCAAAAATTTGTAATAAATAAATATACTTTGTGCTCATTATCTAAGTGCATGTATTTAAGTGTTGGTTATTTTCAGACAAAGTATCTTGACTGATAAGTATAGTGTGCAAGCACTCTTTCTTCTCCCAAAATGTTAATAGCATTAGGTATTGCTTCCAATTCTACAAGTTCTATCAATAACTCTGGGATTTAGAGACATGAAAACAGTAACTCCTTTTTCAGAGACATTTTCAATGCTTAGTTTAAGCACCAGCTGACCAACGTAATGGGTAAATTATACCCCATGGAACTTCTGATTCAAAATAATTATAGTTTTCTAGGTCAAACGAGAGGTAATCATTACCTCTCACTTCCCCCAAATTTAATTGGAAATATGAACATTTAATGCTGTTAATTATAATGACTAGGTTAAAATTCTCTAGTTTATATTAATATCTTTTAGCCTAAAATTTGACCTTTTATTAATTTCTTCTCTCATGAGCTAATAAGTACATTGAATTCACACAGTTTGCAAAATGCTTGAATGTTCAAAGCCATGTTTTTTTTTAAGTTTATTTTTTTATTTTGACAGATAGAGAGACAGAGACAGAGACAGAGAGACAGAGAGGAGCAGGGGAGGGGCAAAGAGAGAGGGAGAGAGAATCCCAAGCAGGCTCCACTGACAGCACAGAGCTCAGCTGACATGGGGCTTGATCCCACAAATTGCGAGACCATGACTTGAGCTGAAACCAAGAGTCAGACACTTAACTGACTGAGCCACCCAGGTGCCCCTAAAGGCATGTTTTTTTAAAAAAATACGTTAATATGAATGTACATTTTTACATTGTAAATTCAAAGTGATAACATGCAGCTCATCATAAATCTGAGTAATATGGCAAGTAGACTTACATGTGATCAAGAATGTCTTCACCTTGATGTCACAAAAGTGCTTTCATCTAAAAATTCTTTGTTCCACAAATCCCATTTCTCTTTCTTTGTTCTTTGCCCTTGTGAATAACATCTCCATTTGCCCAGTCATCAGCTCCAAAAAAGGAAAAGTGAATCCAAATATGATTTACTCTGTCAGTCACAAACCCCCTAATGAATCAGTCAAGTTCAACACGTCTTACCTTCTTTCTTACATCCTTCCTCCCTTTCTCTTCCCATGAAAGCAGTTACTTCATGTATATATTACTTCTCATGTGTATTATTGCAATAGCCTCCCAAATTGTCTCCCTATTTCCAGTGTATTTTTTCTCAAGCCTATCTCCTAAATAATGCTGTATGATTCTTCTAAAATGTTAATTTGACCATGACACTCTTTTGCTTAAAATACACTAATAACTTTGGGAATAAATTTTGAATACCTTATCTTAGCAATTAATGGTTTTCAGAGTCTGGTCTTTAGCTACATTTTGCCCTGTTCTTCTACATTGCACTTCAGTGATAGGCAACTGCTGAACTCCCAACCTTCATTAGGATATTTTATATTATCAAGAATTTGTCATTCTGTTTTCTCTGCTCTGAATGATTTTCTATCCTATGTAAATAGCTGTCTCCTTCTGATACTTCATGACTGAGTTCCAAAAAACTGTTTCTGTGAACTTTTCCCTGACCTCTCAATAGGGTAGCATATTTATTGTATGTTACCATAACAACTTGTGTGCATAATTCTTTACATTATTCAACTTTTATGCCTGCTGTCCAGCACAGTACTCAGAATATAGAAAGCATAAAATAAATGCATGTCGAATACATAACAATAGGGATGAACTGTTTACTTCCTTGATTTATTCTTATCTTTTGTGTGTGTCATAGATGCTTCTATTTTAAAAAGCAGTTTACAGATCCTGCTTTCATACACCTGTCATTCAGATTTATTCATATGGGAATATATTTGCCAATCTGTGTTGAAGGTAAATACAAAATAAAACAAATGATGCTGCAAGTATGAAAATACACATTTTGCAATTTTGACTACTTTCAGACATACTTCATAGCTTTCCTTTTCTGTTATAAAAATTATTTCTATCTTTGTACAATGTCAAAATGTTTATTGTTTCTAAAAGCATAGTACATCTTCCTAATAAGCAAATTATTCTTTACTGTGCACATATTTTAAATCGGTTTTAAGTGTGTGTGAAAGAAATAGTTATGCTAAAACACTAGTTTTAAGAATATATTCATATTTCATATTTAGTATCAAAGGCCAATAAGGAAGAAGCTTATTATGTAACTTATGACCACATGTCTCCAGTCTTAATAAGACAAATGATGTACACATGAGGGAAATATTTTTTTCTTTTACTGTCAATTACTATCCTTGATCTAAAAATATAAGTTATGAAGAGAAAGCTTAAATTTTGATGGCTTAGATTTGTCCTCTAAATATTAACATGACAACTTATTACACCAAAATTAATTTCAAATAAATGCTTAAAACTATTGTGGAGAAAACATAATCTTACTAAGTCTATGAGGACTAATCCTTAACATATTTTCATCAATTTAATATATATCCTATTCTCAGTGTTACTATAGATCACACAATTAATACATCCTTACCCTGAAGAGCTTTATATTTGCATTTTCTTATTAATAATCAGGATCTATTCTTTTCATCATATTTCTTAATGATAAGCATACATTCTTAAATTTGTATATGCTGGAAAATAAAGTTGATTAGAATCTATAATCGTTTTCTATATGAAAATGAAATTTCATATTTATAAAATAAATATCATGAACAAAAGTACTTAAGTGCAAAAGTACTTCTGCAGTTTCAACATGACAAGTGAAAATTGATAGAATTCAGGAGCGAAATATAATTTATACATGACATGAAAAAAATAGAAAGGTCAAAGTAGAATAGCAATTTGCTTGCAACACAGTAAAGAAAAAAATGTAATATTGTAGAAGAAAATTATCGTTTTATAGTCATGAAAAAAATGACCTTTGTGACATTTCAAAGATTTGACACTAATCTTCCTGAATCATTCTTCATTAGTCAAAAGCATACAAATGTGCTTCATCTGGGCTTTAGTAACATTCTTTAAAAATGCACTTGAGCATATGGACACCAAAAAGTTTATAGTAGTAGTCAATAGAATTGTGAAGAATGAAAAATAGGAGTTAGCATAGAATTAAAAAAAAATTAAAATATTGTGTGTGGGTTTTTGGTTTGTGTGTTTCTTGTAAATATGAGCTTTCACCATAGCTACTCTCCATTTTCATGTAAACAAACAATAGAGAATTAAAGAAGGAAATAATTTGGCTGGACATCATACAGATTGTTATTTTCATTTCTACATTATAAAAATGTTAGAAAGAAGAAGAGAAGTTATCAAAGATCTGTTTCTGATAACCTGCAGGGAAAATACATATATTTCTTTTGGATGACCTTCCTTATTTAAAATAGAGACGTATCTTTCATTAAAAAACACATACAAATTGATTTTCAGTCATGTGTTGACAAGTCTCTTAGGCTATAGAAATAAAAAGACATGGTTTCTGATGTTAAGATGATTACGATTTATTGAAATATTACAATACAGGATAATAGTTGGTTTAATGACCATGTGTCTAAAAATGTCTTGAAAGAACAGAAACCTCTAAATCTCATTGAACTCTTTAGAAAAGGCCTTGCAAATGGAAAAGGCCTTGCAAACGAGATGAAGCTTCAGCCAACTTTAAAGAAGCACAGAAATGATCTATGAGAAAGGAAATCGTTGTGGAGCAAGTGACTACTGCTACATGCAAAATTAACAGTTGGTTTTGGCACATTTAAAGATTGTTTGCAGTATTTTATTATGGTGGCACTCGGAATGCAAATGGCAGGTAGTAATAAAGAGGCTGGAAAGCTTGAATTGGGCCACATCTGGAATAGGCAGTTACACAATTCAGGACACTTTGGATTTTATCCAATAATGTTTAGGAGCCATTAGCTTGTTTTAGACCATGATATTACATGGAAGTTTTTGCCATCCAGAAACATAACTTTGACCTTGGGACACATGAAATGAAAAGGATGTAGGGGCAGAGGAACAATGAAGAAGCTATTGTAGTAAAACTAGTGAAGGAATTAACTGATGGTTGAATCTAAGATAACAGGGTCAGAAATAAAAATAGAAGAGGGCACTAGGGAGAGTTAAGAAGTAGATTTTACCATTTTACTAAAAAGATTACTAAAAGATAAAAGTTATATTAAAATACTATAATATAGAGACTATATTCTAAATTATCTATAGTGTCTAGATTACATGCTATAATTGGAGAAGGGACTATGATTGGAAAATATGGAAGACTGGGGGTGGCAATGTTAAACTACATCAGCCCTGAGATGTTAGAACACAATGACTGTTAAATTCCTGCACCCTTTTGTGTTCTGGAAAATGGCTTACTGCAAAGAACCACCAATTTCTCTGTGGTTTAGATAAGACTAATGGATGTCCCCTGCCCTGCCCTTTATTTACTTATGACAAGACCAGATACAGGCCCTTCAAATTCCCATTCTTTGCCTCATAAATTGTTAACTGAACTTTTTGTCTTTACCGATCCATCGGGAAAAATTGTTCACTAATATGATTTGACCAAACTTTAGTCAGACTTCTCTTCTTCCAGGCCCCTCAACTTTGGCCCACACTCAGTCTGAGCAAAGAGGAAACGTAGAACATGGCCCCTTTCTAGAAGAGGCAGACACAAAGAAAGACATCTGTTGATCTTTGTCTGAGACAGGTTCTTTCTAGCCTTGTTTACTGCTCCCTATAAAAGAAGAACCCTGGGGCACCTGGGTGGCTCAGTTGGTTTAGCATCGGCTTCGGCTCAGGTCATTATTTCACAGTTTGTGGTTTCAAGCCCCACGATGGGCTCTGTACTGACAGCTCAGAGCCTGGAGCCTGCTTCAGATTCTGTGTCTCCCTCTCTCTATGTCCCTTGCCTGCTCTCTCTCTCTCTCTTTCTCTCTCTCAAAAATAATCAATAAATAATTAAAAAAAAAAAGAACGTTTCCTGCTTGACCTTTGAGATAATTGTAGAACTCATGGTCAGATTGCATAGCATCTCTCTCCTTTTTGCAATAATCCTGCAATCTTGCAGTAGTAAGGTCTCTCTTACCTAAGTCTGGATTTTTTTTTTTGACATAAGAAAAATAGAGAATTCTTATTGGGGAATTTATGTCTATAAATTAACTTTATGTATAATTTATTACCCATTAGGAGTATCATTATTAACATCTTAAGTTAACATTATGGAGATAGGGAAAGCAAAGAAACACTCATCTATAAATATGGTTTTAATTGTACTATATTAGATACAATTGAATATATGGACAATCATTTTAAATGTCAGTGTAAACATATATGGCCAAAGAACCTAACAAGATTATTTCTTGGACATTCCCAGTTGTTTCTGAGTCATCTCCTGATTTAGATTCAGATTCAAATGGTAGAAACAGATTCAACAAGGTGATAACTCTCTTTTCTTCCCTGGGGCAAAATCCATTTAGCCTGGCCTGACTACCTAACCAGGTGTGAATCCTCACTGAGGTGCAAATTCATTTCTGTACAGTAGAATGGCTACCAACTCACCCCTGGGTAAGCAGCAACTGATCAAGAGTAAACTGTTTGAATTCAGGTTTTAAAACACATAATTTAAAAATTTTCAGAAATAAAGAAATATTGCTGACATAACTTGCAGGTTATGTTTTCTATGGGAAATATGTGTTTTATTATGACTCGACCTAAGAGGAGGTGTGACCATGCAATATGGAGGTACTTGAATATTGTGGTCTGTCAGACCCCTCGGTTTCAATGAAATCCTCTAAAATATCATAGCTGAAGCAGCTTCACTCCTCCATTATAGAGTTTTCCCTTTAAATTGTTACCTTCCTAGGGATTACTTTTACACGAGGTGATTGCAAAGGAATATTTCATTATTGGACAATACATATATTTTGACACTTCAAATGGTTTTCACTGGCTTCTAAGGGGCCTCTTGCCATAAAATCTGTCTTGTTTGGAGTGATAAGCATCTGTGAACTCTATGTCATTGTTTGGTACACTACTTTATTGCACATAATTGTCAACATATATGATGAAGTAGCTTTGAAAGTACAGAGGTCCATCATGTTTCATTGTGCGGTACAAGAATATGGCAGCTGCAATATAGAGATGTAGGGGAAGGTCACTAGTATCTTTAGAATGGAATCATAAAGTGGTTAATTATTACAATTATTTAATATGTAGAATTCATAATAGTTTTTGTTTAACAGCTCCCAAAACTGGAAATAAAAAGATTAAAACTGTTTAAGTGACTCATGTTCTCAATAATTGTGTGTTCTAAAATATTTCCCATGGTTAAGTAAAAAGTATTTTCCTACTAAAATGAATTTCAAATTTTCACCTGAACTCATGTTAATGAAATGACTTTGAATTCAGCATCTATTAAAAGATTAGCTTAGAAAATTGTCTAAAAATTGGAATATAGATATTGTTCCTTTTAAATGAAGGCACTAAGAAAGAGTTGCCAATAGTTATATAGTCCTGAGCTTTTTATCTTCTCATTCAACATGCAGTTAGTTTCTTTCAATAATTGTACCAGATCTCATCAGCAACATCATATAATTGGTGACATAATGATAATTAATCCTTTTTAAGTTATGTGTGTTAGAAAATGTATTACACAGCTGTGTGAGAAATAGTTTCAGCAGAGAATAATCTCTAGTTTATGTGGGAAATAAAGCAGCTAAAAGCTAAAAACTTGATCTGCTGGAGGTGGATATTAAAAGATGAAACAGTAAAAATAACAGCAGGAAGAATAGGAACCAAAGACTAACTCCAATTCACAAGATCTAGCAGGTTTATTCTGTTAAATGATCACAGATGTCCATTTTTGGCACTTGGGTCAGTGTTTATGAAAATCCTTCTCATAAAGCCAGAAGTTATTTTTCACTCTTAGGGGCTATATTTGATAAAAAATATTAATAATATCTATATAATAAAAGACATTAAGGCATGAGATGTAATGGACAGTCTTGAAAGTGATGATCATACTTAATTCTCATAGGATCACATTAGGTAAAATATTAACATTTTCTGCATTTTGTAGATGAAGAGTCAAGACTCAATTAGGTTAAACAAATTTTCCAAGTTAATAAGTTAATAAATATAGGAACTATTGACCTTAAAAATAAAACTGGCAGTTATTGTACCAGCAAAAATGGGTTTATTCAGGAGAAGCATAGAATTGTGATCTAGGATAATCAAGCTCTAGGGAAAAAACCATAGGCAAATCTGCAAAACAAAGGAGAGGAACATTCTTTTATAGAGGAAAAGGGAAAGTTGGGAAGTCTGTAATAAACAAATAAGTCCATTGGAGTGAACTGGGAGTTCCTAGTATGGTTACTTCTCATTGGCTGAGTTGTGATGGTCTCTTATAGGCTAGGCAATCACTAGGGGAGGAGGAAAGCCTTTCTTTCTCCTGCAGGGGTGACAAAGTAGTACGGATGTGGAAGGTCCATCTCTTCGTATTGGATATACAATTGACAATGCGTGGCTGGACATGAGAGATCCCCCTGCTGAACCTCTGACCTCTGTTTTAGTGAGGTTTCCTTTTATTAATTTTCACAGAACCAAGGTTGAGCAAAGTTATCATGACTATTATTGCAGACTTCTATCAACTACACTGTGGTTCTTTTTGCTAGAGTGCAGAAATCCAATACCCATGCTTATCATGCATATCCACTTTATATGGAGAAAATACCTACTCTTTAAGTTAGAAATTTTAAAATGAAATTTTCTATTTGTCAGAGTAATCAATTGGTTTGGAACTGGTGTACCCTTGAGAAAGTTTTATGGGTATAATAAGCTTATTATAAAGTTTGATAAGGAAATATTTTGAAAAAATAAAAAATGAAGACTTTTCCTATTAGATACTAAACCATTAGAGATATCTAAGGTAAGTAATATACTGTGGTAATAGTTTATCCTAGAAATTGGTCCCATAGATTGATCAAAAGAGTACTGTAAGATCTTAGAAATTACTTATATATAGTTGAGTCTTTTTGGAAGGTGTTTTGTCAGGGTATATCAAAACTTAAACATTATCTTGATCTCAGAACACTCTTCAGAAATACACAAGTAGGCAAGTATAAATATAACTGTACACATCACTGCAGTAATTTCAAGAGAGAGAAACTAAGGGCTTTTTAAATGTCTGTCATCTGAGGAATCCTTAAATCATAATAATCCCAGGCTGTGAAAAATACATAATATTTATCATCATGAGATATATATGTGTATTGTGAAATAGAGTGTTCATGGTATATTATAAGTGAAAAGATAATGCATAGTATTGAGTGCAGTGTCTTCTAATTAACTGTGTCTCTGTTTATACTTCAGACATTGCAAAAGGTCCAAAAAATTGTACTAAATTGTCAACAGTATTTCTTTGAGGCCCTGGAGTGTAATATTAGTCAGGGGAGGGAAACCCTGTTACTTTATGTACTTCAATAATTTTAATTTTTTGTAACCATACATTAATCTTAAACAATTCAAATTAAAAGCTGTTAATATTTTTCTGTACCTTATATTCCTGATGATTTTTTTATTATAAAATCTATATTTTTCCTTAATATTATTCCCTTCAGTATCTAGGAAAATATTTATCATATCATTGGGAATATAAAGAATTCTAAATAAATGTTCTTTGAACTCTCCAGCAGTGATGACCTTGCAGCTTTTGCACGCTTCAACACAGTTTACAGTGATACTATTTTATCACAATTTACTCCCTCCCCTTTAAAAGAACAATGAGGGCCTTGGAGCTAATTGTTATTTCAGGAATTGACATTTGTAGTACTCAGTAAACATTTCCTACTTCTAGACTTGTTAAAACTTATCTCTGTGGCTTTAGATAAGCTGTAATTACACCTCATATTATAGTATATACACCTTATATGTTACTGAATAATAAAATTTCACATATCTATAATTAGATACATATACATAAATAGGTGGATAGGTAATAAATACTCATTAACTCTGCTTCCACAGCAATATGTAAAATCAGTGTCATTACTTTATAGCCATACTTCTTAAACTATCATGTAGAGTTGGAATGTAGCCTCTATTTGTACTTCATTTATATTGTATAAATTACATAATTATTTACATAGTTCATAATATGTCTAAGATATCATCCCCTAGTCAACTCACAAATAGATTACCTGTGTCCTGTTGTGGTATATACAATGGAATACTTCTTGGCAATGAGAAGGAATGAAATCATGCCATTTGTAGCAACGTGGATGGAACTGGAAGGTATTATGCTTAGTGAAGTAAGTCAGTCAGAGAAGGAGAGATATCATGTGTTTTCACTCTTATGTGGATCTTGAGAAACTTAACAGAAGTCCATGGGGGAAGGGAAGGGAGGAAAATAGTTACAAACAGAGAGGGAGGGAGGCAAACCACAAGTGACACTTAAATACAGAGAACAAAATTCAGCACCCTTTCTTAATAAAAACCCTTGAGAAAGTCAGGATAGAAGGAACATACTTAAACATCATAAAAGCCATTTATGAAAAGCCCCACAGCTAACATCATCCTCAATGGGGAAAAACTGAGAGCTTTTTCCCTGAGATCAGGAACACGACAGGGATGCCCACTCTCACTGCTGTTGTTTAACATAGTGTTGGAAGTTCTAGCATCACCAATCAGACAACAAAAGGAAATCAAAGGCATCAAAATTGGCAAAGATGAAGTCAAGCTTTCACTTTTTGCAGATGACATGATACTATACATGGAAAATCTGATACACTCTACCAACAGTCTGCCAGAACTGATACATGAATTCAGCAAAGTTGCAGGATACAAAATCAATGTACAGAAATCAGTTGCATTCTTACACACTAACAATGAAGCAACAGAAAGACAAATAAAGAAACTGATCCCATTCACAATTGCACCAAGAAGCATAAAATACCTAGGAATAAATCTAACCAAAGATGTAAAAGAGCTGTGAAAACTATAGAAAGCTTATGAAGGTAATTGAAGAAGATATAAAGAAATGGAAAGACATTCCCTGCTCATGGATTGGAAGAATAAATCTTGTCAAAATGTCAATACTACCCAAAGCTATCTACACATTCAATGCAATCCCAATCAAAATTGCACCAGCATTCTTCTCAAAACTAGAACAAGCAATCCTAAAATTCATATGGAACCACATAAGGCCCCGAATAGCCAAAGTAATTTTGAAGAAGAAGACCAAAGCAGGAGGCATCACAATCCCAGACTTTAGCCTCTACTACAAAGTTGTAATCATCAAGACAGCATGGTATTGGCACCAAAACAGACACATAGACCAATGGAATAGAATAGAAACCCCAGAACTAGACCCACAAACGTATGGCCAGTAATCTTTGACAAAGCAGGAAAGAACATCCAATGGAAAAAAGACAGTCTCTTTAACAAATGGTGCTGGGAGAACTGGACAGCAACATGCAAAAGGTTGAAACTAGACCATTTTCTCACACCATTCACAAAAATAAACTCAAAATGGATAAAGGACCTGAATGTGAGACAGGAAACCATCAAAACCCTAGAGGAGAAAGCAGGAAAAGACGTCTCTGACCTCAGCCATAGCAATCTCTTACTGACACATCCCCAAAGGCAAGGGAATTAAAAGCAAAAGTGAATTACTGGGACCTTATGAAGATAAAAACTTCTGCACAGCAAAGGAAACAACCAACAAAACTAAAAGGCAACCAACGGAATGGGAAAAGATATTTGCAAATGACATATCGGACAAAGGGCTAGTATCCAAAATCTATAAAGAGCTCACCAAACTCCCAGTGAAGAAATGGGCAGAAAAACAAATAACCCAATGAAGAAATGGGCAGAAAACATGAATAGACACTTCTCTAAAGAAGACATCCGGATGGCCAATAGGCACATGAAAAATGCTCAACGTCGCTCCTTATCAGGGAAATACAAATCAAAACCACACTCAGGTATCACCTCACGCCAGTCAGAGTGGCCAAAATGAACAAATCAGCAGACTATAGATGCTGGAGACGATGTGGATAAACGGGAACTCTCTTGCACTGTTGGTGGGAATGCAAATTGGTGCAGCCGCTCTGGAAAGCAGTGTGGAGGTTCCTCAGAAAATTAAAAATAGACCTACCCTATGACCCAGCAATAGCACTTCTAGGAATTTACCCAAGGGATACAGGAGTACTGATGCATAGGGCCACTTGTACCCCAATGTTTATAGCAGCACTCTCAACAATAGCCAAATTATGGAAAGAGCCTAAATGTCCATCAACTGATGAATGGATAAAGAAATTGTGGTTTATATACACAATGGAGTACTACATGGCTATGAGAAAGAATGAAATATGGCCCTTTGTAGCAACATGGATGGAACTGGAGAGTGTGATGCTAAGTGAAATAAGCCATACAGAGAAAGACAGATACCATATGGTTTCACTCTTATGTGGATCCTGAGAAACTTAACAGAAACCCATGGGGGAGGGGAAGGAAAAAAAAAAAAGAGGTTAGAGTGGGAGAGAGCCAAAGCATAAGAGACTCTTAAAAACTGAGAACAAACTGTGGGTTGATGGGGGGTGGGAGGGAAGGGAGGGTTGGTGATGGTTATTGAGGATGGCACCTTTTGGGATGAGCACTGGGTGTTGTATAGAAACCAATTTGACAATAAATTTCATATATTGGATCAAAAAAGAAAAATAAAAAATAAGTAAAAATAAGAAGAGAAGGGGAAAAAAATAAATACAGAGAACAATCTGAGGATGGATGGGGTGAGTGGGGGAGAGGGAAAATGGGTGATGGGCATTGAGGAAGGCACTTGTTGGGATGAGCACTGGGTGTTGTATGTAAGCCAATTTGACAATAAATTATAAAAAAAACTTTCAACATTGTATAATAGAAATTTTTCTGTTTACCATAACATAACAAGATTGCATTTGAAGATGTGTTAACACACAATAAACCTTAAAAGCAGACCTATGTATCAAAATCTTGGGATGATTACTAATGGCTACTCAGGGTGCAAATAGGTATTGTTACCTCAAAACTTATTGAATATAAGAATAATATATTTTGCTGGTTTGAAGAAAATATTCCCATGTTCAGAAGATGTCTCATGTGCCATTATTTACAACTTTGAAGTGAAATTTCAGACAAAGAAAGAGACGGAGATCATACATACATTTTTATCAGTTTAAGTTAGGTCATGCTGTTGTTATTATCAAACTCCAAATCTTAGCAGTATAACAGACTAAAGATTTATTTCTTAGCCAAGGCAATTCTGAGGTTAGCTGTACAGCGCTCATTCATCTTGAATCTCTGCCATCTGGAATCCATGGTCTTCAGGTTTTCAGCTGAGGAAGAGGCATAGAGGGGACAAATAAACTATTAACAGCCTCTGACCAGAAGTTGAAACATATCATTAGGCCCATAGTTCATTGGTCATCACAAGTCACATGATCACAGTCTTATTCTACGGGAGGCTGACAAATATAAACCTGGGTATTTGGTTAGCTTAACTGTGTTTGCCATACCATGACACTAAATGAGGAAACTGATAAATAACCTCAACATCTAAATTATAAACAAAGATTGCCAAATGTTTCCATGAATTAGAAAACGAAACAAAACATAGACAGTCCCTGTGTTAATAGAAGTTATAATTCTGTGGGCCAGATGGACAATTAGATAAGTAAATGCCATAAAGGTGAGGCACATATCATCAGAAGAGAAAAACAAAACTAGAATCTATGTTAGCATTTTCATTGCTCTTCCAGCCTCTTGTTTTTCTTTGCTTCTGCCTGTATTCCCTTTCTTTTTGCCTGAAAAACTCTACTCTTTCTAATATAGATGATAAATCTCTAGGGTTTACTTATTTGGCAAGTTTTTAATTTCAACTTCATTTTTATAACCACTATCACTGGATAGACAATTCTGTTACAACAGTTTTTCTCTCACATCTTTCAGTAGTTCATTTTTACATCTTCTGGTTTTCCTTGACTGTTGAAATGTTGGTTGTTAAGTCTTACTACTGTTTCTTTGCAAGTAATGTATGCTTTTTTTTTTCCTCTGCTTTCAGACTTTCTACTTTCTTTGTTTTCAGTAGTTTTACTTTAGTATGCATATGTGCACGCACCTTTTCATTCTTCTCTCTCTTTCTCCTTATTTTTTTTTTCCTTTTTTAAAAAATGAAAGGACATCTCCATGGCTCAGTCAGTTGAGCATCCGACTTCAGCTCAGGTCCCTATCTCGCTGTTCATGGGTTCGAGCCCACATTGGGCTCACTGCTGTCAGCACGGAGTCCTCTTTGGATCCTCTGTCCCCTTCTCTCTGCCCCTCCCCAGCTCTCTCTCTCTCTCTCTCTCTCTCTCTCTCTCTCTCTCTCTGTCAAAAGTAAAAAAACATTTAAAAAAATGAAATAAAAATAAATAAAAATGGGTACTGTGTGGAGTTGGCAAGGCTCTTGAAATTTTGGTTTGGTATCTTTCGTCATGTTTTATAAACAGTTATCTTGTGAAACACTACTTTTGCCTTATCTCTCATTTGTCCTTTCAAGATTCAAATTACATATATGCTAGACTTTTGTGCTGAATAAATGCCACTAATAGTATGTTCTCTATTTTCCATTTTCATTTCTTTCCTTTAGATATTTTCTATTTAACTGTCTTCCACTTATCACTCCTCTTTTTTTCATCAATAACCTGCTGTTAAACTAATCATTTGGGTTGTTGAATTCAGTTGTATATTTTAGTCTTAAGACTATCCATTTCATTCTTTTTCAGATTATTCTTTGATTAAAATCTCCACTTTTTCATTTATTATATCTCTTTTTTATTTTGTTAATCATGTTAATCATATTGTAAAACTCCTATTATCAATTAAATGCTTGATTTTCAAGTATTTAATCATGATTTTTCATATTCCTACTAATTTTTATTGTATTATGTACTCAAAAAACTTAAGAGGCTCTTGATTTCACACACTTTTCTGCAGTTGGTTTATTGTTTTTTCCAGGTAGAGTGGCAGATAAACACCTTAATCCAATCAGACTGTGAAGTGACTAGTGTTTTGACAGTTCAGATACCGCAGTTGGCCAAGTCTCCCAGACTTCAGTTCTTTAAGATTTATAACTGACATGACAACTTTTGTGTGTTCTTCTCAACATTTGAAAACCAAGTAGAATTTTTGAGCTTTGATTTTCAGTCTTCTGCCCTAACACATTCAGAATTTGGGAAATGTATTAGTTGGGAGATTGGCAGTACTGGTTTCCTCTGACCCTTTATCTCCTTTTCTCACCAGGAATGTGACATTCTTGTTATCTGTTTACCTACCTACCTACTTGCCTATCTATCTACCTATTACCTATTTATCATCTATCATTTTAGCCCTGTGAGACCACCCAAAGTTTATCTAGTTTGTATGCACTATGAGATTGCTCTTCTGTCTGTGACACTTTACCTAAGTCTTCACAATTTTTGCCCCTTACACAAAATTAACAAATGCCCAGAGGGGAATAGGGAGACAGAGAGAGAAAATCATACTCTATTTATCTTTCTCTGGATTATCTCACTTAGCATGTGCCTTCCAGTTCTGTCCATGTTATTGCAGATGGAAGGATATCATTCTTTCTCATGGCTGAATAATCTTCCATTGTTTGTAATATACCGCATCTTTTTATCTGTTCATCCAGTGGCAGGCACTTACTTTGTTCTGGTATCTTGGCTATTGTGAATGATGCTGTAATAAACGTAGGCATGCAGATATCTTTTCAATATCCTGTTTTCACTCACTTCAGATATATGCCCAGGGGAGAGATTGCTAGATCATATTGTAGTTCTATTTTTAATTTCTTGAGGATCCCCCTACTGTTTTCCATAGGATGTATCCATTTATGTTCCCACCAAAAGGGCACAAGAGTTTCCTTTTCTCCACATTCTTGCCAAAATTTATCTCTTGTCTTTTTTTTTTTTTTAATGTTTACTTATCTTTATTTTGAGAGAGAGAGAGAGAGGGAGCGGGAGAGGAGCATATAGAGACAGAGAGAGAGAATTCCAAGCAGGCTCCATGCTGTCAGGACAGAGCTAGACATGGAGCTTGGTCTCAGGATCATGAGATCATGACCTGAGCTGAAATCAAGAGTCAGATCCTTATCTGACTGAGCCACCCAGGTGCCCTATCTCTTGTTTTTTTGATGTTAGCCATTTTAACAGGTGTGAAGTGATGTCTCACTGTACTTTTGATTTGCATTTCCCCAATGATTAGTGATGTTGAACGTCTTTTCATGTGCTTGTTGGCCATTTGCATGTTTTATTTGGAAAAAGTGTCTATTCACTTCCTCTGCCAATTTTTTAATTAGATTGCTTTTTTTTTTGTTTGTTATTGAGTTGTATGAGTTCTTCATATATATTGGATATTATCATCTTATTAGATACATAGTTTGCGGGGCACCTTGGTGGCTCAGTTGAGTAAGCATCTGACTTGGGCTCCCGTCATGATCTTGTGGTTCGTGGGTTCAGGTCCTGCATTGGGCTCTGTGCTGACAGCTCAGAGCCTGGAACCTGCTTCAGATTCTGTGTCTCCCTAACTCTCTGCCCCCCACCCCGCCACTCGCTCTCTCTCTCAAAAATGAAAAAACATTAAAAATATATATATAGTTTGCAAATATTTTCTTTCATTGTGTAGGTTGCCTGCCTTTGTTTGTTTTTTTAATTATTTCTTTTGCTATGTAGTAGTTTTTTATTTTATTTTTTATTTTTTTGTTTTTAGGTTATTAATCCTCTCCTGAAAAATCTGCACAATCACCACAGTCATTGCAGAATCTTTTGTTTTTAAATTTTTTTTAACGTTTATTTATTTTTGAGACAGAGACAGACAGAGCATGAATGGGGGAGGGTCAGAGAGAGAGGGAGACACAGAATCCGAAACAGGCTCCAGGCTCTGAGCGGTCAGCACAGAGCCCGATGCGGGGCTCGAACTCACGGACCGCGAGATCATGACCTGAGCCGAAGTCGGACGCTTAACCGACTGAGCCACCCAGGCGCCCCAAGAATCTTTACTCCTTTTTGTCGGCATCAACATTGGCTTTTGCAGTCCCCCTGCCTTTCTTCATTCTGTCCTTGGATTCCTTTTGCTGTTTTTCTGACAACTTTTTCTTCTCATACAGGCCATGTCTTGCAAGTCTGTGTTTGTGTTTGTTTTTCTTTGCATAGTCCCAGGAATCATAAATCATGGCAGAGCCAGTTGTCTTGCCACCACCAAAATGGGTTCTGAATCCACATGTAAAGATGACATCTTTATGGTGTGTGGTCTTGTACATTTTGGCTAATTTTTCCTGAATTTCTGTCTTAGGTACTGTTGCTTTCTGGGGTAAAGAACATCAATGCCCGTCTGTTTCCGCTGAAGTAGTCAGTGTTCATGAACTTACTGGTTTGGATAGTTATGTGTCATTCATGATGACGGCCAAGCCTATGCAGCAGCTTTTCATTTTGATGTAGTCCCACTTGTTTATTTTTTGCTTTGTTGCTTGTGCTTTTGGGATCATACCCCAAAAAAATATCATTGTCAAGGTCGGTGTCAATGAGGTTTCTTTTCTATGTTTTCTCTTAGAAGTTTTATGATTTTAGACAGTTTTTCTTGTTATTAGCATCTTAATGATTTAAATTCATCAGTGAGGAACTGGTTAGCTAATCTGTAGTCTCTTCAATAGATGACCCCAAAGGGCTTATGTGACAGTTTCCCCAAGTTATATTATTAAGCCATGATATAAGGTTTCCATTGTATACAATTAGACCATTTTTGAAAAGATTAAATGTGTTGGCAGATGTGTGAAATTTTTTGAACATTCATATGAATATTCTTAATTCATAATGACTTTAGGAATGTGACTGGGGATGTATAGGCACACGGTAAAAATCAGGGAATATATTGTTATTGAGATGTCTATAAGTTTTATAAAGTTTAGAGTTATAGTTTATCGAAAATACCTTTCCATCACAAAGTGACCAAAATGTTTCACTTTTATATGCATATATCAGATACAAAATGTTTGATTATGAAACTCTTTGTTTAAAACTACTATTATCATTAATATGCATTTATTGAATTATAATGCATAAAACAAATAGCTGTCAAACATGTTTGAAGGATGGTATAGACCGTTTGGTAAGTCCCAAAGTATATTGTTGAAAAATGTGAACAAAAGAGTTTACTTTTTGGCCAAATGTTAGTACAGTTTCAAAGATAAGTGTCAGTTTTAGTGAATTAAGAGGATAAGTATGAAGACTTCATTAAATATTACTGCTAGACTTACATGAAAAATTCATTTTAAATGCTGCTTAATTTTAAACATTTAAAAAATCATTTACACTAAGTTTAGGGACTAAGAAATTCATCCCTGATGGGGTGCAGCAACTATTTATGCAGTTAAGGCCTTTTAAAAAATAGAATTCACAGTAGATATTTGTTCTATCCAGTTGATAGGCTTCAGAAAGGACTAAATTACCATAAGTTGCACTTGTATTCTAGACCCTGCTTGCACTGGCTTCCCAGAGCAATTGTGCATCTCTTCCCAATGTCATATTCACTAATGACTCTTTGATAGCATAAAATCAACTGAGGTGGAGGGACTTACACAAAATTTGATCATGCTAGAAATCAGGGCTCTCCCCATTGCTCCTTGAGAAGTTTCTTAAACATTTACTTGTCCACAACAGATTAAACTGTGATCAAGCATAGAATTTGGAATCACACACCACAGCTTTGGGTCCAAGTTTCACCACTTGGGAGCGGGGTTGCCTTTGCTAGATCAAAGTTGTCATTTCCTTAACAGGAATAGAGGAATACAACATACTTAACATTTTGGCTTTTTCAAGGATTCAGTAAGAAATATATGTAATATGTTTAAGTTAGGGTCTGTCACACAGTAAGGTCTGAATATAATTTATTTAATTTACTCATACAACCACCTTTTCTCACATTTAGTCAAACTGCCTTACTTGTTTTTCTATTAGAGTAACACATGTGTAGACACACTCAGTGTAAGAAATAGAGGGAATAGACCACTAATTATCTAACAATTAATATTCATACCTTTTAACTGCTGAAAATGTCACCTTTTACATCACTCATGACAATTTACATCTTTGCAAATGATCATTGCTAGGAGAGGAAAGGACCCATCAAGTCCTTTTGGTTCCTGTTAGCAATGTTGTCCACTTTAGATCCTTATAGTTATAAATTGCAGTAATTTGGAATGAGCTGTTTCTGTGTAATTTTTAACATGGAAAAGGATTATTAATGTAGACTTACTTATCCACTGTTTATTTACTGGTATCCAGGAGAGGACTGGCCCGATGGCTTTGGCAGTGAATAGGGAGCCCTGAGTCCAAGAAACATGACATTAGAAGATACAGTGAGGTTTAAAAAATTATTGAATACCAAGTAAGGCAACATTTGTTAGTCAAAAATGTCCATGCATGGTATTGAAATTACTATGTTAAATTGTTGTGTGATGTAAATATACTGACATCATTTGTACTTCAAAATTATAACCAATTTTAGAAAAGACACTCTTCGAAGAACATATTTCAAGTTTTTAGATGTGATGGTCTTTTTTCCCTCATTTCTTGGCCTTGAGATGCTGGATGTAATTAATATAATACCTGATTACATTTTGATGATGTCAGAAAAGTATACCTTTGAACTGATTTGTTTATATGTTTTATGTAAAACTCAGAATTTTGCTTTCAATACAGAAGTCCTTAATTTCTCAATAATATAAATCATGAAATACCTCTGCACCCATTATTTAACACAATAGAGTATAAAATTATTAAACTGTGGCAGTATTTTTATAGAAAAGAGTTAATGCAACTCATAGTCTTTTCCTATACTCCCTCTCCTTTATGTCCCACTACAGAGCCAGCGGCTGAGCCATACAAAGGGAATGTCTGACAGATAAAGTACACAGATGCTAAGGTCTGGAATACATTTTTTATCATTAACATCTGTGTCTGTGCAAAGCTCTTGGCTGCTTTCTTCATTTGATGCTTGGATGGGGCTCTTAGGTCTGTTGACTTCATTGCTAAATGTGCTCATATCTGTGCAGCAGGCTCTAATGACCTGCTGAGGAAATCAACTATTGATAAACTAGTTGAAAAGTCCTGATCCTGGGAACTTGTCGGTTTTGTTCCCCTAAGTGACTTGTGTTCACAGGAATTTGACCCCGTTTAATGAAAAGCATCTTAAATAAAATCATCCACAAATTTCACGTAGAGATAAAGGAAGGACATAAATTACTCTTAAATAAGATAGTCCTGAATCAATTTTATATGTCTTTGGATGATCCTTTTCACATTGCTTCAAAAATAAATTTGTATAAACCAATATTTTCAGTACTAGGAAATTAATTTTTAATTCCTTGAGAAATAAAATTCAGGCAACTATGTTCTGAAGGGATTTATTTTCACTATTATTAGAAAATCATACATATCACTTTGGTAGATACAGGAAGTATATTCCCAAATTTTCAACAAATCCCAAACATTGATTCAGTTCACCTAATTAGATCATATAGAAGCCAAGTGATTCTCATTATAGTAAAAAAAAGTAGTTTAAATGCATTTATAAAAATAGATAAATATGCAATTTCTATACATATTTTACTAGAATGTAAATATTGTAATGAAAAACACAAATATTTCTTAAAAAACAAATATTTCTTAAAAATTTGGTATTTCTAAATTATGTGCAATATAACAGTATTTATCAAAAGATCTTATCTTTTCCGGAGAAATATTTCCGGAATAATTTATTCTTAAATGTTTAACTGCTACCTGGTTTTGTATTCAAAACAAATAAAAACTTCACTTAATGTTTCTTGTGTGCTTTTGTATTTTCTACTTCCTTCTTTAAAATAGTAAACTGAGTTTTACAGATTTTGTTAGGATTTTGGAATAATGATCATAAAACAAAAATAATGTAAAGATAAAACAATACACACACACACAAACACACACACAGGAGCTTATCTGTTATCTGGATCAATTTCCCAGTAAGGATACAACTCTGATTTTGTTTTTGTTATACCCCACAGATGTAACAGACTTTGGAAATAATTTTATATATGTTAAAGATAAAGATTGGTATTAACATGCACTTGGTTCTTCTGAACACACATCCCTACCATAATTTCACTTAAAGTGCATGTAAATGCAGAGAACAATCTGAGGGTTGATGTAGGGGTTTTGGATGGCAGAATGGTCTGGATGGGTGATGGGCATTAGGGAGGGCACTTGTTGGGATACCCACTGGGTGTTATAGGTAGGTTATGGACCACTAAGTTCTACTCCTGAAATCATTATTACATTATATGTTAACAAACTTGGATTTAAATAAAATTTAAAAAAAATTAAAAATAAGGTGCATTTAAAATATTCTTTTGTTATTTTTCTAATCTACATTAAAAAAAACATATTAAGTTGCATTTTGTATACCTTACTCTAGTCTCCAAAGACTAATTATGCTTTAGCTTTAGTGCTATTCCAATGGGTTTTTGTGTGCTTAGGTTGTTTGAAAATATTGTCTTCCAAAGTGTGGAGGAATCATTTGGATGACATTGTAAGCTCCTGATGCCAAGCTGGGAAATTTTCTTCCAAAGACAGCATCTGGTTCTTTGGCAAATCTGTTGGTGGTTTTTCTGTACCTCTAGGTCTGTTATATGGCTGGCTGCTTTTGAGGACTGTTTTCTACTTTACTGAAATGAAGGACTGTATAAATCACTGAAACATTCTGTGATGTTGATTTAAGTACTAGCTTAGAAACTAAGACTCCATATATGAGATAAGCATAACATTGATGTCTGTACGCTGATATACTCTCAGGAACATCTGTTTCTGCAAATGCCTGGGACGGCCTAAATGTGCAAGATGAATAAGCGTATTATATGTTCAATGGAAAAAATATTTTACAGTCATTGATATTGTTTGAGAATTTATTCTTCACTCATTCCGAAGTTAATTAATTGAGAAGTACCAAGCAGAAGGTACTGTTGAGAATCTGCTATTTCTTCTGGCAAAGCTATTGATGACTTGAGTAGAAAAACTTTCCTGTGATGTGAGGTAATACTGAAGCATATTTTTGTGTTTTCCAAAAATACCATATTTGAATAACGAGTCTTTAGAATACAGAATTCATAATCAACAGCAGTTATAAGGCAGGACGATTTTTCTTTCTGGGTAATTATAAGTAATGTAATTCACTAATTTCTGCCATAATGATGAATAAGAGGGTGTACAAAGTAAAAGTTAATTTATTACAATGTCTTCTCCCTTTTTTATGCTAGTTAACTCTTGCTGAGTTAAAAAAAAATTTAAATGAAAACCCCTTAGATTCCCTTATTAATTCACTCTATATGTGTTTGTTCAGTGTTTTATATTTACCAGAAACTATTCTAAGTCCTGGGGATACAAACTCAAATACCATCATGGCCCCAAGTTAAAGGGACTTGTACTAGGCAAGACTGATGGAGAGCTTGGAAAATAAAGGAACTTCTAGAGAGGATGGCTGCAAACAGAAATTACATAACATAGTAAGCAAAAAGATACGGTTTGATTGTTACAGAATCATAGATGAACAGCTTATTTTTCCTTGATAAGTCAGGGAAGATTTTAGTGAGGAAGTTCTATTTCACCTGAGTCTTAGTAATGATTCAGAGGTTTTTAAGAAAAAGTAAAAAAGTGTATTGATACAACATTCCAGAAAGTTGGAAAGGCAAGTAATAAAGGGTAGGAGTTGTGAGACTTTATGGTGTTTTTAGAGAAGCTCAGTTTTCATGCATATATCCCTCCCTGCATGAGAGGATTAGCAATTGCCAGTGGAAAAGATGGCATAAATTTGAACTTAATGTAGACAAGATCAGAAGCCAGAGCCTCACCAGCTGGAAAGATTAAAAAAAAACAATTATAATTTAATATCAAATGTCCTGTGGGAGACACTTGGATGTTTAACTCAGTTTCCTTGTTATCACTTGCTGTCTTCCACAACATGAGAATATGTAGTTGTACACCCTTTGAAAAGGTTCGTTTTTCTTAAGGAACAAAAAGCAATATTGAAAGGTGCATTCTTAGTAACAATGCAATCTTGGCTAAGTCTTTTAAAGTCTCTGGGCTATGGCCTCCTCATTTGGGAAGTCAGTGTAATAATAGTAGTTCGTGGGGTATATTATGAAAATTAAATTAATAGATATGTATAAGAATACTTTTAATGTAGCACATACCTAATGAACATTATTTATTTTATTATTTTTCCTGCCATCTGAAATCTATGTCTGAGTTCATAATCCAGCATATGCCAAATTTTGTATTAAGTCTCTTCTGTTTCCTTACATGATCTACTGGGATACTCTAGTCTGTTATCCTGGATTTTCTATCATGGGTTTTGTCTTGAATCAAGCTAAAATTTTTCTTGTACAGCACAGGGACTAATATCCTCATTTTCCTGATCCATTACCCAGACACCTTCCAAACTACTCACAGCTTCCCACATTGGTCATTCCAATACTTTGATAGCTTAATGTAAGCTAACAATGTTAAGAAATGATACTTCTAAAATTTAAATCATTTATAAAATTAAATAAGGCCTTATCAAACAAAATAATAAAATGAACATATAGTGGGGGAAATAGTACAGTTTTAGTAGCAACAACAATGACGAGAGAGAGAGAGAGAGAGAGAGAGAGCAAGAGCGAGAGGGAGAGAAAGGGAGAGAAAGAGAGAGATAGCCAGAAACTTAAAATGTGTTGTAACTCTTTGGAGAAATCATAAAACTATAGAGAGGCAAGAAAGATATCTTAAATAGGCATTCCAATTATAGTCTTGAATGAAAAATAATAATATGAAGATATGAATCAGTGTATAAAATGAATGTAACCTAAGCTATATTCAGCCAGGTGTTGTGTGAGTGTATAACTTGACTAAAGGGTTTTGTAGTTCATCTGGAAACATTTACATGAAGGTTTTGAAAAATAAGAGAGTTCATAATATGTGTGTGTGTGTGTGTGTGTGTGTGTGTGTGTGTGTTATTTAATCCACATTTGCATTTGGTAGAGTTGTTGTTTAACTGTCCCCAATTCTTTGCTTCTCCCTTTATCCATGACCTTTGTCATTTAACCTGCCAGTCTGGCATTGGGCCCAGCCATAAATTCCTTTGCTCTTAAAAGATGTAGCAAAGTAAAAACTTGAAAAAGCATTTCGTGGTTTTATTTGAATTCTTATGCATCTGAAATCACCAAAAGACCATGCCTGAGCTAGGCTGCTGGAGGATGAGGGACATGGGGAGACAAACTAGCCAAATTTCTTCCAGCTAAAGCCAACCAAAACCAGTCAGTAGTGAGCCTCACTAATCATACAAATCAGTTTAGCTTAGGTGATAAAAATCTACTTGATGGAGTTCTGCCAGAATTGATGACCACCACACTTATAAGCTAAATAAGTGTAGTTTATATTGATGCAGTCTTGTTTGCCATATGCAGCATAATTATGATATAGATATTGCTACCAGGGATCGAATGCTGTGGCAGCAAAACACACAATTTGTAGATAAGAGGGGTGGGTAGGAACATGCAGCAGATGAAGAGGATATTATTGTATAAAGATGGAAAGTGTGGGACAAAATATTATGAAAGCTTGAAGAAAGAATAAGAAAACTGGTATTTAATTCTAGGAAAATAGTGACCCATGTTATGCATTGACAAATTTTTTGGTAAAACTGACAGAAGGTAGACATGGACGTGAGCAAAGGGATTTCCAAAAAGAATATACCTCCTTCATGCAAATCTGTTTCCTGGGAACAATGACTAATGGCATTGGTTAAATTTATAATGGTAAATTTACATGCTATGATATGATGAAGTATTGGAATTAATGTGAAAATAGAGATTACAAAATCCTTATGTCGTAGTATCCCATTTTGGTAGACTAATACTATTTGACAAAGGAAGAGAATTAAAGGCAGCGAAATGGCCTTGGCATGCACTGCCATGAACTGACTGTCCTTTTCAGTCCCAGCAGGTACTCATGCCATTGCTTGCTCTCATTGACATTCTCATGGGTTTTTCAGATTATGGAATATTCACATTAAATATTTGGATGTATTTGAAAGATTGGCTGAACTGGAAACCTCATAAAAGAACTGAGAAAAACATGAAATGTATTCATTTTTGTTGAATTTCTATATATTGTTTAATTTTATAGTACCCATAGATATAGTTGAAATACTCAGCTCTGAAATTTAAATAACTGAGTTTGAATTATATATCTGCCTTTATAGACTTTATGAAATCTGAGTATAATAAACATTCAAGCTCTCTTCATGGATGAAATGGGCATTATAATGTCTATTATTTTAAGGTACTGCAAAGAATAATTCAGGATTGCATAAACATTTTTTGGTATGTGTTAATATTACTACAGAAGTTAACGTGGATATATAGATGGGAAAAAGATAGGTGGATCATAGAAAGACATAAACATAGCTTCCTATAGAAAAAGAGTGAGATAAAAATGAAGTCATTACACCAATAACTAACTTATCTTGCTTTTCTGATCAATTACATGTGAATAGTTTTCACTTCAAATAAGAAAAATCCATCATTTTATCTTTAATTTGAACACCAAAGTTACTGTGGCCAAGTCCTTATTGTCCTAGCAGTAATTAATTTTTGTATTGAAGTTTCTCTGAATTCAGAAAGGCTTCAAAGTTCAGAAGATGAATATTATGGATGAGATAAACAAAATTCAAGTACACTAACCCTACAGTATTAATCATTTCCCACGTCTTAAAATAATGTGACCTGTCTTCATTGTGAGACTGATGTGTAGGGATTTATAAAGATCCCTATTATACAAGTATCAATTCATTTGGATCTATAATTTTTTTCTGGAATGATGCTTCAGTGAAAGAAGAACCTAGCAATTTTATCTAATCTCACTATAGTATTTGATATTTGCTTAGCAGAAAACATAAGTTTAAATATTATAGGAAAAAAGATGAATTAAATAATATATTTTAATTTAGAAAATAATAATCTTCTTTTATTGATATGCACTTTCAAATATCCTTTTTTGTATATATGCCTTCTTTTTAAATACTGAGTAATATGCACATCATCCTTTTAGTTTTTGTGTATAGCAACTTCAGGGATTAAAGTGACCTATTGTTTTACTTCAGTGAATTTATTGGATGAGATTACAAGAGCAAAAAATATAATTTTATTTTTACTTGGCAAAATAAGTGCATTAATTTAGTTTGCAAACCATTTCATAAAATATTCTTTAATAAAATTGTGTTCCCTTGAGAAATATGAAAACCTGAACATAAGAATATTTAAGACCTCAAATTTAAGGTAATTATAATTTTTCAGTGTTTTTTAGTAGCAAATGTATTAAAGATCATTGTGTTATTAAATCTATTCAATATAAAAAATTTTTTAAACATACATATACTTTATAAAAATATTCATGATTTTTTAAATGTTTCTGCTAACATTATTTAATATTGAAAAAAGATGAAAAATTGAAATATTTTCAGATGTTTAATGAAAATATGTGATTAATGAAACTTCACTGGATCTAAAACTTAAAATTCTATTTTTGTATTTTTATCTTATAATTATTTTAAATATTGTTTATAATAAAAATACCAATTATTAAGCTCCTGGCTAAGTATTTTACACATGAAAACTCATGTAATTCTCACAAAAACCAATGAGGTAGGTACTGTTATTTAATCTTGATTTTATAGATGAGAAAAATGAGACACAGAAATGTTAACATAACTTGTAGATATTCACATAGCTAAAAAGTATCAGCAGGGAAGAAACCCTACTAGGCTAATTCCAGAGTCCATGCTCTTGACACTTACACTATTTTACTTACTGACAGATTGCAAGTTACCACTCTTGAAGTTGTTTCCATAAAATTTGAGGCTTAGAAAATGTTGATTTGGAAAATACTTGTAACATGGGAAGAATTCTTCTGTATTCCATGAAATGCTTTGCTCTTGAAAGATTCACTGTATTTTTGAAACATACGCACATACACATGCACACACACACAACCAACAAGGCATGAAAATTTTAAATTAAAAATATAAGCATTCAGTCTGTACTCTTGAATTTGTGATGTTTAATTAATTAATTTATTTATTTATTAATTTTTAGTATATTTCTCCTAATTGTTCAAGAAAGAATAATGGTTTTGAATCCTGATTCGTTCACTGATTTGGAAGCCATGAAGCGACTGGTTTGGAAAATTATTTAAAAATTGAAATTGTTTATGCTTTATTGATTTTCTCAGTGATTTTCTTGATGTTTGTTCATGAAAAATTACACACTTTAAAGTGAAGAGGTGACAATGAAGTAGCTTTTTCCTTTAAAACAACACTTAGAATACATGTGACAGAATTGTGGAATGGTCAAAATTGATCAGAGGAGTAGTGTTGTCCAATCTCATCTATAGACTTGTAAAATAACACTAAAAATGTATAGTTTTTCTATTAGAACCCTTTTTACAGATGATTTTTATAAATCGCTTTTTCTTACTGTAAATTATACTGTGTTTTTACATTCTTTAAAAAGAAATATTAATCCTTCAGTCCTAACCTTTCCAAAATTTTATTTTTTTATTTTTTTTTTCAACGTTTTAATTTATTTTGGAGACAGAGAGAGACAGAGCATGAATGGGGGAGGGGCAGAGAGAGAGGGAGACACAGAATCCGAAACAGGCTCCAGGCTCCGAGCCATCAGCCCAGAGCCTGACGCGGGGCTCGAACTCACGGACTGCGAGATCGTGACCTGGCTGAAGTCGGACTCTTAACCGACTGCGCCACCCAGGCGCCCCTCCAAAATTTTAAAATCTTCATAGGGAACTTAAACTATAATAAAAATGTAGAAATATCAAACAGTCCTACTTTCTGCTTTATATTAATCCTGGAGAGGGAAAATTGTTCTCAGAAAAATTTTTTTTGTGTTGTTGTTATTATATTTGATGATGAATAAGGGGAATATTTTCCTTAAGCATATAATAGCTCATTTATGGATAAGCCTGTTATTGATTATAGTATGTAAATGTGCTCGTGTAACACATCAAAAGGTAATATTTTAAAAAATGTGTATGGCATCATTAGCTTGAGCATTTTCCAGTGTCCATGATACATTAAAAAAAAATTAATTCTTCAAATCTTCCATAGTATGGAATTCAGTTCTTTGTTATTCTGTTATTTCCAGACTATGCAGATTTAAATATACGCTAATAGTATTATAATAATCTGTCAGAAAATGTAAAAGGAATTAACTCTGACATCTGTTAATTAATTGCAGAATTCATGTGCCTCATTGCAAAGTGACCTTTTACATCATTTTCAAAGTTTTTTTTTAGCAGATACAAGATTTCTTAGATTTATTACAATAGTCATTTCATTGATTATATTTTTTAATTTTGTTTTAAAATGAGAAATAATAGTAACATCAATGGCTGTTTTTGATAACTTCATATTCTATCTCTAAATATAATAACATGATTTCTTTGCCTACTGTAATTCTGATACAACCTCACTACCACACTGTGGAATAAATGCT
This sequence comes from Prionailurus bengalensis, assembly GCF_016509475.1. NCBI lineage: Eukaryota > Metazoa > Chordata > Mammalia > Carnivora > Felidae > Prionailurus > Prionailurus bengalensis. The sequence continues at coordinate 40,681,532 of NC_057343.1, forward strand.
GTTTCTTTTTTTCTCTCTAACTTTCTGTCTCTTTCTTTCTTTCTTTCTTTCTTTCTTTCTTTCTTTCTTTCTTTCTTTCTTTCTTTCTTTCTTTCTTTCTTTCTTTCCATGTTTATTTTTGAGAGGAGAGAGAGAGAGAGAGAGAGAGCACACGCATGTGAGCAATCCTGAGTGGGGGAGGGGTAGAGAGAGAGGGAAACAGAATTTGAAATAGGCTCCAGGCTCTGAGCTGTCAGCACAGAGCCCAGCAGGGAGCTAAAACTCTGGACCAGAGAGATCATGACCTAGGCCGACGTTGAACGCTTAACCAACTGAGCCACCTAGGCACCCCACTTTCTAACTTTTTTTTAAAGCTTATTTATTTATTTTAGAGAGAGAGAGAGACAGTGAGCAAGTGCACATGCATGAGTAGGGGAAGGGCAGGCAGAGAGAGGGAGAGAGAGATTTCCATGCAGGATCTGTGATGTCAGCAAGGAACCCAACTTGGGGCTTGATCTCATGAACTGTGAGATCATGACTTAAGCTGAAATCAAGAGGCAGATGCTTAACTGACTGAGCCACCTAGGCACCCCAACAATGTGTCAATTACTAATATTAATTCAGAATTGTGTATTTTAGAATTTTTAAATACTAGAACTATAAATAATTATATAATAATGTATAAAGGTATTGATATTTATTGATTCATCTCAGTTGATTAAAAAAGGAAGCGTTAACTCAGGTATCATTGTTAACATAAATGTGTTTCATATTATATTGTAGAGCATTATCATTATTTTCATAGCCGTGTCGCTATAAACGAAGACAAAATCTTAGAAACCAGAACAGGTTTTTTTCTTTTTAAGTTAATGCCAACTGTATCTGAGATACTAATTTAGGAAAGCTCCTCCGGTCACTTTCAGTTACATATGTGTGTGTGCATGTGCCTGTGTGTGCACAGCAATGCCTACAGTGACACTTTATTTGTTGAAATTATTTTGGTTACCATCTACACTCATTCGCCCATCTCTCACACACATTGCACCCTGGCCATGAGACTGTGATCAGCAGTTCAAGATATTTCTTACTCCACTTTGCACATTAAATAAAAAGCTTAATGCATGACATTTTAAAAATGCTTGCTGTACTGATATTTTAAAAGAAAAACTGGGGAGCCTGGGTGGCGCAGTCGGTTAAGCTTCCGACTTCAGCCAGGTCACGATCTCGCAGTCCGTGAGTTCGAGCCCCGCGTCAGGCTCTGGGCTGATGGTTCAGAGCCTGGAGCCTGTTTCCGATTCTGTGTCTCCCTCTCCCTCTGCCCCTCCCCCGTTCATGCTCTGTCTCTCTCTGTCCCAAAAATAAATAAACGTTGAAGAAAAACTCAGCTCAACAAGAAAGAGATTTAAATGTATAAAGGTGTAAAACCTTAGTGATCAGTTCTTAAGTCTGAAGAATTATTCATGGTGAATTCATGGATATCTTTGCAAGTGGGGCTCTGTAATAGAGACCCCAACTTTCATAAAAGATATATACCATCCTTTCAAATCTCTGAATAAACAGAAAACAACACAATTCTTTCCAGGTAAAATAAAGGGTAAAAACCCTTTGTTTTATGACTGAATATATAAGACAGTCACAGTCCTACATGATGTGGAAAATGTGGGGGTTCAGAGCTGAGGGCCAAGAAAGAATTCCTGAGACATCCTCAGTGCCAAAATGTGGTTTTATTAAAGCATGGTGATAAGACCCAGGGCAAAAAGAGCTACACCGGGGTTGTGAAGAAAGGACAGATTATATACTTTCAAGTTGAGGGGGGGCTTGGGGTAGCACAAGCCTCCAAGGAATTTTGGAAGCAAGGTTTCCAGGATCCAGAGGGGGCTAGCCATTGTTAGGAAAAGGTCATTTATTACCGTTTAGTAAAACCTCAGTCATGAGACCCTTTAGATACATACCAGTGGGCTATATGCTTGGAGAATGATGGTTAACATACATTTGGGGAGTGGAGAGAACGGAAATTTCCAAAGGCACTTTTATATGTTAAAGTGGACTTACAGGATCCTGGAGGTCAGGAAAATGTTAAGCAAAATTGCCTTTTGCCCTTAGCAAAATGTCATCATCAAGGCAGCTGAGTTTCTAGAGGAAGGTCACACTCTCTGTCTCAAGGACTTGTCAATGAGCTGTAAGTTGTAAGGAAACTTAATATTTTTTTCTTCTGCCTTTGTTTCCCACATCACTAGATATGCTACTTTTTCCTAGGGAAGATTTATGAAGTTTCTAATGTTTCATTGAAATATGTGTTAGATATTTAATTAGTATATTTTTATCATTATTGACATGGTTTATTTATATAAATAAAGCTGGTGATGACAATGAATTTGAGGCAGTTGGTGATAGAAAATCAAGAAATCAGGATAAGTATTATTTTAATAGAAATAATACAGTTTAAGAAGTAAAATATCCAGAGCTTAATCCCTAGTCTAAAAATTGCTATCTATATGAGTTTAAGCAATATATTTCACTATCTATGAGAATAACAAAATTTGAATCATATATGTGTTGGTGGTTTGGAGTGAGGATAAAGTTTATATTTATAGTTGCTAAATAATTACAATTAGAATTAAAACAAGTAATGATAACCACTGGATTAGCTGATATGAAGATGCCAATAGAAGAGTATTAGCAGCCATTTCTTAGGTATCACACCTACCCAGTGCCCCTACAGTTCAAATCACAAGGTTTCTTAGAAAACCATAAATACCCAAAACACTCATTAAAAACAAAAATTCATCTGCCCACAGCCTATATTTTTGTTTTCTTGTATAAACTTTTCCTTCCCTTTTGCTTCTATTAGGTGACAGTCAAACCACATCTGATAATTCTCATTCATAAGCAAGTAAATATCAACTGCATTGTTTCCTACCCTATTATATCTGTGTTAGTTGTTTCTGGAAGTTTCACTGGAGACTCTGCTCTCATGAGTCTGTCTCCATTGGAGTTACAAAAATGGTACACTTCCTCTACACTAGTGCCACAAGATGTCTTCCCTTGGCCCTCCTGTTGGGTCTGTGTGGCAATAAAGGACTTGGGCTTTCACGTGCTAAATCTGGTTAAATCATGTCTGCTTTATATAAAGCTAACATTTATTGTCCCATTGGTGGCAGCAAGGATAGTTAAGTTAGTTTTGATTATCTGACCATCTGGCTTCTGTCAGGTAAAATAGGACAGAGAACAAATTTTCTGTAAAGAGCCAATCAACTCAGTATGTGGTTTTATATATTTGTCACTTTTGATTGTCTTTTTGTCTTGAGAATTCCTGGAATTGAGTTACCCATTACCAGCCTATTGGGTCACAAGACAATAGTTTAGTTGAACTGTTAGCCATTGTCAGCAATGGTGTTGGGAATTTGCTCATATAAATTTCAGAGATAATTATTTTGAAAATTGATATAATACTCCATTTGTCTTCTGGTATTTTGTCTTTTTTCTCTTTGTTTATATATGTGTGTGTGTGTGTGTGTGTGTGTGTGTGTGTGTGTGTGGGAAAAAAGCCTTTCTATGTTGTTCTAAAGGAAAATAAATTAGCATTTATAATGCCACATTTATAAACATGGTCCTTTCATCTCTGTGTACAGCTCTTTAAATGCTTCTGGAAATAAATCAATCATAAACATTTGTAAAATGTACATAACATTAGGGTTATATAATTCAGGTGGTTTCTTGTTAAAGGAAAGGGAATTAATGGGATTTTCTAAAAATGAAAATTGTTTTCTAAAACTTGTCAACAAGACCTTTAATTACTAATGTAACAAATATTCAAATGAAACTACATGTCTATTGGAATGAGAATACAGGTGGAATAGAAGAGATTGCTTTTTGCCTGACCCAAGTTTCTTTTTTTTAATAGCTTTATTGAGAAATAATCAATACACCATACAATTCATCCATTTATGGTCTAAAAGCTAATGTCTTCTAGTGTATTCTTAGAGTTATGCATCCATTACCATAATCAATTTTAGAACATTTTAATTATCCCAGAGAAGAAACCCCATATCCCTTAGCTCTTACCCTCAGTCCCCTATCCTTCCAGTCATAGGTAATCACTAATCTACTTTCTGTATCTGTAGATCTGCCAGTTCTGGACATTTCAGTTAATGGAATTATAAAATGTGTAGACCTTTGTGATTGGCTTCTTTCACGTAGCATAATGTTTTCAAGGGTCATCTATGTTGTAGCATTCCTTTTTATTGCCAAATATTTATTGTATCAATGTAACACATTTTATTTATGCATTAGTCAGTTTGAGTTGTTTCTACATTGGGTTATTATGAATAAGGCTGCTATGAACATTAATATACAAGTTTTTTTCATGGTCATATGGTTCATTTCTTCTGGGAATTTAAGTAGGAGTACAGTTGTTATATCTTAAGGCAACTCTGTGTTTAACCATTTGAGGAACTACCAGACTGTAATCCAAAGTGTCTAACTCTTTTCCATTTCTATCAGCAGCATGTGAGAATTTCAGTTTTTTTACATCCTTGACAATTTTTGTTATTATTTGTCCTTTTGGTTATAACAGTCTTAGTGTGTGGACTCTTTGTAGATTCGAGACTCCTGACACCTCAAAAAACCAGAAGAGTTCCAAGTATACGTCTTGGTTTTTTGTTTGTTTGTTTGTTTGTTTGTTTGTTTTTAATTTCTCCTTTTAGGGAAGGAAAAACAAATAGAGAAGTCTTACCAAAATATATTCAAATTGCCCTAGTTAATAAGGGAGGAAAAGTTCTGTTTGGCAGTAACATGGTGTTAGCAAACCTTAAACTTCAGCCATTGACTGGAACCGCGCTAAAATTAGATGAGTATTATAAAAAACCTCAAATAGAGTAAAAGCTATAAAATCCCACATAGGTATTAACTTAGTGAGAGTTTTATACATTTCTTCTTGTCAATAGAAAATATTTTCCAAACAAACCAAATGATAGGTTTATGTTTCTCCATGTCAAAATAACCAGGCATCTTAAGTTCAAAATAATTCCTATTCTTGAATGGCAAATAAAGCATATATACCTACATAAATATGTATAATACATGAAATTATTATATGAAGTTATATTATTTCCAGAGCTAGCACAAGATTAACTTCTTGCTTTGAAAAATACTGGCACTTTTAAGAAATTTTCAAACCATTGTCGAAGCTCTAATATACATACACACTTATATGTATTTGACTATGGATTAAATGGCCTTGGTTGCTAAGTTACCAAGTAAGAGGCAGAAAAAATATCAAGTCAGGAAAACAAATAGTAAAAGAAATTGAGAATAAGGTTCCCTCCCCCTCCACCCCCCGGAACCATGCATTTGTGGGAAAATACAGGCCCACAAAAAAATGACTAATAACATCCTAGTGATGGCAGAATGATAGTAAGCAGTGAATGACGCAGTAATCATGAAGTATATGCTACTTGTCATAGAATTGTGTAGATTGCATTACAGCTTTATGTGTAATTACAGTTTTGAAGAGTGGTTATTTTACACTACATCAAGAATAGTGACTTTATGTTGTTGAGAGTTTACACTCAGAACTCCCTATACCATCATGAATAAATTACGATAAATAAATGAGTAAAGAATTCATAGAAATTACCTTATGCCCATTATTTTCAAAGATAGATGAAATGCAAAGTGGGACTCCTGCTACACTACCACACACACACACACACACACACACACACACACACACACACCATGAAGCAAGGTTTCCATAGTCAAATTATTTTCACTGCATAAATCACATGATTTAGTTTTTATGGATAATTGTTGAGGATTTTTTTTTTACTTATGGCAGATGTGTTCTTGAAAAATTATGCCTGGTATAGAAAATTTGGAAAGAATCCTAGAACACCCAATTATGCAAGACTTATAGCTCATATAAGGGACACCTACTGTTTTAAAGGAGAACATGGGATTTATAAATTTTCCACAAAGGAAGTTCTGTCTGAAAGATTTAATGGGACTGGGATTCGAACAAAAGATATTTGTTCTGTTTTTTGTTTTTCTGACACCCATTTTGTCAACAACAATTAATTATTAAGTGCCATAGTGGTTTGAAATCCCAGCATAAACATTTTACTCACATCTTAGGAATCCACCTGATGTGCAGCCTAAGTAGAAATGTAAGAAGCATTGGGCATTTTCCCAGATGTTTATCTATCCTTGTCAATTTTTAATACTTGGAGAAGTTGCACAATTTTAAGAGTTTTTCCCATTTCGAAAGTCTATTTTAAAAGTAAATTAATTTTAGAAGTTACTGACACATTATAGCATATACTTCGTGGCAATTAGTTTACTTTGTTTTTATTTAAGTAAAAGAATTTTATTAAGTGCACCAAAGGATGATACTCATCTCTGCTAAGTAATATATTTATGTCCCCAAAGTAATACAATATATAATTGGAAAGCCCTTGGCATTATTTTACAGTACATGGCCAGCATAATTGGCTGAATTAGATTAAAAGCTATTGAAGAGTTTAGAATCAAGTTACAATTAACCACAAATTTATAACTTGTTGAGACTATTTAATTGCGTATATAATGAATATACTGAAATAATTTATTCACTTAAAATTTGATTTTTTAAAGCAATTCTCAGATCTTTAAAAGCGTAGCATGTTTCCTTAAGTACCTCACTACTTAATTGTATTTTGAAATGACTTTTGCCTTTGTTGTTTAGTAATACTTTTGGAATATCCTAACCTTATTTTGATATGTGATATCATAGGGTAACATTAATTTTAGCATATGAGTTATTTATTTAGAATAGGCATAATTCTATATATGCTTTATGTGTATTATTTTCAGTCTTCCCACCAGCATGCAAAACATCTTTTCTTTACAAAGTATTCATTGGGGTTTGGAAGATTGGATTAAAAGAGCAATTAACACTGACTAGTAAGAGTAAGTTAATGACCTGCAATAAATGAATTTTAAAGCCCATGTTTTGTTCCACTAAGACATGCTGCTGCCAGTTGTTTTCACTATTTCTGTATAAAGGTAACTATTTCAGTAAAAGATATTTATGTATCATTTTGCCATCAGAAGTTTAAAGATGTAAATATAATGTAAAATAATTAAATCTTTTGGGGGACAGCAACAGAGTAAGTCCTTGGAGCCATCCCTGGAGCCAGAGCTGTCTGTCCCCTCCTCTTTTACTTCCTGTTGCAAACAATAAAGGCCCTTCATACCATAAAACAAAACAGAATGAAACAAAACACAATAATTAAGATAGTACCAATAAGAAAGAACAAATAAGTTGTGATTTCAAGTAAAAGCAGGAACATCAATGTCCTGAGGAGAAGCAAAAGGAGAGAAGGAAGAAGTGGAAGAGGGTTAAGGATGAGAACAAAGAAGAAATAATGGAAAGGAAAAAACATGAGTAAAAGTTATAATATAATAAAATCTTGGAGCGCCTGGGTGGCTCAGTCAGTTAAGCGTCCGACTTGGGCTTAGGTCATGATCTTCCAGTTCATGAGTTTGAGCCCCGCATCGGGCTTGTGCTGACAGCTCAGAGACTGAAGCCTGCTTGGGATTTTGTGTTTCCCTCTCTCTCTGCCCCTACCCCGCTAATGCTCTCTCTTGAAAATAAACATTTAAAAATATATAATAAAATCTGGTTTCTTACAACCAGACATCCACATTTAATGACACTTCCTTACATGTAAAATGTGATAATACATAATGTTTGTAATGAAGGTATCTGAACTTAAAATCCCCAAATGCTTTTCAGTCATTACTTCAAATTTCCCAGAATTCATTTTACTTTTTTTTTCTTTATAAATACTAATTCTTTTTCCTGAGTGCACTGTAATCCCCTCAACCTTAGAAGTCTTGGGACTAATGAGTTTTCTACTCTGTAAATATAAATATATATATGCCAACATTTTGAAGGATTGTCTTGTATCTCTTCTTGCTATATCCAGTTTTCTTTCTTTCTTTCTTTCTTTCTTTCTTTCTTTCTTTCTTTCTTTCTTTCAAGTTTATTCATTTATTTTGAGAGAGAGAGTGCTATAAGCAGGGGAGGGGGAGAGATACAGAGAGAGAGAGAGATAGAGAGAGAATCCCAAGGAGGCTTCGAACTGTCAGTGCAGAGCCTGATGTGGGACTCGAACCAACGAACCATGAGATAATGACCTGAACCGAAATCAAGAGTCAGACACTTAACTGACTAAGCCACCCACGCACCCCTATCAAGTTATTTTCTTTAATACAAATGAAAATAATCCCCTTATTTGTAATGTCTTCTATTAGGTGATTCCACCATTGGATCACTAACAAAATAACACTTTATTTACCATCTAAGAAAATTCCTATCACATATTCTTGGTGTTAATTGATGACTGACCTTTCTTTCTCTTTTCCTTTTTCCTTTTCTTTCCCTCCTCTTCCCTTTTCTTTCCCTTCTTTTTGTTTTCCCCACACTCTTTCTTGTTCTTCTGTTTTCTTTGGACGTAAGTCTGCCATCATATGTGTGGTGTCTCCAGTGAAGGTATATATAGCACATCATTTCTTTTGGCCTTTTGATACAATGACATTTATATGTTTATTTCACTTCTCTCATAGACTTTATGGTATCTCTCTGAAACATTCAAATCCATTTCTAATTCTAAATTTAAACATTGTATTCCAAACCTTTTATTGTCCCAACTCTTATTATATAAACATTCCTAATGTAATTCATGAAGTAATAACTGCAAATTAATAACTAAAAGAAATAAAATATAGCTATAATTGTTACATAAATATGAATGTATACAATGCATCATTTAAATACAAGTTAGGGAAGTTTGGAATAATCATGGATCAAGCAAGATATTTCAAAATACTGATTCAAAGGGGCACATGCACCCTGATGATATCAGCAATATCAACAGTAGTCAAACTGTGGAAAGACCCCAAGAGCCCATTGACTGCTAAATGGATAAAGAAGATGTGGTATACACGCGCACACACACACACACACACACACACACACGTAATGGAATATTACTCAGCCATCAAAAAGAATGAAATCTTGCCATTTGCAACAACGTGGATGGAGCTACAGTGTATTATGCTAAATGAAATAAGTCAGTCAGAGAAAGGCATATTCTTTCACTCATATTTGAAATTTAAACAACAAAACAGATGAATATAAGGAAAAGGGGGAAAAAGAGAGGGAGGCAAACCATAAGAACTCTTAACTATAGAGAACAAACTGAGGGCTCCTGGAGGGGCAGTAAGTGGGATGATGGGTTAAATGGGTGCTGGGCATTAGGGGGGCACTTTTTGGGATGAGCACTGAGTGTTATATTTAGGTGATGAATCACTAAATTCTACTCCTGAAGCAAATATTACATTATATGTTAACTAACTGAAATTTAAATAAAAGCTTGAAATATTAAAATATATATATATTTCTTTTTAACCTAAAATATTTTTGGCATCTGCTATTAGGGAAGTAATTCTATTCTATGAATTCCTTGGTCTATAGAACAGAAAACAGAATAATGAAGAAGGAAACAATGAATCACTTAATCACGGTGATGGTAAAGTTTATGTTAACTAGACTTAAGGTGCCCAGACTAATCATTTCTGGATGCGCCTGTGAAGATACTTTTGGGTGGAATTTGCATTTGAAGCTGTGAACTCAGTAAAGTAGATTGCCCTCCCCAGTGTGGGTGGGGATCATTTAATCGTGAACCTGAATAAAAAAAATGTGGAGGAATGAGGAATTAATGCTTTTTTTTTCACCTGCCTCACTGCTTGAACTGAGCCATCTCAGCTCATCTCCGCTGTCCTTGGACTGGGACTTACACCATCAACTCTGCTGGTTCTCAGGACATCAGACTTGGAATAAATAACATCACTAGGTGTTCATGGTCTCCAGCTCACAGACAGACAATCATGGGACTTCTCAGCCTCCATAATCACCTAAGCCAACCTCATAATAAATCTCTCTCTCTCTTAAAAAAATATATATTTATAATATATAATATAATATAATATAATGCAATATAATGTTTTATATAATATAGATAATATATTTTATATAATATAGATAATATATTTTATATAATATAGATAATATAATTTTTATAATATACATGTAATCTATATAATCTATAAAATATTTAGTATCTATATAAATATATATTATCTATTCCATTTTTTAATGTTTTTAATGTTTATTTATTTTTGAGAGCAAGTGAGGGGCCGAGAATCTGAAGCAGCCTCCAGGCTCTGAGCTCTCAGCACAATCCTGATGTGAGGCTCAAAGTAACAAACTGCGAGATCATGACCTGAGCCAAAGTGGGAAGCTTAACTGACTGAGTCACCCAGGCGCCCCTATCTATTCCATTTCTGTAGAGAGCCCTGTTTAATATAGTCACCTAACCATACTTCTTTATTTGTGAAGCTAGAACATATAGTCATTATTCTGAGTAGCCAGGTCTCCAGGTAAATATTTATTTAAAATAAAAATATGGGCACCTGAGTGGCTCAGTTGGTTATGTGTCTGATTTTAAATTTCAGCTCAGGTCATGATCTCATGGTTTGTGAGATGGAACCCTGTGAAGGGCTGTGTGCTGACTGCTCGGAGTCTGTTTAGGATTCTTTCTCTCTCTCTCTGAAAATAAACTTAAAAAAAATAGAAGAAAAATAAAAAAAATAAAACCAACTGTAAAATAAATTTAGGCATCTCAGACAATAGCAGTTCTTAGTATCTTTTAAAGAATAAAGTGATAATAAAGTACAAATAGGCAAAATAGCACAAAACAGTTTATGTAAAGAAATAATGACCAAAAATACCATAAGTGAATACTACCATCACTTGAAATGTGTTAAACCTTCAAAGAAAGACTAAATGTGCACATTGAGCAATAAACAGATTTAAAATATGAAACATTCTTGATACCTTTGAGGCACCTCAGTATAACCTTAACATCCAGTACGTATTTTAAGAGAATACTCGTAATACAAATGGGGTGCATATATGGTTTAGTCAGTGAAGTGTCTGACTATTGATTTCAGCTCATGTCATCATTTCAGTGTTGTGGGATGGAGCCCCAGGTCAGGCTCCATGCTGAGTGTCGGGATTCTGCATAAGATTCTCTCCCCCCTCTCTCTGCCCCTTCTCTGCTTGCACGTGTGCACGCTCTCTTTCTCAAGAATGAATAAATGAATGAATGAATGAATGAATAAATAAATAAATAAAAGAATACAGGAAATGATAAACACTTTATATTTAAGCAGAGAGTAGCTGAGCCTTTTGCTGTTTTATAATCATGAGTTCTTAACCTTAAAGCGCACACTAAGTAAAAAGCAAGTAACATAAAATTAAATCCACATTTAGGCATATGTACTGAAATTCAAGCCATCAAAAATTAAAAAGAAAAGAAAGCTTCTGGAGAGAAATTAAAAGAGAAAAATTCTTACATTGACAATAGATTAGTAATCGTATGTAGTAGATACAGACAGACAATGAAATACTAGCTTATGTTGCTGGAGGAAAACCAGCAAAACTGTAGTATGAGTGAGAGTGTGTGACATTTTATCTGATAGCTTACAACCCACAGACTTCGTAAAAGAAATGTTAAAAGCTTTACTTCACCAATACGAAAATGTAAACACAGGGAGATAGATGAAAGAACAAATGGTAACCAAATACATTGTAAAATATCTAAACACTGCTTATAAAACTTACATGCATTACTTCAAAACATTTAAATAGCACTGAGGCTAAAATTCTCCTTAACTGAAATAGCTATCTCTTGTTTCCTTAACAAATTTGAAAAATTTTAAGCCAAATTTATTATTTTCTAGCTCTGTTGGGTCAGACATTCCTTAAGTGTTACCCCATATTAAAATCAAAGTGTAGGTGTATCTGTGATCTTTTCTAGAGGTTTTAGGGGAAAATTTATTTCCTGATCACTTGAGTTATTGCCAGAATTCAATTCACTCTGACTTTATCTTCCATTTTTTAAGAATTCGTGTGATTATATTGGATCCCTAAAATATTAATCTCCAGAGGCACCTGGGTTGCTTAGTTCGTTAAGCGCCTGACTTAAGCTCAGGTCATGAACTCACGGTTCGTGGGTTGGAGCCCCGTGTGGGCTTCTGTGCTGACAGCTCAGAGCCTGGAGCTTGCTTCAGATTCTGTGTCTCCCTCTCTCTCTGCCCCTCCCCTGCTCTCTCTCTCTCTCTCTCAAAAATAAATATACATTAAAAAAATTTTAGCGGCGCCTGGGTGGCGCAGTCGGTTAAGCGTCCGACTTCAGCCAGGTCACGATCTCGCGGTCCGTGAGTTCAAGCCCCGCGTCAGGCTCTGGGCTGATGGCTCAGAGCCTGGAGCCTGTTTCCGATTCTGTGTCTCCCTCTCTCTCTGCCCCTCCCCCTTTCATGCTCTGTCTCTCTCTGTCCCAAAAATAAATAAAAACGTTGAAAAAAAAATTTAAAAAAATTTTAATGTTAATCTCCATGTTTTAAGGAGGTGATAAGCAACATTGATTCCAGCTGCAACTCTGGTTCCTCTTTGTCATACAATGTAACATATTGGCATTTGGAAAAGATGGACATATATAGAGTTCACTTATCACTTCCCTCTTTTCCAGATACCTATCAGGAGAAAGCCCTGAATTCTCCACACACACACAAAAATAATAATAATCACATGTACTCAGACCTGTGGTGTGCTGCCACTGATTCTAACCCTAAAAGGGCCAATCATTAAATGTTCAAGAATTTCATGACTCAGTTATTAAACATAGCCATTATTATTATGTAGTAAATTATGTGACTTAAAATTAAATATTACAAAATATACAGTGATAATAAATACACCAATTTCTAATTATTTAACTAATTTGACCATTTTCTGTGATCTTGTTGTTATTTGCATCCACGTGTGTGGAGGGTGGAAATATTATATAATGGCATTCTATGGAACTTTTGTCTTTAATGTCAAAGAACTTACAAGCCAACATTCATGTTGTACCAATCATTCATAAATCACAACCATACTTTGTTTAAGGATGCAAGCATTTGGCAAAAATTAATCAGAGCCTTCTATGAGACATTATTAACAAAATGGAATTTATAATATAAACTATTGCATTTTATTATATGGAAATTGTGGCTGCCTATTGTTTACATAAGAAAAAAAATTTATATCATAATTCTTTGAAGAGAGCCAGCTTTAAAAATTTCTCCAGCATGGTACTGATTCTGAGGCACTCACATTGATTTAATTATAAATGTCACAAATAAAAGAAAGTTCTGATATAAGAAGTTTTCTTTTTGGAACACGTTAGGTTCATCTGGTAAGTACGTGCATGTGTGTGTGTTAACTATTGACTATTTTTTCATGTGTACATTCCCACTGTACCATGCCCTTTGACTTTTAGACAAATAGTATCCATTCATCCTGGTTTTTTAAATTTTTTTTTTCAACATTTATTTATTTTTGGGACAGAGAGACAGAGCATGAACGGGGGAGGGGCAGAGAGAGAGGGAGACACAGAATCGGAAACAGGCTCCAGGCTCTGAGCCATCAGCCCAGAGCCCGACGCGGGGCTCGAGCTCACGGACCGTGAGATCGTGACCTGGCTGAAGTCGGACGCTTAACCGACTGCGCCACCCAGGCGCCCCTCATCCTGGTTTTTTAAACAACAAAATTATTCAGCATAAGAAGCACACATCTGCCAAATTGTATATTCTAGACATTTCCGTTGATCTTTTCAGATCCTTAGTGATGCCTCCTTTATAATGTAAAAGCAAGCATAAACAGGCTGCCCCTGAAGCTTCCTTTGTCAAAAATGCATTAAGGTAATATACAGTGGAAGGTTTTCTTTCAATGTTTGTGTAAAGCTAGAGTATTAAAAAGCAAGGTGATTTTGTGGCTGTTGTTGAAAAGAAATGATGAAGAGTTTTCCTAAAAATTATATAACCAGATATTATTTCGAATATGATATCATTTTACAGTGAAGGTATTTCAACTCTAACCTAGTAGGAAGACACAGGGAATATATGATCACATGTGATGATGACACAACTCTAATGTCACTTTTATAACTATACATGTTGGCCTGTGTGGGTAAATATGACATATCTTCTACTCAGATTTGACAGTTGTACTTTCAGAAGATTTTAAAACAGTAAATAAGCCATCCTTTTTGAGGTGAATGTAAAATGGGAGTTACATGCGTTTATGGGATATGCTTTCATTGCTCTAAGTTTCATATTTCTTTATTCAGAATTGTAATCATCCTTTAGTAGGCTCGTTCTGTCAAAACCGTATCTTGGTGCATTGTGATTCTTCTTAACTAAAGATGTCAGGGCCCGCTATTAAAAAAACTCCTGGAGGGGCACTTGGGTGGCTCAGTCGGTTAAGCATCCGACTTCAGCTCAGGTCAAGATCTCACTGTCCGTGAGTTCAAGCTCCACATCAGACTCTTGGGCTGACAGCTCGGAGCCTGGAGCCTGCTTCGGATTTTGTGTTTCCCTCTCTGTCTTCCTCTCCCCCACTCATGCTCTGTCTCTCTCTCTCTCTCAGAAATAAATAAACATTAAAAAAAAAAAAACTCTTGGAGATGTAATGTACAACATGGCAACTATAGTTAGTAATACTGTATTGTGTATTTGACAGTGGCTAAGAGATTAAATCTTAAATAGTTCTCATCACAAGAAAAAGAAATTCTGTTAACTGTGAACAGTGACAGATGTTAACTAGACTTATTGTGGTGATCATTTCACAATACATACAAATGTCAGTCATTATGTTATATACCTGAAAACTAATATAATGTTGTATGTCAATTTTACCTCAATAAAAAAAAATTAAAGAAAAGTCAGTGGCCAAAATTACTTTAGATTCAATTTTCATGTTTTGTTATTTATATGCTCTTTGCTATCTTGTATATCTCTTACACTTAAACTTTCAGAGGTTTTAAATATGATCTTCCAGATCAACTATAACGTATCAATGTGATAATTCAAACATTTCATTACTAGTCTGCACTGTATTTTATTTTAGTTACCCACAATTATTTTATTTAATTCCTTCACAGTAGACCCTTTATTTTTAGTTTCCTATGGTTAAACCCAGATAACTTTGCTTAGCAATTTTCACTCTGAATCTATAAGGTAGTCTGAAGTATAGTCATTAAATCCTGCACTCCTAAGGCCTCTATTTTCCCTTCTACTTAATTTATGGAGATTATCACCCTGTAGAATAATATATCATCTTGGCTTCAAAATTTCTCTCTTATACATGTTTTTTCTTTCCCATTCTTTAGTCCAGTGGGAGTGGTGCTTTTTTTTCTAATTGATGCCTTCTATTCTGGACTGCACATACATGCCAATGCTGTGGGAGTAAATGTCATAGGAAAGAGAGTATCAGAATTGCTTAGTGAAAAGATGCCTCAGAGGAGGGTGGAAGTGTCTCCTCCTGGCAGAAGAGCAAATGGCATTTGGGAGAGAGGAGAAACAGATGGTGACTCTGAAAACAGGACATGGTAATGCCCCCTCTTCATGAAATAAGCATGAGTTGAGTGTGAACCCTGCACAGTTAACAATAAATATGGTAGGTCAGTTCCCAAGTAATGCACATGGTAAATATGGACCAACGTCTTGATTGCAGAAGTGTGGAAAATACAGACCTCAACTGAAGCTAGCTTTGTGAGTGAAGTTAGTGAGAAATAAAGGTGTACTTTTAGTGCCTTAAAGGAAAGACGATTCGTAGTTCAAGAACTCAAAGTAATAAACACACAAAAAAACCAGATTTTATATAAGGAGAAACATATGGAGTTTAAATTTATGATCATAAAATGTTGTTTTCTTTTAATCCCCTGACTATATAATTCTGTAGCAAGGATAAAGTAAGGCATATTTTCTTTACCAAATTGTCATTTTGAGAAGCTAATCCTTGATATGACTCTAAGTTGCATGTTTATACTTCAGTGTAGTATCTATCAACTTTACATCATGTCTGTTTTTCCCCAGTAAGAAAAATGAGTATTCTGTGTTGTTATGCTAGTCTCTACTTTATTTCTTCTCCACCCATTTCAGTATTTTAAAACAAATAGCATTTTTTTTCTATTGGTTACACTTCTGTCTTACAATATTATTATTAGCCACTATGTGGAGTTCTATAAATATTTGATAGTATCTATTATTATGTGAGAAGAGAATATTAATGCCCTTGCCTTTCTTTGCACATGGCTTTCCCCAGTCCCACATCCCAAACTTGTCATCTATTAATTTAATTTTACATTTTGCACTGTAATCTTATTCAAATATTTATTTAATTTAATACTACCTACTGGTGGATCCTATATGTTGCAATCAAGAGAGGCTTTACAGTGTACTGATGATGTAGGATTTGTCAAGTCAGTGTAAATGTCATGTTTCCTATGCCATTTGTGAGAATATAGCCAATGTCAAAGGCTGATGAACATTTTTTCTATTCTCTATTAATAATTAGAACCCATATGATGTTTGAATCCAGTTTCATGTTTTAATCATATAGATTATGAAACAACTTAGAATTTTTGTGTACATTATTTGCTTGCCTTTTCTATCAGGTAATGATTTCCCTACATAATTACACCTTCTGATGGATCCTATATGTTATTTTGCTCTATTTATCCCAGATAGCCTTTTCCAAAAGAGAATGCTTTATTATACAACTTATAACTTATACAACTTATAACACTATTGTTTTAAGTCCACTTATAGTGGCTTTCAATTCTGACTCTTGATTTTCTGCAACTTTTTTTTTTCTGAAGTACATCCCCAAGTTTCCTCAGAAGAGACTGGGTTAACCTTTTGTGGTTCCTGCATACCTGACATTGTCTTTAGTTTACCCTTATATTTTGTCAGATTAATGATGCCTAAATTGTGTACTGTAAATATTTTTCTATTGTCTTCCATATCACACAGGGATTTCCATCAATAGGCTGGTGACAAATGAATTCCACTTCCCTTCTAGATTCCCTAGTAGTGTTTTTTGTTTCTGTTTTTTTTTTGTTTTTTTTCTCTCCAAACTGATAATTTATTAGAGGTGTCTACGTTGGTATCTACCATTACCCTGATCAGCACACTATATAGTTTCTTTTATTCTAAAACCTTATTTTCTTCAGCTTTATTACTTCTGTGATAGTTTTGCTCCTACCCATACCTTCACTTTTTTTTCTTTTTTTCTTTTTGTTAGATCTTTCTAGGACCTCTATTTGAATATTGTTCCCCTTCCATTCATTCTATGTTGTGTATTCTTCCACAGTATACTTACTTCATCTTCTGAAAAATTGAGGTTTTTATTTTAGCCCTTCTGTAGCCCTTTTGTAACATTGTAGGAATCATAGTTTTTAATTCTAATAAATATGTTTTTCCTCCTCCACCCACTTCTTCTCCTATTTCCTTTTCTGATTTCATGTGTGTTTCTATAGAATTGCTTCCAAAATCTCTCTGCAAAAGATATTTTAATCCTCTTTTTCTTCTACTTGATTGTCTTCTAATAAGTTGTAATCTTATCTTGATTTTTATCTGTCATGCTTTCAGCTTTTCTCATAAAGCTGGTGACTGTGGTGTTTAAATTTAAATTTTAAAAGGATAATTGTTGGGGCACCTGGGTGGCTCAGTTGGTTGAGCGTCCGACTTCAGTTCAGGTCATGATCTCACAGTCTGTGAGTTTGAGCCCCACGTTGAGCCCTGTGCTGACAGCTCAGAGCCTGGAGCCTGCTTCAGATTCTGTGTCTCCCTCTCGCTCTGCCCTCCCCTGCTCATGCTCTGTCTCTCTCTGTCTCAAAAATAAATAAAAACATTAAAAAATTAAAAACAAAGATAATTGCTTTAGTTTGATGTTGTTGACCTACTCTGTTCTTTCATGAGGATTGCTTCTCCACTAGGTCTCCCCACTTTTAAGAATAATTTTTCATATCTCACAGTAAGTTATATTGTTTTAATTTCTTTTATGTCAGTTATATGCTATAATACAGGCTCCACTAGCATCTCCCTTTAAAAAGTAGGCCTCAAAAGCTTTGTATTACTGCTTCCTTAATTTATTAACAATTTGAAAAAACCAGAAGACTTTGCTTCTCCACTTTGTAGGTTGTTATTAAATATGTATCTTGCTTTGAACTTTGAATAGATACCAATAGCCACCTCTAAGCTCCATGAAACAAGACCAAGACATGAGTGATCATATGAATTTTTATGAAAATTTTACTCAGTGCAGTGAACTATGAGATAAAATTTATCATCACTGAGGCAAAGCAGATGACATAAAATGTGGGATATTGAAGTAGACAGATAGCAGAGTAAAATTTCTGTGAGCTGTCTATAAGAGGAATGTATTATGAAAAGGTACCAAAAAAGAACTTTCCTGTGATTATAATAATTTTTGGTACTATATATATTATTTTGATATAAGTCATTACATAGGATATTTTCCTCATTGTGGAATTTACATTTCTTTAAATGTTATGTAAAGTATAATTTTTAGGAAATAAACAACTGAAAACATTATTATAAAATGAAGACTTATTGATGATTTCATCTTGCCCATAGACTTATGACATATTATTTTTTCAATATTGTATAGAAATGATGTCATTGCAAATAAGCAGGTGGAAAAATTACAGGGAAAATATGTGTCTTCATCCATGAAGACACATAAGTATTTAGGAGGCATAGAACACTACTTAAAATTTTTTGGGGATACATATAGCTGTTTTTTTTTCTCTTTTCTCTTTTACCAATAATAATTTATTGATACTAACTAGTTATATGTGTATAATTGGGATTGCAGGTATCATTTACATTACTTAAGTGGGAAATATGAATGAGGCTATCACTTTGTGGCATCATACTATTATTTAAAAAATTTTTTTTAATGTTTAATTTTGAGAGAGACAGATAGAGAGCAAGCAAGAGAGGGGCAGAGAGAGGGAGGCACAGAATCCAAAGCAGGCTCCATAATCTGAGCTGCCAGCACAGAGCCCTATGCGGGGCTCGAACTCACGAACCGTGAGATCATGACCTGACCCAAAGTCAGATGCTTAACCAACTGAGCCACCCCGGTGCCCCAGCATCATATTATTAATAATAACATGAAGACATCATAGATGATCAATCAGTTATTTTAGGGAATATTTACTGACCACCCATTATTTGGCCTACACCTTATAAATTGTATTTGAAAATAAGGTTTGAGTTACTTATATGCTTGAACCATATTGGAGGAATAGGAGAGAAACCATCTGTGCTAAAACTATCTGAGCTTATATATGACCTATTGTGCAAGGAAAAAACTTGAAGTAGATTCTTTGCTAAATGACATACAACATAAAATTAGTAATATTCAATTAGTATTGTATTACAAGTAATGTTGGAAGATATATTTGTAGTGATTTACATCCATATGACGTAGCATAAAAATCTGCTATGTCTCTCCACATTGAGTTTCTGGTTTTCAATTTTGTGTGTGGATTTTTTGTCCTAAAACTCATCCATATGTTTTTAGCCACTTCTGGAAACCCTAAACATTTTGACATTTAAACTTGGGGAAGGTATTTGTCAAGTAATAATTTCATTATAACATTTCTGCAACTCTATTGACAGATAAAGGCCTGGGCATCTTTGAAAATATATTTGGCTTTGCCGCTTCAGTGATGTGATTCCACATAGCATCATGATTCATTGTATCAATTTTGGCAAGCATTGTTGTTAGAAATATCTTTAAAATATTAAACTAAGTTTTTTCTTGTTCTTTAGTAGATATTACCTTAATAAGATCCAGGGAATTGATTCAATACATTTTCAAGTATCTGTGTCAACAGATTGAAGAAAAAATATGTAAAGTTATTTTTTAATATACTGGACAAGTCATGAAGTGGAGTATGCTGAGATGAGAATTTTTGGTGTACATTACTCTGTTTATACTGGGCCTTTTGGGCATGCTCCCCCAACCTCAAAGTAAAAAAAGGAATTTTCTAAAAATACATGTATTTTTTTCTTTTTGCTTGTTTAAGTTCAGTCTGGCTGCCAGTTTGAGAAAATACTAGAATAGGGGCAAGAGAGCAATCAGATACTCTAATTAGAGAAATGAAACGATAATATAGTCAAGAAAAGATGGAGGCTTGCATTTAGATGGAGGGTATTAATTTCCAGGTAAACTGACAGATTTGAGCTAATTTTGCGGGTAGGGTCAATATGTGTTTAGTTTCTGGACTCAATAACTTGTATACACTGGTACTACTCATTGAATTGCAATGCCTGGAAATGTGCGTGTGTTTGTGCATGTTTGCAAATGTACACATGAAAGGCAGAAAATCTAGACGACCTTAATGTATTTTTTTAAATATATCTATGAGGCATCCAAGAGGATATTCCAATAATGTAGTTGAAAATATGATTCTGAACTCAAATCAAGTATTGGAGCTGGAGGAAAAAAAGTCAGAATTTTCAAGGTGGAGATGATCTAAAAAATAGTAAAAATAACAATGCCTCTTAGGAAGAGTGGTTAAAACAAAAAGAGTTCTCAGGTCTAACCCATGAAGGGGTCTGAGGTTTCTTATTATGCAGAAGAAGAGATAGAATTTAAATTATTATGAGAGAGAAAAGAGGAGAAACAGTAGAGTGTGATATTAATGAACCAAGAGAATAGAGCTAATTAAGATAACAAAAATTCCATCATGAATTTCTTATAGAGGGGCAGTGGTGGCCTAGGATAGTGAAGCATGTTAGAAAAAGAAGTAAATTTATATAGTGTGTTGAGGGGTAAGAGTTGTGAAGACAGAGGCAGTTTGTGTAGATATGTCTTTTAAGTAGGAGGGAAAAGGGACTCTGTGATGTGTGAAACCGAAGAGATAACCAAGGGAGTGGCATCCTCCTATAGAAGAGACAAAATGTTGTTTAAGGCAAAAATAAAGCATGCACTTTGCAAGTTAAATGGAAACATTGCTGTAATTGTATCCTTGGTTTTGAGTAGAATGGGTCCCAGTCTGGTGAAATCTTTTTTGTGTGAGTGTGAATATATAGATATATGAGTGTGAATATATAGATATACCATTTGCAACTGATGATTTTTAAAAAAAGATATATATGTGAAAAAAGACATGGTGTGAAGTTGTCATTTCAGGAAAAAAAAAGCCTATTGGGCATTCTAGGAAATGTTGTGACAGTAGAATTGTCAGTTAGTAAATGCCTTTAACAACACATGAAGCAGGTGTGTGCAGATCGGCTCAACTGGCATTGAAGATTTCACAGGCAAGACAAATGGAAAGCACCGGGATGTGGGGCAGGGATGGAACTGATAGGAAAGGGGAGAGGAGAAGAGAGACACAGATGGAGGGTAGAGAAGGGAAAGAAGGGAGGTACATGAGTTTTGGTCATTTGAGAGTGAAATGTTACAAATAAACATTCTGTGTGCATGCTGGATAGATAGGAAGGATAAAGACCTTCCCTGTGTCTGCAACAGTTGTAGGAGCATTGGATTACAGTGCTTGAGAAGATGTTTAGCAGTGGTGCACGAAAGTATACGATATGAAAGATTGGAATTAGAAGCATATTCTCATGGAAATGTGGAAAACAAGATGTTAGAGATTAAGCAGTTTTGGCTACCAACAAAGACTAGATTATTAGGAATTAGGAGCATATTCTCATGGAATGTGGAAAACAAGATGTTAGAGATTAAGCAGTTTTGGCTACCAACAAAGACTAGATTATTGAGATTAAAATGCTAATAAATATGGATGCTTTGACTCACCAAATCTATCAGAATAGAGACCAATTTTTTAATGTTTCAGACTGAAGTTCCTTTTTGACAAATGTAGATTACAAACAATAACAAAAACTGTGTGATTAGTTTGATTTTTTAGGCTACAAAAACCAGTTTCTTCATAAATTTGGAGGTCTTTTGACACCAAAAAAACCCACACCGATTATTAATTGCTTAGTGTCTCAAATCACATGACTCATCTAAAACTAAAGAAATATATTGAATTTTTTCAAATTTTAAATTAATAGGATTTTGATGTTATCAGAAAGGTCTTGTATTTTATGAGCAATTGGTGACAATTCAAGAACTTTTATCCTTTGTAAAATATCATTCTTATTATATTTCTTATAAATTTCTATCAAAGTTTAAGTTACTGAAATAAGAATTTGCTATGTCTCCAACTAAAAATATGTGTGTGTAAGGATTCAAGCTCACCTTATAATTAAACATGTGCAAACTGCTTAAAATTTTTTATTGGACTTTTAATTCTGATTTCAAGTGATGAATTTCTTTGAATATCTTTTTACTCTTGAGAAAAAATATCTAATCACATTTACTTTAAAATCTATAAAATTTCTTAGTACTGTCCACTTTACTATCTTTTAAAATATTTTTTTACAATAAGCAGTTTCTCATGTATTTTGTTTTAGCAAATTTCAGAGGCCATACATTGTGAAATTTGCAAAACAAAATCTTCCAATGTCTTGTTTTCTTATATATATATATATATATATATATATATATATACATATATATACATATATATGTGTATATATATATGTATATATATGTATATATATGTATATATATATATATTTAATTTGTTTTAATTTTTGAAAAAAACTTTTATTATCGAGGGAGAGAGACAGAGCATGAGCCTGGGAGGGGCAGACAGAGAAGGAGACAGAATCCGAAGTAGGCTCCAGGCTCTGAGCTGTCAGCACAGAGCCTGACGTGGGGCTCGAAACCCACGAACTGTAAGATCGTGACCTGAGCCGAAGTTGGATGCTTAACCAACTGAGCCACCAGGCACCCCAATGTCTTGTTTTCTTTATTGTTCTAATTGTAATACTAGCTTCTGCATGAAGACTCAAGAAGCATATGAAAACATGTCAACATCACTAATCAACAGAGAAATGTTAAAACCACAATGAGATACCATCACATACCCATTGGGCTGGCTCCCAAAGGGAAGGGGAAAAGGAAGGGGAGAAAGATGGAGAAAATAAAAGAAAAAAAAAAGAAAGAAAAGTGTTGGCTAGGATGTAGACATAAGTGAACCCTTGTGCACTCTTTTTTAGTGCAAAAGATGCCCTGTGAGCATTACATGAACCCACGTATGTTAAACCTGGACCAAAACGCATCCTAATGTTGTGAGGAAAGAGCTAGGGAAGGCAGCTTCAGACTTCCCCTTGCTTCACCTAAATCTCACAATTGCGTGAATCATTTGAGTTCTCAATACAGTTTGATACTCAGTGAAATCTCTGATTCTTGTGAGTCTTATTTCATACTCAGAACTCTTTGTTAGGTAAGCCATTGGGTATAACACATTCTTCACTGACTCATCTTTCATATGCAAGTTGGTCTGGGGTCAATGAAGAATTTCATTTCTTCTCAGTTCTTCAAAATAGCAGGTGTAGTTTGTAGAGTAATTCCCTCAGGCTTTATGAAGGAATGCTATAGAAGGCAGGTATGACTTAGAGCAGTCTTCTCAAGGCTTTTGTGGCATACGGTAATCAAAATAACTTTAATGTTCCCTTCAAATTGATTAAACTTTAGGGGTGCCTGGGTGGCTCAGTCGGTTGAGCGTCCAACTTCGGCTTAGGTCATGTTCTCACAGCTCATCAGTTCAAGCCCCGCATCGGGCTCTGTGCTGACAGCTCAGAGCCTGGAGCCTGCTTCTGACTCTGTGTCTCCCTCTCTCTCTGCCCCTAACCCACTTGCATTCTGTCTCTGTCTCTCTCAAAAATAAATAAACATTAATTTTTTTTCAAATTGATTAAACTTTAGACAGGCTTCATCCTGATTATAGACCCCCGACTCTCTTAGAGTATTTACTTCAGAAAACATGTAATTGTAAATTCTTACTCTGTCTCTTGAGATGTAAATCTTTTAAAAAGCTTCTTGCCAGTTTTGTAACCCAGGAATGGCTTTCTCAAAGAGCTGGCAGCCATATCTTTGAAATGGAGTTATTGATGAAGAGAGTATTACTCTTTCCCAGTTTCTCTGGGAGAGTACAAGCCTAACTTCAAGAACCCTACTACAAATTGTAAAACTACCCCCTGTCATAAAGATATGAGAAACTTTACTTTTGTTTGGATAAAGCCAATTAACAAACAGAAACAGCCTATATTTCCAACACCTCAGCTCCTAAAAACACTCTAGGTCTTTGTTTAAGTAGAATTGAGTTCTGACTGAGATACAGGCTCACTCCCTTATTATAATAACCTTGAATAAATCCATTTATATTTTATGTTTAAATATGTTTGGTACATTTTTTGATTTGACTATGTCCAAGGCCATTATAGTGATAACAGCATTGTATGGTGTAAACTGAGCCTCATTTTGCATATATCTATACATAATAAATACTTAGTAAATATTTGTTGAACCGATTTTAATTTAAAAGCTTTGTCATTTGCATTTTCTTTAGCATACAGACACACACACACACACACACACACACACACACACACACCACACACCACACACACAGCATGTCTTGGAACACCTGAACGGAGATTTATTAAACTGCAACTCATGGTTCATATTAAGTAAAGTTACACAAATAGTTTTATCATTAATTCATTCAGCTTATATGTATTAAGTGATTAGGTCCATTCACACATTAGGGTCAGATTCATTTTAAACATGCAGACAAGCAGATGCCTTGTGTAATGACAATTTATTTCTATATGTTTTGCCTTTTGGTTTGGAGTAATACTGCTTAAATATGAAGATAGTGTTTATTTATAAATGAATATTAATGGAAAAATTAAAGTTCTAATTCTTACATAAAATTAACACTTCAAATTTTAAGTATTCACACTTCCAATTGTGACTTATTAAAAGTAAGGAGAAAATGGGGCGCCTGGATGGCTCAGTCGGTTAAGCATCCGACTTTAGCTCAGGTCATGATCTCCTAGTTCATGGGTTCGTGCCCCTCATTGGGTTCTGTGCTGACATCTCAGAGCCTGGAGCCTGCTTCGGATTCTGTGTCTCCTTCTCTCTCTATTCCTCCCCTGCTCATGCTCTCTCTCTCTCTCTCTCTCCAAAATAAATAAAGATTAAAAAAATAATAATAATAAAGGTAAGGAGAATTGTTATATTTCTTTGGATTTTGCGTGTGTATCACTCAGATTATAAAACTTTGATTGAGTTCATGTATTTTTGATCTGGTAACGGTAACTGCCATCCATTTAATATCTTAAATGTGAAACTTTTCTTCTGTCATACACACCTCACAATATTTAATTTGTGGGGAGCGCCTGGGTGGCCCAGTTGGTTGAGCAATCAACTTCGACTCAGGTCATGATCTCGCGGTTTGTGGGTTCAAGCCCACATTGGCCTCTGTGCTGACAGTGCAGAACCTGCTTGGCATTCTCTCTCTCTCTTTGTCCCTCCTCTACTTGTGCATTCTCTCTCTTTCAAAATAAATGAATAAACTTTAAAAAATATTTATTTTTTTATTCTATTTATCAAATATATTTTAAGAGTAATCCCTCTGGGTAGCCATTGAATTTAGAGAATTTAAGGAGTGAAAGAGACAGCTCAGCACAGTGCTACAAAATTACCCACGTGGACTAATCAAATTGAGTGATAATTATGAGGTGCTTTTTAAGAAAGAAAGAAAGAAAGAAAAGAGGAGGAAGGGAAAGAGGAAAGAAAAAGAAGGATGGAAGGAAAGAAAGAAAGAGAAAGAAAGAACAGAAAGAAAGAGGGAAAGAAGAAAAAAAAAACTAAACCAAAAGAAGCCTCTTAATTTGTGCAGTGTTAAAAAGGAAGGATTCCAAGAGCTGACTTACTTAAGGACTTTTATAATCACAATCTTCTGGAGGTAGGTGCCTGGAGGCAGAAGTGACTATTGACCCTTCTTTGACTTGAGTTTCCTGAGTGCTTGCTAAGGCTTTTGGCCAGGGAATGTGATGGGAATTCAGGACACAATCCAACTATAAAGATACATCATTATACCGCATCCTCAGAAGTCTTACTGCTACTTGGTCACTGTATGTACTGTGCAGAAGCTTATTTCTCATTGATCTGTTTTTCCCTTAACCCTGCTCAGAAAAGTCATGAAAGTGACTCTGGAAAGATGTTGATTTGAATGGGACATTTGATGTATTTGTATCAGGAATCAAGTATTGTAGCAAATATAATAAGTTTTCTTTTTTTTTTTTACATATATATGATTATTTATGTACACAGGTGATTCTTGAACAACACTTTTGAATTGTGTGGGTCAACTTATGCACATTTTTTACAACACAGTACTGTAAATGTATTTTCTCTTCCTTATAATTTTCTTATTAACATTATCTTTTCTGTATCTTCTTTTTTTTTATATGAAATTTATTGACAAATTGGTTTCCATACAACACCCAGTGCTCATCCCAAAAGGTGCCCTCCTCAATACCCATCACCCACCCTCTCCTCCCTCCCACCCCCCATCAACCCTCAGTTTGTTCTCAGTTTTTAAGAGTCTCTTATGCTTTGGCTCTCTCGCACTCTAACCTCTTTTTTTTTTTCTTCCCCTCCCCCATGGGTTCCTGTTAAGTTTCTCAGGATCCACATAAGAGTGAAACCATATGGTATCTGTCTTTCTCTGTATGGCTTATTTCACTTAGCATCACACTCTCCAGTTCCATCCATGTTGCTACAAAAGGCCATATTTCATTTTTTCTCATTGCTACGTAGAATTCCATTGTGTATATAAACCACAATTTCTTTATCCATTCATCGGTTGATGGACATTTAGGCTCTTTCCATAATTTGGCTATTGTTGAGAGTGCTGCTATGAACATTGGGGTACAAGTGGCCCTATGCATCAGTACTCCTGTATCCCTTGGATAAATTCCTAGCAGTGCTATTGCTGGGTCATAGGGTAGGTCTATTTTCAATTTTCTGAGGAACCTCCACACTGCTTTCCAGAGCAGCTGCACCAATTTGCATTCCTACCAACAGTGCAAGAGGGTTCCCGTTTCTCCACATCGTCTCCAGCATCTATAGTCTGCTGATTTGTTCATTTTGGCCACTCTGACTGGCGTGAGGTGATACCTGAGTGTGGTTTTGATTTGTATTTCCCTGATAAGGAGCGACCTTGAACATCTTTTCATGTGCCTGTTGGCCATCCGGATGTCTTCTTTAGAGAAGTGTCTATTCATGTTTTCTGCCCATTTCTTCACTGGGTTATTTGTTTTTCGGGTGTGGAGTTTGGTGAGCTCTTTATAGATTTTGGATACTAGCCCTTTGTCCGATATGTCATTTGCGAATATCTTTTCCCATTCCGTTGGTTGCCTTTTAGTTTTGTTGGTTGTTTCCTTTGCTGTGCAGAAGCTTCTTATCTTCATAAGGTCCCAGTAATTCACTTTTGCTTTTAATTCCCTTGCCTTTGGGGATGTGTCGAGTAAGAGATTGCTACGGCTGAGGTCAGAGAGGTCTTTTCCTGCTTTCTCCTCTAAGGTTTTGATGGTTTCCTGTCTCACATTTAGGTCCTTTATCCATTTTGAGTTTATTTTTGTGAATGGTGTGAGAAAGTGGTCTAGTTTCAACTTTCTGCATGTTGCTGTCCAGTTCTCCCAGCACCATTTGTTAAAGAGACTGTCTTTTTTCCATTGGATGTTCTTTCCTGCTTTGTCAAAGATGAGTTGGCCATACGTTTGTGGGTCTAGTTCTGGGGTTTCTATTCTATTCCATTGGTCTATGTGTCTGTTTTGGTGCCAATACCATGCTGTCTTGATGATGACAGCTTTGTAGTAGAGGCTAAAGTCTGGGATTGTGATGCCTCCTGCTTTGGTCTTCTTCTTCAAAATTCCTTTGGCTATTCGGGGCCTTTTGTGGTTCCATATGAATTTTAGGATTGCTTGTTCTAGTTTCGAGAAGAATGCTGGTGCAATTTTGATTGGGATTGCATTGAATGTGTAGATAGCTTTGGGTAGTATTGACATTTTGACAATATTTATTTTTCCAATCCATGAGCAGGGAATGTCTTTCCATTTCTTTAAATCTTCTTCAATTTCCTTCATAAGCTTTCTATAGTTTTCAGCATACAGCTCTTTTACATCTTTGGTTAGATTTATTCCTAGGTATTTTATGCTTCTTGGTGCAATTGTGAATGGGATCAGTTTCTTTGTTTGTCTTTCTGTTGCTTCATTGTTAGTGTGTAAGAATGCAACTGATTTCTGTACATTGATTTTGTATCCTGCAACTTTGCTGAATTCCTGTATCAGTTCTAGCAGACTTTTGGTGGAGTCTATCGGATTTTCCATGTATAATATCATGTCATCTGCAAAAAGCGAAAGCTTGACTTCATCTTTGCTAATTTTGATGCCTTTGATTTCCTTTTGTTGTCTGATTGCTGATGCTAGAACTTCCAGTGCTATGTTAAACAGCAGCGGTGAGAGTGGGCATCCCTGTCGTGTTCCTGATCTCAGGGAAAAAGCTCTCAGTTTTTCCTCATTAAGGATGATGTTAGCTGTGGGCTTTTCATAAATGGCTTTTATGATCTTTAAGTATGTTCCTTCTATCCCGACTTTCTCGAGGGTTTTTATTAATAAACGTTGCTGAATTTTGTCAAATGCCTTTTCTGCATCGATTGACAGGATCATATGGTTTTTATCTTTTCTTGTATTAATGTGATGTATCACGTTGATTGATTTGCGAATGTTGAACCAGCCCTGCATCCCAGGAATGAATCCCACTTGATCATGGTGAATAATTCTTTTTATATGCCATTGAATTCTATTTGCCAGTATCTTATTGAGAATTTTTGCATCCATATTCATCAGGGATATTGGCCTGTAGTTCTCTTTTTTTACTGGGTCTCTGTCTGGTTTAGGAATCAAAGTAATACTGGCTTCATAGAATGAGTCTGGAAGTTGTCCTTCCCTTTCTATTTTTTGGAATAGCTTGAGAAAGATAGGTATTATCTCTGCTTTAAACGTCTGGTAGAACTCCCCTTGGAAGCCGTCTGGTCCTGGACTCTTATTTGTTGGGAGATTTTTGATAACCGATTCAATTTCTTCACTGGTTATGGGTCTGTTCAAGCTTTCTCTTTCCTCCTGATTGAGTTTTGGAAGAGTGTGGGTGTTCAGGAATTTGTCCATTTCTTCCAGGTTGTCCAATTTGTTGGCATATAATTTTTCATAGTATTCCCTGATAATTGTTTGTATCTCTGAGGGATTGGTTGTAATAATTCCATTTTCATTCATGATTTTATCTATTTGGGTCATCTCCCTTTTCTTTTTGAGAAGCCTGGCTAGAGGTTTGTCAATTTTGTTTATTTTTTCAAAAAACCAACTCTTGGTTTTGTTGATCTGCTCTACAGTTTTTTTAGATTCTATATTGTTTATTTCTGCTCTGATCTTTATTATTTCTCTTCTTCTGCTGGGTTTAGGCTGCCTTTGCTGTTCTGCTTCTAGTTCCTTTAGGTGTGCTGTTAGATTTTGTATTTGGGATTTTTCTTGTTTCTTGAGATAGGCCTGGATGACAATGTATTTTCCTCTCAGGACTGCCTTCGCCGTGTCCCAAAGCGTTTGGATTGTTGTATTTTCATTTTCGTTTGTTTCCATATATTTTTTAATTTCTTCTCTAATTGCCTGGTTGACCCACTCATTCGTTAGTAGGGTGTTCTTTAACCTCCATGCTTTTGGAGTTTTTCCAGACTTTTTTCTGTGGTTGATTTCAAGCTTCATAGCATTGTGGTCTGAAAGTATGCATGGTATAATTTCAATTCTTGTAATCGTATGAAGGACTGTTTTGTGACCCAGTATATGATCTATCTTGGAGAATGTTCCATGTGCACTCGAGAAGAAAGTATATTCTGTTGCTTTGGGATGCAGAGTTCTAAATATATCTGTCAAGTCCATCTGATCCAATGTCTCATTCAGGGCCCTTGTTTCTTTATTGACCGTGTGTCTAGATGATCTATCCATTTCTGTAAGTGGAGTGTTAAGGTCCCCTGCAATTACCACATTCTTCTCAATAAGGTTGCTTATGTTGATGAGTAATTGTTTTATATATTTGGGGGCTCCGGTATTTGGCGCATAGACATTTATAATTGTTAGCTCTTCCTGATGGATAGACCCTGTAACTATTATATAATGTCCTTCTTCATCTCTTGTTACAGCCTTTAATTTAAAGTCTAGTTTGTCTGATATAAGTATGGCTACTCCAGCTTTCTTTTGGCTTCCAATCGCATGATAAATAGTTTTCCATCCCCTCACTCTCAATCTAAAGGTGTCCTCAGGTCTAAAATGAGTCTCTTGTAGACAGCAAATAGATGGGTCTTGTTTTTTTTATCCATTCTGATACCCTATGTCTTTTGGTTGGCGCATTTAATCCATTTACATTCAGTGTTATTATAGAAAGATACGGGTTTAGAGTCATTGTGATGTCTGTATGTTTTATGCTTGTAGTGATGCCTCTGGTACTTTGTCTCACAGGGTCCCCCTTAGGATCTCTTGTAGGGCTGGTTTAGTGGTGATAAATTCCTTCAGTTTTTGTTTGTTTGGGAAGACCTTTATCTCTCCTTCTATTCTAAATGACAGACTTGCTGGATAAAGGATTCTTGGCTGCATATTTTTTCTGTCTAGCACCCTGAAAATCTCGTGCCAATTCTTTCTGGCCTGCCAAGTTTCAAAAGAGAGATCAGTCACGAGTCTTCTAGGTCTCCCTTTATATGTGAGGGCACGTTTACCCCTTGCTGCTTTCAGAATTTTCTCTTTTATCCTTGTATTTTGCCAGTTTCACTATGATATGTCGTGCAGAAGATCGATTCAAGTTACGTCTGAAGGGAGTTCTCTGTGCCTCTTGGATTTCAATGCCTTTTTCCTTCCCCAGTTCAGGGAAGTTCTCAGCTATTATTTCTTCAAGTACCCCTTCAGCACCTTTCCCTCTCTCTTCCTCCTCTGGGATACCAATTATGCGTATATTATTTCTTTTTAGTGTATCACTTAATTCTCTAATTTTCCCCTCATACTCCTGGATTTTTTTATCTCTCTTTTTCTCAGCTTCCTCTTTTTCCATAACTTTATCTTCTAGTTCACCTATTCTCTCCTCTGCCTCTTCAATCCGAGCCGTGGTGGTTTCCATTTTGTTTTGCATTTCATTTAAAGCGTTTTTCAGCTCCTCGTGACTGTTCCTTAGTCCCTTGATCTCTGTAGCAAGAGATTTTTTGCTGTCCTCTATACTGTTTTCAAGCCCAGCGATTAATTTTATGACTATTATTCTAAATTCACTTTCTGTTATATTATTTAAATCCTTTTTGATCAGCTCATTAGCTGTTGTTATTTCCTGGAGATTCTTCTGAGGGGAATTCTTCCGCTTGGTCATTTTGGATAGTCCCTGGCATGGTGAGGACCTGCACGGCACTTCCCCTGTGCTGTGGTGTATAACTGGAGTTGGTGGGCGGGGCCGCAGTCCGACCTGATGTCTGCCCCCAGCCCACTGCTGGGGCCACAGTCAGACTGGTGTGTGCCTTCTCTTCCCCTCTCCTATGGGCGGGATTCACTGTGGGATGGCGTGGCCCGTCTGGGCTACTTGCACCCTGCCAGGCTTGTGATGCTGGGGATCTGGCGTATTAGCTGGGGTGGGTAGGCAAGGTGCACGGGGGCAGGAGGGGCAGGCTTAGCTCGCTTCTCCTTAGGTGATCCACTTCAGGAGGGGCCCTGTGGCAGCGGGAGCGAGTCAGATCTGCTGCCGGAGGTTTGGCTCCGCAGAAGCACAGAGTTGGGTGTTTGGGAGGAGCGAGCAAGTTCCCTGGCAGAAACTGGTTCCCTTTGGGATTTTGGCTGGGGGATGGGCGGGGAAGATGGCGCTGGCGAGCGCCTTTGTTCCCTGCCAAACTGAGCCCTGTTGTCTGGGGGCCCAGCAGCTCTCCTTCCCTTTGTCCTCCAGCCTTCCCGCTTTCCGAGCAGAGCTGCTAACTTATGTCCTCCCAGATGCTAAGTCGCGCTTGCTGTTGGAACACAGTCCGCCTGGCCCCTCCGCTTTTGCAAGCCAGACTCAGGGGCTCTGCTTGGCAGGCGAGCCGCCCCTCCGCCCCGGCTCCCTCCCGCCAGTCCGTGGAGCGCACACCAACTCGCCGCCCTTCCTACCCTCTTCTGTGGGCCTCTCGTCTGCGCTTGGCTCCGGTGACTCCGTTCTGCTAATCCTCTGGCGGTTTTCTGGGTTATTTAGGCAGGTGTAGGTGGAATCTAAGTGATCAGCAGGACACGCGGTGAGCCCAGCGTCCTCCTACGCTGCCATCTTGACTAGCTCTATAATAAGTTTTCCTTATAGTATTTAGAAATAATAATTTCCAAATTATTCACACAAAGAAATAAAATATTCAATACTCAGAAGCACACTTCATCACCCTTTGTATTCCTTTCCCATTACCACCCACCAAGGATAACCTAGTAAGTATCACAGTGTTATTAGGAATATCACTACTTCTGACATCGTAGGTTACTCTTGCCCTTTTTTTGGACTTGATATAAATTGAATCATTCAGTATGTACTCAGTAGTGTCTGGCCTCTTTCATCCATGTTATTGTTTGAAGTTTCAGGTTTTTTTTTTCCTTTTCACTGTTGTATGGTATTCCATTATGCACATATAGCAAAATTTATTTTTCAGTGTACTTGTTATGTGCATTTGAGTAGTCTTCAGTTTGGGTTATTCCCTGTAGTGTTACCATTAACATTCTCACCCTAATTATTATAAGAACATATGTGTGTAGTTCTGTTCTGTATTTTCAGTTACTTTTTACTCTCTTAATGGTGTATTTTATTGAATGACCAAAATAATTCTTTAAAAATACAAAGTAAATAGTAGTACCCTGCTTGAGTCCCTTCAAATCCTTCCTATTTCATTAAAATTTAAAATCAAATCCATAACGGATTTCCACATCATCCAGCTCCTGCTTTCCTCCAAAATCTCATGCTATTTCCTCTTACTATGCTTCAATCACTCTAATCTGTCACTGCCTAGAATGTAACCAGATTTGACCTTCACAGAATTAATTGTCTTGTTATCTCTTGCTGAAAATCTTTTTCTTGTATCCCATGTATATCAGACTACTTCTTCAGGTAACCACCTTAGAAAGTCATTTGACAGACATAATCAGAGTGTGTCAACCCCTGTTGTTTTCTATTAGTACATTATTATGCCCTTTCAAAAATATTGTGAAAATTTTTAATTATCTCATCAGTTTTAGTGAATTAAAATAAATTATATCTGTATCTTCTAGACTGTAAGTATCATGTCTGTTTTGTTTATTTCTCTATACATAGTATATAGCAGAGGACATGTTAAATATTAGTTGCTTAGTCAAATTCATCGAGTAAACAAATAAAAAATATACCTATAATGGACTGAATGTATCCTTTCAAAATTCATATGTAAAAACCTTAATATGATGCTTTTGGGGATGGAACCTTTGGGAGGTGATTAGGTCATAAGTGTGGAGCCCTGATGAGTAGGATTAGTGTTCTTATAAGAAGAGGTCAGAGAGCTGCCTGCTTTCCACCACATGAGGATACACTGAGAAGTCTGTGATCTGGAAGAGGACCCTCACCCGACCATACTGGCATACTAATTTCAGATTTCCAGCCTCCACAACTGTGAAAAACATATTTCTGTTTATAAGCCAATCAGTCTATTTTGTTATAGCAGCTTAATCTCAGACAATACATATGTATCTGTGATATATTCATATAATAACTATTTATATTTTCCCTTATATGTGAGATCTACATTTCTGATTCTTCCTTCTAACACTTCAGGACCTCTAACACTTCAGGATGTAATATCAATGCAGAGTCCCCGTGGTTTAATTCAGGTAAATCAAATCAGTGATTATTATTGTAGTTCTAGATCACTTTAGATGTTAATATAAGTGCTATATATAAACATAGATATGTACATATATATTTCTTTTAATATGAAAATGACAAGAATCTTCAAACAGTCTAGTGGGTCACATAGATAAGCTGTCAAATGATTACAGTGTAAATGCTATAGTGTGAATATGAATTAAGTGTTATATAAACAACTAACTCATTGGGGCAGATAGCTAGAGGAGTTAAGAAGCTTTAGGCAAAGTTAAATATTTGTGGTAGAAATTTAAAAATTGATTTTACCTACTGCTTTTCTTATATAGGTGCCTATAAAATAATAAAATATATAACTTGTCTAAACTTCTGTCCCCTCTGATATGAAATGTCTCCTATAACATTTCCCTTTTCATTCATTCATGAAGCAGCTGTTTACTGAGGTTATGTTCTAGGCTCCAGACAACAAAATAGAGAAACAGAGAGAGAAAGCAAGAAAAATTGACATTATAAAGTTGGTATGCTACATATAGAAGAGAAAATCAGTGCTGGGGATTTTTTATCTCATATTGTTGCTTCTATTTTATTTCTCCAGTTTTAAAATTTATCATTCTCCTATGATGTACAATCCAGAATTTTCTTTTATTTCTCATGTTTATCTCTTCCCTGGATGTCCAATCAAAATCTGCAATATTTTTCATTTTTTCTAAGTTTTCCCTAATGGGAAAAGATTAGAGGCAGAAAAAATATGCTGTTTGGGGCAGTCATCATTTTAGACCCACAAAGAGATTGCCCACACAATTGCCTTTGATGAATAAATAATGATAATGCCATTATGTTTATATTTTGGCACTTGGTATATTTGTCCAGGTTAATGTCAGTTTTATACTCTAAAATTCTAGAAGACAGACATCATATCTCTAATGTGCTCCAGTCCATGCATTGTGCAGATGGGTATTTTCTTTTTGATTGAAAGATGGATATGGGAGTTGTCATCTTGGAAAGTTTATAAATGAAAAAGAGTAATCTTTTACTCTGTAATAACTCAGGAACAACTGGAAAAATGTTCTTTAACTGTAAAAAAAATCAACTTGCAGGCTAAGTCTAAGCATAGAAATTTCATCCTAAATGATATCTATAAAAAAAAAGGTGTGATTGACTGGAAACAGTGGCTTATAATGAAAGATGTCTCAGAAACCTCTCACTTACATTTCCTACCACAAAGAATGAAATACCCACCACATGTTTAGGTCACATTCTGAGTAATATGATAGAGTTTGCAATATAATGTTATTGACATTGATTTATTAATATTGATTTCTAAGCTGTACAACAGTCGAAGCTATTTTCTTCTGCTTTCTTTCTTAAGCAGATTAAAGTAAAAATAGTGAATTATGAATTGTGGGCTGTCTTGAATTTTGATAAAATATCAACAATGACTTTTCAGTGTCATGTTTCACCAACTGTAATTAATTGCTTTAAAGTGTGCATTCCAATAAGAGTCATTTTTACATTTACACATGGTTATATTTAGAAGAAATAAAGTTTGGAATTGAAAACTGCATAAAATAATTTTATTTGTTATTTTCAGTGCAAGAAATTTAGATATAGCGTAATTGCAGTGGTTTAATTATTTTACATCATCATAGTACCTCTATATTTATATATATAATTACTGTTAAAATTACTAACAAAAACAAAACAGCACAAATATAAATTTTGTGAGTTTTTCAGAATCTCTTACTAATGTAGTATGTAAATGTAAAGAAAATTATAAAATATCCCATCCCAATAATAATTTAATAACTAATATTATAGTTTCATAGGAACAGGATTTATCCTTGGTAAAAACTTGTTGCTATTATCATCCATTATTTCCTTAAGTTATTTTGGTAACTTTCTTCTCTGTTATAACTGACCACTGAATCAGCAATCTACTAAGTTTTGATTCATTTTCTCCATCAAGACCTATTTACTATTTCCGGCTGTATCCTGGTTTCCTAGTGTGCTTTTCTACCCAATCTGCCTTTATGGTTTGGACTTAAAAGCTTTATCAGTCTTTAACTTCTCTCCTTAAAGTAAAAATATATTCATTTCATGTCCCATTTTGTTAAGGTCTTACATTCTTTTGGTGAAAAATTGCTAACCTCATTACCCATTCTCACATGTTAATGCGGGTCAGTGCTATAGTTTACTACATTGTAAACTACTTAAGTAATTTAATATAGATTTATGTAACCAGTGACTAGTGTAATGAGTTCTTCATAGGCATCTCCCTCTAAAAGTATATTGTTATTAAAGTAAAATTTGATATCTTCCTAAATATTTTACTTAAATTTTGAAAGTTTTGACCGAAACTGTACTGTTTGTCAATAGCAGTGAGAATATCAGCTTATACAAATTTGTTCCATAGAGTTTTAAGTCTCTACTATCCATCCCTTCCTGTGCATCAACCAGTATATACAGTTTTCATACCATTGCTGTTTTCATCAGCAAATATGAATATGGGTCAGTATACCTAAAAAAGCATAATTAATATGTCACTACGTAACTGAAATTAGTTTTACATAAAAACGATTTCAAGGAGCTCACATATAAATATGTCTGCAAGTCAGACAAAATCTGCTGTAAATATTTCTTGAAATAAACTCCTCTATATTATGTGCGATAATTTGAAAGTATCTGGTACTATGCAGTTGACTAGATTGACTCTTTGAACGTCTATCACCAAGAAATTAATTGGATGCTGCATAGTTACTCATAGTTTTTATACTTATGTCATTTAGTCAACCAAAATTACTGGACCACAAAATGAACATTCTAGTTATTTGGGCAGACTTATCTGAATGGAAATGATTATGCATTGATCAAATCAAGTTCTCCAGGGTGTAGTTGTTATGGAACTGAAATGCTTGAACTCACAACATTTTTTGTTGATTTGTTAATTATCTGTCTACCTAGTTTCTGACTAATATAGAATTCACTGACTGAAAATCACTTAAGAAGCAATATTTGTCCACTTTTGTTTGTTTCATTAGACTTTACACTGAAAACCTGAAGATCTGAATATAATATTTCAGGCTGAAGAGACAGAAATGATAGCATCATATATAATAATATTTTTGAAACTTCAAAAGTCAAAATGGGTATTAAGTGCTTTCAACCTATAGTTACATAAGAATATGTTAGCTTAATTTTAATGCCACTTCTTATTTTTCAAAGTAGCAATACTAGTAGCTCATTTTAAAACATTTACATATATAACTTCTTGAAATTTATTTATTTGTTACTGTGACCATTAAAAAATCCTACACCATATTTAAGGGAATAAAACAGTAATATTTAATTATTCACCTGATGTCTTCTCTCATATTAAAGCTGAAATAAAACCACATGGCTTACAAAACAATTTTGGTAATTCTATTCACAAGCAAATCACAGAATACAAAATTTTCAAAATAAGCATAATTTGACACACATCTATAAAACTCCTAGACATGCCTCTTTTCCACTAAATGGCTTCATTTTATTTTTTAAAACTAATTATATCCTGTTACATTCAAGAAAGAATTTGAGATAAATATCTAAATAACATATATATTGTGGAAAAAGTCCAAAATAAATTTAAAGTTATAATTTTCCAGGGGAAAAAATTCCAGAGGGGAAAAATGTCTGTAGAGAAACAAAGTTCCGGGACGAGTGAAAATATACATTTATATATGGAATGTGATTGGGGTTAAAAGAGTTTCACTTTATTCTTGGCACTGAGCTTTCTGGGTGCCAAACAAAAGAAGAAAACTCAATTACAATTAATTTGAATTTCAAGATTCAGATTACAAATAAAATAAAAAGAAGCAGTTGTTCAGTGGAAACTGTTCCTTTTTTATTTTATATTGTTTTCAATATTCAGAAAGAGAAGACGTAATTGAAATATTTATAAAGCATATATCTCTGATAAAATCATCTGTATAATAAAATTAAACACAATGTAAGAAAGTTGTCAGGGTTTTTGTTGTTGTTGTTAAGTAGTCACAACCTATCAATATTCCTGACTTAGTAAATGTTCCAAAAGTTTACTGGCTATATGAATGAATCCACAACTTTCATATGAAAATGCAAGCACACAAGTTGAACAGTTTAGTGGGGTGCCTGGCTGGCTCAGTCAGTTAAGTGTCCAACTTTGGCTCAGGTCATGATCTCAAGGATCGTGGGTTTGAGCCCCGTGTCAGGCTCTGTGCTAACAGTTCAGAGCCTGGGTACTGCTTTGGATTCTGTGTCTCCCTCTCTCTCTGTCCCTCCGCTGCTCATATTCTGTGTGTCTCTCTCAAAAATAAATAAACATTAAAAAATTTTTAAAAAAAGAACAATTTAGTAACATTAATTCCTCGAAGAGCTATGGCAGTAGGGTTCAGATATATTTTAAGGTCTAACTATAAAAATTTAAATATCTAACCAATTTAAACATAAAATTTACACCAGAATGGGAAAAGGAAAGAACATCATCTAACTGTATAGGGAAGATAGCAAATTCCAGTTTTTTTCCCCCTTTGTATATCTAAGGTTGGAGAATTCTTGAAATAAGAAACCTAAAGAAAAGCCCAATTATACCAAAAATTATTAGAGATTAGACCTCTAAATATTTTCAATTCATTTTCTTAATGTCTTAAAAATCCTTCCAAAGGTCATATTTTCTAAGATATGAGTTTATTGCTATAGGAAGAGAGAAGTCTGAATAATTTGGCTAAGAAAAGAAGACACCATAATGTAACATGGTTTTTAAATTTGTGAAATAATTAACATTGGTAGGAACTAACTCGAGAAAACAAAATCAGTGAACTTAGCATGTTCACACATCCTGCCTGAACAAAGGACAAAAGACTGACAAAAATGAAGCAAAGATTCTATATGTGCCTTTGGATAATTTACGCTGAGCTACTTTGGTCTCTGTTGCTTTCTCTTCAGCTTTGCTGATCTCAGCTGTCAACATCTACAGTTGAATAGAACATCAGGTTATATTTAAACTTTAGAACAAGTTGATTTCTGCTTGGGGCCAATTTTCACTGTTTTAAAAGAAGCTATAAGAATGAGACAACAATGCCATTCTTCCCTGTGTTCATCAGTCAATATTTAAAATATATATCCCCGAATTTCATTATAATTTTTTATAAGGTAGAAGTATATACATATATTTACATATGAATTTCCAATTGTCCCAGCACCATTTGTTGAAAAGGCAGACCTCTCCTTGTCTTGTTGTCTTTGTTGCTTTGTCAAAGACCAGTTAGCTCTATTTCTGTGGGACCATTTCTGTACTCTCTGTTCTGTTTCATTGTTCTATTCACCTGTTCTTTAGCCTATAGGATAATGTATTGATTACTGTAGCTTTATATTAAGTCTTTAAGTTGGTTGGTTTCAGTTCTCCAACTTTGTTCCTCAATATTATGTTGGCTCTTCTGTTTTTGTTTTTTGTTTTTTGTTTTTTTTTTTTTTGGTTTTGTTTTTTTTGCCTTTCCAGTGAACTTGAGAATTTGTTGATACAGGTTGCTGGGAATTTCATTGGGATTGCACTGAGAGTACATGTCAAGCTGGTAAGCTCCAGCATCTTAATAATATTGAGGTTTTCTATCTGTGCACATGGAATATCTCCCTTTATTTATATATTCTTTGATTTCTTTCATCAGAGTTTTGTAATTTTTCTCACAAAATCTTATACATATTTTCTTAGATTTAAACCTGAGTATCATTTTGGGGGTTACAAGTGTCAATGGTGTATTGTTTTTAATTCAAATTCCAGTTGTTCAATGCTAATATATAGGAAAGCAGTCGCCTTTTGGATATTAACTTTTCACCCTAAAATCTTAGTTTATTAGTTCCAGAAAGTTCTGTTATTACTGTTTTTTATTTTGTGGGGACTTTCTACAAAAATTATCATGTTATCTATGAACAAAGATGGATTTATTTATTGCTTGCCAATCCTATCTTTTATTTTCTTGTTGCATTAGTTACGGTTTCCCATAGATACTAACTAGTGGTGTAAAATGATCATGATGTTAGCTAAAATATTTTGTAGATGTTATCAAGTTGAGAAAGTCCCTCTCTTTCTACTTTTCTGAAGC
The DNA here is from genome assembly GCF_016509475.1 of Prionailurus bengalensis. Classification (NCBI taxonomy): domain Eukaryota; kingdom Metazoa; phylum Chordata; class Mammalia; order Carnivora; family Felidae; genus Prionailurus; species Prionailurus bengalensis. The sequence continues at coordinate 40,721,459 of NC_057343.1, forward strand.
CTTTGTCATGAATACAAATGAGATTTTGCTAAATGCAATTACTGTGTGAAATGATATGACCATATGATTGTTCTTTAGCTTGTGTTATGAGTAATTTTGGAATGTTAAACCAGTCCTTCATAGTTGGAATAAATCCGAATTGATCCAGCTATATAAACCTTTCTATGCATGGTTGGATTCAATTTGCTAATATTTTGTTGAGAATGTTTGCATCTGTGTTCACAAAGAATATGTCTGTAGTTTTCCTGTCTTATAATATCTGTGTCTAGTTTTAGGTAATGCTTGATGCTCATATGAGTTTAGAAGTACTTCCCTCCTATTTTGGGGAGAGAGTATAGAAAATTGGTATAATTTCTCCTGTAAATGTTTGGTAGAATTCACCAATGAAACCATCTATGCCTGGAGGTTTCTGTTTTGGAAGTTTATTAATTTTTTACTTCATTTTTAAATATATGTAGGTCAATTCAGTTTACTTAATTCTTTTTGCATGAGTTTTGGAAGGTTATAGCTTTCAAATATATTTATCAACATTTCATCTAAATGATCAGATCTAGTTATACAATTGTTCCTAATGTTCCATTATTTTTATTTATGTCTATAGACGTCTGTAGTAATGACCTCTCTTTTGTTTATATTAGTAACTTATGTCTTCTTTCTTGTTTTAGTTAGCCTGGTTAGAGGGGTAGATGAATTAATTATTCTTTTCAAGGAAACATCTTTTGGTTTTGTTGATTTTTCTTTGCTGATTTTTTTCCAATACATTTACTTCTCCGTTTTTTTATTATGTATTTTCTTCTGTTACTTTGGATTTAAATCATTCATTTTCTAGTTTCCAAAGGTGAAATCTTAGACCAGTGATTTTAGATCTTTCATCTTTTCTATATGCATATTCAATGCTATAAATTTCCACCAAATACTGCTTTGCTCAGTCCCACAAAATTTGATGCTGTATTTTCGTTTTTATTTAGTTCAGATTAGATTGTTAGTTGTCCTTGAGACTTTTTTATTCTTTGACCCATGTGTTATTTAGGAGTGTGTGATTTAATCTTCCAAGTATTTGGGGATTTTAAATCTATCCTTTTGTTTATTGATTTCTACCTTAACTTCATTTTGGTCTAAGAGGATGCTTTGTATTATTTCTAGTCTTTTAAATTTGCTAACGTATGTTTTATGACCCAGAATGCGCTCTATCTACTGTAATAAATGTTCTATGTTAGCTTGAGAAGATATGTATTCTGCTACTGTTGTAAGAAGTATTCTGTAAATGTCAATTAGAACCATTTGATTGATGGTTCTGTTAGTTCAACAATATCCTTACTGATTTTTTGCCTGTTGGATCTGTCAGTTTCAGATACAAGGGTATTCAAGTCTCCAGCTTTAATAGAGTATTTGTCAATTCCTCCTTGAAGTTCTTTCAGTTTTTGCCTCAAATATTTTGATGATCTGTCATTAGGCATATACACATCAAGGATTGTTATGTCTTTCATTTTTTTTGACAATTGACTCCTTCATCATCATGTAGTACTCCTTTTTATCCCTGATTATGTCCTTGTTCTGAACTCTATTTGTCTGGCATTATAATGAGTATGCCAGCTTTTTTTTCATTTGTGTTTGCATAGTATATTTTCTCCATTTCTTTACTGCTAATCTATCGGTGTATTTATACTTAAAGTGTGTTTCTTATAAACAACATAATAGTAGAACCTTTTTTTCCCCCCATCCCCTCGTATAGACCCTCTCTTTAATTGGTTCATTTAGACCACATTGAAAATGATTATTGGTATCATTTGTTTAAAATCTACCATATTTGTAATTATTTTCTATTTATTGACCTCATCCTATCTTTTGTTTTTTTGTTTTTGTTTGTTCTTTATTTTCCTTTACTACTTTTTCTGCCTTTTCTAGTTTTAATTGAGCATTTTATATGATTCAGTTTTCTCTCCTATGTATCAATTGCACTTAAATTTCTTCTTATAAATTTTGTTGTTAGTCTGCAATATACTTTTACATAGAATCTAAATCTATTTTCAGATAACACTACCACTTTACTGGTAGTGCAAATACCTTGCAACAAAGTATGTCTTCCTCCTTTCTATACCCTACACATTGCTGTCATTCATTTTACAGATGTATAAACTATAGTCAACAAACACATTGTTAGTGTGAACAAACTGTTACCTGTTAGGGAAATTTAGAATAAGAGAATTAAAAAATGTTTTATTTTACTTTTATTTATTCTCAAATGTGCTTCCTATTTTTAAGTAGACCACATTTCTGACCTATGTCATATTCTTTCTCTCCAAAGAACTTCTTTTAACATTTCTCAGAAAGCAGATCCATTGGCAGTAAATTCTCTCAATTTTTGTTTGTCTGAGAAAATCTTTTTCTTCACTTTTAAAATACAGTGGAAAGATACGTGTAATGAAATGTACTATTTTAACCACTTCTAAGTGTGTAATTCAGTACAGTAAGTACATTCACATTGGTTTGCAACCATCACTACTATCCATCCTTAGAAATTTTTCATTATCTCAAAGTGTAATTTGTATCCATTAAAAAAAATTCCCATTACTTCTCCCTACTCTTAATACAGTGATAACTACTATTCTACTTTCTGACTTTATCAATTGACTATTCTAAGTAATCATATCAGTGGAATCATGCAATACTTGTTCTTTTATGTCTGTCTTATTTCACTTAGCATATTTTCAAGGTTTATCCATGCTATAGAATGCATCAGAACTCTATTCCCTCTTGAGGTAGTCTGTTGTAGGTATACAGTATAATTTGTTTATCCATTCATTTATTGATGGGCATTTAAGTTGTTCTACCTTGTGGATATTGTTCCACTTTTTGGATTTTGTGAATAATGCTCCTATAAACATTGCTGTACAAATATGCATTCAGTTCCCTCTTTAATTTCTTTGGGTATATGCTCACAAGTGGAATTCTGGATCATGTGATAATTTTATGTTAATATTATTTTTTTTTGAGAAGTCCCCACAGTGTTCTGTAGAGGCTGAACAATTTTACATTCCCACGAGCTGTGCATGAGGGATGCCATTCCCCACATCCACACCAACACTTAAAAAATACGCTTTTTATTATTTAAAAAAAATTATTATTTATTTTTAAATGATATTTTAAATGTTTTAAATACATTTTCTGTTTTCATTATTTTATTCATCAATTATCAGCATTATTTTTTTAAATAACCATTTTGATTTCATAACTATTGTGGTTTTGATTTGCATTTCCAAATGACAGGTGATATTGAGCATCTTTGCATGTGCTTTTTATTTGTATATATTTTTAAAGAAGTGTCTATTCAAGCTCTTTTCCCATTTTTAATTGGATTCTTTGCTTTTTGGTGGTTGTTGAATATAGGAATTCTGTAATATGTAATAAATGTGCAATTAATACCTTATTGGACATATACTTTTCATATACTTTCTCCTATTCTGTGGATTGCATTTCATTTTCTTAATAGTGTTATTTGAGGCAAAACAAATTTTAATAAAAAAATACAATTCACTTATATTTTCTTTTCATTTCTGTGTCTTTATGTCATCTCTAAGAAATCACTGCCAAATCAAATGTCCTGAGGCATTTTTCCTGTTTTCATTTAAGAGTTTTAAAGTTTAAGTCTTAAGTTTTTAGGTCTTTGATCTATTTTTTGTTAATTTTTGTATGTGGTGAAAGTAAGGGTCCCACTTCCTTTTTGTACTTGTGGGTATCCGGTTTCCCAGCATCAGTTTTGAAAGAGCTGTCTTTTCCTCATTAAATGGTCTTAGCACTCTTGTTGAAAATCATTTGATTACATACACTAGGGTTTACTTCTGGGATGTCTATTCTGTTCTGTTGTTACATGTCTGTTTTAATGCCACTGTTTTGATTACTATAGCTTTTTAATACATTTTAAAATCAGGAAGTATGAGATCTTCAACTTGATTATCCTTCACAATTCTTTTTGCTATTTGGGATCCTTTGAAATTCCATATAAATTTTAGGATGGGTTTTTCTATGTCTGTAAAATTGATCAAAGAATAGGTGTTCATTCTTTAAATGTTTGGTAAAAGTCAAGAGTGAAACCATCTGGTCCAGGGTTTTTCTTGCTTAGAAAAGTGTTTTCGATTATTGATTCATGTCCTTATTAATTATAAATCTGTTCAAATTTTTCTATTTCTTTATGATTTGAGTTTTGTGTTTCTGTGACCTTGTCCACTTCATCTATATTATCCAATTTGTTGGTATACCATTGTTCATAGTACTCTATTACAATAATTTTTATTTCTGTTGAATTGTCCCCACTTTAATTTCTGATTTTAGTAGTTTGAATATTTTTTTTCTAGTTATGCTAGCTAAATATTTACCAATTTTGTCAAACTTTTCAAAGAGCTTATTTTTATTTCATGGAACTTTATTTACTTCTTTCCAATAGCTTTGAGTTTAGTCTGATCTTTTTTTCTATTTGCTTTTTTTTTTTAATTTTTTAATGTTTATTTCTGAGACAGAGAGAGAGCACAGAGCCTGATGCAGGGCTCAAACTTTAACCACAAGACCATGACCTGAGCCAAAGTCAGACATCCAACTGACTGAGCCACCCAGGGACCACCCCCCTCCCCCTTTTTTTCTCATTTTATTAGCCAACTTAAAGGAACAACGCAGAATATAGACAACATTAAAAACATTCATGTACATGTAGGACAATTCACTTTGAAAAGTATAGTGAATGAATGGTGTGACATAAAAGGAAATAAATATTTGGTCTCTGTCCCTGGTTTCTGATAGAAACCCCCATAGGAGGTTAGTGATGGGATACTAAAAACATTTTTGGTTCTAATATTTGTTCTTTGACCCTGGTTTCTGATACAGAGGTCCTAAAATCTTTTTAATTTTATGAGTGATAGGAGTTGTCACAGTATCTTAAATGAAGTACCTAAATGATTTCCTGGGTGTAGTAAGAAAGTCTTTTGTTCTAATGAAGAGACTTTTGGTGGTCTCCTGAATAGCCTCAGGATGGGGATCAGTCACCAGAATGACCAAGTTATGATTAGAAGCTTAGAACTTTCTTTCAGGCAACCCTCATTCTTCAGGGAGAGGAGAAAGCTGGAGATTAAATTAATAATTGATCATGTCTATGTGAGGAAGTCTCCATAAAAATCCCTAACCTTCAGGTTGTGAACACATCAAGGTGCTAGAAAGATGCCATGCCCAGAGAAGGCATGGAAGATGAATCTTTTCCATGCATTCTTGAGTTGTCTCCTTTATCCAGTAAATGTAAGTAAAGTGTTTTCCTGAGTTCTATAAGCCATTAAAAAAAAAAAAGGAACCTGAGGAGGGGTTTGTGGGGTTAAAGCTGACTGGAGGCCCAGACTTGCAATTGGCATCTGAAGGTGGGGGTTCTCTTGTGGGACTAAGCCCTTAACCTGTGTGGTCTGATGCTAAGTCAACGTGGATAGTGCCAGAATTGAAGTGAATTGTTTTATCTCAGTTGGTATCTGCAGAGAAATGGAAAATTACTTGTTTTTGAAAACCCACATACTTGGCGTCAGGAGTATTATAAGTAGAGAGATAGCTTTCCTTAGATGGAACTTACTGTATGACAAAAATGCTACAAGTACCGTTTAGTGCCATAAATAATAAATGTACTTGTGAAATAATCCTGGCAGTGTCCTTGCTGGCATTGTCCAGAAATATTTAACAACTACCAAAATTTATTTACAATTGTTATATATTTTAACTGATAAAATTTGTTTACTGAAGTATTTTGACTTGCATTAATGTTTTACTTCCTCACATTATATTAAAAATTCACACACAAATGAAAATAGAAAAACTACCATTATCTGATTTCTAGTCCCTACTTTTATACCTGGAATCATATACTTAGATACCTTTTAATTTTTTCTTTGGAGTCAGCTATGATGTAACAGGTAAAAGGAACTGAGGTAAATAAGCCTTTTTTTTAAATTTTTTTTTAACGTTTTATTTATTTTTGAGACAGAGAGAGACAGAGCATGAACGGGGGGGGAGCAGAGAGAGAGGGAGACACAGAATTGGAAGCAGGCTCCAGGCTCTGAGCCATCAGCCCAGAGCCCGACGCGGGGCTCGAACTCACGGACTGCGAGATCATGACCTGAGCTGAAGTCGGACGCTCAGCCGACTGAGCCACCCAGGCGCCCCTAAATAAGCCTTTTACATGAGGCATTATGTTTATCTGGCTGGGAGTTAGACTGTTTACTGTGTGCTGTGGCCTTATATGTGAATGCCTGGAATTTCTTTCAGTGTCATAGTTTTTGTCTCCACAATTGTCTTTGGGTTTTCTAGAGACTCCTTCTTAAATAGAATTTGAGTCTTACTGTTCTTTTTAGCTGTCGTGCATTTATACAGGCACCTACTTATGTGCTCATAAGGTGTTGGGGGAGGGCAACTGTTATAAGAGTGTATGGTTATGTCACAGTCTTTTAGTGAGCCTGCCTCTGAGCTATGACCTTTCCAGGTGCTATGACTTTTCTAAATGCTTTCCAGCTTTTTCCCACCTTAGGGTAGATAAGAAGACTAGAGTTATTGCAATTGGGTTTTTCCCTTCCCCAATATCAGATAATTTGGGTGGGGGGAATCTCCAGTTCATTAGGCTAAACTAAGAGTTTCTTTCAAAACCAGTCTGTAGTTAAGGAGAGCATGATGCTCTGGCCATACTTCAAAACTTACTTTGCTTCTCCCCTTATTGGAAGTACAGGGGGATTTTCCCCCCTGATTTTTACCCTGAGAACTTGTTGGGACTCCCAGTGGTATAATCCATGGAAGTGTGGGAACCCTATCTCCAATATTAGACTCCCAGTGCTTTTATCTCTCATACTGGTCCACACTGAGCCTCTCAAGTGTATCATTTCTATTCCTACCAGGACTGACTCCAGCAGTTAACTCCTGTCCCTTGGCTTCTGTTGCAAACAGACAGTTCCTATCTGATATAACCATGTAAACACCAGTCTGTCTGAGGCATCTGGCTGGCTCAGTGGGTAGAGCATGCAACTCTTGATCTCAGGGGCATGAGTTTGAGCCCCATATTTGGTGTGAAGCCTACTAAAAAATAAAAATAAAAAAATTAATTAATTAAAAACCCATCTGTCTCCCTTTGAAATATCTCTTCTTTTTTATCTAAGTTCCTCTTCTAGTAGCAATTCAAAACTGTTTTATTAGCTGTAACTACATAGTGCATTTTATACAATCAAGGGAATTCCCTTCTAATTATTCTCCCTTTTAAAAAAATTAACCAACTCTTTGGGTGCATTTTCTCTTTCAGATAAACTTTGGAACCTGTGAATTTCCATAAAAAATTCTTTTGGGATGTTAAATGATATTGCATTAAATTTATAGATTAAGCTATAGTATTATTAAAAAATAGATTAAGATTCCCCATACAATAACTCTGTATGTTTACATATATATTTCATATATATATAATTTTTCTTCAATAATGTATTATATTTTCTTTTAACTAAGTTCCCTTCTTTTTGTTTTAAAGTGTATTAGAAGTATTTTCAAAATGTATTTTTTGTTATTGTGAATGGAACCTTTTTTATTACTTTTAATAGCTTATTGCTGCTGTGCAGAAAAAGAATATGTATTGATTTTCATTTGTTGACATAGTATCTTGTTCCCTTGAGGAACTCTCATGTTACAACTAATCGCTTTCCAGCTGATTGCTTTAGATCCTCTGGTTAGAAAATCCAAACTTCTGCAAAAATAATGAAATGCCCCTGCTCACCTGCACACAAATACTTCTATGAATTCTGTAGACTCAACCACAGAGGAAGCAGGTTGCTATACTCCAATAACTGCTCTGCCAGAGGAAACTGCCTTATACTTCAGTGCATCTCCATTGAAATCTTGGGACCAAAGCAGTAGGCACAATTGGCCATCTGCTTCTGATTCACAGGTGTTTAATCCATCCTGCCTCATTTCCATGATGATCTTGGCCCATCATGTCTATTATATTTTAAATCCTTCTGTTATTCATCTGTGCTAAAATACTATGCCTCTGTGCAGTCAATATCCCAGTATCTGCTCAACTAAACCCTTCTATGACGCCTATTCTATTTTTTTTTTCATTAGGTCTATTCTATATTATCTGCTCCATGATTATGAAATGTCCCTACATCCTTGGCTTAATTTTAGAGCTCATATTCACCTCCCTGTTTTGGTGGAAGGCACCTAGTCCCTAACAAATTCATTCTCCTGACACATTCTCCAACTCTCAATAAATGAGTTTTATCAAAGACACCTGACTTGAATAGTCTCTAATCTAAATTAGGTTTATGAGTTTCCCTTACATACACTTCACTGTACTTTTCCCAGTTTGCGATCAACATTAATGATTGTGATTGTGTTTTTCTGTTAAATGACTCACTAAATGAGACGATAAAATCTGAAATGACAAGTATCATGTCTGTTACCACATCACTTTGCACACAAAGCCTACACATAAAAATATATTTTATTTATCTTATTTTACCTTACTTTATAATTTATTTCACATTCGTTACTAGCATTAAACTTACACTTATTGTGGAAAAAGCCTATTTTTCCTAAATTAATTTAGACAACGATTGTAATTTTGGATATCTTCCATTGGTTTGTCACATTGATTTCTAATATGCACTTTAAATATTCGTGCCCTTAAGTATAGACTAGTTTAATTTGATTCTCAGAAGTAACCATTATTCTGACATTTCATAGACAACTCCTTTCTATATTGGTTTTCTCCTTATATTACTTGAGTGCATAACAATGTAGAATAATGCTATGCTTTTGTATTCTAAATAAATAACATAAAGTTGCTTAGTCTCAATACTCTGAAATAAAACATACCTTCCTTGACTTAAGATGGGGTTATATCCCAATAAAAGCATTGTAAGTTGAAAATATTGTAAGTCACAATGCATTTAATACACCTAACCTACCAAATATCATTTAGCCTTGTCTACCTTAAATGCTCAGAACACTTACTTTAGCTTACAGGTGGACAAAATCATCTAACACAAAAGCCTATTTTCTAATAAAGTGTTGAATATCTCACGTAATTTATGGAATACTGTACCGAAAGTGAAAAATAGAATGGCTGCACAGGTGCAGAATGGCTGCTAAGTGTATCAGTTGCTCATCCTGAAGCTTGCTGCCACTGCCCAGCATCATGAGAGATATTATAACACCACGTTATGCTGTGGTGTATGGTTGCCCGGGAAAAGATCAAAACTGAACATTTTGAGGTACAGTTTCTACTGAATACCTTTCACCTTAACAGCATTAGGAGGTTAAAAAAGTCATAAGTTAAACCATCCTACATTAGGAACCATTTTTAGCCTGAAATTGAAACATATCTTAATTTCTAAAAATGTAGGTAAGCCTAAGTTCTGAAAAATAAGTGGCTTTAAATTATTTTTAAATATTGTTTTAAAAAGCTTATAAAAATAACTTATAAAATATATTGCAAAGTAAATATAAAGTAATAAAAGGAGGAATAAAGTTTATAGAACTACAGCACCAGCACTATAGAAATATCAAGGAAAAATTACAAAACTCTAGAGAAATCAGCCGTGATCGTAGACTTAGACGTTCTTAAGAGCTATACTGAGCCTTACTATTCTGATTAAAACTTCTTGCTATATGAATGCTTTTGTAATGACAAACTAAAAACTACTTAAAAGACTACTTATACTCTTCATTTTCCTTTTGCTCACACGTTTTTTCCTCAAGCACATTGCTAATTATTTTTTAACTTACTACTTCTTAAAATGCCAACTTCTATTCTGATTTCTTATTTAGAACTGTGTAATCCCTCCTAAGAGGATTCTCTGCTTTCTCTTTTGCCTCCAATTATCTACACATCAATCAAAATGATCCTTTCAAAAAAAAATTGTCTAGCCTCCTACTCAGAACCCATCAATAATAGCGAGCTACCCATGCATTACAATAATATCTCAAGTGCTTATCATTGTTTGCAGGACTTTGTATTCTGTGGTTATTGAAATTTTTTTTTTCCATTTTCTATCACTCTACTCTTTGTTTTTCCCATTTCCTGTTTAAAACAGCAATTCCTGGGGAGACTTGGTGGCTCAGCCTGAGTCCAACTCTTTCTTTCAGCCCAGGTTGTGATCCCAGCCAGGGCCATTGGATTGAGCCCCACATCTGGCTCAATGCAGAACGTGGAGCCTGCTTGAGATTTTGTCTCTCTCTCTCTCTCTGTCTCTTTCTCCCCCTCTTCCCCTCTCCCCTTCTCCCCTTCTCTCTCTTTCTAAAGTAAGTAAGTAAATAAATAAATAAATAAATAAAATTTTAAAAAAGTGCAATTCCTCCCATCCTCTATACCATTAATGCATTTTACTTTTTCTTAAAAACACTCATCACTGCCTGGCATTACATTAAGTATGTTCTTTTTTCACTAAATTAAAAGCTTCAGAAGGACTTGGCTCAATCTGTAAAATCAACACACTCTAGCCCCAGCTTTTGGATTGGCACCTGCAGTATAAAGATGTCAATAATTATGGGTTGAATGAATGAATGGATAAGCTGTCAAGGTTGTATCAATAGCAAAATAAGAACTGAACTTGTTAGATTGTCTTGTAAATTTTAACTTGATAAAGCTAATCAGTGTTGGAAATATTAAGGAGTGAGATTCTAATGTGAAAACAAAAATGGAGAAATAAGTAATGAATGATAGAGATAGAGAAAATGTGCAGAAGAAAAAAAAGTAAATACAAACTTTGCCTAATTATAATGCATAATAACTTAAAGATACAAAGAGAATACAGAGAATAAAGAGAATACAGAGACTACATAGGGAGAATGCTGGGCTTTTGTTGTGATTTTTGTCTTTATTGTTTTTAATTGGTTTAATCAAGGTCATTTTATTTTTTTATTATTAAAGTTTATGTATTTTGAGAGAGACTGTATGCCAGTGGGGGAGGGCCAGAAAGAGAGAGGGAGGGAGAGAATCCCAAGCAGTCTCCATGCTGTCATCCTGGAGCCCAATGTGGCCCTCGATCTCACAACCCTAGGATCATGTCTTGAGCTGAAATCAAGAATTGGTGCTTAACTGACTGAACCACCTGGGCACCGCTAAACAAGGTCATTTTTTAATGTTTATTTATTTGAGAGCAAGAGAGAGAGAGATAGCATGAGTGGGAGATGGGTAGAGAGAGAGGGAGACACAGAATCTGAAGCAGGCTCCAGACCCTGAACTGATCTCAGGGGTCAGCACAGAGCCCGACTCGGGGCTTAAACTCACAAATGTTGATATGACCTGAGCCAAAGTTGGACGCTTAACTGACTTTGCCACCCGGGTGCCCCAAAGCCATTTTGAATAGACCTTACAGAATTCATTACATTATCCACTGAATCTTGAATTCTATATATCTCCATTAATATCATATAAATTAATTAGTGATTCCTGGCTGTTGGACAACATAGTAAAGTGGCAGAAGTAAAAAGTAAAATGGCAAATAATTTTGCTAGCTATAAAAATGGCAAATTATGGCAAGGAAAAATAATAGAAAATTATTCCAAAAGGATGTAACCAAAAAGATTATAACCAAAAAGATATAAATAATTTTATGCTTAGTAGATTAAGCTTGGCCGTGCCCATATTCAGATTACTTTCTTTACTTAATGACTCATTTATTTAGGTAGCCAAGCTAAGTAAATACTTTGTGCAAAGGATTCTGATTAAAATCCTTAAATCATTTCTGGTCCAACACACTTGATAACTAGTTTTGCAATTTAGTGTCTGTCTTGGTTATGTTCCCAGCAGGTTATTAACAATTAATTAGCAATACTTCTCAAATGCTATCTGTGTTAAGCTACTAATTGCACGGCAGGAAAATAGAATTTCCCTTTGTAAACAAATTGCAATCATGATCATTTGCTTTATATAAGGCAATACAAATTTCCTTATATTTTTGTTATTGTTACTTAGATTTACAGCCAGAAGGCATAAATTGTATTTATGAGTGTTGGATGAAGCTGTTTATAAGTTCTACAGCAGATATTAGAATAATTTAGGTTTGAATAACACTACCTCATTTTTAGCCATTTTCATCCTATTCCTTAGAAAAAGGAGTGTGTGTGTGTGTGTGTGTGTGTGTGTGTGTGTGTTTAAACTGATAACACACAAGAGATTCTTGGCAGAATTTATTTAGATTAGCAATGATAACTTTAGCATAAGCATAATTTTCACATTTTCTTTTGAAATTCTTAATAGTTTCTTTTAAAAAATCAATTTGCTCATGTTTAAAAGATTCCGAGTTAAAATTATAGTCAATAATTACATATATTTAGTATTTATAGTCTTCAGTATTTTCTTTGGTATTCACTGTGCTTGACTTATTATATTCCCAGCTATGACCATGTCTTATTATGCTTTTTCATACTACTTATATTCATAGAATGGTTCGATTGGCATTAATCTTTGATGTTTTTTAGTCCAGCCACCTAATTTTATAGTTGAGAAAGCTTAGGATCAGGAGAAGATAATTTGAATTTTGAAAGGTCACTGTAGCAGATACAATAGATTGACTCACTCACATATATATTCCAATCACTTTCTAGTGTGCCTTCCTGTAGTGCACAGGTTGCAAAGGTTAAAAAAAAAAGAATCTCCTTTACTTAAGAAATGTATATGCTTAGATTCGTCCAGGCAAGAGTTCTTACATCCGGACCTGAGTAAGTACAGGAGGAGTTATGCACAAACCACCTATTTTAATCCTTTAGCAGCAGGTGTAGCAGGTATTACACAAGTTGTAGCCAAAAATCATACAGGTAGCTAGTTGGACCTACATCGTAGTTATGAACATTTAATTTGGAGTGAGAAGTTGAGGTAGAAGGTGGCAGATGACTTCCTGGATTGACTCATTGGTATCTGTCAGAGTGATATCTGGACACCTCCCCCACACTAACATTTATTTATGCAGTACTCTCAACACTTTTAGGGGTGAAAAATTGTCCTGCATTAAATTTTGTTCTGCTCAAACTAGCTAGAATAGTTTCTGTTACCTGAAACTGAATTCTGACTCATAAAGTAATGGGGAAAGTAACATGGAGAATAGCTTATACAATCACATGCTTTGGAATAGAACCAAGAATTCCCACTAAATAATGGGAGAGATGGGACCTGGAAATTCATAGGAAAATAAAAAGAGGTCAGTTAGACACCTGAGCAGAAATAATTAGTATATGTGTTGTCATGTAGGGAAAGCTAAATGTTTGACATTTCTGTCTGATGAAGAAGATAAAGCTGATAAATAGACAAAATAGACACATGGAACCAACATGTTGTATTGAGATGTTATCTAAACTTAAAATTAACAGAATGAGTGCCATAAATGATATATATTTAGGACAAGGTTCAATTTCAAACTTCATTTTTATAGTCATTCTTCTGCATACATCCTTCACACATTTGGGATAATAGCTTAGGTAATAAAGTTATTGTGTAAATTAAATGATATAAATTTCAAGAAGTTCTTAGATTTGAGCTAATACATAGGACACATTAAATAAATAGAGGGATGCCTGGGTGGCTCAGTCAGTTAAGCTTCTAACTCTTGACATCAGTTCAGGTCATGATCTCACAGTTCATGAGATGGAGCCCCGTGTGGTACTTCATGCTGACCCCGGGGAGTCTTCTTGGGTTTGTGTCTCCCTCTCTCTCTCTCCCTCCCCACCCAGAATAAATAAATAAAGTTAAAAAAATAAATAGAAATTACTGCAGATTTATACTAATTCCCTCAGATATGTCTTAGGAAATGTTTATATATAATTAGCTGTACACAAAAGTGTTATTTTTCAGTAGATTTCATCTTTATTTTTTGATATTATTGAAAAACTTTGAGATTTTTTCCTTTTATAATATTGACAGAATAAAGAGAGAAAACAAAAAATAAGAGAATCACACTATTCTAACTTTTGGAAAAATAAAAACATTTTAAATGTAAATGGTTTAAATATATGTACTGAATATATGTATTCTCAGAATATATAAAATTGCAAGACCAAACTATATGCTGTGTATGAAAACAACTTTTTAAATATCTAGGGACAGAGAGTTTAAAATTAGAAAGGATGAAAAAAGATATACCAAGAAAACACTAATCAAAAGAACACTTGGGAAGCCATGTTGGGAAGTCAAGTGTAATAAACAAATTATATTTTAGGGGAAAGAACATTATTGGAAATGAAGAAATGTATTTTATAATGAAAAAATGTGAATTTTTAAAAGGGCATCAAGAAGATGTATCAGTGCTAAATGTGTACACATTTTAAAACTGAATCAAAATGCAAGATGGGAAAGGTTATATAAATACATATAAAATTGATGAAATTAATATTGTGATTGGATATTTCAGTATCCTTCCCTTAGCACTTGTTAGAATATGTGGATAGAAAATCAAGATATGAACGTTTTTGTTTTTGTTTTTTATTTTTTTTTTAACTTAGAGAGAGAGAGTGCGAGAGGGCAGAGGGCAGAGAGAGACAGAAAGAGAATCTCAAGCAGGCTCAATACTCAGCACAGAGACTGACATGGAGCTTGATCCCAGAACCCTGGGATCATGACCTGAGCTGAAATCAAGAGTCAGATGTTTATCCGACTGAACCACCCAGGCGTCCCAGGATATGAAAGTTTTGAATAACACTACAAAAACTTGACCCAATTGACATTTATAGAACATTCCTCTCTCAAAAAATCAGACTCCATATTCTTTTCTAGTGCATGGAACACGGATCATTTGTCATGCCAGATTATATTCTGGAACAAATCTAAATTTAAAGGATAGAAATTACACAAAATATTGTTTCTTACCAAATACGAAATTAAATTAGAAATTGATAACTGAGGTGTGCCTCAGTCTGTTAAGTATCTGACTCTTGATCTCAGCTCAGGTCTTGATCTGAGGGTTGTAAATTCAAGCCTGTGTCGGGCTCCATGCTGGGCGTGAAGTCTACTTAAAAAAGAAAAAAAAATAGAAGAAATAAAATCAGTAACCAAAAGATAATTGGAAATCCCCAAGTATTTCAAAATAAATAATTTCTGGGTCAATGCATAAAACAAAGTGGATATTAGACAATATATTAAAGTGAATGGAATAAACATATAACCTGTCAAAATTTATGGGTCACAGCCAAGAGAAATTTATAGTATTAACGGAGAAAAGTTTTGAATCAACAAGTATGAAATCCAAAGAGAAAGGCAAAAGTAGAGAGAACATCATAGATTATATTTTTACAGTAAATGATTACATTTATAATTATTGCAATTTTACTTCAGAGCCTTCTGCCCATTTATGGCAAATAACATAAGTAACTAATTTCCAGGTTTTCCTTTGTTCACCTTAGTAATTTCACAGCCATTTTCTTTTTAAATTTCATGCCCTTTTGTAAGTCATTCTAATTCTAAGGGTCTCGCTGTCTTATTCCAAATCCTACTTGCACACATTTGGTGTTTGATGTAATGACTGCTCAGAATGAGCATGAAGGGAGCAGTTGGCTTCTGGGTTTCATCCGCTTGAAGGGATGGGCAACTCCCCAGCAGGGGCTCCTTGCTCTGAGGATCAGTGATTGAATTCAAGTGCAGCTGCCTGGAGATTAGGAAGCCTCATAAATCTCCCTACTTTTCACCCCCCCCCCCCCCCCCCCCCCCCCGCTAGGTTCTGTCTGTGCAACATAGTTTTTTTTCCATTTTAATTTTTCTATTTTGATTTTGTTTTATAAAAATGAGGAAGTTGGAAGGAAGTAAGGAAGCATGATCATAATTGCCACAAAAATTTTTTCTATTTTACAGATTAGAAAAATGAGCAAAAAGTAGTTTAGTGACTTGATCAATGAAGACTGAACATTTGCAAGGTGGTTCCCCCAATCAACCCCAAAACCTAGGGTACTAAATTTTAACTATCACCTAGTGTCTTATATTTTAATCTTTTTTTGGATTTAAAATTTTGGACGTATTTTATTTGTTATCTTAAATAAATAACAGATATTTTAATACATATTGTTAAATATTAAAATTCAGAAATATGTAAGCAAAATATCCCACTCTTGTTTTTGTTCTTAGAAAGACCTCAAATATTAAATATGTAGTATTCTGTTTGCTTTTGAAGTATTCTTCTTCATTTTGTCTGGTAAGATTTGAAAACATACCAGGTTGGTCTCTCAGCTAGTATGTATGTATCCCTCTGCATCATATGTGGCGCTTAACAACCTTCTTTATTTCATTCAGGAATCAGAAGAAATTCTAGGGGTGACCTCTAGCTTTCTAACTAGTGTATATTTAAGTTGCTCTATGAGTGAGGACATTGATTAACGGTAAGCACAAAAACGAGAAGAGAGAAAAACTAAGAAACATTCCCATGTTGGGAACACGATGCAAGACCTTTCAATTTAGGTGCCTCCAAACCTGAGGTATATTTCCTTTGATTTATTTTTCTTATGATAGGAGTTTATATTTTAGGCATGAATCAGAGGAAAAGAGCACAAGTTAGAAGCATCATTGAGAGTCAGTGTGCCAGAACAAAAGAACCTAAGTTACATTTTCTTTCACATTTTGTCACACACCCTCAAAATGTGTTTAGGAACTAAAAATGAGACAGCAACTCTACAGAGAGACATATAGTATCATGTCAATTAATAACTTAAAATAACCAACACACAATAAGTCAGAGTCACTGAATCTGAATTCAGAGTCACTGAATCTGAGAACAATTTGTAAGATGGAGTAAAGACAAAACATACCTTATTGAGCTAAAACTAAAGACAGGAATGGAATGCCTGAAACTCCAAAAGAGCAGTTTAGCCTTGACCTATTATAAAATAAAAGACCATTTTAATTTTCATTTTACAAAAGGTGGAAAATCAGAATTAATTAAACTTATAACACAGTGTGCTGAGATAAAATGCTATCTAAACAAATACAGTGAAATCTCATATTATGAGAACATTGATGGAAGAGTAGAGAAAATATGCTGTAGCTGATAAAGCATAGCTTATTGTACTTATCATACTTATTTAAATTAAATAGATCAGAATGGAATATTACTCATCCATCAAAAAGAGTGAAATCTTGCCATTTGCAACAATGTGAATGGAACTAGAGTGTATTATTCTAGGTGAAATAAGTCAGCGAAAGATAAATACGGTATGATTTCACTCATATGTGGAATTTAAGAAATAAAGCAGATGAACATAGAGGAAGGGGAAAAAAAAGAGAGAGGGAGGCAAACCACAAGAGACTCTTAACTGCAGAGAATAAACTGAGGGTTGCTACAGGGGATGTGAGTGGGCATTGGGTTAAAAGGGTGATGGGTATTAATGATACCCAAGTGCACTTGTGATAAGCACTGTTAATGTAATATGTAAGTGATATAATGTAATATGTGTAATAAGTGATGAATCATTAAATTCTACTTCTGAAACCAATAATACACTGTGTTAACCAATTTAAATAAAATTTAATTTAAATAAAAACTTTAAAAAATAATAAAATAAATTAAATAGATCATAAATTTCTCTTATTTCTTAAATATTTTGATAAACCGTTATCAGTTGTTTCCCAAACATTTATTTACATTTAGCTCATTTTTTCTTAATTTTTCATACATAATGAATATATGGCTTTATTATCTATTATTTTAATTTTTGTATTACATCTTTTAAGATTTTCTCCTCACTGTATTACATTCTTTGGTTATTCCTTTAAAGAGGATGTGTAGCTGATAAAACTTCTGATTTCTTGTATGTCTGAAAATTTCTGAATTTAACGCTCTATAGATGTCTCAGTGAAATATTTGTCTTTAAAACCATTTCTCAATTTTCTTCCTGAAATTGTCAGTGCTAGGAAATGTCTTGTGTCAATCTGATTTTTATATCTTTGTGGTAAATTTGACATTTTTTTATGATCTTTCAGATCTGCTCTTTAAACAAAATGCTGAAGTATTCACATGTTTAAAAAAATTGTATTTGGCAACTGTTAGTGTTTTACTCTGAGAATGCTTTTTAAATGTTTGTTATGGGAAATATTGGATTACTTTTCCTTCAAACATTGCCTGTCTTCTCATTTCTTTATTGGGTCTTTGTGGTTTGCTCACTTTTTTTTCCCTCTGCTCCATGTTAGATGGTTTTGTAATTTATGAAACTGTATCAATTCTTTTAATTTTCTTTTAGGCTGCATTCTGGAAGAATTTGTACTTCAACTTCCATTTATTAATTTACTGTTCACTTCTTTTCATGATATTGTTCAATCCAAATATTGATATCAATAACTGTATTTTTTTAATCTACAATTTCTTAATGTATGTCCTTTATATAACCATCTTGTTTGGGTCTTTCCCACTCCTAGTACATAATGACAACTATGACATGTATCTTCATGTCAAATTCTCAAACTCCCAGGGCCCACCTGGAGGTGGAATCTAGGGTTGCTTTTGCTTCTCTGAGGAGGACAAGACTTTGAAGCACCTGCTGCTTCTATGGTGGTGCCCAAAATAATCATCCTGCTTGCTGTCGATGTTCTTCCTCTGGTGGAAGTTCCTAACTTCCACCAACTGTAGGTCCAGAATATTAATCTTTAATATTTTTTGCTAAATTTCTGTAAGTGTTGATACTTTCTCAGACTTAGAGAATCCTTAGTCCCTTCAGAGCTACAAGAATTGCCTATCTTAGTTTTTAGATTTAAATATTTTTATAATTTTAATTTTTGATAATATTTTATACTGTATTCTGTAATTGATGTGAGGACAGAAAGAAGGTAGGATATGTTTAGCCCACACAGTTGAAAATGACTATTTGTTTGGCTAATAGACACATGAAAAGGTGCTCAACATTACTCATCATCAGGGACATACAAACAAAAACTACAATGAGGTATCATCTCACACCAGAGAGAATGGCTAAAATTAACAACACAGGAAACAACAAGTGTTGGTGAGGATGCAGGGAAAGGGGAACCTTCTCACACGCTTGGTGGGAATGCAAACTGTTACAGCCATTCTGGAAAGCAGTATAGTGGTTCCCTAGGAGGTTAAAAATATGCCCTATGACCCAGCAATTGCACTACTAGGTATTTATCCAAAGGTTACAAAAATAGAGATTCAAAGGGGTACATGCACCCCAGTGTTTATAGCAGCATTATCAACAATAGCCAAATTATGGAAAGAGCACATGTCCATCAACTAATGAATGGATAAAGAGGTGGCGTGTGTATGTGTGTGTGTATGTGTGTGTGTGTGTGTGTGTGTGTATATAGTGTGTATATATATATAGTGTATATATATATATATATAGTGTATATATATATATAGTGTGTATATATATATATAGTGTGTATATATATATAGTGTATATATATATAGTGTGTATATATATATAGTGTATATATATATATAGTGTGTATATATATATAGTGTATATATATAGTGTGTGTGTGTATATATATATATGTGTATATATATATGCGTGTGTGTGTGTATATATATATATATATATATATATATATATATATATATATAAAGGAATAATACTTGGCCATAAAAAAGAATGACATCTTGCCATTTTCAATGACATGGATGGAACTGGAGAGTGTTAGGTTAAGCGAAATAAGTCAGTGAGAGAAAGACAAATGCTCTATGATTTTACTCATATGTGGAATTTAAGA
This sequence comes from Prionailurus bengalensis, assembly GCF_016509475.1. Lineage (NCBI taxonomy): Eukaryota > Metazoa > Chordata > Mammalia > Carnivora > Felidae > Prionailurus > Prionailurus bengalensis. The sequence continues at coordinate 40,741,161 of NC_057343.1, forward strand.
AACAAAACAAATAAACATAGGAGGAAAAAAGAGAAAGGCAAACCTGGAAACAGACTCTCAACTATAGAGAACAAATAGGGTTTCTGGATGGGAAGTGGGCGGGGTCATTGGTTAAATTGGTGATGGAGATTACAGAGGGCACTTGTTATGATAAGCACTGGGTATTGTATGTAAGTGATGAATCACTAAATTCTACACGTGAAAGGAATGTTATACTGTATGTTAACTAACTAGAATTTAAATAAAAATTTGGAAAGAAAAAAGAAAATGAGTATCTGCTTAAAATTACTTTGACAATAAATTTCATCTGTTTTTTACTAGTCAATATGAATCATTTTCTTTTTACATCAGAATTATAGCTTATGTTAGAAAGTAAATACACTGACATAATTATGAAGGACATTCTCATATATTTGTGTGGGTGTTTTAAATTTTTCTATCTGGTTTCCTCTCCCATTTAGCTTGAAAAAAATGCCCCAGGAAATGACTAAAAGACATTATGTATCAAGATGTAATTTTTGGCTATAACCAGGAAAACTAAAGAGAAAAATAAATAAATTGCAGCAAATGTCACTACTGATTTTAGTAAATGAATAGTGAAACCTAAAAATGTCATTTAATAGAATTGTCAACATAAAATGCAGCTATTTATTCTTTCAAAGGATTACTTAAATGTAGTATTAAAAAGCTGCAGAATAGAATCATATTGCCTATGAAACTGAAGTCTGTCAAAGATTACAGTCTCAGGCTAAAATGCAATATGTGATGAATCAAAAACATTTCTTTTGCATGAAACTTTGGACAACTCCAAAATAGCATGATTTTTGAAAACATGTATAATGCATTTTTAAGTGTTTGTGCTAAAGTGACCATTTGTAATGTATGAAACCTCTCTTTAATTGCTGAAAATTAACATTTTGCAAACAGGTAATATTCAGTAACAAATTCAGTATATTTATTTCTACACTCAAAAATGCTGTGTCTTTTTTTGCATTATATTGCCCCACTTTCTTATGAAGTCTTATTCTAAAATGTTTTATATGAAGAACATGGCATTACAGTCACTTTGGAGTTCTCTGTCTTTGGATATTTCAGTAGAGACATTATGGGACACATGCCAACTTTCCTACATGACCTTAAAATTTTACACATTTTATTAAGTCAGTTATGCAATAGTCAGACATTCAAAGTAAAATTTAAAAATAAACTTTAAGCTATGTTTCAGACAGTTATCCAAAGTGGTATGCTCATCTGTACATGTGTCAGAAATGGGAGAATATGCGCCTAAGCACAAGACTAGCACATAGATACGCTGTATTTAAAGAAGGGGCTGTATTGCTGAGAAATGGATAAAAAAAATGTTTGAAGACTTAGTTTTATTACTGAATTACATTTTGAAGTTACAAATCAAAGCTGTGGAACATTTGGAAGTAAAACAAATGTTTGAAATAACAACAAAATAGCATAACTCACTAGGCACAAATTATATTTCTGTAATTGTCTCCCAATATAATTTCTATTAATTTTTTCATACTTGATTATGCTTACAGTGAGTATGTGACATATTTATATTCACTAAATTGTATGTATGCTGTAATACAATTCTGTAAATTATTACACATACACACATACACATATATTCCTAGGTCATTAAACCCAACAGAAAGTAATTTAATATAAATATTAAATTACATGAATAAAATGTGGTATGCTTAATCATTTAAAAATATTTAAATAGATAGCTGATCAAAGTTTCCTTCTCTTCCAGTATAATTATTTAAAGTTATAAATTTACCTTTAAGCATATGTGAAACGTATTTTATCCTATCACACAGTTTAATGGCTGTCTAATGACCTTGAATTTGTGCAGTTATTTATTGCTTTTTAGGGCAGGATATATGGAAGCCCCAAAGTGTTTATGAAGCCACTTTAACTTGTCGGTATTAAGACTCCCTTGTCTCTTCTGTGGTAGGCAGCAGCAGAAGCCTCTATTCAGTTCATTAAGGCTTCCAGTTACTGTTTTCCACATGACTCCTTGAATCCAGTGTTGCACGTGCATGATTGCTGTTGCAGCAAGTTTTTTCTGAAAAGTAGTAATCCTTCCTATTGTTTTTCCCCTATGTCTCTGCTACTTGTATTTCTTCTTTGTCTATTAAAAAACTGTTATTGTAGAAATTGATATTTCCATTTAACACATAATGTAAGAAATTTTTGGCCATATCATTCCATTTATCCCCTCCTGCTTTTACACTGTTTTTTAATCAGTCATTTAAATCCAGTGTGCTTACTTGTGGTTTTCTTTAAATCACTGTCTACTATTTTCTTTCTTTTTCTTGTTTTCACTGTCTACTATTTTTAACATCAGAGAAACGTGTTTAATTTTTTTTCTAGGTTATAGGTCACATTTTTCCTCCTTCATTACATGTCTCATAATTTGTATTCACGGTGGCCATTGTCACTGTTGTGTTGTATAGATCTGGACTTTTATGTTCTTTAATGAAATGGATTTCATTAATGATTTCATTAAGGCAGAGGGGTAAGTTACTAGCAGATGACCTGGATCCTGTGTGGCCTAGTGGTACAGGTTTAGTTAAGTTGGCCTTGGGTCCAGGGAAGGACTTACACCTTGGTCTTAGGTGCTCTTTCTTCTATGGTAGGACCTTTCTGGGTTTCTATGAAAAGCTCAAGTTGTTTACTAAATTGTTCTGAATTGACAGGACTTGACTCATCTCTACAGCAACCAGCTGCTGAAATTTCAACTCAGGTCTTTCAGTCTTTTAGCTATTCCTTTCCCTTAAAATCCTATGGTCTTGCCCCAAGTATGCCCAAATTATGAGCCAGTGAAGATTGGAGAGTTGGTTTTTAGAAGTGGGGGCTTGCCTCCTATCTTTCCTCCTTTCTGTCAATTTTAAGCTGTTCTGTAGTTTTGAACTCCCACCTGTGATATTTCCACCCAGGAAGACTGGTAACTTATACTTAGCAAAATGCTCTGGGTCTTAAGCAGACTAAGGGGGTGCCTTTATGGAAAAGTCAGACCAAGACAGTCTGGAATCACCCAGTGGATTTCCTTTTCTTTAGGGTCATATATCCCTTAGTTTCAGTTTGATTTGTACACTTTTAGAGTGCCTTTGAAAAATTAATTGTGATTGGCAAGAGGATTTGTCTGATAAAATCTACACAGCAATTATTAGAAACAGGAAGACTCTGATAAGTATTTGCATTTTTATTTGTACATATAATTTCCTTTGATTTCCAGAGAATTTCTAAACTACATGTCCATCAATAATATTTAGGAGTATTCTTCCTAAATCCCTAAGAAGAAAGGATGTTATAGAATTCTTTGGGTTTTTAGTTATATATGAAGCATAAAGTGAGATGTGTTTGCAACTTTAATTCATATTTTTTTGTTTCATAATCTTTAAATATTTTTTTCATATGTAGGTCTGATATTTTGATTTGCTCTTCTGTATTTTTTCTTATTCATATGGCTTTAATACCTTCCAGTGAATTGCTTGTCTTTTCCTTGTTAGTCTGCGAGGGCTCTTTTTACCATTACTAAACTATGATTTTTACCATCATAATTTGTTGCATAATTAAATTGTTTTTATATTCAAAACTATGTTTAATTAATTTTAGTATTAATAAATATATAGAAAGAACATACATAAGGTCATTTAATAAGGCAAATAAATGCATTACATAAATAGCTAATAACTCTATGTTGCTTACCCTATGCTGGACACTGTATAAGTATTTTTATACATGTAATCTCATGGCAACCCTATGTTGAAAGCACTATTGTTATTTCCATGTTATTAAAAGAAGAATAAGGCACACTGTTAGTGTTTTTGCCCAAGGACACAACTACTAATGATAAGTGGTTATGTCACTACCCTCAGGGTTCATTGGCTCTCAGTGAAAATAGAAATTGACAAGAGGCCAAGAAAAGATTCAGGCAGCTGTTTATTGGGGGCTTAGGTTCCAGCACGAAGAAGGAAGTAAGGAGAGAAAATGTCCCCACTGACTATCTGAACAAAGAGGGGGGAAAGTTTTTAAAGAGGCTGAGGGGTGAAAGGAATGACATCTAAGCATGTAAGGGAGGGGAGAGACAGGAAGTTGGGAGGAAAGGCCCATGCACAAAGCATCTTTGTACATGCACCATGTGTCTCATTTGTATATTAAACCTCCAGGCCTGAATGTGATTTTTAGCATTACAATGGGGGAAAAAGTAGGTGAATGGTTAATTCTGGGATCCATCTTGTCAAAGGCTGGTTTAGTCCCGCTTCTTCTGCAGAGTACTTCTTTCTGGTTGACATTCTACTTCCATATTCCAATGAGATACACTGCTCAAAAACATAGCTCAGTCTTTCCTTTTAAGGTGGTAAGCACAGAGCAGTGGGCTTTGTGATTAGGGAGGGGGTTTGGTCCTGAACACAGTGTCTGTTCTAGCTCAATAATGTCAAATTTTGAATATGGGCAAACTTGCTCCAGATCCTGTATTAGGAACGTACAGAATACAACTTTGCATATATATGTATAGGGATGTTAATTGAGAACATTTTCTTGATTATTTCCTGAAAGCAAATTACTATTTCTTTTGAAAGAAGCATGTTTTGTTTAATTTTAAGCCTAATTGTCTATTATTTTCATTATTATAAATAATTATACAAAAATAAAGCCTTTTAGTTTGCTGATTTCCTGACTTTTGAAAGAAAATATTTGTCTTTTGAAAAAATATGTAATATGAAATGAATTTCATATTAGTCTGAACAATTGTCTTGCGTTAGTCATTTTAAGGTTTGAATTTTTCTAGAAACGATAGTATGCACAGTTTTAATTAATTGATTTCATTTTTTTCCAGATTTATTCATTTGATTTTACATTTAAAACATTTTACAGCAAAGTTCTCATTTGTTTTTTGAAGTACAATAGGACTAGTCACTAGCAAATATTTTAACAATAATTATAAAATATCAGTTGATAAGTATTAGATTCATCACTGATACAGAAAACATATATAGAAATGAGTAAATTTTAAATGGAGCTGGGGGTAAGTCATGCATAAATTCCCTCTTATCACCTACAAAAGGAGCAAAAGTATTGTGGGTAAAGAAGGAATAATGGTTAAAATGAATAATAAAGTTATAATGTAGATAATAATATATATTTGAAACATTTGAAATATGTAATTATTTTCATCTAAATGAAGGTAATGCCTTATGTAATTTACTCAGTATTATCTCTGTTCAGTTATATCAAAGCAAAAAATAATAATAGCATATATGTGGGTGGAAGGTTCTTGGGGTGAGAGTAGTAAATTATATTTTTTTCCACTAACTGCATGTGTGAAATAAAAAATATACAATGAGAGAAAATATGTTGCTACATATTGTACATAGAGATATTCATCCTGAAATTTAACCAAAGTAAATATATCATGTTTCTGTTAAAGTTACAAGCATTTTCAGTAATATTTTGTAGTATTATTTTGGAGAGTTGGAAATCTTTTCATATTGTGACATTAACCTCATAAATATAGATATATAACTATATAACTTATTTTCTATTTTGGAAATATTCCCTCTTAGTATATCTGAACACAGAAAGAGATGATAAATATATTTCAGACTTGTAAAGTAAAAGCAGAATGAATAAAACCGTTCTCTTTAAGAAATATATATAGTTATTACAGTGGGAAAGGATATCTTGACTAATGTTACTATCTTTATCAATGATATACAGACTTTCCTGTAAATAGCCAAATAGTAAATATGTTAGGCTTTGTGGGCCATGAGCCTCTATTGCAAACACTCCATTGGAGCAGGAATGTAAGTAGAAAATGTAATTCACTTAATGACATGTGACCTTTTACCAAAATAATTTTTACAGGTAAGAATTACAAAGTTAAAAAAAATACCAAATATGTATTTGAAGATACTGGGAATAATTAAAAACAGAAAGAAGCTGCTCGAAATTTAATCTTGAAAACACACTGTATAACATCCACATTTAGAGGCCTTTTCCTCTCTGGACTTGTCCTGCTCTACCTGTTACAATAAAGTATGAACTCATGCCAAAATCTGCAGTCTTGCTGGTTTGAGAGGTAGAGACCCAAGTTTAGGGTTGCTACAGGGACAGGGCATTGTGCAGGTAAACCCAAGAAGGAAACAGATGGGAAAGCCCGGAATCTGCATAAAATTCCTATTATGTTCTTAGTTGACACCTGTGATGTGCATGTGTGAGGGAGAAAACAACCAGCAATAAGATGGAACATAAAGAACAACAAAACAAACAAAACAATTGGAAGGTTGAAAAACTTAAGAGATTTTAGCTGGTTTTTAGCAAAAGAGAGGCATAGGAGTTTAAAGCCCACTAAGTTAGAGGGGCTTCATAAACGTCTCAGATTTTCTAAATGTGACATTCTCACAAAACATAAAATAAGCTTATACAATGTAAGTTTATCAGTCCATAATATAATTGCCTAATCAAATCAAATAAAAATCTGTTCAGAGGAGAATAATCAAATCTAAAATATGTACAATGTACTTTTAAATACATCCACTATACAATAAGAGGCATGCAAGAATCAGGAAAATGGACCTATTGTGTGGAAAATATATAGGTAATAGAGACAGACTGCAAAGTGATTGATGGCAAAATTAGTAGCCAAGTACACTTGGAAGCCACTCCAATAAATATATTCAAAAGCCTGAAGTAAATCATGGCCACTATAAATGAATGAATGGGAAATCCCAGCATAGAAAGGGAAACAAATCTAAAATAATGGAAATTCTAGAACTCAAAAGTACAGTTTCTGGCATAAAGATTCCATTTCATGGATTTAAACAAATTGGATACTATTTATGGGGTTCTTAAGCAAACGGCCAGGAAAGAATTCATGATGTGTCTTTGGTGCAAAAGATGATTTTATTAAAGCACGGAGAAAGGACCCGTGGGCAGAAAGAGCTGCACTGGGGTTGTGAGGAGTGACTGATTATATACTTTTAAGTTAGGGGGGGTTAGGGATAATATTAAGTCTGTAAGGAATTTGAAAGCAAGGCTTTCAGGACCTTGAGGGGCTAGCTACTCTTATGATAAGGTCACGTTTAGTCTTTAATAAAACAAAAACATTAAGGAAGTAAGGCAGCCCATGAGTTCCTTGAGGAAGGCCAGGCTCTGCATGTTTCAGGTGTCTATCAGTGGGCTGCAAGATGTAGGGAGATTTAATTTATGTTACATTTCTCTTGCCTTTGTTTCCCTCATCACTATGAGGAAATAATTAGAAATTAGTAATAAAATACTTTCAAATTTCCTAAATGTGTGGAGATTGGACAGTTTCTAAGCCTAAGTGTTAGTCAGAATAAATTTCAACATTCTTTTAACAAAATTACTGATACTCTTGCAAAGGAGCTTAGAAGACTTTGTACTTTTTTTAAATGTTTATTTTTGAGAGAGAGAGAGACCAAGAATGAGCGAGGGAGGGACAGAGAGGGAGACAGACAGAGAATCCAAAGCAGGCTCCAGGCTCTGAGCTATCAGTATGGAGCCTGATGCAGGGCTCAAACTCCCAGGGCACGAGATCATGACCTGAGCCGAAGTTGGACGCTTAACTACTGAGCTACCCAGGCACCCCAAAAGACTAATTTTTTAAAACATTTCTTTCCTAATTGAATACCAATGCTCTTAGTTTTATTATTCTGTTCCCAAAATATCAAATTAGATATTATTAGGTTTTGTTTCTGTGGGCTTTTGTTTATATTTACTTACTTCTTTTTATCATGCTTTCTTTTTGTCAGAACTGTACTCTGGGATCATTTTCCTTCATCCATATGATATTGGAGTTCTTTTAAGAACATTAATTGATAATGAAGATATATTTTCCCAAGAATATATTAAATTTCCTCCTCACAAATGAAAGAAATCATCTCTTAATATGTAGTCATAGGTTAACATTTATTTTTTTCAGCCCTTTTCTTTCATCGCTATTTTTGTCTTTCATTATTAATGGTGGAGAGTCAATTTTTATGATAATCCTATGTCTGTAAGTGATCCTTTCTCCATGATTGGTGTTTTTAGATGAATTGTGAGCACCTTAGAATGTTTGTTTCTGAAAAAATTGAGTCCTGGGTTACAGGTGTGTATCGATAAACAGGAATACCATTTTGTTTCTGCAAAGCAACTAGAGGTTCAAAAACACTGGACATAATTCAAGGGATAAATTCAGGGGAGATTTTCCCCTTTATCCGGAGTAGAGGTACAGGTTACATATTTCTTTGTTTGTCTCTTTAAAATTTGCCTTCTTCAAGCTTACATATTATAGACATGGCCAAGATGTATGCAGGGTCTTTTAACTAATTCTGGACAGAAACTAGTTGGTCTAGTTTTTATTTCTTTGTTCTGTGGGTGTTTGTCTGTTTGTTTTGTTGGTTTTTTCCTCTCTAGATATTTCCCATCAGTTAAAACTGCAGCTCTGGAATAACAGATTAGCTTGTTCCCCTAGGGAAACCTCTTATATTTGCTTATTTTTCTGGAGTTCGACTTCATTATACATTTTGGTCTCTGAAAACTTTACTTAATTTCTAAACTGCTGAGCTATGCATTATATGTACATCTGTACACATATTCTGTATATACCTTATATAAAATAGATATAGTTTTAATTTAATTTAATTTTTAGGTTTTTAACATGAGAGAATTCTAATGTATTTAGCTTGCCATATTACTCTGATATCCTTACTTTTGGCGGTTCTTCCTCTGTACTTCCTGTGTTGTAGCACGGCACTTACTATTTCAAGGGGCAAATATATTTGTTAATGTGTATATCTGCCAAAGTGATTATATATATGTGTATTTAAAAAAAATTTTTTTTTCAACGTTTATTTATTTTTGGGACAGAGAGAGACAGAGCATGAACGGGGGAGGGGCAGAGAGAGAGGGAGACACAGAATCGGAAACAGGCTCCAGGCTGTGAGCCATCAGCCCAGAGCCCGATGCGGGGCTCGAACTCACGGACCGCGAGATCGTGACCTGGCTGAAGTCGGACGCTTAACCGATTGCGCCACCCAGGCGCCCCAATATATGTGTATTTTTTAAACAGGCAATATGGTTTATTCATATTCTCTCTTGCAACGTGAGGAAGAAGAATGTTGACTTATAAGTGATGGTTGTGCTAATAAATTAATGTATAAAATTTGGTTTGCAAGACTAATAATTCACTAAAATACATATATGTCAATCTTTATTTAAAAAATATGTTTTATAATCCATAGTTTTATTTTGCAGGTAGAGGTTTCTTAGTATACATTTGTTAAATTGAGACATGCTCCCCCCACAGGGGTGAGAAAAAAAAGCAAATGAGGAACTCAAATGGCTTTCTTGCAAAGAATTGTGCTGATTTTGATAATGCAACATGCAGTGATACTTCATAAACTTAAGCAATATAAAAATATCCTTATATATGCTAATTATATATTGGCCATCACCTCATTGGACCACATTTGAGTAAATCTGAAATAAAATTCATTGATAGAATTGGAGTACAGGATTTCATTAAGATAAAGAGTGGCCCCACAGAGAATGCTTAACGGGAACTTATTAGCCAAAAATAAGAAATTGAGTTATCAAATAAATATTTTAGTTAGTGTTTATCACTCAGGTTGACTTCTGTGGCATGTAGTTCCCTACTGAATGCTTCCTCCAAACGATTGCACATCCAAGGTATCTGGTTCAAATAGAAATAGCATCTGTCCATCTAAAGAAATAATAATAACATCTTCTGTCCCAAAATCTTTCCATTCTACAGAGACTGTGAACATCTTTACATGTTTTACAATTACTATTTTTAGCAACATAAAAAGGGAAAAAAAAAGATGCATGTTTTTAACAGAAAGATTTGTATTTTGTTTTACATATCAAAGGCAAAGTGATCATAAGATTATAAGGAACTCAGAATAGGCATGATACAGATGGCCAGAAGACATTCTCTTCTATTCTGAGAATATGAAGGCAACTCTGAGGATTCACTAGAGAACGAAACTTTAACTGAAGCTGGCCTGTTCAATAACAACCTCAGGGGCGGGTCACCTGGGTAACTCAGTCGGTTAAGCATCCGACTGCAGCTCAGGTCATGATCTTATGGTTCGTGGGTTCGACCCCTGCGTCAGGCTCTGTGCTGACAGTTCAGAGCCTGGAGCCCACTTTGGATTCTGTGTTTCCCTCTCTTTCTGCCCCTCCACAGCTCACCCTCTCTCTCTCAAAAACAAATAAGCATGAAAGAAATAAAAAAAAAACACACACACACACAAACACAACCTCAGAAGATGAAATGTGAGAAAACATAAATCTGTGCATTTACATTTTCCCTTATGAGTGAAAAACATCTCTTTAAGCTACCACACTTAGGGATAAACTAACTGTAGTTATATATATATTTACTTTAGGGTCGGACTTCAGCAAATGTTATCTTCCAGAATACAAGCTAAAATTTGATTTCATATAATAGCCCTTTGCTTAATATTAATAACTAACACAAACTCAGACATTTTCAAATTTACAACTAATTCATGCATTTATTATTTATTGAACACCTAGTATTCCAAGGCCCAGGGTAAAACTTACATCATGTTATGAATATACTGATTTATTTATAATCCCAGGTCATGATACATTAGAAACAGCAACTGAGAAAAGGGAGTGTAATAGCAGAGTCACTAACACAGAAATGATGGTTGAAATGAGGACAATAAACAGAAAGAAAATTGTGAAACAAAATATATTTAAATATCACATAAATCAAATTGAGTCGATATATTATGTATTATCTCTTTAAAAGAGGAAATATTTGCTTCCACTTTGTACAATGACTATATATACTTTGTATATGTATGTTATATAGCATATATATTGCATGTGTGTATAGACCTTTCTGTTTAAAAAAGTTTAATTTTGAAACATGTAGATATTCAATGCTGTAATCACATTTCCATGCCAAATTTCTTTTAAAATCCCTCCTTAACTGACATTATGGTATTAGGATTTGTTCAGAAAACCTACACTTGTGCGTTTCTCCTTTACTCTCACACTAACTGCTAGTATTCTTACAACACTACTGACATGAGATGTGTGGCAGTTCTTCCCACACCAAGCAATTCTGTGATAAGCAGATAGATGTCTAATAATTGAACTAAATTCTGCCACTATCCACCCAGAGATAGCCTCAGGTACCACAGTTAAGGGCTCAGTCCTACCAGCTGTACTTTCCTTTAGATGCCAATTTTAAGTCCTGTACTTCTCACTGATTGGCTGTCCACTGAAGGTTCCCACACCCCCCTCCTTGAGTTCAGTTAATTTGCTAGAGTGGCTGACTTAAGCCAGGAAAACAGTTTACTTACTTTTAACTGTTATTATAAAAGGATATGATGAAGGATACAGAAGAAATCCAGATTGAAGAGATGTGTAGGGCCAAGTATGTGGGAAAAAGCATGGAGTTCCCATACCCTCTCAAGCTGCCACTCTCCCTGAACCTGCACATGTTCACCAAACCAGATCTCCAAACCCCGTACATTTTTTAATTTCATTTTATTTTTTTATGGAGGCTTCATCACGTGTTCATGATCAATCATTGACTCCATTTCCATTCCCTCTCCCCTCTCTAGAGAATGGGAAATGGGGCTAAAATTTCAAACTTTTAATCATGGCTTGATCTTTTTGATAACCAGCCCTCATTCAAGAACCCACCAAGAGTCCACTCATTAGAACAGAAAACACTGCCATCACCCAGGAAACTCCAAGATATTTAGGACCTCTGTGTCAGGAGCCAGGGTCCCAGACCAAGTATCACAACAAAAGATGTTCCTTGTGCTTTTATCATTGATGAGATTACAAAGGTTTTAGGAGCTCTGTGCCAGGAGCCAGGGGCAGAAATCAGTATTTATATAGACATATGTTTCCTTCTATTATCTCACAAAATTATTAGAGAAAAATATAAAGGGGGTAGATGTGCAAATACAAATATGACAATTATATAAAATATTTGGATTTTTTTCTTAAGTACCTTATATATTATTTGTGGTTTTCTGTTACATTCATATGCATGAATCCTGTACAATATTTAAGCTTAAACCAACTTATATTTATTGGTAGGAGAATGTTTTTAGTTTCTCATTTTAAAATATCTTTAAACATGAATATTATTACTGACATTTTTCTGTACTTAAAATATATGGAGTAATGGTATGCATAGAATAATATAAAAGGAAGTTTATAACCAGCTTTTGTTATCTTTTTTGAAATGCAGTAAGATCCGTTGCTATTTTACTATTTCTGTATTCATGATATCTTCAAGGGGACATAGTATTTATAGATTTTTAAATGTTATCAAACTGAGAATAGAGTTGTTTAAATCAGTTGAAATAAATTTATAATATCTGAATATCATTATGTGAATGAAATAATGGCTTTAGCTAAGATGATTTTGCAGTAACCACCAATATTTCTTAGTGGGAAAAGCATGAAATAGAAATATTTATTGCTATGAAATCTTTGATTAATAATTCCCCACAGTAAAATACTTTACTTAACATGATTTTAATCTTTAATTGAGATGTATCCCAGTAAACTTCCCCAGTTCTGAAATTAGAAGATTTGTTTTTACTTGTTGCATTACCATTAGCTTCCTTTCTCCACGAATTAGCAATTAGAAGGTTCTAATCAAGCAAACTTTGTCCATTAAATAATGCAAATGAATACCAGATTTTATCATTTGAATTGTGTTTGGGTTAGATATAGCCATAAATACAGTCAGTTTTCAACTAACATTTTGGTTCCAGAGCCAAACCTCTTAAAACACACACACACACACACACACACACACACACACACACACACACACACAATTTCTTTTTCAATTTCTGAGGCTATGTATTACTTGAGTTTAATATGTATATATATATTACATAAAATATATGTGTGTGTAAATATAAAGAAAAAAGCAAATACATGATTTATGTTACCCTATTAGATGTTAAGAAACATAACCAAGCTTTAGAAATGAGTCAAAACATTGACAGCAATCCTTTCAATATCTTTGAGGCATTACAGGCCCACTGAAGGATCAACTCTGTCTCTAAGGGACATATAACTCTCACACCATTCAAAATTAAACAGGATTCAGATATTTTAGCATTTTACAGTTCTGGAAAGTTATATATAATGAGCAGCAGAGTGAAAAGATGAAAAGGATTTTTAGGCTTTTAAAGAGGTAACTAATTTCTGTCTGGAAGACTAGGCAATCCAAAAAGTGACGGTTGTATTCTATTATAGGACATTAGCAAGATTATATCTAATTTAGCAATCTTAATTTAGCCTTTCTTTTGCATCCTTTTTTGAACCACATTATCATCCTGCCAGTCTCTTCATTAGTTAAAAAGAACTTCACCATGTACTCCTATGTATTTGAATGAGAATTATGTATTTAACATTTATAAAATTTTATTTTGATAGGGAAGGAACAGTTGATCTTTCTTGAAACTCAGAAAGACACAAGCTTGAACCTTTGGTGCGGTTTAAGTCAACTCCCCAAATTTGACTAATGATGACAGTCACCTATAAAGCTTGATAGAGCTAGGACTTTCAGTCCTAGATATTCAGAATTTCCAAGGAAGAGGCCTGCTAATCTGTGTCTTTAAAGAGCCCTGGGTGACTTTATCATTAACTATCTATGCAGAATAAAGGTCTAGGACACTGGTTCTAAAAATGTTTGCAGTCCACAATTAGCCCAAGGTTTTAGAACTTTGGGACTCTTAATTATTTCTCCTGTTTGACAGCTTTACTTAGGAATCATTTATAACAATGAAAAGAGTAGATTTTGTTAAACTATAAATAGTAAAGCTGTGTGTTAGTAACAGTAACTTCAGACTAATGTAACTTCTTAAATTTTTATAAGCTCAAAGGTTAAGTGCACATAACAGAATAATCTTTGCATGTTTTATATATTTTTCATATTGAAAGATTGTAAAATGGTACAGCAAAAGGCAAATGCTGTAACAGAATGTTACTTAATCAAATTCACTTTACCTGTTATGTACGAGGCTTACAAATTGAGAGATTATCACCAAGAAAACAAACAAAAAACCAAAAAAAACTTCTATACATTACACATATCTCAAAATAATATTGAGGTCATGATATAGTATAAACAATAGCAAACAAATACCGTGCTTATGGAGTGCTAAGGTACTTAGCTTACTGTGCTTGTAGAGTGCTAAGGTGTTCTAGGTACTTAACATATATTATTGTTATTTCTCACAACCACTGTACTATGTTTTCTATACATATACTAATTCTTCTAAATATTACAAATTTTTAAGTTAAGGGTATTAGCTCTATTTACATATGAGAAAACCACAATTCAAAGAGTTCAAATAACTTGTTTAATTCATATGGTGAAAAAATGAGTAGGGGATCTTGACATTGATCTGTCTCCTGAGCGCATGCTTTCTCATACTTACTATTCAATTATCTCAAAGTAATTCTTTGTTAGAATCTTAAAAGTGGGATTTCATGGACACAGAGTTCAATCATGTATCTGGGTCTTAAATAGTCACAAATAGATAACATACAAACTATACATAATAAATACTACATTTCAATATAACCTTTTCTATTTTGGAACACCCCCTTTCAACTAACATGTAGGGAGATCTTTATATTGAATTAATATAATTATGTAATATATATATAAATATATATTTTATATATATATATATATATATTTTTTTTTTTTCCCAAGGATCTGGTCTGGCAGCATTTCAGCCTTACACCTCTCCTGGTCACTGTGCCAAATCCATTGAAATCATTCTTCATAAGGGAGTTTAACTCTCTGAACTTTCTTTAAGCTCTCTTTTGAATATATTACATCGGGGGCACCTGGGTGGCTCAGTTGGTTAAGCCTCTTACTTCAGCTCAGGTCATGATCTTGTGGTCTCTGAGTTCAAGACCCTTGTTGGGCTAGGTGCTGACAGCTCAGAGCCTAGATCCTGCTTAAGATTCTGTCTCCTTCTCTCTCTGCCCCTCCCCCACTCATGCTCCTTCTCTGTCTCTCCCTCCCTCTCATGAATAAACATTAAAAAAAATGCCCTTTGAACATATTACCTCTTATATATTTTTATTATATTATAAATATATATATTTATAATATAATAAATATATATATTTATATATAATAAATATATGTATTTATTATATATAAATATTATTATATATTTTTATTATTGTAATGCTGAAGTTAAACATCTTCTCCCTATTCCATATTATAAAATTTTTTCTCACATTTTTATTCTCTTAACTTTTTTTTTTTTATTTCATTGTCCTTATTAGCATTTTCTCTACCTTCCCTTTTAGGACCATCTGTGAGTTTCCTGACTTTGCATTTATTCTCTTTTAACAACAATTAGGTTATTAAATAAGACTAAGACAGCACTAATCCTTGTTTTGTCCCCTGTAGGTTCCTTCCAATTTTTTGCACTGTCTTATACCAACAAACATTGTTTGCAAGTTCTTAGAAAATTTGCAGTATATATTCCGGGCTAAATTGCAGTTAGGTATGCTGTAAACACATCCTGTAATTGAAAAATATATAGCATAACTTTAAACGTTCTTAGACAATTGTGTTTTCATCGGCTTGACATATTTTTCTATCCTTGATTTGCTATCAATTTCAGGTAAAGTGAGACATGCAAAATTACTTTAATTATTCTTAAAGACCTGTTTTTTCCTAGTTCATATTATTTGTCTGAAAAATGATTTGAATTGTTAAATAATATATTAAACCCTGTATCATGAGCTGCTAATGGAATCAAATCACACACCACAATGCATTATATCAAGTAAATAATTATTTTTTGCTGATTATTATGCAGGGGAGGACAAAAATCACAGAGGCCACAAGGTTTCTGTGTAAGGATTGGTAAAGAGTTTAAAATGTAGTCCTCAAAAGGGGTCTTCTGAGTTTTGTATTTTCTCCTGCATAATTGTAAGCTGTTTCCTCACCATCTCCCAAGGACATGGTAGGACATTTGAGCAATATTTCTAGAATGAGAGAACAGTCTGGGACTTTAACATAATTGATCATTTCTCATTTACTTCAGTCACTTCAAAATTAATCCAATCGGTCAGATTTCTTTATTCCTGCCACTGCTCTTTGTATTCTTCCAATGTGACATCTGGATTCTGGAGAAACTATGAACATTTTGTGCTGGACATCTAATCCCCTTGTCATACCTTGGTTCTCACACACTTCCACTGTTGAATCTCATAGTTCAAGTTCTTTTCGTATCGGGCTCATTTTCCATTGTTTCCACTGTTGATTCATCTGTTGTCTTCTCAGACACTGCAACATGACTACTTAGGGTGGATTTTCTTTTAAGATTTAATGTCTCTGGTGCCCAGTCTTGGAGTAAAGTAAGTTCCTGAGAAGTTACTTGTTTCCATTGTGCTAGCCTTCCAGTTGTGAAATCCAGAAGAGAATCTCTGGTTCTTATTTTGTTGACCATCAATAATTTCAATAGAATGCGCATATAAGCAGTATACAGTTTAATTTCATTAGCTGTGTTTTTAATAAAATATCTAAAGTTCAACTTGTAATTCATTATATTATAATAGAAATTAAATCGGGGCGCCTGGGTGGCGCAGTCGGTTAAGCGTCCGACTTCAGCCAGGTCACGATCTCGCGGTCCATGAGTTCGAGCCCCGCGTCAGGCTCTGGGCTGATGGCTCGGAGCCTGGAGCCTGTTTCCGATTCTGTGTCTCCCTCTCTCTCTGCCCCTCCCCCGTTCATGCTCTGTCTCTCTCTGTCCCAAAAATAAATAAACGTTGAAAAAAAAAATTAAAAAAAAAAAAGAAATTAAATTAATTCTACATGCTATGAATATTGTGCTTTTGATATTTATTTTAGAAAACATATTTTCATTGTGTAAAAATTATATATACATTTCCATTCTAAAATAACATCATTGTTAAGAAAACCAGCTGTCTGTCTCTTTTATTTGGTTTACTATATATATATATATATATATATATATAAATATATTATATATTTATATATATACATATATATATTTTTTATATATATATGAATATATATATATTATTTTACTTACTTTACTGTAAGTATATATATATATATATATATATTTTTTTTTTTTTTTTTTTTTTTTTTTAATTAAAAAGGCAAACCTCTCCATTTCAAACAGCAATTAGCCTTTGGGATTCCATGAACATACTGACCTCTTCAGTTTGTAAGTTAGCTGTGAAGTTACTGACAGTTAATTTTTTTGTGTCAGTTTGGCTGGGCCACAGGGTGCCTGACATTTTGTCAAACATTGTTGTGGGTGTGTCTATAAGGGTGTTTCTGGATGAAATTAGCATTCGAATCTGTAGACTGAGGAAAGCAGATTTTCCTCCCCAATATGGGTGGGTCTCATCTGATCCTTTGAAGACCTAAATAGAATAAAAGACTAAGTAAGAAAGAATTTTCCCTCTCTGCCTGTCTTTAAGCTGAGACATTAGATACTAGATTAGATTAGATTTTAGATGAGATATTAGATATTAGATATTAGATCTTAGATCCTATTGGTTCTGTTTCTGTGGAGAGCTCAGACTAATATAAGCTGTAGGAGAGATGTGTGCTATATTTCATATAATTTTATCTTGAACTCACAAGTGAAAGAAATGTAATTTTGGTTATTTTCATCTCTATGGTGCAGTTTGTAGTGAACCAGTACTACTTACAATTTAAATATGTTTTCCCAATAGTCATTATTCAAGAGATACAACATCAGATGGGCACATAGTGCAGCAAAGATGGGCACAAACATTAAAGGAAAAACACCTAACTTTTCAGTGTTAAGGTAAATTTGAGGGATTCAGTATGCTTAGAATACGGGTTGCTGATCAAACACAATGTTAGTATTTAAGATAAAGTCAACATTGTATGTGTCCATTTATAAATATTAGTATATCATTCTGTATATAAAGGGCTATTGATTATGAATTCATAATTTCCAGAGAAAATAAAAAAATAATTTGACAACAACAAACTTAATAATTTTTTTCATTTAATAATCATATTCATGATGAATACAGTCTATTTAAATATCATGACCACACTGCCAGCAAAGTGACTATTTCTTTTAACTTGACTAGAGAGATACATATTATCCATTAGCTATGTTACATGAAGAAGGTATATGCCACTTATTCTACACATTGCTTTTCCTCCACTTTCTTAACTTAGTTATTTAGTAAACTATCACATAGAAGTATTCATAACCTCAATGGATACAACACATATAAGTCTAGTTTAAAAAAACAAAAGTCAATATATGAGTTAACATTGTCAGGAACTTTCAGAAGTATATAATTTACATTTGAATTTCCTGCAAAATACACAAAAATATTATTAATTAACATACTAAAACCCAATGCATTATCGAGAAAAGCAGTTGCATATCTTCATACTCAACCAAGAAAAAAATAATTGACTATTTAAAGTGCTTCTATGCTTTAAACTTCCAGGCTCAAGAAACCAGTTGCAGTTATGTTACTATCTATTAAGTTAAAATGTTGAAAATTATTATAATTCCTTATTTTTGTATCTGAAAGGGCATGCTTTTTCCATTATAAGAAATCTTAATGTATAGCTTTTATTAAAATCCTCACTATAATACATGCTATTTGCATATGATTTTTCACAACATATTTAATGGTAGGATCTAGAAATAACTTCATTCTGTATATGAAAATTACATAATTTCCAAATGTTACAGTTCAGCAAAGCATTAGCAAAGATGATTAAATATATATCCAATTCTTAATTATTCACACTAATGGAGGGGAAAAAAGGTATATGTAGTATTAAAACAAAGGCAAATTCCTAACTCATTTTTAGCTTTGGATATAATTCATCATATCTATACCTCTCTGTAACAGATCACACTTCATATTTTTCCATGGCAGTCCTATACATCTTAGATTTAATATCAGGGAATCAGAACATCTAACCAGAATCTTTTGAGATGTCAGAGTCCAAAGAATAAGTCAAAGTGGCATTTTACTAAATGTAAATTGATACTATATCAACAAAAACACATTATTTAGAAGACTTAATATTTCTCATTTTAATAGGTAAGGAAAACACTCTGGCAGCATATTTATATTCATTCATTTATCACATAGGTACTAGATATCCTAAGCGTTTTTCTATGTGCTGAGAATACAGTGTTGAAGTAAACATAGTTCCTGCTATTTAAGCATTACATTGTAATAGTGGAGATCAGACAATAAACAAAAAATAGATATATACCAGTATGTATGTAGTAATAGGCCCAAACTGAAAACGATCCAGCTGTCCTTCAACTGGGGAACAGATGAGCAAAATGTGCTCTATTCACATACTGGAATACCATTTGGCAACAAAAGGCACCATCGTACCTAGTACGATAAGGATAAGAGGTAAGAAAAATAATTAAGAGTAATGGCGTTGCTATTTTAGAGTTATCATAGTGATACAAGGAAGGAGATAGTTAGGGAAAGAATATTGAATACAGAGGGAGCCACAAATGCGAAGGCCCTGTGGTGAGCTTGTGCTTGCCATGTTTGAGTCCACATGATATTTGAAGATGAGTGAGGGAAGCAGATTGTGTAGGGCACTGTGGCATAGAATTGTATTGGGAATTATATCAAAGGCAATTGGGAGATTCTGTTTAACACTGATATAGTCTGATTTATATCTTAATAGAATACCTCATGTGAATATTAAACTGTAGAGAAAAGAGGATGGATGTGTGGTAAACAATTAAGATGCTGTGAAAAGTAAGGTGGTGGTGGAAGTGGTCAGAAATATTGTACTGTAGACTTAGCAATAGTTTGTATTGTTCTTGTTTTTAGTATTATAAACTTATTTTTAGACCATTTTTCTTTTTTTTTTTTTTTTAGACCATTTTTCATTTACCACCTTCAGTGGCTGTAATCTCACAACCATTTCTTTAAAAAAAAATGCATAAACAGGGGCGCCTGGGTGACTCAGTCGGTTAAGCATCCAACTTTGGCTCAGGTCATGATCTCACAGGTCGTGAGTTCGAGCCCCACGTTGGGCTCTGTGCTGACAGATTGAAGCCTGGAGCCTGCTTCAGATTCTATGTGTGTGTCTCTTTCTGCCCCTCCCCTGCTCGCTCTCTGCCTATCTGTCTCTCTCTCTCTCAAAAATAAATAGACATTAACAAAAAGAGTTCTAAAAATTGCACGGACATTGGTCAGTGGATACTTGTTCAGCCTTTTAGAACTTTATTCACTTCAGCATCCTCTCTCAACTCTACTAAAATTGCTCTTCTTGTGAACCCTAATAATTTTGTTAAACCCAACTCTAACCTGAACCTCTATAACTTTTTTCTTAATGTATTAAACCTCTAATTTTATTTTAACTTTCATATACTTGAATTTCTATATAGCTCTCTTTTAGAGAGCATGCAAATGGGTAAAATTAGGTTATGCAATCCAAATTCCCTTTCCATAGTAAAAATATCATTTTCTTCATTGTACTGTGCCCTTAACATCTCACTGCCTTAGCCCATATGACCATTGGACCTTTTATACTTTCCCACTCTTATTAAAAATTTCCAACCTCAGGGGCGCCTGGGTGGCGCAGTCGGTTAAGCGTCCGACTTCAGCCAGGTCACGATCTCGCGGTCTGTGAGTTCGAGCCCCGCGTTGGGCTCTGGGCTGATGGCTCAGAGCCTGGAGCCTGTTTCCGATTCTGTGTCTCCCTCTCTCTCTGCCCCTCCCCCGTTCATGCTCTGTCTCTCTCTGTCCCAAAAATAAATAAACGTTGAAAAAAAAAATTAAAAAAAAAAAATTTCCAACCTCAAATCAAATGCCATTTAATCAGGAAAGCTCTCCTTGACCTGCTGGATCAGATCTCCTGCTATATGCTTTCAATTAACAATATTTGTCATACTTATGATTTTCTACTTTTTCTGTGACTATTTGATATAAATCTGTCTCCTTTCACCTTGTTTGCTTCTCAGGATTGTCTGTCTAGCACTGGACTTGCCCCAAAGAGGTAGTATGCAATTTAAAAAAAAAAAATTTTTTTTTAACGTTTATTTATTTTTGAGACAGAGAAAGAGCATGAACGGGGGAGGGTCAGAGAGAAGGAGACACAGAATCTGAAACAGGCTCCAGGCTCTGAGCTTTCAGCACAGAGCCGACGCGGGGCTTGAACTCACGGACTGCGAGATCATGACCTGAGCTGAAGTCAGCTGCTTAACCGAGGCGCCCAGGCGCCCCGAAAATATTTTTTTTTAATAAAAGTTTGGAAAGTGGCACTGAACTCATTTTCATTTCCAATTCTGTGTTAGGGCTCTCCACCAAAACAGAGCCAATAGGATAGATAGATATAGGGATATGGATAGGAATAGGGATAGGGATAGGGACAGAGACAGAGACAGAGACAGAGAGATAGAGATAGAGACAGACATAGAGATACAGATAAAAGAGGAGATTTATTATAGGAGTTGGCTCATGCAGTTATGGAAATCAAGAAATCCCACAGTCTGCTGTCTTAATTAGAGAACCTGGAAATCTAGTGGTTTAATTCTGTCGAAATCCAAAGCTGTGTGAACCAGGGGAACTGATAGTGTAAATACTGGAGTCTGAAGGCCCAAGGAATAGGAACTGTGATGTGTAAGGGCAATAAAAGATAGATATCCCAGCTTAGGAAGAGAGCAAGAATTGGCCTTTCCTCTGCCTTTTTGTTCTATTTGGGCTCTCCATGGATTGGATGATTCTGTCCACATTGGTGAAGGCTGATCTTTACTCATCCTACTGATTCAAGTGCTCATCTCTTCAGAAACAGTCTCACAGACACACTCAGATATTACATGTTTTACCAGCTCTCTGGGCATTCCTTGGCCTAGTGATGTTGACACTTAAAATTAACCATCATAGATACCATACTGAATTAGCAATTTTTATTTCTTTTAGCCAAATTATCATGCATATATTCTTTTATTTTTTTGTTACTAAGAATTTGAAGGACTATATTTTGAATTTATTTCTTCTAATGGTTCTTTTTGTGTATTAAAGAATTTTTTTAACCTTTATTTCTGTCTCACTCTCTTTCCTTGTCTTGTTCTGTAATCCCTAGCAAACTGAGATTTCTCCCATATTCCATTTCCCACTCCTTGTGACTGTCAATGTTGCTACCGTGATTGTTCTAGTATAATTTGGAATTTACCAGTACTTCATTTTAAAGAGATTATTTTATTATAGGCTTTCTCTTGCAATAATAATTTAACATATTTGCCTTGGTTTTTATTTATTTATAGACACATTTACAAGGCTTACTGCTAGCTCTTTTATATTGGAATTTCCTTATTTGTCACTTATGAGTTTCTTTTTCTCTTTTTCTGTTTTTTAAAAATTGTCTTGGTTTTCAAGGTATAGCATAGATTATGTTTATTGGTAGGTA
The DNA here is from genome assembly GCF_016509475.1 of Prionailurus bengalensis. Taxonomy (NCBI): domain Eukaryota; kingdom Metazoa; phylum Chordata; class Mammalia; order Carnivora; family Felidae; genus Prionailurus; species Prionailurus bengalensis. Next base: position 40,763,686 of record NC_057343.1, read on the forward strand.
TTTAAATAATTTTTAAATGAAGCAACAATTTCTATTTTAATAGGGCTGGCAGATAAAACACAGGAAATCCAGTTAAATTCAATGTCAGATAAACAACAATTTTTTTTAATATAAATGTTTATATGTACTTATAACTCATACAAAGAAAACTAGTAAGTGGGTATAGTTTTCTCATATGATGCTAACTGTAGCAATAAGCATTCTTGGCACAAAAATCATTTTTCGTAAAACTCTTGGCTATTACACTGAGGCATTTTGTGAAATTTCAAAGTATTTGGGCAGTCTTACTTTCTTCTTTTACTTAGAAACCTTATTTTTTGGACTTATATTCTTGTATAAAAATGTATATCTTTATAAATTTAATATGTCGATGATTTTAAAAATTATTGTTTTTTTAATTTTGGCATGTAGCTAATTAATTCAACTTCAAAATTAGTTTTTTCAATGCAGAAGGCAATGCAACTTACACTTCTTTTGACCTTTTTGATGCCTGCTTCTGTTCAGAATTGTTTGGGCTCCATTTATAATTTTTGGTACTAAGGGCTACATATTTTTCATCTTTCTGGTCATTTTATTATTTTCAAGTATATTTTTCTCTAAATTAGAGAAAACTTACCTTTTTAGAATTTTTTAATTAAAAAAAAAAGTTGAATGTTTATTTATTTTTGAGAGAGAGAGAGAAAGAATGAGAGAGAGAGAGAGACAGGGCACAAGTTGGGAAGGGGCAGAGAGAAAAGGAGACACAGACTACGAAGCAGGCTCCAGGCTCAGAGCTGTCAGCATAGAGCCTGATGCGGTGCTCAAACTCTTGAGATCATAACCTGAGCAGAAGTCTGATGCCTAACCAACTGAGCCTCCCAGGTGCCCCATGGGAAAACTTTTCAAACTCATCCTGTATGTTACTCATTTAGATCCCAGAACAATAGCTATAAGATTGTTCTTTCCTATGTTGTTTCTAAATCTATTTTAAATTTGATGATTCTTTTACTTATTCTTATATTATTCCCTTTTTTCAGCCAAATCCTCTCAATGTCACTAATTTTTCTTACGTTATTTTCATACCTTGCTTAGTGAAATTAATGTACCTTTTTAAATTTTACTGAAAATACAGAGAGGATGCCATCTAAAACATATTCCTTCTTCCTAGAATAAATCTCTCCATCTCAAAACCATGTCCTTTTATTTATTTATTTATTTATTTATTTATTTATTTATTTGCCTCTTCTTTTTTCTAATTTACAAAGTGAGTTCATGGCGGTCATTATTGTGGCTGGTCCATATTATTCATATTTGAATGGAGACAATTACATTATGGCATGGTATTTTTTCTCAATAATTGTGCTGCCCCTTGAATGCTGTTAAATTCTCCTCTTAACCTGCTCTACTGATTGATGTAAGGCTGTATTAAAAATATTGTGATCAGCAGTGCAGGGCCATGCATATTATCAAGACAGTTATCTGCACTCTATCAATAAAATCAGCCATCAAGTCCGGTTCTAAAGTATGGTTTTGTGGTGTTATTAGGGGTATTTCCACCTACGCTATCCATTTTGGATATAGGCTTTTTATATTTGATGATTTCAGAGGTACATTTGGTTTAATCATACCTGAACTTAGGACTTTAAGTAATATTACTTAGACTGGCTCCCTCTCTTTCTCTCTCTCTCTCTCTTTTTTTTTTTTTTTTATAATTTTTTTTTTCAACGTTTATTTATTTTTGGGACAGAGAGAGACAGAGCATGAACGGGGGAGGGGCAGAGAGAGAGGGAGACACAGAATCGGAAACAGGCTCCAGGCTCTGAGCCATCAGCCCAGAGCCCAACGCGGGGCTCGAACTCCCGGACTGCGAGATCGTGACCTGGCTGAAGTCGGACGCTTAACCGACTGCGCCACCCAGGCGCCCCTCTCTCTCTTTTTTTAAGACCCCTCGGTTCTGCTTTCCTTTATGTTGTGGCCACATTGTCTCCTATTCAATTAGAAAATCTTTAACATGCCACAGTTGAGGGTTACCAGTAAACTCAGCAAAATAGAGGGCTTCTTTCTCCAAAAATTTATAAGTCAATTAAGAAAAGGAAACTAAAGCGGTGCCTGAGTGGCTCAGTCAGTTAAGCGTCCAACTCTTGATTTTGGTTCAGGTTGTGTGTGATCTCACGATTCGTGGGTTTGAGCCTCAGGTTCAGCTCTGTGCTGACAGCACGGAGCCTGCTTTCGATTCTGTCTCCCCCATCTCTCTGTTCTTCCTCCAGTCACAGATGCATGTGCTTGTTCTCTCTCTCTATGTCTCTCAAAATAATGAAATAAACTTTTTTGAAAAAGAGAAGGAAACTTAATAGCTGCTTGGGTTTAATCTGGGTACTTTGGACAAAAAATTAATGTCAGGAGAATGGGGTTCTGTGTTTGTTGAAGACATTGCCATCTGTACATTTTCGTGGCCTGTATAGTGGCTTATTTCATTTTTCCCCCGTTTAGATCCCTCTGATTACATGGATTAAAAGTAACAATATTGGACAGGAAGTAAATCCTTATATCCACTATGTTTTATAAAAATTCATAAATCTAAAATAATACAACAATGAGACATAAAACAAAAACAAAAACACAATGCAATCACCCTCTTTCCTAATGGCAACAGCCAAAGTTATTACAAGTTTACAAAATCGAATTTCAAATCCAGGCTCTTGAGGTGCTATTTAGAGCCAATTAGTCAGGTCTGGATGTAACTTGGGATTTAGCCATTTTTGTTTCAATAATATAATTAACCAGCACTGCTTTTTCAAAATGCAAAATATTCAGGGCTTGAAGAAAAAACAGGCTTACTAGCAATGAAAATGCATATTTTCAATGAGAGAAAGAGAAGAGTGTTAGCCCTTAGCACTGTTCACCAAGGCACTTGATCCTTCCTCGCACATAGAAGGGTTACTACACTTCACTGTTATCTTCAAGTTAAGCGTGATGATGCTAACTGCTTTACCCATGAATTGTAATTTGAAATTAGGTATGGAACTTCAAGACAAAAGTATTTTTTGTAACCAATGAGACATTCTTAGGTATGGTGACTGTGACAGAACATGTCTATATGGAGGTAAAAGGCTGAGCCATCAGTTGGAAGAGTTGCTCAAATATACCATGAATTCTCCTTCTACTGTGAATAAGAAATGAACTTTGTTTAGTGAAGCCACTGAGATTCCTAGGATGTCTTGTTTCTGCCCATAACCTAGCCTGAAAAATATAGGAAACAACATAGAGTTGTCACTAATTCCTGCCTCTTGTACAGGCTTAAGTAAAGTGAGCAAAAGCAAGTAAATTCTTTATCACTCAGCATGGGCAAATGTGGTTCTGCCTGATAGGATACCAGCACCAGAGGCTTCAGCACTTGAGGCTGCCTTGATGGTTGCATATTTATAACATGCTTTATGCCAGGGTTGGGATTTCTCTGACAATAAATTTCATTAGAATAATAGGCGAGTGTGTTTTTAATTTCTGGGCATAATATAAACGAGCAACCAAAAGCAGGCATGTTTTTTTTTTTGTTCATGTTAAGTCATAGACTTGAATCTGAACAGTGGCTGTTTTTGTTTCTCTTAGAAGCAAGTCTCCAAACTTTGCCCAAAGCATGACTGCTTGGCTACTTCTAAAGCCTTGTTTACATTTGATAAACTGAGCTACAGATGCATGACTAATCTGGACTCTCCCTCAAGCTGCATTAATAGAAGATACATTAGCATAGATAGAACTGAGAGACGTAGAGGCGCATTACTAACTTCTAAGGCAACAGGAAATGCGACAGGAAGTACTTTAGTGGAGTGAAGAATTCAAGATTCTTCTATTTCAGGAAATCTTCAAGTGCTTATAAGGTCTTAAGTTCTTGTTCTTCCTGAATTTGAGCATTGACTAGCTTGGGAAAGTTAACAACCTTTGAAATCGATCAAGGCAGGGGATCATCTGATAATCAGCAATTGTAGATACTGGCTGTAGATTTAAAAGACTAAAAAATACTGTGATGTTTCTTTTGTCTTTTTATACACTAGATTAGAGTTTAGTGAAATCTACAAAACAAAACAGTGAAATCCCTCCATGTTCCTAATAAATCCCTTAAATTGTTGTCTCTGTTGGCATGTGATCTTAGCTTCCACAAGGACATACACAATCATCAAAGATTCAATAGGAAAAGATTGGGACTGTAGTGTCTCTTTCAGTGCAGCCCCTGAGCCTCAACCATTGTTGACATGTATAATTACAGGCTCATTTTTTTAAGTTATCTAAATTTTGGAGGAGATGTGGGAGATTTGGATTTCCTATGAATTCTGCAAATTTAAAAAAATTTCTAGTTGATTCAATTAGGACAAAACAAGTTTGCATGTCAAATTAAACATATCTTTAAGCCAAATATGATCCATGGACTACTAAATTGAAACTTCAGAGCTACCAGTAAATCCATTTAACTATTATGAATGAACCAATGAATGAATGAATGAGTTTCTTCACTAATTTGTCATAAAGAGAAAGGATGACAGGGGCTTATAATGACAGTGGCCAGGAGCACAGTTGGATTATCAAGATGCCTGGGGTTGCCTGAAGATAGCAGACTATGTCATTCCAAAATATGACTGTAGGAGTTTAGGACATGCCACCCCAAAATATGCTACTTTGATAATATGGTTAATTTTGAATTTTTCAAGTAGGCATTCAGAACATAGCAAATGCAATGAGAAGCTTTCTCTGAACTACCTTTATCTGCCAAAACACAGATCCTCCAACAGGACCTAAAATCCTCTCCCCAAAGTTTCTTCTACCAGGGAGACCTGCTCTTATTCTATGAGGGACTAGGAGTGACATCACATCCAGACAAACTTTGTCACAAACTATTACAGCTCCCATCCATTAGGCTAAAAGCCCATTCTTCTTTCTTAAAAATAATTAGCTCTCCCCTAATAAGACTACATCCTCTCTCATTTTTGTCTTATTAAGATGGCATTTAAGTCTGAATTCTCAGCCACCTCAGGGTTACTTACTTTTCCCTGGGTCCGTATATACAGGAGGTAAACATTGTGGTAAACTTCTCTTTTTTTCTGTGGTTAACCTTTTACTAGAAAAATCTCAGCTAAGGACTAGAAGGGTAGAGGGAAAATTGTTTTCTCCCTTACATATAACTTATTAGATATCTGACTTTGGGCAAATTATATGTAATTTCTGTAACCATTTCTCATCTGTTATATGGAAAAATGATTGTAACTCATAAAATTGTTAGAGAGGTTAGGTGATGGCATTTGTGTAAAAGTAAATAGTCCATTTCTAGGCAAAGAGTTGCTCATTAAATTTTAGTTATGTGGTAGATGGTAAAAATTGAAGATTTTCTGAAAGAAGAAAATTACTGAATTCGGAAATGGAATTGTAGAAAAGTGAAAGATGATTGTAAGATGACCTTCACTTTTTAATTGTACCTCCATATTCTCCACCTATTCAGCTCAAATTTCACACAAATATTTGTGTCAGTGTTAGTTAGCTTTATATATTGCCCTGAAAATAGAAACTGATCTTCAGAATATCTGGACTTTGATATTTTCATTGTCCACCAAAAGTTTCTCCCTTTGTCACTATTCACTTGTTAAAAGATCTGTGACATTTACATTTTCATTCTCATTCATTGCATTTTTTATCCTCTTTGTAGATGACTTAGAGAATCTGATGATTACTAAGTATTAGTAAGGTATTCAGCTACAACAAAACTAAAAGAAACATAAGAGAAGGAACTGCTGGTAGGAAAGTATAGGTTTATCATTTCTTTGTGTATGTTCATATCCAGCTGTGTATTATATTCTTTGACTATATTTTTCTTTCATAGTATTGATTTGTATTAATTTCTTGTGCATATTGAACACCAACTTTGTGGACTTCCAACATTGCAAGTGAGCAATCTCAACTTTACAGGGGGCATGAGTGAGCTGTGTGTTGAATCTGAAATTCTGACTGCTCTATCAAAATGAATTACTCATGCAAATTTTTTCTAAAGGCAATCCATTTGTTTTGAAATGACAGTATGAAAAATATCTGAAAGTTGAACACAAAAAGCTGCTGCATGTGAAGAAAAAATATCAAGTTAGAGAAAACAATTATAACCATTATTTTAAATTTATCTTCTTAATATGTAACATCATATAACATCATTACTTATTTGCTGGGACACAATTTTATATAACTATTGCTACCTAAAATCAGAAACTACATTGGAATGTGCATTTTTAAAAAATATATCTAAGAATATATAAGCAAGTGACTATTTGTCTCTCACATTGACGTAATTTGCATTTATCCTTACTCTGTGGTGAATTAGGGTCTTAGTAATTACAAAATAAATAGCCATTTATGATGTTACTATACATTTATTTTAAGATAAATGATAAACTGTATTTCCTATATTAGTTCATTAGATAAAACAGAATTTAATATTTTTCCTTATATCTCATTAAATATGGGACAGTGATTTAGGAGACAGTGTTAATAGAACTTCCCGGCATTTTTCTATTTATAGTGTCTAATTGTGGGTTTAATTTAACATAATGCATCATTGTATTTGACAATTGACTACTAAGGGGAGCATTTAAGCATTTGCGCTTTCAAAAGTTATTATAATTGGTGTCTAATGTTCCACATAAATACTGTGCTATACAAAACTACCTAAGTTTATGCATACAAGAAGAAGTAGGACATTGGTTTTTGATATTGGTTCCCGTTTCCCTGCTAATGGGTAACACCTGAAAGGAAAAAAAAAAAAGAACAAAAAATAAATAGGTTAGCTATTTTACAAAAGACCAACCAAATATCCTGGAAGCAATGATGAGACTCCAGACTCTTTCTACTTATGATCATTTATCTACATTTAAAGTGCCTGACATTATTCAATAGTTCTGTATTGTGACAAATTTCTCCCCCAATAGACTTAATTTCGATTATCCTTATATGTCTGCAAAGCTCCTCACATTGTTCCCTGTTATTGACTGTTGTATATCCCAAACTTGCAGAATATTCTCTTACTCCAGGCCTAACTAACAAATCTATCTATAGATTTTTACACTTCACTCAAGCCTTTTAAATTGCAGAACACACTGAGATTTGTCTCTATCATTCACCCCTTACACTGATCTATTCAATCATGTTAGGTGAGGAATGATGGAGGACACAATAGGCACCACAATAGTGAGTCAGAACAAGAATACAGTAACAAAATTTGATGATAAATTCAGTCCTCCATATAATAGGCAGGCAAGTTTCTGATGTCCAGAAAAAAAGCTGATACTCAGGTATCAGGAAGAACTAAGAATCAAAACAGGAAAAGCTTAAAGAAAACAAAACAGTTATAAAGCTGGAATATATCCAGGAAAGAAATTGAAGTTTAAGAATGAAGAAAAACCACACAAGTACCCGTACAAATGGGAACAAATCAAATACACAAATCAACAAAGTATTTCTTTGGGCCACTGGATGTTTAAAAAGCTGTGTATTGTCTGCTGTCACTGCTTATGATACCAGAGCTGTCCATCCAGGTCAATACTAGCCAAAGAAATTTTTCTATTTTTTTTCCCTTCCACTCCATTAACAAGACATTTCATCGGAATAGATAGCAAGGTAAACATGCAATCCTTGGCAACACATTTTAAGTAATTTTTTATTAACTACTTAAGCACTTAAAAATGTAATTAATGTTGCTAAGCAGTAAAAAGTTTCACTAAATGTACTTAATAATTTCACAAGTAAAAAAAAATAATGTTAAAGAGACTTTACATCATTTTTAATGTATCCCATCATCCGATTATATCCTATCTTGACATTTGCTAGAACTCTAATCAGATATTTTTCACTTTATCCCAGGCAAGGTGTCCTCATTCCTTTCTCCTGGCCTTTGCTCTAGCAAATGAGAATTCTCAGCTTCCCCCTCTCTTTTATTTTCAGAGCCTGTTTTCAGAATAGTTTACCCTTTGACTGTGAGTAGATTTCCAACACAATGATACTGTCTGTGTGCAGGTATATATGTTCGTGTGTAGGTGGGGCGGGGGGGCGGATATTTTTATTTCCTTCCTTCCTTCCTTCCTTCCTTCCTTCCTTCCTTCCTTCCTTCCTTCCTTCCTTCCTGATTTCTGCAGAGACTCTTGATATTTATTTTATACTTTGGGTTAAAATCTAACACTACTGGAGCACCTGGGTGGCTCAGTCAACCAACTGATTCTTGATTTCGACTCAGGTGATGATCTCATAGTTCATGAGTTTGAACCCCACTTTGGGCTCTGTACTGACACAGCCTGCTTGGGATTCTCTCTCTCTCCCTCTCTCTCTCTCAAAATAAATAAATAAGTGTTAAAAAAAAAAAGAAGAAGAAGAAGACATGGATGGATAACAGGTATGCTTAATGCTACTGGGATATTGCTTCTAATGCCTCCTTAGCTGACAGACCAGGAAATATATGTGTCTATACTAACTCATGTAATTACACGTATATAATTACTTGCCACTCAATGATCTGTATCTATATTAAGTCAGACACAGTTTATATAGATGTCTCGAAAACTCATCTATTACCACATGGATCATTTTAGCATCCTCCTCCTTTGCTTATCTTTCATTCCAACAGGTGAGAACCCTGGCTCCTAGCATTTGTTATATATATGTTTAATTGTTCATTTATAGTATACATGTATAGCAGTATCATGAATTAAATCCCTGTAAGGAGCAGTTTTATCAACTGGAATGCAGTGCTTGTGTATAGTTCATTTTGCTTTCACCTTACAGTCTCCACTTATTTCCAGTAGTACTTATAGAAGCATTTCCCCCCTTCAGTGAGAGTGTTTCACACATTTTTCATACTGGTAGACTGTCTTGTCCCAGTCTGCATTCAATCCTGAGATGTCCTCCCTCTTAAATTAGTTTTGAAATTTGCATACATAATATTCACTCTTTATGGTGTAAAGTTCTATGGTCATAGAAAACGCATAGTGTCATGTATCCAACATTACAGTAACTTTGGTAACAGTTTTACTACCCAAAAAATTCTCTGTGGTTTACCTTTTCAACCTTCATCTCTCCCCCCCGCCCACACACACACAACCCCATCCATTTCCCCTCTCTCCTGGAAACCACTAGTCTTTTTGCTATCTCAATAATTTTGTCTTTTCCAAATGTCATATAATTAGAATCATCCAGTATGTCATCTTTTCAAACTGGCTTCTTTCACTTAATATATGTTTAAAATTTGTCCCTACCTTTTTATGACTTGATCTCTCTCTCTCTTTCTCTCTCTCTCTCTCTTTTAAATCATTGAATAATGCTGCAATGTATGGATTTACTACCATTTGTTTATTCACCTATGGAAAGACATCTTGTTTTTTACCTTATCCACTAGTGCCCTAAACATATTAGTTGTAATTACTTTAAATTCCTGGTTAGGTATTTCCAAAGCATATTATATTTGACCCTGGTTCTGATGTTATTATCTCTTCTGAGTGTGTTTTTATTTGCTTGGTAGCATGTCTAGTAATTTGTTGTTGACTGTCAGACATAATATTATGGGTAATAGAAACAGAGGTAAAACACCTCTAATGTGAAGTTTCATGTTAATTTGACTAGAATTTGGATTGTGTTTAATTTTTGATGTAACTGTGAATGCCAGAAGTCCCAAATTCATTATTGCCCTTGCTTTTGGCTCTTCTGTTCTCTTGGAATTCCCTAAGAACTCCTCCTTAAATAGAGGAAGTGTCTTGCAGCTCTTTCAGCTGAAATCTTTTGTTATTTTTTTTTATTTTTTTTTCAACGTTTATTTATTTTTGGGACAGAGAGAGACAGAGCATGAACGGGGGAGGGGCAGAGAGAGAGGGAGACACAGAATAGTAAACAGGCTCCAGGCTCTGAGCCATCAGCCCAGAGCCCGACGCGGGGCTCGAACCCACGGACCGCGAGATCGTGACCTGGCTGAAGTCGGACGCTTTAACCGACTGCGGCACCCAGGCGCCCCTGAAATCTTTTGTTATTATGCTTGAGATTTCTTAGTATGGTGGTAATGTATTGAAATTCTTTATAATCTTATGATGAAACTTCAGTTTTTTAGGGCTATGTGTCTCTGGGCTGTTATCTTCACAAGCATTTCTTAGCTTCTTGCCTCGTCAGCCAGATAAGAAAGGGAAAACTAAAGTTTGGTAAATGCCCTTCCCTTGATGTAGAAGACTGGCAAATCATTTTCCTGTGGAGAGTAGCCTTTATTATAGGGAATGCTGTGGTTGTATTATTAAATGGTTAATTCTCCCCTCCCTTGTCAGAGTCAAGTTGTTTTTTTTTTTTTTTTTTGACTCTTCACTGTAAGTCCATTGAGAAGTAAAACACTAGAAGTAAACCCCACAAAAGTGTGAGTTCCCCTAAGTCTATCTCACAGTAGTATAAACCAGCCTCCAAAAATTGGCCAGAATTACCAATTACATGTTCTCACTCATGTACAGCTTCAGTGGCCACTGCTTCTGAGGAGCGGGTCTCAACTGTGCTTCTGTGTATGTGCCTGTGTCTCAATTTTTGGATGATGTTTGCTGTGCAACCTCAATTCTCTGATGAGTCCAAGAAAATTAATTGATTATTCAAAGTATTAATCTTTTTCTTCTTTAAGGATAGTAGTGAGGAATCCAACCATTTATTTATTAAAAATTTTTTTTTTACATTTGTATGTTTTTGAGAGACAGAGAGAGACAGAGCATGAGGAGGGGAGGAGCAGAGAGAGAGGGGGACATAGAATCTGAAGCAGGCTCCAGGCTCTGAGCTGTCAGCACAGAGCCTGACACGGGGCTCGAACCCACAGGCCACGAGATCATGACCTAGGTCAAAGTCAGACGCTTAACCAACTGAGCCATCCAGGCGCCCCACCAATCATTTTGTATAGTAGAGCTGAAACTGGAATTTTAAACATATTATGTTTTAAAGATACAATGTGAAATTCAGAGACACTTTCTATCTACATTGCCTTTCCAGGGTGGTGTACATCAGATAGAATAACCTAAATTATGCTCATTTAGACTGAACATGAAATAATTTTCAGAGATTGACAACAATAAAGATCTATTTCTTGCTCATGTTTTAGGTAAGTCAGTTGTGTCTTTAATTCTGTCATTCAAAACTCCAGATTAAAGAATAGCACCTCTCTGTGGCATGGTTTGTTTTGGTACAAGAAGGAAAAAAGAGATTGTGGGGTATGTTATCTTTAAAATATTCTGTTTTGAATTGTCCCAGGTCACTTTCATATTTCATTAGTCTAAATAAGTTACATGAGCAAAGTTGTCAATAGTGAAGGAAAGGTCCCCCCGGCCCCCACAACCACTACTGAGAAGCCACAAAGAATGGGTTTCTGAATATTCTGGACAAAAATAAAAGCTAATGCAACTAGTGATATAGATGTCCACATGCCACAGATGAAACTGAACATCATTCCTTATAGCTGTGTCATATTTGAATGTTTTAAAGTATCTTAACTTTGTTGTAGTTGGTAGTTGAGTTTATGTTATTTCCTTTATCTTTTGGATCTAGCCCCCTCATCCTTTGCTTGCTTGCTTGCTTCCTTCCTTCCTTCTGTTGTCCCTCCCTCCCTCCTTCCCTTCCTTTCCCTTCCCTTTTCTTTTCTTTCCTGTTGTTTTCTTTTCTTCTTTCTTTTTTCTGTGATATTAGAAAATCTGGTCGACCACTGCCATTCAGCTACAGGATAATTTTATTGTTTGCTATAGCCAAGAAACCACCTCATTTATTTTATATTTATATACTAAACTTCAATATTGGATGAAATACAGTTTTAGTATTTATTTTCATTTTATGTTATATCTTATAGCTAATCAATATACATAGATATAAGGATGTATTGAACATTCAGACATTTGTTATTTTTAATTTGGGCTGCATTTCTTATTTTCTATTCCCTCACCACTCATCTCATCTAATTGCATATTGTGTTATTTGGGACAATAGAGATGAAAACAACCTTACAGAGTACCTTTTATAACTTCAAAAGTGGAGCTATGCAAGGTGAGTTCCATGTATAGAATAAATACACTATTTATCAAAATAAAAAGCAAGAACGTAGCCAACAATTCCTTGGCCAGCCCATATGTCATGACATTCTAAAATGGGGCAAACCACATAGATGCATTACAAGCACAGAGGCTGTTATACAAATGCTTTTATACTTTGTATACAAGTTATATTAAGAAAAGTGCCCTCAGTCTTAATCAGCACTGTAGGAAACATTTTATTGCCTTTTACATGCTCTCTTTACAAAGTAGTGCTTGCTTAATTAACTCCACCCTTACGTAACCAAAGATTAGTTTACAAAACAATATTAAAAGAAATTCTAAAGGGAGCATTTGTTGAAATAAGTTGGCTAGCCATTACTGCAAGAACAGCTTTGTGCCTACTAATGATTGGATTTATAACTGATGTCTCCTACTTTTAATGTTACACTATATTTTCCTAAATGTTTCTCAGCACAGTAGCTAGATGCAAATAAAAAAAAAAAAGTTCTCCTACTTTCCATTTTCTTTGTAATTTACAAATGCAATAAAAGACTAGTTCATTAATGCAAAGGACAAATATGGGCAATACTTACAGCTATATACACTCATACACAAACAGAAACATGCAAATTATTATGGCAATAAATATAAAATATGGGAGAATGTATAAAGTACAAATTTCCCTTTTTAATAGAAAATCTGTGTACTGCATTTTAGTGCTCTAACTTGTCAAGGCCTCCCAACCAAATTCATGAAGAAAATAGAATAATATGAGAATAACAAGTAATAGTAATTCCAGTTAATATGTGCATCTTAATGCAAACCCATTCAAGGAAACGTATTAAATGAGGCAGTATTTCAGTAGGATAGTACAACCATAATCTGCATTATCTTTGATTACATAGCAATGGATCAAATAAATGTATCATATCATGCATATTTTGTCTTGGCAAAATATTTTTTACTCATCAGTGATGATAAATGTGAGCTATTAAAGATTTATAATATGCAAGGAAAGGAGAGTTTTGCCGACAACAAAGGATATAACAGTCATTTTCATGGTCTAGGTTGCTATGGAACAAAAAAATGCTTAACAAGATACAGGTCAATACAAACAGGGCAGGGATGAGGCTTCATTACGGTGGGAGTGGAGTATTAACATAATTGATACAAATCATGTTGAAAGTGTAGACATATACTAATATCGTATCAGTATTACCTAGACATGTTTTACATAGATACACAAAACTTGTTCAAGGCTAGACTTTTTTTCCCTCTTTCTTTCTCATCTGTTTCTTCCTGAAAATTTTGATTGGTAGTGTTTAGTGCAATTAGTAATTTAATGTGTGACAATGCATATATTCCTTTATTGCAGTAGCTGGTGATCTTATTTTTCTTTAATGGATAATATAGATATTGGAGCTTAAAGTGGAGACATTTTCTATTATCACATTTAAAACCCAAATGGTTTCATTTAAAGAGCTATTGTTCTCAAGATTAGCATTAACATTTTTTTAGTTGCTGAAAGAATCAGGCATTCTCTTAAAAGAAACTTAAAAATATGTGATTTGTGAAAACTTTAGTAGCATCTGAAGCAAGTAAATTAAGTATGAAAAAGTAAATGTGATTAACATAGTTTATATGGAATATATATTGTAATATAGTTTAAAAATCTCAAGGCACACCATATCTTTCTGATGACTGCCTTAAAAGGCTTTTTAAGCCAGTTCACTGTTAGAGAGGAAGGCTTAGTGTTAAAAAAAAAAACAAACAAAACCTTCTCCACAATAGTAAGATGATTTTAATTTTCAGAGAAAATAATATCTTTCAAATTAAATATCAGTTATCTCTCAATTATTGCTTTCAACATAGTTTTTATACTTGTCTAAAATATAAGTGATAATAAAAATTACATCTCTTATTGATTAGAAATCAGTTATATAAAATTAATAACTGGCTTCTTGATTAAAAACAATATAATATTTGTGAGTCAGAAACATTTAGTAAATTTCAGTTTAAGAAAATTTAAAATTAAAGTTGAACTGTATATATAAATTCACACACAGGTCATTCCTTTGTAAACACAATGTCGGATAAAAATATTAAAAGACACATTGCAAAACTATATGCATATTTTACAATACTACAGTGTAAAATGTTTAAATGAATATGGTCAAAGATAGGTAGGAATTCAGGAAAAAGTACAATGGTTTGTCAAATTAATAAAAATAGAAATTATTTCTGATTTATTATTTCCTTCAGTGATACTGATTTGGAGTTTTTGTTACAAATAATATTTGTATACTCCTCTAATGTTTGAAATCCAAGGGTTTACATTTATGTGATATTACTTCTATTAGTAACATTGACATTCATTTTTTAAAGGCCAAAGTTAAAATTCCATAGACTTGTATTTGAGTCCCATTTCCAGCAATAACTGGTTATTCAGCAAATTACATTTATATTAAAATGGGGGTAATATTAAATCCAACTCTTGAGGTTGGTATGATGGTGACATGAGATAATGCATGTGAGGAGGACCTTGGGATGGGGCCCAGTACATGTTAACATATTAGCTTTAAGAAACTGGAAAAGTACATTCTGTGTTAACAATTGATAGAATGTATTTAATATTTTATTTAAAAAAATATAGTACTCCAAAAAGTTGATATTCAATATAACATGATTAATCCAAGTATTACATTGAAAATATTATTTTATATTGCACTCCTTTAATTTTTCTTGTTTCCTTTGAAAGCATTTAAAAATTTATCATGATTGTTTCTCTGTCCACCCCCCCACTTCACCTTAAAAAAACAAATTAGACATATGAATAAGCACTGGACACAGTAGCTACTGATTCTAATGACTCCTTAAAAATAATCCATTGAATGCCATCTATTGCTTATCTCCTACCCAAAATATATTTTATATATGATTATTTATTATTAATATTCTTTATTCTTTTCCATTTTTCTTCCTCCCTCCTTTTCAATCTCCCTCCTCTTTTCACTATCTTTCTTCCTAATATGGGAGAGTATATGATGTGAGCGGTGAAGTAATATCTACACAATTTAACACACTTTTCTCAAATGGTGAATAACTTCATAATTATCATTTAGCTCAGATATTTTGTGAAAGAAGCACAACTATGTAATCCATCTTTTGTCATGAAAAGAGCAAGGCTTGGGTAATATATCCCCACACATATGGTAACTGGACAGTTTTTCATTATACGGAATAGTGGTGTAGTACTCTAGAGAAAAAACAAGAAAGATAGACACAGAGAAAATAGATGTCCCTATCTATGGATAAGACAAAGAAATATTTAAAAAGCATTAAAAAAAGCATGCATGGCATTGCAGTAGCAGCAGCTGTGGAAGCATAAGTAGCACTAAATTATACATGCATCACTCAAAGAATAATTATGTTGTTCATCAATAATAAGCAATTATCTGAAAAAATCATCATGTCACATGCAAGCTCATTTGTAAAAAAAAATAAATAAAAGCACATATGTCACTATAAAGATGTTTAAATATCATTTAACACTACATATTTATCAGATTAGATGCAGTTTTCAAACTCTGTGCTGTAAGAAGAGTAGGTAGTTTACTTTTTGACAATTTGTCACAAGGAAAATTAATTTACTTTTACAATTTTGGGAAACTAAGAAGAGAGGCCTATTATTTTTCTTTCTGAAACTGTTCCAAAGTCCAGGTGAAAAACAGGCTCCAAACCACATAAAACAAAACACTCTGTTTAAACCAACAGTCGCATTCTCCAGTTTTTCAACTTGTCAGCCATGAGCTGACAGTTAAAAGACCAGAATAGATGGAGCCAATCACAAGCATCATCCTTTACTGTTCCATGCCTATGATTGACCTCCGCATACATTCCTACAGTATATAGTGTGCATTCAGTATGTAATTCTCTTTGGATCACACGATGGACTTTCTATTATTATTTTTTCATGTCTCCTGCCAGGTTATTTTCTCCTCCAATACTTTTCAAAGAGTTTGGTTGGTGATGGAAAATAAATATTCTGCCACAGATATTGAGTCTTAAAACAAAGCAATTCTTTGAGGATAACACCTGAGTCAGATACTTCTCCCGCAAGCAATGCCACAGAATCATTGCACATTCAGATATCATAATATTATTATTATTGTAAATATTATTATTATTATTAACATCAAAATATTAATAGGTAACGCTGGTGCCAGTTTAAACTGTATATGTCAGAGGGTAAATAGTTTATAACATTCTTGTTGGTGATATTCATCGAATATTAATATTGTGTTGCCAAATTAATTTATAAAATCCAATATCTATTTGGAAAGACATGAAAGAACATAATTTTGAACTCCTTGAGATTAAATCCTATTGATGGGAAGTCTGACTTCAGTCACTACAATAGAAAGACACAGTTCCTGAAGTAATTCCCAGGCTTGAGCTGGGTTAAAGATCCATAGCCCCTTGTTTAAAGAAGTAACTGGGTTCTTTGAGGAAAAACCCTCCAACTGTATACTGCAAAACTTCCTCTTAGACTTCTTGAAAGGGACAAGCACCCATTTATTAGGGTGACTATGTATTAGAAAAGGAGACATAAGCAGACATTTTGGCAATTATTGCCTTTGAACTATACTATTTTCTTTTTTTTCAAAAAAATGTTTTAATGTTTATTTATTTTGAAAAAGAGAGAGAGAATGAACAGGGGAGGAGCAGAGAGATAGGGAGATACAAAATCAGGAGCAGGATCCAGGCTGTTAGCAAAGAGTCCAACGTCAGGCTTGAACTCACAAACTGCAAGATCATGACCTGAGCTGAAGTCGGATGTTTGACTGAGCCACCCATGTGCCCCTACTTCTTTCTTTACTAATTTACTCATCCATTCATTTGCTAGTTCATTGCCATAGTTTGATTATCTGCACCTTACTTATCAGAAATTTTTTTTTTCCTTATTTATTTATTTATTTATTTATTTATTTATTTATTTGAGTGTTATTGACTCTGTCCAGTTAAAATGTAACTTGCAAGGGATCAGCGACTTTTTCTGCTTTGGTGCTATATTGCCAGTAGTTAGAACACTGCCTTGATAGATAGTAAGCATCATACTTGTTGACTAATAGAAGAATGAAAATCTTTTCATATGTCATTTAACAGTTTGGTTGCTCATCATTATCAAGACATAAATTAGTTTAAACTGAGAGAGGGGCGCCTGGGTGGCACAGTCGGTTGAGCGTCCGACTTCAGCCAGGTCACGATCTCGCGGTCCGTGAGTTCGAGCTCCGCGTCAGGCTCTGGGCTGATGGCTCAGAGCCTGGAGCCTGTTTCCGATTCTGTGTCTCCCTCTCCCTCTGCCCCTCCCCCGTTCATGCTCTGTCTCTCTCTGTCCCAAAAATAAATAAACGTTGAAAAAAAAATTGTAAACTGAGAGAAAACAAGTAATTGAATTTTTCGTTAAATTATTTTAAATAGCAATTAAATTAGAATACACACACATGTGTACAGCACATAGTTGAAATTATATTGAAAAGTAGATAATCTTTTCTTTATTTATTGAATACATACCTATGGAGCACCTACTACGTTTCTGAACTTTTCTCGGCATTAAAGATGCAAGAATGGGTTCCTATTTTTATGGAGTTTACATGCAAGTTAATGAAGATAACTCAGAAACAAACAAACAAGTAAATGTATGTCTAGCTGTGATACATGCCAGAAAAAGTTTCTATGAAAAAGAGATATTAGGCAGTTCTGGAAAAAGCAAACGATGTGGCTTACATAGTGATCTGGAGGAAGAGTATCAACGGCAAACTGAAATGAAAGTTTGAAGACTTGAGTTAGGAAAATGCTTGTCACACCTGAAGATGGACAAAAGAGTCAGTACACCTGGAGATGGTTACACAAGGAAAGATGTTGTTGCTGTTGAGACCCAAGAGGCATCCAAAGTCCGGATTTTGTCTGGGGGGGGGGTGCATAAGTCATGTAAGGACTTTGGATACTACTGCAAGTAATATTCGAAGCTATTGAAATATTTGTTCTGAGGAGGGGGAAAGGGATTTAATTTTAAAAGAATAATAATACCTGCACTGTGTAGAATAGCTCATGCTGTTGAAAATGGGAGAGATAATGAGTGATAACAGTTGTTGCTGTCATCCAGGTCAGAGACATTCATAACTGGAAAAAAAAATTAGTTGAGTAAGTGGTAGAAATTATAGGTTTCTAGATATATTTAAGTGGGATGGAAAAAAGGATTTCTTTCTTTTGTTTTTTTGGAAAAAAGGATTTGATGAACAGAATAGGAGAAAGGATTCAAGGATAAGAACAAGTTCTGTTTTCTTAGAAAGAAAGAAGAAAACAACTTTCACTTAGTAGCAAAATGGAATTGCCATTTATTGACTTGATAAAGACCGACAGCCAGATTTGATGTATCTGGATGACAGGGTGGCAGGCTAACAAACTGTATGTGCACATTAGATATACCATTATTTAAATTTTAATCTTCAGTTACTGAGTTACTAAAGTTTAATCTTTAGTTAGGAAGGAGATAGGAGAGGAAAACATAAGAATAGAGAATATACACTTGATTGGTTAAAAAAATGTAAATAATAAAATGGAGGGAAATACTTAAGAGGAAAAAAAGTCATTCAGTGGTTGTTAAGGTGAATGTTAAATTAAAAGTGTTCTTTTTCACACATTATCATTACCTTCTAATGTTGTTTCTATTAATATTTGAAATTCCAAAAGGCATTTAAAATCGCAGAAGGAAAGAAAGAACCATTTAGCCTAGAGTTTCCATATGAGAATGTTCAATTTGAATGAAACTTTTCTAATTTATTAGCTAATTAGTGGCAGTAAAAGCATGGAGTTGCTCAAAAGCCAAACAATATATATTAAGGGTGTCAGATGTGTATTTGCACAGCCCCATCTGCCTGTTAACCAGCTTGCAAAACTCACTTTCTTCAGGCTTATATTCTAAACACAGCAAGCAAACTGTAAACTGCTATGGAGAAGTAACTTTTCTACTGAGGGGTCTTCCAGTGTCAGTGGCCAATGTGATTTAAAAAAAATGTACATTACTTTATTTGGCTTAAAGCCTGAATATGGTTAGTGGCCTACAGCTATCTCACCAACCTATGCCTTCATCAGATGTGATTCTTCATTTAACTACTCACTGGCCTTAAGCCATTTATGAGACAAGCAAAACTATTTTAAATGTAAAAGTAAATTAAATACTACTGTGTAATTATGATAATTGATTATCATAAACATATAAATTTTCAAATTAACAGACCCCTTGGATGAAATTCATTCATATCACAGTCAAGTTAAAACTATCTACAACACCTTCATCATTTAATTTTTCCTCAAATATTTGGCAGTTCCACAAACATTACAGTTTTAAGAAGCAAAAAAAGAGATTTTAGTTAAATGTATATGAGTATAATTAGGTAAATAAGTAGAAATACTAAGTGATTATTCATATTTAATCTTACAATCTTCTCATTCCTTTATCATATTTATTTATGAACATATATATATTTGGCATGAATAATATATATGTATTCTCTTTCACTAACCACACACACACACACACACACACACACACACAACCATGCACATTATTTTAAAGATTTCTCCCCAGTGCATCTGGGTGGCTCAGTGTGTTAAGTGTCTGACCCTTTATTTCGGCTCAGGTCATGGTTTCATGGTTCTTGAGATAGAGCTCTGCATCAGGCTCAATGCTGACAACATGAAGCCTTCTTGGGATTCTCTCTTTTCCTCTTTGTCTGCCCCTGCCTTCGCTTGTGCTATTTCAAAATAAATAAACATTTTTTAAAAAAGAGATTTATCCCCCAAATACAAAGCAACTGTACTTTTTGCCAGGTTTTTATTTAAATTCAACTGTTTTTTCTTTTAAGTTTTAACTGTAAGAGATAAATAGAATCTATGGGGATTTCCACACTCGACAAAACTCCACATTGTTATTTCTTACACAATTGTTTAGGTACATTAATTTGAGTTCTTCAACATAAAAATAATTAATAAAAATAAACTAACAAAGAAAGCTTAATAGAAACTGCAAATGAAGGGAGGAAAAGAATATGAGCACAAAAGCCAATTGCAAAAGTAGCTCCCTAAGAAAAGAATAAGATTTTAGAAACAAACTTTACAACGGTTTCAAAGAAATTTCATTCATAAATTCTCCTGGAAAAAAAACAAAAAAGTAATACAGTAAAACCTTGGTGTGTGAACATGATTTGTTTTGGAAACATGCTTGTAAACCAAAGCACTTGCTTTGTGTTGAAACTCAGAGCATTATTTCCCCATAAGAAATAATAGAAACTGAGATGATTTGTTCCACAACCCAAAAATATTCATATAAAAAATGATAAAAATACTGTAATATAATACAAAATAATAGAAATACAAAATATGAAGAAAAATCAATAAATTACCCTGTACTTACCTTTGAAAACCTTCGGGGCTGGTGTGAGGGAGACAAGAGAGAGGAGGGTTATCATGTAGGAAGACTTTCACTATCACTAATGGAATCACTGCTATCTGTTGGCTCACTGGAATCTTTTTCCGCATGGTGGCCATTGTATACGCTTGCACGGATGTTGACTATGTTACAGTATTGATAAACTCTTGTCGTATACTGTATTTCATGTAACTGGCAATAAGGCAGCAGAGGAAAGGGTCTGTATCTGTAGTCAGCCTGACCTAGAAGGAAGCAAAGCATTCCTCAGCTTACTTTTCTAGAGAAAATCAAAGGACTGTTCATAGGTTCTTTGAAGGGACAGAAAATACACTAATGCCAGTTGTGGGCACCTTCCAATGTTTTGAAAACTCACTGCTTTCTGCCAAACACTGTGGCCTGAGACCGAGCATCCAAACATGGGATATGATCACCCACAATCCCACAGCTAGAGAGAGAGAGAGAAAGAGAGAGAGAGAAGAAACATTGGTTCAGTGGTGATCATGTGGCATTCAGTGTCATACTACTCATATTGCAAGACCTCGCTTGTTTATCAAGTTAAATTTATTAGAAATGTTTGTTCATCTTGCTGAACACTCATTGAACAAGTTACTCCCAATCCAAGGTTTTACTGTACATAATTTTAAGATAATTATGAAACCATGGAGAAGGTAAATTAAAAAGCTAGTGATTTTGGTAATTATTGAAACCTAAAATAGTTGAAAAACACAGATAAACATAACACAGGTTATGTTAAAAACCTAGAATATGACAGATTAAATACAAAATCTTGACCAGAGTACAAATTTTAAAATATTAGAAAATGAAATAAGATGAGGGGTGCCTGGGTGGCTCAGTTGGCTACATGTCCAACTCTTGATTTCAGCTCAGGTCATGAGCTCACTATTCATGAGTTTGAGCCCTGCATCTGACTATGCCCTTTCAGAGCAGTTTGGTATTCTCTCTCTCCCTCTCTCTACCCCTCCCCCACTCATGTGTGTCCATGCATGCTGATGTGCTCTCTCTCTCAAGAATAAATAAATTTAAAAAATGAAACAAGATGAAAAAACATGAAAATTCTTATACTATACACCATTGAAGTGGAAGTTAATGGTGACGTAGTGTGTGCATTATTGATGTATTTCAGTGAAATGTTAACACAGAGAATAGAAAAATATTCAGTGTTATGAAAAGAAACTCTTCTTTTTTTCAATGTTTATTTATTTTTGAGACTGAGAGAAACAGAGCATGAATGGGGGAGGGGCAGAGAAAGAGGGAGACACAGAATCTGAAGCAGGCTCCAGGCTCTGAGCTGTCAGCACAGGGCCCGACACAGGGGCAGATTACAGCAGAACAATCTAACTATACCACAAATGTATGTATGGCATAACTTGATTTAAGGGGGTATGGAAAAAGGTGCTAACTTAAGTAACTTTGGAAAATGATTCATTTTGCCTGGAAGTTTCAAAACTTAACATGAAAGGAAACATATGTGTATATGGATTAAGCAAATGACTAATGAATGGCAGATGACCAGAGCCAGGGTTTTCACTGCTGAAGACAGACCACAGATAACAACGATGTAAGGCTATAATTTAAGTATGTGATACTGGATCAGATTCTGAGATCTCAGCATGAAATCATGCTTGTTTCATATAACTAGAGGTGAATACATGCAAACCTAATTATAAATATCTATGTATGCAAGAGTTCATATACATACAATTCTTAATTTTGACTAGTCCTGTCAAATAGAGTGTGTCATAATGTGTGTGTATATGTGTGTGTGTGTGTGTGTGTGTGTGTGTGTGTGTGTGTGTATATATATATATAGTGATAGTAAAAAATATGTGTATTTTTGTGTAGGAAAAGAGAGTCATATAAAGACTGTTATATATATGTGTGTGTATATATATGTAGAGAGAGTCCTATATAGAGTCATATATGTATGTATACACACACACACACACACACACACAAAGACAGAGACAGAGAGAGACTGATTCATTACAAAGGGTGGCAAGTCTCAAGATCTATAGTCTGTAAGCTGAAGACCCAAGAGAACCGAGTATATATAGTTCCAGTCCAAGTCTGAAGGCCTGAGAACTAGGAGAGCTGCTGATATAAGCTCCAGTCAAAAAGCTAGCAGGACTAAGACCTAAGAAGAGCCAGTGCTTCTGTTGGAGTACAAAGACAGGAAAAGATCAATGTACTAGCTTACACAGTCATGCAAGAAGAGATCCCTCTTATTTAGCCTTTTTGTTCTATTCAGGTCTTCAGTTGATTTGGTGAGGCCCACCCACATTAGGGAAGGTAATTGGCTTTACACAGTTTATCAGTTTAAATGTTAAACTTGTCCCAAATCATCCTAACAGATACATCCAGAATAATGTTTGGCCAAACATCTATGCATGTTGCAGTCCCTTCAAATTGATACATAAAATTAACCATCACAAATAGATTATGAAAAGGATGGGGGAAAAAGTGACCTTGCAGTAGAGAAATCTGGCAAACACTACTTAAGTCAGATGACCAAAGTCAACATCAATAGTAATAATGTCACAGTGATAGGAGGTACTCTTGATATGGTATGTTGAAAATGTTAATTTATCTCTAAGGTCATCCTCCCCAAACCATTACCCAAGTCTAACCATGAAAAAACATTAGAGAAAGCAAAATTGAGGGACATTATACAAAATACCTGAGTAGCACTCCTGGAAACTCGTTATCAACCACAGAAGTTTGATAAAGTGTCACAGATCAAGGGGGCTAAGAAGAGATGAAAAGTAAATGTAATGTGGTATACTAAATGGAATTATGAAAAGAAATGTAATATGGTATACTAAATAAAATTATGGAATAGAAAAGGACATAAGGTAAAAACTATGAATATGAACAAAGTATAGAGTTTAATTAATAGTAATACAGTGGTATCAGTTCCTTGGTTGTGACAAGTATATAGTGATGCTAACAATAGAGAAAACTGGGAGAAGATTTAAGGGACCCCTCTGTATTATCTTCACTTCCTTTAAAAGAATCTAAACCTATTCATAAACGTATTTGTTAGAACATACAGAATGGCGGGGCATCTGGGTGACTCAGTTGGTTAAGCATGTGACTCTTGAGGTCATGATCTCACAGTTCACGAGTCTGAGCCCCCTGTGGAGCTCTGTGCTGACAGCATGGAGCCTGCTTGGGATTTTCCTTTCTCTCTCTCTCTCTTTCTGCCTGACCTTGGCTCCCTGTCTCTCTCAAATAAACAAACAAACATTAAAAAATCCATACAGAATGGTTATTATTAATATATATTCTAATAAGTCATTGCATTTTAAGGAAAGAAATAATCCTATGGATACTAAGGTAGATTTAAGGTGACCTCAGACTTTCTCAAAAATACTCACTCACTGCTTAAGAACAGAGGAAAATATGTTCAGAATTTGAGAAAGATAGTTTTTAATCCAAAAGATAATATATCAAAGTTAGTCATTCAGTACAAAGTACCAAGTATAATTTATACAACATGCACACAAACAAAACACATTTTAAACATAAGAGAAATTCATAAAAAGAATGCCTAATCCATGAATTTACTTAGAGAAAACTCTGTTTTCTTATGCAAACAATTAGACAAAGGGTGGTTCAAACTAATCCTTGAATGGAGAGTTCAGGATAAATAGTATACTTTGATTGCTGAATCAATTTCAGATACTTACATATATTATAAACAGCAATAGAAATCAAACATCCACAGAATTTAATGTTAAAACATTTTAGATATTTAAATTTTTAATGTTAATAATAAGTTGGGAAGAAAGAAGAGAAAATGTGGGAGAACTATAAATGTACATAATTTTCTCATCTTTCAAAGCACTGTTAGTAAATTTTTAAATTGAAATATACACTTTAAACTGGGTATAAATAAAAACCTCCCATTATAACTTGTTTCTACAGTCCACCAGGATCATGCTTTATAAATTATGTTAGGTGATGCAGGACTTTTGTTGTTATTGCTGCTGTTGTTAGCTCAGGTACAAACTTATTCTCCCATCTCAGAGATATTTGTGCGTATTATATTACAGAGAAAGAGACTACCTGTTGCCCTCACTTGGACAGACACTGTGAAATGTGGACATCTGGCTAATCATTCTTGCAATCTGCCACTTTACTTCCCTCTTCATAAACTGATCTTTTGATCTCTGTTATCCCTTCAGAGTCATGTCCTTATGAATCTGTCCATCAAATGACAAACTCCTGGCCTCACTAATATTTTTTGACAGGCAGGCATTACCTGACCCTGTGAGCCTACCTAGAATCTTGATTCTAAAAATCCTCAATGTTTTTTCTCCTTGTCTGTAGAAGATTTATTGTTTCAAACAGTGGTGTTTGTTTCACATACATATCCAAACCTCAACACCTGTGTATTACCAGGCTAGAGAGTATATACACACACACAGCACATCCCCACACCATGCACACACACATGCACATACACATATGTACATTCATGTTTATAACAGAAGCCCTAGACATTAAAATTTAGCTGTTTTGAGTATACATTTTTCCTTTAAGTTTCAGAGTAATATTTGAAGTGTTTATAGTTATGATGTCAAGGAAAAATTATACTTGATAGAGTAAAACAGGGAAGATTTTATTCAAGGCTATTGCAATAAGGTCAACACTGTTGTAATAGGGAGGAGAGATTGAAATTGACTCACCTGAAACAGAAGGAAGGCCTGAGGATTTTTAAACAATGTACCGAGCTTATGGAAAAGACATTAGATGAGAGCTTGGTCTAAGAGTTAGGCTCTCTGTGTTTGCTGATTGTTGCTTATCCAAGTTAGACTTCTACTTTCTCTGGAGAGTAGGAAATAGATGCACTGTCTTTCTTGATGATTACACTTTATAGGCATGACTTCTAGGTCCTTGAGAAAAGACATTACTGGCTAGTAAAATTAGCTAAAGACAGGAGAATATTTACATCTCAAAAGAGTACAGAAGATCTGCAATTACACGTTTTCTAATGTAAAAATTCTCTAAGAGAAGGGAAGTCAGGGGCCTACCGAGTCAGGAGGAAAACTGGAAAGTTTAGTTGAACTGAGGGAAATGTAAGGGTTGTCTTGGTTTGCAACAGAGCTCTTGCATAATTATATCCCCATTCCACTTCTTGCATCACCCACCAGGTCCCAGCACACACACTGCCCATTTCGACAGCCACGCCACTTTACTTGTAGTATTCGGATACGCCATATTTGATTTCATGCTTCTGTTCTTTCCACCACTTTTCTTTCTTGTGTAGCTGTTTGTTTATCAGATCCAAAATACATGATTAGGGTCCCTGGAATCTCTCCTTGCTTCAATAATGTGATGCTTTTACCTTTCATCTGTTCTCCTCTTGTATCCATATAAGCTTGGTGTAATGTTATAAGAGTGTGGGCTCTGGAGTTATATTGGCTGGGGCTAATGCTGGACCAAATACTAATTAGCTGCATAATTTGGAAGGTTATTTAATCTCTTGGAATTCTGGTGTCTTGTATGTAAAATGTAAATAATTATAGTACCTATCTCATATACTTTACTTCTTTCTTCTTTTATGTAATATTTTGGTGAAGATGAAATTAATACGTGCAAAGTGAAAACCAGAGTATTGTTTTATCATGCCAGTCAAACTTCTATTATTAATTTCTGTTTATGTCTTCTTCTAAGCTATAAGTGACATTAGAATGAAAAGTAATTTTTATGTTCTTTGGTGTGTCTTGTGCCTAGAACAGTTTTTTTTCTTTAGTATTTATTATTAAATGCTAACTGAAAGCAAGTTCAGTTACTGAAATTTTACATTACCACATATAAATATGATGTCAAGAGATTTCTAGTTTTAAAATGATATGAAGAGATTTATGGTTTTAATCTATATTGATATATTTGTTAAACATTAACATAAATATTAGGGAATAAAATGTCTTTTCATTTGTTTATCTTTTCCATGTTTGCTTAAACTCCTTCCTTTTGTTTTGAAATTTCAGTTTAGAAAGTAATATTTTTTAATCCTCTGGGAGGAAAATACAGCAAAATATACACTATTTAAAAATGTAAAAACTATTGGGATGATTTAAGAGAGCAAACATTTCCAAGTTATTGAACTATTTATTATTTTTTTTAAATCACTAATCTGAAGTTTCAGTAGAAAAGGGAAAAAGTAGCAATGTTTACTTGCTTCATCTTTTGGGGGAACTTTAAATGTCAGTCAATCTGATCGCTGCTGACATAGAGTTTTCACTGACACAGATTTTTCCCCGAGGTCATGAGTTGTTCCCATATGATAGGCAGTATTACCAAAGTATAGGCTGGACATGGTCACAGAGAGAATCTGGAATGGAAAAGGCCAAACAATATTTTGATCCTCTGCGAACCACTTTGAAAACTTGGTCAATGCAGATAATGCAGTTTACATTCTAGGATGCCCACAGCCCCTAAACAACCCTAAGCCTCTCAGGATGCTGGATTACTTAACTGGTAATGAAAACACAAAATAAACAAATTGCTGTAGTAACATATGAGAAAAATTTTTAGGCAGCATCCAGGTAAATACTGAGTAAACCTAAGCAGAACCATGGTATTTCAGAGCAAATAATTAGGATAGACTTTTGAAATTGAAGTTAGAATTAAAAACTACCCGGATGTAGTATAACTATAGAAGGCAGAAAAAAAGGTCACTTTTATGTAATAGCTATTTATTTATTTTGTATTCATAAGGAGTTGTCCTTGGGGACAATGTCTGGATACAGATTATATAGCAGCAGAAAACTAAGCAACAATGTTAAAATTCTTAATTTATCAACTAAAAATAGTACTGTAGGGGAAAACAGAACATGAAAAATTTGCAAAGAAGACTGCGTACTGGCCATAAGTATGATAGACACAATTTAGCTGTCATTTTCAAGTCTTTTTAGTACTCATTTTTTAAAGAAAATTACAGATTACAGAGAACGATAGTAAAAGAGTAAAGCAGTCAAATATGAATTTCTCACTCATCTTGATCTCCAGGATTCTGTACCCCAGGGGCAAGCTCTGTTGCAGCATGCCAGTTAATAGAGACACTCTTAAAACAAGATGACAGATACTTAGACAATGAAAAATGAAAAAAGGTATATAATTTCTTTCCTACTATTACAATGCTAGTGAAAAGTAAGTGATCACACATTGGTTATTATTGTATAAAATAACTCTTATGGTAAAAAGCCATACATAAAACATCTAGATAAAACTATATGAATGAGTTTAACTCCTAAATTAATCTCTTGTGAGGAGGTATGTTGTCGTCTTCAAAACTGTCTTACACATTGAATTTGTTTTGTTGTGTAATATTCTTTTTGCAATATTACTTTTGCAATATTATTTTAAAGCAGCTGTTTTTAGGGGCGCCTGGGTGGCGCAGTCGGTTAAGCGTCCGACTTCAGCCAGGTCACGATCTCGCGGCCCATGAGTTCGAGCCCCGCGTCAGGCTCTGGGCTGATGGCTCAGAGCCTGGAGCCTGTTTCCGATTCTGTGTCTTCCTCTCTCTCTGCCCCTCCCCCGTTCATGCTCTGTCTCTCTCTGTCCCAAAAATAAATAAACGTTGAAAAAAAAAATTTTAAAGCAGCTGTTTTTATTCTGTAAGTAGTGTATTAAGATTCTTGCATGTGTGTGTAGGGCGCCTGGGTGGCTCAGTCGGGTTAAGTGTCAGACTCTTGATTTGGCTCAGGTCATGATCTCATGTTTCATGAGATAGAGCCCCACATCAGGTTCTGTGCTGACAGCACAGAGCCTGCTTGGGATTCTCTCCCTCTCTCTCTGCCCCTCCCCTGCTCTCTCTGTTTCTCTGTCTCAAAAAAAATGAATAAACATTTAAAAAAAAGATTCTTGCATGTGTGTGAAAATTGTAGTTTGTAGTTCAAGTTTTACATTCTCCTTGTCACTTTCTCTTGAAAGAGAATTTTAACCTCAAAAAGATAATTAATAATCCTCCAATCTCAAAATTTTATCTTAAATAAGGTATATAGCTCATAATCTATATATTATTATATTATTTAAGGGACCAGCTGTAAATAAGTAGAAAAAATACCCTTATATCAGAAAGTATGGAAGTCCAAATCCAGCCAAATATTCAACTTGCTTATGGAGTAAAATATTCTGAAAACAGAGTCAAGAAATCTCTACTTGAGGCAGCATAAGATTTCCCACTCAGTCTTGCTCATCAGTCAGACAGAAGTAGTAGATAAATTTTAGTCCAGCTCCTCTATATCCCAGTAACCTCTTCTTCCTAACATGCTGTGTTTTGGGCAGAAAAAATTTGGTTTTGGGCAGAGATACCAGAAAACTGAGGACAGGGATACTGTAGTTGCTCAAGTGTGACAGAATCCAGGAAGGAAAAGAAATAGAGAGTCTCTAATTTTTGTCTACTCCTAATCCTGACTGACTCCTGAACTCTGCATGCATAGAGCAGATCTTATTAGCTAAAGACAAAGTATGAAGTAAGATCAGAGCTCCTTCCCAAGAAATAGAGTTTCATGTTTAAATCCTATAAAGATAATTGTTTGCCACTTCAAAAGAAACAAACTTCTTTGGAGAAAACAAACAAACAAACAAATAGAATCTAGAATCTCTAAGTCATAATATCCAGTGTATAATTCAAAATTACCCAACATAGGGGCACCTCGGTGGCTCAGTTCGTTCAACATCCAACTTTGGCTCAGGTCATGATCTCTCAGTGAGTTTGAGCCCTTGTCAGGCTCTGTGGTGACAGCTCAGAGCCTGGAGCCTGCTTCATTGTGTGTCTCCCCCTCCCTGCCCCTCCCCTGCTCGTACTCTGTCTGTCTTTCCCTCTCTCAAAAATAAATAAACATTAAAAAAATTTTTTTTAATTACCCAACATAGAACCAAAAAAGAAAAAGAGGAATAAGAAGAAACATATCCTCAGGAAAAAAAAATGATATAGACCCTGAGATAACCCAAATGTCAAAAATGTCAGTCAGAAATTTTAAAGCAACTATTATAACTCTTTTGAATGAATTTTTTATGAATATTCTCACTGTGAATAAAAATAATTTAAAAGACATTTCTGCAGGAAACTAGAAATTATTGAAAATGTAAATTATGTAACTGAAAAATATAGTGTCTGAACTATAAAATTTACTAAGTGGATTTAAAGCAGAATTAATATTACAGAAGAAAGAGTAAGTCATTTCATGATATATCAATATACATTATTCATGTGAGAAACAAAAAGAAAAATGATTTTTTTTTAAACCAGAGTGTCAGAGACCTTTGATATAATATGAAGTGATTAAACATGTGTTTAATTAGTGTGACAAAAGAAAAAGAGATAGATACGAGAGAAAAAAATGTTGAGGAAATAGTTGCTGAAATTTTCTCAAATTTGACAAAAGCCAGAAATTTGCAATTCAAGTTTAGCTGAATATGTTAATGTCTCCACTTCATCCTGGAAAGTGTCTGAGACTGGATAGTGAAGTACAGAATTACCTAGCTATAAGGCAGAAGTTTGCATGGAGCCAAACATTTTATTCCTTAAATTGCCCCCAAATTGAAACATATATACAACCTAGAACACATTGAAAGTTAGTGGGAAAATGGATTAACCAATCACTATAAGTACTAGTGCATTATGGGAGAAAAAATAAAAGCGAGTTCTCAACACTATACCATAAACAAACATAAATTGAAGATAGAAAAATGACCTGAAATGAAAACAAAATGCATATTTCAGATAAAAATATAAGCCATCATTATGATATCGAGATACAGAAATATTAATTGCAGATATAAAATTCAGAGTTCTCAAATGTTACTAAATGACTATTTATATTTTGAAAAACACCTGTCCAAACATAGAGACTATGATTTGGGGACAAATAAAGGGGTTTACATAAACCTTACATAAACCGTGTATTATGTTTAATAAAGGAATTATGATTTGGGGAACAAGGAAGAGGTTTTGTATCTTTCTACCTTCTTCTTTGCTTATATGTTTTACTTTTGAACTAAATAGTCTAAACTTGTTCGTTGATTAATACCCAGTAGAAAAATTAAGATAAAAATAATTTTTCAAAAGAATAGAAAACAAAACAATGGAAATAAACTGATGAAAAATAATAAATATTCATAATGTACATTGATTTCAACATAAATTATTTAAACAGATATGAGTGTTTTCACATAAAAATGTCAAACTTTTTCTTTGTACTTCCTTCCTTTTTTTTTTTTTAACTTTGTTAGAACTATACTATTCCAATACTGAGAACTATTTAATTCCAATACAAACACATCATCTAGACCCCTCTTTTGGGAGTTATTATTATTTTTTTTTTGTAATACTTGAAGTTAGGCCTAGTAAATGTATCTATCATTGATTCTGATTCATCTATTGGCTCATCATTTGAGGAACAAAAATAAGTATTTTTATTTACTAATAAATCCCACCTTCTCTATAGACTGTATTATGAATTCCGTGTGTTATATAAACAAAGTTGTAGAAAATAATTTCACTGAAAGTTTTCTCATATTTAACCTTGATATGGACTGCTGTGTTTGTGGAAAATAATATGAATGGAAAAAAATTCTACGAAAATAAATGCATTATAATTGTTAATGAGATATCTTACCTTGAGCTCTCTGGAAAGGAGAAACTGAGGTACACATGTACTGGCAATGCTCTGTTGATGTGAAAATCCAAGGGATCAAGAGAAGGAGTGATAATTCCCTAGAGAAGAGAACAAGGGGGAATATTTTTCCATGTTTCATCTTTCATTGGTTAAATCTGTTCCACTGGGTGTTAACTCTCCTTCATACAAGAATGAGAGTCTCTCCTTTTCTGTAGGCTCTACATGTAGGTATGTTAAATGTGTGACAGTGGTGGTAACCAGAATTTAATGGCTATAGGAAGAGAATGATATCCTGACTAAAATAACCTACTCAAGTGCTTGATTATGTATTAGGAGGGATAGTGGGGCAAGGCCAAACAAATCTGGGATGGAACATAAATTCAGTCAGTCTACTTGGATCTCATCTGGGAGCAAGAGGCACTGGCCTCTTTCTGGAGAGGAAGGGAATGGAGTTCCCTCCTATCAGTTGATGGCCATTTGCAATCTTCCAAAATAATTTATAAAGGGATTAACAAGCCAAGGTTAGTGCTTTGATGTTAGTTTTTCCTGGAGTTATAATTGTTATTCATCAGTTTCCTCTTTTGCTAACCATCCTAGGTCTGACCTATAGTTTAGCTGGTGTGTGTAACTTGCCTCTAGACCTTCAAACTCGGGGGATCTGAGCATGAAAATTTATACATTCTCTTATGAAACACTCTCTTTCAGAAAGATATGGCAATAGAATTCTAAGCTGGTGATTTTCCAAAGCTGTGCTTTTCCTCTTTAATTTGGCCCTTTCTATTTTTCAATTTTGCTTTGTGAATACTTTAATATAAACATGTTTTGCTATCTTGTCTGTGCACTTGTACTTTCAGATTAGGTAGGACATTTCACATTATTAAAAAGTCCTTCCTCATTATTTTTACTTCCACCTTTGGGTGTCCCACATGAATTTTAGTAATGTTTACAACCTTAACTAATTCTTTAAACAGAAGGATAATGACAGTTTACTAAACAATTTAGAGTCAGTACATCTCATAGAGAATGAACAATTTAGGTACACGAATTATGTGGATTTTAGTAGTTGATACATAGGACTTTATTAACGTTTGCGTAGAAATTTGGGGTAATTAAAATAAGCTAAAAATAGTACATTCATATTGTGATTCATTGTTAGCATTCCCTAGTATTAAACAATATTAAAGACCTATTATCTTAAAAAGTGTTTATATCTGGGCTATTTAACTAGGAAATATACATATGTTTATCATAACACTAGTTATAGGTAATAAGTGACAATATTCACATCTAAAAGTGTTTTGAATATTTATATAGACAATCAAAAAATAATATAATTGCTTGCTGTTATAGTTACCATATAGTTAATCTTAAGATATGATGAAAGGTGGTAATGTGTGTCTAATATTTATTGAATGCTGGGATATTAGATTTGACATGCATTTATATTACTTCCATTTCACAAACAAGAAATCAGGAGCTCAGAACTATTAGTGCTTGTCCACTATTAAACAGCCAATAATTCAGCATTTAAAACCAGGTCTTTGGGGTACAAATTTGGAATGAATGCTATTTGTTTGTACAATTTATGTTTATTCTGAAATAATTAAAAAATTTTAATGTTTATTTATTTTTGAGAGAGACAGAGACAGAATGCGAGTGGGTTAGAGGCAGAGAGAGAGGGAGACACAGAATCCGAAGCAGGCTCCAGGCTCCGAGCTGTCAGCACAAAGCCTGACGTGGGGCTCTAACTGACGAGCTGTGAGATCATGACCTGAGCTGAAGTCGGACACTCAACCGACTGAGCCACCCAGGCACCCCATATTCTGAAATAATTTTAATATTCCTTTTTTTTATATTTGTACACTCTCATATTATATTTAAACATGACTAGCAAAATGTGCTTAATAGGTTATTTCAAAATGAAAAAAAAATACTTAATTCTAAGTTTCAGTCTTCAAATTGCTTTTAATTACCTACCACATTCAACAGGGGGAGTTTCAGGCAGATTTGCAGTGTCTGAAGAAAAGAACACGCAAATGAAATAGGAAGAGAATGCAGAGGTCCAACAAAAGAAAAAAAGTGTTGTGAAACTGAGTTCTAGTAGGAAACATACAGGGTGCTGGTGTTCATCTGAGCACAGAATGAAAAACGTCCTTAGGTACCTATGGGAGATAAATGGATTAAGAAAAGCCATTCAGGTATCTAATGAGAAAAAAAAGAAGCAAAATTCACTTATCAGGTATGGAGGGTTACTCAGGTTGATCTCAGGTTTACTCACAGTACAATACAGATCTAAGAAGACAGGAGGTATCAGTGTATACAAAATGCTGAGAGTTCCTATGATCCCAGAGTATTTTACCCAGCCATGATGCCATTTGACTAGAAATATGACAGGCATGAATTTTCAAATATGAAATAACTCAGATATAGAGCACTGATAAATAGTTGTGAGAAAAAACATTGTGAAATGGCAATTAAGAAATAAATAAAAATTAATATACCACGAAAGGGAAAAAGTGAGTGTCCTTAACACTGACAGCACAGAGCCTGATTGGGATTCTCTCTCTTCCTCTCTCTTGGCCCCCTCCCCCCACTCGCATTCTCTTTCTAAAAAATAAATAAATTTATAAAAACAAACACAAAATTATTCTTAGGAGGTTTTCCTAATGTGAGAGAATGTGTTGGCAAGAATTACAGTGCTAATTTTATCTTCTTTATTGATAGAGAATTAATATACACTACTTTATATATTTCTACACCATATGTGTATATATTCCTGTTGACAAACACACACACACACACACACACACATATATGTACATACAATATAGATGTGAACAGCGCCCGCCTCTTAATATTTCATATAATCTATTCTTTTCAGTTTTTATTTAAAATCCAACTAGTTAACATACAGTGTAATATTAGTTTCACATGTACAATTTAGTGATTCAATACTTGCATACAACACTCATTGCTCATCACAAGTGCACTCCTTAATTCCCATTCCATATAATCTTTTTTTTTTTTAAAACACAGACACAGGCTGTGTTAGGAAATAACATGTCCTTAGGTAATAATTTTGTACTTTCCTGCATCACTTGAATTCTATGTGTCAATGTATCAAAAGCAAAAACAAAAATAAAATAATAACACTTCTTAATGAAAAGAAAAAGGTACGACAAAATGTTTACAACTTATTTTTGAAAATATTTGTAAACAGAAGCTCTGTTTTTGTGATGTGGACCAGTTGTGCTGAGGACATTTTTTAAAGTGCTTAATCAGATCATCATAAAAATGACACATTAAATTATAAAAAGTAAGCAGTTATAAGCAAATGTTCACCAGGAATTTAATTATGGACCACCAAAAACTTATTGTAAGAAATATACTCCTAAAGTACACTCAGGATTTTGAGTCTCAGTATATTCAACCCAGAGTAATATTAGAATAAATTTATGAAGCATTCTGAGAAAAAAAATATTAATGCTATTCATCCTGATAGTTTACCATTATTTTACCCACACATTCTTTGATAGTGGTGTTTAATTCTATTAATAATGTTTTTGATAATTAAATTTTTTGCACAGTAAAAACTATGTTCACGTCAATATTTTACCAGTATGTAATATTTAACTAGATATTTACAATAATATTACAACTGTCCCAAACAAGGAAAAAAAAACATTGTATCCTTGGGAGATATTCAATTTAATTTATACAGTTAGACATGCACAAGTGATATGGAAAATATTTTCAAGTTCTCAGTATGCCAAAAGATAATAGTATTTCAATAGTCCACAGAGTAAGAAAGGAAAACAATAGAAGAGTATGGGATGCTCTGGCACAGAACAGCTAAAACAGAAATTAATGTTCGCTCAAAGCACAAAATTATGTTATTTGAATCCATGTAAGTATGAAAACAAGTATGAAAAGTATGCACATCTTGAAATCTAGGTCTGGATATATTTTCATATTATCTTTAAAGAATCAAGATTAAGCAAAAATTGTACAATTGATCATGAGTTTAAACATGCAGATTTTACTGTGAATTTAAATCACTTGAAGGAAGAGATTCCCATTTAAAAGATTAAGGTCTACAGTAGGTGCTGAATCAGGATCATGCTTTCTTGCTGATTGATGGGTCATGTACGTTAATGGCTGGTTAGAATAATTATCACACTGTAATTTACGTGCCAGACTGGGACATGCCGTAGGTCTCATTTACTATTTTGTCATAACTACTTTTCCTCACTTAAAAGGTTAAAACAAACCAGACTATTCTCACAAGTTCGTATGTGTTTCAAGACTTTTAAATAAGATTATTAATTTATGTGGGTATTTGTAAATGATGCAAATTCTAGTGGGCAAACAATAATGATAACAATATTGATTCTATTAATTAATTGATTAATTCTAATTAATTCTATTAATACAAATAATCAACCTTTCTGTCCCATAATTTCTTTGAAATATGTAAAGGATCATGTGCCTGAAGATAGGGATGCTATTCAAATATTTTATGTGGTAGACACCAGTCAGAAAATGTGACTCTGCTATTATTATAGATGTTTGCCTTGAACAACCTACATGGTTTTTCAATAATATGCCCCTGCTCTCTTATTAAATAACAAACAGATTTCTTATTGAATAATATTAATAGCTCTCTTGTTGAATAACAAACAAGTAATATCTCAATTATATTAAATTTGATCCATGGTCAAGTGTAAGAACAGACCTAAAACAGATTTAATAGGGCAACATGAAGTATAAAAGAGAAAAGTGCCTTGTAAGCTACTGATCTTATGTCTCTCTCTCTCTCTTTTTTTTTTGTCTAGTCCCTTCTCTTTTTCATTGCTTACATTTCCTCATTTCGTCTTATCCAGTTCTTATTCTGTTTCAAGACAAGCATTATATAGTCACTTTCTATTACCTTATTATGCCCCATTTTTATTTTACTTTTGTCTCTTATATTTTCTAAACACTTTTATTTTTATTTACTTATTTTTTTAATTGAAGTATAGTTGACACAATATTAAATTCACTTCAGGTGCACAGCATAGTGATTTGACAACTCTGTATACATTATGCTCTGCTCACAAGTGTAGCTACTATCTATTATTTATTATTTTAGTAGCTATTATTTTTATTTATTATTATTTATTATTTGTTATTTTATTATTATATTATTTTTATTATTTTATTATTATTTTAATGGCTAAGTAACATTGCGTGTGTGTGTGTGTGTGTGTGTACCACATCTTCTTTATTTATGTATGGATGGACACTTGGGTTGCCTTTTGTCCTCATGTAGGCACCTCCTCCCACATATAACAAGACCCATATATATGATGCCCTCCAGTCAGTAAAATTTGATGTTCACAATGTTATACTTCCTTCTATTTTATCTCAATGCTATCAGTTAGTGTTTAGTTATTTGTATACATAAGAAAAAAACAAGCTAACATTTATAAAACTACAAAAAAGTGAAATTTTTATATAATATTTTACAGGTTCTTTCTAAAAATATAATTAAAATCTTTTACCCCTAATTCTGAAATTCTTTCTATGTTAACAAATAGTTTTATTATACTTTTATTAAGAAGGTTTCAAATTGAGTCAGTATCTTCTTACAAAGTGTCATTTTAGAAAGCTCTTCATAGAATTCAGATGCTTTTGCTTTGCATTTTCTTATATTGATTTTGAAAATTTATTTTTTTAAATATTTGTTTAAGTTTATTTATTTTGAGAGAGAGAGAGAGAGACAGAGACAGAGACAGAGACAGAGAGAGAAAGTGAGCATGAGCGGGGAAGTGGGCAATTAGAGGGGAAGAGGGAGAATCCCAAGTAGAATGCATGTGGTTCAGTGAGCAGAGCCTGACATGGGGCTTGAACTCATAAACCAAACGGTGAGACATGACCTGAGGCAAATTCAAGAGCCAGACACTCAACCAACTGAGCCACACAGGTGCCCTGAAAATTTATATTTTGAAAATTGCAGTGTGGAATTAAATTTGTCCACCTCTTATTTTATTGGAGAGGAATTATCTAATAGTTTCACGAGAAAAAAACATACACATACATATATTTTTAATGTACAGGCACACATCTTTTTACACACATTCACAACACACAGTTATGTGTGTATATATATATATATATATGTAAATTCATATATGATAAATATTATATATAAATAAAGTAAAATGTAAATTATATACACGAATATACATATATATTAACCTTTGGTATTCACTATCTCACTTGGCCAAGTATGTCAGTATATTTTTTTTCCTGTAAAGTTTACTCTGATATAGCTAGATGGGAGGAAAAGTATATAAGATGAAGCTACCACAGACAATTTTGAACACATATGGAAATGTAACTGTTTTCTACAACTGTTAGATAAAAATCTGAAGTTGGAAATAAAATTGTTTTAATGATCAACTTTCAATGAGATTTGTATATTTCCTGTTTATTTCCTAGAAAGAGTAAATCTCAAGCTTTTTTGACCTGGTTTGGCTCATCATGAATATAAGGGAAGCAAAACTCAGCTCAGATCAACATGACACAGATTATACTTTAGAGCTAAAGAATGGGCTTCACCCTCAAAGCAATTGAAGCAATGGGCTTCACCTCTTGGGGGTGAAGAATGGGCTTCACCCCCAAAGAATGGGCTTCACCCTCAATACTGCATATCTATTCTTGTCAGTCAAGTGTTAGATATCTTTTCCTAAATTTTTTTTATTGGCATATACTTTTAAAAGAATAAAATGCATAGATTGCAGACATTAATTATGTTTTTTGGGTTTTAACAATTGTATACACCTGTGTAACCACAACTCCAATCAAAATACAAGACATTTCTATTATCTCAAAGAGATCCATTTGCCTCTTTACATTTAATTTTCCCAAGAAAGCAGTCACTTTAAAAATTAATAAACTTTATTGTTCAAAGCAGTTTTAGGTTACAGCAAAATTGAGGGGAAAGTGTAGAGATTTACCATATACCCTATTCCCCCCCCACATGCTTATAGCCTTTCCTACTGTCAGCATCCCATGCCAGAGTGACTGGTACGTTTGTTACAATTAATATCAACACATCATCATCACCCAAAGTTCAGAGTTCACAGTAGGGTTCACTCTTGGTTTGGTTTTGTACATTCTATGGGTTTTGAAAGTTGTGTAAGGACTTGTATATATCATTATGGTATCATACAAAATAGTTTCACTGCCCTAAAAATCCTCTGTGCTCTGCATATTTATCCTTCCCTATACCCAAACTTCTGACAACCACTGATTTTTTACTGTCTCCATAGTTTTTTTTTCGTTTTCCAGAATCTCATATAGTTGGGATCACACAGTATATAGCCTTTTCATATTGGCGTCTTTCACTTACTAATATGCATTTATGTCCTCTCTATATTTTCATGGCTTGATAGCTCATTTCTTTTTAGCACTGAATAACATTCCATTGTCTGAATGTGTTACAGTCTAATTATCCATTCACCTACTGAAGGGCATCTTAGTTACTTCCAAGGTTTTGTAATTATGAACAAGCTGCTATAAACATCTGTCCAGGTTTTTATGTGGACATAAGTTTTCCACTTCTTTGGGTAAATATCAAGGAGTGGGATTGCTGAGTCATATTGTAAGAGTGTGTTTAATTTTATAAGAACCTGATAAATTGTCTTCCAAAGTGGTTGTACAGAAGCATTCCCACTAGTAATGGATTAGAGTTTCTGTTCCACATTTTTGCCATGGTTTGGTGTTAGTGTTTTGGGTTTGGGCCATTCTAACAGATGTGGTATCTATTACTAGTATTTTATTGTTGTTTTAATTTGCAGCTCTCTAATGCTATATGATAATGACCATCGTTTCATATACTTACTTGCCATCTGTAGATATTCTTTGGTGAGGTGTCTGTTAAGGTCTTTGGTTCATTTTCTACTCAGGTTGTTTGTTCATTTGTTATTCAGTTTTAAGTGTTCTTTGTATATTTTCGATAGTAATCCTTTATCCAATGTGTCTTTTACAAATATGTTCTCCAAATCTGTGACTTGTCTTCTCATTCTCTTGACATTTTCTTTAACAGAGCAATTTCTTAATTTTAATGAAGTCTGCCTTATCAATTATTTCTTTCATTAGTTGTACCTTTGGTGTTATATCTAAACAGTCATTGTCATACGCAAAGTCAAATAGATTTTTCCCTATGGTATCTTCTATGAGTTTTATAGTTTTTCATTTTACATTTAGGTGTATGACACTTTTTGAATTTTTGTGAAGGGCCTAAGGTCTGTGTTTATCCTCTTTTTTTTTTTTTTTGCATGTCTGTGGCCTGTTATTTTTTAATCAGTTGTTGAAAAGACTGTTGGGTCCATTATATTGCCTTGGCTGCTTTGTCAAAGATCAGTTGAGTATATTTATGTGGTTTTATTACTAGGCTCTCTATTGCATTCTACTAATGTATTCTTTCACCAATATAAAAGTCTTGATTACTGTAGATTTGTAGTAAGTCTTAAAGTCAGGGAGTGTCATTTCTCCAACTTCAGTATTCCCTTTCAATATTTAGTAAGTTATTTTGTGTCTTCTGCCCTTCAATGTAAACCTTGATACCCACAAAATAATTGATACCCACAAAATAATAGTTGGGTAGTTGATACCCACACAATATTTTTTGGGGGATTTGTATTGAGATTGCATTTAATTTGTAAATTAATTGGGGGTACCTAGGTGGCTCAGTCAGTTAAGAGTCCGACTTCAACTCAGGTCGTAAGCTCACGGTTTGTGGGTTCAAGCCCCGTGTTGGGCTCTATGCTGACAGCTTAGAGCCTGGAGCCTGCTTCAGATTCAGTGTCTCCTTTCTGTGCCTATTCCCTGTTTGCACTGTGTCTCTCTCTCTCAAAAATAAATAATTGTTAAAAATTTCTTTAAAAAAATTGTAAATTAATTGGAAAAAACCTGACCTCTTGAAAACATTTAGTCCTTCTATATAAGAACATCAATTATCTCTCCATTTATTATAGTTTTTTTTGACTTCTCTCATCAGAGATTTGTAATTTTCCTCATACAGATATTGTACATATTTTGTTAGATTTATACTTAAGTATTTCATTTTGAGAGGTGCTAATATAAATAGTATTGTATTTTTAATTTCAAATTCCACTTACTCATTGCTGGTGTATAAGAAAGTGATTGACTGGATCTTACATACAGCAGCTTTGCTATAGTTGCTTATTAGTTCCAAATTAAAATTGGTCATTTTTTTTGAGATTTCCTACACTGACAATCTGTCATCTGTGGACAAAGTTTTATTTCTTGCTTCTCAATCAATACAATTGTGTGCCCTTTTCTTTACTTATTGCATTAGCTAGGACTTCCAGCGCAACGTAAAAAGAACTGGTAGGAGAGGACATCCTAATCTTAGTGTCAAAACATCCAATTTCTTACCATTAAGGATGATGTTGGTTGTAGATTTTTTTGTACATGTTCTTTACCAAGTTGTGCAAGTTTCCCCCTATTCCTAGTTTGCTGACTTTTTTGTTCTGTTTTTGTTGTGAATGGTTGTTGAATTTTGTTAAATGTTTTTTTCTGCAGCTATTTATATCATCAAATGATTTGTCATCCTTAGCCTATTGATGTAATGGAAAACATTAGATTTTTTTGTTTTGAACAAGGTTTATACCTGGATAAATCTCACTTGATCATGGAATATAATTCTTTTTATATATTGTTGGATTTGATTTGCCTATATTTTGAGGAGTTTGCATCTATGTTTGCGAGAGATAATGGTCTGTAGTTTTCTTGTAATGTTGTTTTGTTTTGTTTTTCTGGTTTTTGTGTTGGAG
Organism: Prionailurus bengalensis; assembly: GCF_016509475.1. Taxonomy (NCBI): domain Eukaryota; kingdom Metazoa; phylum Chordata; class Mammalia; order Carnivora; family Felidae; genus Prionailurus; species Prionailurus bengalensis. The sequence goes on from NC_057343.1 coordinate 40,804,700, forward strand.
TAATGCTGACATCATAGAATGAGTTAAAAACTAGTCCCCTTGCTTCTATCATCTGGATAATATTGTAGAGAATTTGTATAATTCTTTTTTAAATGTTTGGAAAATTTACCAGTGAACCCATGTTGGCCTGAAACTTTCTGTTTTGAAAGGTTATTATTTGCTGATTTAACTTCTTTTGTAGTTTAGGCCTATATATATTGTCTGTTTCTTTTTGTGTGACTTTTAGAAGATTGTGTCTTAAAGGAATTGATCCGTTTCATCTAGGTTATCAAATTGTGGGCATAGAGTTGCTCATAATAGGCCTTTATTTTCCCTTTAATGCCCATGGTATCTATAGTGATATCCCCTCTTTCATTTCTGATATTAGTAATCTGTGCCTTCCTTTTTTTTTTTTTCCTAGTTAACCTGGTTACAAACTTACCAATTTTATTGAAGCAACCACTTTCTTATTTCTATTATTATAGATCCATTTTGCATACTGTATTATAAAACAGACAAATGGAATTGTATTTCATCTACTCTGTAGTTTCTGACTGTAAATCGCTGGAATGCTTTTGAGATATATCCATGTTGCTGCACTGTATCAATAACATATTCTTCTTTATTATTGAGTAGTAGTTCATTGTATGTAGATATAGTTTTTTATTATCCCATGTGTGGACATTTTGGTTATCTTTAGGCCTAGATAATTTTGATTATGGCTGACATGAAAATTCTCTTGACCTTTCTTTCGTGGGTGTTTGTTGTATTTTCTTGTATAAATGCCCAGGTATGGAATTCCTGGGTAATAATATAGACATACCCGTTTATACTTAATTTTAAATTAACTGAAAAATATTTTTCTCTTAAGTAGTTTTAGTTTACATTCTGGCCGGCAGAATGTCAATGATCCAAGTTGCTCTACATTCATACTTACATTCAATAATGTTAGCTTTTTTTTAAATTAACCATTCTGATGAATATGAAATAGCTATTATTTCACTTTAGTCTACTGTTCTCTTAAATTCCTGAGCCTTACTTCTTCACACATGCTCAGCAAAAGACTGGGCTAACATAAAGAAAAAATATGATTCAAGAAAATTTCTCTCTAAATATACAAACATCACTGTATTTGTACACATCCATCTTTCCCCCCAACTTTATTGATTTATGATTGACAAATTAAAATTGTATATATTCAATGTGTACCATGTGAAGTTTTGATATATGTATACACATAAATATGATCGTCACATTTTTGCTAATTAACATATCTATCATGTCAATAATTAACTTTTTTATGTGTGTAGTGAGAACACTTAATCTACTTCCAGCAAATTTCAAGTACGCAATACATCATTACTAACTATAGTCACTACTCTATACCTTAGGTCTCTAGAACATACTCATCTCACAACTGAAATTTTGTGCCCTTTGATTATTTCTCCATTACCCTTCAGCCCCTTACAACCACTATTCTACCCTCACCTTCTGAGTTTGAGATATATAGATTCCACAAACGAGAGATCATTTTTTCCTTTTATTTATTTATTTTGAGAGAGAGAGAGACAACACAAGTAGGGGAGAGGCAGAGAGAGAGGGAGAGAGAGAATCCCAAGCAGGCTCCCTGCTGCCAGCACAGAACCCTATGCAGGGCTTGAACTCACAAACCATAAAATCATGACCTGAGATGAATTAAGATGTGAAAACTTAATTGACTGAGCCACCCAGGCACACCACCACAAATGAAAGATCATGAGGTATTTGTCTTTCTTTTTCTGGTTTATTTCATTTAGGATAATGTCCTCAGATTCATCCATATTGTTGCAAATTGCAGGATTTCTTTTTTTAAGTCTGAAATATAGCTAAAATATATGACTATATTTACAAATATATATTGTGTTTTAGATAAGTTATAAAATATTTGCAGGTTAGTATATATTTTGTGATATTATATAATATATGTATACTGCACTTTCTACAAAATACCTACATATGTAATATATATACCACATTGCCACACAATATATACAATATCACACAATGTAATATATATCACATTTTTTAAGTTTATTTATTTATTTTGAGAGAGAGTGCATACTGCATGTGCACATTTGAGTTGGGGAGGGCAGAGAAAGAGGGAGAGAGGGTTCCAAGCAGGCTCCTCGCTGTCAGTGCGGAGCCTGAGGTAGGGCTCAAACCCATGAACCATGAGATCATGACCTGAACCAAAAGCAAAAGTCAGACAGTTACCTGACTGAGCCACCCAGGTGCCCCTATGTATCACACTTATTAATCTATTCATCCATTGACAGGCACTTAGGTTGGTTTCATATCTTGGTTATTGTGAATAATATTTCAATTAACATGAGAGTGCAGATATCTCTTCAAATTCCAATTTTATTTTCTTTGGCTATATATTCCCAGAAGTAGGATTGCTAGATAATAGTTTTATTTTTAGCTTTTTGAAGAATCTCCGTACTGTTTTCTGTAATAATTCTATTTACATTCTTACCAACAGTGTGTAAGTTTCCCTTTTCTCCACATCCTCAGCAATAGTTCCCTTTTTACTTTTTTATCATAGCCGTACTGACAGGTATGAGAGGGTATCTCATTGTAGTTTTTATTTTTAGTTCCCTAATGATTAGTGATGTTGAACTTCTTTTTATATGCCTGTTAGATTTTTGTATGTCGTCTTTGGAAAAATGTCTATTTAGGTTTTGCAGATTTTTTAATTCTTTGTAGTTGTTTTTTTCTTGCTATTGGGTTGTATGAGTTCCTTATATATTTTATAATTATAAATGTATAAGCAACTAACATAAGAGCACTTAAACATATGAAGCAAATATTAACAGATCTAAAGGGAGAAATAGACAGCAATACAATAATATTAGAGGACTTTAGTGTCCCACTTTCAGCAATGGATATATCATTCAGAGAGAAAATAAACAAAGAAAAAGTGTATTTTAATAATACTGTAGACCAAATGGTTTTAAGAGACATATACAGAATATTCTGTTCAATAGGAGTATAATATACATTTTTCTTAAGCTCACATGAACATCTTCCAGGATAAATCATATGTCAGCCCACAAAGTGAATCATAATAAATTTAAGAAAATTCATAGTATATCAAGTATCCTTTTCCAATCATAAGCACGAAACTGTTGAACAACTTATGGGTGGATAACATCAAGAGAAATAAAAAAAATATATTGAAACAAATGAAAATGGAAACAAGATGCCAAAACTTATGGGATGCATCGAAAACAATGTTAAGAATGAAGTTAGCAATAAAAGCATATATCAAGAAAACAGAAAGATCTCAAACAACCTAGCATTGCTCTCAAGAAATTAGAAAAGAAGAACAAACTAAGCCCCATAAGCAGAAGGAAAGAGTAATAAAAATCAGGAGAGAGACAAACGAAGTAGAGACTGGAAAAACAATCAATGAAACTAAGATAAACAAAATTGACAAACTGTTAGCTAGACTAAGGAAAAAAAAAGAGAAAATACTCAAATAAACATCATCAGAAGTGAAAGGAAACATTACAACTGATACCACAGAAGTACAAAGAATCATAAGCGATTACTGTGAACAATTACATGCATGCATCCCCTTGTACTCTTTCCCCATCATAATGATGAACTGAGTATTTCTTGTTAATGACTGTTTTTACTCCCCTCTTCTGCATACTCTGCATATTCCTTAGTCAGTCTCTTTAATGAAAAGTTGTATTGCTGACTTCACTTTGTCTCCTTTGTCTTCAAATCATATTACAGTCTCTTCATCAGTATTTAAAGAAGCTTAAATCTCTTTAATCAAAATTAACATCATACCTACCCCTCATCTATCACATACTCTTCCAGGCTATAAACATTTTTCTTCACCATATCTTCATAATTCAATACATCATTATTCCATTCAACTTACTATTGTCCCTACTTCTTCACACCGTTCTTTTGCTAAAGACATCTGTGACTTCTGTGTGACTAAGTACAAATTTATCTTCAGGATGTGTAATGGTCTTGTCTTCCAAACAATATTTGTGGTCTTTACTGCATCCCTTTACTGTGGGCTTCCTTTTTTGGGCTTCTATATGAACAAACATCCACCCTTTCTGTTTCATTTCCACCTCCTGGGATATTTATTCATAGTTTATTTTGTAGGTGGCTCCATATGACTCTTAAATGAGTCTTCTCTTTGCAAGCTACCTTCTTGTTTCATTAATGTAAGTACAATTTGAGCAATTGCTTAATCCTAAAGCTTAGGAGAGATCATTGATTTCAGAATATATGACTATCAACCTTTAAACTATCACCAACTCAATTATAATGGATTAACTTTTTAAATATCCTTTAGTGATTCACTATCCGTCAATCCATTTATAATTTACCATCTGACCTGGAGTGTACCTCCTTTGTATCTTGAAGCCATCTTCTGCTTTTTATCCTGTTAACACCTCATCTCTTCCTCTATCATATCTTAACTAGAGTGCATCTCTCTAGATTGTATTTTGTGTAATCTATTCTATACCCACTGTCATCTTAAAGATAATAAAGCAAGCAGAATGTGTCACTTATATTCAAAAAAATGTTTTAGTGACTTTTCATTGTCCTTGCCAAACATCATCCTTGCAATCTGGTGCCTTTCTTCCTCAACTAGCTTCCCTTTTCACCTTTTTGTATGTTACTCAATTCACTTCATCAAAACAACCCCCCTTAGTTTTTAGAATGTGCTGAATTTTCTCTAAAACATGAGCCTTCACATGATTTCCATTGAAGGGAAATTTCTTTCATTCACCTTCTTATATTAAATTCACCAGGTTACTACTACTTACCCTTTTGATCTCAGGTTAACAATTAGTTCTCAGATTAAATTTTTCTTTTTCCATACTAGCTTAGCTCCTAAATACTGAATTTTTCCACTGGACAGTACAATCTACAAGGGCATAAACTGCATCTGTTTTCTTCCCTGACAAATTTGTAGCATCTACACAATTGTCTGGTAAAGAATGGACAGTGACAAATTAGATATTGAATACATCAGTATATCACAATCTCTTTCTTGGTTATATTGCAGAGACAGGGATTGATTAATCCTGCACAAGAATAACTTGTACAAGTTAAATAGTCATCCTTTCTCAGGTTAAAAATCCAATTTAGCACTTTGCTAATTTAAAATAAGTAGTCTATGATGTTTCAAAGTTTTAGACTCTGATCACAAAGGGTAAAAAAAAATATTTAATAGATGTCAAGAAATGCATAAGACAAAATTGCATTTTATTGATTTTTAAATTCTTTCATTTTTATAATTTCCTAAATACCATGAATATAACTGTTTCCCTACCATGTACATTTATGAAAGCAATCTGATTTACAGAAATAATGTTTCTTTAGAAATTTACGTCAACAGTCATGCTAATTAATCATTGACAGAATGAAATTAAGTCTCACTAAATAGAAAGGATCATCCACTGAAACGTTCAATTAGAAAGTGAGTAGTACATAATTTATCAGTAAACTAGTCATTTTTCTTGCTCCTTTAAAAGTTGAATATTATCCTGTAAAGTGAATATGGCGAATAAATTTTATTAATTGATACAGATAATTTAGAGTAACTTATATGTTGAATAATAAATACTGGTAATTAATAACATTAGTTATTATAATTTAGTGACATATTTTATAAATTTCCGACTAAAACAATGTCTTTCAGTATTCCCAATAAGAGGAATCCAGTATTTCCTCAACATTGGCATCTAGAAGAGCCATAAAATGAGGCAATTTCCATAAATGAATTCTCTGAGGAATTTATTTTATTTTATTTTTTTAATTTTTTTTCAACGTTTATTTATTTTTGGGACAGAGAGAGACAGAGTATGAATGGGGGAGGGGCAGAGAGAGAGGGAGACACAGAATGGGAAACAGGCTCCAGGCTCTGAGCCATCAGCCCAGAGCCCGACGCGGGGCTCGAACTCACGGACCGCGAGATCGTGACCTGGCTGAAGTCGGACGCTTAACCGACTGAGCCACCCAGTCGCCCCTCTGAGGAATTTAAATTATTTTAGGTATGTGTATATTTTTCCCACTTGTGAAATTAGTGACTTGGAGTAGATGGAACATAAAACATCTCTAGGGTGAAAGGTTTCCTGACTTTGACTTATACCTACAACTTCTGTCACCAGAATCAATGCTTACTTCATGTGGAGGAAGTTTTGCCCATGTGCTATGATCTTCTCAAATTTCTTTCATGACCCCTTCCTCATGACTCCCCTAGTGCTGATAATTCATTGCTACCGACAGAAAAGTCTTTAAATTTTTTTTTTCAACGTTTATTTATTTTTGGGACAGAGAGAGACAGAGCATGAACGGGGGAGGGGCAGAGAGAGAGGGAGACACAGAATGGGAAACAGGCTCCAGGCTCTGAGCCATCAGCCCAGAGCCTGACGCGGGGCTCGAACTCCCGGACCGCGAGATCGTGACCTGGCTGAAGTCGGACGCTTAACCGACTGCGCCACCCAGGCGCCCCGACAGAAAAGTCTTTAAAGTGGGGCATTTCTTCCTACAGATCTTTGAGTAAAACACACATCCAACAGAATAGTTATAACTAACTCAAACTGAGAACACCATGGAACAGGGAAATAATATTTAAGTGTTTATGGGGAGGCAGGAAGGGATGAAGTGTACCAGTATGTGTGGCATTAAGACGAAGTTAAAAAGGCTATATATTTCTAGGCTGACAGAGATTCTCCCACCTCACTGAGGATGTGTGAAATGAAAATAATTTTTACTAAAAAGAAAAATATTTCCTAAATCTTCTTTAACTTCTTTAAGTTTCAGCTTCTCATTTGGTAAAATAAGGCTAAGAATTCTCCTGCGCATTTAAGTAATATATTTCTATCAACGTGTTCCAACCAAAGACCACTAGGAACATGCCTGTGGGTGAACAAGTGGGTTTATTACCAATTGCAGAGAGGCAGAACACACACTATAAGGAATGGTAGGAGGTCTCATAAAGAAAGCATTAGAAAGAACCTGTAATTGGATTTGGACTTTTATTGGGTAATTTGGAAAGAGGGTATGGAAATGACGGGGGTCCACTTTGGATTGGGTGCTATTAGGATGCATCAACATTTCTATGTTTGAACATCTCATTAAATTTATCTACAGGAAGGGCATGTTAGAGCAAACATAACATTGTATTTGTTAAAGAAAAAGCAGTCATTCATAATTGCTGAGAAATGGGATGTTTTCACTTTCATTGGTTGTACAATATTGTTTTTTCTCACTTTATGATAACCTCTGTGATTTTATTGATGTTGGTGCCTACAATATCATATATGTCCAACAAGAGAACAATGTGGCCTAGTTATGAGTATCAGACCATCATCTAACAACACTAAAGCCTAGCTGTTATTGTCAGATCACTTTCTGAATGTAACAGGCTGCATTTTCCTTTCTCACAAGAAAGAAAGAAAGAAAGAAAGAAAGAAAGAAAGAAAGAAAGAAAGAAAGAAAGAAAGAAAGAAAGAAAGAAAGAAAGAAGAGAGATAGAGGAAGGAAGGAAGGAAGGAAGGAAGGAAGGAAGGAAGGAAGGAAAGGAAGGGAGGGAGGGAAGGAGGAAGGAAAGAAAATAATGAAGAAACACTTGATAGAGGAAAATTCAGGATGTCCAACATACCATGCAGAAGTTCTAAAAAGAGAAATAAAAAAAAAATGGACAGGAAGGTATTATCAAATTAATACTTAAGACAGTATTCCTCAACTTTAAGCATAACATTATTTAATATAACACCAAGTACAAAGAAAAGTTTATAAAAGCTTCTAGAGAGAAAGCAAAAACATAAAATAAAAGATCCTCTACAATGGGACGAGATTCATATTGCCATGATAGTGCTCAGGAAGAGTGCCAGATTCTAGCTCGATGGATCAATGTATGAACATTCTGAGGAAAAGCAGCTTTTTATCTTGCATTCTAGAGGCTGCCAAACTTTAATCATTCAGTGACTCAGTAGATTTACCTCCACTAAACTATTTCTGAGGCAGTTACTTGAAAATAACTCCAATAAGATGAGAATGAAACAAGGAAAATGGAGACTTGAGATAAGTGAAATGGTGCAATAAGCCATGAGCACAGTGAAAGAACCTGCAGGCTGAGCTGTGAAGCAGGCCAAAGAAAGAAACACTGTCTACAATGGCAGAAAACCAGCGGGCTCAAAGAAGCATGTCTTAAGGCGGTACTCTCAAACTTTAATGTACAAAGGAATTATCCAGACATTTTAGACTGTCAGTTTCAATTAGGTAGGTCTGCAGTAGGACCCAAGAGTCTGCATTTCCTGCAGCAGTCAGTTGATGCTGATGCCATTTGCTCCATAGTCCTCGCTATGAGTGGCCAGCTGTGCCCCTGAGCAGTACATTCAGTCATTTAACATACAAATTTGTGGTTCATACCACTAAAACTTGTCACATGTTTCTCTTCATTGTCCTTAAAACTAAATCTTTATTCCTTTCTATGGTTCTAAACTTTCTTTATAAAAATAATTTTATCAGCTTACATTTCCAACTTCAACTCATATCACACTAAGCATCATTGATTATGCTCCAATCATACTGGCACAGTTTCATGGATGTTCTAACTTTAGAATGTTTACTTTTGCTGTTGCCTCTGCCCACATTTTCCTTTCCTAGCTGCTTGTAACACTTGGAGAAAATGTATATATCACTTCTTCAAAAAACGTTAGTTTTTTTCAGTTTATTTATTTGTTTGTTTGTTTGTTTTTACTTTTAAGCAATCTCTACACCCACCTGGGGGCTTGAATTCACAACCCCAAGATCAAGAGTCACATGCTCTTCCAACTGAGCCAGCCAGGCCCTCTTCTAAAAACGGTTTTAAATCGCAAACCCGTTTTTCTCTATTATAGCACATTGTCCATTTTTACCATAGTACTCAATATAGTAATTATGCTAAGCATTTTTATTTTCTCCCTCCTTTATATCATATGAATACGATGAGGATTAGTTCTCTCTATTATTTACAGTTATCCAGAGTCCCTCCCAAATACTTGATACTCTTTAGACACTTAATACTTGGGGAAAGATTATATGACTAGCACCATGCTGAGAAATAATATGAAAGTTATTGAAGTTATGAGAGAGAGAGAGGCTTAACGTGGAATGGGCATGATGTAATAATGTGCAGGAGTCCCTCCCTCATCTATGGTTTTTCTTTCCACAGTTATAGTTACTCATAGTCAACCACCATCTGAAAATATTAAATGGAAAATTCAACAAATAAGCAATTAATAAATTTTAAGTTGTATAGCCTTCTTTAAAAATTTTTTTAATATTTATTTATTTATGAGAGAGAGAGTGAGAGAGAGAGAGAAACAGAATGTGAGCGGGGGAGGGCAGAGAGAGAGGGAGACACAGAATCTGAAGCAGGCTCCAGGCTCTGTTGTCTCTCTGTCAGCACAGAGCCCGATGCGGGGGCTTGAGCTTACAAGCTGCGAGATCATGACCTGAGCCGAAGTCAGACGCTCAACTGATTGAGCCACCCAGGCGACCCAGCTGCACACCTTTCTAAGTAGTGTGATGAAACCTTGCACTGCCCAGTGAATCGTTTCTTGTCCAGTGTATCCACACTGTGTACACTTCTTAATTGTTAGTCACATACCAGATATTTATGTATAGGAAAAAGTTAGGGTTTCTAATGTTAGGTGCTAGCCTTGGTTTCAGGCATCTGTTGGGAGCCTTGGAACATATCCCCCAGGGAAAAATGGGGACCTATGTAAAGTGGAAAAGTAATGACTTTAATATATCATCATCTCAGTTGTCTTTTCAACTACTTTCAGATATTACATTGCTTACTCCCATAGTTTTAGGAATTATTATTTAGAATTTTGTATCCCCAACTTATCTTTATTTTGCTCTTTTAAGATCGAAACACTGAGTACTCAAAGCAACTATAACTATGATTCAGTTGCCTGAACAAGCTCCTGTAAGAAAATCTCCATTGGTTAGAAGGGTCCTCAGTGTAGAGCATTGTTCATTTTCTATTCAACCAAAGGGTGGAGCAGACAGGAATATGAGTAAAACAAATACATTTTGTTTTTATTTGTATTTATAGTACCTTTATGGAATATGAATCTAATCTGTAAGGGTAAATTATCAAGGACCCATAAAAAATGTTGATAACAGGTAACACTATAATAGTATACCCATTCAGAGTGTCAATAAAATAAAATACCATCAAATACAAAATGTATTTTTTAATCACAAACACCGAATATATAGCAATGATATTACTGTATTAGAGAAATATTTTAAAGGAAATTATATATATGTATATAATTGTATACATATTAAAGGGATATAAGCATGACTGTTTTGAATGTGTCTAGATACTAGCATTTAATAGAAATATTGAAATATTTGCACACATTATGAATTAAACTAAAATTTCATTTGTGGTCCTGTAATGTCTTTCCAAAGATTTTTTTTTTCTCCAGTGTTTGCTCAGTGAGCTGGAAATTTCCTAAATTGTCCTAGAGATTCTTATTCCAGCCTTGAGATCATTGACTTTCCAAAGCTATTGGTGTGAATATTCAAAGAAATTGCCTGTGCATTAAGTTTAAATTAGCTGTCATTATTATTCACAAAATAATGAGACTGCAAGCAAATCATGTCATTAGGAACAGCTTTCACATCAGTATCATATTTTCTCCTCTGTTTACTGCTAAATGTGCAATTTACCTAAAGAGGGAGTGTAAGTGAACAATGAGACAAGAATTAAGTGAACATTTGTGATGTGAATTCTATGACCCAGGAAAGCTAAAATGAGAAATTAAAAATATATATTATGGAATGCCTGGGTAGCTCATTTAGTAGAGCATGTGACTCTTGATCTCAGAGTCATGAGTTCAAGCCCCACATTGGGTGTAGAGCTTATTTTAAAAAATAAATTAAACAATAACAACTATATATATAATGAAAGTACTGTATGTAAAATAGAAATAAATATAAAATGTCAAATATGCAGACATTTGCCCACAGGGAGAGATAAACAGCAAGTGAAGTGTCATCATTTTCAGTGAGGTGTCAATATTGAATCATAACCCAAATATTTATTGAAGAGTAACAAATAAGCTATTTTCAAGTAGAACTCAAGGAATTTATATTAAAATGTATAATATTGAAATAATTTCTTTACCTAGTTTCTTGCCCATTCTTTTAATTCTGTGATGAATGTTTCATAGTATCTTGAGTTTTTACTCATTGCTAGCCATGTTTCTGAATCTCAAGTATGTATGTCTGCAGATGTTAATTTACTATTCTTTAATTATGTCTTTACATTTAACACTCCTATCAAATATTGAAAAAGGCATAAAACTTAAAATTAGAGACATTTAGCTTTGAATCATAGCTACAGCATGTAAAAGCTATATGAATTCAGACAAGTTAATTAATCACTCTGTGTTTCAGAAATTTTTATTTAAAATGACATAGAGCATTAAATGAGGTAAGGGGAAATATATATTAATGACCTTAGGTGTACCTGACACAAAATAAGTACTAATTATAAATTATTTTACTTTCCACCTTCTTCTCTTGAATTTCAAACAACATCATGGCACTCTTTTCTTTGCCATCAACTATTTATATATTTCAAACTGGCTTGATCGTAAAATAAAACATGTTTGTTCTTTAAATTTTTTTTTTTTTTTACTTTGTTTTTATTCTCCTCATCTTTGCTTCAGTTTTCATGCCTCTGGTCTTTTTTTTTTTTTCTTTACCCTTATACCAATATAATAGTTGAACTATCAGAAAGGAGGATATCTAGGTAAATATTTTGGGAAAGTTAAATCAAATAGGAGTTATCAAGATACAGGCAGGGTTGAAAATGTTAAATCAGTAAGGAAACAATCACTACCATTGTTGTAGGGACAGTGCACAGAAGGAGGTTCCTACTTACCTCCTTTACTGATCTTTATCAGTTGTTTCTTGGACAACAGAAGACTCTTAACCCCAAAGAAGACAGCCCATTGACTGGCAAGAAGCCAGGACATTAATTTTCTCTGTGTTTTGTGTCATGAGACAAATACAGTTAGTTGCTTCAATAGCAGAATATTAGAAAGAACTATTGTTCTGCTAAAGATCTGACAGTACCCCATGTTCATGTTTTATCTGACTACTGTCAGCATAATTTTACTTCTTTATAGTCCATGAAATTTTATGAAATGGATTTTTATTATGTTAAAGTAGTCATGTTTCTGTTGATTGTGATAACTTCCTCCAAGACAGACTTACCCTAGTTAAAAAATTTTGTTCAAAAGGCAATATAGTAGAACTTATAATTTATACTTTATCACATATTTATGTATCTCTTAGGTGAGTGCCTCATACATCTCTCATCCAGCTGTGTCTCACCCAGCAGGATGGAATAGAACTCAGGTCAAAACAGAGTTGAACCCAATGAGAACTTTAATATGAGAGTTTCTGATTATTGCACTTTTTTTTACCATGCACTATTAGATTTCATATAATAAATATTCAACATGATAGAAATCTATAAACTGCATGCTATCTAAAGGTGAGAACATTTGTAATTCATAAAAAAATATACTGATCCTTTGATCTTTTCACTCTTTCTTTCATAATTTTTTTCCTAAATGACAATGTGATAAGAGTGATTACTCTAACTGCACTATGCCCACTTTCAGTGTTTCACTAATTAATAATATGTTGACAAAATAGACCCATACAGACACTATAATTAGTGACATTTTGATATGAGTGCCTAATCCATATGTTGTATTAGATATATGTATTAATGTGATATTTGTTAATGTACTTCAAAATAAAAAAATCCATGAGTATTACATATATTAAATTATTAAATAAAATATTACAATGTGGACCTTACAAAAGATGAAAATTATTTATCGCAGACATACATGTAGTATGTTAATAAGTTTTATTTCAGGAATCATATATATTATATGTATATTTAATTTTAACATAAAAATGATAAACTTGTTAATTTTACTCTTGTACTTTTAACAAATGGTGGAGTGATTTTTATTATATTGAAGGAAATAATAATGAAAACCTACTATAATTAAAATGTGATAGAAAATTTATTACATCTCCAAGATGACTATGATTCTAAATTTAATTTTTAAACTTGTCTAAAAAATTAATGAAGAAGATATTGTCAATTATGATGTAATAATGTCATAGAAAAGACAGAATTTAAAAAGGAATTTAAATAGTCTATCTACAGGTTAATAGATCCATATATCATGGAGATATATGTATTTTTAATTATGCTTGTATTTGGATCCATATACCAGAATTAAAGGTTATTTAGATTACTGTACCAAGTCTTAGGGAAGGCAACAAACCCAGTTTGTTTCTCTAGGGTTGTTTGGGACTGAGTTGTGCTCAAGGTTTAACAGGATTTTAACACTTCCTTGCTGTACCAGTCTACTTACTTACCTGGGTTTCAAGCTGTGCACATTCACAACCTGGAAGTCTTTGTGTTGTTTGCAGTTCATCAGTGTTTGTACAAAGATGTTTAAATATATTATTCAAAATTGCTTGTGTTGTCTATATCAGAGGTTTCAACACAAGTATCTAGCTCATCATTCTACCGGAAATTCTTATTTTTCCCTGAACTAACTCTATTCAGGTTTTCATGACCACTGGTCAACCAAAACTAGTTTAGATGATTTGGCAATGGCTTTCATATTGACATATCTATGGTCAATTCTCACTTCTCATTTTTTTGAACTCGCATTGGCATTTGAAACAGCTAATTTATCTCTTTTCCTTGAAATAATTTGACCAATTTTCTCCAAGGAAATCCCACTCTCCCATTTCCCTCCTGCCTCACTGGAAGCTCCTTATCAGCCTGTATGCTAGCTCCCTCCATATCATTTCTAATCTTTACGTGCTATTATGCCTAAATATTAGTCCTGTGAAATTGTTGTCCCTTATTTATATATCCTCTTCTTTTGTTTATTTCTTTGAGTCCAGAGCCTGATATTAATCAAACCTATCTGGGTCTGACTTCTATTTGGCATCTCCACATAAGTGATCAATTGGTATCTCAAACTTAACATGTCAGAAACATTTGGAACTCAACAAATGGTAACTGTGTCCCTCAAGTTGCTCATACTGAAATCTTGACTCTCCACATCTCACATTCAATTCATTAACAAATCTTTTGTTTTCATTCAAAATATATAACCAATGTCTGACCATTTCTCACCACCTCCACAGCCACCACTTTCATCCAAGCCACCAGATGCTCTCCTGGACCACATACATTACCTCCTCTCCTGCTGCCCATTCTGTGTATAGTCAATTCTGTGCAGGTCTCCTCATTACCCTTTGGAAGAGTCTATATTACTCCTCTGCTCCAAACTCCCCAATGTTTTCACATATCTATAGGATATTTCACCCCTATTCACTCTCTAAAGTTATATCCCTCTTTGCCTCCCTGGCTTAATCTACTCTGACTACACTGTGTTTCTCAATGTAACAAGTAATGCTCACACCCCAGGGATATAGCCCTTGCCATTCTCTGTACCTACACTCCTTTCATAAGATGTCCTTCTCCTCTTTAAGGTTTTTATAGAAAAATCACATTTTCACACTCTGGTAAACATATATAAAATAAAATCCCACTGCTCAGGCACTCAGTAATCCTTCTTCACTACTTCATTTTTTTCTCTTGTATTGTATTCCTTATATGACATTTACATGTTTTAATTATTATGTGATTAATATTCTGACTTCCTCAGCTAGCATGAAAGCGTCATGATTAGAGTTTTTTTTTTTCTGTTTAGTTCATTCCTGTGTCTGTTTTATAGAAAAGTGACTAGCACCTAGTAAGTGCTAAATAAATATTTGTTGACAAAATTAATTAGGTAAAATTCTCACAGGAATGCTTGATGCCAGAAAACATATTGACTATTAAAGAGAAAATAGTATCTTCCAAAAGATAATTAGATAGTAAGAGTTTTAATTGATTAAAGAAAAAAATAACAGAAGGACAAAAACCAGTATATGGCTAAATGAAAGTATTAATACCATTTTTTAAGCACATGTAGGACAGGTACAAGATCAAAGAAAAGAATAATGCTGGAAATTTGTTAATCTTGAATTATAGCTATCAATCTTCCCACACTATCAATCATGCTTTGTTATAACAGGTTCATAGTGGTTAAAGGAAAAATTATCTTAATAAGTTATTGGAAGAACTTACAATCCAATACCAATTACATTTCATTTCTCAGGGTGAATGAAAAATATTGCTGCCATTACATAATACTTGAGACCAAATAAATTCAAAAATTAAATTTCACATTCAAATTCTGATTCAGTAGGACAATTTTCATAACAGTCAAAGTGGTGAGTGACTATTCATGCATTAATCTGCTGAGCATTTTTTTGATTATTCAGAGCATATCTATGTACTGCCTTCTGAATTAAAATAAATAAATAAATAGGAAAACAGGCCCTTCATATCTTTGTACTTACTTTGCATTTAAAATATATAACTTGACAAATGTCCCAGATTCTTTCAATTTAGTCATGCTTCCAAAATGCTGATAGATCATAGACATTAACCCTATATTATTTTTCATTTGTAACACTATTCAACCTATCACCAATTTACCACCTTTCTGTTTCTTCCAAATACCTGTCAAAATACTTGCCCTCTGAACAAATTTTGGATACCTTACCAAAGCTATGGGTAATAATATCCAGTAATTGGTTATAATTTAGCACATTTCCCCATGTCTTACTTCTCAAAGACCAAGCACATAATGTTTTATTAGTTAGAATGGGAGAGAGAGAGAAAAATGTCATTTCTTATTTCCACCCAATAAGTCAAGTGATAAGTTTGATTTTCCATATGTGTTTGTTTAAATAAATTGCTCATTCTTATTTCTCCCATTTCTTTACTATATCCATTGTTCTCCAACTTCTTGTGATTTTAGTTGGTCATTTTTTAAAACACATTTTCTTTTTCTTATAAATCTCTTTATATCATTTACATAAACCAAAGTAAATTTGAAATAAGAAAAAAAAGTCTTTACAAACATGTCACAGAGGATTTCTTATCATTGTGCAATTATTTTTAATACTTTGAGCTACAGAACCAAATACTAGTGCCATGAAAGCAGACACCATTTCAATTAAGGTGAGTCTCTTAGGACAGCAATTTATAATTCAAAGCTTAGATAATAATAGATAAGCTAATGTTATTTATTTCTAACTCTCCTTCCTTTTTGTTCCTTGGTTAAATCATTGAGGAATGCCTGGATACTCTCTATAATTTCAAAAATTTCAACTAATTTCCATAGGCAAAAATCTTACTCTTTACCAACAGTTTTAGAAAACCCCATCATTCTTGAATAAGACTTATGATATCTTCATAATATAATTTTAAGTTTACATAGCTCTGTTATTTTCCTCAAAAGACTTCCTTCCTCCCAGCCTGCCTGCCTGCCTGCCTTCCTTCCTTCCTCCCTCCCTCCCTCCCTCCCTTCTTCCCTTCCTTCCTTTCTACCTCCCTCCCTTCTTTCCTTTCTTTCTTCCTTCCTGATATTATTGACTATTTTCCTTATGCTGTACTTTTCATCCCCATAAAATACGTATGTTGTAACTGAAAGTTTGTACCTATTAATCCCCCTCACCTATTCCTAAACTAATTTCTTTCTTTTTTTTTTTTTTTTTACGT
This sequence comes from Prionailurus bengalensis, assembly GCF_016509475.1. Taxonomy (NCBI): domain Eukaryota; kingdom Metazoa; phylum Chordata; class Mammalia; order Carnivora; family Felidae; genus Prionailurus; species Prionailurus bengalensis. Next base: position 40,821,435 of record NC_057343.1, read on the forward strand.
AATTGCTCACCCAAAATGGGTCTCACATCTCCGAGATAAAGAGTCTCATGCTCCACCAACTGTGCCAGCAGGTGCCCCCACCACCACCCCAGGCCAATTTCTAATGAAATATATTTCTGTGTGTTTCCAGTGTTTAATCTCGCAGTCTGAAATGTTCAAAGATTTGTAAATCTTTTTGAGTAGGAGGGTTCATTTTCCTCTGTGTTGAAAAATATGTTTCATATATTGGTTATATTTTTACTATATTTTGCCAAACAGCTATTTGACTATTGTATAGTCAGATACATTCCACTAATATATTTAAAACACTCAAATGTTTTCTCATTGGTTTTGGTATAAAATTCAAGTTTCCCGTACAGAAGATCTATGATCTAAACACACATCTCTTACTCTTCTACACCCTCACTGTGCAAAACTGAAGGACCCACATTTTCCCAAATGTAGGAAACAGTTTCAGGTAACCTTCACTTATGTTTTTCTTCTGTGCTTAGTGTACCTCATCAGCAGGCATAATCCTCTTTACCCTACAACCTTGCCCGTATCTGTCATCATATTTGTATCTAAGACTTTTGTATCTGGCATGTATTTGGCAACTACAAACTATTTTCTAGGAAAAAAAAAAGAATTTATTAATAAGAAGAAAAATGGCAGGAGAGCAAACCATTTGCTTGTAGGTAAAAATAATTATTTTGGTTTCCTGAAACCCTCTTTAGAATTAGGTTAGACAGTAGATTTTTTTTTTGTTTTGTTTTGTCTTGTTTTGTTTTTGACGTTAAACACATTAAGAAGGTTTGCCATATGTATTTAAGAAATAGCTAATTAGTACATATCATTCCATGTGATTTTATGAGCATTTTAAAATTTAATCTCTGGGACACCTTGGTGGCTCAGTTGCTTGAGCGGCCTACTCTTGATTTCAACTCAGGGCCTGATTGCACGGTTGGTGAGTTTAAACCCCATGTCAGGCTTTGCGCCGACACCACAGAGCCTGCTTGATCCTCTCTCTACCTTTCTCTGTGCCCCTCCCCTGCTAGTGCTCTCTTTCTCTTCTAAAAATGAATAAGTAAACTGAAAAAAAAATAAAATAAAAACTAAAACTTAACCTTCATAGAATTATTTCCTGTTACTTTAATACTCATTTCATTTTTTTTTTCCTCAACTTTTTTTTTTTTTTTTTTTTTTTTTTTTGGGACAGAGAGAGACAGAGCATGAACGGGGGAGGGGCAGAGAGAGAGGGAGACACAGAATTGGAAACAGGCTCCAGGCTCTGAGCCATCAGCCCAGAGCCTGACGCGGGGCTCGAACTCACGGACCGCAAGATCGTGACCTGGCTGAAGTCGGACGCCCAACCGACTGCGCCACCCAGGCGCCCCTTAATACTCATTTTATAGATGATGAAACTGAGGCTAAAAAGATTTAAGTAACTTGTTCAGTGTCATACAGGTAAGTAACAAGGCAACATTTGAACAAACTTTTGACTTCAAACCTGATAATCTAATGGAATATTTGATGGTGCCCATTAGGGCCCCTCCCCCCCACCCCCCAAAAAAGTTTTAGGACCAGAAATAGATTCCAACAGAGAGCTAGCTAAGTCTTTGAGATTTTAATTAATTCATAGCAAATTATTTTTTAGAATAGATTTTACTTAACCTCAGGCAGACACTGATAAAAATATTTAGGTAAAATTGTTTGTTATGATCATGTTTTATTTGCTCTAGTTTACAAAAAAAATGAATATTTTAAGGAAGAGATTCTATCTAAACTCTTTAGATAACCCTAAGCATTAACTCTTGTGCACTTGAGTACAGTATATTCTAGCTGGATTTATATTATAGTTTAAAGCTATTCAAGTTAAATATATCCATTTTGACCTCTATTTAAGCCTCTTTTGAAACCAACATTTTATTGGTTTTAACTATATTGATTTTTCAATTGAAGATAACATTCCATTCACATGAAAGTTCATTTGTTACAGCTTTCCATTTATAAGCCCCTGTGTCTTGATTTAATGTTATTTTCTTGCAGAAACTAAAGTTTGTAGGTCAATCTTGAAGAATGAGTATAACCACAAATATAGCAGATGCCTCATGAAATTATCTTCTTTGCTTCTCTGTGACCTCTGTCAAGGAAATAACACTCAAATCTGCGTCAGCATGAACAGCTGTGGATGCCGCTGTTAGATAGCTGTGACCTATCCTCCCAAGGGTAGTGCCCAACCGGGAGGGAATGGTGATTTTCGCAGAGTCAATGTTATTAACGCCAACATAAATCAGAAAATACTGCTTCAAATCTAAAAATTAGATGCCACAGTTCATAAAAAGAAACAAACTTCCTTTATAATAAATCAAACCAAGTTCCATGTAGACATTTATGAAAATAATAACAATTGTATAAATATTTTTCTATCCCTCAAAACTTCATCTAAAATAAATGTGTAAATGGACATAGAAGTTGCACATGTCTCTTTCAGAGAAATACATTAGAAATCATACTCTTCAGTTGAAAGAGGTTTTAAGTAGAACTGTACAGTGTGGCGATGGTAGGAGGAAACATTGCAGCTATTTTTATGCAGTTTAACTGCTATCTGCTTCATATCGTGCTAGACCAGTTCATAAGTAGTGAAGAAAATGCAAAATGAGGGATTTGATTCACATGGCCAAATGTATTCACTAAAATATAATTTTCCATGTTATAATTTAACCATGTGATCAATTACCCGTTCTATTTATAAACCCATATTTATGTGTGCATATATAATTTATATATAATGTAATATAATATATTCTATATATGATAATATATATCATATAAACACATATAAATAAAACACCTGCACACATTTACGTTCATATCATACATACACTGAATGTACTTTGGTTTTTTAAGATTCTCTTATTACTTCTGAATAGCTTTAAGCTGGTACTACATGATATCTATAGTAAAATGCAGCCTGAGGAAGCTCTTAATAAAAAGAAAATGGCTGGATATGTTTAATTAGCATATTTGTGTTTCTGTTAAAGCATGTTTAACTCTATAGTTTTTCATGAGCTTAAGAAAGTAAATCAAAATAACCAAATATTTTTGCATGTAGAAATGTGTGAAAGAAACCTTTTGGCTGCTAGATAGGACACAGGTATCCAAGTTTTGACCACAACGTTTGAATTAGTGATACCAGAAAACTTCAGTCTTAAACTATCCCCAAGTTCTCATCTGGGATTTTTTTTTATGTTTATTTATTTTGAGAGAGAGAGAGAGAGAGAGAGAGAGAGAGAGAGAGACAGAGACAGAGGTGAGTGGGAGAGGGGCAAAGAGAGAGAGGGAGACGCAGAATCCAAAGCAGTCTCCAGGCTCTAAGCTGTCAGAACAGAGCCTGCTGCAGGGCTCGAACTCACAGACAGCAAGATCATGACCTAAACTGAAGTCAGATGCTTAACTGAATGAGCCACCCAGGCGCCCCTCATCTGGGATTTTGTTCCCCAGATGTAGTTCTGAAACCAGGAAACCAGAAGGGTCCTTGAAAAAGAACAAACCAAGCCTCCACTCTCATGATTATTAAAACCTAGTGAGTGGCAGCTCACACCGAACATATAAATTTATTTGTTATTTATTGTTATTGTTACTTATTGCAAAGAGTAACATAGGTAAAAAAATCAGTTAAGAAAAGGATAGTGAGAGAAAACTGATATTTTAGATGGAGTGGATAGGGAATTTTTCTTAATAAGGAGACAAATAAAATAAAATAAAATAAAATAAAATAAAATAAAATAAAATAAAAGTCGCCCCGGGTGGCTCAGTTGGTTAAGCGTCAGACTTCAGCTCAGGTCATGATCTCAAGGCTGGTGGGTTCAAGCCCGGAGTTGGGCTATGCGCTGATAACTCAGAGCCTGGAGCCTGCTTCAGATTCTGTGTCTCCCTCTCTCTCTCTGCCCCTCCCCTGCTCACACTCTCTCTCCTTAAAAATAAATAAACATTAAAAACAAAAATAGGGAGACCAAAAAAGCTGGATCTAGAATTATTGGTGTTTTGGAAGACAAGGTCTAGGAAAGGAGAAGCAAAGGCCTCAAACGTGTTTGCTCTGCGTGTTTGAGGAAAAGCAAAGAGGCCAATGTAGCTGCTTTGGAATGAGCAAAGGTTAGAGCAGGAAATGGGGGAGGAGGGAGCAGCTGAGGGACCTGGTGTTCTTTTCAGTCCATTTTAAGGAACTTGCCTTTTGTTCCAGTTGATATGAGAAAGCATTGGGGGGACTGGGCAAAAGGGTGACATGGAATTATTAGGTTTTGTAAGAATCACTTCTACTACTCTGGGTAAAATAAATGAAGGGTGGGGAAAAGTAGCATTAGAGAGACAAGCTTGTAGGCTCCTGCAGTTAGCCAGGTGAAGAGGATGGTTGAGTAGTAGAGGTAGTGGTGGTGGGGAGATACCAGACTCAGATATATTTTGAAGGTAGAGCTGACACAAATTGTTACACTGGACTTGAGCTGGGAAAGAACAAGACCTTAACAATATCTGTTTTCACCATACCCCATTTATCCCCAGTACCTCTTTTTCACTCAAATGTTTACCACCTGAAATCTGATTCATTTCAAGCAAAAGTATATTAGAAAAGAATCATGCTAAATAAGTACAAATAGAAAATAAAATAAAAACATGATCAGTATTCTTGTTTTTCCACAAGTAACTCAGGAAGCCAATATAATCTTTTTGCTAGATACGTATTTATGAATGCCGAGAAGGCCACCATTTGTCTTTGGCATTACTCTATCTTTCTTTTCAAGCATCATTACCTTTGCATTTTTCCCTTTCCTAGAAGAATGGAACCCTTCTTTTTCTGTACCTGGCTACCCACAGTCTCCTCATAGAGGCCATTCTGTTTAATCCCCTCTACTGGTCTAGATAAACACACAATCCACACGAGATTCGTAAGTCTTAGGTTGTCTTTTATCCATATTTTATAGATAAGAAAACGAAACAGGAGTGATTAAATCATTTGCTCAACTGCATAAACCTACTGACAATAGAGCAGGATTCACACCCTAGAAACCTGGTCCCAAAGTTTATTCTCTTAGACTCCAGATTGTGAAGCTTCACACATAATTCACTGCCCCCTCCTGGCTGGTAAAATTTGCTGCCTGTAAATTCCTTCAAGTCCTGTTTTGTTTTTTTTTTTTCTGGGAACACAAACCTGGTGAAGATTTTTATTTGGTAAATTACATGGAGCTAATCCATTCTCCAATTAAAAAGCAAATAAAAACAAAGGTGAAACAAAAGAAAAACCTGTGCAGCACCACTGTGCCTGTCAGTCCAATTGAAATGAATAAACTGTCAAGACACCAATCTACTTAACAATTCCACAGGTTACTGGATCACTTATTAATACTATTTTGCCTTATTTACAGACTCATTTATTATATTTTTATTTCACATTCTAAATTCAAAAGCCTCATGGAGTTTCTTAGACTTGCTTATGCTTTTGTTTGGGTAAGTCTACCAAACAAAAAAAAAAAAAAAAAACACATTGAAATCAATGCTTTTCTGTTGTTACTTAAAAAGTCTAGGTTTCCTCATCATTTTTATCCTCCGTGTCCATTTACATACTAGATTAAATGGACAGAAATTACAAGATATTGTTCTTCAAAACCTAGAAGTTATTATTCTATGTATTTGTTTACATTCAGTGTCACTTTTGAGAATTCATATGTCAGCTGCTGTCCTGTACATTTGTATGGAAAGTATTTTACTTAAGATTTTCTGATTATTCATTTCCTTTTCTTTAATTCCAGTTTATTCATCACAAGTGTAATTTTTTAAATCTAGCTTGCCTTGTACTTCACAAAAATTTTAAATCTGAAGTCTCACATTTTCCCTAATTTTATTAAATCCTGATGTTGTAACTTTAAATACTTTCCCAAATTATCTTCCTCTCCTAAGACTCTTCTGTTGTTTCTTCCTCTACCTTTCACATTCTGGAAGATGTATATGAATATATATATATATATATATATATATGTATATATATATATATATATATTTTCTTACATGCTGTCTCTTTGTGTCTAACTTGTTCCTAACCTTCAAGCTGCTAATTAAGTTCTTTATTTCATTTTGCATTTTTCATACCCAGCATTTCAACGTGATTCTTCCTTATGACTCCTTATTCCTGCTTTTTATTTTCAATCTCTGCTCATATCTCTTTGAGAGTATATAATCCCTTTATTATACATTTTTATTTGGTTTGGTTCATTAATACCAGTTAAGGTGCCATAGATTATTTCATTTTTAATATTTCATATATCAGTTAAATTTTTCAGGTATTGTTTTCTTTGTGAGTTCTTGTTCCCTGGTATATAACTACTTGCCTAGTAATGTGAAAGGAGAGGATCAAGCAGAATTTCAGTCTTATGTAGGAACTAATGACTTTCGTGTGGAAGAGAACCACTGATTAAAAATATAGGCTGACCGGTCTCTGAATACAACAATTCTGACCCACAGATAACCTCCTCTAACTCTCTTTCAAAGATTGCTATTTTCTAAGGGCTATCTCCCCTGCTTGTAATCGCCACTTCTTCTGGGTATATACATATACCACATGGTAAGGGCCTGCCAGAGGCCCAACTGGCCTAGTTGTGTTCCCACCCAGTCACCCTCCAGCACAAACTCAAGTTACCTACTGTGTGCTCCATGCTAATGATGCATCTTACTTTGATGATAGCATTGAAAAGAAACACCAAGAGCAGTATTGGGAACAGGGCACCACTAAAATATCTACTCTGTCCTATGTGTGGCAGTCATGCAAATTTTTTTCAATTTATTTATTTTTAAATTTTTTAATGTTTATTTGTTTTTGAGAGGAGAGAGACAGAGTGTAAGTCAGGGAGGGGCAGATAGAGAGGGAGACACAGAATCTGAAGTAGTCTCCAGCCTCTGAGCTGTCAGCACGGAGCCCGATGTGGGGCTTGAACTCGTGAACTGTGAGTTCATGACCTTAAAACCGAAGTCAGATGCTTAACCAACTGAGCCGCCCAGGCATGCCAGTCATGCTATTTTTAACCAAGAGATTACTAATTAATTGTCTGTTTTTAACCTTTGGTATCCCAGTGTTTCCTCACAGTTATTATGTTATAATCATTTCCAGCATTTAGTTATGGTGAGAGACTAAAATCTAAAATTAGAATACACACACACACACACACACACACACGCACACGCCTTTACACTATAACAATAGGCATGAGTTATGATTTTCAAAAATGTTTCATATATATCTTAAGATATTTAAATATTAACTATATGGAAATATAATGTGTTAGTAGGTTTAACATATTCTCATCTCAGATATCTCACATAGAGTCTTTTCATTACTAGGTTTGGAATTTGCTTTTTATACTTTCTCAGACATTGAATTTAAATTACAATCATAGATTAATATAGTTTAAAATCTGGTCCTAAGACTAAAAAATATGAGAGTGAAGTAGATCCATTATAAATGACTGTAAAATAGATGGCCTTGTTCTAATAACTGGCCCTGAGCTTTGCAGGTCAAGAAATTTGATATTGATGTACAGGGAATGTATTAGTCTCTCTTAACCACTATTTCTTCCATTGACCTTCAGGGCTCTCTTCAGAATCAGTATACCTCAACAATTAAATAACTATTCAGAATGTTGCTTCTTTAGCAGAGATTCCAGAAAGGAGATGGAGGTCTTCATAAGACATGTATCCCTGTTCCCCAAAAGAAAATATCCCCACTCGCCAAGTGAATCATTGGTTGCAAATCTGAGATTTTGTTTCTTTCTCGGACAAAGCTACATTCTGACATTCACCTACAGCCAACTCTGTGAATGTGTTTCTTTTCTGTGCTTACTCTGCTGACCATGTATTCTTAGTCAACCTTACATATGCTTTCATGCAGGGAGACTTTCAGCCTCTTGATTTTATGTGCTGACTCGAGTTAGTTGATTTCAAAGGTCATGGGAGAATTACTATTTCCAGCACCAGTTGACAGTACTGGGAAGAGATTCTAGTGTTTTGGATTACATTCCACCCTATGAACTAAAGAAAAAGAACATTGCTCTTCTCAAGAAATCTTGAGTAGTTGGCTTCCACTATATACCTAGGTAAAATCCTTTGGCATCTCTACCTTCCAACTTCTTCTTTCTCAAATACATTAACATTTAATATAACTTTAACATCTACAACTTTGTTAAGCTTTGCTATATCAAAATATAATTTATTGGACAGCAAAACGTGTCTAGACTTTGTATACATATAATGAAGAGATGAAAATTTCTATTCTGCCGTTTATAAGGATCCTTTGTGATAAAAGTGTACAACAACACAGTAGTACATCATATATTAAAACAGCATATACCAAATTCAAATTATGGAAATGGTTAACAAATCATATATACAAACTGTATCATAATATAAACAGGAATATGTGGGCATATGTGTATTGCTCATAATACCCATGCCTCCTGTGCAGCATGTGGAGAGATTTTATTCAGAAGATCATAAGAAATAGTATTATCTTAGTAGACTTATAATTTTATTATATTAAATTTCAGACTAGTGAGATTTTCTGTGTTTAAGCTGCTGCACTATTTCAGAAGATCTTGATTTTTTCTGTTTTTTTTTTTTTTTTTTTTGCTCTAGGGAAATGGTGATTGTACTTTAAAGATATCATCTTATTCTTATTAAATTAATACTTTGTGATTATTAACTAAAAAGAAGAAGCTTGTTAACATCTATCACAGCAATCAGGTCACATGAAAGTAGTATACACAATCATGAGTGTTTGTTCTTTGATAATTTTCTCACTTTAAGCTCTTAGGGGATATTAGAATAGCCCTTTGAAAGAAAACCCATCAGCATTGTATATATACCACATATATATTTATTAATCTACAGAATTTTGTAATGATATTCTAAAAATTTTTCAAGACTTTCAGGTTTATATTTCCATGTTTATTCATATTGCAAACTCATCGTTAGTTACTTTTACTATAGTTTTGGACTTTTAAAATACATGGGTGAAATGCTTAGTTTCGCTGCACAAACTGTTAAGCAGAAACAGCAAGACACCTAAGAACATGTTAGAAATGCAGAATCTTGGGCCCCACCCCAGGTCTACAGAATCCTATTCTGCACTTTAACAAGATCTCTAGCTAATTCAGTACATTTAAATGTTATAGATACGCAGTTTTCATTTGTGAATCTTGTATAGCAGCTGTAAAATTACTATGTGAAAGCAATGAAAGATTAGTAAAGTCAGCCTGCATGTTACCTACTTCTTATATAATTAATATACACTTCCAACAGTGGTTATAGTTTTTAGGTGAATGGTGTTTACTTGCCAGCCATATTGATTTCTTCTTCATTCACATCTGTTTGATTTTTCTTAGATACATGAATTCAGCAACCAAGTGTTGCATATGATTGTGCTTTAAAAATTCATTATGTTAATACATTTTTCAATCAGAAGCACTTAGCCAGTTTATATGATTCTTTTATTGTTCTTATATTCTTATATTGTTTTGTTTATTATGTATATTAAATTAACATAGTTTATATAAGGTCTTTTTTTACATGTATGAAAGGAGACTGAAAAATAAGAAGAGTGGAAATGGGATTCATTTGTTTTTCTTTTGGTTAACTAGACATGGCAGGAAATGAAATAAAACATACTTAAACTCATTTGTTCTCAGTACAATAACCTTATAATTTCAGAGACAGACTGTGGTCCACGAGTCACTCGTGTGGCTCATTTGAAATGTTTGAGTTCTATTTTCTTAATCCCAAATCACCATGGAGTCTACTTTTTTTTATTATTATTTCTGTAGCATGATTAACCCATTTTAATATTAAAAAGAGTATCAAGAATACAAGAAAAGACATTTAAAGAGAATGGATAGTCCACAGAGAAACATTTTAAGATGTAATGATTACATAATTTGCAAGATAATTGAACTCATTGACTCACACACTCATCTCTGAGTAGTGGTCCTTGCCTTATACTCAGAGCAGTCTAATGTCAACATCTTTATATGTTGTGTAAGTAAAGAAGAGAAGGAAAACTCAGACATTGTGCAGTATGGATAATTATATATATATTTTTAAAAAGGAATATACTTCATAATAATTGAGAGTTAAGTAAAATAATTTGACAAGTATATGTGTTTCAAATAGAATTTTATCCAAATAAATAAATCCATTGTCCCATTCATAGTTAAATGAGACATTAAACAGTGTAGGCAGAGCTTTTGCCTGATAAGGTACTTTTTGGGAACTTTTGGAAAGATTTGAGACAAACAGAAAGTTTGGCTAATTATTGCACAATCGTGTTTATAAAATGCAATGCTATGCAAACTATTTAACTGCATCACACTCATATATGTAGAGATGAAGTTTATTTGCCATGGATGGGTGAATATTTTTGATGTTATATAAGGTAGGCTTTCAAAATAATTGTGCGATGATATCTTAAAATGTCTTGACATAGCTCTAGTTCCATTTTTAGTTACAAGAGCTGCCTGAGTAAAGTTCTGAGTTACCTCATCATTTTTCCTTCATAGTGGGTGAAATATCCATACTTTATATTTGGCATCCTTTTCCCCCAACATCTCAGGGCTCATCTGCCAGCCTGGTTCTGATCCACATACGAATTGACATAATACTTCTCTTGGGAGACAAATTATGTGAGGAAATGCAAACAAGAAAACCTTTCCTAACTGTGTCACTCACGTCATTTGTGAGACCAATGAGAGAAGTTGGGTCCCATAATGAAGTCTAATCCTGAACGTTACCACCTACACTACTTAAGCGTTTGTAATAACTACACTCGATATATCATGTAACCTGGATACCTTATACTGTGCTCTTCTACGTAATTACTCTAGGCATACATTCTTGGTCTTATGATTAATCTTCACTGCCATCTATGGTCAATTGTTTGCTTTTTAGCTTTCATCCCGTTTCTCCTGAATAACTCAATAGTTCAGGGGCAAATGAACAGCCAAGGCTAGTAAAGGGCTACATGACAATTGTGTTTTGTGAGACAAGCCTTAGCAAAACTACTAAATGAAATCTTAGAATAAAAAGGTGTCTTCCCTCCAATTCTTCACTTTTCCCCTCTCCTCTCTCCTAGTGTCCTCTATCCCTTATGCCTAAAAAGGCAAGCGGGGAACTCGGGAATTCAATGTAATCCAAAGTTGCAAACAAATCACAGCTCTCTTCAAGTGTTTCACACTCCAGTATTAATTATCCACCTACCTGCAACCATAAAATCCCTAATTCCCCTGACATCATTAGAAAAACAATCTGATTAAACACTTAGAATCATGGATAGCGGTTCCATTAACAGTTTCCAAAGTGTGTGATTATTCATTGGATATCTTTCTATAATGTATAAATATTTGGGTAAATATTCTAGATTGATAAACGATTTCTTTCCTCATAGGAGGTATTCAATAATATTTGTGAAATTTTTGGTTAAGTCCATATTTGAAAGGAAACAAAACCTAACTGAATGACCTCTAAGAAATCTCAAGTTCTCTACAGAACGACTGAATTTCCTCTATAAAAATCAGATCTATGTTCAACATCCTTGAAGAATCAATAATCAGGAGAGAATTGATCAGAATTCTACAGGTTTTTCTTTTGGTTAGAAGTCAGTAATTTAAACACCTGATGTGATATCAATAGCATGCCTAAGGAATGGATACCCCTCCCATTTTTAGGCAAATTAGACACTTATGACTCTTCCCAATTCAGGGACCATAAGGGAAGCAGCTGGAAATGGCAAGAGCAGATGGGGGTAGGTACTGAATGCCAAGTGAATGTCTTTTCTTCATCAGGGAAAGGTTTAGTTTTGAAGCATGTGAATGTCAGCCAAGAGCTTTGTGTAAAACTTTGGCATAGAACAAATTAAGCAGAGCTTCAAAGAGTGATATGATCAATAATATATATATATATATTTCCAATTTCTATTTTAACTTTTTGACTGTTCAGGGTTGCTGAGATAATTGGTCATAAATATTATTTTTTCTTCCATTCTCTTTCCATTCCATTTCACTTACATCTTCACTTTTGGAGAGAGAAGCCAGGAGAATAATGTCCTTTTCTTAATGTATCAGCTTACCCTACTGTCTTTGTATTATATAATATCAATGGATAAGTGAGAGACACTATGAGACGACGTTGCATGAACAAGAGGGAACATAATCTGAAGGTGGAAGAAAAAGACTCTTAGGGAAGTTGAGCTTGTTTTTGTGCCCTATGGTAATAGACTTCCATTCTCTTAGATTCCTGAAATTGGGGCATTTGGGTGGTTCAGTGGGTTGAGTGTCTGACTTTGGCTCTTGTCATGATCTCGTGGTTTGTGGGTTCAAGCCCTGTGTTGGTCTCTGTCCTGACACTCAGAGCCTGGAGCCTGCATCAGATTCTGTGTCTCCTTCTCTCTCTCTCTGTCCCTCTCCACTCGCTCTCTGTCTCTATCAAAAATAAACATTAAAACATTTATATAAAAAAAGATCCCTGAAATAGACACCCAGGGTTCTTACAGTGGTAAATAAATAAATGAATAAGTAGATAAATATTAGTGCTACTTAGTGGAGTGGGGAATAGAAAGAGAAGAATTTATATTCTTGGAGAGAAAAAAGTTCTGTTTTAGATATTTAATTTGAGATATTTACTAAATCAGTTAGCAATATGAAATTAGAAACCAAGGGTGAGGCTCATACTGGAGTTATAAATTTTGGCCTAATCAGCATATTGATGGTGAGTAAAGTTATGGCATTAAAAATCGTCTTAATAAATAACGTGTGTCGAGCTATCACCAGGTGTCAAGTACTATTCTAAATAATTTTATTAACTTCAAAAAGCAAGCCTAAAAAGTAGATATTGTTACTGTCTTCATTTTAGAGGGAAGAAAAATTAGATCTGGAGAGATTAAATATTTTCTCAGGACCACTTGCTAGTAAGTGAACAAACCTAAATCCCAGTCAAGCAAGTTTGCCTCCAGATCACATGCACTGAGTCACGGTATCCCAATGTTCATGGGATAGAATTATAATAAATCATAAAAAAAGAAGTCCTAAGAATATAAAATGAATAGCCAACAAAGCATACTTAGAATGAATGACAAATGAAAAAGCAATGAGTAAGGAAGATACGGTATATACTGAGTAGTGCATAACTTCTTTACTGGAAGCCAAGCAAAGGACCTGCTTTAAGAAGAATGAAGTCATCAGTTGTGCTAAATGCTGCATAGATATTGATTAGGATTATACCTAAGCAGAGATGTGTAGATTTTATAAAAATAGGTTATTTGTATCAAGTATCTATTAGTTTAGGTCTAAGTAGTATTAATTTGTATCAAGTATCTATTAGTTTAGGTCTAAGTAGTATAAATGAAAGGGTTTCTGGAGTGGAGGAGTGAGGGGTTGTGAAAGACAAGAAGTGAAGTCCGTGAGTATAAACAATTTTATGGGAAGATATCTATACTGTGAGTCAGATGGCTTTTGTATTGCAGGAGAAGCATAAAACTTAAAGAAGTTTTCATTATTAGTGGAAAATATAGCATGCTCCAATGCTATTAGGAAAGATACAGAGGGCATAAAATACTTGATGTGATGCTGGAAAATTAGAGGATCCTTGAAAGACTAAAGTCATTGAATAGACCACAGAAGCATGATAAATGACTGCAAAAGTGGGACTTCTCAGACACCATAAACGCAAGAGCTGACCTCTCAAAATAAATCTCTTTCTATACATCTATGTATATTGGTTTTGTTTCTTTGGAGAACCGTAACTCATACAAGCATCTTATATGTCCTGGTCATGGAATAGACGAATGAAATAGGAGTGGGGTAATAAATGTTTTGCCTTTTAAGAACCGTAAGACACTTTTCTCAGCCACTGACTTCTTGTTTATTTACTTATTTTTAAGTTTATTTATTTTGAGAGAGAGAGCAAGCAGGGGAGGGGCAGAGAGAGAGGGAGATAGAATCCCAAGCAGGCTCAACGCTGTCAGCACAGCACAGAGCCCGATGTGGAGCTCACACTCACAGAACTGTGAAATCATGAACGGAGCAGAAATCAAGCTTAATCAAGCTTAACCAAGTGCCCCGGTGCACTCAGGTGCCCTGGCAGCCACCGACTTCTTGTGAGTATGAAAATACCCACAATAGGGGCACCTGGGTGGCGCAGTTGGTTAAGCGTCCGACTTCAGCCAGGTCCCGATCTCGCGGTCCGTGAGTTTGAGCCCCGCGTCGGGCTCTGGGCTGATGGCTCAGAGCCTGGAGCCTGTTTCCAATTCTGTGTCTCCCTCTCTCTCCCCCTCCCCCGTTCATGCTCTGTCTCTCTCTGTCCCAAAAATAAATAAACGTTGAAAAAAAAAAAAGAAAAGAAAATACCCACAAGAGATCAGAACTCCCTTTAATATTCTCTGACTCCAAAATGAGGAAATCTCACAAGAAATAAAAGTAAATAGCATTTTGCCTTTTGAATTTAATTACAAATAAATTAGCATCATCACATATGACTGACCCAGTAGGTCAATAACAAAGTACATTTTAATTTTTATTTGGAAAGTTATCACAAGGTTCTAGCCTTTTTTATGTTAATAGGGAGAATCCTTGTGTCTTGCTTGACAGTTTTAACATCTGCATACTTCAGCTATTTAGTTTTACCTCATCAATCTTGCAGTGCTGTTGGTAGGAAAATCTGATCCATGATAATTTAGGCGTGAGAACATCTGATACTCAGAGAGCCTGAGATTCCTGATGTGACTTGTAATAGCTAAGCATGGGATTTTCAACCCAGGTGCACCTTATCAGCATAACTATGGCACAAAATAAATCATGCCATCATACTATTTTTAAGTTACACAAATGTACTTTAACTTCTTCATTTGAAGTATTATAGTTAATTTCAGGGTAATAGTAAGGTGTTTTGAAAGTTTAATGTATCTGCTTGCTTTTAAACATACCAAAATTAAAATGATGTAAGAAAAAAATGCAACTATAACTTAGTACCGTTATTTGATTTTTATGCTACAAATAAATGCCCATTTCACATGATTATAGAACAGAATGAATACAAGTGGTAAAGTGGGGTTTTAATGCAACCACCAATGATTTTCCAAAATCGTACCTATTGAGTGAAAAGATGAGTCTAGAGGACACTCACACACACACACACACACACACACACACACATGCATATACATACATACACAGTCATTGCAAAGCCTACATGAAGGTCTATGAGAATATAATATTCATGTCTATTACTTCTTTCTGGGTATTGGATAGAGTGGCTCTTTGTAACTTCTACCATTTATATTTATGCTTTAGAGGGGATAAAGCTCTTGGGGAAATATAGCAGCAACCATAAAACATGGAATTGCTTAGCACTAAGAAAAAAATGTGGAGCATACTAGAGGTATCCGAATGAGGGTAAATAAACAGACTTATTGAGAGTTAGAAAGTATCTTCAGCACTGTACTTTATAAAGATTATCAGCCAGGGAGCTATTTAGCATACATGTTTTGGAGTTCCACTCTTTAAAGATTGCAGTTCAGTTGTTGAAGAATTCAGAAAGTTTGTACCTTTCAAAAATGCTCAGTTAATTCTGATTTATATCTGGGTATGAAAACCATTGTTTCATATTGTCAATTTATGTATTTGTATTAAAAACTTGGTAGTTACATAAATGGATTTTTAATTTGAATTAGTTTGAATTTGTAAGATAATCCAAGGAACTGCATATTCTTTTTATGTAATATTCCTGTCTGTTACTTCTTTTCAAGTGTTGGGTAAGATTATTCATTATATTTATCATTATCTAACATCATGTCTTCAGTAACTAACCAAGTTTTTCTGCACACATATTGAGAATTATATACTTGACTGTCTTGTGATCAGCTACAGGTGTATTTATAATTTATTTTTATGCATATCCATAAAAATAAATTTATTTTTTTTACTTTCCAGTTGAAGCCAAAACATATATCATGAATAAAATTAGAAGAAAATATATTCCAAATGAAAAACAGGTTTATAAAGAGGGGATTTATTGAAAAAGTTTAAGATCTGTAGTCCAAAATTAAGAGAAACAACACAAATTGATATAAACATTATGAAGTACAGTTCATTACACATCATCTCATCTAATTCCATGATTATATCATTATTTCATAAGACAGAAATTACCTAAAAAGTACAATACATTTTCTAGGATGCAGTATTTTGGACAAATAGAATATTTCTAGCATGAGAATATATATGGAGGGTGACAAATATGTGCATATTAAAAATTAAAAGCACAGCAAGCAAATATCCTTAGGCAAAAATGAACTGTTTACTGTAGCCAAGAATTTCCTTGGTTTAATTCCTGCTTCTCTCCTTTGTGTCCACATCTGGCACTGATTCTTTCTAAAAGCACTGCCAAGCAAGCTAATGAAATGCTTCTCTGAATAGGTATTATTTGGTTTTCATAGATAAACAAATGGTTATATATCTCATATTGCAATTAAGCTCTACCAAATTATGCACATACTTTCTGAATATGCACTGACTGTTATTATTAATATTTAGGCACATCTGTGTTCTCCAATCATATCATCCGCAATTGAAGAAATGCTAGAGCACATAAAACAGAAGTATTTGTCACCAATTCAGAAATTAACCATCATTCAAAATTGTGCCAATAAGCATATTGAGTTTCACTTTAAAAACTTATTTTAGATGCTTTCTTGTTAAGGAATTCCTTAGTAGAAACACTTAGAAGAAATGTTCAAGTAAATGAAACTTCCACAAAAATATTTATAATATTCCTCAAGGAAATAAAAAAAAATTGTTGAATGAATGTACTGAAGTTTTTAATGAAAGACAAACACCCATGGAAATCTTTATACTTTACCGAGAGTACATCTTGAGATTTAGAGGAAAATCTCTATTTCTATGGAAATTATCCCAGTTTTTTAAACACTTCAATTGGATTGCGGTTAAAGAATCTCCAGCATGTGAATTTGTGGTAATAATTTCATCACTTATTAAGTTTAGACTTTGAAAAAATACCTCCGATTTTGGTGGTGAAGCAATGGATATATTTAAATGCTCAATAGATACTAAATAAGAATTTCATTTTGACTTCAAATTAATTTTTTCCTACTTTGTTTTGGTTTTCATAGTAGTAAAAAAATAGTAATTCTGGCCTAGCATATAAGCCAAATTGTGCATCTCTATTTATGTATGTTATGACTGTATGTATCTATAGCCATATCCACTTCTGTATTCAACCAAAACCCAGTCCATTCTTTTACCATTTTATCTGTATCTAACTTTACATTGCAGTTTAATAATGCAGAGTTCATCTGCTCACAAATTCTATAAAACTTAAAAAAATAAGCTTAATAATAATACATCTATAAATTTTGAGGGGAATTAAATTTATTGTATTTTTTATATTAGTTTAGTTATTTTGATTAATGAAATGTTATTGTTTACTTACTCTATACAGGAAACTATGTTAGGTTTACTGCTTCCTACGTATTTATAACCCGTTAGAAGATTCAGATACAGAAACTGATCACTTTAAAAACACTATGGTTAGGTTAAAGGTTATGATATACATTTTATAAGAAAGTAGGAGAGGATTACCAAATTTGGAAGGATTGGATTAGAAAATTCTTAGAAAATATAGCTTAAATTGAGTATTTATGGATACTTTGGCATTAACTAAATGGCAGGGCTTTACGAGAGGAATCATTTTAGTTAGCAGAAGAAGAGTGCATTCAGGCGAGATAATGTTGCTGGTGGTAAAAGCAAATCTCATACCATGGAGGGCCATGAATGCTATGAAGGAATGAGGATTTTCTCAAAGTTTTGAGGCAGAAAAAACGACATCGCAAAATCTAAGAGTTGGATTGCTAACTTGTTCAGAAAAATGAAGGTAAGATTTGAGATAATTCAAGAATGTGACCAGGAAATTCAACATGGAGGCTATGTATTACTTTAAAGACATGTTCCAGTATCTTAAAATAAACACAAGCAAGGAAGATTGTGCTAAAGAGATAAAAAAGAGATAAAACCAGCCTAAGTGTTGACTTGTAGAAAATGAGGAAGAGGAAGTTGAAAAGAAAGACTTCTAGATTTCTGGTTTGATTGATTAAGCAGATGGTGATGCAATCAAAGGGGTTAGAAATTCTCAGTAGAATAAAAAAATTATTTGGGAAATAATGATGAATAATGTTATATTCTATTTTGGACTTGTTAGTTGTCCTTTTTTGGTGACATGTTAAAACAGAATTACTCAGATGATCATTTTTAGGGGTAAAGGAGAAAATTTTGAAATCCTATAGTACAGCACTAAAAGCACATAAACTAACATAAGAACCCATATATATTTTTTTAATTTTTTAATGTTAATTTATTTCTGAGAGAAAGAGAGACAGAGAGGGGCAGAGAGAGGGAGACACAGAATCCAAAGCAGACTCCAGGCTCTGAGCTGTCAGAACAGAGCCCAACGTGGGGCTCAAATTCTCAACCGTGAGATGGTGACCTGAGCGGAAATCAGATGCTCAATGGACTGAGCCGCCCAGGCGCCCAAGAACCCGTATTTTGTAAATAAAGCTCAATGTTGTTTATGCAAGGAACACTTTTTAAACATATATTATGCCCCTTTTAGGTGCTAAGCACCTGTATGATCTTGGACATGTCTTACATCTCAGAGATGAAGTAAATTAATACCCTCTTCTCTCCAAATCTATCTGTGCCTCAATTTCGTTATGTAAACATTGAGGAAAATGTTCCAATATCAAATGAAGTAATATATGAAAATCATATATAATATATAATGTATAAGAACAGTATATAAAATATAAAGGAAATATAGCTATTGTAATCAAAAGGATGGGAAGTGTAATTCCTCATTAAAAATTGCAGACTTGTTAAGAAACAGATATTCCATTTCTTTGTCTTTAAGGGGCAGTTTTTGGGGCGCCTGGGTGGCTCAGTTGGTTAAGCAGCTGACTGCAGCTCAGGTCATGATCTTGTACTCTGTGAGTTCAAGCCCCACGTTGGGCTCTGTGCTGAGAGCTCAGAGCTTGGAGCCTGCTTCAGATTCTGTGTCTCCCTCTCTCTCTGTCCCTCCCCCACTTGTGCTCTGTCTTTCTCTGCCTCTCAAAAATAAAGAAACGTCATAAAAAAATTTTTTTAAGGGACAGTTTTCCCTTCCCTGGAGGTAGGAAAAAGAAGAATGTTATCAATCCCACACTGAATTCTTTTCTAGACCTAAACTAAAGGATAATGGGCAGGCGTCCCCAGGAAGTCACACTCTGCTTACACTCAGTCACTAAGTAAAAGCAAAATCTATTTACACTTAATGTAAGTAGTGTCAGCCTAGTTTGTAGAAGGGAGAAAAAACAATCCAAGGATATGTCTTCAATAACTATGAACAAACTTCTGCCTAAAAACATAATTTATCTCTCCTTTTTTCTAGACTTTAATGCCCACTCATGTGGGTGAATGGTGAAAATAAAACTGACAATGTCTTTGTAATTATAATATATGTATCTGGATTCCCACTTGATTCTAAACAAGGTCAGGGAAAAATACTTGTTCTCTTAGGGTGCACTAAGTTTCTAAGATTCACATAATATGGACATAAAATTTATTTCCTAATAGTTTCTGTTCTGGTGAGTGTTACTGATTCATTGATGGATTTTCTAATGTTTTTCATGTATTTGTATTAAGATGCTTGATAATCATAAAGGACTTCAATTTAACCACTTCTTGAGAAAAAATATGTCAGTATGACATATTAATATTTAACAGTTAATACTTTCTGATTCAATAAATTATAAAGAATGATTTTGTTGATTTGAAAAATATTTAAGAGATGTGTGGTCTCAGTGACTTTTACAATTTAGAAATAAAAGTTTTTTTTCTTTTATTCTTTTATACTCCTTCTTATGTTTTTCATAAAATCATTATGTTTTATTATAACATTTCACTCCATTTATAGTGAAGAATACATTTTAACCACAAGAGAAAAAAAAACACATTTACTCAACCAAATATACTTAATTGATTTTTCCATTCTAACAAACTTACAAAGCTTTCTTAAGTGATAAAATAGATGAAAATTTTAAAAATGAAAAATACATATTTAAAGGCAAAAAGGAGAACATTAGAGATTTAAGCTCTGTCTACAGTGTGCTTTGCAAAGCTGATTTGTTGGAGCACTTAGCCATAGTCTGACTAATATGCTCTCAAAAATTAACAAAAAAACATGGGAATAGAAAATTGGTTTCTCTGGATCAAGGACATCATTACTATTCTTTACTACTGAAATATTTCCTTAAAGCACAGTCTGAAAGAAAATGGAAGTATTGTCATTTTCACAGAAAGACTGTAAACCACTTTGTGAATATTATAAAATGAATATTCTTAGTGAAGTAACCAAAGAGTTAAGTTAATATATCAAAATAATGTTTTTCTGATGAAATAATGCTAGAGCAGTTCAGATCTATAAACTGAAGGCAGATTTAGTTTGTAAGAAAAGAAGACCAAAGACGTGTATCTTACACTTGAAGGTCAATAGATTCAGTTTCCATCAGATTAGGATAGATGAGTTCGAGAACCTCATGAAAACTCTTCCTTCAATTTCTACTCAGTTTGTCTTTCTGCTAACTGATGATATCAGTTACAAGAGGGCAAGGTGAGAAAAACAGTCTGTAGGTAATCCTTACAAAAGAACATAAGGTGTCTGCTAAAAATAAGCACTGTCATTGTGCTAAGGTCTAATAGGAAGCAGGGTGCATGTCAGGGAACAGTTATGGGACACAGCATAGCCAGGGCTGGGGGAGGTAATACAAATCAGGTGTAGGCAGTAGTAACCCAGGCCATGATGGGTATGAAGAGCAAGAAAACATAGTTGCTACAGGTCACAGTTGGTATCAGGGATAGTTGGAATTAGAGAGTCAAGGTCAAGTCCAGTTGATAAGCCCATCTATTGAGATACAGTGCTCTGGTTCAAGGGACTAGACATGAATTCATTTGAAGCAGTCTTGCCCTAAATAGATAACTCCTTAATAAAAGGAGATATTCTAACTGTATCTGGGGAAAGATTGAAAGTAGCTTTAGAAATACTCAGATGAATCAGTTTTCTGGTTGACAAAGGATTTCTATTATTTTTTTATAATTCTTGTTATTATTTGTGAATAGGAGAGGGGGTGGTGAGACTAGTGCATATGAAGTTAAAAACAAAACAAAACAAAACAAAACAAAATATAGCCTCTTATCTGGAACTCCTTCGCAGTTCAGGTCCTAGGCACAAAACTCTGAATAGTTACTATTCCCAGGAAAGTGTCTATCTACTTGGGTAGGGAAGCATTTGTACATTTCTAGGACAAGTCTCTAGCAAATAAATCTCATAATTTCTTTGTATTGCTTTTGGTTGGATTAATCAGTCATTCTGCAATATGAAATTTATTGAGAGAAATAATAATCGTAGTTATTCAGGATGGCTATCTATGGCTTAAATGGATAGAATGAGACAATGAACTTTTTCTATTAAATTTGATATCATAGTTTCTAGTGATTTCTGAAAGCTAGTTTCCAAGGTGATTTGGAAAATCATTGTTTAAATACAAAATCTGAACTGCAATTTGAAGTAAAAGAATAAAAAAGACCAATAGTAGAGTCAATGAAGTATCTGATTGGTTAGTATATAGAAATAAAATCATTTCAACTAGTACTAAATTGAATTCTAGCCCATAATAAATATGAAAAAAAAATGTGCAAAATTCACATATAGAAGTACACTACAGGGTCATTGAATATAAATTAACTCAGAGGTAAAAAAAAAAACAAAAAACCTTTCAAGGTGCAAGGAAAAGGAAACAAACCATGCCCTGAAATTTTAAAGTGAGAATAGAATAGGAGCCACAATTCAGACCTTTATTTCTTTAATGGAAATGATTGCATATTGATATATCTGACGACATTGCCAGTGCAGAGGAGTGTGCAGTGTAAGCACATAAGTAATCATTAGAAACACATTTCTACCTTCATTCACTCATTGGGCTAATAGCTGTGTAATACCTATGTTTGTATACACCTCCACAGACTGGGTAGATCATTAACTTAAGTATTTTCTAGCTCATGTTGTTTTCCATTCCACATGTGCTAAGATAAGTTATAAATCAGCAGAAGCAGGGATATACCACCATATTTCCTGTATTTAAGCTCTTCAAAAGAAAGATTTATATCCTAATCATTATATTTCCATTGCCTAACCTTGCCTAGTGTAAAATGAAGTACTTCAAAGATATTTTTCAACTTGAATTGAAGAATTGTTCAATTAAAAAAAAACTATGGAGAACACATAGTTATTTCTACCTCTAGGGGTGTAAATGAACACTCTCTTTGCCCTTATGAAATTAATAATTAATTTCATTGATTAAATAATAAATAAAAATGGTTTTATAAATAGAATGTGAGTGTGTATGTAAGTTTTCATAGAGATTATCTTAATTAAGAAAACCTAACATAGTTATAGAGCATGTGTTCACCATGCTTGGAAACTCATAATTTTTAGAAATAGTAATCTGTCTATGTAAATGTAGTTCTCTTCTTCTGTGTATGTCATGTAGGGTCAAATAATTGGCCTTTAGTATTTTCCAAATAGAGGCCTGGGTGTGAATTTTGTTTCCAAGGTCAGGTAAACATGTACCAAACTACTAGCATGCTTAAAATGTCTGTGAATATTCTTCTTTCTATCCTCTCCATGACCTCTAATATTGATTTTTTAAATCTGGCTATAATACTGTATAATCTGGGTTGTTTCCTGCACCTTGAATGCAAAGCTTATCTTTGCATTCTTAGTATCTATAATAATGCCTTTATATGTTAGGCTTCAGTAATTTAAAGGCCATGAAATTTGCTCATAAGTACATGAAGACCAGTAGCTAAATAATTTGATGCAAGAAAGCCTTTTTTTCCCCTTTTTATATAAAAAGTCTATAGAACCACATCAAAATCAGTAGGCCTCAGATTGATACATATATTTAGTAAGTTTGTAAATGAAGAGAGACTGCGCCATCAACTTTGACACCCCACAGTAGTGCATCATTTCTCATTCTAAACTCCAGAATTAGTAAAAGTGTATTATTGCCAATGAGTAGAAAGTACATATTTCTTAGGTTCTGAAAAAATATATTACTTGTCATATTAAAGAGCTGTTCATACAATTCTGTTTTGAGAACTGGTAAGTGAAGGGAAAAGTAAACATTTTTCTGCTTTCCATTTTGAACTGTATTCCTGGGAAGGTCAGAAAAGGCGGCCTAAGACCCTAGGTGCTGAGATACCAGGGGGTTGCACCATATCAAGCACCACCTACAATCTCAATCTACTTGATTGAGTACAAGTACATCCTTCTTGTCTGTGATTTATACTAGTAATATTCTAAATATCCCAGTCTTTTAAAAAAATGAATTAGATGTAGTTTTCTATTGCCTATAGCCCAAAAAACAACTAATACAGACCTTAGTACCCAGATTTTGGTGTTTGCATTAGGTATGTGCCAAAAAAAAAAAAGGCAAGTATTTCAATGTTAAATATCAGTCTATATTTTAATCTGCTCGCCAGAATTTCAGGCACTGAAAAGTCCAAAGCATTTCATACAAATCAGTGGCATGCATAGCATTTATTATAATAATTTAACTGAAAATTTTATTGCTTAAATTTTTTTTTGCTATTTTTTCCAAAGACTATAATTTATTTAAACTACCCTCTCCCTTAAGTTTTAGGGGTATTGTTCTGAATCTCTGGATGATGGGTCACATGGTGACACATTTCATGGTGATGAGTCAGGCAGAGGGAATTTTTCTGAAATTTTACCAGCTGACTTGCATATCACAAAGAGTTCAAATATGTGTTAGAAGAATTAACAGTACATTACAAAGTTACTTTTGCAGCCTTATTAAATACTGTTCTACCTGAAATTATTGCTTAAGATTTCATAGTTGCTCTTGAGAAGAGATTATGACAGACTGAAAAACAGCAGGCACTATTCTGATCTTCGAAGAGTGTCGTTTAGTACTTTTTAATCAAATAAACTTTATTAAATTTTTAATGATATAGGTTTAGAAATTATATAGGTTTGTAAATAAATCATAGAAAGATCGTATGCACCTAACTAAAGGAAAAGCAAATTCTAGTTTATAAATTTCATTTTACAAATTTAGTTTGACTCGAAAGTGTCTTCACATATAATATATAGACTTGTGTGTATACACACACACACACACACACACACATACACCACCCAAATTAAGGATGAGACTTAATCAAAACACTCCATGTTCTAAGAAACAATACAGTGCAAGAATTGATATATATATATGGGTTATATTTTTATTCAGCTATTATCCTATTACATTAGTTATAAAATGATTTAGCCATTCACACAGCCTGCATTTATATTATTCATAATACTTATAATATTTAGTAACCTATTTTCATGATATCATATTCATAACATATATATATATATATATATATATATATATATATATACACACACACACTCAGGAAATATGTGTTGACAAAGATAAACTGAAAATTGAAAATAATTCCTGCAAAAATATGGTCAAATATAATGTTATTTGTCAAAGAAACATTGAATGTACCTCTTTCCATGGCCAAACTTAGTCTTCATTGCACCTTATACCAGCCTTATGTAAAACAGGAATTAAACCCATTAGTTCATCTCAGGGAAGACTGCAAAGTTTGTGGTTTTCTATGGTGATTTTTGGAGCAATATGTGTGGTATGGATCTCAACCTCAATTGGTTGGTAATCCGTATTGCCAATTTATATATCAAAGGCATAATTTGCAAATTCAGAATTAAATACTTTCATTAGATGATAAATGGAAGGGATGCTTAAATATGGACATATAACATTAAAAATAACAAAAAATAACTATTTTTAGTGAAATAAAATGAATGATTTTACTGAATTCTGAATTAGGTTAACTTTATGCATGGCTACTTGTATCCAAAAGTAAATTAATGTATTATCAAAGCTAAAGTTGCACTGGACAAAGTTAAATAGGCAAAGGTGACTTTATTTGTGGCTATTACAACAGAGAAAGACCAGAACTAAGACTAAGCTTAACTCCATTGAAAACAGGGGCTAGAACATTTTTAAGTGCCATGAGTGAGCTCATGCAGCATACTGGAAGAAAGTACTGGATGGGGAGGTTGATCAATGGGATGTGTCCAGCACATTGAGTTAGTACTGAGTTTGCAAATGTTTTTCTCTGTGATTGCGCCACTTGTGTTTGCTAATTGGCACTAATCTACCTACAGAGACTGGGAGATAGGGACACTATCTTCTTTGATGGACACATTTCAAAGGGCTGTCTTCCAGATTCTTAAGAAAGATATTCCTGGCTTATAAAACTGGCAAAAGCTTTTTAAAAAAATTACATCTTAAAGGAGCAGAGAAAGAATTTATAATTATAAATTTTCTAAAGTAAGTGCTGTAAGAAAAAAAAGGTCAGGGGCTTAGAGTGAGGAAAATTCCAGTCTAAATTTAGTCAAGCTGAGGGAAACTTTAAGGCCATCTTGGTTAATATCTTAGGAAATCCAAGAATGAAGTTTGAATTTTATAAGCCTTTTATTTTACATCAAAGATTCAGTTATATCCAAAAGTTTAATGTGCAAACAGTTATTATCCAGGCATAGAGTCTTACTTAATGCAAAATTTTATTAGGCTTAACCATAAAATACAGCATAATGAACATATTTTCTGATTCAATGAGTATGTTTATTGAGTATCTGGAATAAGATTAGCAATGCTAGTTCTTCCTTGCTCCAAGTGGGTGCCCACTATAGCTAAAACATGAGGAGCATATGCATGATTTAGATTGTGTTGAAAGGAAAGATCTTACAAAATAGAAAAATATATATTAATTTTAAACTTGTCTATTCCAATGTGTGATATCATGACTGCACATAGAAGATCTGGATATTGCATACCTAACTAACATTGAGCGCTTTTCTACTGGCGTGTAGGATTTTTGAAAATCTGATATTCTGTGTCACAATGTATATATGGTAGAGAGTATGATATGGTAGAGAGTATGATACTGCTAATATGATAAATCTATCACATTAGTAGATGTAAAGGGTTTGTCTGTATACATGCATAATTCCAGGTACTCCTCACCAAATCCTATGAAATTAGGCTTGTCCTTGTTATTTAACAAATGAAGTAATTAAGCTCTGAGTTCTACTTCCAACACCATGCAGCTTTTAACAGCATTAAGATGAAAAACAAAACCTATTTAAATCCTATATCTGTACTTTTCTCACCATAGGAGATGGTCCACAATGATTTGTTCCTTCACGAACAATAAAGATTCATTCACTTCATTGCTTTATGATTGAAAATCACCTCTGTGAAATGAAATGCTGACATTGTTGACAAGAAAATGTCCAGTTTTAGATACCATTTTTTTCTAACTCTTCATCCGTTAGCTTGAAAAACAGTGACTTAAGCAGAACACAGAAAACGAAGGCTTGACACACAGTTCTGTGTTCAGATTCCTAACTTACAAGTCCTTTGTATCAGAGCCATCACACCATAATCATTGGAATTACTTTCCATTTGTTTCTATGTTTCCTGAAAAAGCCCCTCTACTGTACCAAACACATAGAGAGGAAATTGAACAAGATTATTTGTCTAACTTAAACCCCGATATGGAGAAATCCATCTCAACAGTGCCTAGTAGTCACGTACCTCATGGTTTCTCAAAGTGCATATGAACAGTGTTCAATTGCAGCATGCTTTACTATAATATTGATTTATGAAAATATAAATATAGTTGTATGTTCTTATCATCTGAAAACACTATTACATATTAGATTCTCTTAAATGTAGCACAGTGGCACAGAATTCAGGTTTTACCTTCCCAAAAGACATGATTTTTGGATATACTAGTGATGTAAAATTCTCTACCATTTAATCATTCAGCAAATAATTTGTTTGTAATCAAATTAAGTATCATTCTCATCAATGCTGTCAATAAAAATGTTAGTCATAATGTCACAGGCTATAGCTGCTAAAATAAATTTCAAAAGCCACTAGATATTCCTGTAACATTTGTCTTTAAAAACATTTTTTTTCATATGCAGTTTCATAAAATACAACAGACCATACAAAAGAATTAACGATGAATGTTTTAGTAGGATTAAGAGTTTAAGATATTTGGTTGTGCCATGTAATAATTGCAGTCATGAAGTAATTTGCCTGTGTATGCAGTACATAAGTTATGGAAACATATGTAGACCATATTATGGTATTATACAGGAACTACGCTGAGAATCCCTCAAAAACATTGAAGTAAAACTGATGTAGGCTCAGAGATGAACTTAGAGTCTAGACCAAAGAATAAATCTGCTGTCATTAAAAATTTTTTTTCTTTATTTTGAAAGAGAGTGAGAGCACAAGTCGGGGAGGGGCCGGGAGGGAGGGAGGGAGAGAGAGAATCCGAAGTACGCTCCAGGCTGTCAGCACATAGAGCCCGACAGGGGGCTCAACCTCACAAATTGTAAGATCATTAATTGAGCCGAAATCAAGAGTCGAATGCTTAAATGACTGAGTCCCCAGGCACCCCTAAATCTGCTGTCATTTTAAAGTGACCAGTTGATTTCCAAACCCCTTTGGTGATTACTGTCCAAAGAG
The DNA here is from genome assembly GCF_016509475.1 of Prionailurus bengalensis. Taxonomy (NCBI): domain Eukaryota; kingdom Metazoa; phylum Chordata; class Mammalia; order Carnivora; family Felidae; genus Prionailurus; species Prionailurus bengalensis. The sequence goes on from NC_057343.1 coordinate 40,849,192, forward strand.
AGAAGGTAGAGTCAGGTTGTCAACAGAGTCCACTTTCTAGTAAAGTATTTCTATTAATGGGAAGCAATTTTAAAAGCCTAGGAAAAATAGTAAGTTACCAGATATCATAAAAAACATTAACTATGAAGTAAACAAAACAGTAGTAAAAAACTAGCATAGAATTAAAAAAAAAAGTTCCCAGATGATTTGCTTTACAAACACAGTAATTTTCAGAACTTCAGCAGTGAAGAAATGTGAACATGACAAAAATTTCTTAACCAAATTCAGTATCAAGTTGTATATGCCTATTTGGCAATGATTACTTGAACATAAAAGATCTTTGTCTCTGTTTTTGATTGATATAATTGTTATAGGTATCCAAATGTTCTCTGCTGATAAGATCTGTGAATTATTTAATCTCTAAAACCAACAGCAACATGAGAAGTGGAGCCTTTCTATTTGCATCCACAATTTTCTAATCTGAATATTGACTTAAAACCTTATGGACCCCAGTCTCTCATCATTATTGTAAATAAGTAAAACCTAATCAATAATGGTGAAATCACAGGAAATTAAAATGAGATCTGTCCTGAATTGTGCCCTACATTTGACAAATTCTGATCGATATGTTCTGGGGCTAGCTATTCTGAGACAAAAGGCTGCCATTTATAGTCTCTGGAAGTAATCTATTTGCTTAAATGACAACTTTTAAAGCTTTCAAAACCAAAACCTTATAATAGCTAAAACAAGCTGCTTCTAAACTTTGAATTTATGTGAATTTGAAATAGTCAGTTTGGAAATGATAAAATGAACATCAAATAACTTTTGATCCTTACAGAGCATCGGCCTAAAATTCATAATTAAAATTATTTTCATCTTTTAGATTGATCTCTTCCTGCATATATTTATATATTTTCTATATTTAATTGGAATGTTTTTTTAACCAAGAATAACCCAAGTTACAAAATTTGAGTTTTGTGAGTTGTCTGTCTTTGTAGAAAAATAGCTTGATTCCCCCAAATACAATAAAGAATTGTGTTTCAAAAAAAGAGAGAAAGAGAGAAAAAGAGATAGAAAATGCTATTTTTATATAGATTATTGAACTGCAACTCAAATTCTTATTTTCCGAATTATTAAAACAGTTATGGAATATCTTAGCTCAAAATGTCTTTTCTGTAGTTTTAAATACTTCAGATTCTCCTATTTTTCATAAAGATCTCCTGGTGGATCAACATTGATTTCTTCCAAATTTATTTAATACAGAAATTCAAGCCAAATAGTATTCATAAATATTCTACATACTTCAGGCAGTTAAGTCCCTTTCATTATAATAAAATTCAGCAAAGACTTTACAACATATACAGAAAAGATATTGAGGTAGATGATAGGCAGTCACAATAAAAAAACACCCCAAAGATAGAGCACCCAAAGAACTCGTAGTCTAATATTGAGGATAAGGTGTGAATAAATTATTCTTTTCCATTTGATATAGTAAATTAAATAAAGAAAATACATAGTAAATGTAAACAGAAAAAAAGTGATTGACTTTCTCAGGAAGAGGATATCTGCTGGATTTTGGAAAGGGCTCACTAATGTGAGAAAAAGAACATTATCAGAAGAGGCAATAGCATGCTTAGAAAAAGAGAGGCATGAAAATTAATGTGGCATATTCAGGGGATGCATATATAAAAGTGGCAGAATTAAAGGTGGCCTTATAGAAACTAGAGGATGATTGATAGGCAGGTAATAAGGGAAATTATACTTGCAACCTCAAGAGAAGGTTGCACTTCTCTTGCACTGAAGATTTTAAGCTTGCAATAGACATGGTAGAATTCATAGTTTAATAAAAACATGTCTATTAAGTTATAGAGAACAGATTATTGGAAGGAAAATAAAGTTGATGTGATAGATAAGGTAAGTGCTCACCAAACCTGGTTCATCTTTCTTTGTCAGGCACATGGAGGGAGTCTTAGCCTGTCTTGTGTCTAGTTCTGGCAGATAGGATTTGAAAGAGGTTAAGACCACGTGTGATATCTGCCCACTCTTCTCTGATGAAGAACACTCTAAAGCTCCATGTCCCTCATGTGGAAGGAATAAGTGCAAAAGCCCTAAGATGGATTTTAAAGATACAGATACAAGAAACTGCATCAAGGCCAAAATGAGAATTGCAGGGAAGAAAGGGGAGATGGGTAGGAAATGAGGTCAGAGTATAAGCCAAGGGCCTTATCATATGGGTCCTACAAACCTTGACAAGAACTTTGTGTGATAGGTGAAGTAAGAATGACGGTACTTGCTAGAGATGACAGGAACTTGAATGTGTTAAAGCCACTAAGTATTTATGTCAGCTTTCTCCTTATTTTCTTCTCCCCAAAAAGTTTGTTTCCCGTGTTCGAAAGTTTTTGCCACCTCTGCTTCACCATTGAGTCATTTCTCAAAGTTGCATATACGTTCAGTTTGCAGAATTCTAAAATTATTTCTCGGAAGTTACCTGAAGCGTTATAGCTGCAAAATGCCATAAACTTCTTGTCCTCAACCTCTCCACATTATTGGAAACTGATGATCTGCTTCTACCTGGTATTCTTTTTTTCTGGGCCATTGTGATAATTACCACTTATGATTTTTTCCATAATCTGATATTTTTCTCCCTGCTCATTCTACCTCCAAAACTTCTATCATTTTTCCTTTTTATTTTTCTTATATTTTCTGGAACTTTCATAATATGAACAACTAAATGGTCAACATGAAACAGATAAAAATTTCAGATTTATAAACCTATTTATTTTTTTGAGCTCCAAGAAATATTTCCAGGAGTAATCCCCCTACTTCATACTACAATATATTTGAAATTAAATCACTTTGACATTCATTCTCCCAGTGTGCTCCCAGACCCCCGAACTTTCTACTTTGGCTGTGCCATGTTTTAAAAAATCTACAATTAAATCTTGCTGAAAGTTTTTAAAACTCTTATCAGTGAGATTTTTTGTTGCATAAAAAGAAAAACAACATTTATAGTTAGTTAATAGTGGATTTCAAATTTTTACATAACTCATAAAACATAATTGCAGCTATATTACCTCAAAAATGATCAGGTAATGTGTTATTTCTCTCTTGATGCTACAACTAATTACCACAAACGTAGTGGCTTAAAACAACACGAGTTTATTATCTTATATTTCTGGAGGTCAGAAGTCTGAAATGTGTCTTTGTGGGCTAATATCAAGGTACTTGCAGGGTTACATTGCTTTTTGGTGGCTTTAGCGAAGAAGTGATTTCCTTGCTTTTTCCAGCATCTGGAACTTTCCTGTATTCCTTGCCTCAGGGTTCCATTCTTCTGCCTTCTAAGCCACAACTTCCAGCCAAGTTATTTCTCACACTGCCCTCTCTTGTTTACTATGTCTGCTTCTTTCACTTACACATCAGGACCCTGGGCCCACTGGGATGATCCAAGAGTCTCTCTGCATTTCAAAGTTATTTTATTAGAAACTGTAATTCCACCTACAGCCTTAATTCCTCTTATCCATAAAACCTAATATAGTCACAACTTCCAGGGATTAGAAGGTGGACAGTTGGTGATCATTATTTTGCATATCACAGTTAAATATATTCTTTTAAATATTAGGACACATTTAGAAATGAAACTCTTCTTAAACTTCACTAAGATTATATGGTACAGAAAATAATTCAAGTGTTTATAAGGAGAAGGTTATGCACACTATTATATATTTAAGTTAAAACTAGGAGAAAAAAATAAGGCAGTATTCGAACACAAGTTTAGGTTCTTTTTCTAGAATCCAAATCGTTTAGTAGAAGAACTTTAAACTTTCTCAGCACCTTTTATTATTATTTGTACTTCAAAATTATTATTACTGGGTGTTTTTTTTTCTGGTATTTTGAAGGTTTGCCTTTGTTCCACTTTATGTAACCCGCTCAGGAATAGAATCTAGAAATTACTTTTCCAGTTAGATGGCTAGATACCGATATTTCACAGCTCAATATTTTAAACATGGGTGATAGAACTATTTCTAGAAGCCCTAAAAATCTTATATTAAAAATAGTTTTCTGAAAAATAATTTTAAAATATTCAATGGAAATATATCTTAGGGAATGTAGAGGAAAATAAAACTGAAAGCATATTTGTCATAATGATATGGCAGCAAATGGATTTCTGTCAAATATAGTAATTCTACTTAAAAATAATAGCATCCTGTAAAATACTAAGAAAATACATTTAAAACACTGAAAAGTGAAATGTATTGATAATGCATGAGTGCATGATTATATGCGTTTTATATATATATATACACATATATATACATATATATACATATATATTATTTCTCAGGTGTACTGAGGAGCTTTATGTACAGTAAAATTTACCTTTTTTGTATGCAAATCTATAGATTTTTAATACAAACACAGTTGTGTCATCAGAATCAACATACAGTATTCTCGTTTCTCCAAAGTGGTCCCTGTTTTCCTTGGTAGCCAGTCTCCTAACTGTACCACAAGCTCCTGAAAATTACTGATCTGTTGATTGAATATGTAATTTTGCCTTTTTCAGAATGTCATGTAAGTGCAATATGGCATTCTTAATCTGATGTCTTTCACTTAGCATATTGCCTTGGAGAATCTTTCATAGTGTTACATTTATCAGTAGTTCATTAGTTTTTTATTGCTGAGTAATATTCCATTGTATGAATGCACCACACTTTGCTTCACCAGTTGAAGGAATTTGAGTTGTATTCATGATCAGGTCATTATGAATTAAGCTGCCATAAACGTTGTACAGAGATTTTTTATGAACATTTATCTTCATTTAATAGGATAACTAAGAGGAGAATTGCTAAGACACAAGGCAAGTGCATTTTAATTTAATTAATTAATTTATTTTTTAATTTCTTTGTGTTTATTTATTTTTGAGAGAGTGAGAGACAGAGCACGAACAGGGGAGGGTCAGAGAGAGAGGGAGACACAGAATCTGAAGCAGGCTCCAGGCTCCAAGCTGTCAGCACAAAGCTTGACACGGGGCTTGAACCCACGAATGGTGAGATCATGACCTGAGCTTAAGTCGGATGCTCAACCGACTGAGCGACCCAGGTGCCCCAAGTGCATTTTAGCTTTAATAAGAAACTTCTAAGGGTGCCTGGGTGGCTCAGTCAGTTAAGCGTCAGACTCTTGGTTTCAGCCCAGGTTATGATCTCAGGGTTTGTGGATATGAGACCCCTGTCAGGTTCTGCACTGACACCATGAAGCCTGCTTGGGATTTTTTTCTCTCCCGCTCTCTCTGCCCCTGCCCTACTTGCTCACTCTGTGTCTCTCTCAAAATAAGTAAATAAACAAACAACAACAAAAAAACTTCTAAAGTGTTTTCCAAAGTGGCAGTAGCATTTTGTATTTCCAGAGTAGTATTTGAGTTATAGCTTCTCTTCATTTTTGTTGCTATGGTTACCTTCTTTGCATGTTGTCTTACGTGTTTCCTGGAGACTAGGCACCAGTGGAGGATTTTCTCAATTTCAGACCTCCACTCGACATTTAACCATGTTGGATGGCTTTGCCCTATCCTTCAGCAATAAAATGATGTTGTTCGCAGTACTTGTATAGTTCCTAGTGAAGGCAAGGGTGTTTCCTGATTATTCTACTCAGAGCTCAGTCTTAGGGACGCCCTTTGTTTCAGGTCCTCTGTATTAGAGTTTTCTTAGATTCCTGTCCCTCCTTCCTATGGCAGCCAAACTCTGCTTTGTGTCTGCTCTTGATGTTGGGCAGTCATTTCCTACCTTTTCTCTTATCTTTCAAAATCTATTCTTGATAAATGTATAGGATCTTGGTCCCAAAATGATTACTTGACCATCTTCTAGGGTAGAACTTTTTCTTTTATGCTTATGTCAGTGGCATTCTTGATCTCATTGCCAGAAGTGGCAAGTTTTAAATCCTCTCTTGAGGCACCTTAAATTTTTGCTTTCAAAGAAAGTCCAAGGAACAATTTTATACCTGACCCCCATAGCCAATAATCACATTTCTCCTGACTTTATCACCCAGGACTCTCCAACACTATATTCTCCAACACTATACCCATTTTTTCTCATGAACTCCAGGTAGAGGGCCACTGAAAAAGAAGTTGCAAACGAGTGCAGACCCCCTTTGTGTCTAGCATCCTGTTTCTTTCAAACTGACATACTAGTGGATTATGATTTTGGCGGTCTGCACAAGCTTTAGTTAATTTCTCCTTATCTTGGATGGCAGCCAGATCCTCTTCCTCTCATCTTGTACTATAGGTAAGATAGTTTATGTGTTTTATTCTCCTCAGAGGTTCTGTCCCTCTTTGAAACTCAGATTCCTCAGTTTACTCCTAATGTTAGCTCTCTTGGTGGGCTCAAAATAAGTTATAATCTGTAGTTTACACCCAATTTTCTTATTGGGTTGTGAGGTTCTTTAGAGTTTTCTTTATCTCAGAATAAAGCAAAACTTTTGTTAAAGACTTCAAAAGCCTGTGAAATGAGGAACTATATTTTGGGGGGATTGGAAAGCTGTATTGATTTAAGTGGACATCTTTGTGAGAAATGATATCCAATGTTCTTTTTACTTTTGAATATTGAAATTTTAAACATATAAAAATGTATACCAGTACGAAGAAACAATCAAGTGTTTCCAATAATCACTAACACATGATCAATCATGTATATCTCTACGTCTCACCATGTTACCCATATACACACCAGACACTGTCATCTGTAGATTCCATGATGATGCAGCTAATATGTATTCTAATATCTCTCACTGGACATTTTAACCTCCCTGTACACTTCTCAAGACTGAGTCTTCATCCAGTAGAAAATGGTTACATAAAAGAATGGTAAATGAGGTAACAAGGATTCCCTTCATTCTCTTTGGACAACATACTTTCCACTTTCCCAGTTTCCCATTCAGGGAAAAGACCTTGTCTGTTGCTACTGCTGATACAGGAATGCAGTTTAGGACTGGCGCATTATATAAGGGACAGGCCCTAGAGAGGAAAAAAAACCAAAAAACAAAAAACAAAAAATTGTCTGCATTTTCTCCACCCCACCAACCATGTTCTCTGACAATGTGTTTCCTCCTAGATATTATTACTTCAATAATATATTTATTATATACTCAACTCTTCTAAATTTAAACTTTATTCTCCAGATCTGGTTATTTTAGCTACTACCTTTATATGCTTCCAAATCCCTTGCTTCCTTACAGTCAGTTAATAAACCATAACAATGGTAATGGTAATATCCTCCTTTCTACCTACATATTTTGACCCGGTTGTTAGCATAGACAACTTTTCAGGGTGCTTTAAAGAAAATCTGGGCCCCTCATTTATTTAATAAAAGACATACTTTCTCACCTACTTAAAGACGTTGCTCCAAGAAACTCCAAGAGTTTTTCTCTCTCTCTCTTTTTTTTTTTTTAATTTTTTTTTCAACGTTTATTTATCTTTGGGACAGAGAGAGGCAGAGCATGAACGGGGGAGGGGCAGAGAGAGAGGGAGACACAGAATCGGAAACAGGCTCCAGGCTCTGAGCCATCAGCCCAGAGCCTGACGCGGGGCTCGAACTCACGGACCGCGAGATGGTGACCTGGCTGAAGTCGGACGCTCAACCGACTGCGCCACCCAGGCGCCCCTCTCTCTCTTTTATATTATGTATTTTTCATATTCTTGTGATCATTCCCTCCAGTCAGAAGACTTTCTTTTATTCTTTCCTTCTTTAATCAACGAAAAGAAAAAGAAAGAAGTCTATATCTTTTGTGAGCTACTGACTTCTATTTTTAGCAGTACAAACTCCTCAAAAGAGCTGTTTATATGCACTGCCTCGGATGTCCCTCCCCCCATTCATTTTTAACCTACTTCTACCAGGATTTTGTCCATATTATTCAACAGACATTGCTCTTGTTCAAGTCAATAGTTATATCCACATTGGTAAATTTAGTGATTAGTTCTCAGTCCTCTCTTATCTAATCTATTTTTAGCTTTTGAAACAATTGATTTCTTTCTCTTCCTTAATATATTTTCTCTTATTGGTTTCCATTTGGGGCCTGCTTCAGTAGAATGAGGCCTGTGCAGTCATGCAGGCCCCTGAACTTAGAAGGATTCTGCCTTTAGCTTAATGTTCTGCTGTCTCTGTCTTGAAAATTTAAACAATTTTTTAACAGGGGCTCCACATTTTTATTTTGAGCTAGACCACAGCTTAGGTCACCAGTCCTGCTTCCTGTACACTGCACACTGTTTTTCTCCTGCCTTTCTGATTGCTGTGTCTCTTATTTCACATTTTTCTTTCATTCTTGGATCTTTGTCTCCTCTATCCACAGTCATTTCCTTGATTATCTCATTTATTTCTATTAATATCACCTATTTGCTGACAATTTCAAAATGTATATTTCTAAATTAGGCAGATTACTGTGCCAATCTCCAGATGTGTATAACTGTCCATTCAACCTTGCAAGGTCAACATCTGAAATTGAAAGCATGGCCTTTCAGCTCCACCCTGCTCTATCCACACACAGCCTTTCTCATCTGAGTTGACAGAGACTCTAGCCTTCTAGTTGTTCATTTACTTATATCCTTTCACTTCCCACATTTTTGTCAGGGAATAACGTTGGGTTTACCTTCAAAGGGTATTTAGAACCCCTTTGGTCATTCCACATAATGCAATCACTCTTTTTTTTTTTTTAATTTTTTTTCAACATTTATTTATTTTTGGGACAGAGAGAGACAGAGCATGAACGGGGGAGGGGCAGAGAGAGAGGGAGACACAGAATCCGAAACAGGCTCCAGGCTCCGAGCCATCAGCCCAGAGCCTGACGCGGGGCTCGAACTCACGGGCCGCGAGATCGTGACCTGGCTGAAGTCGGACGCTTAACCAACTGCGCCACCCAGGCGCCCCGGTAAGGCAATCACTCTTGTCTGAGCTACCATGATTTTTCACTTGATTACTGCAGTAGTTTTCCAAAAGGTCCAAATCTTTCTCTTTTTGCTGTCCCACAGTCTTTTCTCAACAGAACAGTTAACTTCTTTATTATGTTAATCAGTTCAAATCACATATTATGACTTAAAAAGGCTTACAAGAGGGGCGCCTGGGGGGCGCCTGGGTGCCTCAGATGGTCCAGCATCTGACTTTGGCTCAGGTCATGATCTTATGGTTCTTGAGTTCAAGCCCCTCTTTGGGCTCTGTGCTGACAACTTGGAGCCTGGAGCCTATTTTGGATTTTGTGTCTCCCTCTCTCTCTGCCCCCGCTCATTCTCTCTCTCTTTCAAAAATAAACGTTAAAAAAAAAAAGGCTGGGGGTACCTGGGTGGCTCAGTCAGTTAAGTGTCTGACTTTGGCTCAGGTCATGATCTCACAGTTCATGAGTTCGAGCCCTGCATTGAGCTCTGTGCTGACAGCTCAGAGCCTGGAGCCTACTTCAGATTCTTTGACTCCCTCTCTCTGCCTTCACTTCATTGCTCACACTTTGTCATTCTCTCTCTCTCTTTTTCTCAAAAATAAACATTAAAAAAAAAGGCTTACATGATTTGGTCTCCAATTATCTGTCTAGCATCATTTTCCCTGCTCCTTCTGAGACATACCAGTTATGTTCAAATTTCTGCCTCTTTGTTCTACTGCTCTCCTCTTCCAGAAACACTTTCTTTTAGATATATACCTAGCTAATCTATTGCCACCTTTAAGAAATTGTTCATATTTCAACTTTGCAATGAGGAAATGACCACCTTATTTAAGACTTTATCTTGACTACCTTGCATTCCATTTTTCTCTTACTTTATTTTCTATTGTGTGTCTCTTTCGGTCTCTCTGTCTCTCTTTCCTTTTCATTCTCTGTTTTCCTGAAACATTTGAAAGTAAGTTGCCAACATCACCTGTAGATATCAGCATGGATTTCCTAAAAAGTAAAAGCATTGTACTACATAATCAGAATGCCACTATCATACTACAGAAAATTAACATTAATGTTCTAATATCATCTGATAAGCAATCCATTTTAAAATGTCCTTTGCTTATTTATTTATATATTTATTTATAGTCAAATGGGTTTTCAGTGGAGTGGGCTGAAGGGTGTCTTCCAAAAATTCACATGTAAGGACGAAGAATGTGGCCTTATTTGGAAATGGGGTAATGGAATTAGTTAAAATGAGGTCATACTTGATTCATGTAAGCCCCAAATCAAGCAATTTGTGTCCATATAAGAAGATTAGAGGACATATGGAGATTTATACAAGGAAGAAGATCATGTGACATGCAGGCAGAGATTGAAATGGTGCAGCTACAAGCGAAGAAACAACAAAGATTGGTGGAAGTTTCCAGAACCTGAAAGAAGGAAGGAAGGATTTTTCCTCAGAGCCTTCAGAGGGTGGATGGCACTGCTTACACCTTGATTTCAGACTTCACTAGAGAACGGTGAGAGAATACTTTCTGTTGTTCAAAACCATCTAGTCTCTGGTACTTTGTTGTGGCAACCTTAGAAAACCAATACATCCATTATAAAGTAGGTATTTTCAATCTAAAGAGGGCTATGTGAAATTTTTTTTATTGCAATACAGAAGGGACTACTTTCAAAATTTTGGCTTCCTTTATATGCTTTCATAATACAAACAAGAATCAGAATAAATTATCTTGGGGCAGAAGGACAAAATTTACATAGGTTAATTGTAAACATTTTTGAATTTAGAAACAAACATACCTCTCTAAAAGTGTATTTATAGGTAGATGATTTTGCAAATGAAAGTATATGATAACAGATGATGTGTAATTTTCTGAGAAATGTAAATAATGGTACCCTTGAATATTAGCCATGAATAATAATTGGATCCTTTCATTTCATGGTTGGAAAACATTGAAGTTTAGAAAAGGTATAATAGTCTTCTCCAAGAGTATTAGTAGACAGAAAACTTGATATTTAGTACATGTTGCTTTCATACCATTCTTAGATTTTGAAACAAAAACTTAAACTTTACCTCTCCTGCATCCTCCTTCCCTCGAAACATATCTATTGGATTTAACCTGTGCGAGATCAACTGTGTAAGAGTGAGGAAAGGGCCAAGCAAAGCATCAGTTTTATTGTGGTGAAGAAACATGTAAAGAAGGAGCCAAGTGGGGTACCAACTGGAACTAAGTCAGGGCCAGATAGGGAGGTGACAGAGAATATCAGCACTTGCCACAGAGTTAGGGTCAATTAAGAAGTTGACAAATAAAGCATCAGTTGTTTCTAGGTCATGGCAAAAAGAGCCACTGATGTGACTAGAGAAGAGTGGCCAGAGAGATACACTGGCTCTGGCTTTCAAATTGGAGAAAGGAATCCACAATTAAGGGCTCTACATCATCCCTAGAAGTTGGAAAAGGCAAAACAAAAACGAAACAAAGGAACGACTACAGCAACAAACTCACGGTTCTCTTCTAGAGTCTCCAGAAAGGAACATAGCTCTGTTGTTGCCTTGATTTTAGCCCAGTGAGACTTATGTTGGGCTTCTAACGTCTAGAACAGCAAGATGATACATTTGTGTTGTTTTAAGTCACTAAGTTTGAGATAATTTGTTACAAAAACAATAGAAAGCTAATAGAAAAACCAAGTTCCTGACTAGTAAGAAAGCTACAAGCATGAAAAAGGAAGAATCTAGAATAAATTATGTGTGTTAGATTGGAATTGGAAGTAATGGAGTGAACTGTCATACATTCAAGACATGGATATAAATATAGCTATGGATTGATAGAGGTATCAATGTGTGTTTTGTGTTTGCATGTGTATATATGCACATACAGATAGATTTGTATACATGCGTACATGTGTATGCCATGCATCTGTGTGTGTGTATATGGGTGTTTTCATTTCTTATCTCAGTTCATTGATAGGGCGTGAGAGTAGCAATATCCAATTAGCAATAAGCATACTTTCTATCCAGATCTTGTCTTCTAAATATCATTTTTTACTTAAAGGAACCAGAGCTTCTAAGAAATACGACTAATTCCAGGACTGGGTAAAGAAAGTATTAGACAAATCTGGAAAATCTTGTGCCAGAAAGTAATAGAATGCCAAAAGAAGGATGAGGTCTTATCAAAAGACCTAAAATCCAACGTAAAGAGGCTCACAGTAGCCAAACCCAGGACATTTTGTGCATCAAAATAGAGTACAAAATTATAATATAATGAATAATATATGAGTTCACAATGATAGAAAGAAAAGAAAAATGGGAAGAGGAGCAAGTTCTACCTTGCAGTAGTAAGACAACTAAAGAAGTAGAAGAGATGAAAAAATTAGAAAATAATCTTTTGGAGAATATCACACTATTGTCTAGATAAGATTTTTATCACAGGATGCTAAAAATGTAATAGTTTAATGAGGGAACATTGTATTGTCACATTATTAAAGTACCTCTACAATTTTTTTAGTATTTACAGCACGGAATATGGAAGCTTTACAATGGAGAAGGGCAGCACCTCTACCAGCTGATCATAGTTAACATTTGCCAGCAGTGACATAAATCAACATCATGTTGATTTGATTGCTATAGAATGCACAAAGAGCACAGGATTGCATTGGCTGTATTTATGCTAAAAATATATAACTGGCATCCTTTTCTTTATATATATAACCTGAATCTAATCATGAGGCAGCATTAGATAAACCCAAATAGAGGAACAGTCTACAAGATAACAGATCTATAATTTTAACAAAAAAATTAGAATTCTAAAAGATAAGATTGAATTTTAGGATTTTAAACGACTGAGAAATAGCTTTAGATTGATTGATTCAAGAGATGGAGTGAACAAATGATACACCTGACTATGTATTGGATTCATTTTCTGTAAAGATGTATTTACCAATGTCAATTTTCTTGTTTTACAGACACAATAGAGGAGAATATACTTCTTTTAGGGAATAAACATTTAGTTATTTAGCTATAATGAGAAATCATATCTGCATATACACAAATATATGAGAGCAAAGAATGATGTAGTATCGATAAAATATTAACAAATGGAGAATTTAGATAAAGAATAAAGTGTATTTAAGTTTCTTTTTATTGTTTTTGTAACTTTTTAGTCATATGAATATTTTTTCAAAATTAAAAGTGAAAGAAAACAAATAGCAAATAGCGACCATGAATAATTTCACTCTCAGAGCTATTCTACTGTTGGTAGAGTTGTTTTCATCAACTGTATACCATATTAGTAAACATAGGGTTTTATTCCCCTGTGTTCATAAGAATTTTTCCAGGCTATGATTATATGTGCCCATAATAAATACCTCATGATATTCCATTCATCTAATGACATCTTTGAAAATTATGAGCATTTAAGTTCTTAAAATTTTATTGCATCTACATCTATTTTTGTTAAGCTACCACCCATTTTGATAGATGTTTCATAGATCAGATACATTCCCAGATGAACATCAGAACTGGCCATCAAAAAAGATTGATTCCTATAGATAACAAATGCAGTCTTGGGGGAAAAAAAGGTGCTAGAGTAAGAACAGTAACACCAAATCAGTGATCACTCAGTAATGGTTCCACCAAAGACTAGGACACATATTAAATCTTTGATTTCATTACTATCTTTTAATAAACTTTATTGACAAGCACTTGCATTGTATAAGTAAATTAACAATTATGAAAGGTTTCAAAAAACTTCCCCTTTTAATGATGCATAACTATGCAACTAAGCAACAAATTATTTTTTTGCAAAACATTTTCATGTCTGCTCCTGAGCACTATTTAACAATGTTGATAGATGATAGACAGATGATAGAAAGAAAGAAAGGAGATAAATGAAATCCTTGGCTATTCAATATTTATTACATTAAAAATTGAGAGATTATTATGTTGCAGATAATATAAACATGATAAACTAAAAAAGATATGTTGTTTTTACTTATCTTCTTTACAAATTTACTCCATAAGAGCTTTTAATTATGGCAAATACTGGGGCTCTTGAGTGGCTTAGTTAGGTGAGTGTCCGACTTCAGCTCCTAGGTGATGGTTCAGTTGGTGAATCCGAGCCTCGCACTGGACTCTGTACAGCTCAGGGCCTGGAGCCTGTCAGATTCTGTCTCTGTCTCTCTGTCCCTCCACCACTTCTGATCTCTCTCTCTCTCTCTCTCTCTCTCTCTCTCTCTCAAAAATAAACATACATTAAAAATTTTTAAAAATTTAAAAAATAACTATGGCAACTATTAATCTAGTGTGTGATTTATGAGTGGCACTACTCATAAATTTTATTTACAAAGCTTATTTTAAAAACATAAACAATTAAATCTTTTGAACTGACCACCATTTATTCAGTTATATCTGAAATAAGTTTACATGCTTTTTTCTTTTATTATTTTATTCTTTTTTTTTTAATATTTTTTTTCAACTTTTTAAAATTTATTTTTGGGACAGAGAGAGACAGAGCATGAACGGGGGAGGGGCAGAGAGAGAGGGAGACACAGAATCGGAAACAGGCTCCAGGCTCCGAGCCATCAGCCCAGAGCCTGAAGCGGGGCTCAAACTCACGGACCGCGAGATCGTGACCTGGCTGATGTCGGACGCTTAACCGACTGCGCCACCCAGGCGCCCCATATTATTTTATTCTTTTAATTGATTTTTTAAACGCTTTGTTGAAGCTTTTGTCAGAAAATGCACAAATCCTTACTGTACAGCTGACTGGATTATTCAAGAGTGAACATACACACACACCTAGCAGCACTCAGGTCAACATACAGAACATTACTAGCATCCCCAGAAATTCCCTTTGTGCACTACCACACAGGCCCCTGTCTCCTGACAATTGCCACTATTCTGGCTTGTTATATCAAACATTCATTTTGTCTGTTCTTGAACTTTATCAAGTGAAATCATACAGTATATACTTTTTTTGTGTCTGGCTTCTTTTGCTCCACATCGTGTCGTGAAATCAAGTGTATATATTTTATAAATTATGTTTGGATAGATTTTAAAAAGGATTTTAAAAATAGAAGGAATTTGGAAAAACCAACCTGATATTCAAAGAATATCGAAGGAAATAAACCTAAATTATTATATTTATTTTTGAGTAGAAGTTAACTTGGGTAATGAGAAAATCAAAAGCTTTAGGATATTTATAGTTACAATATTTGAATGTGTATTTTTCACCTCTGGGTAGTATTAGGAAATTCCTCCCACCTTCACAGCAAAGTCCATGTACACTAATTAAATGCAAAAATTCCCTATAACAGTATTTTTAGAAAACTAAGGTTTTCTGAAGAAAATTTAAGATAGGTTAATTCACTACCTGGGATGAATTAAAGACCTTTATATTTTTTTCCTTAAAAAGGGGGGATGGGGCATTGGACTTTGGTGCATATTTGTCATTAAAGAAATATAGCATGGCATTTGGCTGGCTTCCAAACCGTTAGACTTCCACTTGCTTCCCATCCACTAGAGGTGGGTTTGAAGAAAGACTAGAGTACCACTGAGAAAACAAAATATAAACACCTAGGAAAAAATTAGGAACACATTGCTCTATCACATGAGTGAAAAACCATCAAAGAATTGACTCACAATCTCTAATTTATCTTTTGGAATTGTTTCTCTAAATGATATATAATTGTCTAATAATTAAAAGAAAGTCCTGAAAATGACACCTGAAAAGCTTAGAATTTAGTGTATGCTGTGAAATCATAGTTTTTATATAGCTCATGTACACACATATACATACACATGCACACACACTCTATTTTTAAGAAAATGAATAATACACAAGAGATCACTTAACAGTGGAATTTGCATACTAAGGGGAATAAGTAAAGGAGCAGATGAACTAACAAAAATATAAAACTTATACAGGAAGTTTCTTTGTGGATTTTTTTCTTCCTTTGTTTTTATCATCACAGTTTGCAGTTACTGCAAATGTTTCCAAAGATATTTATGAATCGTAACAATTATCAACTCCTAGAATGTATATGTATATGTATGTATACATAATCATATACATACTCATATATATATGTGTATATATATATACACACATATATATGTGTATATATATACATACACATATATATGTATGTATATATACACATATATATGTGTATATATATACATACATATATATGTGTATATATATATACATATGTATATATGTATATGTATGTATGTATTTTTTGAAGGCAAGAAAATATGTAAAGAATGATGTTTCTTTTGTGTTTATTTTAGTGTAGATTTTGCATACACACACACATCCACATAGCTACTGGTTCAGAAAAACTTTACAATATTTCCTACATGATATTTCCAGTTTTGTATAAACACAATCATAAAATGAGATTGGTAGTGGAGTATTAGGGCATTAAAAAGTTTGCCAAAGTGTTACACTACCCTTAACTAATACCATTTAGTTTTTTTTCTCCTCTGCTTTAACTGTGGATGTTCCAAAAATTTGTGATGTAGAAATTATTATTATTATTATTATTATTATTATTATTATTATTAGAGAGTGAGAGAGCACGTGGTGAAGGGGCAGAGGAAGAGGGAGAGAGAATCTTAAGTCCTGATATGGGGTGAGCTCACAAATATGAGATCATGACCTGAGCCAAATCAGGAGTCCGATGTTTAACCAACTGAAACATCCAGGCGCCCTGCAATGTAGAAATTCTTAAGAATTTTGCACTCCTATCTTCCATTCTTTTCTGCTCTTCTTTATCAAAAGGAAAACACCTCTCTTTCTCTGAGACACAATTTATGATCTAAGTTCCACCTCTGAAATGATCTTTCAAGTACATGTTCTTCAATTATGTTAAAAAAATTTTTTTTACCTTTATTTATTTGTGATAGACAGAGAGAGACAGAGCACAAGTGGGGGAGGGGCAGAGAGAGAAGGAGACACAGAATCGGAAGCAGGCTCCAGGCTCGGAGCTGTCAGCACAGAGCCTGAGGCGGGGCTCGAACTCACAAACTGTGAGATCATGACCTGAGCCGAAGTCAGACACTTAAGCAACTGAGCCACCCAGGCGCCCCATCTTCAATTATGTTTTAATGTCTCCCAATTTTATTTGCTAATTTTCTTTTCTAAAAAACATTGGTAGCTTCCTTATTACTATATTCTGTTGAAGCTGTTGATGAAACTGCATTGTTGCATCAATTGGCATCTCTACAATTTCAAGTTCTACAACTTTGAAACGGGGTTCCTAGTGCCAGGTATCCATCCTCCTACCTGTCTTTTATGTCTTCAGCTATTTATTTTATTACCCAAAATGATTAATCCACATCTTTATTTGCTCTCTGTAGATGGCATTATTAGATAATTGAGGGGAAAATCATGAGACATCAGTCTTAATTTTTCTCATCTGAATGCACATCCTTCCTATTAAACCATTTACCTAACACTTATCCTTATTCCTTTTCCTAAGTAAAATGAGTGACCCTACTCGCTTGTTTGTCAGTCTCTAAGCATACTCCTTTCTATTCTTTTTTAAAAATACAAAATTACACAACAACCAAAACAATCACAAATGCATATATGCCACACTCACCCCACCATCCATTATATTGCTTTTCTCCCCGTTTCAACCAAATTTCTTGAAGAGGCAATTACTTTCCTGATCTGTATATCCTCACTCTCCTTTCAATATACGATCGCCTTAACGATTGTATAGTTTATTATGATTCCAAACAATTCACTGACCCCATGTAAAAGAATTACTCATCCCCATTTATTTGTAAGTTATTGCTGTGCGCAATTATGATCAATAAAACTCCTCTAACTCATGGACTAGTATCAGATTTAGAAATATGACTAGCTTTCATTAATGGAAATGAGCACAAATGATCAATTGTTTGTCCCTGGTTACACCTTTTTGCTTTTCTCTGTGTTGCAAGAACTGTAGGTCAAGACAGAGGCTAACCTTTCATCAGGAAGACACATGCTGAGCCATAGCCTATACTAGCCAACATGTAACAAAACAAGGAATAAAATTTTGTTCTTGTAAGCAAGCTGGCTTTGTTTTGTTGTCATTTTACCACAGCATACTCTGTAAAAATTTAATGATATATAAAATATACTAGAAGGCACAATTTTGGAGATCAGAAAAATGGTGAAATTGTTATGCAATGGGGAAACATTTGATACACTGTCAAAAGCAATAATGTGAAAGAAAGTCATACATCAAATGAACTTGTGGATTTAATGCTTTGGTGACATAGGCTGCAGTTGACAAGGTACTACAAGAAAGAAATGAGCTGAAAAATGATTGGCCAGTCACCAAACAAAAATAAAAAGGGAGCAGGAGGAATTCTGGGACTTTCAGGATTAAAGGATAAAATTTTTACTAATAACCAATCAGCTAAAGATAATATATAGTGTCAGTGGTTGCTGAATAAACAGGAATAGTCCAAGTCTAAAGTCTAATCATGAAGTCCTTTGTTAAATCTCTGATTTGATTTAGTTGACTCCAGACTAGTATTTTAACCAAGACGAAGGCTTGGAGAAATGAAAGTAAAGTTGTTGCCCCTCCAAAGAAAACTGATAAGCTCCAGTGACTTGCAAATGAATTTGGCGGGGTGGGTTGGGGGGGTCGGGGAGAAGCAACAACAGCAACATAAAGCATGTCTGCAAGAAAATTTTATGAACTATTGGTAAAAGGAGCAAAATGTAGCTTTTATGTGTTGAATTGTATCTCCCAAAAAGAGAAACTGAAATTTTTATTCCTGGTGCCCCAGAATGTGACCATATTTTGAAATGGGTTTATTGAAAATATAATCAGTTAAAATGAGGTCATACTGGAGTAGAATGAACCCTTAATTTAGTATAAACCATATGCTCGCAAGAAGAGAGAATTTTGGACACAGACACAGACACCAAGGCAATACAACTATGTGAAGATGGGGGCATAGATCGGAGTTAGGCTGCCACAAACTAAAAAATATATGGGTTTACTGGAACCTGATGGGGCAAGGATGGATCCTCCCCTAGAACCTTCAGAGTGAGTGTGCCCTGCCAGCACATTAACTTCAGGCTTCTAACATCCACAACTGGAGAATAAATTTTTGTTGTTTTACAACTTTTTTTTTTTTTTTTTTTGGGACAGAGAGAGACAGAGCATGAACGGGGGAGGGGCAGAGAGAGAGGGAGACACAGAATCGGAAACAGGCTCCAGGCTCTGAGCCATCAGCCCAGAGCCTGACGCGGGGCTCGAACTCACGGACCGCGAGATCGTGACCTGGCTGAAGTCGGACGCTTAACCGACTGCGCCACCCAGGCGCCCCAAATTTTTGTTGTTTTAAATACCTCATTTATCATTGTCCAATGCCTTCATTACCCTGATACCAAAATCAAATAAAGATGCTATGGAAAAAGAAAACTAGGCCAATATCTTTGGTGAACATACATACAAAAATCCTCAACAAAGTATTTGCAAACTGAAACCAACACATTAGAAAAATCACTCACGACAATCAAGTGGGATTTATTCTTGGGATGCAGGGGTGGTTTAATATTCACAGGTCAATCAGTGTGATACATTACATTAATAAGAGAAAGGATAAACACCATATGATCATTTCAATAGAAGCAAAAATAGCATTCAACAAAGTACAACATCCATTTATGAAAAAAACCTTAACAAAATAGGTTCAGAGGCAATATACTTTAACATAGTAAAGGCTATATATTAAAATCTTACAAGTAACATAATACTCAAAGATGAAAAACTGAGAGCTTTTCCCCTAAGATCAAGAACAAGACAAGGATGTCCACTCTTACCACTTGATTCTCTTCAACATAGTACTGGAAATCCTAGCCACAGCAATCAGACAAGAAAGAGACATAAAAGGCATCCAAATTGGTAAGAAGTAAAACTTTTAATATTTGCAAATGACATTATACAATATATAGAAACCCTAAAGACTCTACCAAGAAACTACTAGAACTGATAAATGAATTCAGTAAGTTCACAGGACACAAAATCAATGTACAGAAATCCATTGTATTCCTATGCACTAGTAAGGAAGCAACAGAAAGAGAAATTAAGAAAACAATCCCATTTACAACTGCACCGAAAATAATAAAATACCTAGGAATAAATTTAACCAAGAAGGTGAAAGACCTGTACTCTGAACAAACTATAAAACATTGAGGAAAGAAATTGAAGATAACACAAACAAGTCAAAAATATTCCATTTTCATGGATTGGAAGAACAAATATTGTTAAAATGTCCATACTACCCAAAACAATCTACAGCTTTAATGCAATTCCCATCAAAAACCAGCAGCATTTTTCACACAACTAGAACAAATAATCCTAAAATGTGTATGTAACACAAAAATTTGTATGGAACACCAATAGCATTTTTCACAGAACTAGAACAAATAATCCTAAAATTTGTATGGGACATAAATTTGTATGTATGTGCCTTCCCCACATATCCAAAACAATCTTGAAAAAGAAAACAAAACTGGAGGTATCACGATTCCAGATTCCAAGTTACACTATAAAGCTATAATAATTTTAAAGTATGGCATTGGTACAAAAATAGATACATAGGTCCATGGAACAGGATAGAAAGCTTAGAAACAAACCCATGATTATATGGTCAATTAATCTCTGAGAAAGAGGCAAGAATATGCAATGGGAAAAAGACAATCACTACGATAAATGGTGTTGGGAAACTGGACAGCTACACATAAAAGAATGAAATTGGATCACTCTTTCACACTATACACAAAAATAAACTGGAAATGGATTAAGGACATAAATGTGAAACAGGAAATCCTAAAAATCCTAGAGAAGAGCACAGTCAGTAATTACTCTGACATCAGCCATAGCAACATTTTCCTAGATAATGTCTCCTGGGGCAAGGGAAAGAGAAGCAAAAATAAACTATTGGGACTCTATCAATGTAAAAAGCTTCTGCACAACAAAGAAAACTATCAACAAAACAAAAATACAACCTACTGAATGGAGAAGACATTCACAAATAACACATGTAATAACAGGTTTGTATCCAAAATATATAAAGAACTTATAAAACTCAACACCCCAAAACCAAATAATCCAATTAAAAAATGGGCACAAGACATCAATAGACATATCTCCATAGAAGACATACAGATGACCAACAGACACATGAAGTGATGCTCAGCATCACTCATCGTCAGGGAAATAGAAATCAAAACCACTATGAGATGTCACCTCACACCTGTCAGAATGGCTGAAATCAAAAACATCAGAAACAATACGTGTTGGCAAGAATGTAGTGAAAAGAGAAAGGAATCCTCATGCATTGTAGGTGAGAATGCAAATTGGTGCAGTCACTGTGGAAAACAGTACGGAGGTTCCTCAAAGTTAAAAATAGAATTACCTTAGGATCCAGTAATCGCACTACTGGGTATTTACCCAAAGAACAAAAGCACTAATTTGAAAAGATATATGCACCTCTATGTTTATTGCAGCATCATTTACAATAGCCAAACTATGGAAGCAGCCCAAGTGTCCATCTGTAGATGAATGGATAAAGAAGAAGTGGTATGTATATATAAGGGAATATTATTAAGCCATAATACGAATGAAGTTTTGCCAATTCCAACAACATAGGTTGAGCTAGAGAGTATAATGCTAAACAAAACAAATCTAAGAAAGACAAATACCATATGATTTCATTGAGATGTGGAATTAAAGAAATGAAACAAATGAACAAAGGGTAAAAATAGACAAACCAAGGGGCACCTGAGTGACTCAGTCAGTTAAGCGTCACTCTTGATTTTGGCTCAGGTCATGATCTCATGGTTGGTGAGTTCGATCCCTGCATTGGGCTCTGCACTGGCAGCATGGAGTCTGCTTGGAATTCTCTCTCTCTCTGTGCCTCCCCCACCCTCTCTCAAAATAAATAAATAGACTTTGAAAAAATTAAAAAAAACAAACAAGAAACAGACCCTTAACTATACAGAAGAAATTGATGGTTACAAGAGGGAAGGTGGGTGGAGGGATAAGTGAAACAGGTGAAGGGGACTAAGAATACACTTAACCTGATGAGCCCTGAGGAATGTATAGAATTGTTGAATCACTATATTGTACACTATATTGTACACCTGAAAGCAATATAACACTGCGTGTTAACTATGCTGGAATTAAAATTTAAAAAAAAACTTAAAAGAAGTTGGCAAAAAATAAGCTAACTTAAAATTTAAAAAAATCTAGTTTATGTTCTTTGTCATTGCAACCCTAAGAAACAAATACACTAGCAAAATCTGAATAATACAGTGACCCTCAACAGTGTCCAGCCCAGACTACTCTCCCAAATCTCCCAAATTTCAGTATTAAATATCCAAAACACTATATTTTAAATACTTGTCCAAATATATACTGTATGCAGAACACATCATGTTCCCTCTAAAAACCCTTCATCATCTATATGCTTTTCCCTTAGTTGGTGTCAATACCGTCCAGTGATCATGCAAACCAAAAGTCTGGGATTAATTCCTAGCTCCTCTCCCCACTTTTTCTCTCACATATCATTCACTTTTTATATTACCTCTTAAAATTGTCCTAAATCTGTCACTGCCAAGTCTACTGTGGTTCCTAGGCTTATCCTCTCACACATGGGCAGTTAACTTGATGTATTAGATCATTCTACTCTTTTCTCTTTGCCACCATTCCCACACTCTAATCCTCAGAGAGTTTATTCTCATTTTCTTTTAAAGTCTCCTTTTCTGTTGCTTGTCATATTAAATTCAGTAATCCTTAGATTTTTTTCTTCAACCCTATTATTTTATTACCACACACATGATTACTGGGTGATTTTACTTACTCCCTTAGTAACTATCATATTTTGTTCTCTTACTACCTGCTGTTTGATACTCTGGAACCAAATAGACTCAGATAATAAAGGATCCTTTACTAGTCAAACTTGCTATACAAGATCTTGCTATTTAATCTCTCTCAAGAGAAAGTCAGGAATTGTTATTCAGATAGCTAACTTGACAGTGTTCAGGTAAACATTATTTCCTGAGCTCAAAACCACATTTTCAGCTGCTTCTGTGATCTCTCCATGTGAATGGCCACAGGCACCTTTGGTTCTATATATTCTAAAATGGACTCCTCTCCCCCCTCCCCATTTTCTATTTGCTTATTTCTATCTCCCCTCATCCCAAATAATATTTTTAATTAATGAACTTTTAACCATCCCATTAATAAGGTTTGAAGCCTTTGAATTATTCTTTACTTCTTCTCCACAGCTCACTATTAGGCTCTCTACCAAGTCTTTCATATATATATATATATATATATATATATATATATATATATACATATATATACACACACACACACACATGTATATGTGTATACACATATATATATACACATATGTGTGTGTCTGTGTATATATATATATATATATATATATATATGTAGTTTTTTTAATAGTTCTGAGCTTGTCTCTTTTCACCATTCCTAGTGTCAGTTCAGTTAGGTTCCTGAATGTTCTTTCATCTATATCCCTCAGATTCCAAATTTCTTAACTTAGCCTGAAGGAACCTTAATTATCTGGCACTAACCTAACCTTCTAGTATCATCTTCAAGCACTTTATACCATATCCGTTCAAAAGAATTTTTTCCCTTGGTACTGGTTATTTATATTCTCTCTCTCATTTTTTTTTTTCAACGTTTATTTATTTTTGGGACAGAGAGAGACAGAGCATGAACGGGGGAGGGGCAGAGAGAGAGGGAGACACAGAATCGGAAACAGGCTCCAGGCTCCGAGCCATCAGCCCAGAGCCCGACGCGGGGCTCGAACTCACGGACCGCGAGATCGTGACCTGGCTGAAGTCGGACGCTTAACCGACTGCGCCACCCAGGCGCCCCTCTCTCTCTCATTTTTAAAAAGGCCTGTTGACAGTGATTTATCAATTAATTATTATTCTCAATGCATTAAATTTTGGTGTGGTTGAATCTTTTATGATGTTTTCATTGTATTAATTTCTGCTTTTTAATATTTTTACTACATTATTTAACTAGTATTTTTACTGCTGTCTTGAAATGAATGCATAGTTCATTGAATTCCATCATGTAGTCTTCTAATGCAAGCATTTAGGGCTACAGTTTTGCCTCTAAAAATGGCCAGTTGTTTTGATACCATTAGTTTCAATATCATGCAATTCAAGATATTTTACAATTTTTATTATAATTTTTATTATAATTTTCTTGCTTGTCTATAATGTAATATATTTTTCCATTTATCTTTTTATGATAATAATTTCTTGCTAAATAATACTATGTTCATAAAAATACTCTATGACTTTAGTGTTCTGAAATTTTTTGAAACTTATTTTATGGTATATGATATGTTCAGTTTTTGTAATTGTTTAATGTGTGCTTTAAAAGACCATATTCTACAACTTTAACTATTTTGCATGTATTAATTAGGTCAAATACCTAATTGTATTTCCTAATCATACATTTTTTTGTGTGTCTTCTTTTTTCTCTGTGTGAGCCATCAGTTACTGAGAGAAGTGTTAAAAATCTTTCACAATGGTGGCGTATTTGTCATTTTGTCCCTGAAGATCTTTCAAGTACTTTGTTTTATATGTTAGAGGTTATGTGATTAGGTACACACCAATTTTGAACTGTTATGTTTCTAATGAATTTCAGCTCTGTCATTACATATCTGCCATTGTCCCCTAAGCACGCTTATTTTTTTTACAGTCTATATAGTTTTTTTTTCTTTTTTCTGAGATCAGAGCTAAAACAGCTTTCCTTTGGTTATATTTTGCAAAATACATATTTTTTTCATTCGTAGATTTTATATATGTACTTATGAGCAACATGCAATTATATTTTTGTTTTATAGTTGTAACATTTGACAACTTAAATTTAAAAACTTCTGATATAATTTGATTTTAATCTACTACCTTACTTTTCCTTCCTTATTGTCTTTGTTCTGTTTCTTGTTCTTTCCTTTTGTGGTAGGCAGAATTCTGATGGTCTACAAGATTTCCACTCTTTAATGTATGTACCCTGTATAATCCCCTCCTTTTTAGTGTGGGGCAGACTAGTGAATATGATGAGATAATCACTACATGGTGATATTACTATCAAGTTGATTTTGAGTTAGCCAAAAGGGAAATTGTCTTCGGTGGACCTACCCCAATTAGACAAGATTTAAAAGAAGGTGATGCATCACAGAGATGTTCTTCTGCTGGCCTTTAATGGAGAAAACTGCCATATGATAGAGAGAGCCCCAGGGCAAGGATCTATGAATAGCCTTTAGAAGTGGGTGATCCCCAACCAAGTAGCAGTAAGAAAACTGGAATGTTAGTCGTATGGCCAAAATGAAATTAATTTTGCAACAACCTAATGGAGCATAGAAAAAGATCTTTTTCTGGAATGAATTTCCAGATGATTATGCATCTGGCCAATGGCTTGATTTCAGCTTTGTGAGACTCTAAGCAGAGGACCCAGCTAAAACATGTCTAACTTCTGAACTTTGAAAATTTGGATAATAAAATTGTGTTGTTTTAAACTGCTAAGTTTATGATAACATGTTATGTAGCAATAGAAAACAAGTATATCTCTCTTGCCTCCTTTTGGATTGACTAGTTTTCACTTTTATGTATTCATTTTTTCTGTACTGTTGGCTTCATAGTTATAATTTAACATGCTTTTACTGCCTACCTTTGAATTATACCGTGCATTCCTGGTTTATCAATAATATTAATTCAAGTTTGTAGTACCCTCATATTCAATTCAGGATTTTAGAATACATAATATATATCCTCCCTCCTAAGACACATTTTTGTGAATTTCAGTCATGTTTATTTAAGCCAAAGAAAGTGTTACTATTTTATGCTATTAATATTTATATAGATTTTGCCTCACATTTTCATCTTAATTTTCACTCTTTTCATTCCTTCTTGCTATATGTACAAGGTTCCATCTCAGATCAGCATCTTTTGTCTCAAGAATATTCTTTAGTGTTTTATTTAGTTCAGTCCTGCATGTGACAAAATCTTTCAATTGTTTTTTTTTTTTCAAAAATATCTTTATTTCAAACTTATCTTTGAGGATATGTTTGATAGATATAAAAATGCCAGTTTGGCCAAAATTTCCAACACTCCATTTCTTGATCTTTAACCTCATGAATCTGACAAGAATTCTCCTCAAATTCACAACCTTCTCTTAATGGATTGCCAAATCCTATTAGAGGAAGACAATTCCAAATAATAACTTCATTTCTCTAATTTTTTTCTTTTTTGGAACTTTTCTTAGATCACTGCCACTTAGCTTAATCATCAATAAAATTGCTTTACGTATATATTTTTGGATTTTCTAGATGTTCTCAGGGGGAAAGGATTAGCTCAAATTAGTCAAACATCATTACATAACCAAAAAGACAGCCTTCAAACATTAAAAACCTTTGTTAAACAGGAATATCTAACCATGTAACATCAAAGTTCTGATATCCCGCCTCATTAGCTAAAAAGGAGATTATTGTGTAAAAAGTCTTGGGGCCCCTGGGTGGCTATGTCAGTTAAGTTTCCAACTCTTGGTTTCAGCTCAGGTCATGATCTCATATTTCATGTGCTGGAGCCCCATGTTGGGCTGTGTGCTGATGGTGTGGAACCTGCTTGGGTTTCTCTCTCTCTCCCTCTCTCTCTGCCCCTCCCCTTCTCTCTTTCTCTCAAAATAAATAAATAAACTTAAATTTTTTTTTAATAAAAATAAGTAAATAAACTTAAAAATTTATTTAAGAAGTCTTTTGTAAATTGGATCTAACTCATTTGTCATTTTACCCATTGTACTTATAATTATACTGTAATGTTAACTCAATAGTACTTGAGTATTCTGAATATTTGTTTTGTGTATATATATATATATATATAGTTTATCTAATCTTTCCTCCAGGAATTCCCTTTACCATTACCTTTTTTATAATTACTTACACTGTATAGTTGATTACAATATTATAAAATTCCTTCAACATCTTTATAGTTAATAAGGTTAATCTACTTTGAAAACTAAAAACATTGGATAAATGTTATTTGTATTTTGTGTGTTTTCATGTAGGCCGTGAGGCACATTTCAAAATAGGGTATTAACAGAGCTTTGTTTTGAGAATATTTACTTCTTTCTACCTCATTTCAGTACACATAAAACCATTATTAGTTTTGTTGTTCAGCTTACCTGGATGTACTTAGTACTTCTTCCCACCTCCATTCAACCTCATCTACTTCTCAAAGCCATCTTTTTTTAAAAAAAATTTTTAACATTTATTTATTTTTGAGATACAGAGAGAGAAAGAGCACAAGCAGAGCAAGGAGCATAGACAGAGGGAGACACAGCATCTGAAGCAGGCTCCAAGCTCTGAGCTGTCAACACAGAGCCCAATGCGGGCTCACACCCATGAACCTGCAAGATCATGACCTGAGCCAAAGTCAGATGTTTATCTGACTGAGCTACCCAGGCATCCCTTGAAGCCATCTTTTAAAGGCTGCCTCAACCTACTGCTTAATCTGTTTAGAAATTAGTCTAGCATGGGGCATCTGGGTTGCTCAGTTGTTTAAGCGTCTGACTCTTGATTTTGGCTCAGGTCATGATCTCATGGTTTGTGAGATAGAGCTCTGCTCTGACAGTGTAGGAGTTACTTGGGATTCTCTCTCTCTCCCTCTCTTTCTGTGCTCTCCCCCCATTCATGCACACTTGCTCTCATTCTCTCTCTCAAAATAATAAATACACATTTTTAAAAAAGAAAAAAAATGGGGCGCCTGGGTGGCTCATTCGGTTAAGCGTCCAACTTCGGCTCAGGTCATGATCTCGCGGTCTGTGAGCTTGGGCCCCACGTTGGGCTCTGTGCTGACAGCTCAGAGCGTGGAGCCTGTTTCAGATTCTGTGTCTCCCTCTCTTTCTGACCCTCCCCCGTTCATGCTCTGTCTCTCTCTGTCTCAAAAATAAATAAACGTTAAAAAAAATTAAAAACAAAGAAAAAAAAAGAAATTAGTCTAGTGACCAAAAACCGTATATCTAATGTTTTCTATTTGCTGCGATGCCCACTGATACTCTTTTTCTAAATACCCCACCACACATAGATGCCTCCCATTATCCATCATGTCAGGTGCAACATACACTTCTATAGATGTCTTGGGTATTTTTCTAGTTCACATGAGGCATGAGTTATACTCCCTTACCAGAGATTTTGTGCCTTCTTATATTTTAGTTAGTCCTCAGTCCTGTCAACTATAGCTTACTTCCTCCACCTTAGCCA
Organism: Prionailurus bengalensis; assembly: GCF_016509475.1. Classification (NCBI taxonomy): domain Eukaryota; kingdom Metazoa; phylum Chordata; class Mammalia; order Carnivora; family Felidae; genus Prionailurus; species Prionailurus bengalensis. Next base: position 40,877,399 of record NC_057343.1, read on the forward strand.
CTGGTGGGACTCTTGCTATCAATGCACTTAATAACCAGAGTCATGCCGCTTCTGACTTGGTATGTTATCATGACTCCTATTGGCAGTCCCCTAATAAATAGTTCAATTAACTGGAGAAAGTGAGTCAACCTTTCTAGGTCCTTGTTTCTTCATTGCTACAATGAGAGAAAAAGAATACCTAATTCATAGCATTGATGGAAATTCTAAATAATATACAACATGAAACAATTAATAACAGTGCTGAGACCTAATGATTATTCATGCAGTTATCATTGCCGTATTATCTTGGGTTCATCTGGTTTTTTTCTTTCTAATTTTGCATAGGGTTTTCATGTCTAGCATGAAATCATCGGTGGGATATATTTTGTGCTCTAAAAATCTTAACTACTTCCAAAATATATTAATTGTTCATATGGTAGAGGAAAATATTCCAAAACCCACTTTCCACCTGGTTCTATCATTTTCTCTCAAAAATACATTTTTAGATATTGTGGGTAAAGTTGTTATTCTGAGGTTTGTTTGTTTGTAACTTAGGCCAAATGGCAGAGGAATGAGAAGAAAAGGCATTAACAAGAAACAAGTTACAACATATGTCCATAAGATTTTATAAACAGTATGTTCCCATGTTTACCACTCTTACAAATACAAATCTTATGAAGTTGTTTGATAATATTGAAGCTCCATATTACAATAATCTAAGCTCTAAATAACATTGAGTCAATTAGTGAATGTGAATTTAAGGAATCATTTTTTTTTTTTTAATTTTGGACAATTACCTAAGAATGTGAAGTCAGGTCACAGTAAGAGTACATAGCTCAATACCATATTTCTTGCTCTTTTCTAGTGTGTGTCTTCCCTTGCCTTCTCATGAGATTGGAGCAGGATAAAATTGGTTAAAAAATCTAAATGTAACAAATTTTATTTTACAGTGTTTCAACTGTCTTAATGTGTTTGTCAAGATACATGCTAATTTTACCTTAAGAACAAATGTAGGTTAAGTGTACGGTATATTTAATTGTGTGTATGTCTTTTCAATACAGGATAGTGGAGGTATATGAAAACTTAAGAAAAAGTTGGAAAAAATGCAATGTATATATAGATCTTAGAAACAATTTTGTTTTCTTTTTTTTATTTCTTCTTCCTCCTCTATATACAAGCTATGTATCTTCAAGATTGTGTAAAGAAAATTTATTAGAAAGTCTGAACATCTGAATACCTTAATTATAATCTATACAATAGTATTTTTATGTAATATAATGTTTTCCATTATACAAAGATTGAGTTTGAGAGAGGTTATGTATATTATCCAAGTAAATGTTGCTTTTAAATGATATAGTAAAATTTGATATTCGTATCCACAGTATATAATTCTAAACTGAATACAATTTTACTAATTATGTTATTACATAATCACTTACAATTGTTAGTTTTATTTATTAAATTATTATTTATTATCTGTTATTTAAGCATTACTTATTGTTAAATTATTAGTTATAATTTAACTAATGAGTAGGCCACAAGTTAATAGGAGTCAATTTATGTCATACTCTCACGTGAGGCACTATATAAAATGATCTCTTGGAAATTCTTGAAACCATATATATTTATGAAATAAATTAGTTTAGGACTATTAATTTTCACATACCCTCCATTTTTTATTATTATTGTCATAAATCTAATTATATTTTTCAACCCTGCAACTTGGCAACAGTGGCAGACTATTAGTGGCCTTCATAAGCAATATATTTTGGTAGACACATCCTTAGGTAGTCTACTGTCACAGCAGGTCAGCTTGGCCATGTGATATACTTTAAACTATGTGGCATCAACAAGAATGGTACAAACAGAGGTTTGATAACTGCTTGTACATTGGGACTTGCCCTCCACATTCTCTTTTGGATCTCTAAGCCTCTATGTGTAGATATCTAGTGACTCTGTTGTAATATTCACATGGGGTGGGGGAGGGAAGGTGTTCTGTTAGCTCCCAGATGCTCCAGCTCTCTCAGGTTCTCAGGTGAGGCTCCAAACATGAAGGAAGAAGCCATCTTGAACATCCTATCCCTATCAGACACCACAGGGAACAGATCTGTGCCCAGTTCCAGTGGCAGAATAATTCAGAACAAAAATTTGTTATTGCACTTAAGTCTTTAAGTTTTGGAGTGATCTTGTGCAGCAATAGAGAACTGGATCAGCAATATAATGATTATTCTATGAGCAAACAATCGTTTATGTTCATCCACATTTATACTACCTTATTTGTTCACCTTTAAAAAGCTATATCATAATCCTTTCTTCTAGAATATTTTTTGTTCTTCATGAAATGAATCTATTTGAAGGTTCTTCAGTGACGTCTCAGATTTTGTTTGTATGAAAATGCCTTGATTTTGTTCCATTTTAGATTGATGACTTACCTTGACCCATTCTTTACTGTCACCACTTTGAAGATAATTCACTCTCTTTGTGATTTTATTAGACTATTGGCTGCTGTTAATGAGTCTAATTATATTCTGTTGTAGGCAGTCTTCCCTTTGTCCCTAGTTACTTTCTTGCTCATCTTTTGCATTTTTATTCTATAGTTTCACTGTGATGTGACTGGGTGTATTTTTCTTTACTTTTGCTTCGTATTTGTTTTCTTTCAGTTGGAATGTGACTGAATCACATGCTACGTCAATTCTGGACAAATCCCAATCATTATATGTTCAAGTTCGGCTTCTCCTTTATTCTCTGTCTCTTATCCTCTTGGATATTAATTTAGGCTTAGTAGGAATTTTGATTCTATTCCATTTTCTCAAAACCTATGAGTCATATTCTCCTTTTATTTATATTATTCAAAACATTTTCTGTTCTAACTTCTATTCTGTGTTCACTAATTGTTCTGTGTCTTCAGTATAATACATACACTTATACATGCATATATCTTCCTTTCAAAGTCTGTTTTTGTTCCTTTATCACACCTGCATGGTCTGATGTAGTAGTATTTTTTTATGTTTTCAATTCAATTTATTATTTTAAATATTGATTTGTACATCCGTATTTCATAAGGCCACTGTGGATTCCAAGTCACTGGATTTTAAATTCTGTTGACTGTCACTACCAGAAGTCTGTTCAAGGAAATTTTCTTTCTTTTTTTTTTTTCTGGCAAGTTGTCCTTTTATTTTTTTTTCTCAGCTTTATTCAGGTATAATCGACAAATAAAATTACAATATATGTAAGGTGTACAATGTGATGATCTGATATACATTGTAGAAGGATTTCCACCAACAAGTTAACACATCTGTCATCTCACATATTTCCTCTTTTTTGTGTAGATCACATAAGTTCTACTGTTATTAATTTCAAAACTATAATAGTGTCGTCAATTATAGTCACCATGTAATACATTAGATACTTACTCATCTCAGAGAAATTTTCTTGAATTTTGATTCTGTGCTTTGTGGCTGCTCTAAATCTGGGAGAACACTAATGGGCCTTATTGAGTTGCTTTTCTCCAAAGAGTACTTGCTTTTGCTAAAGCCAGGGCATTTTCTGTTGGCAACTGCTTCAATTTAACTTTTAAGCTTTGAATATTCCAGACCATATGAGTAATATGTGCTTTTAAGGCTGTGTCTATTTATCCCGGAAGATGTTTTTTACCTGCCAAGAGCCATGGCTGAGGTCATGGAAATTGTATATAATCTGTTCCTTTGCCTGCTGCTTCATGTGATAGTCTCAGATCTAGTAAAGGCACAAAACCTGTCTTTAGTCCTCATCACAGATGCAAAAACATGTCTCTATTTTTCTGTATGACAAATGTCAAGCAAGAGTCTTGTTTTTGTTTTGTTTTGTCTGTTTCAACATTTAGTTTTCTTAGCATTCTGGATTCCTCTTGCCTCTGTATTGACGACACTAGATTTCCTTTTCCTTTTTTTTTCTTCTTTCCTTTTCTTCTTGTGAGCTCTGCTATGTGATTAAAATTGCATTTATTGAAATTTACCCAATATGTAGGTGTTTTGTGCCACGATGTTTCTTGCATGGCTGACCATATTGACTGAAAATGGCATTTCTATTTTTTATTCTCCTTTTATGACATATTATGTTTCAGTATTCTTATTCAAACTTACATTTAAATTTTTAATATTTAAATAATCTTTTTATCTATTATTTAGAGTTATTTTAGGTTATTTGTTTAGTTCATCAACTACGTACTTGTCACAGATCTTTTAATCCTACAATTTAGATCAGTAATCAGCCAGTATTTCATTAATATATTTACATTATTTATGTAATTTTTCTAGAAAATCTATGCAATTAATTTTGTACTTGTGGATATCATTTCATTTGATTTATCAGTGAAAATATGAAGCATTGCACGAGCAGCTAAATCAATAGAAGTGTATTATCTTATATAACAGGAAGTTTGAAGGTATGCTGTTTTAGGTTTAATTATTCCAGCCACAGGGTAACATCAAGACCTTAATGCTCTCCATTTTTCTGTTCTGCCATTTCCTGTGTATTGGCTGTCAACCTCAAGTTTGTGTACTTATGATCACAAGATAATTTCTGCCAGCTCAAGCTTTAACTTCCTACCCGGGCAGCAACTCTTGATTAGAAGAACTGCAACTATGATTGGTTTTTCCTATGCATACACTTCTGTCAGATATTTAAGCGACATCAAGATTCTATTAACTGTGGAAGTAGGAGACTCACTATGGTATGAAAAAGTAATGGAGTCTGCTACAACATCCTTTAGTATATAGTAAATGCTTTGTGAATATGATAGATATCAGTCTTTTTTATAAAGTAAATGTAACTATATGTATTTTATATATGTATATATGTCTTATATATTTTATATATAATATATTAGACTTCATTTTATACATTTAAAAATATACATTATATATATTATATATACAAATAATTAAGTCACCCCTGACTCTTTGAAATTAAGGCTGTGCTTAACATTCTGATTTATAAAATACTACTGGAAAAGACAGAATTTTAGAGTAAAAACTGTCTGAAATGTGTATCTACAACAACAGCACAATGAATGTGAGGATCACTGTTCTATATATCAAAGAAAGCTAAATATCTCACAAGTATAAAGGATATTTGACTTTGCATTCCTAAAGATAATTCAGCGTCACAGTTATATTAGACAAAACATGAAAATACAAAACAAATAATAGAGCAACAGCTGAGAAAACTACAAAATAAAAATATTTGAAAATAGTATATTAGATTTATATACCTTTTAATAGTTTCACTTGATTTTTTTTTAAATGAAGAAAAAATGATTATTCAAACCATTCAAACCAAACAAATTTAATTGAATTTGTCTTGGGTAAAAATAAAGTTGAAGAGAAGATAGATTTTTTTTCCCCAAATAACAACATTCTTTGAAATGCAGTGCTTATACAAAATATACATGGAGCTTAATGTCAAGTAATACTTTGATTCAATCTACTTTTCTTTACTTAATAACTTTCTCACTTTGAGCAAATAATTGAAACAATATGACTATTAGTTTTTCTATGAGAATAGGATTAGTTATAGTTTGGATTGGTAGGGAAAGATTCCATGTAATCTGCTTCTTAAAGGAGGATAAATCATGTGCAACTTGAGGAGTGACACAGACCTTGCTCTTTTCTAGGAGGGAAAATCTGTAAATTCAGCCAAATATCCCAGAGAAGCTAAAAAAGCATATTTTAGAAGACATTGAAACAAGTATGAAGTATGAAATAAATCAATGTCATACTTGGCATTAGAGTCAGCCAGCAAGTAGTCTGTTAGGTAGGTCATCTAGAAATCTGCAAACCCTAGTATCAATATTTTAAAAAACGATCCTGGGGCACTTGGGTGACTCTGTCGGTTGAGTATCCAACTTGGACTTAGGTCATGATCTCACAGTTCGTGGGTTCGAGCCCTGCATTGGGCTCTGTGGTAACAACTCAAAGCCTAGAGCCTGCTTCAGATTCTGGGTCTCCCTCTCTCTCTGCCCCTCCCCTGCTTGTGCTCTGTTTCTCTCAAAAATAAATAAACATAAAAACAAATTTTAAAAATAAAAAATAAAAAGTGATCCAAATTTCTATTGGAATACCTACAGAAATTATATTAATTAGCTCAAGCTGCCAAAACAAAATACCATACCATAGATTGAGTGGCTTAAACAACAGAAGTTTATTTTCAGCTACAACCCATACTACATAGAACATATGAAAACCCACTGAATAAATTAAAAATCAATAAATACACATTTGATACAAACAAGTTAAAGAGAATGTAATGCCCTTTCTTGCACCATAAACTCGCCGTATAAATTTAGAAGATATGGTGACATTATAAACTGACTATCTGGTAACAACCATTATAATTGATTTAGAGAAGGGCTAACACTTGATGATAAAACTATTGGGAAATAGTCTGATGAGTAATGGATAATTTACATGGTCTCAACATATCTATTATATTAATTTCAATGGGAAGAAGTTGACATAATGTGCCTTCTGATATAATTTATTGAGAAGAACACAGCATCCCTTCTGTGACATTCCTGTTATTAAATGCATAACATCATTTAAATTATGGGGAAACATGAGACAAACCCACATTGGTCAACATTCTACAAAATAATTTCTGTGTACTCTTTGAAATTATCAGTGCCTCTTTAAAAGTAAAAGCAAAACTGAGAAATTTCTCTTTAGTAAAGGAGATTGTTGAGAAGCAGTGTGATCCACGATTTCTTTTACTGTAATGTTACTGAGAAAATGGAAATCTGAATTAATGCTATAGACAATACTATTTATATAACTTTCCTGTGCTTATGTACGAAAATATTTTTGTTTAGGAAATACACACCGAAGTTTATGCATAAAGAGAAGTACTGTTTTCTAATTAAAATACTATAAAATATGCAGAAAGAGAATGATAAAGCAAACGTGGTTTAAAGGTTGACATTTGGGGAAGCTGAGTGAAGTGGAAGTTGGGATTTTTTGTATTATTCTTGTAACCTCTCTGTGCCAGGTATTTTGTCAAAATAAAAATTTAAAAGAACAATAAGGGTTTTCAATATTTTTTATAATCTGTCTCTTTCATTTTTTTATTTCTACACCAGGCAAGTGACTTTTACAAAAGCTTTAACTCTGTCTTTGAAACCTCTGCATCTAGACAATGATAGGTCACCTTCAGTAACTGACCTTGTTGACTACTCACCTGCAGGAAGATGTCTGGCTAAAGAGAAGAAAACTTAGATTATGTGTCTTTCCCATACAATATTTCTTTCATTGATTATTATTACTCCAGAAATACTTGGCAAGGGAGAAGTGATGTGAAACTCAAATCTCTTCAATGGTTTTACTTTCAGAAGCTTGATAAGAGAGTTAGTTGATACAACTGCTAAAATTAGGCTTAAGGATTACCCATGGATAATTCCTTCTCAATTTCTATGTTATTATCTATGAAACCACCATTTATCTGTCACCCTAAAATGGGCTTATTTTTCATTCATCCATCTCTGTGAAAAACCTTTAATTAGTTGCCAAGTCCCTATTTTTTCTCTTTAAATTCTCTTTCTTTTGTATACATTCTTGACTGCATAACTTTCTTTTTGTTTTATAAACTACTTTATTGAGGTATGATTGACATGTTAAAAGGTATACATATTTGATATACACAATTTGACAAGTTTTGGGTTTGACTGCATAACTTTCTTATTAAGAGCATTCTAGGGGCACCTGGGTGACTCAGTCAGTTAAGCATCTGACTTCAGTTCAGGGCATGAGCTCTTGGTGGGTTCAAGCCCCACATCGGCCTTTGGGCTGACAGTGCGGATCCTGCTTAGGACTCTCTCTCTCTCTCTCTCTCTCTCTCTCTCTCTCTCTCTCCCTCTCTCTTTCTCTCTCTGCCCCCACCCCACTTGTGTGGTCTCTCTGTCTCAAAAATAAATAAATAAACTTTAAAAATCTTATATATACATATATATGTATATAAGCATTCTGATCTCTCCCTTTTGGCCATTGGTTGAGTCCAGTTTCAAATACTTCATGCCTATAGTCATACCACATCTGGATTGACAAATAATTTATATCCCATATTATATAATTGTTTCCACTTTTTTTGTTCATTTAACTTTAGTGTTATTTATCAACTTGATTTTAACTTTTTTTTTAATTTTGTTTTTAATATTTATTTTGGGGGGAGAGATAGAGAGAGAGAGAGAGGGAGAGAGAGAGAGTGTGAGCAGGGAAAGGATAGAGAGAGGGAGACACAGAATCTGAAGCTGACTCCAGGCTCCAGGCCTCTAGCTGTCAGCACAGAGCCCTAGGTGGGTCTCGAACTCATCGGACCGTGAGATCAGGACCTGAGCTGAAGTCGGACACTTAACCAACTGAGCCACCCAGGTGCCCCTATCAACTTGATTTTAAGTCAATTAAAAAAAAATTTTTTAATGTTTATGTATTTTTGAGAGAGACAGAGACAGAATGCTAATGGGTTAGGGCAGAGAAGGAGGGAGACACAGAATCGGAAGCTGGCTCCAGGCTCCAGGATTCTAGCTGTCCGCACAGAGCCCAACGTGGGGCTTGAACTCACGAGCAGTGAGATCATGACCTGACCTGAAGCCAGACGCTCAACCAACTGAGCCACCCAAGTGCCCCTTAAGTCAATTTTAAACAAAGTCCACTGCTTCTGTAGCTTCACAAACCCAGCATAATCTAAACACTTAGCAAGTACTCACTAAATATTTATTGATTGATTTGAAAAATAAGGAATGCCTTTTGTATACCAGCTAATGTTTCTACACTTGGTATATGTCAAACTGATCTTTTGAGCCTTGTCTTGTAGAAGGAGTAGACATGTACAAGTCAATTAAAAATATGCATAAACAAGATAATTTCAGACTCTGAAACATACAATGAAGGAAATTAAAGTATGATTGATGTCTGTGACTGGCAGGAAAGATTGATGTAGATTGGGTGGTCCTTAAAGGCTTCGCTGAGAAAATGACATTTGAACTGTGAGAAGCTCTAGTCACCAAGATTTGGGCTGAATCAAAGCATGTGTGCATGCGCAAATATGAGAACAATTTTGATATATTGGCCAAAAAAAAAAGCACAATCTGACTGCAACTTAGTGAATGAGGGATAAAGGCAAGTTAAGAGAAATAGCCAGTAGGAGTATGATTTTTTTGCTTCCAAAAACAATAAAAAGGGGAAGTTTTCATCTTGAGACTCCTCGACCAATTTTTATTTTTTAATCACTTCAACTGGATAAAAATAGACTTATTGTTGGAGAAAAGAATTTAGAAACTCTTGAGACAAGTATAATGATTCAGATAAATAATGGCTTCGTGTGGGTTTATAGTGGTGTGGGTTTAGAGATTCAAAGGAGTTAATGACTTTGAGATATTCAGAGGATTAATTAATGGATTTGATTTGGCCATTGTGGAAAAGGACAAGAAATGAGTCCTAAGTTTTCATCTTTAGCACCAGGTTAAAAATAAATAAATAAATAAATAAATAAATAAATAAGAGATTGAGGGCCCTATTCTGGATATGTGAGTATGAGTATATTAGGGAGATCAAGGCTACCACCACAGTCATGTTAAATCCTGTCTGTAGAAATCCATGCTGTGTTACCAAGGAGACAGTTTGATACAGGAGTTTGATGCACAATGGAAATATCAAGGCTAGAAACATAAATTCAGGAATCATTGACAAATAAATTGGTATTTTAAATACCCTTTTATTTCCTTACATAAATAAGTGAATATCAAAACATACTAATAATTTATTATAAATCCTGAATGATCCTAAGGTAGTTTTGCATTTATGTTGCTTATTTCCTTCTGAAAGCAAAATTTACTGAAAGCTTTTATTTCAAAATCAAACTGATATTTTATAGTCTAAGGACAGTTTGTCTTCAAATGAATTTTAATTCTAGAAATTATTTTCCCAATAATCATGTTTTTGTGTTTTTTTTTTTTTAATTCTATTTTGAGATTATTTTGGCTCGGGGAAAAAAAGTACTTCAAGAAATGAAGTACATCTTCATTCTTTACAAATAAATCTTTTTCCTAAAGTAATGATTTCATTTACTTAGAATTTTTTTTTAATTACCAGCATAAATAAAGATGAAGCAGAGATAAGGAAACAATACTTATCTGGTAACTTTTTGCTCAGATCTTTTATAATGTCGGCACAAATCAAAATCAGAATTCAGAAACTATTCTAGAACTATTTTCTCTCAAGTCCCATTGGCTGAATTGTGGTTGGTAATGGTCTGTAAAAGGAAAGCCAATTTGCCCCTTGATGGAGATTACTGTACCAAATGTAGCAAAGAGCTTCAGAAAATGTGACACGCTTTCTATTCAACAGTGAAAGAGTCGATTAGTTTCCTAGTTTTTCTTTTCGTGCAATGGAAATAGGTCTTGCTTGTTAATTCTCTTTAATCTCCCACATCAGTTTCTTGGCATTGTTGTTTATTTCTAAACCTGCATAATTGTATCTAAAACAAAGCGCATCAATAAAATGTTTTAAAATTCTAATTCACTAGTAAATAACTACTCTTAAAACTTAATCTGGCAGGGTAAAAAACTTTCAACCAAAATGTATTATAATTATCAATGAATGTTTTTGAGAGAAAGATGCATTATTTCTTCAACATTACTAAATTTCTTAATATCAATTAGTATGATTTTGCTTCCCCTAGAGTAAAATTTCTTTAAAATTCCCTGGTCATGCTATAGTCATCCACATAGTTAATACCTATGAAGATATATCCTTTATTTTTAATGCATTGTAGCATAGAAAAATATAAAATTCACTTTTATCACTTTTATCAAATATCAAATCAAAAATATAAAATTCACTTATATCAAATGTATATATGATCATCATGTACATTTATAAATCTAAATCAACAGATAAATTATGAAATTAAAACTTATCTTTTCCATCTTCCTGCATATTTTAATATGTCCATTTTATAGTTATATCTGAAATTTTTCTAATTAAATTATTAAAGTAAATAAAAATCATCATGTTAGAAATGTCTTATAAACAAATAAATTAATTTACTGAGTTAAAATAAAGATTAAAGAGCCCCTGGGTGACACAGTCTTTTGAGCATCTGATGTGGGCTCAGGTCATGATCAAATCGTTTGTGAGTTCGAGCCCAGCATCAAGCTTGCTAATGTTAGTGCAAGCAAGCTTCAGATTCTCTGGCCCCCTCTCTCCTGCCCCTCCCCTGCTGGTGCTCTCTTTCTCTCAAAAATAATTACAAACATTTAAGTAAAGATTAAAATTATAATTCTTATGAAATATACTTTAAAGCTAAAAATTACATTACATATTTATACTGGAAAAAAATGAACTGATAAATATAAACTCACAACTATGCCTCTAAAGATGTCAGTTAAAATATTTAAGCACATGACATCTTCTGAGATGTCATATTTTGTGTTTAACAAATAGCTTTCATTGTAATAAAATATTTAAATTAGAATTTCACAAATTCACAAATATTTCATTAACTAATATAGCTATATGTAGAAAATTTTGTATAGTAGGGGAGAGCAAAATAAATTTCTATAATTTGCTTTGAAGTATGCATCTAAGATTAATATATTTTAGAAAAATCTGAAATTGAGATCATGGAAAAAATAGCAGTGTAAGAGAATCCATTTTCCCCATCTCTCCACAAAGATCAATGATTGGACAGCTATCCATAAACAAAAACGGCTCTAGGAGACCTCTAGAGTCTACCCAGAAGTTTTAACAGCACCATGGAAAAAGAACCTGAGAATAATTGCACCAGAAGAGAAGGAAGACAACCTCATTTTACCTGGATCAACCCATTCTCCAAGCCAGCATTGTTCAGTGCCAAGAAGAAACTTCCTAGCTAGAAAGAGTTCTTTTTGCCAGGAGAGGAAGAGCAGGGTGAGTGACCACCTTCAGCCTTTGGGCACATCTGGAAGGTCTCACTTGGATGTAACCCCACTCAGAAATGGCAAAAGTGAGACATATCGAGCCGGATAGGAACAAAGATGAAGTTTATAGAATCCTTAGATTTTGAATAGGTCTCAAAAATAGCAAATTCAAACTGCTTGCTACTGTAGGACTCCTGATCCTGAAGATAGTCATTGACGTTCCCATTTAACGCTGACAAATCTAGAAAAGATGTTATTTCACAGAGCATTTATTTCATTTATTGAACAAATATATGCTGATTTTCCCCTGAAGATAGACAAGAGTTTAGGCACAGGGGAAATAAAAACAAATGATACATGATTCCTGTGCAAAAGACAGACTACATGTGAACAAATGCTATACTTCATAGCAAACTACATGTGAGGGGGCTGGAGGCAAAAATTACATGGGGAAATACCACTCACATGGAAAATGTTCCAGAGGTAACACTTCAGCCATAAAAAAGGAGTTTGCTAGTACAAGAATGGCAGAAAGGGAAACAACATATGCAAATACACAAGGATATAAAAAGACATAACATTCAGGGGAATGCAAACATTTGCTCATTGCTCGTATATGAAATACCAGGAACACAGGCATGCAATAATATTGAGGATGTTGTCAAAGATGACATCATGAAAGCTTCATGCTATTTTCTCAGTTTCTCAGTTTCTAGTTGTGAGACAAAGATTTTTTAAAAATCACTCTTTATGGGGGGCGCCTGGGTGGCTCAGTCGGTTAAGTGTCCGACTTCAGCATCAGGTCATGATCTCGCAGTTTGTGAGTTCAAGCCCCACGTCGGGCTCTGTGCTGACAGCTCAGAGCCTGGAGCCTGCTCCGGATCCTGTGTCTCCCTCTCTCTCTCCCCCTACCCACTCACTGTCTCTCTCTCTCTCAAAAATAAACAAACATTAAAAAAAAAGTCACTTCTTATGGTACTCATGCATAAGTAGACAGACAAACAGAATAGTGATTCCAAAAAGAGAAAAAAATAACTGAGATTTAAATTTTATTAAATTGGCATTTAGATCACGGAGATGAAGATCAGCTTAAAGTAACTATATTGTGAGAACTTATAGTCACTAAAAAAATACTGAATCTGTATGTCATAACATATGCCAAGATAAACACCAAAAGAGCCAAATACTTAAATGTAAATAATGAAATTAAAGTAAAAACAAAACCGAATATGGATGAATTCATTTAAAATATTGGAGTAGAAAAAATTTATCACGCAAAATGCAAAAGCTATAGTAAAGATTCTTGATAGAATTGAACTATATTAAAAAGCTAGCAAACAAAAAATCCTGATAAAAAACAACATGAAGGACACGTTTATTGAGGAAGCACAGGTATCAGAGATGAATAGTTACTGGAAAATGGCTTTATCAAGATAAAGGATTAATCTGTGTAATAGGAAATTATGTCTACCCTAAATTCATATGTTAAGATTTAACCCCCAGTACTTCAGAATAAGATGATGATGATGATGATGATGATGATGATTTGGACATAGGGCTTTAAGCAGATAAATAAATTGAAATGAGGCCATTAGTGTGGATTCTAATCCAATCTGTTTCCATATAAGAAGAGGAGATTAGGACATACAGAGAGATACCAGGGATGCCCTCACACAGGAAAAAGTCCATGTGAAGACAGGGAGAAGGTGGTAGTCTGCAAACCAATAAAGAGACCCCAGGAGAAACTAAATTTATCAAAACCTGACCTTGGACTTCTAGCCTCCAGAGCAGTTAGAAAACAAATTTCTGTTGTTTCAGTTACTCAGTATATGGTATTTTGTTATGGTAACCTCAACAAAGTAATACACCCTCCTTTATGTGCAAAGTGGGAAAGATAAAGAAAAAAATGTCCCCGAACCAATTGAAGAATGGGCAAAAATCTTGAAAATACAGTTCACAGAAAAATAAAGATGTTCCTTAAACATATGAAAAGTTGCCTAAGCTCATTCATAGTAAAAGTCATGTGCATAAAACTGCAACAGAGATGCTATATATCACTTTCCAGATTGGCAAAAACTGCACAAAGATGTGGGGAGAATCTGGGGTCTTTGCAAGGTCATCTGTTATGCAACCATGAAGACTCTATATTATGTTTATAAGCCAACTATAAGATTTGTAAATAGTTCTGGTAGTATAATTTATCCAAACTCAAGTGGGCAGTGTACCCATCTCCCTTGAATTTATCAAAAGCATACAGAACAAATTACGCTTGAAAAATGTCATCAAGAATATAAGGTAATAATCTGTACTGGGGCACAGAGAATTTTTCAGCAACAAGAATTTTTTTTTTCCTAAATCAAATGCCCACTATTTTATTCACTCACTTACATGGCCACTTGTTTCCTGGTCTTACACTTGAAGACCTAAGATTGGTCTCATTATTATTTGACTGCAAGTATAACCAGCTTTTCAAGACTGTCCTCAAAAGCATCAAGATAGTTTTGACCTTTCCAAGACCCTGCAGATAAATCCTCATCAGGGCACTTTGCTCACTCATTCCCTAGGGCAGGGTTTTTAAAAAGCATGCCCTTGGACTTGGAGGCAGGCAGTAAAATTTTCTCAGATTTGTCCCAATGGAACTGCCACCTCTCCTTCCCTGTGTTGCTCACTTCTTTCTCTTTCTTTACTTTTCTTCTCAAGAGAATCATCTGAAGGAAAAAAAAAAATGTCATGATGCCAGTGGATGCACCTTACTGAAAAATGCAGTGGGTCTAGTCACAGCTCTCCAGTATCGCATTGTTATAGATCCAATGATTCTCTATATATCCTGTTTCCTCCTCAGTGTTGGTGGTATTTTAGTCATACAGATAATGGGTCAAATGGATAAAGTATTTCTGCTGCTTGTGTAGTGTATATATATTCATAAAATTTGCATATATATAAAAGTATTTCTATGAAGAGACCATATCTTGTGACATCTAGAGAATTATCTATTGTCTTTATTGATAGTGCTGGTATAGACATTGGGGTGGGTGTGCCCATTTGAATCGGTACTTTTGTATCCTTTGGGTAAACACCTAGTAGTAAATTGGTGGGTTTTAGGTTAGTTCTATTTTTAATTTGAGAAGTCTCTGTACTGTTTTCCAGAGGGCTGCACCAGTTTGCATTCCCACCAACAGTGTAAGAGTGTTCCATATCCTCAACATTTGTTGTTTCCTTGTTGTTAACTTTAGCTATTCTGAGAGGTGTGATGTGGTATCTCATTGTAATTTTGACTTGTGTTTCTCTAATGATGAGTGATGCTGAGCATCTTTTCATGTGTCTGTTATCCATCTGTATGTCTTCTTTGGAAAAATGTCTATTTATGTCTTCGCCCCATTTCTTAACTGGATTGTTTTTTGAGTGTTGAGTTCGATATGTTCTTTATAGATTTTGGATACTAATCCTTTATCAGATAGGTCATTTGCACATATCTTCTCCTATTCCATAGATTGCCTTTTAGTTTTGTTGATTGTTATTTTGCTTTGCAGAAGCTATTTTATCTTGATGAAGTTCCAATAGTTCATTTTTGCCTTTGTTTCCCTTGCCTCAGGAGATGTGCCTAGTACGAAGTTGCTGTAGCTGAGGTCAAAGAGGTTGCTGCTTCTGTTCACCTCTAGGATTTTGATGGTTTCCTGTCTCACATTTAGGTCGTTGATCCATTTTGAATTTATTTCTGTATATGGTGTAAGAAAGTGGTCCAGTTTCATTCTTCCACATGTTGCTGTCCAGTTTTCTCAGCATCATTTATCGAAGAGACTTTTTTTTTTTTTGGGTGGATATTCTTTCCTGCTCTGTTGAAGATTAGTTGACCATATAGTTGCGGGTCCATTTCTAGGCTGGCTCTTTCTTTCTTTCTTTCTTTCTTTCTTTCTTTCTTTCTTTCTTTCTTTCTTTCTTTCTTCTTTCTCTCTCCTTCTTCCTTCCTTCCTTCCTCCCTCCCTCACTCCCTTACTCCCTCTCTTTTCTTTCTTTCTTCTTTTCTTTCTTTCTTTCTTTCTCTCCTTATTTCCTGTATGATTCCTTATTTCCTGTGTGATTTCCTGTATAATGATCTCTCTCTCTCTTTCTATCTCTGTCTCTCTCTCTCCCACCTCTTTCTATGATCAAGGCTCGATGCCCTCCACAAAACCCACAATCCTTTTCTCCCCAAATCACATCTCCATACCTCCTACTTTGATGTGGCCTCTTCTCTCCCTCTAGTTGTTAGTTTGTTCTGTCAGTCCTCAGATCAATTTCTTGGGTGTCAGAATGATTTGATATTTATCTAGCTGTATTTGAGGGATGAAGAAGACATAGGGTCTTCTAACTACTCCACCATCTTAACTGACAGACATTTAAAAAAATAATGCATAATTTTCTTTTCATTTTAGATAATACAAGCAACAGACTAGCATAAAGCACTGAAGAATTTCTGTATGTTTCCTTCTATTTTCCACTTTATTTCAAGATTAGATCACTCAAATTGCTGACACACCCTTATTATGTTCCTTTTGAGGACCTAAACAGACTCTGCTAAAAACATACAATTTTACACCTCATTTCATCCACCGTTTTTTTTCCAGCTTTATTGAGATATACTTCAGATATAGTTTTCCCAGTTTCATTGAGATATATATTGACACATTGGGTAAGTTTAAAGTGTACAACATACTGATTTCATACAATTGTATATTGCTATATGATTACTACCACAGCATTATGTCACATCATGTCACATAATTACTAGTTATTTTTTGTGATGAGAACATTTAAGATTAACTTTCCTAGGAATTTCAGGAATATAATCCAGTATTGTTAACTATGATCACAATGTTGTATTTTAGATACACAGAACTTACTCATCTTCAAACTGTGGGGGGGATAAGCTTAGGAATCCCTTGGGCTTACCCTAATGGGTTAACAAAGCATAAAGAAATACAAAGCCATAAGATGCTCACACCCAAGTTTGGGTAAACAAGATTGGCACCCCAAGTATAGGGAAGTGCAAAGGAATAAAAAATAAGAAGGTGTAGAGCCCCAGAATAGAGAGGGAGGGACAAAGGCCCAAAAATAAGAGTGCAAAGGTGCCTAATACATAGCTATATGAAATAAACAAGATTAGATATTCAGGGTGGAAGCATCCCCCAAGTTAGTACTATAGCAGAAAGCTGCTTTCACAGGAAGGATCAAGCTGGGTAAACAGGTAAATTGGGCTATAGACCTGCTGTGCTGAAGGCAGAGCAGCCCAGAGTGGAGATGATTTACAAAAGGAAAGGTACCTTGTTAACTCTGAGGTTATTTCCCATACCTGTCTCATCCCCTAGACTAGCTAAGATAAACAGAGGTGATGCCTTATGTCCGTTGTAAACAACCTTCCTCCTGACTTCCCAGCGCCCAGATTTTGTTTTGTATTAACCCAAACTCCTAACCCTGAATATCTTCACTATACCCTTTCCCTCACATCCACAAGTTAATGTTCACAGATTCACTGTCTCTTTGTGCACTTCCATCACCTTTGTAAGCCTTCTAATCCTAATAAAAATGGGGCAAGGACCCTTATGAGAGGCTCTTGTCTTTTCCCGGACATTAGCCACTTCTCATTTCTTCATCCTATGTCCTGCTTGTTTGCTGGCCAAAAGACAACTTCAGACTTCGAGTCTACCACAAAACTGGAAGTCTAAACTCTTTGACCCAATGTCTGCTACCATAAGATCCAGCAATCTCACTTACAAGTATATATTCAAAGGGAAAGAAAGCAGAATATCAAAGAGATATCTGAAGTCCCATGCTCCTATGTTTATTGCATCATTGTTCACAAAGGCCAAGACATGGAAACAACCTACGTTTCCATCAACCATTTTTAATTACTAGTTTTTGATCAGACAATATAGTTTGAAGCTCCTGGATCATAGTATTTGATGTAGAATATTTGATATACATTAAACATAAAAATAAGTGACACTATTAGGGAGTCCTCAGATCAGATTGGGGGGGTGTACACCAAATGTGGAATGACCTGATCAGGTGGAAGCCAGTGGCACAGGCATTGAAAGAATTCACCCAAGGCTGAAAAAAGGAGATAGAAGTTTATTGAATAACACCACAAGGGATTGACAGGCAGGACAGCAAAGCAGAGACTGCCATGAGGCAGTTGTGGGGAACTGTAGCTAAGAGGGAAGGTGATGAAGTTTGGGAATATATGACTTTTCCTTTTTCAGTACCTGTGTCCTAGTATGAGTAACCCATTGGTCATCTAGGGCTGTTGGATACTTTGAAGTGGGTCTTCTGATAGGTCTGTTCATATTTAGCGAGGGGGTAGGGAGTCAAAATGGGCCCTCTACCTTACTCAGATTTCCATTGTTCAAGTTGATTGCCTAAAAGCAGACTCTACAACTATGACATATGAGAAAATTTTCAATGGAAAGAGGGAAAATAAAAAGAACAACTAGAACTCACACACACACACACACACACACACACACACACACACAGAGTCAGTGTTTATGCACTGTTTTTTGTTTTTTGGTTTGTTTTATCTCTGGACAGTCTTTTTGTGTTTTCCTCCTCTCCCTTGGTACATTAATAATCAAAGAAGATGAGTTGCTGCCTTACTTCTCTTTTAGGAGTTGCAGATAACAATACAAAACCACACGGAGACTGAAACAGAAGTGTGCTTGCCTGTACCAAGGACATAATGAAGGCCAATGGTCATAGTAAGGGCTGGGTAGTGGAAGGTGAAGTCTGAAATGGTGCTAAGGCCAGACTATGGTGGGCAAAGATTATGGTAAGGAGTTGGGATATGATCTTGAACATAGTGGAAGACTACTGGAAAGTTTACAGCAGGAGTGTAATACTATTAGATTTACTTTTTTTCTTCTAAAGATCAATCTGCCTAAAATGTAATGAATGCATGGTAGAGAGTAAGATTGGACACAGAAAAATGGTTAAGAAGTTGTTTTACTTATCCAGGTGAGAGAAAATGGTGATTTTGCTGTGATTTGTTGAACCAGAGATGGCACAAGTTACTTACATTTGCGTATATTTTACTTATATTTGACATGTAATTGTAATAACCACATGATCACTTTTGTCCTAGGAATAGTGGTTGACAAAGGAACAGAGAAGAAAGAGGAGGAAAAATCAACTACTTTCACATTTTCCTGAGGATAGGTCTAGACTTGGGCCAAAATTAAAATATGCAAAGCATATACTTTCCCTTGTTACATCCTTATATATCATCTTTTCACATGACCTGTTCCCCAGAGTTCCAGGCCTACTGTGTCCTCATGCTATTCTGATTTCTTCTTTGTGACTTCAAAAGAAAGAAATAAAAATCTTCAGGGTCCAAGTTTGCCTTCTGTATATAATTTCTCAAAACATCTATTACCTCTAGTGTGGGAGGTGGAGGGGATATAAATGATTATGTAAATAAAGAAGTAAATAAATAGGATGGAAGTAATTTTATGTAATTTCTGAAGATTTGGTAGATCAGTATTCCTACCTAGAATGTCCTTATTTTATTCATTGCTAGAAATGTGTCCCAAGCTAACAGAGGATGGAAGGATATAACCACTTACTACCCCATACATGTCAAAATGGGCAATTTTGATATGTATGAAATACATAGGCAATGTAAAAAAAATAGGCAATGAGACTTAATGGATCAAAGAAGATGGCTTATTGCTTAGAGCATACCAGTCATGAGCATTAGAAGAATTCCATTGCTCTGCCTGCCCCCAGGTCTCCAGTTTCATAGTCACTAATAGATCCCAAACACATAGTAAGTTTTGTGCCACGGCTGAGGAAATTAGAGCTTAAGGAACCAACACTTTTATAGGAAGCAAAAAGCAAGGCTGCTGTTTGTCACAAGACAAACATGTAGGAACACAAAAGGCCCAGAGAGGACGGTCTCCCAGCATTCCAAAATGTGTGTGTGTGTATGTGTGTGTGTGTGTGTGCACATACATGTGCATGTGTATGTCTGTGTGTAAAAACATTTGTGAAATATGAGGTAGGGCTGATTTTGACCAACCAGCTGAGTGAGCCCTTAGTCAGGATTCAATACCTAAGTTTTACCTGATTTCAAAATTCTTAACTTCCTCCATCTAAATCCACAGAGTTCTAAAACTTTAAGTTTTTGTTTTGTTTTGTTATATTTTTGGTATCTTAATTGCTCCCATAGAGGCAACTTTCAGAGTTTTAGTAGGGAGAGAGACTGCTTGGCCAGAGTATTGTGGGTGGCATGGGAAGAGGAGAGGATTACAATTGTTGGTAATTCATTTTTTTGTAAATCAAGGCTTTCTTGCATTCATGAACTGGAACAATGCATTTTTTTTATAAATAAGAGTAGCTCCTACTGCATACAAAGGGATAAAGCTCAGAGTATATTTTCAGTTACTGAGTCTTTTTTTCTGTTAATGTGAT
This sequence comes from Prionailurus bengalensis, assembly GCF_016509475.1. NCBI lineage: Eukaryota > Metazoa > Chordata > Mammalia > Carnivora > Felidae > Prionailurus > Prionailurus bengalensis. The sequence continues at coordinate 40,897,749 of NC_057343.1, forward strand.
CTTATAAAAGCTAGGGAGCTGAGTGAAAAAGATAAAACATATAACAACAATGTATATGCCTACTACTCACTCTATAGTCCTGCTCAAAGAAGTCCTTTGTCTTTTTCTTAATTAAAACACCATTTTGTCTCTATAAATTCAACATACAGTGTTTGTTTAAGAAGGCAAGCATTATCCCATCCAGTCGTGGTTGTAACACCTGTACAGTACCACCAAGCTACCCAGAAGAGATTTGGTTTATAATAAAATAAAACCTGGTCCAAGAACCCTGAAGAAAAGAGATATGGTCATGCAGACTAATTATTCCAAAATGTTTGAAGAAATGCTCAAAACTAAAACTACTACAAAAGTATCTGTGATAGCAGCTGCATTGGTAAATTATTTTGTGGGATATCCAATAAAATGAGAATTCAGTACCTAAATTGTAACAAAGCTTGCACAAAAGCTAAATACTATTCTCACTAGAAATCAAATTATAAACCTTATGTTTTCCCCAAAGCCATTATTAACAAGCTTGGTAGAGAGAGAGACAGAGACAGACATAGAGGGACAGAGACACAGGGAGAGACAAAGACAAAGAAGAGAGAGATTAACCGGGAAAATACGTTTGCTTGTTTTATGGAATTTAAAATGTTTGATTAAGTAAGAGTAAATTTTATAACACTACAAGTGGTATTTCCAAGTGAACCAATTAATTCTGTTCATGAATTGAACAAGAAAAAATAACATGCAATGTAAAAATTAATTCATGACACAAGAAAAATATACCAACTTCCATTCTGATTTTGACCACATTATATATTTGCTACCCATACAAACCAAGCAGAGAAATATACAAATATAAAGAGAGGATACTTGGATCCATTATGCTTACTTAGAAAGATTGTCTCTAAAGTATACCAGCCATTCTAAGTGAAGCTGCTTTCAAAATGATGCAACTAATCACTTTCTTAGTGCAGAGAAAACTGTAACATCTATGATACTGTGCCAGATGTTGAATATGTTAGATACTGCCAAGTAGTAAATTATTTTTCAGAAGTAAATGAAACAATTTGAAAGACAGAAAATATTTTCTAGTTACTCATTGTCTTATCAAATGGAGAAAGTGTATTTATAAAAACGCCAAATTCATTTTAATGGAATTGAAGAAGTATGTAACAAGTTGGCTATGTATCTGTGTGATTGCACCTGAAAATAAGTATATATTTTCATGAGAAAGGAATATAACAGCCACAGACAAAGTTATGACAAATCCTATATTCCCAAGGGCAGTATCATAGGACTCTTTGTTTTCTGATGGACACCAAGTCCTACCTGGTTTCAGTTGAAATTTTGGTAATTAAAACACACACACACACACACACGCATTAATAAACCAGGGATAGACATAAACATTAATCTATATTTTGCGAAAAGGGGGAATGCCTATATTGCCAGACTTATCAGAAGAGAAGCCTTGAGGGAACAAGGGATTAGAAGATTGTATTTTAATGCACCTTGATTAGTAAGCAGAGATAGTATGGGTACAATATGTGCAGAAAAGAAGAATTGATATCAATGGAAATTAAGTGGATAAATGAAATCCTAGACTTGCAAACTAAAATCACATAAATCTTATCCCTTTTTAAAAATAGAGAGAAATGCTAAACCCACCTAACTCATATGGGTTAATTATAATGAAAGAAAGGGATGTTGAGGTGTGCCTGGCTTTTCATGAAATTGAAATGACAGAGGCTATATGAACCACAGATGAGTTTCAATTACATATATGGGAACTACAGATCAAAGAAAAAGATGAAAAACTAGAAAAGAGGAAAATTCCATGCCTCCATTTTGACATCAGACAGAATCAGTCTGTGAGGTCAACCATTTAGGCTTAGGTGTCCCAAGATGACAGATGTTTCAGAGGATTTTGAGTAAAGGCTACTCCAGATGCCCATTTCATCAGACACAAGTTAGTCATTTTGCATCACTTTATTTATTTATTTATTTATTTATTTATTTATTTATTTATTTATTTATCTATCTATCTATCTATCTATCTGTCAAGGTAGGCAGCCAGCCATATTTGTGGATTGCTTTACTTTTTTTAATGAAGCTTTATCACCTACATGCTTCATTTAATTCCTTTGTCACACTCATGAAAGCCATAAAGCAGCTTTATCCTAATTTAACAAGTGAGGAAATAAACACTTTGAAATACTGGAAGACTTACTTTACTCCACAAAAGAAATAGATTGTAGATACAGGAATTTATGTCAGTATTAAAAATCCTTTATAATCTAATAGGCAAGTATAATATAAGGAAGCAGTCAGCTTGTGGACAATTACATGAAAGATAAATGAAGATACTTTGCAAATTGTGGGGATGGGAAAAAACTAGTCATCACAAAAACATGTTTACTATGGTATCAAGAAAAAATTAGAAGAGATAAAAAGTTCGGTTTTACTATGTTGTCCCTTTGAAATGTCAAATTACGAATGATCACAGCAGCTTTTGTTTCCTTGTCTACTTTGCTATTGCTAACAACTTGGCTAATTCACTTCTCATTTCACTTTCTATTTACATAATAACTACAGCTGAAACAGAGCAAGGAAGGCAAAATCTTAATTTTTTCCCTTTTTTTTTTTTGCTAAGTACAGATATACTGGCACTCTGAATGAAATTAATGACAGTAATAAAAATTTGAAAGTATTACAAGAATTAAATCTACATAAACGGTTGAGATATGTTAACACTGCCAATAATTTTAATAATCAAAAATGGAAAAAGAACAGAGAGATGGGAGAAATTTAAACCCTTACCCAGTCAGGTAGTCTATATGCTTTACATGCTTTATTCTAAGATATTTCCCTCCTGCCTCCCCTCTCTCCTTCCCTAAAATAATATCAACTACAAAAAGATGCCCTATAGACACTAATGTACTTACAGATACAGGTTCTTTATGAATTGTTTGTTTGTTAGTGAACAGTAGCTAAATTTTATCTAGAATGTTGGCTATACAACATCACTGTGTTTTTTAAACATTATAACCGAAAAATTTTCCCCCCACACTCTTTATACACTTGGCTTTGCCATAAGACATTGATTTTTTGAAATGATTTACTGCTAGAAATATATCTTTCTTAATGTGTCTTTCATTGAATGACTCATCCACCCAATTTTTTAATGTACTTTTTTATTCACATGGAAATTTAAAAAAATAATGTTTTATTCATTTTTTGAGAGAGAGAGAGACAGAGCATAGCAGGGGAAGGGCAGAGAGAGAGGGAGACATGGAATCTGAAGCAAGCTTTAGGCTCTGAGCTGTCACCACAGAGCCTGATGTGGGGCTTGAACCCACGAACTCACGATCCCTGAGATCATGACCTGAACAGAAGGCTGACACTTAACCAACTGAGCCACCCAGGGTGCCCCTGACATGGAAATTTTTAAATACCATGGTCTGGCTAATTGGAAATGTCTGTACTTATACCCAACACTATGAAACATCTACCATGCTATGTGATTTTTTTTTAACACTTGACTATTCTAATCACTCAAGGTATTTTCTATTTTTCCTCCCTCAAAATGTATTTACTTAAAAATAAACATTATTTTCCCTGCCATGTTATTTTCCATGTATTAATTGAAATTTTTCTATGTTTTAGAGGGAGGGAGGCAGGGACAGAGAGAGAGAGAGAGAGAGAGAGAGAGAAAGCATGAGCAGGGAAGAGAGAGAGAAAGAGAGAGAATATCTTAAGCAGGCTCTATGCTCAGTGCAGAGACTGATGCAGGGCTTGATCTCATGCCCCTGGGATCATGACCTGAGAGCTGAAATCAAGTCGGATGCTCAACCAACTGAGCCACCGAGGCACCCCTGAAGCTTTTTGTTTTTTAACAAGCAAAGAAGAATGAGAATATTCTTACTTTCAGGTAAATATTCTCAAAAGTAGCTTCCCAAAAAAAGTGTAGTTAGTGTAATGTGGCATTTACTTCCTGTAGCTATTAAATATGAATCTTATTAAGAGCATTCTAAACATTACCATAATACTTACTGAAATGCTTTTTAAGTTTTTTTACATGACTTTAATCATTACAGAAAAAAAATGTTTAAATGGCCTTCATATTTTGAATGTTTTAAAAATTGCTATTTATCAAGCAATTCCTATAGTATCATTATCCATTACCTCAAGGCACAATAGAGTATAGATAAGGCTCATCACTGATGACAATTGATCCAACTCTATGTGTTATGAGTCTAAGCTCATTCTGTGCCCCACACAACAGGCCAATAAGTCAAGAGAAAAGATCCTGGGGTAAGGAAGGCAACTTTATTCAGAAAACTAGCAAACCAAGGAGATGGCGGACTACTTTCCTAAAGAACCATCTCCCTGGGCATGAAATTTGAGCTTCTTTTATGTTAGGAAAGGAGAAAAAAGGAGATTGGAGTCAAAAGATGGCTGACATCTGTAGACATCAAAAGAAGGTTGTGTAACTTCTTTGTCCTTTGTCAGTTGATCTTTTCATACAGGAATCTGGTCATGTCATTCCTGAAAATCTTAGACATAGCATAATCATTTCTGTATGTACTTCCTTATCTCCTCAGGTGAGGTAGGTTTGGGATAAAAATCAGTCTTTGTACATCTAAGCTATAACATGCCTACATGCAAGGTAAGCAGAAGTCACAGCAGCAAGGGAAATAGAAGCAATAAGGAGTGAGACATGCAAAGTTTAAACCTGTTACATATATTTTACATAATTTCATGGACATTTTTGGCTTATTATTTTTTTCATTTCTTTTCAGATGAATTATCACTATCTTTTCTGTTACCGAGTATAAAATTTCTGCTTGGAAAAATCTTAGTTCTGCCATCTTCTTGATCACTTTTGTTGTATTTTTATTATTATTCTGAAATGGTGTTTTCTTTTTTAGAAATTTTTTTAATGTTTTCATTTATTTTTGAGACATAGAGAGACAGAGCATGAGCAGGGGAGAGGCAGAGAGAGGGGGAGACACAGAATCTGAAGCGGGCTCCAGGCTCTGAGCTGTCAGCACAGAGCCCGATGTGGGGCTCGAACTCACAGAGCGTGAGATCATGACCTGAGCTGAAGTTGGACACTCAACTGGCTGAGCCACCCAGGTGCCCCCTTTTTAGAAATCTTTAAAAGAAATCCTTGTTTATCTGTGAAAGATGAGTTTAATTTGTTCAAAATAGTAGAATCCACTAACATCCTTCCTGATATGTAGAAATTGAATAAGAGTAACTATTAACATCACTAAATACTACACTTTCTCCTTAAACTCAGGCCACCTCTAGTAAGGCACATGACCCATGGCAGTCTGTCAAATATACTGATTGAGAGTACTTACCTCAAATGTTGTATCAAATGTTACAGGTGGCTGGGTGGCTCTGTTGGTTGGGCCTTTCTTGGTTTCGGCTGAGGTCATGATCTCACGGTTCATGAGTTCGAGCCCCAAGTTGGGCTCTGTGCTGACAGTGTGGAGCATACTTGGGATTCTCTCTGTCCCTCTTCTGCTCACTCTCTCTCACTCTCAAAATAAATAAGCTTAAAAATGTTTATATGTTATATCAAATGTTAGTAAAATTGAAAATCACTATATTTTATAGAAATAATCTCAGAAGATATCACTACTTTCTCCACATACCTCAGTTGATCATCATAAAAAACTGTCCTCTTCCAGGATCAGATTGGGGTGCCATTACAATTTGAAGAACATTCACTATGAAGTGCTCCTAACAAACACCTCAGGTGTGGCATTTCTGTTGTTGAATGCCTCTGGATCCCCTCTTTATGAAACATAATGATTTCACAAACTTAGGGCAAAAACTCAAGATATTCTCTGCATTTTCGCCCTCTGATCCTAGAGAGCAAGAAGCGATTCCCTCATAAACATCCACTTGGAAATGCAATAATTTTTAATGAAAATACATTAAGCATTTCTCTTTTAAAAAAATAGTTAATCCCATATCTCTTCTGAATCACACAAATGGTTTTAAAAATATCATATGACCAATCTACTAGAAGTATTCAATATCCTAGTCATATAAACGTAAGGGAAATTTAATACTATTGTTTAGCAGAAATTGATATTTATTGATAGAACTACTATAACAATAAAAACATTTTATTTTTTAAGTCATTCAAATCAAATCATCAATGTTCGTAGGGTAGGCCGTTATCACACAAGCCAGCCCCATGTTTGTAAAAGTTCTCTTATGAGGGGTTCATAAAGTCATAAAATTCTTAGCATGATGAAAAGAAGCTAGGCATGAAATTGTGTTTTATAGGAATCTGCTTTTCTATCCTATTTGTGTCTCCCGTAAAAAGTATTTATAACAGTGTGAATCCCAATTTATTAAAAATTAATGTGTAATTATATTTGTAGAAAGATGAATAAATATTTTTATCTACACAGGCAAATTGTGCATTTTAATCTAGAATCATATGCCATTTTTTAGACACGCGTTTAAGTGGTCATTTCTTTGTCTACCTATTTTATTTTTAAAATAGGTTAATATTTACGATCACTTTATTGAGAATAGCTAAAAATGGGACCCTGGAATAAGATTTAATATTAATTTTCAGTATTATGTGAGTGGATAGTAGTGTGTGATCAAGAATCATTAGTGAGATCGTGTCTTGTTCTGTAGCTGTCGACAAGAAAGTCTGCAAATCTTGGAAGAACAGAAAGACAGAGTTATCCTTCTTTAAAGTACTTTCTATCCATCAAAGTACAAGCCTCTGACCACACTCCATGCTAATAGTAATAGCCCTTTCCTTTTGCCCCTAAATTCTCCCAGTCAATTCTTTTTTGTTCGTCCTTCAAAATAACACTTTGCACTTAACATTAAGTTACCAGAAGGTTCTGTGAATGCCAACCCACTGAAAACACCATCTTTCCCATACCTCGGCAAGTAACACAACTCAAAATGGAATCAGCAGATAAATGAGGAATGGCTAGAGAAGCATTTCTTTATGGTATCTCTAGGCTGATTGCCTTAGGGTTGAACTTTACATTTCTAAAATATTCGTGGGAAATTTAGAACCATAAAATTTCAAACCCATGATTTTTTTATATCATTATGGATCAAGTTAATAGCAGACTCATCATTTTAATAATTCATAATTAATCCATACATTATAGTAATTGATATTTAATCTTTATGTAATTGGACACTTTACCTTTGACTCTCTTGATTTATTAAATATCCTTGAAAATGCTAAGACATAGAATGTTTAAGAAGGAAAACATACATTTAAAGAATCTATAGTTCTAGGTCAAAGAACATAGTTTTGTTAACTAGGGAACTAATGCTCATAACATATTTGAGGAAGGATAAAATTCTCTTTTTAACTTATCTCTAATAGGTTCCACATAAACTATCATCTGAAACAAATTTTATCCTCAGTGCCAGGGCAAGTTAACACAAGAATGAAAGGCAGTTTGTTCCCATAATTTCAAATCTGATTTATTTCTTTTTTTTTTATAATTTTTTTTTCAACGTTTATTTATTTTTTGGGGGACAGAGAGAGACAGAGCATGAACGGGGGAGGGGCAGAGAGAGAGGGAGACACAGAATCGGAAGCAGGCTCCAGGCTCTGAGCCATCAGCCCAGAGCCTGACGCGGGGCTCAAACTCACGGACCGCGAGATCGTGACCTGGCTGAAGTCGGACGCTTAACCGACTGCGCCACCCAGGCGCCCCTCAAATCTGATTTATTTCTAAATCTGCAGTCACATATTCAGAACATGTTTGTCTAATGTTGTGCTAGGAGTCAGATGAAAAGCAAAACTGTGAGTCAGAGAAGTAAAATACTTTGCCTAGGAGTGTACTGCTGGTACATAACATGCAGAGATTGACATCTAGTTTGTCCAGACTCCAGGCCCTTCTGAATTGTACATATGCTGTTTATTCAGCCCTGACCCCTGGCAGAGAAAACCTACATTTATTGGAAGGTCACTGCTGAGATTAAATTTCTTTCTCTCCTATGTAAGAACATCTATCAGAATAAAGCAAAAGAAGTCAGCTTACCTGCACCCCAGCCATTCCCTGCTCCCACCTGCAACTTGAGTTGTCTCATTTCTTTTTCTCCCCTTCTTTTAGTATATTTCTGTGAGGTTTTTTTTTTTTTTAGTTCTACTGTATAAAATTCCATTTATTCCTGAAGATAATTAAGCTTAAGTAATTATCATAATTCTTTCTTTCAGGTTCCTTCAAGCGGAGAAAATTCCAAAATGGTGAGTCCTCATCGTTTTTGTCTTTATGTAGTTATTTGTTTCTAAAACAACTACTCCTGAGATACAGGGGTGGCATGGAATGGCATTTACTTTGAAGGTTTATTTCTGTCTTTCCCCTGAGATGTTCAGAATATCCACTTATTTCCAATTTATGAGATACTGATACAGGTTTTCAGGGTTTTGTTTACTGCAATGTTGCCACACCCTCCATCAAGGTAAGTAAGAGTGTGCTGTAGGTAGTAGCTGTAGAGGCACCTTGGTGGCTTCCCCCATACTACCACACATTCATTGCCAGAGGCCATCGTTAAAGCTCGTGCCATGATGTTGTATTTCCCTCCTTCCTTAACTGTTACCGCCAATTCTTTATGCTAGAAATTCTGGTTTCTCATTTCAATGTGTCATTACATCCTGGGAATCTCTGACATCCTCTTCTAGCTTAAAGACCTATCAAAACAACACGTCCAAGGGAATTTGGGAAAGAGCACTTGGAGTGCTTAAAATTCCCTTTTCATTGCAGAATATACAGTATATAATGAGATACTCCAGTATTAAGTGAATTGTTTGACATATTTTTTTTTCTTGAAGAATAAATCAGAGTTTCAACTAGCCATAGCACTTGACATAATCCCTGAGTTTTCTTTTCCTCCTTTTAGGTCCTTGTAAAAAACATTCATGTCACCTACTACCTCTGGCTTCAGTTAGTTTTACTCATCTGAAATAACGTGTAATTTGTATATTTAGATGATTTCAAACACACTTAAAGTTAGGTTTCCCTGAGAAAGTTCTAGGAATGATGTGTTTTGATTATTTTCAGCACTTTAAGAAACATCAGGTTGCTTTGATTATTTTGGGTATAAATTTGTAAAACTGAAATTTAGTATCTGTTTGTTTCATCAGCAAATACTGTGTAACTGATACCCACCACTGCACTAGGTATTAGAGATGCAAGGCAGAGACACGCAGACAAGGATTTCTGCCCTCACGTAATTTAATTTTACTAGGGTAAATGCTTACTCCAACCACAAAATGAATACATGTATAATTATTTTTAGTAAGTGCTATGATAAAGGAGGTAAACTGTGCTATGAATGTTTGCAGGAGGGAACCTGACTGATAGTGAAGAGAAGAAAGATCTGTGATTTAAAGAGTAAAAAGACATTAACTAGAGAAAATATGAAAATGGAGGAATAGGGCAGAAAGATCAATGTGTAAAGCAGGCCAGGCAGGAAAGGGGAGTGCAATGCAAAATGAGACGGGAAGGTTGGAAGGTCCAAACCGCATGGATCCTGTAGAAAAAGGCAAAGAACTTTAACTTTGTCACACACTTCATGGAAAGCCATTAGATATTTTTTTGTTTGGTTGGTTTGGTTTAAAGATTTTATTTACTTTTAAGTAATCTCTATACCCAGTGTGGGGCTTGAACCCACAACCCTGAGAACAACAGCTGCCTTGTCCCACCTACTGAGCCAACCAGGCACCCCAGCCATTGGATATTTGTGAGGAGACAGATGCCATGGTCATTTTGCCTTTTGGATAATATATGAGAGAAAAATGTATATTTGGATCAAGTAGTTAGAATGATATTACAAAAATACAGGGGGAAATTACTGTAAATTGGATGGACTAGACTGCAATAATTTGAAGTTTATTAAAAAAGTTCTATGTTAACTTTTTCTATAAGGAGCTCGATCATAGATATTTTATACTAGACGCCCTCTGTACCTCTGCTGTGATAGCGTGGAAGCAGTCATAGAAATAGAAAAAAAAATGTTAACAAATGAGTATGGCTGTACAGATAAAACTTTTTTTTTAAGACAAAAGGAGGCTGTGTGTCTTATTTGGCTGACAGACTCTAGTTTGTCAACCCCTGTTCTAATGAATAAACGGACAGTGTTTGAGAGGCTTTTTTTTTTAACTATGGAAATTTGTGTTTAAGGTTAAAGACAACGTGGGGCCTGGTTGGCTAAGTCGGATGAGCATCTGACTTTGGCTCAGATCATGGTCTCATGGCTCTTGAGTTCCAGCCCCGCATCGGGTTCTGTGCTGACAGCTCAGAGCCTGGAGCCTGCTTCAGATTCTGTGTCTCCCTCTGTCTCTGCCCCTCCCCTGCTCATGCACTCTCTCTCTCTCTCTCTCTCAAAAATAAAATAAACATGAAAAAATTTTTAAAAAATTTAAAAAAAGGTTAAAGACAACTTAATATCTACATTTCTTTGATAAAAAAGACTAACTATTTTGTTAAATCTAATTTCTAATATAAAGTAATTATGTGAAATGGTTACATTATTTCTCTATAGAGCTGGGAATACATGTGAAAACTTTCCTTAAATGTCTCAATGCATAAATATTTAATATAAAAAATGTGAAGCCAAATACATGAATTACAAATTTGAGGTTATAAAATTATTTAAACTCATGCACAGTGAACAGCTGGCCTGTCATCATTTCTGCACATTCTATAATTCTTATTACTAGATTTTATTATATCTATTTTTGTGAAAATGTAAAAGGGGAAACTGGTATGGACACTAAATTCAATGAACCATTAAATAGGTGACAATAGCCATGATAGTCTCCCTGAATATTAATTAGCATAAGGATACACATATTGAAATTATCACTTACCTTTTCCAGAAAGAATATTTGCATAAAATAAGTTACAACCACAAAGAGAATTATATTTTTGCTTATTAACAACTTCATTACAAAGTTGATTAGTTGAATTTAATTTTAGGATCTGCTTTAAATATATCTCTTGATTACTTATACTTTTATTTTTTTCAAGCTTTTATTTAAATTCCAGTTAGTTAACACACAGTGTAATATTAGTTTCAGGTGTGCAACGTAGTGATGCAACAATTCCGTACAACACCCGGTGCTCATCACAACGAGTGTCTCCTTAATCCCCGTCACCTATGTAACCTATCCTCCCAGCCACCTCCCCTCTGGTGACCATCAGTTTGTTCTCTATAGTTCTGTTTCTTGGCTTGCCTCCTCTCTCTCTCTTTTCCATTTGCTTGTTTGTTTTGTTTCTTAAATTCCATATATGAATGAAATCATGTGGTATTTGTCTTTCTCTGACTGCCTTATTTCACTTACCATAATAGTCCATAGCTCCATCCATGTTGTTGTCAAATGGCAAGATTTCATTCTTTTTGATGGCTGAGTAATATTTCATTGTATGTATATATCACCTCTTATTTATCCATTCGTCATTAGATGCACACTTGGGCTCTTTCCCTAATTTGGCTATTATATATAATGCTGCTATAAACATCAGGGTGCATATATCCTTTGAATTAGTATTTTTGTATTCTTTGGGTAAATTATAGTAGTGCAATTGCTGGATCATAGAATAGTTTTGTCTTTAACGTTTTGAGGACCCTCCAAACTATTTTCCACTGTGGCTACAGCAGTTTGCATTTCCACCAATCCCACCAACAGTGCAGGATCCTTTTCCCCCACATCCTTGCCAATACCTGTTGTTTATTGTGTTGTTGATTTTAGCCTTTCTCTCAGGTATAATGTGGTATCTCATTGTAGTTTTGACATGTGTTTCCCGGGCCATCTGGATGGCTTATTTGGAAAAATGTCTATTCATGTCCTGTGCCCAGTTTTTAGTTGGATTATTTGTATTTCAAATGTTGAATTTCATAAGTTCTTTATATATTTTGGATACAAAACCTTTATCAGATATGTCATTTGTAAGTATCTTCTTCCATTCTCTAGGTTACCCTATAGTTTCGTTGATTGTTTCCTTTGTTGTACAAAAGCTTTTTATTTTGATAAAGTCCCAATAGTTTATTTTTGCTTCTGTTTTCCTTGTCTCAGGAGACATATCTAGAAAGAAGTTGCTATGGCCGATGTCAGAGAGGTTACTGCCTGTGTTCTCTTCTAGGATTTTGGTTTCACATCTCATATTTAGGTCTTTAATCCATTTTGAGTTGGTTTTTGTGTTTGGTGTAAGAAAGTAGTCTAGTTTCACTCTTTTGCATATTGTTTAATTTTCCCAACACCATTCATTAAAGAGACTGTCTTTTTTCCATTGGATATTCTTTCCTGCTTTGTTGAAGATTAGTTGACTGTATAGTTTGGGGTTTCTTTCTCTATTTTTTATTGTATTCCGTTGATCTATGGGTCTGTTTTTAATGCCAGTACCATACTGCTTTGAGAGAGAGAGAGAGGATGCAGGGGGGGAGAAGAGAGCTGTATATTACTACAGCCTTGTAATATAACTTGAAGTCTGGAATTGTGATGCTTCAAGCCTTGTTCTTCTCTTTCAAGTTTGCCTTGGCTATTCAGGGTTTTTTTGGTTCCATACAAATTTTAGGATTCTTAGTTCTAGTTCTGTGAAAAATGCTGGTGGTATTTTGATAGGGATTGCATTAAATGTGTAGACTGCTTTAGGTAGTATTAAAATTTTTAAAATATTTGTTCTGGAGTGCCTGGGTGCCTCAGTTGATTAAGCACCCTACTTTTTTTTTAATGTTTATTTTTGAGAGAGCGAAAGAGAGACAGAGTGCAAGTGGCGGAGGGGCAGAGAGAGAAGGAGACACAGAATCTGAAGCAGGCTTCAGGCTCTGAACTGTTAGCATAGAGCCCAATGCAGGGCTCAAAGTCACAAATCATGAGATCATGACCTGAGCCAAAGTGGGATGCTTAACCATCTGAGCCACCCAGGTGCCCCAAGTATCTGACTCTTGATTTTGGCTCAGTTGTGATCGCACGGTTTGTGAGTTTGAGCCCCGCTTTGGACTCTGCACTGACAGTGTGGAGTCTGCTTGGAATTCTCTCTTACTCTTTCTCTCTCTGCACACCACCCCCCATTCTCTCTCTCTCTCAAAATAAATAAATAAACTAAAAACAAAAGTAATATTTGTTCTTCCAATCCCTGTGCGTAGAATGCTTTTCCATATCTTTTTTCCATCTTCAGTTTCTTTCATTAGTGTTTTATAGTTTTCAGAGTACAGGTCTTTCACCTCTTTGGCTAGGTTCATTGCCAGGTATCTTATGGTTTTGCGGCAACTGCATATTATTTATACTTTCAGATGCAAGACATTTCCTTACTGTTGATTCATTGTCTCTTTGGGGCAATGATGTATCATGTTTTAAGTAAAACTTTTGGAGAATTAAAAATATCCCAAATTTCCATTCAAACATACAAAAATTTAGAAATAATAGCTAATACTTTTAAGACACCTTTTCCCAGGCACTGTTCCTTAATACAATAATGTAAGATAGATATTGTTAATATACCTGTTTTACTGGTGGATAAACTGAGGTCCAGAAATTTTATATAACTTAACTATGGTCCAACACTTTGTAAATTGGAGTCCCAGAAAATTGGTCATGAGCCTGTGCTCTTAACTTCTATGCACATAGTCTTACAAAGAATGATATTATAAGGTGCCATGAATTCATCTATTTTTTTCTAAGGATTATACATTTCTAAATAAGATCATATTTCAGGGCACAAAATGGAGACATAAATTCTTTAATAATATTTCAATTTAGAAACATATCTTGATGTCTTTTTATTTTCCTTCTTTTTTATTTGTTTTACTTTATTTTATTCCTTTCTGATGCAACCAAGATGAATGAAAGGTACTAAAGAAGTAGCAGAATGTCTTGTTTCATAGGTGCATGTAGGCAACTGAAAAGTTATATTTATACTCATTAAACCACATTCTTTCATGATATATATTTATTTATTTTTCTTATACACAGGCATGCACACACAGAGACACAAACACCCATACATATTTGCATGTACACACAGGTGAATAAACATACACACTCTTCCGTGTCTACCGAACTATACTGAACAGGTACCAGACCTTGCTGTATCATTACCTGAATAAATTCTGGAGACCATTTATTTACTTGTGACATATATTTGTTTCTGTCTATTTGTCACACATACACATACACACACAAAGCCATAAACACTCATGCACAGATCAGCACACATATGCGCACACAGATCAATGACCACACACTGTGCGGTGTCCACAGATCTAAACTGATTCTTGACCTTGTTTTATCTTTTGCTTAATATTTTCTGCAAATTGGCATTGTGGTTCTTGTCTCATTTACTTCATCTGTGAAATTGGGGTAGGAGACTGGTGGCCAAGATGGTCTTTAAGAAACTTGTTTCCTTTTGTACTACATAATTTTGTGTTAATTTTCTTAATTGTGGCATGACAGCATAGAGTGTTTTGGTAATTCTTTTATAGGCTTAATGTCACAACTATGCACATCTTTTATGGCTTACAAGTATATCAGACAGAAAAGGAAAAGGAACTTATCTCATGACAATATTAGAGGTTTTTGTGGTCTGAAAATTCCATGTCTTAGTTACATGATCTATCTCTGGCTCTGATTTCTAATGGGTCCTTTTGGGAAAAAAGCCACTTCCATTTTTCCATTTTTAAAGAAATATTCATGGACATTGTAGGTTGACAGTTTGTTTCCATATCTGTTCTGCTACAGATAGGAACCAGATGAAAATGAATTCTGTAGATATTCATGGACCACCTACTAAACAAACTTGGGTATAAAAATCAATATGGGCCCAACCATAGGAAAATAATTGTCTTTTGCTGCCTGACTGACCTTTCTGCTGAATGCATCAGACTTACACAGAGCTGTGTCGTTCTGGGGCTTATTACAAGTGAATTTAAGTTTTGTGTGTGTGTCCTGACAATTATCCAGCTCGAGTCATAACAAATATACTCCACTACTGTGTTTTTTTTTTAATTTGTAAGCTTTGATCAGTAAGGATATGTTCATTGTCTCATTATTAGAAAATAATGCAATGTTGTTTCCACTAGCAAACACAATTTGTCAATTGCATTTGTTATTGTTTCCTATGGAAAATAACTTCTGGTTACTGTGGATTAATGTAAAAACCACACACCATGTCCAAGTAGCTTGGGAAATAAAACATGTCAGCACACTGTATTCAATGACTGTTTAAAAAATAATAAATAAGCCAAATTATTCAGCAGTGTCATGATATATGGGCATGGTTTCAGGGAGCACAATGTATTACTTTGTAGCATTCAGATAGATATAATGAATTAAGAAGCATATATTCAAATTAAAAAAATATATCTATTGCTATGATAGAAGTTGCCATTTAGCTAACTTCTACAGATAAATTATAATTTAGAAATTTGTCTTTTTATGTTATAATTCCTGAATCCAATAGAAGAAAGTTAAAACTCTGGAAGAGAGAACAATTTGTATCTGGATTTTAGTCATAAACACCAATGTTGAAGAATTTTGATATTGAAAACAACCTAGAAATATAAGTTATGAAGTGTCATAAAGAGGGTAATTGAAAAGAAAGAGTGTAGGGACACCTAGGTGGCTCGGTGGGTTAAGCATCCGACTCTTGGTATCTGCTCAGCTTATGATCCCATAGTTCATGAGCTGGAGCCTGACATAGGGCTCTGCACTGACAGTGCGGAGCCTGCTTGGGATTCTCTCTCTTCCTCTCTCTCTGCCTCTTCCCTGCTCTGTCTCCCTCTCTCTCTCAAAATATAATAAATAAAGGTTTAAAGAAAAAGAAAGTATAAAATATAAATAAGGTTTAAGGTAAACATAAAAATGATAACATATAAACTGTAATTACTTTCCTGAATATGTTTCATTCAGTGATGTTATACTCTTTTCACGTTTTAATGTGTCCTCTTCTTTGCAAGTGGAAACAAACAGCATGTGTAGCTTGAAGTTTTAGAGATTGAATAGTTAGAGCTTTTCGTCTGAATTCTTCCATCAAGACATGATCATGTTTCTTGACTTCATTTTCTAAATTTCCAGTCTTTAAAATAAGATTAACCTCAATTTTTCAAGAAAGTATGAACAGTTTGTAATGACAGGCACACGTTTATCTGATTATTTGCTGAAAGTTAAATTAGGAAGTTGCAGCATTAATTCTGTGAAATCCCATTCTTTAGAAATGAACTTGACTTTTGACCAGTTCAGACTTCTTATTTTTTATTATTTCTTAGGAATCTGAAACTCAGTAATCCTTAAAAATCAAACTGAAGTATAATCTAAATACAAAGATACATGTATGGTCTTTGTTTTTTTGTTTTTTTTTTTTTTCCGCAAACTTAATGGAATTTAGGTAGCTCCTGTAACCAAATATAAGAGAACTAGAATGAGTGATTTGTCGTTAAAATAAAAGCCATTGTCAAATGTAACTAGAAGTTATTACATATGTTAATATTACATATAAATAATCAATTAAAGAAAACAATGGAACTTCAGGGAATAGTCTGATAGTCAAATAACAGAAAATGTTGTCAGTATGCCCCAGTGTCTCTGTGAATAGATGAGTCATTATGCTTCAAGGATAGCACCATAAATAAATATATACTGCTTATATGCAATATTAGATAACAAAGTAAAATCATAGAGAGGAAATAATGTACGTGAAGTTTTTGCATTTAGTTGCCACCTATCACCTGTTGGAATGATATTATTAAGAAACCTAAAAGTTTTGTGAATAAAATGATCTTTATCTATTCAGTGATCCCTACAGAAGTACAGATGATGCCTTCTCTGTCTCTGCTAAGTATTAATAAATATCACTTTTAAAGTACAATTTTTCTGTCTCTTCATTGATTATAACACTGGGCATTTTTCTTGCTTCTATCCTGTATGAAATTCTCATATGTTTCTGTAGCCTTTAGTCTTTGTAGGCTGTTTTAGTTATCTTTATATATTAGTTAGCTGTCATAGTATTTTAAATATCAGCAAAGAAATATTGGCTCTTATGGTACATAAGTAACAATGGAGTAGACAAATTCCCATGTGTCAGTTACTATGTTAATTACTTTAGTGATTTCATCAAATTACTAAACATGTACATAATTGGGTGTATATATCTGTACATGTGCAGTGAATAACTATAGATTTCTTATTCTATGAAACTCTAATTTAGTGTGAATAAATTTAACTCATAATCACTGAGTACTTCGCGTTACGAAATCTCTTTGTCTTGCTTATATCACTTAATTATAACAACAATCTTGTAAGGGCAGTTCTTACTCTGACTATTTCATTCATGCAGAAACAGACCTAGTGGAGTTCAGCCAGTTAGCAAAGGTCACAGAGCTAGAAAGGGGTGGAGATTGTGGTAAATCTTAGGTCCTCTGGCTCCTAACTCTGTTCTCCCTTTATAACAGTACACTACTTAGAGTTTTTTTCCTCCTTAGCAAGAGTGTCAATGCCCTTTCTAACTCTTACCTTCATTGACTAACAAAAATTCTCTCCACAACTCATTATTGTCATCCTTACATACTTATTTCCAATAGGTTTTATCCACTTTATGAACCAGGTCAACATCTTTCTATTTATAAAGTCTCCAGAGACTTGTTAATGCTTACCTCACATCCATTTATTTTATATTCCAGCCACCTCACCCGGAATCCAGTAGTACTTGTCTTCTCAGGGGTGTCAAAAGTCTTCTAGCCTGCAGCATCCTCTATAAAAATAGGGCTCTTCTACATCTATAACTCATCAATGACCTAATATGCTGTGCATCTCTACAACTACATTTAATTTCCTTATCAATTATATATATGTGTGTGTGTATGTAAATGATATCAATTATACATATGATAGAATTAATATATATGCATATATGAAGCTTTTCTACACTTTTTTGGTGGGGAGTCTCTTTCAGTGTCTTACAACAATACAATAGTATTCAAACAAATTTATTTACTCTGTTGGATTTATGGTGTAAAGAAAGATGCTGTGAAAGAAACATATTAGCTGCAAAATATATAATTCCCCAAATCTATATTTTATTTTTTTTAATTTTTTGATGTTTATTTATTTATTTATTTATTTTTGGAGAGAGACAGAGCATGAGTAGGGGAGGGACAGAGAGAAAGGGAGACACAGAAACTGAAGTAGGCTCCAGGCTCTGAGCTGTCAGCACAGAGCCTGACACAGGTCTTGAACTCACTAACTCTGAGATTATGACCCAAGCTCAAGTCAGATGCTTGACTGACTGAGCCACCCAGGCACCCCTAAATTTTAGATTTTAAAACAGAACAACTTGTTTTGTGGACCCCTTTTGTATTTTATAAATAAACTCCTGTGTTTGTGTGATTACATCTATTTGTTGCTCAGTCTAATGGGACCTTACACAATTTAATGAATCCTGTTGTAAAAATTAGAGAATGTTATCTGTTGTTGACGGATCTGAAGTCTTCATGAAATTGTGTCTGCTGAAAAAGAACAGATATGACGGGTTGTCTGAAATTATACCTGGAACATGCAAATGATGGGCTTTTTATATGATAAGGAGGGCAATATCACTCTAGACCAATGACACCAAGTCAGGGAAGCTGTAAAGCAATGAATCCAATCTCTTGCTACCAAAATAAGATCTATGCAGGAAAATTAATAAGTAAATGCCTTCCTTTCATCATGATGGCATTTGGGAGTTTTAGAGCTCTGTAGCCCATTAGTCAGTTTAGTTAATGACTCTGCTTATCCTCTTAATCATGTGCAACACATTGACTGAGCTTCATTTCATTCAAAGTGCCTTTCAGAATCCTGAACTGAATCCGAGTTGTGGAAAATCTTAGCTTCTCCGAGTATAAAATATATTTAGTTCTCATCCCTTGTTTTTTGATGTCTTCAGAAAATGTGATGTGCTTCTAAGTACAGAAAATGCAAATCTGGATAAGGCCCAAACAGGTCATGGTTTCAATGTTGGGCTCCTTCCACAGCCACGGCCTGTTTAGTGCTGAAGGCATCTATTACATTCACAACAAATTCAAATAATAAGAAAGCAAATAACAATAAATACAATTCTATTCAAAACCTTTTTTCCTTATACAATATTTAAATTTATGTAAATCTATATGTTTTAGAAAAATACTTTAAATTTTATTAAGATACATTGCTGAGTGAAGAGTTAGATTTTTATACTGTGGGAGATATTCAGATTATTCTCCACCCCCCCCCCCCCCGCATTGAAGTGGCAATAGACAGATGCTGTGTGAGATCAGGGAATTTCATGCTATTGCACTCAAGTGAAACCCAATATATTGAAAAAAGTATTTATTCATCACAAAGTTCATGACAAAAAGAATAGTGATTTTATTGTATCTTCTTTATTGAAGAAACATAATTTGATACCTATGGAGTTTAGGAAAAAAATTAAGTGCAGTTGTATGGAGTTGTTTCATAATCAATTGTTGGCTACTAAAATACCATGGTAAGCATTCCACAATGTATATAAATGTCAAATCACTATGTTGCACATCTGAAATTAACATAATATTGTATGTCAATTAGACCTCAATTAAAAATAAACACTAAAATAAATAAAAGTAAGTAAAATAATAAAACTTCCATGACTCAAAAATACAGGTATTACCTTATTTTTTTTCCATCTTTCTTCTTCCCTTCTCTTCTTTCCATCTCCCTTTCTTTTCGTGCTATCCACTAACTCCTATAACAGCCCAAATATGTCTAATGGGTGTTCTCTGGTAGAATGTATTTGATTGCATACAGTCATTTTAATTTATATGAATGTATTAGATAATAGATATCATTCTCTCTCATAATTTTGTTTTCAGTCAGCATCATCACGGTTATAAAATTTTCATGTCTATGTCTAGATCTGATTTATTATATATAACTGAAGGCTAGAACTCCATGATGTTCATCCTCCATATATTTTCCTATCCAGTCTAACAATTTGATATCAGAAGTAATGCTGTGAAAAATATCTTCACTTGTGTTTCATTGTGATCTATGTATATGAAACTCTTTTCCCCTAATAATATTCAGTAATGGCATCACTAAGTGATAGGAGTTATATATATTTAGTATGCTAAAAACTATTCGCCCTAGGTGGCTATGCTGTCTTACACTCACACTAGCAGGGGTATAAAAGATCTCACATCCCAGTGTTCCTGGAGCACTTGACATCGCTTTATGATTTATGTCTATCAAACAGGTGAAACGTGGTATCTTACTGCTCTTTTAAGTGCCACTCTCTGCTTAGTAATGGTTTTCAGCGTCTCTGAGTATTCTTATTAATTTTCTTGGTTCTTTCTTCTATAGATGTTTCCTATATTATCTTTATTATTTTTTTTTAAATGAGAATTCTTGTCTTCTCCTGTTGATTTGCAGGGATTCCTCTAGAAATGGTTTGACAAACTTGTTTCTGTAAAGGACCAGATAATAGATATTTAAAGTTGTGTGGACTGTACAACTTTGTCATAAATACTTAACTCTGTCATAATAGCATGAAAGCTTCGTAGGCAATACATAAGCAAATGAGTGTGGCTGTGTTGCAATTAAATTCTGTTTACAATGGGCCATTGGCCAGATTTGACCCATTGAAACCTAATGTACATAAATGGAAAATTCACTAAGAACAATGTCAGGAACAGTGAGGGAAAAAGATAGTGAGACTAGCACAAAAATCATTATAAAATTACAGAGAAAAAACAGAGGTTTAATGGTGGAGTAATGAAAGATAAAATTATAAAACTGATGAAAATAAGTTTTGGAGAATATCTTTGATCCAATCCATCAAAGTCATAATGCAAACAAAGTGGTCAGCAAACAAACAAACAAAAACCTGATTAATTCAGACATTCTGTTCAAAGAAGAATATTATAGAAAAATAAAATACTAAAGATATAATAGGAAAATATAATTATAATGAGTATAATTAGTAAGAGACTAATATCTTGAACAACAATTAAACTGATAATGTCTTAAAGCAATTCACTTTTTAAGAAAAAAGAAAAAGGAAAAATTGGAGAATAGTTAATTAATTATATGTCTTTGGGCAGTTTTAAAATACCTTTTGTTTCTGGAAAGTGGAGATTTTCAAAATTGTCAGGAGTTAAGGCTGAAACAAAAAAGATCCATATTGAAGAAGATCATGCTCTTCAATTTTTGATAATTTTATTTTCAAGGGAAAGAGAAATATACCATGTTTAATTCTAACATGTTGAGTCTATGAAAGGCCATGATTTAATGGCAATGCCTACAAAAATAAGTCACTATGAAGTGGTCAAAATGCACCTGAAGTAACAGAATTATGGAGACAACATTATTATGTGTTTAATTTATTTTTAATTTCAATAAAATGTTTATGTCTATTTGTGAAGATTTTATGATTTTGTTGTTACATTGAGTGTGAAGATATATGTATGTGAGAATATAAATGAGTATATATGTATATTTATTAATTTATGTACTAATAAGAAAGAGGAAGGAAAACAATTATTAGGGAATCAAAGATATCAGTGAATAGCAGCTGTAACCAGTGTGCTCCAAGATGATGTATTAGTTATAAATCCCAAAGGGAAGAGTTACCAGTGCCGTCATTATCCCTTGAAATAAAATTTCTAGATGACTGGACTAATTTTAGAGAGGTATTGCTAAGATATACATAAATTTCCAATTATAACAATGTAACAATATAACTAGGTAAATATATCACAATGACAGAACAATAGGTTAGGTACTTCTGGTCTCACAAAATTTGGAGAAAACATCCTTTCTGGGAAATCTACCAAGACTAAAAAAAAAATAAAATCTATATGAAAGTAAAAAACTTAAAACACCGGTGATAAAACAAATAAAACTTTATTATAAAAGGAAATTACACTCTGCTTTAAATGATCTTCAATAGCAAAAATAAATATTATGAACAGACCAAGAATCAACTGACAAAAACTCAGATCCTGATACCTCGGTGGTTTGAGACTATTTCCTTCTTCCCCCCCCCCCGCCCCCTCCTTCCTTCTTTCTTTCCTTGCCTTCCTTCCTTCCTCCCTCCCTTTTTCCTTCTGTCCATTATCTCTCTCTCTTTCTCTCATTTCCTTCCTCCCTCCGTTTTCTTCCTCCCTCCCTACCTTTCTTCCTTTCTCCCTTTTACTTTTAGGTTTGGTTTAAATAATCTTATCAAAATGCAAAGCTTTCATCTGGTAAATTATCCTTTGAATCTAAAAGGTAGCCTTAACAAGTATAAAAGTAAAGAAAAGAGAGGCACTGGGTGGCTCAGTCTGTTAAGCCTCTGACTCTGATTTTGGCTGAGGGTGATCTCACGTTGGATGGAGCCCTGCATCAGGCTCGGTCCTGACAGCATGGAGCCTGCTTGGGATTCTCTCTCTCTCTCTCTCTCTCTCTCTCTCTCTCTCTCTCTCTCTGTCTGCCCCTCTTCCACTTGCACGCATGTGCTATCTCTCTCTCTCTCTTTCAAAATAAATAGATAAAAATTTTAAGTAAAGAAAAGAATTAAGAAGATTAATGAATAAATATATTTAAATACATGTAGTAAGACTTTCTATCCATTTGACTCTATCTGCACTTATTTTTTAAATTTATGCAATTTTGTATACTTTGTCCATTGATCACATAAAAATCTGATATATACACATAAGAGTTGTGATTTTATATTTTAGAAACAATTATTAAAGATTTGTGGTAATGTAATTATCTAAATCCATAAGATTTCATGAACTCTGGGTAATTACTGTAACTATTTGGAGAAAGTTTTAATATTTAAATAAGTGTTAAGAGATTAACTTATAAAATTAATAAAGTTGACATTTAAAAAGGATGAATAATATCAAATATCTGTCTCTGAATCCAGAAAATGTTAGTGAATTTAAATATATATATGTATATGTATATATAAGTATATGTGTATATATATGTATATAATATATACATGTATATGTATAATATAACATTTATATGTATATAATTATATATATATCTATATATGTGTATATGTATATATAATTATATGTGTATGTGTGTGTGTGTATGTATATATATATATTTCTCTGAAATCTCAAATTACGCATCCTAGTCTCTCTCCATCTTTCATCTTTTCAAGTGACTTATTCTACAAACTATACTGCAATTATTCTTCATCCTATGGGGATTTCCAGCCAATTGATACCCTTCTTTGCCCATAATCTACATGTTCTCAATTTCTTCGTCACCTGGATTAGGTTCCATGGTGCATCACTAATAATTCTCATCTCTCTTATGACACCCTCTGCCACACTATATGGTAAAATTGCACTATTTTTAATCCCAGTGCTTCACCTATCCTGTGTTCACACAAACAGCTAAACCTGTCTGGAGCAGAATACATACTTCAGTAAGTTACTGAACTTTATCTAACACATTTCCCATAATTCCCAAACTGGTCACACTTGATATATTGCCAAGTGGATTTCATCTCTCAATTTTCAAATAGAATTTTTTCCACTTTTTTTGTCTTCCTAAAGATTTCTATACCCCTCTGCTTCCTCATACTGCAGAGGTTTTTAAATCTGGCATTCACAGAGCCTTCTGGAGTCAGTGAAGAAAAGTTAGGTTTTCATAAGCTTAAATGAGAAAATAGAATAGGAAATGTTGACTGATAACTAACTGAAACTTTTCCTTTAGCTTTAAATATACACAACAAACCACTGTTGTTTTAACAAAATCTCTGGACCTTGTCATCAATAGAAAATGCATATATTTAGGGGCGCCTAGGTGGTTCGGGGGTTAAGTATCCAACTTCACCTCAGGTCATGTTTTCACAGTCTGTGGGTTCAAGCCCCTCATCAGGCTCTGTGCTGACAGGTCAGAGCCTGGAACCTGCTTCAGATTCTGTGTCTCCCAATCTCTCTGCCCCTCCCCTGCCTGTGCTCTTTCTCTGTCTCTCAAAAATAAATAAATGTTAAAAAAAAAACTAAAGAAAAAGAAAATGCATTTATTTAATGTTACACTACAGTTGTTGCAAATGTCTTGAATTATGTATATCTTTATCACTACTTCAAAGTAAGTCTTAAAATCTAATGCTCAGCTCCATAACTTCATACATTAATTTAAAAATGAATTCATTATTATATAAAATCTGTCCCTATTAACATTTCAAACCACTCAAAATTTTTTGAGTATAACTGATTTCCTTTGTCATCTTATGTATCTTATTTCGTGAACTTGTGAGGTGTCTACCAGAGTACTAAAAGCTCCAACACACACACACACACACACACACACACACACACACACACACACACACACAAATTAAGATTTTTCTGGCTGGTGACCTAAATTCTTAATTCACAGAAGCAAAGTGAACAGAATGAGTTATTTCATCTTCACCCTACAAAATCTATTCATGTATTCGATCTTGTGCCCTTATTTTCCGCTTTATTTCCAGTTAAAATGATGACTCTGTACTAGCTACTAAGGTCAAACATTTCATTTTTTGCATGGTATTTTCTCTCACCTACTTAAGAAATTTGTCCTTGAATGGATACCCTCTCTCTTCTGCATCGACTTTTTCCTCCTTACTCACTGCTAGAAATGCATTAACAATGAAAGGGACTTTCATATCTCTTATATTAGAAATTACTTAATATTCTTTAACAAATATTCCGATGATCCCTGTATATTCTTAATCTCCTTCAAGTTTTGCAAGGCACTCACTTACTTAGTGTAATCATACTACATAGATTTGCCTACGGCTTGTGTTCCTCACAAAATACAATCCTTGAGGGAAGGACTTTTGTCTGTTTTATTCACCATAATCATTGAGTCTAGATCATGGTAGGAATTCAATAAATGTCAGATAGAGGATTTAAGGTAAAAAGGAACCCGCAATAGGAGATAGGAAAGTCATATTTTCCCAGAATAAAATATGTTCAACAATTACAGACTTGGAGCCACAGTAACATCAGAACATGAGTTACTAAAAACGTCTAGGATCTGGAATATCTTTGCAACAAAAATCCTATTGTAATGAGAATGGGCCATTGTTAAGTGGTGAAATAGTAATCTCCAGAAGAGGAGAGACATAGGATGGTTAACGATCAGATACCAATGTTGGAATACCATATGTAGCACAATTGCTAAATGACACCATAACACTCAATTAATAGAGCCAGCTTCATGGTCATGAGCATGTGACCTGTGAAATCATCAGTGCTGTGGGCTTACTAGAAGGGTTCCAGGCTTGGTTTATGCTATCTTCTGTCACTTGATATCCTTAATAATTTTTGAACAAGGGACCCTGCATTTCATATTTGATCTTCAAGTTAATGCAGCCAGTACTGCTTGCAAATATGAAATTACACATTTAATTTGTTCAGTCTTTAGTTAGCTAGAGAAATACAATACCATAGTTTTTTGTACTTAAATTTTTACTACACATGTGCTAGGTGTTAGATTCCTCTAGTATTTCCAAGTTTACTTTAACAATTAGCGGTTGTAGGATTTTATTTTGCAGAACATACTGGTGAATTTGACAAGTAATAAAATGATTACTTAAAATAGATCAGTTGTTTACTCATATCTTTTATATGCCTATATCAGAATTTTAGTTAAGAATAAAATTAAATTGAGTTTCCCTAAAGATGTGAAAGGTCTAAGATTTTTTAAATAGAATATTCAAAGTTTGAATGTACTAAACAAAATTTCTAAGTGAACTTTTTTCTTTTTTTTTTTTTTCTGAAATTTATTGACAAATTGGTTTCCATACAACACCCAGTGCTCATCCCAAAAGGTGCCCTCCTCAATACCCATCACCCACCCTCTCCTCCCTCCCACCCCCCCATCAACCCTCAGTTTGTTCTCAGTTTTTAACAGTCTCTTATGCTTTGGCTCTCTCCCATTCTAACCTCTTTTTTTTTTCTTTTTTCCTTCCCCTCCCCCATGGGTTCCTGTTAAGTTTCTCAGGATCCACATAAGAGTGAGACCATATGGTATCTGTCTTTCTCTGTATGGCTTATTTCACTTAGCATCACACTCTCCAGTTCCATCCACGTTGCTACAAAAGGCCATATTTCATTTTTTCTCATTGCCATGTAATATTCCATTGTGTATATAAACCACAATTTCTTTATCCATTCATCAGTTGATGGACATTTAGGCTCTTTCCATAATTTGGCTATTGTTGAGAGTGCTGCTATGAACATTGGTGTACAAGTGGCCCTATGCATCAGTACTCCTGTATCCCTTGGATAAATTCCTAGCAGTGCTATTGCTGGGTCATAGGGTAGGTCTATTTTTAATTTTCTGAGGAACCTCCACACTGCTTTCCAGAGCGGCTGCACCAATTTGCATTCCCACCAACAGTGCAAGAGGGTTCCCGTTTCTCCACATCCTCTCCAGCATCTATAGTCTCCTGATTTGTTCATTTTGGCCACTCTGACTGGCGTGAGGTGATACCTGAGTGTGGTTTTGATTTGTATTTCCCTGATAAGGAGCGACGCTGAACATCTTTTCATGTGCCTGTTGGCCATCCGGATGTCTTCTTTAGAGAAGTGTCTATTCATGTTTTCTGCCCATTTCTTCACTGGGTTATTTGTTTTTCGGGTGTGGAGTTTGGTGAGCTCTTTATAGATTTTGGATACTAGCCCTTTGTCCGATATGTCATTTGCGAATATCTTTTCCCATTCCGTTGGTTGCCTTTTAGTTTTGTTGGTTGTTTCCTTTGCTGTGCAGAAGCTTTTTATCTTCATAAGGTCCCAGTAATTCACTTTTGCTTTTAATTCCCTTGCCTTTGGGGATGTGTCGAGTAAGAGATTGCTACGGCTGAGGTCAGAGAGGTCTTTTCCTGCTTTCTCCTCTAAGGTTTTGATGGTTTCCTGTCTCACATTGAGGTCCTTTATCCATTTTGAGTTTATTTTTGTGAATGGTGTGAGAAAGTGGTCTAGTTTCAACCTTCTGCATGTTGCTGTCCAGTTCTCCCAGCACCATTTGTTAAAGAGGCTGTCTTTTTTCCATTGGATGTTCTTTCCTGCTTTGTCAAAGATGAGTTGGCCATACGTTTGTGGGTCTAGTTCTGGGGTTTCTATTCTATTCCATTGGTCTATGTGTCTGTTTTGGTGCCAATACCATGCTGTCTTGATGATGACAGCTTTGTAGTAGAGGCTAAAGTCTGGGATTGTGATGCCTCCTGCTTTGGTCTTCTTCTTCAAAATTCCTTTGGCTATTCGGGGCCTTTTGTGGTTCCATATGAATTTTAGGATTGCTTGTTCTAGTTTCGAGAAGAATGCTGGTGCAATTTTGATTGGGATTGCATTGAATGTGTAGATAGCTTTGGGTAGTATTGACATTTTGACAATATTTATTTTTCCAATCCATGAGCAGGGAATGTCTTTCCATTTCTTTAAATCTTCTTCAATTTCCTTCAGAAGCTTTCTATAGTTTTCAGCATACAGATCCTTTACATCTTTGGTTAGATTTATTCCTAGGTATTTTATGCTTCTTGGTGCAATTGTGAATGGGATCAGTTTCTTTATTTGTCTTTCTGTTGCTTCATTGTTAGTGTATAAGAATGCAACTGATTTCTGTACATTGATTTTGTATCCTGCAACTTTGCTGAATTCCTGTATCAGTTCTAGCAGACTTTTGGTGGAGTCTATCGGATTTTCCATGTATAATATCATGTCATCTGCAAAAAGCGAAAGCTTGACTTCATCTTTGCCAATTTTGATGCCTTTGATTTCCTTTTGTTGTCTGATTGCTGATGCTAGAACTTCCAGCACTATGTTAAACAGCAGCGGTGAGAGTGGGCATCCTTGTCGTGTTCCTGATCTCAGGGAAAAAGCTTTCAGTTTTTCCCCGTTGAGGATGATGTTAGCTGTGGGCTTTTCATAAATGGCTTTTATGATCTTTAAGTATGTTCCTTCTATCCCGACTTTCTCAAGGGTTTTTATTAAGAAAGGGTGCTGGATTTTGTCGAAGGCCTTTTCTGCATCGATTGACAGGATCATATGGTTCTTCTCTCTTTTTTTGTTAATGTGATGTATCACGTTGATTGATTTGCGAATGTTGAACCAGCCCTGCATCCCAGGAATGAATCCCACTTGATCATGGTGAATAATTCTTTTTATATGCCGTTGAATTCGATTTGCTAGTATCTTATTGAGAATTTTTGCATCCATATTCATCAGGGATATTGGCCTGTAGTTCTCTTTTTTTACTGGGTCTCTGTCTGGTTTAGGAATCAAAGTAATACTGGCTTCATAGAATGAGTCTGGAAGTTTTCCTTCCCTTTCTATTTCTTGGAATAGCTTGAGAAGGATAGGTATTATCTCTGCTTTAAACGTCTGGTAGAACTCCCCTGGGAAGCCATCTGGTCCTGGACTCTTATTTGTTGGGAGATTTTTGATAACCGATTCAATTTCTTCGCTGGTTATGGGTCTGTTCAAGCTTTCTATTTCCTCCTGATTGAGTTTTGGAAGCGTGTGGGTGTTCAGGAATTCGTCCATTTCTTCCAGGTTGTCCAATTTGTTGGCATATAAGTTTTCATAGTATTCCCTGATAATTGTTTGTATCTCTGAGGGATTGGTTGTAATCATTCCATTTTCATTCATGATTTTATCTATTTGGGTCATCTCCCTTTTCTTTTTGAGAAGCCTGGCTAGAGGTTTGTCAATTTTGTTTATTTTTTCAAAAAACCAACTCTTGGTTTCGTTGATCTGCTCTACAGTTTTTTTAGTTTCTATATTGTTTATTTCTGCTCTGATCTTTATTATTTCTCTTCTTCTGCTGGGCTTAGGCTGCCTTTGCTGTTCTGCTTCTAGTTCCTTTAGGTGTGCTGTTAGATTTTGTATTTGGGATTTTTCTTGTTTCTTGAGATAGGCCTGGATTGCAATGTATTTTCCTCTCAGGACTGCCTTTGCTGCGTCCCAAAGCGTTTGGATTGTTGTATTTTCATTTTCGTTTGTTTCCATATATTTTTTAATTTCTTCTCTAATTGCCTGGTTGACCCACTCATTCGTTAGTAGGGTGTTCTTTAACCTCCATGCTTTTGGAGGTTTTCCAGACTTTTTCCTGTGGTTGATTTCAAGCTTCATGGCATTGTGGTCTGAAAGTAAGCATGGTATAATTTCAATTCTTGTAAACTTATGAAGGGCTGTTTTGTGACCCAGTATATGATCTATCTTGGAGAATGTTCCATGTGCACTCGAGAAGAAAGTATATTCTGTTGCTTTGGGATGCAGAGTTCTAAATATATCTGTCAAGTCCATCTCATCCAATGTCTCATTCAGGGCCCTTGTTTCTTTATTGACCGTGTGTCTAGATGATCTATCCATTTCTGTAAGTGGTGTATTAAAGTCCCCTGCAATTACCACATTCTTATCAATAAGGTTGCTTATGTTTATGAGTAATTGTTTTATATATTTGGGGGCTCCGGTATTCGGCACATAGACATTTATAATTGTTAGCTCTTCCTGATGGATAGACCCTGTAACTATTATATAATGTCCTTCTTCATCTCTTGTTACAGCCTTTAATTTAAAGTCTAGTTTGTCTGATATAAGTATGGCTACTCCAGCTTTCTTTTGGCTTCCAGTCGCATGATAAATAGTTCTCCATCCCCTCACTCTCAATCTAAAGGTGTCCTCAGGTCTAAAATGAGTCTCTTGTAGACAGCAAATAGATGGGTCTTGTTTTTTTATCCATTCTGATACCCTATGTCTTTTGGTTGGCGCATTTAATCCATTTACATTCAGTGTTATTATAGAAAGATACGGGTTTAGAGTCATTGTGATGTCTGTATGTTTTATGCTTATAGTGATGTCTCTGGGACTTTGTCTCACAGGGTCCCCCTTAGGATCTCTTGTAGGGCTGGTTTAGTGGTGACAAATTCCTTCAGTTTTTGTTTGTTTGGGAAGACCTTTATCTCTCCTTCTATTCTAAATGACAGACTTGCTGGATAAAGGATTCTTGGCTGCATATTTTTTCTGTCTAGCACCCTGAAAATCTCTTGCCAATTCTTTCTGGCCTGCCAAGTTTCAAAAGAGAGATCAGTCACGAGTCTTATAGGTCTCCCTTTATATGTGAGGGCACGTTTACCCCTTGCTGCTTTCAGAATTTTCTCTTTATCCTTGTATTTTGCCAGTTTCACTATGATATGTCGTGCAGAAGATCGATTCAAGTTACGTCTGAAGGGAGTTCTCTGTGCCTCTTGGATTTCAATGCCTTTTTCCTTCCCCAGTTCAGGGAAGTTCTCAGCTATGATTTCTTCAAGTACCCCTTCAGCACCTTTCCCTCTCTCTTCCTCCTCTGGGATACCAATTATGCGTATATTATTTCTTTTTAGTGTATCACTTAATTCTCTAATTTTCCCCTCATACTCCTGGATTTTTTTATCTCTCTTTTTCTCAGCTTCCTCTTTTTCCATAACTTTATCTTCTAGTTCACCTATTCTCTCCTCTGCCTCTTCAAGCCGAGCTGTGGTGGTTTCCATTTTGTTATGCATTTCGTTTAAAGCGTTTTTCAGCTCCTCGTGACTGTTCCTTAGTCCCTTGATCTCTGTAGCAAGAGATTCTCTGCTGTCCTGTATACTGTTTTCAAGCCCAGCGATTAATTTTATGACTATTATTCTAAATTCACTTTCTGTTATATTATTTAAATCCTTTTTGATCAGCTCATTAGCTGTTGTTATTTCCTGGAGATTCTTCTGAGGGGAGTTCTTCCGCTTGGTCATTTTGGATAGTCCCTGGCGTGGTGAGGACCTGCAGGGCACTTCCCCTGTGCTGTGGTGTATACCTGGAGTTGGTGGGCGGGGCCGCAGTCAGACCTGATGTCTGCCCCCAGCCCACCGCTGGGGCCACAGTCAGACTGGTGTGTGCCTTCTCTTCCCCTCTCCTAGGGGCGGGATTCACTGTGGGGTGGTGTGGCTCGTCTGGGCTACTTGCACCCTGCCAGGCTTGTGATGCTGGGGATCTGGCGTATTAGCTGGGGTGGGTAGGCAAGGTGCTCGGGGGCAGGAGGGGCAGGCTTAGATCGCTTCTCCTTAGGTGATCCACTTCAGGAGGGGCCCTGTGGCAGCGGGAGGGAGTCAGATCCGCTGCCGGAGGTTTGGCTCCGCAGAAGCGCAGAGTTGGGTGTTTGCGCGGAGCGAGCAAGTTCCCTGGCAGGAACCGGTTCCCTTTGGGATTTCGGCTGGGGGATGGGCGGGGGAAATGGCGCTGGCGAGCGCCTTTGTTCCCCACCAAACTGAGCTCTGTTGTCAGGGGGCTCAGCAGCTCTCCCTCCCTTTGTCCTCCAGCCTTCCCGCTTTCCGAGCAGAGCTGTTAATTTCTGACCTCCCAGACGCTAAGTCGCGCTTGCTGTCGGAACACAGTCCGCCTGGCCCCTCCGCTTTTGCAAGCCCGACTCGGGGGCTCTGCTTGGCCGGCGAGCCGCCCCTCCGCCCCGGCTCCCTCCCGCCAGTCCGTGGAGCGCGCACCGCCTCGCCGCCCTTCCTACCCTCTTCCGTGGGCCTCTCGTCTGCGTTTGGCTCCGGCGACTCTGTTCTGCTAATCCTCTGGTGGTTTTCTGGGTTATTTAGGCAGGTGTAGATGGAATCTAAGTGATCAGCAGGACGTGCGGTGAGCCCAGCGTCCTCCTAAGCCGCCATCTTGCCGCAACTCCCCTTTCTTTCAGAGATAATGTGCCTGTTCATTGAGTAGATTATTTTATTTGACATATTTTGCAAATTTTGCTTTTATTGTGCCTAAAACTTTCCCAGCTAATCACAAAATTATTGCCTTAAAATCATAATTCCTAAAATGTTTAATATCCCTTTTACGTTTAGAAGTTGCTATTTTTGTTAACTGTGATTTACTAAATTCTGAGTTACCTGAGTACCACCATTTGTCACAGGAACCAAAAAAAAAAAAGTTTAGTGGTTCCATTGGCTTTGGAAACCTATAAAACTTAAACTACAACATTGACATGTAAAGAATGTTGTGTATACAAATAAATTAATAAATAGAAACTATCACATGATAGTGGAGATCTACACACCTTTTAGAAGATGTATTCAGAGTGTGTCTCTCCTAGGTTTTGATCTTAGTATAAATCACAGGAAAGAAAAAAAAATTAAATATATTTCTGTATAACAGTTTTCTATCCTGGAAATTTGTACTAGTCTGAGACTCAGATAGCAAGTCTAATTAGATTCTCGTCCTAACTCTGTCCTTTACCAGTTCTATGATTTGGAAGATACTGTTAACTTCTTTGAGCATTGACATTGAGGTTATTATTTATGAAAAGAGTTTTTTACCTGAACTTCTGTACAAGGAGCCTAAATGTAAGTATTTAAATCATATAGATTAAGCAAGATAACAAAGGAGTCTTTCACACCTGTGCTTTCATGAAAACTTTGTCCTCCGTGTTAAATTTTAATCATTTTACTAATTCATGAATTATGAAATAGTATCTAAATGTAACTACTTTAGGGGCGCCTGGGTGGCGCAGTCGGTTAAGCGTCCGACTTCAGCCAGGTCACGATCTCGCGGTCCGTGAGTTCGAGCCCCGCGTCAGGCTCTGGGCTGATGGCTCAGAGCCTGGAGCCTGTTTCCGATTCTGTGTCTCCCTCTCTCTCTGCCCCTCCCCCGTTCATGCTCTGTCTCTCTCTGTCCCAAAAATAAATAAACGTTGAAAAAAAAATTAAAAAAAATAAATAAATGTAACTACTTTAAATCCTAAATTCTTACATATCAATGGTTGCCTGATAATCATCAATTTATCCTTAAGGCAGAGTTCATTGCTTGCAATGAAGGTTATACGATTCACTGTTTTGTCCACTAGGAAACCTAAGTATGTTAATCCCCATTCTCACGGACAGTAAAGAAGCTTGGAGAGTTTCTGTTTTGCTATATGAAATCCTAATGTCTTGCTCTCTGTTTATATGTAATTTTTAAAACTCAAAAGTGAATTCTTTGGCTAAGCTTGGTTTGAGTTGATCATATCTTTTCAATCAAATTAAGCATAAGAGTTAGCATTATGAGAGCACAGTGTTAAAATCATATTGGCCAGGCGATCCACAGTTTAAATAGTAAAGTTTTCATGCTAATAATTTTAATATTGTCTAGAATTATAAAGACTGAAATGTCCATTTTAAATTATACTATTAGGAGAAATATATTTAGAAAAATATGCTTTCATATGTACGTACAGTATGGTAACATAAGCTTAAGAATTTCATAAGCTAAAGAGCTTTTATGAAATCTACCATTTATTTTTTTTTCAAAAATGTGTGTGTGTGTGTGTGTGTGTGTGTGTGTGTGCTTACTCTACATCATACACTCTACTAAGTTATGTGGAGATAAGAGCAAATAGTATTGCATATAACCAGATGTTATCAGCTGAGTGGAGAACCCAAAAACGATTAATTCATATCTTAATTTCCAGAAACTGTGAATATTGCCTTATGTGGTAAGAGAGTAAACATTAGCTTATAGAGTAAAAGAAGTGATCAACCTATAGGTTTTGGGAGGAGGAGCTTATCCTGGATTACTAAAGTGAGCTCTAAATCCAATAATAAGTGGCATAAGAATGGGCAGATGCACATTGACTGAAGAGGAGATGGCCATGAGATAGGAGCAGAAAATGGAGTAACATAACCACAAACCAAGGAATGCCAACAGCCATCAGAAGCTGGAAGAAGACAAGAAATGGAATTTCCCCCAGACACTCTAGAAGTCTTACTCACACCTTAATTAAGGAGATTTGGGAATCCTGAGAAACAGAAGATATAAGCCTTACGTGATAGAAAATACAAAGATATTGGAGTCTTACTAGATTGTTGAACTTGGAAATTGCCTGACAACAATCGTGTGATCAGAATAACTTGAGAGTGGAATCCAATGGCAGAAGTGATTGAAGAGGGTGGGGCATTGGGGAAGAATCACTGGTTTCTGTAGAAAAATGGTAGAGCTATGCGGCAAGATAGTTGGTAGAAATGTATAGGTAAAAGACAGAACTAAGTGAATTTCCAAGAACAAACATGGGAGGGTGTAACATTTATGTATAAGGAAATATTAAGATGATATACCAGCAAATGCATAGCCTCAGTATAGCTACATAGATTCCTAGAATTTCTCAAACATAAGGAAATTTCAGTATTTCCTCAAATGTCCTTAAAACTAGCTGGAGTACTTTCCCTATTGTACCATTTGGGGTATGAAATATTATGGACCATCTAAAAATTATGTATTTTAATATTCATTTCATACACTTGATTTTTGAATCTAAATATCAGCCCTTTTCAATTAAAGCTAAAATCTACTATCCCAAATGAGTATATTGTTTCAGTTTTAAACTTCATATTTTAAAATAAATATAAAGTAAGAATTTTGGTAACTTCATTGCATGTAGAGTGGATTATAAATACAAAAGAAAAAAAGAAAAAAAAGAAAAAATCAATGCAATTTAAGAGTAATTTATGGTTATGTAGTTATTGTTTTTTTTGCTCTTAGAATATTTTAGTTGCTAAATTTGAGTCTGAAAATCTATTTTCAATTAAATTTAATATGGATTATTAAAAGGATATATTGAAATGGAGTTTATATGTATAAGAAAAAGCAAACTGTGTCACCAATAAATTAGTTTCTTTCAAGCAATTATATTCTAATTAAAATAAATTGTTCACAGGACAAAAAATATATGTATGTGCAGTCTCAGTGTCTATCAAAAGATTTCACAATGTTTTCAGCCCTCAGTGATATGTTTCGATGATTCTCTTTACATTTCAGTCATAACATTTTTCTAAAACACCACTCCAATTACTTTCCCCCAAAAAGGTCTTAAAATATTCTTTACTTGTGCTAAATCTTCCCATTATGCTGATTTTAGAAAAATTTAAAGATAATTAATCTAAATAATATATTTAAATTGTACCCTTTATCACACTTGTAACAATCACAACATAGAAAATAAAAATACAAAATTACAACAAAAATGAAAATATTAAATAAGTAGGAGTTTCCAGAAATATTCCAGAAATATTAGAAACAATTCATGACGTTGTTACATGTAACTATCGTAATTAAAGGTCATAAGAAAGAAATGCCCAAGAGGTCAACATAATGAGACTGTGTTAAGCTTTTGTAACACAGGGATACCTAAGAAAGCGATGACCGTGTGAAGTGCTCTTCCCATTTTAAATAAAGCTCCATATGCCTTAAATTTGGGAACTCTCGTCAGGAGTATACTGCCTGGCTTCAATTGTCATTATATAGCAGAGGGAGAGAAGGGATTTCTGAGGGAGCCAGAGCCCAAACTATTTAGAGCTTTATAGAGTAAAGTCAACATCTTTGAATTGCAATTTTAAGCAAATGGGTAGGCAGTGCAGGCTGTGGAAAATTGGTATTATGCACTCCCTGTGGCTTGTACCACTTAGTTGCTGAGCCGCAGAATTTAGCCTATGTAGAAGCTTCTGGGTGGTATTGAAGGCTGGGACTATACTAAAGGAAAAAAGCCTATGTTCATCCAAGCATACCTTCAACCCAAACTTTACAATTATTGGAATGAGTGCAATGTACAATCAAAGGGAGAGCTCAACAATTGGAGTCAGAACACAGAGAAAAAGTTGGAAGTTGAAGGCTTTACCCTCAGCTCACTTTTGCTTTCACTAAATAATTCTTATATGAGCAGATGTTAAAGAAACGAATGCCAACATTTAGATTTTTCTCCCAATCAATGAAAGAGAAGAACTGATTCTTCATTGTGAAAGAATCCTATGTCTCACAAGGAATCATGAGATGAAACTATTTATGAACTACTGTTTTATAAATTCTCTCAGGTCCATTGGGGCGCCAGGGTGGCTCCATTGGTTAGGCGTCCCACTTCAGCTCAGGTCAATCTCACGGTCAGTGACTTCGAGCCCCGCATCAGTCTCTGTGCTGACAGCCGGGGCCTGGAGGCTGCTTCAGATTCTGTGTCTCCCTTTCTCTCTCTGCCCCTCCCTCAGTCATGTTCTGTCTTTCTCTCCCTCTCTCAAAAGTAAATAAATGTTAAAAAAAAAAAAAAAAAGAACTAAATTCTCTCAGGACCGGTCCTCCCCTTGGCATGTGCAGATTTCATCACTGGTTAAGTCATGTGTTTCGTATGGTAAAAGATACACAAAAAGTTCTATGCAAAATAATAAACTATTTGACATATTTCTAGCTTGGTGCTACTATTGCTTCATTCTTTCAATCCTAACATTGTCTGCATTTTCTAAAACTTCCATATTCTCAAATTACCCTCTCCAACTCCACACTTTCTATCAATCACACACTTTTATTTACATAGGGCTTTATGTGAGAGATAATAAATAAAAGCATCATCCTTTCCAAGGTTTTTGACATTTTAAATACAAATAATGATTAGAATTGTATTGGTTCAAAAAGAGATTTCAGAGACCCAGGTATGTAATAATTTTGCTACCGTTCTTTGTGAAGAAACTGGACAGAGTATTTAGTCAATTCCAATTGTGTAGCAGCCAAGCTAAATGTTGGTAAGAATTCTGATTTATATTTCTCATGCATTTTTAAAGAATTTTTCTGCTGGTAATTTATTTTGTGTACTTCTTGGTCAACTACCAAAAAGTGGCATAAACATTTGAAGTGGCCAGGTCAGATTTGAAAGTGGTAATAAGGATTCAGCTAAGCTACTTTTCCTCCATGCCATTCGTAAAAGAACAAATAAGTAGTGCAAAAATGATAAACAAGATCTGACGTCAGTTCGCTACCTTAGTGGCAGCTCTCCACCATAGTCCTTCTTCCTCATGGGACGGCTCCCACTCTTTCTTTAGTTGTCTTAGCTGCCTGCACAGAGTAAGAAATATAATGGATTAGAGAAACCTGGAAGCATATGCTTACTGTTGAGTAGGGAGAAGATGACCTTGCCAAACCACCCCTCTCACACAAGCAGATAGTCTCAGTGCCACTTGCATACTCCTACTTGTGATTCTGTGGACGAAGCTCATCACCTACCACACCACAGGAGGAAGACCCTATCAAAAAGGATGCCATGTGTTCATTTTTCTTGGCAAAAGTACTTCATGATAGCTGAAATGTAGCAGTGGTACGATTTATTGTTGCCTGCATCTAATTAATTTATTATTTTATTCATTCAGCTACTATTTTCAGGGATACTCCACTAGATTTTTTAAAACCATCACTTTTGTTAGTACTAACACAACTACTACCATTGCATCTAAGATCATTAATACTATTAATAATAGTTAAAATTTAGTAACACTATCTTTCAGGCATTCTGCTAATCACTTCACATTTATTAGCTCATTCAATTCTAACAACTATGAATGTGCCCGTTTTACAGAAGAAGAACTAAGCCTAAAGAGGCTAAGTAACATGTCCAGAGACACACATATTGAACATGGTAAAAAAAGGGGTATGACTTCATATATCTTACATGATTCCAAAGCTAACAAGCTTCACTTCTACATGGTTCCATTCTTGTTGGTGAATAATACTGGGTTTTTTCTAATCATTTTTCGAGATAACTTGTGATGTTGATTCAAAATGTTAATGGAGGTAAAAAAAAAGTATAGCCACGTGCCTCATGAAGAAGAAAACAATTGGACAAACTTGCATTGATAGCTACCAAGATTTATATGATCTAAAGTAATAAAGTCAGAGTGGTATTGGACACAATAAAGACAAATAGACACTGGGACACACAAAAAGCAGTATTACAGATCACTGTAAAAGGATGGGCTATCTAGCTGGTGTTGAAACAACTGTCCACGTGAGAAGAGATTGGATACCTGCTCCATACCATTCACAAGTTTTTTTTTTAATTTTTTTAAATTAAATTTCTTTATTTTTGAGACACAGTGAGACAGAGCATGAACAGGGGAGGGACAGAGAGAGGGGGAGACACAGAATCCAAAGCAGGCTCCAGGCTCTGAGCTGTCAGCACAGAGCCCAACGCGGGGCTCAAACCCACGAATGGTGAGATCATGACCTGAGCCGAAGTCGGACAACTTAACCGACTGAGCCACCCAGGCGCCCCTACAAAATTTAATTCCAAAGATAATATAGGGGAAGGAACACCTGCGTGGCTCTGTCGGTTAAGCCTCCGACTCTTGATTTTGGCACAGGTCATGATCTCATGGTTTGTGAGTTCAAGCCCCTGGACAGGCTCTGTGCTGACAGTGCAGAGCTTGCTTGGGAATCTCTCTCTCTCCCTCTGTCTCTCTGTTCCTCCCCCACTTATGCACGCTTTCTCTCTCTCTCTCTCAAAATGAATAAATAAACTTAAAAAGGTATTAAGAAAATATGAAATTAAAAAAATTATTCTCTTCTAATAGTTTCTAAAACTAAAATCTTATAATGAAGTCCTACAGCTGCTTTTCCCAAACTATGTTGACCAAATTGCTTTCCCTAAACAAGAATTCTTAAAGAAATCACTCTTTTGATGAAGCCTAATCAACCAGAAGCCATCAATATCAAGCCTGTAGTTTAATAGGATCATATTAATTACTTGCTACAAGTGGCATATTTCAAATATACAACACAGTGTTGTTAAATATAGTCACCAGCTGTATAGTACATCTTCAGAACTTATTTATTTTAACTAACTTAATTTTAAATTCATAAATTAATTCAACAAATATATTTTGAGTATCTAGTAGGTTATATTGAGAGGTTTTCAAATAATGGATAATGTTGTTGACACACAAAAAAACCTTTATCTCTTTATTCCAGTTCAGTTCTTTTTTCAATTAGCTAAGCTACTTACTCTAACGATATGATTGCTTAAAGTACAGTAGGTCAAATTATATGTACCAATTTAGAAAATCCTAAAACTCAAGGAAATTTGGTAGAATTACTTCTAAACATGCATAGCAGATGTGATGTAAATATGGATGTAATCATTCTCAAGTACTAGAACCTTTTTCACAGTCTTTGACTACAAAGTAGAAAACTATCACATACCATATGGTCTGTGTTATATCTATATGGCAGCTTCTCTAATGTAAATTGTTCAAGGTCAGTCTTTCTGAAGCTCCCTAATGTAAAAAATCTAATATAGGCTGAACATTACCATATAAAAGCAGTTAGCATTGTTTGTATAAGACAACTGCAAAACAAAGTTCTAAATTCCAAGTGTGATTTCCATAACATGTTCATCATTAGTATTAAAATGAATATTTAAAAAAATTTAAAAATTTCAGAACAGTGAAATTTAATCAAGAATCAGTTTCTGAATGACACTGGATTGATAATTATAATTTCTTCTATATCTATATTTAAAGCAAACAGATCATTTCTCTTCTGTGCAGCATACTTATGCCAAAGTTGTGGTTAAATAATTCTCTTTTGTGTTTTGGAGATAAGCCTTATGCGAAGGAAGGTTTTTACATCAACCTTGACCAGATGTGTTTCATTTCTACTTAGGATTTTAAAGTATATATACACTTGTATTTGGAGATGATTTAAATGTACTATGAGTGAATTTTGAAGTTTACCTTTTTAAAACTTTCCTTGAATCACTGGCCATGTCTTATATTAAATGTGTCTATGGTACAGTAAACAACTGATAATTTCTATAAAATTATTGATAATATAGAAGTTACTTCTAAGTAAATAAGTAAGCAATCTGC
The DNA here is from genome assembly GCF_016509475.1 of Prionailurus bengalensis. Lineage (NCBI taxonomy): Eukaryota > Metazoa > Chordata > Mammalia > Carnivora > Felidae > Prionailurus > Prionailurus bengalensis. The sequence continues at coordinate 40,937,402 of NC_057343.1, forward strand.
TTAATGTCATGAAGAGAAAATGATGGATTGACTTAAACGCTCATTTAAAACAAGTAATTGTCTTGTTCTGTTATTGAAATACTATCTTATTTAAATAAGCATATAAAAAGAAAGAAAATGAGTTAAATATTTGTGGTAAAACAGCAATGATGCTGGTGGAATAAGTTATGGGGTAAGAACCAGCATCAAACTTACCAGCACCCCTGGTTGTTAGAAGACAGCAAAGTAATGCTTTAAATTTCTGCAGGAAAGGGCTTTTAAACTAGTGTTAACATTCAACTGTTCATCAACCTTGGAATCACAAGAAATCACAAACTTCACCTCTTACAAATATTTTAGGAAATTCTTTAGGCTGTACTTCATCAAAATGAGATACTAAATCAAAGCGGTATAAGATATAGAATCCAAAATATATAATGTTTTTCCCAGTAAAGACAGGAAGTCACATATTGACATCTCTGCAGGGGGAAAGAAAAACATTTGTTTCCAACTGGACTCGGGAAGGGACCCCAATAGATATATAACTCTGATGGGAAAAGAGTTGATAAGAAACACTATCCCCCAAATTAGGAACAAATGATTAAGATGACAAGAAGGAAAAAAAAACCAAAACAAAACAAAAAGGAAAGCAATCATGGCTAAAGATTACAAACATTTTGGCCAAAATATGAGTTTAAGAAACAAGGTGAACCAAGAGATAAATCAAATTAGAGAATTCAGAAACTGGTAAGTTGTGGGAAAATCTCAGATAATAAATAGTGCTTTTAAAAGCAATTAAGGGTGGGGCGCCTGGGTGGCGCAGTCGGTTAAGCGTCCGACTTCAGCCAGGTCACGATCTCGCGGTCCGTGAGTTCGAGCCCCGCGTCGGGCTCTGGGCTAATGGCTCGGAGCCTGGAGCCTGTTTCCAATTCTGTGTCTCCCTCTCTCTCTGCCCCTCCCCCGTTCATGCTCTGTCTCTCTCTGTCCCAAAAATAAATAAACGTTGAAAAAAAAAATTTAAAAGCAATTAAGGGAGCGCCTGAATTAAGTGGCTCAGTTGGTTAAGCATCCAACTTCAGCTCAGGTCATGATCTCACGGTCCATGAGTTCGAGCCCCGCATCGGGCTCTGTGCTGACAGCTCAGAGCCTGGAGCCTGTTTCAGATTCTGTGTCTCCCTCTCTCTCTGACCCTCCCCCATTCATGCTCTGTCTCTCCCTGTCTCAAAAATAAATAAACATTAAAAAAATTTTAAAAAAAGCAATTAAGTGTTAAATTTGGGATGAAGGGATTAACAGGTCTTTTCTCCAGGCTCAGGGATGCCTGAGGACTTGCTTTTTATTCTAATCTTCCTTTAATCCTAACTTGGGATATTTATACCAGCATCGAGGGAACTACTCAGATTGCTATACATTGACTTCACACTGTACCTTACTGTGAACATTTTTTTTTTTGCCTAATCTATAACCAATTAATAAATGGTAATTGATGACATGTAGCAGCACCAGAGAATAGGAACCTTTCATATACAGTTTGGGGTCCTACTTGACTAGGAAACTTTTTCAACTGAAGAGATCTCATAATTGATGGTGTTTCTGTTTTAAGTTAATCATAATTCACCTGCCATTGTGTCAGTGATCACATGTGTCCCGAAAGCTGTGCAATCTAGAACATCAGCAGCTACATCTGGAATCCATGAGGCTTTTGCTCTACTCTTGCTGTACAGGAAGTATCACTTCTATTATTTGTTCTCAAAGTCAAGTAAACTTTAAACTCTGTTGGGGGAAACCTGAGGTATCAGTTCTCTTTTTCAAGAAGTAGATGCCCAGGAATGTAAATTGGTACAAACAGTATGGAAAACTATATGAAGCTTCCTCAAAAAATTAGAAAAAGAACTGCCATATGATCCAGAAATTTCCACTTTTTGGTATTTATTTGAAGAAAACAAAAACACTAATTTGAAAAGATGTATACTCCCGTACTTACTGTGGCATTATTTACAATAGCCAGGATATAAAAACAATCTAACTGTCCATCAATGGATGAATGAATAAAGAAGGCATGATAGATAGATAGATAGATAGATAGATAGATAGATAGATAGATAGATATACAGATTCAGAGAACAAATTGCTATTTGCTGGAGGCAGGGGATGGGGATCACATACAATGGGTGAAGGGGGTTAAAGGTAAAACCTCTAGTAATAAAATAAATAAGTCATGGCGATGAAATGTACAGCAGTGTGACCATAGATAATAGTATATTGCATATTTGAAAGTTGCTAAGAGAGTGAATCTTACAAGTCCTCATCACAAGAAGAAATATTTTTGTAACTATGTATGGTGACAGATGTTAAATAGAGTTACTGTGGTCACCATTTTGCAATATATACAAATATCACATCATTATTTTGTACATCTGAAGCTAATTTAATGTTATATGTCAATTATACCTCCATAGGAAAAAAAAAGCAAAGTGGCAGGTCAGATGCCAACATGAGATAACACGTGCAAGAGATGCACTGGATGAACAAAACGGAAGAGTAATCTAGAGTCAGCCAGGAGCGTCTTCCAATTTCCAACTGTCTGGATCCAGTGGAGAGAATGAAGTAAAAAGGATTAGGTAGAAAGATTCTCAGACTACAACCGTGTCTCCTAAGAAAGTTTCAGCCAGGTCATTGGGAGCATCCTAGGGCTAAAATTGCCTATTTAAAGAATTCTGCATCTTGTAGGAATGGTCCTGCATGGTACCACCACTTTGCTCATCATAGTACTTCCTTGTTCAGTGTTTGGTTAGGAGGAACCCATGGAAATGTGGCCTCAGCACAAATGTGGGGATGGATACAGAATAGGAGTATATCAGCCATCCATTAATATGCTTTCCGTAAGAGCTATGAGAGTCTTATTTTCATCATCTTAACAGTCTACCACTTGTTGAGTAGGAGTGGTTGTAGTGACGTACACTACAGTTTCCAGGAGCAGTTCCTCCACGGGTTCCTTGGGCCTCTCCTCCTGAGAGGAAGCTTAGAAAAAGCAGGTCAGGGGAACAAACTATTTTGTTGCTGTTGTGTTAGGGCCATAACTAGTAGTCATCCTCTCCTTTGATTATCCATCTCAAATTTCCTTCACCTTCCTCTATTTCCTTGCATGTGTTGGTATATTACCCACTGATGTGACCCAAATGTATTCCTGTGCAATATTCGTCCTTGGAAATCACGCCTTTTCCAAGTTGAATTACTGTAAGGGTCCACTCAACAATCATGAGGCAAGGAATACTGGAGGTACCCAGTGGATTGCCTGAGTTCCACATATAGATTACCCTGACCTCTTCAGGCAAAAGCAATCCTACCTCCTCCTGCTGATTGTAGTCAATTGCACTTAACTGTAATGTTGCCATTTCTACTAGTCTGATGGTCTCTGGACATAAGGAGTCCAAAATGCTCAGGTGGCAGTTGTAGTTCAATGGAACATGTACTGTGTACTGTGTCCTGTGGCAAGAATGGGCCATATTAGGGAAAACACCTTCAACCCTGCAGAGCTCAGAGTTTCAGGAATGGGAAGCACAAAATACTCTTGTGCATCGCTGAGAATAATGTCAAATGGAGCCACTCCTACTTCTATCACTTGGTTTCCAGACCTATTTGGGACACAGAGACTTTTGTTTTTGAGAGAGAGAGAGAGAGAGAGAGAGAGAGAGAGAGAAGGTACATGAGTGGGGAAGGGCCAGAGAGAGAGAGAGAGAGAGAGAGGGTGAGAGAGTATCCAAAGTGGAATCTGTGCTGACAGCAGACAGCCCTATGTGGGGCTTGTATTCACTAACCATGAGATCATGACCTGGGCTGAAGCTGGATGCCTAACCGACTGAGCCACCCAGGCGCCCCTGCGGTGCAGAGACTTCTGAGTTAAAGCATATTCTGCATACTGAAGCATGACAATTTATCCTTTTAAAGGACTGCCTCTAAGCTAGTGTTTCATCTTTGCTTTTTGAAGGGTGTTCCAGCCCTCAGTGAGACCAGCTATTTCTAAGTAGTACACTGGTGATACAGCAAGTGGATTCCCTGGTTATGCCTCCACACTCACACTTTTGCAATGAAGTGAGTCTCCTAGTTGCATGCATTATTGCCTGGAATCCTGTGGTAAGGATAGTTCTAGAGTGGTCCCCAAGATTCCCATCCCTTGATATGTATACACTGTATAACCCACTATATATCATTCTCTTTTTATGGCTGCCTATAAGCACTGCTGAACTTATAACTTGATAGGTCTGGAAGACTATAGCTCACAATGAGAAATTTCAGATACTTGGTCACTTGTTGTTCCGTGGTCGAGTGTTCTAGCTCTACCAAAGCTCAGTGACATACCATGAACTGTTTCTGAAAAGACATGTTAATCTCTGCTGGAGATTTTTTGTTCTTACTGGGAATGAGGATGGTTTCAGAGTTTAATTTGGCTTTACCCACTATGAGAGCTCTTTCTCCACAGGCCAAGGAATCAATGTAAGAGTTACGCCAACTGGCAAGTATATCCTCCCCTTTAGTGTGGGTGGCCCTACGTAATCAGGTGAGCCTTTTAAAAAGAGGATCCAGAGATTAGAGACAGAATAAATCAGAGATATTTGAAGCTATAGAAGATTCTCTTCTGTTGGCCTTACAAAAGAAAATGTCATGTCATTAAGAGGCATGTGGCAAGAAATGGTAAGCAGCCAGTCAGAGCTGAGAGTTGTTCTCTGCTGACATCTGGAGATCTCCATCCCACAACTACAAGGAACTGAATTGTACCAATGACCACATAAGTTTGACAAAGACCCTGAAGTGCTCCACGAAAGAATACAACCAACTTCTTAATTTTTAAGATTCTGAGCAGAGAATCCAGCTAACCTGTACCTGGATTTCTGATCCACAGAAACTGAGAAATAATAAATGTATTTTGTTTTAATCCACCAAGTTTGTGATAATTTGTAGTGAAGCAATATAAAACCTGTATAGATTCCATACATGTGGGATAGAAATCTGTAAGCCCTCATGCAGTAGTGTTGGCTAAGGCTCTGTAGATGGGAAAGCCAACCCTATACCTGGAATATGTTTCAGTATAAATTCTGGCTCTTCAAGAAAAGTGAGATTTGACACCAAGTTGCTCATACTTGAGGAATAGTGTAGTATTGTGGGCTCAGAATAGGTCTGTCTGGCAGGTTGGGCATTGCAAAGAGGTGGTAGCTAGATTAGCCTTGATAAGTACAAGTCCATGTCTCTGAGTCAATTCATAGCCTCAATTTCTGCCACTCACTGCGCTAGCAGTCGATGTTAAGCAGGGTTTGATTGCTGAAATAGATTCACGAAATCCAAGATGAAATACTTACAAATCTACAGTTTATCACCACAAACAGCCATAATATATCAATGACAGCATTAAAGTAAGCAAATGCATTACAGCCAAAGTCTGTCTCACAGCCAGGGGTCCAGAGACATCAGGTGCAGGCTCCTATTGTAATCCATTTCTAAGGGCCATGGATGGATGCACTTTTTTTCTTGGATCAGGAACCACCAGTGTGTGCATGGAACACCTTGGAATTAGGGAGCTCAAAAAGGGATCTTGGCTGGAGATTTTTATTTTTTATTTTTTGCTGGCCATGTAACATATTTCTGCTACATAACCAGCTTTAACAGCAGAGTCCTCCAGGGTCTCACAGAGACCAGGTGTGAATCATCAATCTCATTGTTATCAATAAACAGTGCTGACGAGCTGGAACAAATGGGCTGGAAACTCTTTAGACCCATGGTTATAAAGCAACACTATTAATCAGAATATTTCATGCCTAGACTAAGGGTCATTGCCGTGCACAAACTTCAGCAAGACAGTTCAAGCTAATTTCAAGCTTGCTATAATTAACCTTCACAACATAACCATTATTCCATTTGTGTCCCTATCATGGCACTCCCAAAATGGCACATGAAGTTTGGCTAACATCAGATGTCCAAGTCATTTTATCTGCTTGGTTATCCCATACTATTTTCATGGTGGATGCTTTATGATGGGCATCAGCGTGTGACACAAATATCTTCACACTTGGTGTCCACTTCCATGTGCCATCCATCCATGTGCTCGTTCTGCTACCACATAAAGTAGATGGCCAGCTTCACTGTCAACAGTTCTACCCTTTGGGAAATACTTTCTTTCCACTTTCATTTGTAGCCACTCTGAACATGACTGTAATGCTGATGGCACCCATTTTCAGCTTGCACCCACATAGTGAGCCAACTCAATTATAAATGAAGCCTGAGGATTATTCTTTCTCCTTCAATTGAACATACAGGAACACACATATAAACAAAAATGTGAGCTGTGAAAAGTTTGTGTAACTGAGTGCTGACATGAAAGTCTAGGCTACCCACTCATGCAAGCTTCTCAGTGTCCTCTTAGACTCCTTAAGCTCAATCTAGGGTAAACATTCCCAAATTATGACCACCTATGGGACTCTGTAAAATTATAATGTGGTGGGTTCAGCAAAACACAGCTCATAATGGGAAGTTCCAGATGCATTGTTACTTGTTGCTCCATGGTTAGGTGTTCTGTCTCTATTAGGGTTCAGTGACATGCCAGGAGCTATTTCTCAAAAGGTGTATAAATCTCTGCTTCAGATGTTATGTTTTTTAAGGAGTGGGTAGTTTCAGAGTTTCATTTGGCTTTCCCAATGTGATAGCTCTCACTTCACCAAGGAATCAACATAGAAGTTACTCCAATTGGCCACTGTAGTAGTAGTTGGTGAGTAGAGAAATGGACAATAGGTGGGGCTATGGGCTCATTGAGCCCACCACGAGCTAGCTTAGCCAGGGCCCCAGTCCATTTACTATCTGTTCTCCCTAAGTCCCCATGCTAACAAGGTATCTATAACACAATTCGTGTCTCTGAGTAGCAGTGTCAACCAGAACTCATCCCCAATAGTCCTCAAAATACCTATTTTGTGCCTAGTGTAGAATCTACTGAGTAAATGACTATAGCTACTTTTGATGAGACTGGGAAAATCATTATAGTGTATAATTGCTATGTTGATAGGGTTTTTCCTTTTAGGGAGCTAACATCTTCTTATGCCAATGAGTTCTGGATTCAAAATTGGCTCAGATGTGAGTACTGACTAAAGGACAGAATCTTGTCTTCAATTCTTGCCTTCCTACCTTTTACAGTTGGGTAGGTTAAGTAGCACTCCTTTTGCTGCCTATCAGTTTTTGTCTATAGGGACATTATGCTCTATTTAATGTCTTTATAACTTCTTGCCATTCAGTATGTTTCAGCATCACTCAGTGTCCCTTTAGCACTGGTCGTTAAATTTCAGCACTGGTAAGTGGGCACTGAACATGAAGTTGACTGATTTAATCACATAATTTTTCCTTTCTCATATAAAAATACATGGCTGAATCACAATGAACCACTTCTGAACTGGATGGAGATGATTAAGCATCACCCATAGACAGTGGGATGAGAGGAATACTGTAACAAAATGAGACTTGAGTTGAGCTTGCATAAGAGATGGAGATTTTGTCTTCTGTGTGAAGAAGTATATAGGTTTGGTGACCAGAGTGAGAGACTGACCCACGGTTTGCTCCATTTTCTATATTGTACAGTTACTGCCTAGAAGTGCCTTGCAAGACAGACACGCCATTTCTGAAACTTCCTTGCATCTCACAATGGAAACTTTTTTGCCTATGTTATGTGAATAACATCGGCAAATATTATTGCTTCAGAGCCTGGATATAAGGAATGATTGTGCTTTCTCTATCTCCGATCTCCCCCAGCTGTATGTAAACAGAGACAACACCTCAGGACAGGGATTCTCAAAAGTGTGCAGCAGCATCAGAAGTATCTGGAAACATAGGTGAATCAAGTTCCCAGGCTTACTTCTGACTTTGTAAATAAGAAATACAGGGCTAAAAAGGGTCTGAGCAGTCAAAGCAATCTTTGTTTTAGTATGTCCTCTAGGCAGTTCTGGGGTGTGGTACAATTTTATAACACGTTGGATAGATGCAAAGGTTGGAAGGAGACTAGATCCCTAAATTACCATGTAGAACAAAGCCCTTGTTATACGAAAGTACTGCTATGAACTGTGAGTTACAAAAGTTGCCCTTTTATATATGTTAGAAGTTTTCAGTCTGTTTGTTGCTGTGGTTTAACATTATTATAACTAATACAGGTACAAAATAAAAGAATTGGTGATAATGAATTTCAAGTGCACTGTGAAGAATACAACTCAAGAATAAAAGAGGTGGGATGATAATGGAGTGAGCTGAGATGCAACAAAAGAAGTGCTTCAGTTAGGAGAAATTTTAAAATTTGTATAACCTCACAGGAAAAGAATATCTGTATTTTTAGTTTGACAATTATCTGGTGAAATAAAGGTGGTTTTGAAAGCACTCACCTTTCATGACATGGATAAAACTCTGTCATGGATCTACAGTAAGTCTGTTAATTTTTTTTTTTTAACTTAGCAGTATGTCTTCAAGATCATTTGTGACCATATATGGACAACTAATTTGTTGCTTCCGATAAATAATATTTTATGGTATGCATACATTCTATTTCACTTGTCTCTCTTCCCAGTAAAAGAATACAGATGGGCTACAAGATCCAAACATTGAAATACAGCAGAAATGAGAGGAAATATAATAATATGTGAGAAAGGTGATAGTTATAGGAAGGGAGAAGTACAAGTTTTAATCCTTTAACACTACAGATTTTGTGGGGGTGCCTGGGTGGCTCACTTGGTTAGTCAACCGACTCCTGATTTCAGCTCAGGTCGTGGTCTGTAGGTTTGTGATTTCGAGCCCCACATTGGGCTCCGCGCTGACAGCATGGAGCCTGCTTGGGATTGTCTGTCTCCCTCTCTCTACCCCTCTCCCTGCTTGTGCTCTCTCTCTCTCTCAAAATAAATAAGTATTAATTTTTTTAATATAAATAAATAAAACTATAGATTTTGTTTTGTTGCATTTGATCTGCATAATTGATTGAACTATAAAATTTTATAAACCTATTGTATAGTAGATAACATATAAACCATAGCATCATCATTTCACTTTGTAACTGGAGACCACATTATTATTTTGTGGATGAACATATTTCTTATTTGTGGATGAACACATATTTCTAAGGTTTGGACCAATTCTAATTGAAAGCCAGAAATGTTTATTGTAAATACCAGTTGACCAGTTCATGGTATTCTCTTACTTGCCTATAAAATAATTTTTTCTTTTTCTTTCTTTCCTATCAGCTAATACTTAAAATTTGGAAGGTTGCATGTGCAAGTTAGGTAACATTTATTTTATTTCATGGAAAATATTTTAAAAGATTTATACCACTATATATACATATTATATGACAAAAGGTAGGATTTCCCCTAAAATGTTAGGTAAAATGGGGAATTCTGAGATAAAGTTCATGCTTGTTGAAAGTGCCTTTAGGCTATAGGCCAAGAGTGAAGCAAACTTTTCTCCAGATTTAGAGATACTACCTTGATAAAATTTAAGATGCTCTGCCCTAGAGCATTCTGTCCTGCTATCCCCAGACTCTTCCTTCAAAGAAAACAGCTAACTGTAGTCTAATCCTTCTGGCAACAGATGGTGAAGTGGTTTTAAGTATACCATTCATTTTTATTAAAAATGTGAATTCTAAATATTGTGAATAAGAAAACAAAGCAAAATATATTTTACATAGTGTTTTTGATGAATTATTAATGTCAACTATTGTCTTTCAAAATTCTGCTATTGTGTTTAAAAGCACATCACAGGGAATGTGAAACTGTCGAAACTCTTTATCCAGGGCTCACACTAATAGAAAACTGTGTCTACCTCTCTTCTTCAGTTGTTTAGCAACTGACATTTATATTCATTAAGAGATTTTTTTGTGTATTAGATATCAAGTGGAACAGTTTTCAAACATATTGTGGGCTTTAATGTATTTTATCCCCCATTTGAAAATTTTCATGGTATTTTTTACCAAATTAGAAGTAAAAAATTACTTTGTTATTTTGCTTGCTATTTCATTAAAATGATACATTAATTTGTGTGGTATTGGCATTAATGTTAACACTAGGTAATTACCTCTAATTTCATGGGAAATCTCTCATGTCTTTTTTTTTTAATTGATAGATTTCAGTATGTGTGTGTGTGTGTGTGTGTGTGTGTGTGTGTAATTTTAGGATATTAACATCGTATAATTATTCCCAATTTATTTCTAAATTTTGAGTAATTTAGACTACACTATGCTTGAAGAAATGATTTTTTTCTATATTTTGTATTTTGATTTTTTTGGTAAATATGTCACTCACACAAAACAGTGACCATGCCTGTTTGTCTATTTTAGATAATAATAATTCACTCCCAATTACAAATACCCACATTTAATCAAATAGAACAATACTTTGGATCATCTTATTTTCTTTCTGTCTCAACCATGCATTTGAATAAAAGGCTTTCCAACAGTATTAAATAGTTATCATTTTAGTTAACCATGTTAGGTAGTTTTTTTTCTGAACATACAATCTGTTATATAGCTAAAAATAAAATACATTTTCAAACATAGCAATTGCAGAGAAGCATATTTAAATTTAATCATATTCAGCATGTATCTTAATAAAGTGTCTTATCATCTCTAATGGCTTTGCAGTTGATTGCCTCTGATATTTTTGGTAGAAAGTCCTATTCATTTGCAAATAATTATCATTGTGTCACCAAATTTCTATTATTTCCTATTTTAATATCATATTTTATTGTTTTACTTTTCTAAGAGCAATGTTAAAATATTGATGACAGGTATCTTAGTGCCTCTTTATATTATGAATAATGTTAAAAACATGTGTAAGGGATAAAAGATGGAGAAAGAAAGCAAAAGAGACAGAGAGAGAAGTGTTTGTGAAACAGACTTTTCAACACATATCAAAATATATGTTCTCTTTTTTTATTTAGCATAGTGAAATGTATGAACAACAGTCTTAGTGTTAACAAATCTATTTATCCATGAATGAACCCACTTCTTAATAGAATGGCCATAACTCCTTTAGCATGCGATAGCCTCTATGAGGTAATATCATGCTTAGAACTTTTGCATCAATATGTATAAATTAAATTAATGTATGTAATACCACTGTGTGCTATCTCCATTTTGTTACTGTTTCAGGTAACGCTAACTCAGTAAGTGCCATTGGCAAGTTTCCTTCTCCTTATTACTTTGGAAAAGTTAAAATGGCATAGGTACTACCTATCCCTGGAAGTATTTTTGGAAGCTTTCTTAATGTTTATAGTTATTAGTGTTCTTGGATACTTACAGTTTGTTCTTGAATTATTTCTCTATTTATATTTTCTCAAATAACTAAGATAATTAGAATGAAACCTTCAAATTTTTTGAAGTGAATTATTTTGAAGTAAATTATCTCTTGAAGTTATTAAATTAATCTTATAAATGTGGTTATGTGTCTTTCTCATTGTAATTTTTTGTCTATTTGTGGATATTTTCTTCATTAAATTTGTATGTATTTTATCATTACAAGCCAATAACTTTTAAAAGGACTTTTTTTTAATGTTTATTTATTATTGAGAGAGAATGACAGAGCATTTTGGGGGAGGGGCAGAGAGAGAGGGAGACACAGAATCCAAAGAAGGCTCCAGGCTCCGAGCTGTCAGCACAGAGCCTGATGCGGGGCTCGATCTCACGAACCGTGAGATCACCACCTGAGCCGAAGTTGGACGCTTAACTGACTGAGCCACCCAGGTGCCCCACAAACCAATAACTTTTAAATTATTTTGTCAAAATAACAGTTTTCTAGTTAATCATTTTTGTGTTTATATTTAATAATTCCCTATTCCTATGATATTTGGTTTCCATTAGAGTTATTTTTACTACTGAAATTTAAGTTTAATTCATTTTTATTATATTGGTGCTACAGACTAATTAAAACAATTGATTATTATATCTTTTATTATAAGCATATCTGAACTTATCCAAATGTTTATGATATGCTTTGCTTTCTATAATAAAACAATTCCAGTTTTATTGAGATATAATTGATATGTAACACTTATTGTTTGAAGGTGTATAACAATGATTTGATATATGTATCTATTACACAATGATCACCACAATGAATTTAGTTTATATATTACCTCATATAGTTATAATATTTTTGTGTGTAATGAGAACTTTCAGATCCACTCTCTTCACAGTTTTTCAGTATACAATACAGCATTGTCACCATGCTATACATTACATCCAAAGAATTTATTTGTCTTTTAACTAGAGTTTATACCTTTTGATCATCTTCACCCATTTCCCTCACCTTCTGCTTCTGATAACCATCAATTGTTCTGTTTCTATGAGTTTGTTCTTCTTTGATTCTACATATGAGATCACATGGCATTTGTCTTTCTCTGTCTGACTTATTTCACTTAACATAATGCCCTCAAGGTCCATCCATGATTGTAGAATAATCAAAGATTTTGCTTACCTACCACAATTTACACAGGCAAATTTTATTTATTGCATTTTATTCATGGGTATAGTTCTTTATTAAATTTCCTATAATCAGCTATTATGAGAAGTAATAATAAATACATATTTAACTGTATTGTGAATTACGTATTTCTTCTTAAATAGTCAAATGTTTCTGAAAAATTGTGGGAAATGTTATTTTGCAAAGATATACACAATAACATTAGACATCCCATAGGCTCTAATTTTACTGCGTGGTCTTGTCATTCTCCTATTAAGAAATGAAGTCTAATTCTCTTAATCCTCTTAAGTGTTGGTTGGCTTTTGTAACTTACTCCTAACCAAGAGAATAGAACTTAACATGTAAATTCTGAACCTAAGTCAGAAAACCCCGTGCATTGTTCCATCACAACCCTTGGTATTTGGTTGCTGCCTCTTGGGATGTTCTATCTGGACTTTAGTACTATGCTTAGAGAAGTACAAACCAAATATGAAACCTGCATATAGAATGCCTTTTGAAAGAGCTATTTGATTCTAGCCTTGGAGTCATCACAACTCTGGTACCATGCAAAGGAAAGTAAAGATGCCTCCAGTCTAATGCATCCCCTAGCTTCTTTTTAATTTATTTTTTTATTTTCAAGTTTTTATTTAAATTCTGGTGAGTTAACATGTATGGTAAAATTGATTTCAAGTGTAAAATTTAGTGATTCGTTGGTTATATGTAACATCCAGTGCTCATTACAAGTACCCTCCTTAATACCCAGCACCCATTTAGCCCTTCCCCCATCCACCTGCCTCTATCAACCCTCAATTTATTCGCTGTAGTTAAGAGTCTCTTATGGTTTGCTTCCCTCTCTCTTTTTTTTTTCCTTCCTCTATGTTCATCTGTTTTTTTCTCTTAATTTCCACATATGAGTGAAATCATATAGTATTTGTCTCTGACTTATTTCACTTAGCATAATACACTCTAGCTCTATTCATGTTACAAATGACAAGGTTCCATTCTTTTTGATAGCTGAGTAGTATTCTATTGTGTATATATATGCCACCTCTTCCTTATCCATTCATCAGTTGATGGACATTTGGGCTCTTTCCAAGTTTTGCTAGTGTTGATAATGCTGCTATATACATTGGGGTGCACGTACCCCTTCAAATCTGTATTTTTGTATCCTTTGGGTAAATACCTAGTGGTGCAATCGCTGCCTGTAGGGTAGTTCTATTTTTAACTTTTTGAGAACCTCCATACTGCTCTGTAGCATGGTTGCATCAGTTTGTACTCCCATCAACTGTATAAGAGACTTCCCCTTTCTCCGTCACCTAGCTTCTTGAAGTACCCCCTGTCATTCAAGTCTTATCAGCTGAAGCTCCAGATATCATGGAGCAGAGAAGACATCACCAATATGCCTTATCAAAATTCTTCATGCACGGAATCTTGGAGCATAATGAAATTTGCATTTTGATTTTTTGTGCCACTAAAATGCAGGTTATTGGTGACACAGCAGTATTTGTACTTAAGACAGTTCTTCTTGACAGTTATTTTTACCTGTAACTAGGCAACAAAATCCAGCCATGAAACTTTTTAACATATAAAGACATTTATGTTCTTCTTTGAGCTATTTTTGATTGGTAGTTGCATAGTGTTTCTTTGTTGGAAAGACCCACAAATAAACCTCCTGAACAGCTAGGAGTAAGATCATTGTGTTAACATCAAACAATGCATATTAGCTCCAGCAGCATAGCAGTATAGGAGATATTTTCAGGATACCTTTTACCAAAAACATATTTTCTGCTTTTTTTATGAGACTACCAGTGAAAGGTAACTACTATCAGTTTATGTTTCCTAGAATTTTAATATTATTGATAGTATTGAGTCCATCAAAACACTTATTAATAATGATAAGATCCTTGATAGAATTTGGAAGTAGATACTGTTTCGCTTTGTTACTTAAGTACCCCTTTTTGTGTTATCCTTGTAGTTTATATAAAATTGAACTTTATTACTCCAGATAGCAAATACCTTTCTTCTATCTCTTAGACTCAACCATTTAACATTGCTTTTACTTCAATCTGTATATTTTAAATCCTAATTAATTGAGAAATAATATCATTATTATTGCTCAGAAATAAAGAAAAAAGTGCTACATACTTACTACAAAAAGACTACTTGTTTTTATTAACTCAATTCTTCTTTATTGAGTATGAGTATAAAATAAAATTAATAAATCATATAAGGATAATCAAAAGAAATCAATTTTGGGTAAAGATGTTATTATCGTACAAAAACACACTACAGCTCCATTTCTTTAGGGAAAGAAAGGAAAGGAGGAAGGAAGGATGGAAGGAAGAAAGGGAGAAAGGGAGGAAGGGAGGAAAGAAATCAAAGAATGACAAAAATAAACTTATATAAAGTGAACACTGGGTAAATGAGGGAATGAAGGAGTAGAATAGCATTCATAAATAATAAATGTATATACTGGAATTTGAGAAGTCATTTAGTCCTTCCAGCACACACACGCACACATTTCACATAAGAACCAAATACCATGAAACAACACCACTATCTGAGAATAACAAAACTATTTATGATTAAACCTTTTGTCATTAAGATGGCAATAAGATGTAAGTTGTAGGGCTGGAAAGTTAAGCTGAGGCAATAACCACCAAAAAGGAAAAGAGAAAGAGAGAGAGAAGTAGAGACAAAGACAGAGAGACAGAGAGATAGGGTAGGGAGAGAAAAGGGAGAGGAGAAGGAAGAAGAAGAAAGAGGAGGAGAAGGAAGAGGAAGAGTAAAAGAAGGAGGAAGGAAGGAAAGAATGAAGGGAAAAAATAGAAAAGGGTTATAATGACTTTGGAAAATAGTCTGTTTCTTAAAATTTAACATATCTACTTTAGTTATTTTCTCAAGACTAAATAAATCATGTCTGTATGAAAACATATGCATGAATATTCAGAAAAGCTGTATGTGTAATTGTTAAAACTGGAAACAACCCAGATGGAAATTGACAGCTATATATATGAACAATTTGTGGAATCTTATTCAGTGGGATGATATTAGCAAAAAAGTCAAATGACTACTGATTGCAGGACTACATGAATGAAAGTCAATTATGTTGAGGAAAGTAGCCAGACAATAAAAGAACATATACAATGTATCTGTAATTATATAATAATATAGAAAAGGGAAACTAGTTTATAATGACAGAAAGGAGAATTTTGTGGGTCATAGATAAATTCATTACTTTGTGGTGATATTCCATGGACACACACAGAAACATACATGTTGTACAACTTGTACAACCTGTGTGAATTTGGGTGAATTTGGGTGCCAATTGCACCTCAGTAAAATGTCAAAAATTAATGTCAGAGAAGTTAATGTTAATAATAGTTTTGAAAGAAAAAAAGAGTTGACTAAACAGTGGGAAAGGCAATTTTGAATTGATAACAGTAGATAACACTCTAGCATTGCAATTAGGCATAAGTGTCCGAACGAAAATAGCTCATAGAATGTCAAGCTGCTTATATTTAAAATGCCCATAGAAAAGCATATTCTCATGGAGATTTCAAAACTATAAGAATAAAATTATAAGCTTTAAAGATTTGTAGAAGAATATATTTAACCACCACAAAATGCAAATCAGATTGTCTACACATTTTCTATAACTAAATGGAGAAATGCCTCAACTTTCTAATACAGAATGATTTAGAATTTTTATTTTTTTATTTTATTATTTTTTAAGATTTTATTTTTAACTAAACTCCACACTTAATGTGGGGCTTGAACTCACAACCCCTAGATCAAGAGTCACATGCTCTACCAACTGATCCAGCCGGGTGTCCCTGATTTGGAAATTTTAATTCAACACAACCAAAATAGGAATCAATTGTGAAGGCAAATAAGGCAAAATGTGAAGACAATCAAGAAAATTAAGGCATACGATGCATATATAAATCAAATACTGACCTATGACTGAAGTGCAATGAATAAACTCCCAGGATTTAGCTGTAACACAGTCCTAGAAAGCAGCTGTAGCAGAGAAAAGCAGGAGGGTAAAAGTCTCTGGAGATTATAGTTTAATATAGAAGAATGCCAATGTGTTTAGGATAAAGACATTTGTTCATTGTATATGCAAAAACAAAAGAAAGAATACTAGTAATATCAAATGAGAATATTTAAAAGGAGTATGGCACATTTATGAAGCAAATTGGGACCTGATTTTGAATAAGGGAAAATTTAAAAATAATGTATTTAAAATTATGATTTTAGAAGTTTTGTCTTCAACTCGGCAGGAATGAAGGCAATGAAGCCATGATGAAAATGATGTAATTCTAACTCCCAATTTGGTTTGTGTATTCAACATTGTTAGCATAGCCATAATGCTGTAAACATAATATTTTCAAAGATTTTCAGTTTTGAGGGTCAATTTATCTGAAAAGCATGGAGGATCTAATTATGTCTATAGAAATAAATATTAAATTACTATAGTTTGATAATTGAAAAAGTTATTTTATACTTGAATGTAACTGGAAACCATCTTGTCTGACACAGAGATTAGGTGGAAAAGGCAAAAGATGTTAGCAATGGCTTATCATACTGTCTAACATATATGTAACAAAAGGTGGGAATGTACCTATCATGGAAATATTTGTATACTTCTATAGGTTTAATGGCAAAATGATTACAATGTTAGATAATTTTATTATGTAGTTAAAAGTGCCAGGTATTATTCTAACTAATTTATATGCATTCTCTCACATAATCACATAACTGCCTCCAATATGGCCAGTTGTCTTGACATTATAGATTATAAAGCTAAGAAACATAAAAGTCATGTAACTTTCTCAAAATGAATATATGCTAATATATGTATATATTTTTTGAGAGAGTTTTAGTCAGGATTTGAAACCAGGCAATATAAAAGTATGCTAATTTAAACTAACTAACTGACTTGAATTAGTTTCTACCTAAATAAAGTTAATAATATGAATATAGAAAGTGAGCTATAGGGGCGCCTGGGTGGTTCAGTTGGTTAAGTGTCCAACCCTTGATTTTCTCTCAGGTCATGATCTCACATTTCGTGGGTTCAAGCCCCACATCGGGCTCTGTGCTGACAGTGCAGAACCTGCTTGAGATTCTCTCTGTCCCTCTCTCTCTCTACCTTTCCCTTGCTTTCTCTTTCTCTCTCTCTTTTCTCAAAAATGAATAAAAAATAAACATTAAAAAAAAGTGAGCAATAGTAAAAGGGCATGAGTGAGTTAAACTTTTAATTTCCAAAATGGAAAGACATTAGAGAGTAAAAAAACATTTATATGAAAAGTAGATATAAATTAATATAATGTATATTATGGAGTGATCACTTAAAGAAGTGAATACTCCAATCAGAAAATAGTTTTACTTTAGGAAGAGATCTAGGAGTCACAGGATCATTTCAGAGACTTGTTTTTTATTTTGGTACAGTACCATTTTATATTTTTTTACGTTTGTATATATTTTTCCATAATAGGTAAAAAAGTGTCTGAATTCTTATTATGCCCAAGCATATAACAAAGTTTACTTGCAAATTTGGTCTTAATAACAGGTCTCTGTGCAGATACTTAACAGACAGATATGTGCACACTTGGAGTATCTACCTACAATACGAGCAAACTTTGTTTTTACATCCTCTAAAGTGCATATCATTCTATGAAAATTAGCATATATTCAAAGAAATATTCCAGTCGGGAAATTTTTGAGCTGCCAGAATATTACAGAAAAGGTAGATTTAGTACAATTGCCTTGCTCACTAGCCTGGTTTTGGCTCCTCCATTTTAACTTTTCATAGTTATGTGGTGCTTATGTATTCATTAGGCCGTCTGCAGAAATAGAGGCTGAGTTGAGAAGAAGCAAAACAGTAAATATTCTAAGCTCAGAAATAGAGAGAAAAAGAGAAAACAAGTAAGGAGAAGATAAAACTGTCTTTAGGTTGAAATTTTTTAAGTGGCTCCACAAATTTACCGGCAGTAAGTCTTTTAAGATATGGAAATTTATTAACATTAGTGCTTTTACCACAAATTACTTTGAGCTGCTTATACATATGCACAAAACAGTTAATGGTTTGCAGAGTTCCTACCATAAATACAAGCCCTTTTTACACCAGATTTAGGTTTGACACTGTTATGAGAATTTGCTAAGTGACAGACATATGCCTGTACTTTCATCCCTCTCCTTGATCAGGGCTATGGAGATACTTCATTGCATTTACTCTGAATTCAAAACACCTTTAAAAAGATGTTAAAAATGACTTTTCCTTTTGCGTTTTTGCAAAGATAAGATTTTAAAAAGACATTTATCCTTGCAAGGAACGTCCAGTTTCAAAGATGCATACTTTATGTTCCCGACATAATATTGTCATAGAAAGTCCTCTACCTTTCCATCTATTAAGAACAAAGAAAGGCATATATAAGAGTTTTCTAGTTAGATCTAGCTTATTAGCTGGATTAATCTATGTAAATAAAACACAAATATAAGACAGATGCTTTGATTTCAAGATGTAGATCTTTTATGGGCACAGATACAGATTCTAATGGGCAGGTCTCCAGATTTTATAGTATATAGGAATGTTCTCTAAACCATTAGTCCTCTTCAAATTTCTCCCATCTGTGACAAAGGAAAATAAAATCTCTCCAACATTCTCTTATGCATTAGGTCTCTCAGGTTTAACTCTTTTCTTCTTGTCAGTCACTTTTTGCTGACATACAGTTTTATACCTGCAAAATTTGAAAGGAGAGTCATTAAAAAAACATTTCAAGGATGTTTTGAATTAAGAGTAAATACATGTAGTATTATTATATCATTGATGAAGAATGAGATAAAAGTATAATTGTATCTCTGCCACGTAAACTCTCACAGTAATGTTAAAACTATCATTTTTGTTTACATCCTCATTATCAAGTACTTATCACACTGACATCTTTAGCTTCAAGTGGAGTAAAGCATGTCTTGCCTACCTTGGTCACCATATGCCTTCCCTAAACAGCCAGGGACCATGGGAACAGGCCCCTAAGGAAAAACATTATATACCTGGGGCACTTCCTCTTGGCTGTTTTTGCTGAACCTCTTCTCTTACCAAGCAAAACCAGGTTGTGGCCAATATATAAGCAAGACTTACAAACAACAGCCACAGCCATATCTTGTTTATGGAAGAAACAGAGGCTCCACAAACCTCAAAGACCTTAGCTTTAAAAAACAATGAGCTCCTTGAGTTCACCTGCCAATATCGACCAATCAGAACAAGTCACTTTTCTGTCCCTTATTAGCATTGTGCTAGGGTGGAAACTGAATGAGTGGGGACTTCCTCTATATAAGCAGGACCTCCTCTTTGTTTGGGGAGGCCTACTTTCTGTTAGTGTTGTGTCTCCCTTCAGCTAGTGCTATTGCCCCAATAAAGCCTCGACTGTGCTTTGACGTTCAGGTCTGGCCTTGGTTCTGTCGTGGTTGGGCCGAAAAATCTGACTCCCAAAAACCTGACCTCAGTAACATACCTAAAACTCAGAGATGCTTTTGCATCTGTACTCTGAAAAAGAGGACATTACATGTGGCATAGCAATGCTCAGACTTGCCTCTAGCAGTAACGCAAACTCCAACTTCCCTGAAATGAAGCAACTCAAGTCTAATAGTTATCACATCCATATCCAGGTCTGCAATTTCTAAGTGTGGTGTAGACTTTATCATTTTGGATGTAGCATTTTGTGGTCTGGTGACCTATAATCTAACAAAAAAATATCTTAACAATTCACAGCCAGTATCCATTGGTGCTGTATGAGCAGCATAAAAGCCTATATATATATATATATATATGCTTTCAAATTAGTGTTTTGTTTTCTTTAGGTAAATACCCAGTAGTGGAATTATTGGATAAATACCATATGAATTTACTTATATGTGGAATCTAAAAAGCAAAACAAATGAATAAACAGCAAGACAAAAGCATAATCAGACCTGTCAGCACAGAGAACAAATGGTTGCCAGAGGGGTGGGGGATGGGGAGATGGTCAAGATAAGTAAAGGCAAGCAGGAGATACAGGCTTCCAGTTAAGGAATGAATTAGTCTTGGGGATAAAAAGCACAACATAAGGAATATAGTCAATGTATTGCAATAGCATTGTACTGTGACAGATGGTAGCTACACTTGTGGTGAGCATAGCATCATGTTTAAACTTGTCAAATCACTATGTTGTACACCCAAAATTAATGTAGCATTGTGTGTCAACTACACTACAATAAAAAGAAGAAGAAGAAGAAGAAGAAGAAGAAGAAGAAGAAGAAAAGAATCAGAGATTCCAGGCAGTCCCTGATCCACAAGAGTTATAAAATATTGTTGAGCAAGAATTTTGAAAAATGCCTATGTTGGCAGTGTTGTAAATTACTTGTAGAAACACTAGTTTTACTCTCTGGTTGACTCCTGTCTCATTGTGTTCTGTAGACTCTGGCTCTGCTCACTGGGAATAGTCTCCCTGCTCAATGTCTACTGTCACTGTATGGCTTTCACGGCCAGCTTCCATCTGGTACAGGTTTGAAGCCCAGAGTTTGCCTTAGGAATCAAACAGCCACTGTGCTTTTCAGGCCAGGCTTGTGGTATCTTTAGCAATATAAATCACTAGAAACTGATTTGGCTTTGGATCTGTTTTCTTTCAGTCAGTTATATGGGCAAGGGAACACATGGAAAACCTTGTCTAGACAAAGCACTGAATCTGACTTTGTTCTATTATCAATGCCTTTTTGCTGAGCCCTTTCCTCTCTCTTAGATTTATGGTAGCAAACTTGAGGGCATCAAAATTACAGGCTGTGGTGGAAAGGTAGCATCTGATATCTGATAGTTGGCTGTTTGATTTGGCAGGCTTCTACTGAGTCTCTTGGGAAAATTTTTTCAGTCTTACTTCCTGCTAAGGCTGCGTCTTCACAACCACCTGTTATTATGAGCCTCAGTTCTTGCAATAATTTGGTAAAAGTCAAAAGCAGCATCCAACACACAGTAACATTTTGAGATTTACGGGATGGTTCTAGTAATGCTCAGGTTCTTGGCAACATGAGCCGCCACTGAGAATAACACAGGTTACAGTTTTGTGAAATATTTTGCCACAGATTAACAAATAACTAGAGTTCTTTGCCTTCTGCCACTGACAACTAGTCAGTTCCATACATTTTAACTCACTTTTGATATCATCTACTGTATGAGTTCTAAATTCAGAACAATAAATGCAACTGATTTTAATTGTTGTACATTAGAATATATTTAGTTATAAAATCTTGTGTATTTACAATGTTGTTGAAAAGGATAGAGGATCAGGCTCTGTTTAGGGACGCCACAGTGAATAGTATAAAACATAATTACCCATCAAGGAAGATGCCACCTGTCAGGCCAACATAAGAACTATTGCTTAAAGAAAATTATCAAGGGGTGCCTGGGTTGCTCAGTCAGTTAAGTGTCCAACTTCAGCTGGAGTCATGATCTGGTGGTTGATGGGTTCGAGCCCCACATGGGGCTCTGTGTTGACAGCTCAGAGCCTGCAGCCTGCTTTAGATTCTGTGTCTCCCCCTCTCTCTGCTCCTCCCCACTCACTCACTCTCTGTTGCTCTCTCACTCTCAAAAATAAATAAACACTCCCTCTCTCTCTGCCCCTCCCCCGTTCATGCTCTGTCTCTCTCTGTCCCAAAAATAAATAAACGTTGAAAAAAAAAATTAAAAAAAAAAATGGGGCGCCTGGGTGGCGCAGTCGGTTAGGCGTCCGACTTCAGCCAGGTCACGATCTCGCGGTCCGTGAGTTCGAGCCCCGCATCGGGCTCTGAGCTGATGGCTCAGAGCCTGGAGCCTGTTTCCGATTCTGTGTCTCCCTCTCTCTCTGCCCCTCCCCCGTTCATGCTCTGTCTCTCTCTGTCCCAAAAGTAAATAAACGTTGAAAAAAAAATTAAAAAAAAAAATAAACATTGTTAAAAAGTAAAAAAAAAATTATCTGACCCCTTAATCTTGTTTTCTTATATGCATTGTTTTATTTTTGTTATCTCCTGTTTTACTAGAGGTAACCTATACTTAAGTATCCTCAACCTTATTCAATATTGCCCACAGTTTTAAATTTTCAGCATTCACACGGCCATCACTGGACCAGGCTGGGTCCATGAATGACTAAAAGAAGGAACCTAGGGTCAGTGACAGAAACATAGCCTCTGCTGAGTCTGTCATATCAGACAGAAGTGAGATGGCCTTCTATCTTAATAACCTACACTTCACGTTTTCTAGCACATTCACATAAAGAGTTGACTCCTATAGCTTTTTCCTAAAGCAGAAATTAGTTGAGGACTGGGCTACTGTCATTCCAGGTACTAAATATTGGGGAGAAGAAGAATAGATGGAAAACAAATTAATTGCCTTGGACTTTTCCTATAACAGTGGGGCAACAGGATCAGACATAGGACACATTATCCTACCCATCATATTTCTATTATTAATTGTATCGGTATGTTTACTGGATCTGTTAAAACTTATTAAACCGTACAACTGTGCTCCTGAAGAAAAACTCTTTTTGCAGTGAAAAAAATGAAGAGTTGATGCCATGTGATATACCTGTCTTATCATAACGCTGTATCAGCCAGAAAATATAGCCTTCTATTTTATTGAAATGCTAGAAGACTACAGTTCAGAAGAGTAAAGGTACTATTCCTTAGGATATTGTATACTTCTTGACCTAATAAACTAGATTACTGTTCTTCCCATTTTCAAATTTCATAGATTTGAGACCAAATATTAGAAGTGGGGTTACCACGAATATACACTAATATTTACTAGGTAATTTTTACCATTTTCCCCTGTGATTATGGAATCTGATATCATGCTATGAGAACCCCAAAGAGAAGCACTTTCATTATGAATCACGATATACTTTCATTATGAATGAAGTGCTCTCATTATGAATCAACATGCTTCCACTATTGTTGGAAGGTCAGCCTGCCTCCTGTGTATTTGAAGATCCTCGTGACTGAGTCCTACACAAGATATGCAGTTACCTGACTCTCTGAGATGACTAATTCTGGTGGTGAGAGAGGAGTTAAGATTTCTGTCATGCACTGAGCTTGTGGACACAGAAGAATGGACGATAGGGATTCCTGAGGTTCTACTCGTATCACAACATCAAGTGATAAAAGGCAATTCTTGGTATTTGGGGTAGCTTTCCAAGTTTCATAATGTTAGTGTGATGCTTTGTTGCATCATACCTGTAGGATCATAATGAGAGGAATTTTTCTTCTCATCAGCCACTAATAGTTAAGGTAAAAGCGTCAGAAGAAGCATCAGCCAAGTACATTGTTTTTCCTAAAGCACTGAAGCTGGGGAGACAGAGACAGAGATTGAGAGATTGAAGGCGAGATGACAGAGAAGCTGGAACTCCCTGTTCATGTCTGCCCTCAGCAAGGGCAGCACCCCGTAGTGGTAACAGTAGTTTCCTGATCAAATTATCTCTGCAGTGTAAGCTGTGAAATGTCTTTATTTACTTTTTTAATTTCTCAACCTACTCATCTATACCGATATGAGTTATATGATCCACTTGTAGCAGCACTCCAATCAATCCCCTATTTGTTTAAGAAAGCCAGTGTTAGCCTCTATAGCTTGCAAAAAATAACTCGAAATTGATACTGCTTTTTTGTGTCCAGAGTTGCTTCTGAAAATTTTGATGCCAACTGGACTCTTTTTTCCTTTGTGGATAACTATTTTCCTCTTCCTGTAAACATTTCTATACTTGTTGCTGTTTTCGATTTTTATTTTAATTGATTTATTTTCTTCTGCTTTGGAACATTTTCAGTTATAATTTTATTTTATTTTTATAGCATCTCAGGTATCTCACTTTTCTCCCTATGAAATGCCTGTAAAGAAGGATAAGAGAAATTTTGAATCATCAAGCATTTTACGTTTTCATTAACACTTTCCGTTTTGGCTCATATCACCTGCATTTTGGAAGAATATTCAGTTTCTGTCCTCAGATTCAAATTTCTGTTGTTATCTATGTTCATAGTATTACTCAGTTCATTAGTTGAATTTTTCTCCCAAATTTAGAAAAATATATTAAAATTTCACAAATCTGTTTATTCCTACCACATAATGTCTTTTTTCTTATTTTATGGATATTAGAGACACTATAATTTTTTAAGTGTTTAATTTCTCAGTTGAGACTATCAAATTTTCTATTTAGTTTTTGTACAAAATTCATTTGGTTTTTCAAAATGCCTAATTTCCTGTTCTCTCATTCTCTCTCTTTCTCTCTCTCTCTTCTCTCCTTCTCTTTTTGCATTTGAAAATTTGTGTTTTCTTATTCTGAAATGTAAGACTTTATTGCAGTAGTATATTTAATAGTATATTTATATGCTAGTTATGGTATACGTAGTAAAGTATTTAGGATCCCAATTTACAAATTAATTTTGGGTCCTAGACTCCAAATCAAACGCTATTCGACAGTGAGATTTTCTCTTTGGTCAGTCGTTAGTTGGAACCTGAAGAATTTAAAGTAAAAATATGGTAATACAACTTATTTGTAATGTGCTACATGTATATACCTGGGTATAAATTCTGTGTTTGAAAACTAAGAGTGTATTTGGTTTAATTAACTTATTTTAATAGGATTGGTAAATTGTTTTTACAATGAGTAATCTAGCTCCTAATTCCACAGATTTCTACAACAGTTCTTTTCAAATTTTGATGTATCTACAGACTGTCTCTGAATATTCTTAAAATGCAGTTGCTGATTCAGTAGTTCTATAAAGGGATCATTATTTCTAAAAAATCCCCAGGTGATACCAATGCTGGGACCGTAGATCACACTTTGAATCCAAAGTATGTACCTGGAAATTATGACACCTACAATTACTTGGGCCTTTAAGAACGTCAGCTTATATATGTGCATTAACTTGGTGGGGGGAATCCTTTGATACTATATATGTCAAACCATCACATTCTACACTTTAAATATCTTACAGTTTTGTCAATTATACCTCAATAAACTTGAAAACAAAACAATAAAATATACTGCTTTAAACAGAAAAAATAACAACATCACCATATATATTTCTGAAGCAGTTTGAACTGACATTTAGTATCTCTAGTAAGTGAAGTTGTTGTTACACCTGCATGTTTGGGAATCCCATTGTAGAGTTGTAATACCCCCCTCACTAGAAGATGTCAACTCAAGTCCTCTGGGACCTACAGGATCCACACCTGGTCACCATCTCCTGCTCAACACCTTGCCTGGAGTATTGGAAGTATCTCCCTTTATTGTCTCTTGATCTGATGGACCTTGAATCCTTCTTTAATTGTGTCAAGGGTAGCTGGAAAGGATTTTTAATTCTTGGTATTGTTTTACTTCTATTGTTAGCTTGTTTAAATGCTATGAAAAATAAATCTTCACTTGATTTCATCTTTGGAGAAACATGGTCCACCTAAGACTAGGAGAAGTAGTCTTCCTCTGCTGACTATGGAGGGTGAATGGATGCATGGCAGTTGGTCTGTATCTCCACTTTTCTGGATCTCAAAGCCTTTAGATTCCAAGTTCCTATTAGATGTTATCGTTCAACTAGTGTCATTGTCATGAATCTTGTCCCAGATAGGCTATTTCTTCTCTCATAGTTCCAATTTCTGTGACCTATACTTAGGAATTTATCCTGAGGCTTACACTGGAGTTGATGCTTTCCATTTACAATTTTGTCTTCCTCTGGTCTCCTGGGGTTATCTGGAGATACTTCAGGATCTATTCTGCAGCACCTGGATCCTGGCAAGAGAACTATCCAGACAGCAGCTTTATACTTTTCTAACCTGTTGGAAATTATCATTGTTACTTCTTCTCAGCATAGGAAGTCCAGTGGGCAGCTGGTTGTTTTGCATTAATAAAATTTCCTTTTATCTTGCTCCAGACTTTGTTATTGCTATTTTTTATTAGTTGAATGTAAGCTTTAGGATTCCTGGCATTGATCTTATTCTGTATTTGTTTTCTCCAAAGCTTAATTTGAATAGTGACTCTTTGTTCTATTTTCTCTGCCAGCCTATTTTTTTTCTTTTTTTAGCCATTCATCTATTTATTCACTGCTTTTAATTTCTTATCTATGAAATACTACAAACATGCAAGACTAGAGAGAAGGTTTTGAACTTCTAAAGACTCTTCACCCAAACTGATCAACTCATATCAGTAATTTGGTGCTTTAGCTTTAGCTACTTTTTTTTTTTTTTGGTGTTTGTTAGCTTTTTTGCTGCTGAAATATTTTAGAGCAAATCTCCTGCATGTCATTGCCCTTCTATATTAGTTGACATCTCTTAAAAAATGGCCATTACATAGCACCAGTGATATCACCATAACAAAATTAAAAATAACTCCTTAGCATCATTTGATATCTACTTTATGTACATTTCCCAATGGTTACAAAATACAAAATGGTTACAAATTTCATATTTTGATTTGTTTGTGTGAGAATTTCAATTGTTTATCTGACCCCTTGAGGTGTTAACTTGCAATTCTATTCACCCTATCCACCTGAGTAAGAATTAAAAGTTACTTCTAATTGTTGAATTAGATTTTGGTTCAAATGTTGTTGCTAGGAACACTTTAGAAGTTGTGGCATGTACTGATATTTTGTCATATCCCAGATAATAATAGATTATTTCACTTTTAGTGATGTTGTTTGATTATTGGAATTATAAAGTTTTTATAAGCATTTTATAAAATAGTTGCACATTAAGAAGACTTGTTTGAATTAGTTTTTCATTAGGGATTCCAAAATTATGATTTTCTAATTCTTTCCACAATTATTAGGTAGACTTCTGTAGAAAGGAATTTCTCTCATCAGAGAGGGCTATGTAACAACATAGTTGTTATAGTAATAGTTATTTCCAGTCCAGTAATAGTTATTTCAGAAAATACAAGATTAACTTTTAATTATTTCCCTTTGCTTGGCATTTTAAATGATGTTGGTGACCTAATTGCTGACCCTGGTAAAACTGGATTTTTACATATTCAATCAGTTTGAATCAACGTTAGTCATTTTTTTAGTGCCCCAATTACCTCTTCTTTGGCCAAATGAACACTTCAATCTGTCTTTGAAAGCTTATTTGCTTTTGTGGCATAAGACATTACAGTTTCATTTCATACATCTCGACAAGACCCAGGGTTTGTCATTTCATTTAGAAGCCTTGTGTCCTTTAAGTGGAGAATATATGTAGACACTAGGTCTAGGCATTAGTCACGCTTGTTTCTGCCGAACTATTACTGGTATTTGGTCTTTACGTGGGCAAAAGTAAACATTTATTTTTTAAAAGAAAATGAGTCTCTAATGATATTTAAAGTTTTAAATGTAAGGGATTTAGTTAAATTATGGTTTTATACTTTAGTTTTTTCTTCTGTTACACTCATTTCTTGGTTCTGAAGAGCATTAATAAAATTATTAATTTGCTTTATCTGTATATACATTTAAATATATGAAGGATATATATTTTTAAATACAAATACAACTTTTAACAATAAAACTATGGACTGAGGTTCACACTTTTTTTGCCTTATCTGCTTGGTAATTGTATTTCCTATTATGTAACTAAATTCTGTTATTATTTGCAGTAATTTCCTCATGTACTTTTTGCATTTCCCCAAAGTTCAATTTATTCATTGCCACCAAGCTTTATAACTTTTCCATTCTGATTATTATCTCTCCAATTGCCTTGTCTACTTGCACTGGCTAAAACTCCCAGTACCATTTCAAATAGTAGTTGCAAAAGCATTTATACAGTGCAGCAGCTGCTGTAGATTTCATGGGTATCAGTAGCAGCCAAATCCTTGTATTGCCTCTTTTCTTTTTTGTAAATTATCCAGCCTACTTTCCTCTCCTTTATCCTTTAAACTTAAAAACGGGTTTATATACAACTCTAATGTTCACACTGTCTCTTCAAATTGTGTGTTTTGCCTTTTAGTATGCCTTGTAATTCTGTTGTTGTTGTTGAAAGTGGGATGGAATCTACTGGGCTAAACACTTAGATAAAAAGGTTTTAGTGTGCGGTTTTACATTTATCTCGCTCAGAGTTATGCTGTGTTTATTGTTTGCTGCAACTGTAGTATAAGAGGGTAAAATTTGCTCTTGTGGTTTCTGTCTCTCTTGTTATCTTTGGTTGTCCCTAGAGAACTCTTGTTTTGTTTTGCTTTCTTTTTTTTTCTTTTTAATTTTGGGTTGATATTTATTTTTTATAAATAATTTAGATTTAGAGAAGAGCTGAAAATATAATTGAGTTCTTGTATACTCTCTACCTAGCTACCACTAATGTTAACATTTTACATAACCATGTACATTTATCAAAACTAAGAAATCAACATTGGTATAATATGGTTAAATAAGCTAAAGACTATATTAGGATTGCATCAGTTTCTGCACAGTAGATTTTACATTTTTTTTCCAGTTTTATTGAAATATAATTGACATATAACATTGTGTAATGTTAAGGTATATAATGTGATGATTTTATACACATATATAATGCAAAATGCTTAGCGCAATATAGTTCATCAACACATCCTTCACCTAACATAATTACAATTTTGTTGTTGTTATGGTGAGAAAATTAAAGCTCTATTCTCATCCTTTCATGTATACAATACAGCATTGTCAGCAGTACTCACTATGCTGCACTTTAGAACCATGG
Source organism: Prionailurus bengalensis (assembly GCF_016509475.1). Taxonomy (NCBI): domain Eukaryota; kingdom Metazoa; phylum Chordata; class Mammalia; order Carnivora; family Felidae; genus Prionailurus; species Prionailurus bengalensis. Next base: position 40,966,535 of record NC_057343.1, read on the forward strand.
AACTTATTTATCTTTATGATTGAATGTTTATACCCTTTGACCAACATTTCCTCATTTCCTTCACCCATCAGCCCCTAGGAGCTATCATTTTACTCTTCGTTTCTGTGAGTTTGATGTTTGTAGATCCACATATAATTGATATCAGGCAGTATTTGTGTTTCCCTGTTTAACTTATTTCACTTAGCATAATGCCTTCGAGATGTATCCGTGTTGTCACAAATGGCAATTTATTCCCCATTTTAATGGCATTATATCCCACTGTATATATTCACCACATTGACAACTGCTCAATCCTTTGTGACTTCTTTGGGAGACCCACAGTGGCTTCAAGGGCTGTTGGGGTGTTCAGTGGCATCTTTAGGATGAGGTGCTAGGGATAAGGACAGGCAGTGGTGGTGGCAGGAGCTGGTGGTGTGCATATATTCAGCTGTGAGGGGCCAGCTGCAGGTGCCTTTGTAGTGTTAGAGACTGTGCAGACACACACAAAGTGGTGAAGGCCAGGGCCGGCGGTGGAGCTAGGATCAGTTATGGGTGTGCTGGCAGCTGCGCGGTCCCTTGCTGTGTTTGTGCACTTTTGTGGCTGCAGGGTCTCCCCATGAACACACACATGGCAGTGGAGGCCAGTGAAAGGGGTCAGGCCAGTGATGTACAGATGCATAGTTGGAGGGGCTAATTGGGAGGAAGCCTAATGATGCAGGCCAGTGAGAGGAGATAAGGCTGTCTCTGAGCCCACAGGCAGCTGTGGAAACCGTGGATGTCTGTGCACTCCTGTGGCAGCATAGTCTTCCCATAGGAACATTGTAGTGTGTATGTAAGTGATGGGGGTCTGACTGTGCTGGATGCACAGCTGGGAGATGAGCTGGAGGGAAGCTTAGTGGTGCAAGCAGTCACAAGGGCCAAGGCCAGATCCAGGCCACAATCAGATTGGGGGCCCTAGCAGTCAGTGTGTACTCTTGTGGCTGCAGGGTCTCCCCTTGGGTTTGTGTTCAGCAGTAGAGGCTGGTGTTGGGAGCTGGGCTGGACTGTGCAAGATGCACAGCTAAAGGCTAGCTATAGGTTAGCCCAGTGGTGCAGGCCAGTAAATGGACATAGGACTGAATCTGAGCCCATACACAGCTGTAGGGGCTTAGACTGCAGGTTCACACTTCAGTGGCTGCAGTATCTCACATGGTCATGCCCATGGTAGTAGAAGCTAGTTATAGGAGCCATGCCAGTAATATTCAAGTACACAGCTAGAAGAGTTAACCTCAAGCACGTACATGACAGTGGGGTCAGCCCTGGGGATTTATAGGCTGGTATCTTCCATTTGAGCAGCCACAGGGGCCTGGGCTGGCTGCCAGTACAAATGCCTCTTTAAAACTGGGACTTTTAGGAGACTTTGATTCTCAAACGTGTCCACACTGAGCCTCTAGCAATTCACCAATTGTAGTTTAGGTGTTCTTTCCCTGGTCTTAGTTCCCATGAAACAGAAAACCTCCATAAATTGTTATCTTCTTTCTGTCTGTCTGTCTCTTCAGCTCTGTCTCTTCAACTCTTCAACTTCTGGGGACAGAAGTTTTCCCTGATCTCAGTTCTCTTACAGATCAAAGAAGAGATGCATATTTTTAGTTTGTTCATTTCTTTTTTTTTCTTGTCGTGTGCATGGATGACAACTACTAAGCACCTCATATGTTGGACCCCAAACCACAAGTGCCCCTCCAATTCTGTATACTTAATTCCCTCCTTGAAATACCTAGAGTGATATCTGTTTTCCAACCAGGACTAAATCCTACATCACAAAAATTGATAGAGGTTAACCATATTACCTAAAATTATGGTAATACCCATCTGACAAATATTAATATAAATGGTTGAATATTTTATTTCCATTGTGTCCAAGTACTATGTTTACAAATTTAAGGAAGGTCACTCAAGAAAGAAAGAAATGGAGAGAAGGAAGAGAATGAGATAATGTAGAGGAGGGAGAGGAGGAATAAGAAAGGAAAGAGAATGGAAAGAAAAAAGAAAAAAAATGGATAGAAACTTTTGATGCTGGTTATTAAGAGGTTAATAGTAGCTTCCAAAAGAGATTTCAGACTCAACCTAGAAGACCATTTCCATACAAGACGTCAAGGAATAAGAGTGATAAACATATATAGTGTATACTTCAACTACATGTTCATTTCCTTTTTGGAACGGTAGGAAGAAGTAATGCTATATATAAAGGCTAACTGGATCAAAGGGAAGTTTTAGTAGTTATTTTGTTTAGAATGGAACATTGTTTGTTTAAAATGGGATCAAAGGCCGAGGGTCAGAAGAGTGATTGATGGCAGGAGAGAGAGATTAGACATTTGATAATGTATTCTCCTGGAGGATATGGAGAAGGTTGGATTTGAAAGCTCCAGTATTTTAAAAAATGATGCTATTAAAGTGTTTCCCCTCCTGGGAAAAGTTTAGGTGTCTGTTATAAAAGGACACCTTTTCCTTTGGGCAAAATAACTAAACCAAAGCTAAGAGATAGGATTGCTATACCAGGCATCTGAAGGTATGGGGGATGGTCCCTGCACCATTTTTATACATATAACCTTGGAAAAGTCCTTTAGTGCTCTCTGTGTTACTTACCTCATCAGTAATATAAATATAATAGGGATTTGAGGGAAGCTTAGTGAGATAATGTCTCTAATGTGGATTTAGAAATAAATTTTAAAAATTAGTTTCTTGCGTGTACAGCCACTGGCAAGAGTGATAAAGTGAACATTTGCGGCAGGTGCTATGTTAGAGGATCCTTCAGGAAAAGACATTCACACCTTTAAACTTGTGAATAAGCCAACATAAAACACTGCTTACGGGTTTTAAATGAACTCTAAATTGCTGTTTAGACATTGTTAGCACACTCAAAATACCTACTTGGAAATAATCTGGGATTAATTTATATTTATTAATACAAATCTCAAGTTCCATCTTTAAACCAGGCCAAATAATGAGAGCTTTTGCAGTTTCCATACTTATCATTCTGAAATCACATTTAATTTGGAAATACGTGATTCAAAAGGAGTTTTTAAAAAGAGAATAGTGTTTTAAAGTAAAAATCTTTATCGTAGGGAACATTCTGGCACAAGATAACTTGTGTTTTACAACTCAAAAAATCCTTGTCCAAGAATAAATTTCTCCATAGTCTCTTTTGTAATCCTTTCATCTTTGAAATGTCTTTTAATTAGAACTATATATGTTCAATGATGTATATGTAAAATGTATATTTTATTTTGTCTTAATCAGGAAAGTCTCCCACCTATGACATCAGTATTCAAATCTAATTTTTTTGTGTGTTTCCATTTCCCTTAGTTTCCCTCAAAGCCTCAGCACAACCCATTCGTATGGCAAAGCATGTCCCTTGTAAGAGAACATTTTTAGACAGAAGGGAGAATCAGAAAATAAAGAATTTGATAACAATAGCTTTGATGGGTAGTAGAGAAAAATATGGTGAAACCAGGTAACAGCTGTGTAGAAGAGACAATGCTGTGTTTAGTAAACTATTTCATTATTCTCCCAGGGCTCAAAGGAGGATATATATCCTTGGTACTTGGTGTCTATGTGGAGTCATGAGATAACTTCCACCCAATGGAAATTGAGTGATAGTGTTGAGCCACTTCCAGGCCAGATGCATGCAGAAAACATCTCCAATTTATGAATCTCCTTTTTCTTCCTCTCCCATGGCTAATTTGATGGTCTTTTGTGGAGAATAGTAAGCCCAAGATTCAGGGAGACTGTGTCTATGAGAAATTGAATAGTAAAGTACATTTAAACTATAGTCCTCTTGTCCCACTAAGTTGGACTCTGATGTTATTGAGCATTGAATATTGATCTCAGTTACTTGTTACCATAGTACTTGTTTAGTTGCTTGGTACAAACATCATTTTCCATGTATAGCTTACCTAGACTTTTGACTTTGAGTCCCCTATTTAAATCTAATTTTTCAAAACTTTTTATTAGGTCACTTTTAGAAAAGGAATCATTTAACTCCACAGAAGCCATACTTGAAGATCCCATTTTATTTATTTATTTATTTATTTATTTATTTATTTATTTATTCATTTATTCATTTAGGAGAGAGCGTGAGTGGGGGGGGGGGGGAGAGGGGCAGGGGCAGAGAGAGGGAGATTGACAATCTTAATCAGGCTCCAAGCTCTGCACAGAGCCTGACGTGGAGCTCGATCCCATGACCCTAGGATCATGACTTGCGCCAAAATCAAGAGTCAGACACTTAACCAGCTAAGCCACCCAGGCCACCCTTGACTGCCCATACTTTTTGTTAAAATGTTACAGATTTACCTTATATATAATAACGGAAAAGGAAGGGGTACAAATTTAAATTTGGTCATTTTTAGGACAAGATTCTCTAAGGCTACATGGTGATGAGAGTAGCAATTATGATGGGAGTTTTAAGGAAGTGAATGTCACAAGGTACAGGACCCAGTCAGTTCTTCTAAAAAAAACTACCTCTCACTTCAATCTAGAAAACCAGAATCTGAATTTATGTATTTTTTTAACATGTAATATGTGGCCCCTTAGTATTTGATAAGACATGTCTAATAATAATTTAGCATTTTGAAGACCATGTAATCACAGTGTTTAGATCCCAAGAATAAAGTACCTGGTATTGTTCTTACTGTGTTGCAGATGAAAGCAAACTTCAAAATTCTAATTTTCAAAGAATGCTAAACAGTTATGGATAGAAAAATGCTCCACTGTTTTCCTACTCACAAGCAGTAGAGTTAAGACTGAAACTGCATGAGTGTTAGGTATATGTCAGTATAAGTGATTTATTATATAGAGAATATATAATGAGAAAAACTCCAGTCTGTATTTATAAGACGGGGCTCATTGTAATTATGTAGAAGTCTAAGAGTGACTTCAACATACAAAATTTAGTGTATATAGAAACAAAAATTTAGATTCTGAGTTGTACACATATAGAAGATATAATTATATGGAGTTAATGTGATGTCAATGAATAGTAAAAACAAGGAAAGAAAAGAAGAGAAAAAGAGCTTGTTGAAATATAAGTTTGAAAATGTTTTGGAAGAAAATTATCATTAGTTAACATTGTAAACTCATTGTATTTGGAATCCTACCTTACCTTACAAGAGTTTTTGACCTTCCATAATACTCAAAATTATTGGATGATAATTGATTGCAAAATACTCCCTGAAAACATTCCAGTGGGACTGCCAAGTGGCAAACCAAGACCTATATAGGTGTTAATATTACCAAATGATTGCTGAATGAAAAACCAAAAATATTATTCTTAAAAGGTGTATTTAGCATCCTATGAAACTATAAAATATACAATACAAAATTTGGAAACAGTTCTGAAAAAGAAAACTGATATATTTAAAATGTGTTGAAAGACATTATATCCTGTATGAGCACAGTTACTCAATTAAAAGTTAGGTTAGGAAAGGTGAAGTCTTAGAGAATGTGTAATATGAGAAGACCATATAATCATTAATATTTATATAATCATGAAAGATATGTATGAAAAATGTATTTTAACATATTCTCTTCTCATTTTCCATACCCTGTCAAGAGTCATAATGAGTAAAATCCTTAGGAGCTGTAGCCGGCCACCCCAACCCATTATCTCTTTTTAACTGATATACAATTTGTAACTACTATATCAATGCTTCAGGTAATCACTTATTTTAAAGTTGAAGGGGAAGGAAATTAAATATGGTAATGAAACATCTGGTCACCTTCTAAAATATTAGTAACATGGCCCTTTTCTTTCTTGGGTTATGTCATACACTTGCTTCAGGTAACTGTGAGTTACAACTTTACGGTTCATACAATTTTATAGTCTTTTGTCTTTTTTTTTTTGGCTAAAATAATCCATCAGGCAAATGGAATCTAATTTTACTTTTAAAATATGAGAAACAGAAACAAGCATTTACAATATGGAATAAGATAGGATAGATTATTTGCAATAAATATATTGTAGAATGATATAAAATATCTTCACATGTTTTATTGGATAATACATACTGAAATAGAAAGAAACTAGGTAATATCTTAAATAGTTTTAGCCAAAGTTGTGGGTGTGTATGCACATACATACTACCAATTCAAATATATGTCAAACATATATCGAATACATATATACATATATTTTAAGTATATATGTAAGGTATATACATATAATATATATGTAATGCATATATTACATATATGTACACATATATGTGTGTGTTGTATATATATGTATATATCTCAAAACTAAATTGGTTGTTTTGAAAAACACTACTGTTAGATTTAAACAATCAGCATATCTTAACAATACTGAGTTGGTTGCTCGAGGTTGCTTAAGAATGACTGAAAATAATTCTTCATGTTTAACATGTGGAAAATAAAACACATTTGGGCATTCTATATGGTATTAATATGTATTTTCTTTTTTCTCCTGAGACTTTCTTATGAGTGAGGCAATTTTTTTTACAACTTTCAAAAAATGAAAGAAGTTATGTAAATATGTTGCTATGGATAAATCCTTGCCTACATAATCTTTTCTATTTTCTAAGTGACCTGATCAATATGCCTTGTTGCCCAAAGGAGTGTTTAAAGTTTTATATAAGCACACATATACATATATACACATATTTTCAGTACATAATTTCAGTGTACACACAAATATACGTGTGTATATATATATTTGTGTATACACACACACAGACACACACACACACACATATATATATAATCATCTATATTCATACATATTGTATGTCCTCAATGTTCTGTGACTGTTACCATAGTTTCTACTCAGAGGGAGGTCCTTGCCTTCTGAACTTGAATATTTACTGCTAGTTTCTGGCTTCTGATAGTCTGACCTCCAAATCTTATTACATAAACCTTCTAGATTGTTAGGGCACTTCATACCAGTTCTGCTTGTTTTGTCTGTTTGTAAGTATTTGCACATAGTTTGAAATAAGCCAGATTTCTCAGATATTTTCATATGTGATACACTTAATTCAGTTTTGATGCTGTTTTTTCTCCCATATGATTTCTAAGACTTATAGCAAAATAATTTAGACTAAGTTCCCACCATACCTGTACTAAATTATGCAGGGTGAATGACTGATAGAGCAAATAGAGGGAATGGAACCTGAGAAGTATTAGGATCTAGAATATTCAAGCCCTTAAAACTATTCCTACATAGTCATATCTATTGTAATGGTTCTGCGTATTCCAAGGTATACATTCATGTGTTTAAAGATAATTTCCTTAAAATAGAGGTATACATGGTGAGTCTGTGAGAGTAGGGAGAGATAAAACTGGAGAAAACAAGTCATGAGAAAGTAGAATTAAGGAAAAGTAGGGGAACTCAAAGATAGAAAAGTGAATCATGATTATGATGAAATGGCTAAATACTAGTGGTTAATAGATATTTAACTTATTCAAGTTCACTTCTATTTGGTAGGTATCATTATCTTCTTTTTTACCTATGAGAATTAGAAAGGTTAAGTAACATTTCCAAGTTCATTGGGCTACAAATTGACAGTTTAATTCAAACATAGTTGATTCAGGAGCCGAAGCTCTTACTTCTGGGTGACAATGTAATGTGGGAAACAAGTCACTCTTACTTGGGAGGAGGGGGTCAGAAGCAGACTGCTAATGCTGCTGTCGTAGGGTCTTCACAGGGACTCCAAGGTGACTGGACCTACTGAAGTACCTTGAACAGTTTTCCAATTACTGTTAAGTGTGGTGGTGCTACTAATACCCTTGTTCTTCACACTGCCGTATATATTCTTAAAATAAAGTTTTGTTAACACAATAAACCTGAATGAGTTTCTATTTCTTACGCCCTGAGATTCTAACTAAAAATATATAGCAGTAGTCTTAAAAATAGCATCTTAAAATGCAGGTACTTATCTTTGTTAAAGTACAAATTCCTTATATTAAGGTCCACTCTCATTTTCTGAGTCTAGTTTTGTTTTGTTTTCTTTTACTCTGGGAGTGGCTCCTTTGTCTAATTTAAAATCCTAGTTAGGGGCACCTGGGTGCCTGAGTCTGCTATGCATCCAACTTCGGCTAAGATCATGATCTCATGGTTCCTGAGTTTGAGCCCTGCATTGGGCTCTGTGCTGACAGCTGGGAGCCTGGAGCCTGCTTCAGAGTCTGTGTCTCCCTCTCTCTCAGCCCTTCCCTCGCTCATGCTCTGTCTCTCTCAAAAATAAAGAAACATTAGGAAAAAAATTAAAATCCTAGTTAAATGAACCAAATCTTCATTAGGTATAACTATTTAAAATAATTCCATTTTAACACTTTTTTTGATTTTATTTATTTTTTTTAGTTTTTAAATCCTTTTAGTCAAAAAATTTTTGATGAGAAATGTCTTTCACTTATTTTTATTTTCTACTATCTGTATATTTATAAATATCCATTCTTTTAAATTTTTTTCTTTTGATTTGAGTGTAGTTGACAATGTTACATTAGTTTCAGGTGTACAACATAGTGATTCAACTTCCTTACACACGATGCTGTGTTCACTCATTAAGAAGAGCTGACCTCAGTAATAGGTACTATATGAGCATTCTCATCTTATTCTGAATTTCAGATCATTTTTCTCTCTCTGGCCTCTTGTTTCAGTTATGTGAAATGTTTGAAATATGTGTATTAAAAACATGTTTCCCTCACTATCTATCTTGTTGTGCATTCATGTGATATAAATGTTTAATGAGAGATTCATCTTCTGGTTAGAATGTAAAATGTCTCTGTTCAGTCACTCAATCTATCAATAACACAGATCATCGTATCTATTTTTAAAGTATCATCATAAACTCTACTCCTGCTTAAAGAGCTACATGCCTCAGATACTTGCCACTTTCCAGAACTGAATTAAGAAAATGATTCAACAAACTTACCCACTTCTAGTATACAATGATCTTAAATAAATGTCATATATTTATATACACACATATATGTATATATATATGACTATAGATATGTATTTTCCTATATAGAGAGATATATAGTGTATATATAGGATATGTATCTATCTATATGTATGTATAGGGTACTTTTTCTATAAGAATTTTAGCCCACTGCATGCCTCATATTTAATATATTCTATATATGTCTTTTAACCCTGCTGAAGCTTTGTGAATATTGATTACAGAAAGACTGAAAAAAATCTTTCCAAAACTCATGGAGATATAAAAAAACAAACCCTGGAGTTTAAAGTTAGAAATGGAAGCTAGACTTTCTTTTGTGTATCTCCAGTGTCTATCTAGCTGAAGATCTAGGTATCCATTTCATATCCCACAAGTATTCTCAGAGGTCTACACAAAAGACTCAATGTATCTTCTGGACAAAAATTGACATGTTTGGCACCCTCTGGTATCTGAACTAAGGCAGCAGGGATGAAAATATCCTGATCCCCATAGGTGGTTCCTCAAGTTCAGGCCTGAGGCATTGTTTCAGAATGGAGTAGATAATGCTACAGTTATTATATATAAAAATAGAAGACTTCTCAACTTGGCATTTTCCATGAATGCTGAATTCATTTTTTAAATGGGGAGAACTATATAGAGTGGACAGATAAATAACTCTAGAAGATTATTTTCTATATGCTCAATGCTCATGATAGGCTTGGAAATTTTCCTTTTCACATGTTCCGTGTTTAGTCACACAGCAAATGACTATTTACTTTCCCAATTAAGTTTGTGCTCAAGCTATTTGGGTAGCTCAAAGGATGCAAGACACAAGAGAGATTTGAGTTTAGTCAAAGGACAAAAAACAAGATATGTAAGAAAGGATGATTTGTCTCTAATTCCTAGCACTGGAGTTGTTCCAAGGCTACAAGACAAACAAAAGTGAATTTAGGACAGCTGGAACAGAGAAGCCCCTTAAGGTCCCCTGCCTTAGTCTAAGTTTTCCAATTCTGGTAAAAAGTTCTAGAAACACATTGTAGAGAAACAAATGCTTGCCATAAACTTTGCATCTCCATAGTGGTCCATTTATTGTTAAGCATATTGGAGTATGTGAAGAATTGAAAATGATATCTTAATAAAGCTGTTTCTAAATGATGCAGAAAGAACAGAATCTAAAACCAGCCATCCCAACTGCATTCTGACCCCACTGAATGGTTCGGATCACAACCTTTTGAGCAACAAGCTCAGAATCAGTGAAAAACTCATGTTAGATTCTGCTTTTGACTTTGCTTTCCCACCACTGTGCCAGATGGTACGTTTACAGGTGTATTTTTATAGCTGTTACTTACTTAAAATTCTGCATATAAGAAGCCAATTTTCTAATTTGCTCTTTTTAAAAGTTGATAGAGTATTTGAAGTAATTATAAGTAATTATTCCAACATTTATCAAAATAAATACATCAATTATAAGAGACAATTAATTAACAACCCCATAATTCATTCCTTTTTTATGAGTGTAGCACATTATTCAAAGGAAGGGTATCAGGAAAAAATGACAGAAAGATTTTCATTAATTTATTAAACCTCAAATGTTTACCATGTTTTATCAAAATGTGACTCAGAAAAAATTTATAGTATAGAGGTTAAATTCTAACAGAGCCTGGTGGGTGAAATATACTAACAACAGAATGAATACTAAAGCAGGAATAGGATTTTCAAGAACCAGTTGACAACTTCACCACAGTTATATAAAAACACTTTATAAAGTAAAATCACTATGATGTCGTCTCTAAAGCCATGTAAAGTACACTATATGCTGAGGTTGTTGCAAATGTATTTTATTATTTTATGGAATGTGACCCATGCTTGAACAAAAACGTTCAGCATCTTAAGTAATCAACATTAAGAGTATTTATCTTGAATGTTTCCAGTCTTTTATGTACTCTGACCTTGCACTTTGATACAATTGCTGGTTTTATATTTCTCTACATGGCATTTATAGATGAAATGGAATCATTAATCACTCTAAACACTTTCTTACATGGTCTTTGCAACAAACTTACTTTGAGTTTACACAACATAGCTTTTTAAATGCAAATAAAGCTTCCTAGTTTCCTAAAATGTCTTTTCTCTCAATGGAGGGGATTAGATATTGGCATTCTCAGCTGCAGACTCCTGACAAACCCATTATATTACCACTCTGTCCTTGCAACAGTCACAGCCTGTTAAAGGAAGAGGTTGTAAATTCTAGCCACTCATTTTCCCATTTCACTATCCATAGGAGCTAGTGAAAAGATGGAACTCTTCAGTTCTACCCTTTTATGTCAGTTAAAATAATAGCCAAATTCATTTCTCCCCCACAGAATATAATTGAGACATAGGCAATGATTCCAAGCAACACAGAGCATTTTTGTAGAAGAGTCAAATCAGTCTCTCGCTCTGCACAACTGCCAAATAAAAGGCTTTATGATTTTGTTACTTGCATGGGAAATGTTCAGAGAGCACTGCCAAGTGCAAGGGTGCTCTTCTGTTTCCCACTAGTCCTCTGTCACAATCTATCCATGTGCTACAGTGTTACCATGACAGCTTCCTTTATCATACTTTATTCAAGGACACATAAACTGAAAGGAAAAAGATCAAACACATAACATTTTTCTCAAAGATGTTTATCATAATATGTACATAAAAAGCAAAATATATGTAAAAGCAGAGCTTTCAAATACAAGTAAAAAAAATATATCAAGTGTCTTCACTTTTAGTATTTCAACAATTGGAGACATTTGATTTCTTCTGTGACTGAACAGAATACCAGCCCCCATATTTGAAAGACTTAACATAATGTTTGAATTGAACACGGCACTTTAATTAAGATATATATGGTGAAGACAGTATGTATTTATAAAAATATCAGAGATGATTGTGCTAAGCACTTTTTAAAAATTTTTTAGTTTTTGTATATTTAAAGTTTTACGTTGTTATAAAGGATATGATTCCTACTTCCTAGAGGAAAACAAATAAGAAGGAGGGTTTCTGGGACACATTTACTGGTTGCGTATCATTTAGGAACCCATAAATACCAAATAAGCAGAAAGTCAGATTTCACTAAAGGAAGCATTCAGTATTCTTTACTGTATTCTCTTGGGTCTACAAAGACATTCCTACAATTAACACTTAACAAAACGAATTTATTCAGAAAACTGAAGCTCCCCAGGAAGCATTTGGTCATCAACAGATTATACTGACTATAATAATGTTTAGGGAGAGATAAATATAGCCTGCGAAGAGGAACATGAGCATTGCCTAAACCCACTGGGAGCAGATCTTGAGATTTTTCACAGTGGTAGGTGTTTATCATTCTCAGTTAAGTTTAATATGAAGTTTGAAAGGACTACATGAATTTTCAGAATTTTTGATTCAAAAATCACATTACTTAATTAGATCACATTAATGTGTATCATATTTGCAGAAGTTGTTGAAAAGTGTAATGGAGAAAATTAGCTAAATGTTTTTAAGGAAAAATCATCCAATACATATCCCGTTTCGGTTTAAAAGGAATAATTGTTGTTGTTGTTGTTTTTTAATTTAGAATCTAGGCTTATGTGTAATAACAGTAGACAAACCCAACAGGCATTTGGTCTACCTTTGTATCTCATCAGGAATCTTTTTTTTAAATAATATTTCATACAGTAAGTTGTATAATCTTGCACTTCAAACTTCTGGTAAAAGATAGCCAAATTATTTTATAACCTGTTACTTCTTTTTTTAATATGAAATCTTCCTGGCTGACTTAACATTAGTTTGATATATCCACTAATATCTAATGTTTGATATAAACATTAGATTTATATATCCACTCAGTTTTTTACTAAAAATTATATCGATGTAAATAATCAATATGAATTTATAACCTGGGGGTGCCTGGGTGGCTTAGGTGGTTAAGTGTCTGCCTCTTGATTTCAGCTCAGGTCATGATCTCACAGTTTGTGGGATTGAGCTCCATGTCGGGCTCTGTGCTGACAGTGCAGAGCCTGCTTGGGATTCTCTCTCCCTCTTTCTATGCCCGTCCCCCACTCTCACATGCTCTCTTTCTCAAAATAAATAAACTTTTAAAATAAAATAAAATAAGATAAAATAAAATAAAATAATAAAATAAACTTATACTCTGGATCCCACATCTTCTCTTCTCAAATCAAATATCAAATATTCTTCCCACAGCACACCAATTCAATTATTTCATAATTCTGTTTGTCTCCTCTTATATTTCTCTAGCTTATAAATTTTACCCTTCAAGTATTCTCCTTAAAAAATGGCAGAATGCAGTAGAAATTTTACTACTTTTGCTATAAAAAATAGTAGTTGAGTGTTTCTCAAAATACTGTTCCACAGGGTTATGTTGCACAAGTGATATTTAGATATGTTATGGGACATCAGTTCTGTTATAAAATATATACGAGAGATACTGTGTTAACAGGTTTCTAGAAAACAGAACTTATAAAATGTTATTAACTACCGATGGAGTATCTTAGTCAATATCATAGAAACAGAAGGCAGAATAGTGGTTACCAAGAGAAGAGAAAATGACAGTTGTCATTTCATTGGTGCAGAGTTTCAGTTTGCAGGATGAAAAAGTTCTGGAGATCTGTGTCACAACAATGTAAATATACTTAACACTACTGAGCTGTAACTTAAAAATGGTAAATTTTATATTGAATTTCTGTACCACAATAAAAAATTGTTAATATTCTATTGTTGTATCTTACAAATCTCTATATATGGCTTGAATCATTGCCCAAACCAATTTGATCATACCTATTTTTAGTTTAGTTTAGTTTTGTTTTGTTCTGTTTTTGAGGTACATATATTAACACCTTAGAGAAATATATATGCAGTATATTTTGATGAACTACTGGAGCTTTGTTATTGAAGATTAAGATTATAAGACTTTAGATTTATCCTTATGAGAGCCAAATTTCTATTTTTCTAACCTATCACTTCCTCATGGAAAGATGATTTTTAACTTAATTATTTACCTAAGAACCCATTTAGGTTGGTGCTATCTGGAAGATATGAGAACTTGTGTACTATATCTTCATCCAAATATTTAATAATATATGCTTTATAGGATCTAGATAAAAACAGAATTCTGTGCATCTTGTTTAAGACTTCCTCCTTGACTGCTTTTGCTTTATAAAATAACATTATGTTATTTTCCTTATTCAAAAAGATACTTAAGTCCACTTTCATTCAGATAATATTAGTCCATATATAGTATCAGGTCATGAAAATGACTATGTCAATGACACCTGGGTGGTTCAGTCGGTTAAGCATCCGGCTTCAGCTCAGAGCATAATCTCACAGTTGGTGAGTTCAAGCCCCTCATTGGGCTCTGTGCTGACAGCTCAGAGCCTGGAGCCTGCTTTGGATTCTGTGTCTCCCTCTCTCTCTGTCCCTCCCCTGCTCACATTCTTGTCTGTCTCTCAAAAATAAATAAACATTAAAAAATTTTTTAAAAATATGACTATGTCAAATAGAACGTTAAAATCACAGCATGCCATATCCAAGCTACCTTTTGCTCTATTGGCCAATTATAAAATATTTATAATTCACTTTGTCGATATTTTCCTAATAATCTCAGTTCAAGCCTAAATATGTCCATGGGGCACCTGGGTAGCTCAGTTGTTTAAGTGTCCTGCTTAGGCTCAGGTCATGATCTCACCATTCCTGAATTTGAGGCCCACATTGGGCTCTGGGCCAGAGCCTGCTTCAGATCCTCTGTCTCTGTCTCTGTCTCTGTCTCTCTCTCTCTCTCTCTCTGCCCCTTCCTGGTTCTCTCTCTCTCAAAAATAAATAAACATTATTTAAAAAAAAAATCCTAATTATGTCCAAATCTTTGTGATTTCTTTAAAAATGAAGAAACAATTCAATAATTTTATTATAATGTTTATAAATAAAACCTCAAATTTCTTTGGGAGGAAAATTATAAAAAACAAAAATAAATACAAATGAATGGAAAATAAATACATATATCTAATTGAATATCACAAAATAAGATTGACATATTCAGTAAATTTAATTACGTACAAAGCCATAGCATTACTATGGAAGGTAGAGAAAATTTTTTATCATTTTGTCAACGTAAGCTGGGGGTTCATTATTAACCCCTGAAACAGAAACAGATTTAAATTTATTACCTTATTACAAACCTCCCTATGTTTCATGCATTACCTGTCCCCAAATGTAATTTAAATATTATGCCAACACAATAAGATTAAAAACATTACACAGAACCAATTTATTCAGAAAATATTTTTGAAGTTTTACTTTTAATGTAAATACTTTACCATTTATTTCACCTGCGTGAACATTGAGTTCACATTGTCTTTGTAGACCTAAACCAACCTGTATTTAAATAGACTTATGAATGCTAGGAAATATATCAATTCATGATCTTTCAAAGGCATTAAAATCTATAAAAGGGTCTCATTTATGTATAAAATCCTACCCTTTATTTTTTGCTTTTTTATGTATTGTGATAAAAAATTAAATTCCATTTTGGTCTTTTTTTTTTTCCTCTAAGAGCAGAGAGTTGTTAAAAAGTCTATTAGAATCCATTACAGTAGTGTTTATTTACTTGTACAGTTTTCTGTCCATAGTTTCTCCTTAGAATATACCCAGCTTCTACAATTCTGATTTGGTTATTTCTGGTTTTTAGTGAAGGGCACAATGCTCTATTTATAGGGAAGATTGTATTTGTATCTGTCCTAATGAAAAATGTTATTTTCCTCATTATATTAGTTTCCAATTGGAATAGGGAAAATTGTAAACTTATCTGGGCTGATTTCTGATTATGACTCCTGCTGGTCTTTAAGTGTTGTGTTTATTCTTACCAACCTCAACAAACAGAACAATCACAATAAGTAAATAAGACTGTATCTGCAATCTTGTGGTCCATTCAATTTATGAGACATAGAAACATCAATATTTGAAAAGTGAAGAGAACTGTCATTTTGCAAATGTCCATTTAAAAATAGGCCCAGCTCATGTAGGCAAGTGAATGTGGAAGTCTGTTATAAAACAGCAAACCAATGTTTCTCTCTCCTCTCATAAAAGTTTGAAATGGAATACTACAAAAAGTACAATTATATAATGTTTTCTGTAAATATTAATTATATATTCAGAGTCATGCAATGTGGTAGGAAATAGTGAATTTAAAACATCTTAATTAATCATTTTGACATGTAAGGGACAAGATTCTCAGCTTTTGTGCTTTGCTGATAGAAATGATATTGTCTCCCTCTTACTGTTCACCTGTAATGACAGAGATTGCATAAACCAAATACCTCCCACTTCCACCCACCAAAGCTTGACACCGTTCCCCAATTTTTCTTAGTTACTTTTATTAAATAAGGCCGGAGTTCCTTTCTGTTTTTGCTCCATGTGTTTGAAGTATTGCTGACCTTCACTTTATAGATTGTACGAAGCAACTGCATTAAGATACCTATAAAAATCAATCCGTCAATCTGAATGATTATTCTGCTTTTAGAACTCTGCTTGAAATATAATTTAAAAAACCCTGCTGTACCAGTCATTATCAGGAATTATCATTATGTAAAAGACACAGTTAAGCACTTTTTGTTACCAATGAGCATGTCCCAAAACATAACACAGAAAATTATTGATTGCATTTTTTGAGATCTTTGCAAAAAAACCAAAAAAACAAAAAAACCCAACATCTAGTTTTTCCTTCACCCAACACCTAAATTCAAATTAATAATTATAGCAAGATAGAGTTAAGGTGATTAACTGTTTAACTGAATAAAGTAAAATCAGAGGTTAAATGAGAATTAAATCCAGGTAGATTCTATTATATATACACTATTAATAATTGAGCATAGAACAGGGCAATGTTTAGGATTGTTATGGTTATTTACTGTGGTGAAACAAATCAACTAATCTTCATTGGCTTAAAAAATACTTATTTTTCTCATGAATCTGCAATTTGGATAGGACTCATCTGTGTCAGTTAAAACAGCTCAACTGGGGCTAAAGAATGCACTTCCAAGATGGTTCACTCACATGGGTAGCAAGTTGTTGGATGGTTGTTTCTTTTCACATGGGCTTGTCTATGGGGTCATTTGTTCTTCCTCATTGCTGGGGTTCAGGAGCAAGAATCCTAAGGGACAGAACATGGACGATGTCAGTTCCTTAAGGTCTGAACTCATAATCTGGCCTAAAGTCACAAATGCTTTATTCTATTGGTCAAGCAGTTCCAAAGACCAGATACAAGGGGAGGGAACATAAATCTCATTCTGGCTGAATGGGTATGGGGGAAAAAATGGGGCCATGCTAAAACTTTCCTTTTAATTTCATTATCAACACTCTGGACAGCCAGGTTTAAATTCTAGTATAGTGGTGTTAATCGTTTATCAGCTGATGGGGTTTTGGGAGTGATGGTGGGGGTTCAGAGCTGATGGCCAAGAAATTTTTCAGGAATTCTTGAAGATGTCTTTGGTGCAAAAAGGCAATTTTATTAATGCTCAGGGACAGGACCCATGGGCAGAGAGAGCTGCCCTGGGTTTGTGACACGTAACACATTATATACCTTCAGGTTAGGAGGAGGTTAGGGATAGATTAAGTCCCCAAGGTATTTTGGAAGCAAGCTCTCTAGGATCTTGAGGGGCTAGCTGCTGTTAGGAAAATGTCATTTATTACTGTTTAGTAAAACCTCAGTCATGAGACCCTTAAGATGTATATCAGGGGGCCATAAACTTGGAGTATGATTGCCAGCATATACCTTGGGGGAGTTAAGATAAAGCAAGTTTTCAAAAAATTTTACATGTTAAAGTAGACTTATAGGATCCTGAAGGGTCAGGATAATGTTAAGTCAAGATTCCCTTTTGCCCCTAGCAAAGTGTCAACATTGAGGCAGCTGGACTCCTTAGGAGGCCTATTTCAAGGACTTGTCAATGGGCTGTAGACATTAAGGAAATTTAATTTTTCATTTGCCTTAGTTTTACACATCACCATGGCAAGCACTTAAACCCCTTTCCTTTGTTCTTGGATAGCCAGGAGTGTCAGAGGAGTATCACACTTATCCCATCCTGGGGGTGGGGAGATGCTGTTAGCCTGTACTTTGCCCTCTGCTTGCCCAACACTCCCTCATCATCAACAAATGTAAAATATATTGCTGAGACATTCTCTAATCCAATAGGGATAGATTTCCCCAATAATTAGGTTGCTAACACTTGGTTTTATTTATTTGGCCGGCTCTGTGGATGAATACTGACCCAAAATAAGTTCATCAGATTCTCTCCTCTTGGAGTTTGAAATTGGGTCTGAGATATAGTCAATCATCTTTGAAAGTGGATTGAAAGTTTACATAAACTCGGGAATTTTGCAGAGACTATTTCAGGCTATGTGCACACAGAGGAAGTGAAATCAACTTAAAGAGAAAGAAAGCTGAGAATCCAATAGGATGTAAGAAAGAAAGAGTAAATGAGAAACAGAAGCTGTCTAGATACTTGATTACTGACTTTCCAGATTCTCTTCCCTCGGTCATTTATGCATTAATTCATATTTACTTAATGTGTCTATTGAGCCTGGTCTTGAGGATATCATGATAAACAAAAAAGACAGTGGCCCTGCCTCCAGGGAATCTGCCTGACTATGAGGGAGACAGTAAACAAACAACAAGATGCATATATAAGGAAACAGGATACTTGCAGATCAGTACAAGCCTTTGGGTAGAAGGTAGGTTTTTCTTAGGTAGTGTGCTCAGGAATGGTCATTAATTTCATGGTTAGCAACATACTCTGCATGGGTGTCCTGTTCGCTAAATAATTGTGATTTTTATTATAAGTTCTAGATAAAATTGGCCATAATTCTGTGCAATGCAGATCCGAAGTAATTACTTATTCAGTTATAATTTTCAAACAAAGAACTGATAAGATTGTAATGGGGCTTTAATCCCAAAGATCTTTTACTATGTATGTTATGGGAATGTAATTTTTCCTTTTCTCTTTCTTTTCATTAACAAAATATTGTCAAAGCAAAAAAAAAATCAGTTTTTAAGAGCTAAGGCTTGTGGTTCAAAGGCCTTCTGTGTTTGCTAATTGGCTTTACCCAAAAGTAAAGCAACCTTTCTCATAACTTGGTGACAGAATATAGTTTCACAATTTGGAGAAAGGTGCCTGAAATCCAGCTCCTACTCTCCTACAGATACTGCAAGAAAAAGGTGCTGTCTTCCTTGATGATTACAGTTCAAAGCTGTGCCTCCCAGGTCCCTGAGAAAAACATTTCTGCCTGGTAAAACTGGCAAGAAGCTTTTAAAAAGATTTACATCTCAAAGGAAAGAGAAAAAATTTGCAGTTACAAGTTTTCTGAAGTAAATGATGCTTAAAGCAAAGGGAGGTCAGAGGCCTTTGTGTTTAGGGGTAGATTCTGTAAAGGTGAAGGATTGGAGAAAGGTCAGAGGCTTACTGGCAGAAAGAAGCTTATCTAAAGTTTGATCAAGCTGAGGGAAATGTTAAGGCCATTTTGGTCAATATTTTATCATAAAATGATAATAGGGCTTCATGAATGGGATAGATAGATAAATAGATAATAGTATGGATATTTATTATAGATACTATACACATGTAATATATTTTTATACATAGAACAAATAGTATGTAGAATGTAGTATCACCTATGTAATCTAATACATACATGAACATAGTTGACTGTATATACTTATATATATAATAGTATTAAAATGGGCTTTTATTCCAAAGAGCCCTTAATGGGTATAACATAGCAATATAATTTTTAACACGTGTATATACATATTCATAATACTAATCAAAGCTTCACTTTTGAAGTGTTCACACCCTTTACCAGCTATTGTTTTAAGTATTTTAAAGAGCTTAATTATTTTAATACCCTAACATCACAAAATAAATATTATTACATTCATTTTAAAAAGAAAAAACTGAGGTGTCTGGCTGGTTCAGTAGGTGGAGCATGGGACTCTTGATCTTGGGGTTGTGAGTTCAAGCCCTGCATTGGGTATAGAGATTACTAAAAAAATAAATAAAATCTTTAAATAAATAAATGAATAAATAAATAATAAATACATAGAAAAAATTGTGGAATAGAGTCATTAATGTAAGATCTGTGGATAGGTAACAAAAATGATAAAAACAGATTTTTGTTAACAGAATTATTTTACTATGAAGTGGGTGAACATAAACAGGTATCACAACAAATGAATTTTACTCATATTAAATATAGGACTAGAAGAACAACTTCAGATAATTGAAAATAAAAATCTAAGAATTGCACTTATTTGAAAAAATAATCTAATTTAAATATAGCTAATAGAGCTTTATTACAGTACGTTTGCTGACTAAATCCTAAATTTGTGTGTGATAGTGATGAGGAGTCTATGCTTGTCTGTGAGAAAATCATCTGTGTTGACAGAAAAATAAATTACAAAAAAAAATCTCATTCATAAAAGTGCTTCAATAAAAACAGTAAAAATAAAATCTATTAAAAAAAGCTTCATCTATTAAGCTGTTCCAGTTTTAAACTAATAAATGGCAAATACCTTAAAACTTGAAAGGATTATCACACAGTTATGAGTTAGATGTTTTTGCTTTTATTTCATTAAAGGCAGCACTTTACCCCATTAGAGAATCACTGATGGCAGTGTTCATACAGTATGCTCTTCGTGTTAAACAAAGAAAAGAAAAGAACAACTAGATATAATTTAACAAAGTCATATGGTTTTGAAATATAATTAGAAATAGTATAGATTAATACAATTTAAAGAAATCAGTTCTTTACAGAACCACTGATGTGACTAATTTACTTAATCCAAAAGGTTGTCGTTTGCTGCATCTCTTGAAAACATTAAAATATACTACATTGAATCGGTAAGGAAGTATTTTCATCCTTATAATTCACAGTGAATATATTCTATATTGTAGTCACACTAACTGCTTCATATGCAAAATTTTACTTAATCCTTACAACAACTTTCAATGATTTCTGTGAAGTTTTGGGGTGATGGTGGGGGGGGGGCAGTTGGAGCTGACGGCCAAGAAAGAATTCTTGAAGATGTCTTGGGTGCAAAAAGGCGATTTTATTAAAGCACGGGGACAGGGCCCGTGGGCAGAAAGAGCTGCACTGAGGTTGTGACGGGTAACTTATTATATACCTTCAGGTTGGGAGAGGGTCAGGGATAGAGTAAGTCTCTAAGAAATTTTGGAAGCAAGGTTTCCAAGACCTTGCAGGGCTAGCTGTTGCTAGGGAAATGCCATTTATTAGCGTTTAATAAAACTCCAGTCATAAGACCCTTCAGATGTATATCGCAGAGCCATAAGCTTGGAGTCTGATTGCCAGCATATATCTTGGGGCAGTTGAGATAAAGGAAGTAGACTTACAGGATAACGTTGGGATAATGTTAAGCTGAGATTCTCTTTTGCCCTAGCAAAGTGTCATCATCCAGGCAGCTAAGGTCCTAGAGGGAGGTCACATTGCCTGTTTCAAGGACTCGTCAATGGGCTGTAGGCAGTAAGAGAATATAATTTTTCATTTGCCTCATTTGCCCACATCACCGTGGCAAGCACTTAATCCCCTTTTCTTTGTTTTTGGGTAGCCAGGAGTGTCCGAGGAATATCACACATATTCCATCTGGATGTGGGGGTGTGCCAGCCTGCCCTCAGTTTGCCCCATGCTTCCTCATCAATTTCTATATAAGGAACCAGTTCCCTGAAAATGTTAAATAACTATCCCAGAGTAATATTAGTAGTAAGTGGTAAGCTAGAGTTTAAAAGAAGGTCTAATTTTATTTTCTTTATCTTATTTTCTTTATTATTTTTTTTTGAGTTTATTATTGATTTTGAGAGAGACAGAGAGAGTGTTAGCAGGGGAGGGGCAGATGGAGGAAAGACAGAATCCCAAGCAGGCTCCATCGAACTCACAAACCATGAGATCATGACCTCATGTGCCCAGATCAACAGTCAGATGCTCAACCGACTGAGCCACCTAGGTGCCTCCAAAAGAAGGTCTTATTTTAAAACACATATTGTGTTTGGGACAAGAAAGCACATTGTGGAATAGCGATTGTTTATTAATACAAATGACAATTGCTAGAACTGCTTATTAAAACAAGTAGAGTTAATGTGGATAAAGCAGATTAAGATATTTTTATTACCTATGTTTGTTGAATACCTGATTATTCACCATGACCTTTTGATGTTGTAGTCCTTTCAATACTGTTGTATGTGTATCAACTAGATTAATTACTACCTATGTGAAAATATTGTGTCTCAACTATTGTTGTATAACAAATCACACCAAAATTTAGTGTCTCAAATTATGATTTTATTTTGCCCCAGGCTTCCATAATGACTCAACTGGGCAATGGTTACTTGAAGTATTTTACACAGTTGCACTCAGATGTTGATTGGGACTGCAGGCATACAAAAATGGCTCACTCACTTGTCTGGGGATTAATAGTGACTGTCTGCTGAGAGCTCATTTGGGGCTGTCGATGTGAGTGCCAAAATATGGCCTTCCCAGCCTGACAATCTCAAGGTGGCCAGACTTCTTACACAATGGCTGCTGCCTCCAGAGTAAGCATCCTAAGGGACATGTTCAGAAGTCACAGATTGTAACTTCTGCTGCTTTCTACTAGGTACAAGGAAGTCACTAAATTCAAAAAGAAGGGGTACAGACTTCATTTCTTAATGAATGTTATATCAAGGAATTTACAAATATGTTTTAGCACTTCCACTATTATGTTGGAGATATGCAGATAACATGAAATGGGTATTTCCAAATACAATGGGAAAGATCTATAGCTAAAGCATATAATTTATTTTATAACATATAAATGATTTTTCTTATATTTTATTTTGCTTATTTTCCTGTTTGAATGTAAGATATGCTTATTTGCCAACATTTGAAAAATATTTGGAAGAATAATGAGTCTTTAAAAGATCTAAAGTTTGTCCTTGCTTCGGCAGCACATATAGTAAAGGTATCTAAAGTCTCCGATCCAAAACAGCTATGTTCTTTTGTGTTTCTTTCTAATTCTAATACGAAAAAAAGTCTTACTGAGATTAAATTATATAAAATATCATTTAATATGTTTCTATGCTGCTCAGTTTTTTTTCTTTTATTCTCAGTGGCCCCCAGGTATCCAGAGTATGCTGGGCCTCATCTGCACCCCAAGTCGGGCTACATGGAAACCAATTCCTCAGGAATCCCCTCAGAAAGTGGGAGCATTGAATACATGCTCTGCTCATGTCTTTCTCCCTCATGGGAGGGCTTGTGGGCTGTATCAGTGTCTGTGTGCAGCATTATGGTGCCCACCTCTTTTTTGTTCTCACTGGTCTCCATGTATCTAGGGAATTCCTGATCTCCTGGTACTTTTGATGAGGGAGCATAAGGCAAGCTAACAACACCCCCCTCCCCCCCCTCCAACACACACACACACACACACACACACACACACACACACCAGGTGGGATATGTGACATTTCTAGGTGCTCCTGGCTGCCCAAGAACAAAGGAAAGGGGAATAACCAATGGCTAACCAATGGAGATCATAGTCATGTAGGATGTGAGTCTATCAGTTTACAAATGTCTTAGTAAATTACAGGAAAAAAGTAATCTTATCAATAGCCTAACCTCCGGAAACCCATAGACTCAATTTCCTGGAGCCCTAACATCACCTTCCCCTCCATGGTGATGTGGGAAACAAAGGCAAGACAAAAATATATATAAAATCAAAATTTTTTTATAACCTGTGGCCCATCGGCAAATATTTGAGACAGGCAGAGTACAACAATCCTTCAGTAAACTGCCAACTGTCTTGTCTTAATGCCTTACTAGAGAGAAAACAACCTTAGTCTCATAAGAGCAAGGCTTCTGGTATCTTATGAGTCCTCTTTAGCATATGAAAGTCCTTTTGGAAACTTTCCTTTTGCCTTTATCTCCCCCAACTCCACAGTATATAATCAGTCACCCATCACACCCCCAGTGCAGCTCTTTCTGCTTATGGGCCCTGTCCCCATGCTTTAATAGAATCACCAAAGACATCTTTGCACCAAGACGTATTAAGAATTCTTTCTTGGCCATCAGCGCCAGACCCCTTGTCTCCCTCCAAAACCACATCACTGTGAGCCATGAGACAGAGCTAGTGCTTCAGATAGCCCCCTAAAAATGTCAGAACATTGGATATACAGCCCAAACTTCTCTTTTCCTCCCCAGGAAGAAGACAGAGTTGTTTTTCTCTTCATCACATGGCACTGTGCCAGAGGGAGGGACTATGGTGAGAGTGTGCCACAGATTTTCCTGCCAGATTCAGTATAACTGGTTTCAAATTCATCCCAGATGCAAGAACCTTTTAACTCTATTCTAGATTTCTCACAAAAGAAATAGGTCTCTCTATTATTGAATTGGTATCTCCATGGTAGGGAAGAGGGTTTGTGACTTCTTTTTCCACCATCTTGCTGATGTCACTCTCTCATTCTTCAGATTTTGAATTAACCATTCAAAAGATTTTACTGATGATTTTTTGAATTTTTATTAATTTTTAACATGACTGATCTGTGTTATTTGGGGTGTTTATATTATATTGGTATATTTATTACAAACTCATTCACTCAATATCTCCTCTTAATTGATCTATAGTTCTTTATTTAATGTAATTCTTGAAAGTGATATGAACCATTATTGTGTTTTCAAGTCTGTTTCATCATTTGATCTTTTCTTATGCTAGTACCTCTAGCATCTTGTAGTGGTATAATACATCTAATATTAGGTAGAGGTAGTGCTAATCTCTTGTCTTATTTATTTTCCATTACATTTTCTTTTTTTATCTGCCTTTCTACATGAACTGACCTGCGATAACCAAATATTCAACTGTTTTCTCTTTACATTTTTCACAAAATCTCAGTGCTGCTAATTCACAAACACAAATGCTTCTCAGATTAGTATAGCTTTATCTTATCTGAGTTTGAAGTTATCTGTGGGAATCAGCCAAGAACACCTCTTACTTCTTTCCCAGTCAGATTATCTCTATTGAAGCAGAAAGTTTCCATTCATGGAAGGTATTTCTTTATTCAGATCCCTTAGTATTTTATTTAGGAGACTATTCCTCTGAAGTTTTAGTATATGATAGATTGTGTGTGTGTGTGTGCGTGTGTGTGTGTGTGTGTGTGTGTGTGTGCTTGAATTCTAGTGAGATATTTCCTTTTTCTCTTTATGTCTGTGTGTATATACATATACGTGAAGTGTTGAGGATTTTTTTAAAAACTTTGTTTGAGTAAGTATAAAATGATTAGAAGTTGAAGCATAGAGCAGTTGAAAAATAAATGCAAATAAGATATGATCTCTTCTCTCAGAAGACTCATTCTCTACTGACAGTCCTGACGGTGCAAGGAAACAAAGTATTATTGGCAGATAGAACTGAATGTACAAAGTTTATATAAATGGCTAATGTTAGATAGTCATTTTGGTATTTTGGAATAAGTCGGTTGTACCGCTGACCCAGTAATGTTGCAATTAGAACACACCACAAATTATGAAGCCAGAAAAGCTGAGTACAAGAGTAAGATGTCTAGAGATCCTAGGGTGGTGACAACTGATGAAAATCCCTGAATATAGTGACATGACTGCTATATTTAAGGTAGTTTTGCAATGACACAAAAATGAAAGAACATTTTTGTAAAGAATAGAATTTAGAAAACAAAATGGAAAATTAAAAATTCACTCTTCCCGGGCTAAAGGAGTTATAAATAAGAGCAGTTTTGTTATCACTTTTTAAAAGATCTTTTACTGTTGTAACACAGTGTTTAAAAAACAATTTGACTTGTAAGTTTTGTGACTTAATTACCCTTGCCTTAAAAAATATCCTGGAAATTATCCTGGCACACAGTAATTACATACAAGCAAGATAAATCAGCTAGAAATCAGATGGCCATCTCTAAGTGCAATGATTATAGAAAGATTATTATTCTGATGTAGGAAAATTAAAATATCATATTTAGGGAAGACAAGCAAATGGGAAAGCCTTATTTTGAGTATAATTTGAAATGGTGAGCCAAAAATATTTTTTTATTTAA
The DNA here is from genome assembly GCF_016509475.1 of Prionailurus bengalensis. Classification (NCBI taxonomy): domain Eukaryota; kingdom Metazoa; phylum Chordata; class Mammalia; order Carnivora; family Felidae; genus Prionailurus; species Prionailurus bengalensis. The sequence goes on from NC_057343.1 coordinate 40,992,558, forward strand.
AACATTTTTTTTAATGCTTATTTATTTTTGAGAGAGAGACAGAGTGGGAGTGGGAGAGGAGCAGAGAGAGGGAGACACAGACTCCAAAGCAGGCTCCAGATTCCCAGCTGTGAGCACAGAGCCTGAGGCAGGGATCGATCTCAAGAACTATGAGATCATGACCTGAGCTGAAGTCTGAGGCTTAACCAAGTGAGCCACCCAGGCACCCCAATGAGCCAAAAAAATATTTTTAATGGTGCCTATAATTTAATTGAGTGCTATCTGAGTACGGTTAAGTGGATATTGTTATATGTGTAAGCTATCTGAGGACTCTGTATAGAGTTGTCATGGGCAAAAATACAGTGGTGACTTATTATTTCATATGGGTTCTAAGCATATAAAGCCAAGATATTCTAGTAGGGAAGAGAATAATCTTTAAAGCTAAAATATATAGGTTTGACATATAGCCTCTAATACTGTCTACCTACATGACTTAGTTCCCTCTTCTATAAAATAAGGGAAATAGGCACCTAATATATACAGTTATCTTGAGTGTTAAGCCTTATAAATGAAATGCTATTAATATTAACTACAATTAATGTTAAAACTGGGCAATCTCCTTCTAACCAAGCTTTTAATTACTTAGTTTCTTTTATTTTTTCATTTTAGTTTACTTTAAGAGTTGTGGGCACTATCTAAATGGAGTCCAGAATTCATGGACCATAGGACACTTGGTGACTCACCTATTTTGGAGAACTCCAAAGACAACCTTTAGTTTCCATTGCCAAATGCAAAGTATGAAAATCATTTGATATACACACATGTGTCTGTGTTCAAATTGATTATTTAAATGGGTTTATACTAATTTTTATGATACAAATGTATATAAATGCATACACAAAAGATGTTTTTAGAACAAACAAGGTACTAGATAGAGCTTTAGTTTGGTAAGTCAACTTATTGGGGAAATTTTTATATGTGCCACATGGTCAAAATGGAGAGAGAAATCATGCTAACAGTAAATAATTCAAACTCCAAACTTATATAATATGGAATAAAAATCAGGAGTTTTCTTTAGCTAGCTCTGTTATTTTTCTTAATAGAAAACCATCAGAGAGTCTATGGATTTTTCAAATTTTTAGACCAAAAGTTACCACCTGGGTAATCTAAACCAATGCTGTTCTCATAGAACAAAAATAAATAAATAAATAAATAAATTAATTAATTAAAATAAAAAAAAGCCTGGCTGATAAAAGCAAATTAAACAAGGGCCTAACATGTCCCTGGCCCTAGACATAAAAATGCTGAAATCCCATTCCTATAAGTTCAAGACCAAGAACTTTGTAAAATTCATTAACTGCACCCTTCACCACATGCATTAGTTGACTTCTTGATTCTTAATTTCATATGACTATTATTTAACTAGAACCCATCTTGTTAAACATATTATATATTTAAAAATTGGAACAAACTTTACTTACTGCTGTTCAATTTACAAACATGTGTCAGGCCATAACTTTGGTAAGATGTTTCAAACAATAATTAAAAAAAAAATTTTTTTAACGTTTATTTATTTTTGAGACAGAGAGAGACAGAGTATGAATGGTGGAGGGTCAGAGAGAGGGAGACACAGAATCCGAAACAGGCTCCAGGCTCCTAGCTGTCAGCACAGAGCCCGACGCGGGGCTCGAACCCATGGACCGAGCCGAAGTCGGCCGCTCAACCGACTGAGCCACCCAGGCACCCCCCCAAACAATAATTTTTTTACGTGCAAACCAAATAAAATTTGGTTGAGGTAATTTGCCTTAAGTAAAACTTAAAAAAATTATATTAAGCAAGGACAAAGTTCAGGGATTAACAGATATTCTACTGCCTAGTAATAAAAGAAGTATTTCACCTCCTCTCACCAAAATGGAAGAACAAAACAGGGTATACAAAATGCCTATAACGAACATAGTAGAATAATTGCTGCATTTAAGGTCAGTGAATTCTACAACAAAATATTGAAATTCAGTAAACATCATTGTTGAAAAAAAAATGGAGCTTTTTTCTTCACCTGCTTTATCTATTTTATTTTCTTGATTGTTCCCAACAGCTTTTGCACTGCATGAACTATTGTAATGTCACCAACCACACATTTTCAATTTTCCTTAGGCTGTCATTTTATTGGAATGTTTCCTCAAATAGGAGAATGACCCCTACAATGATAATTTACATTGACATGTTGCTATTCATTCTGCAAAATGTGGCACAGTGCTAGTGAATTGTGGGTCCTCAGTTAGTGTTTGTATTACTTAAATAGATGGGGACTAATATTAAGTTATATTCATATAGTAATAATGACATGCACAAGCTAGATATAACCATGCATATTATGTACTATATGATGAACTGCATCTCATTAATTCCAAGATAGATTTTTTTCACACATCTTAAAACCTTAACTTTAAATCTCACAGTTGATATGATTAGGAGGTATTGGGTAGTATTTTAATTGACATATTTTTGATTGGAAGCTTTTTAACATGATATAAAATAAGGGTGCATTTTACAATTCATGCCATCTTTCATTTCTGGCAGGTTCTCCTTTATTAGATAATAAAACATTGTTTATATTTCAGATGTGTGTTTACTTTATAATGGCAGTAATAAACAGGAATATGGGTGCTTCATGAGAGCAAAGCCAGCTAGACTCCCTCTGTCTGAGTGCACAAAGAGAGTGATAGGTGGTTGCTGAGACCATATTGTGCCTGCAAGGTCCACGTTGATATCAATCATGGAATGTTTCATAGAATATGGAGGAAGGAACTCTGGCTGCCAGTGACTCTAATTTTTGTCATTTTTTACTGTCCTAGATGAAATTCTGTTCTTTTTCAGAATTGTCCTGAAATGAAAGATCAAAGTGAGCAAAGATCTCTGTTAATTGGGTAAATATTTTAAAGGTAATAATTATAATCATGAGATGATAATGATTATGAAATCTATTTCTTCATCAATCTATGTAACATGTGATTAATGGAAAGAAGACACTATGCCTCTTTGCTTATGAAGGTGTCTTGGTCTATCTAAGTAAAGAAATCTTTCCCTATTCAGAGAATATTAGGAAGGAAGCTGTCATCTCCTTCCTCTCTTATCTTCACCTCTATTTAGGAATGAAAGGTCTAGAGTCTGATTCCACTGATTTATTAGAGGATCCTCATTTTTAGACATCAATTAGCATTAAAACACAACACTTCTTTCCTCTCCTTCATTCTTTTTGCTCTTTTCGCTTCATGGATTAATAAAAATCAGCATCTTTCTTTTACAAGACAGAGTCATACCTCTCTGTTCACTCTTCTCTCAAAAGAGAATAGGCACAGACTGTTTCCCCAGTCATAATCTAGGTAAGCAAGGCCAGACAGGAGCTAAGTATTTGGGATCAATCATTTATCTCCATCTGTACCAAACCTGAGTGAGAGAGTCAAGTATCTCCATCAGGCCAAACCTCAGTGAGAGAGTCAAGCCCACAGCCTCATTCTAGGTCCATGTGAACAGGCTTGGAATTTGTTCTGAAGACCCAGTTATCTTGCTCTGTTTTTCTGTATACACATCAGAGATTGCAGATCCCATGCCTGAGATTTGCATGGCATCATGAAAATACATTTTTAGCCTTGGTCCTAAATCATATTCTCCACTATAGTTGGCTACTTATAGTTTTCTGTGTACTCAGAAGTGAAAGAAAAGTGAAGGGGTGAGCACACCACAAAAATATTAGCAGATGTCCTTACAAAGTACTTATTATTCATTCCTGCATTATAATAAGCCCCTTAGATACACTGTCTTATGTAATCCACCCAGCATTACTATAAATTAGCCTCTATGTTTACCCTTACTTATGGGAGAAGATCACGGAGCTTCAACATGGCTAAGTAATTCACTAAGATCTGACAGGTGGCAAATGACACAGTCAGACTTCAAACCACCATCGTTCTGATTCTAGAGCTTAAGTTCTCACACTGTATTGAACCCAGGCCAGTGCTTTTGGCTCAGTGACTCCAAGAAAGCAGCTGCTAAGTGAAGAGTGTAGAAGTTTCTCACTATGATTCAAAAGACACAACTGCTGTTCCTGCTGTTGTTTCCTTGCTTTGCATGTGGTGCCCCAGACATCAGCACAGATCTGAAAAAGTTGGCTTTTGATTATGACCATCATCTCCATGGGTGGATTGTAGGTAGGCAGTGAGGTGGTCTATAACAAACATGACAAGGGGCACAGTTGTGTTTCCAGATGGGTCAGGAGGCATCACAGGCACAAAGAAGCCTCCACTAAAAGAGATGGATAGCAGATTGCTTCCTCACATCCCAGACAGCAGGGCTCCTCCTGTCTTAACGTTAGGACCTGGCAACCCAGACTGGTTTCCCTGGATACAGGAGCTTCCCTGCTTCGAGGGTCTGAATCATCAAGTGTGTCTGAATCTTTTCAGACAAACTCAAAAGGACAAATGCTTTCCTGAAAAATACAAGAGGTCTTATTTTTTTAAGAAGGGGAGCACAAATATATTGGTTTTTAAAACATTATAAATTTTGTCTGGTTTTAGTGATTTTATGATGATCTTAAACTCGATCTTTGGAAGATTATAGTAGAAGTACGTGTCTTAGTAACACTCCTTGTGGCTATTAAAATGGGGTATTTGAAACAGATCTTATTTCACAAATTATTTTCCAATATTACTTACTATATATCAAATGTCAACTAAAAATATCAATACTTTCTATTTTTGTTTCTCTTTCAATGAATGAATGCAAATATGGAATTCAGAGTGTTACAGTTGTTATTTTCAGGGTATCAAAATGGCAATCCTGTCCTTTCATTCTTTCTATCACTCACAGCACCTAAAACAGTGTCTTGCATAGACATATATATGCATATATATGTGCATATAATTTTTTGTGTATAAATTTTTCAGTATTCCTTGAGATGAAGTTGCCTTCCGTACTTCTAAGTAAGCAATGTAAAGAGTAGACTGGATATCTTTTTTACTATTCTAACTAAAGTATACCTCCTCGGTAATTCTATTATCTTTGGTTAATAGCGACTGGTATATATATCAAAAGTATTTCTAATTTTAGAAACATAGGTCGTTTATTAAGACTACATTAAGTTGGGAATTCCTAGCAGGATTGGTTCAACATGGGGAAATAATAGAGAAACTGTAAGGGCCAGAAAAATGATCATGGCCATGAATCTGGCCCCCAAGGGAAGAGATTGAAACAGGAGAGCAGGGTATAAAATGTCATGGAAGCAGAAGGTTGGTCTGGTTTGCTGCAGTGAGTTTTTAGGGAATCTGATTTGGGAAGAGGCTAGGGGAAGGGGTAATATCAACAGAAACCTTCCAGGAAAAGGTAATATTTAGGTGGTCGATAACAGTGTGTTTCTTGCTAGTTCTTTGTTAGGAACAGTTCGACTTGTTGAGAACTGTTCTGTTCTGTTAGGAACAGAACAACTTGGTGAGAAGAGTACTTTGGAGCCAACATCCAATATGTGGGAAAAGGGGATGAAAAGGAGCAGTTTATGTTATTATGATTCCAGGCACTTGTTTGGCTCAGGAAGTGTCTGAGACTCAGTGAGAGAAATGGAAGACAATTTAAAAAATTGTAGGAATTGATGTTAGGATAGTTCAACTGGGTGAACACCAAAGACACTTATTCCCAATTCAGACATACTCAAATATAGGGTACATGTGATCCTTCCTCTGTGAGTGGACCTTGAAAATGTCACATAAGCTAGTTGAACATCTGAGGTATAATGTGGAGATGTTTCAAAATCTAAAAGATCCCTGTCATATAAAATGACCAGTCTACTTGACAAAGAGAATGTAAAAATTAGGGAAAGTATGTGTCTAATGTGGAAAAAAAAAAGTACCTAGAGAACCACCTCACATATCCCAATATCTCCTGCTTTGCCTCTGCCTTTTGACTAGATCTAGATCTAGATATATGTCCTTGTATTTACAAGTAAAGCTTAATATTCTGCAAAGATGTCTGATTTCTGAGAGTTTGACCTGACAATTCAATGTTTTCTATTAGCTCAATATAACTACCATACTGTGAATCATTCATATCCTCACACTATTCAATAGTCTTTATACATATATTACATTCTTATTTGGAAAGTGAATATAAAAATCTGATTTTAATATAGGACAGAGTGAAATATAAGTCTAAATTCTGTGATTTTGTATTGTCCAGTTTCAGTAGTGTTTAATCTTGGGTAAAGTTTGATAAAATCATTTTGTAAAAATGTGATTCCTCTAAAACCATTCCCAAACCCCAAACATCATGTATATTCAAATATATGTATAATATTTGACCAATTTTGACCTATAAAAATATAATTTATAGGTGTGTATGCATTTATATCCACATGAACTTTTTAAATGAAAATAACCTTTCAAGAATGGGAACACAAATTATATAAAAAAAACTTGTTAGTGTCCATTTTAAAATGTAGCAACCAACATATTTCTCATAGACTTCGGTAAATAAACAATGACTGAGAATATTAAAGATTATTACGCACCATGAATGTCAAATTCTATGATAAGCTCTATAGTAAATATCAGTCATATGTTTCAAAAATGCTGATCAAAATCTCATGATCATTTTGTAATTTATATTTGTGTGAAGGCAGCTTCTGTTCGAATTTCTGCCTCCGTTAGGAAACATAAAATGAAAGATAAAATGTGTAGTTATGCTCAAGTTTTCTTCCAAATGACAGCAGCTGCTTTTGAAGTGTACTCTTGTCAGGAAGAAAACCCTGAGTTACATTGTTTGGGACACTTAAATCTAAATTGGGACTATGCTGGAAAGGAAAATTAAATTTCAATTATTTATGAGTGAACCTGCATAGATAGCCTTGATAAACAAAAGCATGCCCTGAAAATGTTCAGTGTAAGCTCCTTAAATATCCATGCAAAGTTCTTAGCAGATGTTTTCATGAATCTCTTTTTTCTATGGTAGATTTTACTTCCTTCATTATTTGACACTTTTACAGAACTTTCTCACAAAACTTATAAAGAAATTAGGACTTGAAGGTGTTCATTTAAAAACAACATATCTGTGCATCTTCAAAGTCCATAAACATACAGTTTGCAACTGTTATGGATATATTTAACAAATTTCAGCAATGTATTGTGATTTTTCCTAATGAGATAAGCTCTAAAGGAGAAATTATAATCATAGTCCCAAAAGAGGAAAAATTGCAAATAGAATTTATTGAAATTCTTGCTACAAATTCATTCCCTCTCATCATTATCATTTGTGAATATATTTATTAGCATATGAATGCTGATGTAAGTTTCACATTTAGTATGTGGATTCATGAGAAACAGGTGTCCATGGTGATGATGATGATGATGATGATAATGAAGATTATGATGACAATGTAAAAGTAAATTTTGCCTTACATTATTCTTGTTACTTTGGAAAAAATAAAGGTATAAAGTAAATTAAAGGAAAGGTAGAAGTATTGTGTAAATTCATTGTTGTCACCTGTGACCATAACATTTTAAGATTGGAAATTTTAAATTCTTAGAATTCAGGTTTGTCACATGTTGATGAAATAACTCATACAGCCTAGAGCAGTTAAGTGACATGCTTATGTTCATACACATACTTGTTAATGCTTACATGTCACTTAGAGTAGCATTCAGTGCAGACATAGATTTAATGGCTTCATAAAGCATAGGATGTTAATTGAAGTCCTGATATCTCAAAGTCATTGAGAACATTAAATACATTTATAGCATTCTACTCTTTCTTTCTAGTGCCTGTTGACAACTTAATAGAACTGAAAAAGAGCATATTCAGGTGGCCACTGGTCCCTCATTTATTGCTAAGGGCCTAGGAGTGAATGAAATATATGTTGGTCATTAATAATGTGGGCTCTGGAATTAGACTGCTTGTCTTCCAATCTCAGTCTAGTATGAGAGTATATATGTGGTTACAATCTTGGATGCCAGAGCTGGACTGCCTGGATGTGAATACCAGCTTCCCAATTTATTATCTATGTAGCCTTAAGCAAGTTACAGAATTCTCTGTACTTTAGTTTTCTCCTCTGACAAAACAGAAAATATAGTAGTATCCATGTACACGTTAGTGGTACATGTACATAGGCATGTAGTACATGTAAGGCACTTAATACAGTGTCTGACAGATATTAAATGCTCATTAAATATTAGCTATTGCTATTTCATTTAGTAAAAAGAAGTAAGTGCCTATCACATGTCAAGAAACCTGTATATAATTAAGATACGTTAGTAAAGCAAATATTCCTGCTTCCCTGCTAAACTGTATTAGAAAAAATAGAAATGACACTAAAAGCATAATTTAAAAGCAAATAAGTAAGTTAGAATGTAAGAGCTATAGGAGAAAAGCATAGAGAAGACTGAGGGTGTTGAGAGGGCCAGGGATGGTACAGGTTGCAATTTAAAATTTATTTTTAAATTTCTTTATTTTGAGAAAAAGAGAGAAAAAGAGAGAGAGGCAGGGAGGGGCAGAGAGAGAAGGAAGAGAGACAAAAAATCCCAAGCAGGCTCCGCACTGTCAGCCCAGAGCTTGAGGTGGGGCTTGAGTCCCCTAACTGTGAGATCATGACCTGAGCCAAAATCAAGAGTCTGGATATTTAACCGGCTGAGTCACCCAGGCACCCCTGGTTTGCAATTTTAAATACTCTAGTCAAAGGAGGGTTAGTGACATGGCAGTTTGTGTGTAAAGACCCAAATGTGTGCCATGCAGATATCCAGGGGAAAGGATTTGAGGTAGAACACTCAATCTGTGAGAAAGCTTTGTCGCAGAAGATGCCTGCTATATTCAAGTCCTGGAAAGAAGGCTTGTGTGAATGAATTAGAGAGAGAAGGATAGGAACGACCTTGGATTTAAAAATGTAACTGAGGGAGATCACGTGGGCCTTATAGATTCCTGTAGGTTTTGCTTTTGTGAAATGGGAATCGCTGAATAGTTTTCAGCAGAGTAGTGAGATGATGTGAATTACATTTTAAATGAACCTTCTGACTGCTGTATTAAGAAGAAATTCCCGGGTATTAAGATAGAAGTAGGAAGGAAGATCTGTTAGGAGACGACTGCAGTAAATCAGGCTAGAGATGCACGTTGCACTAACCAGGGACGTGTTGGAATAGGGGAGTTGGAAAGAACTAATGATTCTGGGTGTATTTTGAAGATAGAGACCACAGGTTCTCTAAAAGATTTAATATAGGGAAATAAAGAATGTCAAGAATGGTTCTGTGATTTTCCTTTTTCTTTTTACTCTAGCAAGCTGTATTGGCACAGTCGTCATTGGTTGAGAAAGGACACACTGTGAGGAGAGTAGGTTTGGGGGGGGGGTCAAAAATGCAATTTTAAACTGTTTGAAACAACTAAAATCTCTATTATGCATACATCCAAGTGGAAATGTCAAGCAGGCAGCATAATATACCTATGAATATGGAGTTCAGTAGAATGTTCTGAGCTAGAAGTGTTAGCAGGTAATAAAAGGTAGGTGTGTAGACAAGATTGGAAAATATTACAGCTACTGAAAAGAAGTCTGAGCCCCGGGACACTTTAAACTGAGGAGAGGAGATTAGGGAGAAAAGAAAGAACGGTCAGGAAAGATTGAGAATGAGTGGTCAATAAGCAGGGGGAAACTGAGTGTTTGGTGTCATAAAAGCAGAGGGAAGAAAGTGCACTGAGGAGGAAACGGGGGTTAACTGTGTAAAATCCTGCTGATAAAAGCTGAGCATTGATTGAGTTGAGCACTAGAAATTGAAAATATGTTTACCAATATGGTAGACATAAGGTGACTTTAACAAACACATCGAGTGGACTGTTTTTAAAAAGATTACAGACAGTGAATAAAGATGACTCCTTTGAGATGGTTTGTTAGAGAGGACAGTGAAGAAGTGGGGTCGTAGCTGATGGAGGAAGAATGGTAACAAAAAGTAGCTGATCGAGGAAGAACTGTAAAAGAAATGGGGAAAATAATAGGCAATTTTTATGCTGAGGGGAATGATAGAGTATGGACGGCATGATGTAGAAAAGAGAGGGAAGAATTATTCACAGAATTCACAGATAATCATTAGATAGGTGGGAGGAGATAGCGTCTTGTGTACAAATGGAAAACGGCTTAAGGAAAAGATGGAAAGAGAGATCTTATGGATGAAGATTTCAGGTGAGTGAATACAATGTTGGTAATTTCTAGAATTTTTCTTCAGATTACCTCAATGTTCTCAGTTAATTGGTCAGTAATACCATCATCAGAGAATGCAGATCAGGTGAGGAAGTATTGGAGGTTTCAGGAGATAGGAAAGCATGTAAAATAGTCATCTGGAAATGTGAGGAATAAAGGGTGTAGAACATGACTGCCTGACATCAGCAAAGCCCTGTTCCTCATTCAGCTGAATGAGTGCAGTGCAAAGGGGGTAGCAAGTTACAACTGACTAGTGCTATGATTTTACAACAGAGAGATGGGCAAGGGAAGTTAAAGTTTTCAGGCAGAGTGATCACAGTGATTGGCCATGAAATATAAAGTGTGCAAGAGCGGGATCTGGACTTGAAGAGGTTTAGAGGATGAAAACATAGTAGGATCGTGGTCTAGTTGGAATGGAAAGATTGCTGGGTTCAGGGTAGCTGAAGATTATAGCTAAAATGATAAATAAACTTTAAAAAAAAGTCAGGGGGGTGCCTGCATGGTTCAGTTGTTAAGCTTTCAACTCTTGCTTTTGGCTCACATCATGATCTCATGGTTCCTGAGACTGAGCCCCCCCCGTTGGGCTCTGCGCTGACAGCAAGGAGCCTGCTCGGCTCTTCCCCTTCCCTTCTTGCTCTCTCTCTCTTAAAATAAAAAAATAAGTAAACTTAAAAATAAAAATTAAAAAATTAAATGATAAAATATAACTGGTCATAGAATGGAACACATTGACATTATAGCGTATGTATGGAATTATTGGTAATAGCAAGATCTTGGTAGTGACAATGGGAGTGAGAGGCTGAGTTATGGTGGAAAACAAGATCATAGGAGAAAACAGTTTCAAGGAGCTAAAAGAACAGGGAATTAGAATAATAATTTATATTTATTTGAAAACACCATGACTTTAAAAAGTAGAATTGAAAAAAGCCAGGAACTAAATTCTTAGCAGTATTATTCTTTACCAGCTCACAGTTTTTCTATGAAAATTTAAATCTGAAAAAGATGACCATAATTTCTGATTTATAGTCCTATTCCCTCACACTAGTAATCTGATTTGAATAAAATAAAACTAAGACTGTGTATACTGAATATACACTATGGATATTTTGTTGTTAATTAATTAATGGATATACTGGGGAAATTGTGAGCAGAGCAAAAAATCTCCTGAGGTCTGTGCTTGCTGAAAAATAACTCTAAAAAACATATTTTCATTTAAAGTTAAATTTATGATTATTAGCAATATTCTGTTCTTTGAAGTAATAAAATTTTCTAAGAGAAGAATTATCTCATTCTATTTAAATGGACAATTGATAAATAAAAGTAACTCAAATAAGGCTTGATACCTTTAGTTAAAATTCATTTCAAGCTACACTAAAGAATCGCATCATATACTGAAGCCACATATGAATGTACTGGAGCATAAATGGCCTCATTTTGTATAAAATTTGTAAGAGATTCACACTGATTTGAGTATAGAACGAACTGAATTCTCCCTGGATATTTCAGCATCAAATAATCATGATACTCTGCAGCATAAATTTCAAACACCTAGTGCATTTGGCACTTATGCATTGCATTTTCGAGACAAAAATATTTGTACCTCATGAAGTGGCAGTCTTGACAGAAATGCTTGGAATATGTATTTTGTTTTGGTATATGTTTGAATTCTGTTAATGCTAGTACACTCTTTTAACCAAAAGCAGCTTAAAAGCCACTGTCCTTAATTGAGTGCTTAATAAATGTAACATATAAAATTCATTATACAGTTTTATCAGCATCACGAACAACAGAAAATTTCAACACTCTAAACGGATGCATAGATTTCAATGAAATGTCATCCTTTACTGTTAATTCCTGCCTCTTTTCCTGAGACCTAACATAGGATTGAACCTGTAGTGGCTGAACATTGAAACAAGAGGGATCGTTCTCATTCATTAATTCTGACGGGCTTTCTCTAAGACCTAGATTTACCAGAAGCTTTAAAATGACCTGTAAGGCCTTGAAAGCTCTGTACCTCTATTACCTCTGATTTCAAGTACATCTCTGTTTCTCTCCCTCTGTCCCAGTGCACAGTCATCCCTTGTCTTTTATGATACCAAAACCTCAGTTTCCCTCCTGCTTTATTGACCACTCATTCTCAATTAAGAAATCCCTTGAACACACCATGATCTTCAAAATATTTGTTCGCATGTGAACTCTTGAATGAGATAATTGGCCACAATTACAAAATCTCTCTCCGACATTTCTTAATCTCCTACCCTGCTCTCTTTTTTGATTTAGTGCCTATATCACTAGCAGTTTACTACAAACCTAATCCCTCTTATTTATTTTCTTTCTCCTCCACTGAGAAGTCAGTTCCATAAAACAATAAAGCGTTTGCCTTTATGAACATTAATTACCCAGATATTACAACAGTGTCTATCACATAATAGTGGTAAAAAATGTTAACTTGTTGGATAAAATTCTGAAATCACTCTGAAGCTGAGTTTTCAGCATCATTCTTTTAAAAGATTTTTAATGTTACTTAATACTATCCTTTTTTTTAATCTTAATTCCAGCGTAATTAAAATATAGTGTTATATTAGTTTCAGGTTTACCATATAGTGATACAGCAATTCTATACATTACTCAGTGCTCATCTTGATAAGTATACTCTTAATCCCCATCACCTATTTTACCCATCTCCTCACCCACCTCCTCTCTGGTAACCATCAGTTTGTTCTCTGTAGTTAAGAGTCTGTTTCTTGGTTTCTTTCTTTTTTTCTTTGTTAATTTGTTTTGTTTCTTAAATTCCACATATGAGGAATATCATATGATATTTGTCTTTCTCTAAATTATTTCATATATATTTATGTGTGTATATATATATATATATATATATATATATATATATATACGCAGACACTTGGGCTGGTCCCATAATTCAGCTATTGTAAATAATGCTTCAGTGAACATAGGGGTGCATGTATCCCTTCAAATTAGTGTTTTTGTATTCTTTGGGTAAATACCTGGTAGTGAAATTACCAAATCATGGAGCAGTTTTATTTTTAACTTTTAGAGAAAACTACATGGTGTTTTTTCACAGTGGCTGCACCAGTCTGCACCAGTTTGTACTCCCACCTGCAGTGCATGAGAATTCTCCACATCCTCACCAACACATATTGTTTCTTGTGGTTTTGGTTTTAGCCATTCTGAGAGGTATGAGATGATATGGTTTTGATTTGCATTTCCCTAATGATGAGTGGATGTTGAGCATCTTTCCATGTGTCTTTTGGTCATCTGCAGTTCTTCTTTGGAGAAATGTCTATTCATGTCTTCTGCCCACTTTTTAATTGGATTATTTGGTTTTGAGTGTTGTATAAGTTTTTAATATACTTTGGACACTAACACTTTATTGGATATATCATTTGAAAATCTCTTCTCCCATTCAGTAGGTTGTCTTTTAGTTTTGTTGATTGTTTCTTTTGCTGTACAGAAGCTTTTTATTTTGATGTAGTCCCAATAGTTTATTTTTGCTTTTGTTTCCCTTGCCTCAGGGGACATTACCTAGAAAAATGTTGCTATGGCCCATGTTAGAGAAATTATTGCTTTGCCCTCCTCTAGGATTTTTATAACTTCAGGCCTCTTTCTTTCTTTCTTTCTTTCTTATCTCATATTTACGTCCTTAACCCATTTCGAGTTAATTTTTGGGTATGGTATAAGAAAATGGTCCAGTTTCATTCTTTTGCATGTAGCTGTATAGTTTTTTCAACACCATTTGTTGAAGAGACTTTTTCCAAAACATTGCATATTCTTGCCTCCTTCGTCAAAGATTAATTGACTGTATATATAATTGTGAGTTTATCTCTGGGTTTTCTATTCTGTTCCATCAATCTGTGTCTTTTTGTGCCTGTATCGTACTGTTTTGATTACTGTAGCTTTGTAGTATATCTTGAAATCTGGGATTGCGATACCTTCAGTTCTGGTCTTCTTTTTCAAGATTGCCTTGGCTACTTAAGGTCTTTTGTGCTTCCATACAGTTTTTAGGATTATTTGTTTTGGTTCTGTGAAAATGCTATTGGTGTTTTGATAGAGATTGTATTAAATCTGTAGATTGCTTTATGTAGTATGGACATTTTCACAATTTTTTTTCTTCTTTGAATCCATGAGCATAAAATATCTTTCCATTTCTTTGAGTTGCCTTCAATTTTTTTCGTCAATGTTTTATAGTTTTCAGAGCACAGGTCTTTCACGTCTTTGGTTAAGTTCATTCCTAGGTATTTTATTATTTTTGGTGCAGTTGTAAATAGGATTATTTTCTTAATTTCTCTCTCCAACTTTGTTATTCATGTATAGAAATGCAATGGATTTCTGTATGCTGACTATGTATCCTGAAAAATTACTGAATTTATCTACCAGTTCTAGTAGTTTTCTGGTGGTCTCTTTAGAGTTTTCTATATATTAGTCCCTGTCACCTGCAAATAGTGAAACCTTACCTCTTTCTTACCAGTTTGGATATCTGTCATTTTTTTGTGTCTGATTGCTGTGGCTAGGAATTCCAGTACTATATTGAAAAAAGTAGTGAAGGTAGATATCCTTGTCTTGTCCCTTACAAGGAATGATGTTAGCTGCAGGTTTTTCATATATGGCCTTTATTATGTTGAAATATGTTCCCTCTAAATCTGCTTTGTGGAAGGTTTTTGTCATGAATGGATGTTGTACTATGTCAAGTGCTTTTTCTGAATCTGTTGAAATAATCATATGTTTTTTTCTTTCTCTCGTCATGTACCACATGATTGATTTGTGAATATTGAGCCACACTTGTATCCCAGGAATAAATCTCACTTGATGTGGTGAATATTTTTTTAATGCATTGTTGGTTTGTTTTGCTGGGGATTTTTGCATCTATGTTCATCCGAGATACTGACCTGTAGTTTTCTTTTTTTGTAATGTCTTTATCTAGTTTTGGTATCTGTGTAATGCTGACCTCATAAAATGAATTTGAAGTTTTTTCTCCCTCATCTATTTTTTGGAATAGTTTGAGAAGAATAAGTATTAACTGTTCTTGAAATGTTTGGTAGAATTCACCAGTGAAGCCACCTGGTCCTGGAGTTTTGGTTGCTGATTTTTTTTTTTTTTTTAATTACTGATTCAATTTAATTACCAGTATTTGGTCTGTTCAAATTTTCTATTTCTTCCAGATTCAGTGTTGGGGAGTTATATATTTCTAGTAATTTATCCATTTCTTCTACATTGTCCAAATTTCTGGCATATAATTTTTCATAATATTTTTACAATCCTTTGTATTTCTGTGTTCTGTGGTGTTAGTTTTTATTTTTCCTCTTTCAATTTTGATTTTGATTATTTGAGTCTTTTCTCTGTCTCTCTCTTTTATGAGTCTGGCTCAAGAGTTGTCAATTTTGTTGATCTTTCAAATAACCCACTCCTGGTTTCATTAATCTGTCTTATTGTTTTTTTATTTTGTTTATTTCTGCTCCAATCTTTATTATTTCCTTCCTTCTATTGGTTTTGGGTTTTGTTTTTTGTTCTTCTTCTAGCTCCATTAGGTGTAAGGTTAGGTTGTTTATTTGATATTTTTCTTGTTCTTGAGGTAGGACTGTATTGCTATAAACTTCCTCTTAGAAGAATTCTTGCTGCATCCCACAGTTTTGGACCATTGTGTTTCCATTTTCATTTATCTCTATTTTTTTTATGTCCTCTTTGATATCTTGGTTGACCCATTTATTGCTTAATAGCATGTTATTTAACCTCCATATATATGTGTTCTTTCCAGACTTTTTCTTGTGGTTGATTTCTAGTTTCATAGCATTGTGATCAGAAAAGATGCATGGTATGACTTAAGTCATTTCAAATTTGTTGAGATTTGTTTTGTGGCCTAATATGTGATTTATTCTGGAGAATGTTCCATGTGCACTTGAAAATTTGTATTCTGCTGTTTTAGGATGGAATGTTCTGAATATATAGATCCATCTGGTAATATGTGTCATTCAAAGCCACTATTTCTTTGTAGATTTTATGTTTGAACGATCTATCCATTGATGTAAATAGGGTGTTGATGTCCCCTACTCTTATTGTACTACTATCAATTACTTCCTTTATGTTTGTTATTGGCTGTTTTATGTACTTGAGTGCTCCCATATTTGGTTTATAAATATTTATAATTATTATATATTTTGTTGGATTATTTTTGTTTTTTGTTTTTTGTTTTTGTTTTTTTTTTACCTCTTACATCACCTTTGTCTTGATTGGAGCTTTTAGTCCATTTATATTTAAAGTAATCATTATAGTATATACTTATTGCCATTTTGTCACTTATTTTTTGGTTGTTTTTGTTTCTTTCTTCTCTTGCTCTCGTCTCTCATGATTTGTTGGCTTTTTTCTGTTGATTCCTTTCTCTTTAGTTTTTGCATATCTATCACTGGTTTTTGATTTGTGGTTACCACTGGGTTGGAATAAATATCTTATGCATATAAGTAGTCTACATTAAGCTGATAATCATTTAAATTTGAACCCATTCTTTACTCCTCTCTTCCAATATTTTAGGTATATGGTATTGCATTTTGTGTCCTTTTATTTTGTGAATCCCTTGACTGATTTTTATAGATATACTTATTTTTATCTGCCTTTCTGTCCCTACTTTTCTTTCTTCTACTTATAGTCTTTCCACTCAAAAGTCATCTTTAACATTTCTTGTAGGGATGGTTTAATTGTCTCCAGCTTTTAAAAGTAGTGGCCTTATAAAGAAGAGGTCCTGTAGTGCCCTATAGTACAATGTCCCTTGTTCACTAGCACCTGGTACTTCAGAGGTGTCTCCTATGTGTGGTGTGTGCACCTGGCTGAGCTGCTTTTGCCTTTAGTCTCATCATCTGCAATGACTATCTTTGCTTTTTGTGGACAGCATTTGTTACCTGTGTTGGTAGTGAGCCAGTCTGGGGCTGCTTGGGTTTGAGTTGAGTCAGACCTGCATTTGCCAAAGATGAAGTAGCACGGAACTGCAAGACAATGTGGGGACAGGCCCCTCAGTACCAGCAAGGTTGTGCCAGCAGGAGGGGACCTGCAGCCACTGGGGACCCAGGCAGGCTGGGTTGGAGGAGGCAGAGCCACAGAGTCATGAGGGGGCAGGACATATGGTGTTAGCAAGATTTGTGCTACTCTGCTGTGGGAGGAGAACTAGAGCTGAGGGCCTGCCAGAGGGGGCATGTGCACAGGAAAGCACGTGGGTGGGGCACACTATTAGCAAGTTAGGTAGCAAGTGTTGGAGCCATGCTGATTCCTACATGTGTCTCTGTGTTTATGCTGGGGGGTGGGGGAGGGAAATGGTACCTGTCAGCTTTGTTCCTGGAGAAACCTCTCAATAATCCCTGCCCCTCCAGCACAAGTTCTGAGATTAATAAACAAATCTGCCTTCCATATGTCCCAAGCATTTTTCAAACTGCTACTCCTATGCTGTATCTTTGCGGGGCCATTTGTTGTGGTGTCTCTTTAAGGGCAGGGACTCAGTTTCTTCTAGACCTTCTGAGTCTCCCCAGAGCCTATCGATTTTTAAAGTTCCAGGTTTTAATCCCTGCTGATTTTAAGAACTTGTGAAATTCAGCCCCTCTTTTTCAGAGCCAGATGTTATGCGGATTTGTCTCCCCTATCAGGATCTCTGGTATGAGAGTCTATGTACCCCCTCTCTGTACCCATGGCATCCCTTTTCTCCTGTAGACAGTCCATTTAGCTCCATTATCTCTGCTCTTCCTGCCCTCTTCCATGTGGCCTCTTCTTTACATGTAGCTGTGAAAAATTCTTTCTGCCAGTCTTTTTGTTTGCTGCATCATTTACACTGAGGTGCTGTTAATTAGTCATATCCATGGAAGGAGGTGAGCTTGAGGTGCTCCAAATCCACCAACTTCCCTGGAGGAAGTCTAATTTAATCCTCTCTTTAAACCTTTAAAAAAAGTACCTAAATCCAGGGAATTAAAGAAATTCCTGATATAAACCAGAAAGTTAACAGCACAGCAAATACTTTATAACAGCGCCCATTCCCTTCAGGCAAAACTGCTTTCAAGCCCTCTCCTGCTTCATTGTTCAAGTTTGGTAGGCTTAAACCAATCAATGTAATCCATTCTCCTAGACACAGCTGTTGTTTTGGGAAAAGATGTGGGCCAATCAAGATGAATTTTAGAATGGCTTCTGGGTAAAAGTATTCTCTTTCACTGTATATTTATTAAGCACCTTGTAGATTTGATTGCTATTGGTCACTGTCCTACAACCCTGAGACTAATTGCTCTGGCATCTCAGATGACACAGCACAGAAACAAAACTACTGAGTTCTTTGAGATAACAATAAGCTGACAGATCACCAAACCTTGAATTCTGCCCTACATCTGGATTTCCATTTATACGAGCTACTAAGTTTTATTTTTATTAAACGGGGGGAAAAAAAAGAGTTTTTTCCTGTACTCTCGGCAATTTTTTTGTCCTCTCTTCTCCGATTCAGACTGGAAGAGGCCAAAACCTACTGTTATCCCCATCACTTGCCTGCTGATGGCTTACCTACAGTAGTCCAGACTGGGGAAGGGGACTTACTCTCAGTTCAGGGTATGCATGTGTGTGTGCCTGTACGTACGTGCGTGCATGTGTGTGTGTGTGTGTGTGTGTGTGTGTATGTGTATGTGCATGTGTATGTGTGTGTTTATACACATGCTTCGGTTTATTTCTTTGACTTGGACATATTAATTATTGATGTAGAGTTCTTACATTACCTAAGAGTAACCAGAGAACTCATAAGACCTCTCTAGATTAGCAATCAAAGACTCAAATATGTAAGCAATAGTCCCACTAAATATATTTGAAGTAACAGTAAATACAATTGCTGTGTGAATGTTCAGTGTATATTTATTTAAATATATAAATATTTATTTTTTTCCTAGAAAAAAGGAAAAAAAACTAAAATTGGTTCACAAAATAATTTCATAAATACAATATTTTCTTTAATTTTTTTTTCCCCCTTCAGATGCCCAGCCCCTTCAGCAGCAAGCTTTACAAAACAATTGTCATCTGAAAGTCTAGGAATATTCAATAAGAAACCGTTTAACCTTTCTTTAAAACATACAAGGGGCATCTGGGTGCCTCAGTCGGTTAAGTGTCTGACATCGGGTTAGGTCCTGATCTCGCAGCTCGTGACTTTGAGCCCTGCATTGGGTCTTTGCTGACAGCTTGAAGCCTGAAACCTGCTTCGGATTCTGTGTCTACCACTCTGTCCTCTTCTGACTGTGCTATCTCTCTCTCTCTCTCTGTCTCTCTCACAAATAAGTAAACATTAAAAAAAATTTAAAACAATCTTTTCTAAATGTTTTTACTAAATAAGTTTTTCCCCCCGGTCCATCTTTGAGGATGTGAGTAAATCTTCAGTAAAACAGGATTTGAAAATTTTACACTTTACCTCAATATTCACTGTTTGCACATCACTGATTGTTTTCATATTACTCAGTGTTTGGTTACAGGATCCACTCTCTGAACTCAGATGATGTTTACAGCCTTATTGGTTGTGGAAATCAGAAGGATATCTTTTTTGATTTATTGTTGTTCTTATTTAGCGATTTGCTCTGGTGTCTCCCTATTCTTTCGGAGTCATGAGTATTTGGTAACAACAACAAAAAAACCATTGACTTGTATCTCTGCTCCCATGTAATCCTCCCTGTTAGTCTAACCCGAGGGATGCCGTTTGAAGAGTGTATTTACTTCCTCCCCTTACCCCTGACTATGTTACTTTAAAGCAAGACTACTTTAGCAGAATATATCATTGTATACCTCCAAGCTTTCTTAAGGAGCTATAGAGTAAAGACTATTTTTCGTACTGGAAATGTCTGAATTCAGAAACATGTAGAAAATTCATGACAACTCCAAATTGTTTTAATATATATACCATGTCTTTAGGATCAATACAGATATAAATATCTATAATCTTCATATATAATGCTTAATATCATTAAGAAATAAGTGTGTAGGCAATGTTGCAGTTTTAACTGATGTCCATGTAGTTTGGTACCCTCTGATTCATTTTCAGTTTCCTTATAAATTCGCTCATTTCTTTTTATTCATTTTTTAGCTGATTTTTCTTGTTTCATATTATAATTATAATTTAATAATTTTATATTTTCAGAAGAGTTGTAAAAATTGTTCAGTGACTTCCTACCTGCCCTTTACTCAGTTTCCTCTAAGGTTGACATCTTATATAACACTTAATCACAACTTGAAAGTTAACACTGATACAATATGGGAACTAAACAACAGTTTTCACTCAGATTTTACCAGTTTTCTTTTTCCATTAATTTCCTTGTTTTTTTTTTTTTTTCTGTTCCAGCATTTACTATGTGATACCATGTTGCATTTTTTCTCAGTGTTCTCCATTTACGAGTTCTCCATAGTTAATTATTTTTCATAAGTTCGACACTTTCACAGACTAGTTGTCAGGTATTTTGTTCCATGTCTTTCTGTTTGGGTTTGTCTGCTGTTTTCTAATGAATCACTGGATTTATGGATTTGTGTGGAGAACATCGCAGAAGTGACTTGCCCTTCTCATCACATTGTCTCCACTCCTCTTTGTAACCTTAGATTCCCTCTGCTTTGCTGTCACAACCCTGTTTCTGAACTTGCAATTATTATGAGAGTACAAAATATTCCAATTTAAATGGGCTTATTTTCTATGAATGAGGTTTGT
Source organism: Prionailurus bengalensis (assembly GCF_016509475.1). Lineage (NCBI taxonomy): Eukaryota > Metazoa > Chordata > Mammalia > Carnivora > Felidae > Prionailurus > Prionailurus bengalensis. Next base: position 41,013,461 of record NC_057343.1, read on the forward strand.
ATCTATAATTAATATATTCTCCTATTTAGCATCACAAGGCTTACTTGGCCAGCATGTTTGAAGACAGTTCATAATAAAACAAATACTTCTAACAGTATTTTGTAAGGATTCTTGTTAGTGATGTAAGATATCTAAGGTATCTAAGACCTAGTTTCCCCTTTTCCCATTATAGAAAACGGTGCAGGTTTTATGTAAAAATCTCAAAAAAGAACTGTGTTTAATTATGAGCCCAAATGATTGACATAAATTGGTAAATTCCCTTGACAACCTAGACAACTCTTAGTTAATATAAAAGTTTTATAATAAAAAATGGACTCCATGCCATGTATTTTAATAATTACTTCTCAAAAATTTAGAGCTAAATAAGAAAATCTATTATCAAGGGGATAAAATGCAAAAGAGCTATGATTCCAGCTTTAAAAGATTCCTCTAAAAGTTATTTTGAATATTATGCTATATTCAGGTTGATTGAAAGTTAAGAACTACTTCTCATTAAGTCAAATTAGATATAATGGGGAACTACTTATACATCTATTACTTACACCTTTTCTTTCTTCCTTTTTTTTTTCTTTTGAGTTCTCATACACTTCTTTTTTGACTTGTAAGTAGGGCGTTTTGAAAATGTATTACATTATGGTAATATAGCATACATTCTCCTCCTTTAGTTAAATGATGAAATTTTAATTATGTAAACCTTTGTAATATGTGAGATGAGCTATTTTAATAAATAAGTACAGAACAAAAATACCAAGGTAGTTTAATTAAAATCTGGATACAATTCTTTAGCTTGTGGGTAAAAACAATTATGAGTTCTTAAGATAAACCAATATTACTCTTTTAAAAAGATGATCATATATACAGTATTATTTTCTGAAATACAATTTTATTTTATAATTCATATATTTAACATAAATATTATACTTCAATTTATTTAATCTTCTTAGAGGTCTTATTTTAGATATTTTGCTAATAGTTTTCTTTCAAAACATGAAAGAAATAAACTCATTCAATTGATTTCTCAGATTGAGATCTCTTTGTTCACATGGCATTTTAACTCTTTTCTAATAAATAACTTGAAGCCTTCAAATTTTTGTGATGATGGTGATTGTAATTCTTCTAAATAGCAGTTAATTCTTGCCTATTAACTATTTTTTTCTCACTTGGAGATTAGGTTTCTGTTTATGATGGCAAAATCCCCCAACATCCACTATTATGGCAGTTACAATAGAAGCAAACTGTGGGAGAAGGGGGAAAGGAGGTATGTAGAAGGAAGAGAAAGGGAAAAGCTATGTTTTAGAAAGATAAGGAAAACCATGCAATTTGGTTATAGTATGAATCTCAATCCATAATACATAAAATACACCTTTTTATTTATATTATACCAGTATAGATTTCCAACCAGTTAATTGTTACACAGGGCAAGACAGAAATATCTAAACCTAAGTGGACAGACTCTATAAAGCAAATAATATTAACCACAGTGAATTTGTTACATACGTTTCTAATTTTAGAAAGAAAGGCTATTAATTTTTATTGATATATAATTGACATATAGCATTATATTAGTTTCAGGTGTATAACATAATAATTTGCTATATGTATATGTTGCAAAATGATCACCACAATAAGTCACAGTTACACAGTTTTTTCTTGTGATGGGAACTTTTAACATCTACTCTTTTAGCAATATTAAAACATACACTATAATATTGTTAATTATAAACACCATGCTGCACATTACATCCCCAGGACTTATTTATTTATAACTGGAAGTCTGTATCTTTTAATTACCTTTGTGCATTTTGCTATTAGAATAGAATAGAACAGGAAAGCTGTTCTTATTATTGTTTAGTAATTGTGCTGTGATGGTTGTTGCTAATTATGTATATTATATATTTATATATATTATGTATTATACATTGCTGATTGTACATCTTATATAGTGCTGATTATATATCATATATATTTATATATCTGATATGTCATATCTTTCCTTATTTATCTATATTCAGTTCTTTATCATGCTCTAAATTTTAGAGTCAACACTAAATAAAAATTGGCAGTTATCTTGTCAACATGGTCAATGAAGATGCATAATTTATGTTCATGGGAATATCTTATCTATTACAAGTTGAATGGTTGCCAAATGCTTCTAAATTATTACAATTTACTATAACCCCTTACTTCACTTTCCTCAGTAGAATATCCATCAATAATAGGATCAGTAGAAAGTGAATACTTACTGATCCCAGATATTTTTTAGGTCAGAGAACATGGAAATAAAAAAAAAATTTGAATGGCTTTTTAAATTATTAAGAATACAACTGCCTACATATGTTTTAAGCAAGGATGTCGTTATTCCATTTATTCAGAACACTTGTAATAGTTCGTTGAAGAGTTAAAAAGAAAAAAAAAGAAAACAAAAACGAAATGGAACGTTAAGAGAAGTATCCCTTTGTTCCTGTATAGAGCCAATTTATTCCAGACATAAACACAATAAACTCAAAGGCATGTACATGTGGTTTTTCTACATCCTATAGCATGTTTGTTAACCATATGTAAAAAATTGCCATTAACCCACCTGCCATGGTAAGAAATTTATGTTCTCTTTCTTTTTCTTTTTAAAGTAAAATGGCAAGTCACTATCACTGAAATAGTAGTACTTTTATCAACCTAAAAATTGTCACCATTTTTTTAGTCCATAGGATCAATTTATTTGCATATACTCAACATTTACTGAATTTAGATTCTTAGACTAGAAGATTCAATAATGAAAGTGAAAACAATTTCCTGACAAAAATACCTCAATGTTCTTAAGTGCTTAATATATTCTATTTTTCTGTCTTTGTGGATAAAGTTCTCTGATCAATTGCTGAATTCCTGTTTTGCTTTCTCTTACAGATAGAGCATAACTATTATCTGAAAGCAATTTTCTGTTACTGCTTAATTTTACATCTGAGCTCAATATAGAATTCTGTTCTATCAAATTTTTACTACAATAGATTTATTTTTATTGATCAATGACTTTAAGAGAAATAAACTTGCCTCCTTACTAATAAAAAGAATAGCAGAACAATAAACCAGTAGAACTATATAAAGAATTCAATCAGATGCTACATTTATGAAACTACAATGACAGCTCCCTTTGCTGTAGCCAAGTACTTATAACACAAATTATATAAGATATAAAATGTCAGGCTCTTGACTTTGCCATTGTTATTTTCTCTGAGTATGATTAATAGGTGATATTTTTGGCAAATGTAATCCGTACATATCATGGGTGTTTCAATTCTGTTTACTTTGTCAGTCTTAGTGAGAAATTAGTAATTTGTGTTTATAATCATTGAGTGTTTAAATAATTTAGCACAATGAAAGATAATGTATATGCTTTAAATTAAATTCAGTGAAGGCTCTTCTACAGTCACATTGGAAAAATTAAATGCTTCTTTCAGTCTCAATCGAACCTGATACTTCCTAAACTAGGAAACCTCCTTACAGCTGAAGGTAATGATTCTCTAGGTTTAATGGAGAAAATGAAATTGCCCTCTTATATATTGACTTTAGGAAGCCTCTTACGAGCACTGTAAAAAAAAAAAAAAGAATCTCAAATAATTTTAGGAGATTTGAATCATGAAAAATAGCAATCTTTGAAAAGCTTTCTTCCTATATTTATTTCTTCAATCCATTCTTCCTCTACTGTTGTCCTTGCTACTTCTCCCACACTGCTCTAAAGTAAATGCCCTCTTCAGACAAATGATTCTTCTCTTTCTTTTGGCCAATGTTACTGCTAATAATAAGCACAAGTGCTTTTCATCTTCAAAGTGCTTTACAAGTATAAATCAACATTTTCAGCAACTAAGGGAGGAAAATTAACATTATCTCCATTATAGAGACAGGAAAACTAAAGAACAACAACAAAAAAGTTGAGTGCTGATGCCAAAGTGTAAGGCACAGAAATATATTAGAAAGGCAGTGTTTTATCAAGTTACTCAAAAGTATTCAATTTCCTAAAACATCAAAATGTCTGAGTAGCCATTCTGGCAAGGTCACATAGAATACTCTTCTGTGTCCTTGCAGGGATATATATCATTTATTGCTATGTGGAAATTATGGAATGCATGCTTTTATGGGTACCTTTACATGTACACTTCCAGAACACCTCTGATTAGCCCTGAATATATATTTAATCTGTATGTTTGGGCATGTATGTGCTTTGTGACAAAGTAATGGGTACCCATATGCATTGTGTGCCACATCACGTATATTTTCTGGTTCTCATATTTTTCTCTGGACCTATATCTCTTCTTTTAGACTCATTCACTTCTTGATGGAAGACTGGCTTCCACCGTTTTACTTTAGTGTGTGCCACATGGAATTACAGGCATTGAGCATAGGCACTGAGTATAGTAGATGATGGCTGGGCATGCTACTAGTCCACTAGGTTTGAATAACTCACAGGCCACTGGATTTTAATAACTCAACATTGAATGCAATGAAAAACAGGCTATCAACAAAGGTCCAGGAATTTTTGCGTACTGGTAACTTTGCTGCCACTTCTGTTCCTCAAGTACAAATTCAAAGGAGATAGACTAGCACTTTATTGCCTCAGTGTAGGAGACAATAAGGTGGTATTTACTTACGAGTAAGTTTTATTCTACAAATAAAATGCAAACCATTGATGTATCTCGCAGCTCAACACAAATACTACTTGATCAGAAAGATTTTCATCTTCCATTGCTCTGCAATTCTAGAAATTCCTTGGAGTATTACCTAGTAAAGCAAGTTAGGATGTTGTTCCAAAAAACAAAAACAAAAACAAAAATCTGCTTTAGACTTTATTCTCTCTCTTGGGAGGAATTCTGTTTCAAAGCAAAGAGACCTGAATGTGAACTCTTTGGATGTGCTACTTTTATCTCTTTTTAATTTGCCTTCAGCTAACATGTCTTATTTGGAATTTATCCATTTCTAAGAGTCTAGAATATTCAGAAATTATCTAGTCCAAGGGTTGGCAAGCTACTAGCTGAGGGCCAAATCTGGCCCACAGACTGGTTTTGTACAGACTATGAGCTAAATATAAATTTATATTTTTAGAAGGTTGTGGAAAAGAACAAGAATATGTGACAGTGGCTACATATGGCCTGTAAAGCCTAAAATGTTTACTCTATTGCCCCTTAAAGTTTTTCAACTTCTGCCAATTAAATAATTCCATCAGCATCTTATTGCATGACACAGCTTTTTGTGGCGGGGGGTGTTAATATTTTTGCCAGCTTTATGGAGGTATAACTGAGAGGTAAACATTGTGTATATTTAAAGTGTGAAATATGATGTTTTGATGTAGGCATACATTTCAGAAAGGTGACCACAGACAAATGAATTAACACATCCATCACCTGACATATTTGCCTGATTTTTTCTTTTGTAGTGAGAACACTTGAGATCTATTCTCCTAGCAAATTTCAAACGCATTTTAATTAACTTTAATTACCATGGCTGTACATTAGGGCTTCAGAACTTCTTAATCTTAGAACTGAATGTTTTTATCCTTTGATGAGCATCTCCCCCTTTTTTCCCAACCCCGTCTCATGACCACCATTCTATTCTATGTCACTATGAATTCCCCTTTTTTAAGAGTCTGCATATGAGGGAGATCATGTAATATTTGTCTTTCTGTGTCTGGATTATTTCACTTAGTATAATGTTCTCTGGGTTCATCTATGTTGTTGCAAATAATAAGATTTTCTCTCTTTTTAAGGGTGAGTAGCATTTCATTGTATATAGCTCAACCATATTTTCTTTATACACTCTTCAGTTGTTTTCATATCTCAGCTATGGAGAATGATGCTACAACAAACTTGTCAGTGTAGATATCTCTTCAAGGCAGTGATTTTATATTCTTTGGCCATGTACTCAGAAGTGGGGTTTCTGAGTCATATGGTGATTTCATTTTCAGTTTTTTTGAGGAACTTCCATACTATTTTACATGATGATGTACCAACATACATTCCTGCTAAAGTGCACAAGGGATCCTTTTTCTCCACATCCATGTCAGCACTTACTATCTTTGACTCTTTGATAAAAGCCATGCTAACAGTATGAGGTTATATCTCATTGTAGTTTTGATTAGCATTTCTCTGATGATTAGGAATGTTGAGCATCTTTTTATATACCTGCTGGATATCTGTACATCTTCTTTGGAAAATGTCTTTTCAGATCCTTTGTCCATTTTTAATTGGGTTATTTATTATTATTATTATTATTGCCATTATGTTCTTATATTAGTTTCTTATATATTTTTAATATTCACCCCTTATCTGTTTTATGGTTTACAGAATTTTGTTTCCATTTCATGGGTTGCCTTTTCATTTTTTTTATTGTTTCCATTGCTATGCAGAAATGTTTTAGTTTTACATAATTTCACCTATCTACTTTGCTTTTATGTCCTGTGCTTTTTAATGTCAAAAAGATGCAACTTTATCCTTTTACATGTAGATAACCAGTTTCACCAACACAGTTTATTGAAGGGACTTTCCTTTTCCCATTGTGTATTTTTGATGCCTTTGTTGAAAATTCTTGACTGTATATATGTAAGGTTTTTTTTTTGGGGGGGGGCTCTCTATTCTGTTCCGTTGATCTATGTGTCTGCTTTTATGCCACTATCATACTATTTTAATTACTATAGCTTTATAATATATTTTGAAATCAGGAAGTGTAGTGCTTCCAGCTTGATTTTAGGACTTTTTTTTTTTTTGCTCTTTCTGTGAAAATAACATCAGAATTGTGATAGCAATTGCATTGAATCTGTAGGTCATTTTGGGTAAAATGGGCATTTCAACAAAATTAATTCTCCTGATCAGTGAACATGGGTATCTTTTCATTTATTTGTATCTTGTTCAATTTCTTTAGTCAATGTTTTGTAGTTTTCCATGTCCAGATCAACCAAAAAACAGTAAGGATAAACTGAAAAACAATGAAGTTGGTTAACTGCAGGTGCTGAGTAATGGAGTGAAAGAGATATAAAGGAAATGACATTTCTCTGAGAATACTATTTTATACAGTGTTAACTTTTGGAAACAGGTCAATGTTCTAGACATTCAAAAAATATATTACATTACAAGATATGGAAAGGGGAAAACAAAAACATAATTATGAAGAAAACTTGAAACAAATGATTCTACTTTCTAAAAATGAACAGTGAGTTTCCAGTGATGAAAATAAGAATAGGGAAGAAAAAGAAAAAAGAACTAATTAAAGTAATTTATAAGTATGGTGATAGACTATGTTCCTTTAGTTTTGAGTAAGATGAAATACTTGAAGACTGCAAATAAATGCTCAACTCTTTTAGTAGTTCCCCTACGAACATTTAGTTTTACAGATGAAGTTATGTTCAAATTGTTTTATATATATTATATTGAAATTATTTTAGATATATTATAGGATTGAGCAAATAAATTTATAATATTGTTGGGAGCCAGGGCTATCAGTTTGGAGGAAGAGAGTTACAGATATTTGATAGAGGAAGATTTAGAAAAAAACTGAATTAGAATTAGAGATATTGATGTGAACTTGAGATTTCTGAAATATGTATTTGTGAAAGTATACATACATTAACATTTAGGCAATTTTCATTATTCTTGGTAGTTATGTTCTATAAAGTTGATGTAAACACTGAATTAACAAATTTCCTTTGAGAAAACTTGGTTAAGTTTCTCTGAACTTCTAGTCACGCTGCCATCAACAGATCAATATATAACCTTGTTTTGTGTGTATTTCTATTCAAAGACATCTTATTTAATATTTCAACTAATTAACATTGAACCATGTCCAACAGCATGCTGAACAAAGCCTGTCTAACACACATATTCTCTGTAAGGCACATCACAGCTTCTTGCGCTTAGAAACACTAGATAGATTTCAGCTCTGCCCCTGGGGGTCTTTTAAACAGTGAACTCACAAGTGAAGATCACAAAAATGCAGAAAAGTGGCACTATGTAGACCACCAAAAGATACTTGCTTACAATATGAGAGCTGAAATAAGGAAGCAGAGTTATATCTTGTTTGACCTCAGCTGATATATCAGGGTTCTCCAGAGAAATAGAACCAACAGGTAGGAAGGAGGAGGGGGCAGAGGGAGGGAGGGAGAAAGTAAGGGAGAGAGAGAGATTGATTTATTATAAGACAACTTGACTAAGTCATGGGATGCCCAGATACTTGGTTAAGACTATTTCCATGTGTGTCTGTGTTTCCAGATGCAGGTGTTTCCAGATGCAGTTGGCATTTGAATTCAAAGCTTGGGTAAAGATCACCCTCCATAATAGAGTTTGCATCATCCAATCCACTCAAGTCCTGATAGAACAAAAAGGCAGAGGAAGGGAGAAATTCAGCCTCTCAACCTTACTGCTTGAGCTGAATGTAGGTCTCCAGACCTCAGAATGGATTTTACACCTTTGGTCCTTTGGTTCTCAGACCTTCAGATTTTGACTAAAACACATACCATTGTTCCTCCTGGCTCTTGGGCCTTTAAACTTGGACCACACCATCCACTTTCTTTGGTCTATAGCTTACAGACTACAGACTGTGGGACCTCTCAGTATACATAATCACACGAATAAATTCCTCATCATAAATCCCAATCTCTCTCAGTGGATAAATAATAGATATTCCATGTGTGTGTAAATATGTATATGTATATTCTATTTCTCTGGTGAACCTGACCCTGACTCTGACTATTGCAACTAGTTTCAATGAGTGCAAATAAATACTTCTTGAGAGAGTGAGAGGGATGTCCTGATATGTAAGGAAAATAGAAAGCTTGGCTTTTCATTGAGAAATTTCCAATATACATTAGCTTTTAGAGTTGGGAAATCTTCCAGTACAAAAAAAAAATCTATATTCTTGGCATTTGTCACTCATTTAACCTATAAAGGACTATTTTGGCACATATTTCTTTTAATATTCTGGGAAAACTGATGCATGATAGTATGGCTTTCATGTTCTTACTGTGTAATAAGTAAGGAGTAATTTAAAATTTTTTAGCCATGAGATAGCATGATTGATTTTGTGTTTTAAAAGGATCTATGCACTACCAGGAAATATGTTGGACTGAGGACAAAAGTATCTGAAAGTAGTATTTCCCATGCTAAATTAAGGAGAATCTAGACCGAGAAAGAATCAACATGCTTAAAGAGGATGTAACATGTCTAAGGATTTTTAAGGCACTAGATTTATCAAACTTCTAACAACAACTGGATAAAGGATATTAATGAAAGGAAGATGAGAAAGGTTGGTTTTTATTGTAAATAAGGTAAATGACAAAACTCACCAAAATAAGATGAGGAGAAAAGATATTTGTTTTAATTTTAAACATATTCATTTCAGACACAGGCACGTATATAATGCAGTATATTATATAATGCTAGTTTAAATGTCTATATGAAATCTGTTGTGAAATGTATATTTGGAAGTCATCATTTTAAAGAGAGTGAATGAAGTGATGTTAGAAAATGTGATCGTGTAAGTAAAATATGTAAAGTGATAAATGAAGACTAAGATTGAAACTCAGGAGAAAGTACAATATCCAAAATATAGGCCAAGATTAGAAACATTCAAAGGACATTGAAAAAGTAATCAAAGTGTTTGGAGAGCTAGGAAATTCTTTCTTTTCTTTTATTTTTTTCACTCAAATCAAGAAATTGCTGTTTGAGAAATGAATTTGCAAAAACGTCAGGTGCCATTTTTGAAAGAGATATAGCAACCCCTCAGAGTCAATTTGATATTGCAATTAGCAGTATAGATGTGGATGAAGAGCATCAAGGGTACAAACATTAGGTTATAAAATAAGTCATGGAGATGTAATATACATCAAGGTGACTATAGCTAATAATGCTGTATTGCATATCTGAAGGTTGCTGAGAGTGGATCTTAGAATTTCTTATCACAGGAAAAAAAATTTGTAACTACGTAAGGTGATGGATGTTAACTAGACTTGTTCTGGTGATCATTTCGCAATATATACAAATATCAAATTATTATGTTCTATACCTGAAACTAATATGGTGTTATATGTCAATTATGACTTGAATGAAAAAATAAAAATAAAAGGCTGAGAAAAAGTGAAGTCTAGATGCCTATGTGGCATCCCTATATATTGCTATTCGGTCATTTTGTGACCTTGAGCAATTCACCTGCCCACTCTGGTCATCAAGTTTCTTACATTTATCTATCTATCTATCTATCTATCTATTTTTGAGAGACAGAGGGAACAAGTGAGCAAGGGACAGAGAGAGAGAGAGAGAAGAGAGAATCCCACAAGGGGAGACAGAGAGAGAGAGAGAGAGAGAGAGAGAGAGAGAGAAGTGAGGCTCACCCAAAGCAGGGCTCATGTTTTACCTGAAGCAAGAATCCTGTTCACCTGATGCAGGGTTTGTGCTCACCCGATGTGGGACTCAAACTCACAAACTGTGAGGTCATGGCTTGAGCTGAAGTCAGATGCTTAACGACTGAGCCAGCCAGGTGCCAAGTTTCTTACTTTTATTTATTTTATTTATTTATTTATTTTTTATTTTTATTTTTTTTTAAATTTTTTAACGTTTATTTATTTTTGAGACAGGGAGAGACAGAACATGAACAGGGGAGGGTCAGAGAGAGGGAGACACAGAATCTGAAGGAGGCTCCAGGCTCCGAGCTGTCAGCACAGAGTCCGATGCGGGGCTAGAACTCACAAACTGCGAGATCATGACCTGAGCTGAAGTCGGCCGCTTAACCGACTGAGCCACCCAGACGCCCCAACTTTTAAATTGAGATATAATGGAAAATACTTCTTCAGTTTGCAGTGAGAATTGGTATGGCCAATATATGTCAAATGCTGAGATCAGTACCCAGCATATAGTAATATAAACTATTTTTTGAGAGTGGATGAAGAAAGCAAAGAGGAAGTAGGAAGTTTGCTAATGAGGGTAGTTTATACGCCTGAGAGAGATCAATGTAAGAGATATGAAAAGTCTTAAAAATTAATCTTCCCACATCCAACATATATTTCATCGTGTTAAGGTGAAAACAAAATGTGAAATGGTGAAAAAGAGAATGTATTCTCAGTAAACATATATTTTATAGGGTTTCTCAATTTGGTATCCACAATTGGGATTCAGGGATCTTTGACCCCATATAATTGAATGCAAAAAAAAAAAATCTGTGGCATATGGTATCATATGAAAATTTTCAGAATCTGAAAGGAGTCAGTGACCCCCAAAACTTAATATACTCAGAATTAAATTTCATGTAAGTAAACATTTGTATCAGAGCATGGTAGGTGATATAAAAATAATGTAAGACAATGATACAGAGAGGGCTGACTACCACCTCACTTCTGTGAGTCTTAAGAGGAGTCCACAGTGGAAATCATACTGGCACTGAAATCTGTAGGAGTTCCCCCATGCAATACTATTTGCAAAAACAAACAAATAAACAATGACAAAAACACTCAAGAGGAAAAAGGAAAATATGTGTAAAGACATTTCATTTGGGGAAGTTCAGCTGGTTTGCTAGGATTGGAACATAATGCACAGAGAAGGGTATTTGAGAAAAGAGTCTGGACTGTAGAATGGTTTTGGACATGCTGTGGACTGGTTTCTGCTAGATCTCTTGGAGATCTTTAGATCTCCTGTATTCTGAGCAGTTGAAGCAATTGGCCTATGATCCATTTGCTGGTGGGAGTGGTGATCCATTCACCCCTGGGGTAGGAACGAAAGCAAGTGACCTGTTCTACTATTCTAGGCAATTAGCCTTCCAGGTAAATAAACTAAAGATGTTTACGAGGAGGAAAATGACTTATCCATTGAATGTATTTATTTATTTTTTTAATATTTATTTTATGTATTTTAAGAGAGAGAGAGCACAATCAGGGGAGGGGCAGAGATGGAGAGAGAGAGAGAGAGAGAGAGAGAGAGAGAGAGAATCCCAAGCATCAGCACAGAGCCTACCATGAGGCTTGAACTCACAATCCATGAGATCATGACCTAAGCTGAAATCAAGAGTCAGATGCTTAACCAACTGAGCCATCCAGGCTTGAAGGACAACCCCTGTTGAATGTCTTTAGATAAGGGTTATTTATAGTAAATGAACTATAGTCTATAAGGCATGCCTTCCTGATGAGCGTCACATAAATTATCAGCCTCTTAGATGTTTTGTAATTTAAATGTTTTCTTCTCTATGTGACATAACACCAGGAACCTCCCTTAAAGACTTCATCCCTTTTTCTGTGCCAGAGGGTGCATGCCTTGTAGATATCTATGATAGCCCAGAGTTCTCCCTACTTGGTCAAAGGCTCTTGATGTATCCTTAAAATTATTAGTAAATGTTGCAACCAGGTAAGATCTTTGATAACTATGCATCTAATTGTACAATCTGATTCCTTGTGTCATTCATACTGATTTTAAGTACCTCCCCACCCCAAGCATAGCACCCTCAACTTCAGGTAGGACAAACATTAGTATATATTTTCTGCTCCAGAGATCCTTGTGTGATTAGCTGTACAGGGGTTTTTGATTGAAATTGCATCCTCACTTGACTTCATCCCTTTCCCTTTTCTGCTTCCTCCACTCCCTCATCAGTTTCTTTGTGTAGTACTTCCTTAAGAAATTACTTGCAGGGGTACCTGGGTGGCTCAGTCACTTAAGCGACCAACTCTTGGTTTCAGCTCAGGTCATGATCTCAAGGTTTGGGAGTTCAAACCCTACAATGGGCTCTGTACTCCCAGTGACAAGTCTGTTTGGGATTCTCTCTTTTTACCTCTCCCTCTGCCCCTCCAGCATTCTCTCTCTTTCAAAATAAATAAACCTAAAAAATAAGTACTTGCATTTGAATCTTTGTCTCTGCATCTGTTTTTGAAAATTTGAACTTCTGTAGGCTATATATAATGAGATGTTTGGACTTTAATGTGACTGTAATACATACAAAAATGGAAACCAGTGAAGGGTTTGGAATAGAAAAATCATTCCAAAAAATATGAGAAAAAGTTGAGGGAAGTGAGCTGTGATACTTATCATCAAAGAAGATGTTACTGCTTTTCATTTTATTAATGACTTCTCTCCTTTGTTTTTTTATCAGTTCTTCACTTTACTCATTGCAACGTTCCTGAAGTTCAATGATACAAATACTGAAGTTGAAGGACAGTTCAGTTTTTTAAATCTGTTGAAAACAAACAAATACAGTATGCTATAATCAGTAAACATTTTTCTGGGTAACATTCTACAAATACCAGCATATAAAATTTTTATATCCTGTGAAGTACCAATTGTAAAAAGCAATTTTGCTAGGGAAAATGTGAAGAGTATAGAACCAATAAAGTGCAATAAGGATTGTTACAACACTGGTTCATTGCTCCAAATACTTGAGAGACCTCTCAGGATTGAGTCAGAATAACTTCTCAAGTTGAGCTGACCCAATATACATTATCCCTGATTAGGTGACAACATGGATGTGAAGAAGGAAAGAAATAGGAGGGGTAGAAACAAACAAAAATATCCTAGAATTAGTTTTGTATTAAGAAATTTTCAAAGTCTGATATTTGTTTACAATCAGTGAAATGAGAATAAAAATCTATTTCATTCCAAATTGTAAAGACTGATGAACTCTCTCCTATATAGTAGGTCCATAAAAAGATTTTAAGTCTTAGATAATAAATGCTTGGCTAGAACCCTCTAGGAAAAGGAAAACAAATTATTATGTATTAGCTGTTTAATACCATGAGTTAAAGCAATTAACTCTTATGTATCACTGATAAGAGCTAACACAGGGAAATTTAATTAAATATTAACAGAAGACTTTGAGTAAGAAAACATATGAAAATATATACCCATCAAGAATAATAAAAGTAAAATTTTAGAAAAAATATTGGAATAAAATGGGACTTACTATTTATGTAAAGGCAATATAACTTGTTGAAGAGCAAGAAATATAAATTTGTTCTGCTTGGGTTCAATTCTTCATTCTGATATTTATTAACAGTATGATTTTGGGTGAGGCACTGAGCTATATGTCATTTTTCCATTCTCTAAAATTAGAGAAATACCTACCTCACTGACTTGTTGAAGAATATATATATATATATATATATATATAGCACTTATATATATATATATATATATATATATAGCACTTAGAATATTACACTTAGAATCATTTAAAATGTGGGGGTTATTCAGTAAATACTCTGTTATTATTATGATCTTTAATTAATATTTTTGCCTTAATAACTGAGGAATAAACATACAAAACAGCAATTGTAAATGTTAAATTTTAAAAAATGTTTAACACATAGGCAAAATATGCTAATATTTAGCTTAGGACACTCAAAATGGCAGACTTTTAATGTCAACTTCTTATTAAGCAAAAATAAATGCGCTTGTAAATATCCAGATTTTCTTCATTGGATTTGTTCTCTTTTTTTCCACTGGCATTTTTATTTTTGGTTTCTTAAAATTTTTTAAATGTTTATTTATTTTTGAGAGAAAGGTATAAAGAGAGGGGCACAGAGAAGGGGACAGAGGATCCAAAGTGGGCTTTGCACTGACAGCAGAGAGCCTGATGCAGAGCTTGAACTCACAAACTGAACCATGAGATCCTGACCTGAGCTAAAGTTAGATGCTTAACTGACTTAGCCACCCAGGCACCCCTCTACCGGTATTTTAAAATGCTTATGTTGGAATATTCTTTCAAAATATTTTTATGGGATAACATTTCCACCTAAGCAAATGAATTTAACATGTATGAGAAATATAAAACATACAGCATTTGATGTCAATTAATACATCAGTTAAACTACTAATTATTAAACTTTGATGATGCCTCTGACACTGTAGTGCTCAGAGGTAATACAGAAATGAATATGACAAACTTCCTGCTGTGGTACAAGCTCACCATCTATTATAAGAGAGAGGTACTTCCCAGTTCCTACATATTCTGATAGGGTTAGAGTAGTGTTTTGTCCAGGGAAACAGAGAGATGAGGCTCTTCACCTTGCCAGTGGAACCCAGCATGGCTCTGAGAACTGAACACTATTAAATGGAATTTGAATTAAAGACTTCATACTGATTGTTTTCTGTCTACTGTAAAATTAAACTATGTAATATTTAAGATCTTCATAAACAACACCCATCATGTATGTCTTAGCTGTCCTTATTTAGAAGCACCAAGATATTTTTGAACCAAATATAAAATTTCTGACAGCAAATTGGCCTTGATTTAATGCCAGAATTCATTCTACAGAATTCATTACCTATGAAAATGAAAGATGAAGTACTCTACCAGTATACCAGATGTAAACTTGTGAAGAGTACCCAACTTCTCTGAGTTTCCATATTTGTGAAATAAGGATAGTTAGATAAACTCAACTGCTAAGATTCTAGCACAAGCTGCAATTCCTGGACATAGTGAGCGTTCAATATGTGGTGGCTAGAATCTGTGTTGTTATATTCTTATTATTGTTAGGAACACAATAAATTTAAATTAATGCTGATAACTATCCAAAAAGATAACTTTCTTCCTTATCATTCTATTCTCTTCTAAAATTAATGACAACATAAAAAACTCAATGTCCTTAAGAACAGCTTCATATTACAGAAATGACCAATAGAGTAAAAATTTTCTGGGTGGGCCAGAAACTTCAAAAATATGATTTTTTTGCTTTTAGGTATGCTCATGAATTACTTGGAGAATATTGGGAATGTTATTTGCAGTCAACTAAAATGAATAAATGCATATATATATATATATCCATTTATATATATACACACTCTTTACATAAAATTCTATGAAGCCAAGGTTAAGAAGCATAAACACATAAACACACATGTGAACATATGTATGTATGTATATATTCATGGATGCATATATCTTCAGTTTATACTACCTAAAACTAAAGCATTCGATATTGTATCATAATTGTTGATCTACACTTTATCTGTTTTGCTTCAGTACTTAAAATTAGATGCATCTTTGTATGGTTTCCTTAGCATGGGAAACACTATAAAACCACTTTTGCACTTTTTGAAATGCCATACTTTTTGATTAATCTCTGAAAAAATCTGGAGCATAAACATTTCTTCTCTGAACTCACATATTTGGACTGACTGCATTTTTTTTCTTTTTTTAAAATTTAATTGCTGGAGGGGGTAGGGGCAGAGGGACAGGGAGAGAAAGAATCCCCAACAAGCTCCACGCTATCAGCGCAGAGCTCAACACAGAGCTCAATCTCACAAACCATGAGATCATGACCTGAGCTAAAATCAAGAGTAGGAAGCTTAACCAACTGAACGACCCAGGCATCCCTGGACTGATGCTTTTCTTTTGTTAGGAAGCAACAAGGAATATATCATTGGTAATTTATTATTTTAAAATCTAGCATTGTAAAGTAATTAAAACATTGCAGTTATATCTTCTTAATGCGATGGATATTAAACAGGGACAATATCCATGAAAAGAGAATAGTAAAGTGGCTGCCAGCATTGATGCTGGTCTCTGAGCAATGGCTCTTCTAGTGTGCCAAGAGAAGACTTAAGAGCAATCAAAACGTCATCTTGACTCAGACACAGTGGACGTGTAACTTGGTTTAGCAAACAGAGATAGCCACAAATTGGTAGCAAAGTCTAATTTTTTTTTTATTTTTTTAACGTTTATTTATTTTTTTGAGACAGAGAGAGACAGAGCATCAATGGGGGAGGGGCAGAAAGAGAGGGAGACACAGGATCCATAACAGGCTCCAGGCTCTGAGCTGTAGGCACAGAGCCTGATGCGGGGCTTGAGTTCACAGACCGCGAGATCACAACCCGGGCCCGAGTCGGACGCTCAACCGACTGAGCCACCCAGGCGCCCCAGCAAAGTCTAATTCTTAAACTCAGAATTTTACTTTCTTGGTGTCAACCCTCTTTGTGATGCTTAATGAAGACCAGTCTCCTGTCTCTATCTAAACCACCTCATTTAGCTTTTATTTTCTACTGAAGCATAAATTTGATTTTGACTGATTTAACTGAGTAGCAACTGTCTTCCTCACGATCCTGATACTTTGATGATGAAGAGAGGCATCCAGGGCTATGCTGCAAATTGTCTAATTAGAAATCTTAGTATCATCAGAGTATACCCCTTTTGTACATCAGATAGGGCGATCTAAGCTAATTTCTGTATGAGGTTTCAATAAATATAAAAAAATTTCCATTTTCAAAATGTACATTTTATCAGTAAAGAAAGTGTATTTAGTGGAAATAAAAAAAAAAACATTTAGAGGGGAAAACAGCTGTATTTAGTGATATGTGGGGTGAGTGGGAGTCTTCATACAGTTTCTTTGCTTGTTTTTAATCTGTCTTCTTACCCACCAGATATATAAGGAAAATGAAAAAGACAAAACTAAACCAAACATTAACATAAACACAAACATACACATATATACATACACACACATACACATAATTTTTAAAAATAAGAAATGATTCAAGTCCACTAGTAACACAAAATCAAACTAGACCAGGCACATATTTTCCATATAAGGTTGATAAAAAACACAAAAGATGAAGAGATGGCTTATTTCTTTGTCCGTTAAATATTTGAGTACATGCTATGTAGCCCTACTTGAAATTTTAGAGGTGCATCTCTTATCATGATAAAGTACTTGCTTTTGTAGAATTTGTACTTTAGTGAAAGGATACAGAAAACAAGTACCTAAATAAACAATAAAAATGCATTCAGAAATATCAGAATTATATGAACAAAAATTAAATAGAGTGTATAATAGAGAACGACTAAGTTGGGAGGAGCTACTTTGGATTGAGTTCTCAGTGAAAGCTTCTTTGAGGAGACAACATTTTGGGGGTTGTGAATGGCAAGAAACCAGCCTTGAGGAAAGAATATTTTGTGGGTTTTTTTTGTTTTGTTTTGTTTTGTTTTTGCAAGCACAGAAAATAGTTGTTGCTGTTGTTTTCCAAAGCTAGAGTTATACCACAGGATCTAAGTAAGTGTCAACTTGAGCATCCCCAGAAATACGGCCAGTAGGGCTGGAGCTCAGTATGGAAAAGGAGATCAGAAAGAGAGCAATTAAGCAGGACCTGTTAGCTTTTACTTAAATGTGATGGAGAGTTTTCAAAATGAAAGTGTTATTTGAAAATGAAATGTTATAATAAAATGTTATATATATTTATATAATGTTTTATTATTTATTTTTAAGAGAGAATGAGACAGAGTGTGAGCAGAGGAGGGGCAGAGAGAGAGGGAGACACAGAATCTGAAGCAGGCTCCAGGCTCTGAGCTGTCAGCACAGAGCCCGCCACAGGGCTGGAACCCACAAACAGCGTGATCATGACCTGAGCTGAAGTTGGATGCCTAACCAACTGAGCCACTCAGGCGCCCCCATACATGTATACTTTCAGAGCAGAGTAAAAAACCAGTGATCAGTGGTCCTGCCTTACTTAGGGTGGCAGTAATTGTGATGGAGAAAAGGTCATTGGTTTGGGTGAAAGCAAAGACAGCAGGAACTGGTGAAATATTAAATGTTTGGGATGAGAGAATAAGAGCAAGGAATCGTGGAGATGTTAAATTTTTGGTATAAGCGTGGGACGCCTGGGTGGCTTGGTAGGTTAAGCGTCCGACTTCGGCTCAGGTCATGATTTCACGGTCCGTGGGTTCGAGCCCCGTGTCGGGCTCTGTGCCAACAGCTCAAAGCCTGGAGCCTGTTTCAGATTCTGTGTCTCCCTCTCTCTGTGACCCTCCCCCGTTCATGCTCTGTCTCTCTCTGTCTCAAAAATAAACGTTAAAAAAATTTTTTTTTTTTTGGTTAAGCCAATTGTATACTGAATGCTATAAGCTCAGGTTGGGAAGATTCAGAGATTGACATTTAGAGGTCAAACAAGGAATGACAGCAAATAAAGGAGACACAAAATATTGGGTAATGTGTTAGAAGCATTCCAGAGTTGTGTGTGGTCATACAAAACAAGACAAAGTGTTTCAAAATGGAAGACATGATCAATTAGTTACATGCCACTCAGAGGTCAAGGAAGATAAGAACAGAAAGGTAATCTTTGTATTTACTGACTTTAAAAGAAGTTTCTATTCCTTTTTTGAAGTAGAATCAAAGTCTGATAAGGCTTTTTTAGAATAGAAGGAAAGATATAATAAAGAGTAAGCGATATTTTATCTTAGTCTCACTCTGACAGAAAGAGACAGAGACAGAGAGACAGTAAACAAATGAGTTAACAGCTAAAGTGTGTTTATGGGGCACGTGGGTGGCTCAGTTGGTTAAGCATCCAGCTTCTGCTCAGGTCGTGATCTCTGTCTCTCTCTCTCAAAAATAAACACTGAAAATATTTTTTAATTAAATAAATAAAAAAAAATAGCCAAAGTGTGTTTAAGGTCAAGGAGTTATTTCTCATTAAAATGAAAACATTCAGGAATGACTGTATTCTGAGGGGAATTATAAATAATCAGAAACTGAAGATGAAAAACAATGAAAAAGAAAATTTGACAACTCTGATGATAGAATAAATTTGTATAATTTTTGTCAAATGCAATTAGTTTAAGTTTTAAGTTCTTAGTAGTTTTATTTACTTTGAAAAGTTAATCTCACTTCTGGGAATCTATCCCAGAAACTTACCTAAAAGAATACTATTCACTGCATTATTTAAAATCTCAAAATATGGAGAATGCAAAAATGTCCTACAAAATAGCTCATCCCTACAATGGTATATTATACAATTATTGTAAAAATGTATTTTTGAATAATATTCAATAAAGGAAAATATATGAAATACTGTTATATGATAAAGAAGTATTAAAAATTATATTGAAAACAATAATTATATATTCAAGTGTGCATTTGAATACATTTTGATATATATATACATATACATATTCATATGTATAAGTATGTTTTTTATACATGTGAATTTTCAAATATGCATTCAGTTTACGTATCTGATTGCTAAAATAATTTGTGTTTTCTCTAACTTTTCCATATATTCCAAAATGTTTTCACAGAAACAGGCATGCACATTTTTATAATGAGAAAAATATGCATTTACAATAGTTTCTAAAAGTGTTATTTTGAGAGCAGAATGTAAGTCAGCAACCACTAGAACATTCCATGGGAATGAACAGGATAGCACTCAACATGGAGGGCACCTTTTGCTCCCCTTAAAGCTAGAAACCTCCATCAGTAACCTTTAGTTGTCCTGGAGTGGACATTTCCTAAAGGGGGAAAAATATATAAAGTATTTTGTAGGATCAGGGATGGGAAAAAAATTGCTTCTTGAACACTTGCTGTATCTACATAGTTTCAGCTGTAAAAAAATCACTATAGAGTAAATATTAAATCACAAAAATATAACTCTCTTCAGGCGTTAGTAAAGCTAGAAATTTTATATAATTTAGGATTAAAATTTTAAGTAAAGTTTTAGAACAAGTGTTGAAGAATTAGTTACGTTTTAAAATGCCTTAAGTTGAAAGAAGTTACTAGTTAATTTCATACTGATACAAGTAGACTATAGACACAGAATGAAGAGTAAAAAAAAAAATTAGAAACTGACATAGGTCTATGGTTTTAACTGGGATCCCTAGGGGTGCCTGGGTGGCTCATTCAGTTGAGAGTCTGACTTCAGCTCAGGTCATCATCTCTCAGCTTGTTGGTTCGAGTCCCGCGTGGGGCTTTGTGCTGACAGCTCAGAGCCTGGAGCCTGCTTCAGATTCTGTGTCTCTGTCTCTCTCTGTCCCTCCCCTGCTCGTGCTCTGTCTCTCTCTGTCTCTCAAAAACAAATAAACATTAAAACTGGGATCCCGTGAAAGCAAAAATTCTGGTCTAATCATGAGAAAAACATCACAGAAATCCTCACTGAGGAACATTATACAAAGCATCTGACTAGTACTCTTCAAAACAGTCAAGTCCATCCCAAACAAGGCAAGTCTGAGTAAACTGTCACAGCCAAAAGGAGCCTAAGAATGATTCAGGAAGGTAAATGTAATGTGGTATTGTGCATAAGATCCTGGAACAGAAAATATTACATAAAAGCTAAGTAACTAAATAAATTATGGACTTCAGTTAATCCTAAGGTTTCAGTATTGACTTCATTGATTTTAAAAAAGTGTATCATAATGTAAGATGTTGGAAATAGGAGAAATCGGTGCTAAGCATAAGGGAACTCTCTGTACTATTTGTGATTTAGTGAAAATTTAACACTGTTCAAAAAAAAAAGACTGGGATCATCATAATACCATAGAAACACATGTAAGTACCAGGGATAAGCAAATAGAATACCATAAAATTGCTATTTAAGGTTTTCTAAAAGACTTACAAGGGGAAGGTGTAGTTTGAATGAGAGCTCCCTTAAAAATGGAGACATCTATTTGAGGATGGTGAGAAGAGAACACATAATTTATCTTCCCTTTGAAAAGCCATTGAAATGAGAATATAGAATTAGAGATGCAAATATATTCACAAAAATACTGATGACCATAGTGTGTGTATGGGGGGGGGGGTGGTTAGATTCTTTGAACTATTTTAGTGAAATTCTCAAAGATTGAAAGCAGTTGGAATGATACTGATATTCCACACAAATACCTTAGAACTAAGATGCCCACAGCTGAGAAACACAGAATTTTTCAGAGTGAACTGTGGTTCATGGCAGAGGCCATACTGATGAGTTACTGAGGTCAGAGAAAGTAGTGTGAAATTACACACAATTTTGTCTTCAAAATGGCCATATTCTTTGGCCGTTCTCACAGTACTTTTGTCCTCCTTGCTTGTCCAGTGGCCTATTTCCCCAATCTGAAAACAAATTAAAGACCTTTCATATATTCTCTTTAGAGAAAGGTTATGACTGACCGAGCAGGAATTGGCATTACCCAATTCTAGACTAAACGACAAAAGTTCAAATTAGGATGCAAATCTGTAAGCTGTGAGAAAAGAAAAAAAAATCACAAGGGGGAAAATGTATTTCAGGTACTAAGTGACATATCTAGAATCTGCATAATCTAAGGAAGTAAAAGGATAACAAAGCAAATAAGTGTGTTGCAATTTACTAACCCCTCTTCCATCTTGCTAATCATTTCTCCATTTCTATATGAAACATTCTAGTTTTAGTGACACAGGTTGTAGAATATTTCTCTTCATCTATATTCAAATATACCTTTTGATTCTTCTAGGACTAGTATTTAATACCTAGGCAATTATACAATCTGGCCATTTGTGTTCAACTCTTGAAATGATAGAAATTTAATTAATTATTAATTATTAACATCAAATATTGAAATGGTATACATTACAAGTATAGAAGGTACCTAATATGTCATTAATATTAATTATGTAAAATTAATACTGTATTGATGAGGGGCTCCTGGATGGCTCAGTCAGTTAAGCATCTGACTCCTCACTTTGGCTCAGGTCATGACATTCCAGTTCTTGAGTTCGAGCCCCATGTCAGGTTCTGCATTGACAGTGTGGAGTCTGTCTGGGATTCTCTCTCTCCCTCTCTCTCTACCCCTCCCCCACTCTAAAATAAATAAATAAATAAATAAATAAACAAACAAACTTTCAAAAAAGGAATATTAAAAAAATATTAAGTAGTATTTTGAGGTGGCTGGTGAAAGACGGGGTGAAGAGAAAAATTATGGGGGCATTAAATCTTCCCTTCAGGTGTCAAGGTATACTGTGTAATGTTTATAGTTAAGGAAACAGAAAGAAAATACGTATTATTTAAAATTAAAAGTTAATTTTCAATGAGTGATTAAAAATCACTCACTGTGATGGCGCTTCTGGCTGACTTACTCAATAGAGCTTGAGACTCTTAATCTCAGGGTCATGAGTTCAAGCCCCATGTTGGGGATAGAATATATTAAAAAAAATTTTTTAAAAAAAAACAAAAATAAAAGGAACACTGATATTTAGCATCAGTTCTCATGAATGATGCCTATTTCAGAAAAATGAGATGGTCAATGAATAATCTCTGAAAATTTACCATGGGGACATGTGGCTAAAATCCTCTGGTGATGATTTAAATAAATATTACATTACACAGACATATTATAGACTATATTTTAATTTTTACTGATATCAAATATAGAACATTTAAATTCAAACAATTTTGCTGCTTTGGGTAATGACCCCAGACGCTAATCTATGATGTCTTAGCTACTTCTGTCCAAATGACTCAAATATCACAGGAGAGGATCGTTATTAGTTTACAGTGGCTCATGAAGGTATTATTGTTGTACCCTACTGTGTGTATGCAACCACTTGACCATATATATTCATATATACAATAACCAAAATAATTAATAAAATATAATATATACATTACATGTAATATAAAATATGTTATATAAAATATATGTGAAATATGCACATAAAAAGATGTTCCCTCCATAGTACATGCCCTATAGCTTAATTAGATTTGGCTTTCTTTTTCTTCTCACTATAAATCTTTATTTTAATTTTTTTTTAACTTACATCTAAATTAGCATATAGTGTAACAATGATTTCAGGAGTAGATTCCTTAGGGCCCCTTACCCATTTAGCCCATCCCCCCTCCTACAACCCCTCCAGTAACCCTCAATTTGTTCTCCATATTTATGAGTCTCTTCTGTTTTGTCCCCCTCCCTGTTTTTATATTATTTTTGTTTCCCTTCCCTTATGTTCATCTGTTTTGTCTCTTAAAGTCCTCATATGAGTGAAGTCATATGATTTTTGTCTTTCTCTGATTGACTAATTTCATTTAGCATAATACCTTCCAGTTCCATCCACATAGTTGCAAATGGAAAGATTTCATTCTTTTTGATTGCTGAGTAATACTCCATTGTATATATATACACCACATCTTCTTTATCCATTCATCCATCGAGGGACATTTGGGCTCTTTCCATACTTTGGCTACTGTTGATAGTGTTGCTATAAACATGGGGGTGCATGTGTCCCTTCGAAACAGCACACCTGTATCCCGTGGATAACTGCCTAGTAGTGCAATTGCTGGGTCATAGGGTAGTTCTATTTTTACTTTTTACAGGAACCTCCATACTCTTTTCCAGAGTGGCTGGACCAGCTTGCATTGCCACCAACAATGCAAAAGAGATCCTTTGTCCTCATCCTCGCCAACATCTGTTGTTGCCTGACTTGTTACTGTTAGCCATTCTGACAAGTGTAAGGTGGTATCTCATTGTGGTTTTGATTTGTATTTCCCTGATGATCAGTGATGTGGAGGATTTTTTCATGTGTTGGTTGGCCATCTGGATGTCTTCTTTGGTGAAGTATCTATTCATGTCTTTTGACCATTTCTTCACTGGATTATTTATTTTTTGGGTGTTGAGTTTGATAAGTTCTTTATAGATGTTGTATACTAGCCCTTTATCTGATATGTCATTTGTGAATATCTTCTCCCATTCTGACGGTTTTGCTTTTAGTTTTGCTGATTTGTTTCCTTTGCTGTGCAGAAGCTTTTTATTTTGATGAGGTCCCAGTAGTTCATTTTTCCTCTTGTTTCCCTGCCTCTGGGGACATGTTGAGTAAGAAGTTGCTGCGGCCAAGGTCAAAGAGGATTTTACCTGCTTTCTCCTCAAGGATTTTGATGGCTTCCTGTCTTACATTGAGGTCTTTCATCCATTTTGTTTATTTTTGTGTGTGGTGTAAGCAAGTGGTCCAGGTTCATTCTTCTGCATGTCGCTGTCCAGTTTTCCCAGCACCACTTGCTGAAGAGACTGTCTTTATTCCATTGGATATTCTTTCCTGCTTTGTCAAAGATTAGTTGGCCACATGTTTGTGGGTCCATTTCTGGCTTCTCTATTCTATTCCATTGATCTGAGTGTCTGTTTTTGTGTCAGTACCACACTGTCTTGATGATTACAGCTTTGTAGTATAGCTTGAAGTCTGGGATTGTGATGCCTCCTGCTTTGGTTTTCTTTTTCAAGATTGCTTTCACTCTTTGGGGTCTTTTCCGGTTCCATACAAATTTTAGGATCATTTGTTCTAGCTCTGTGAAGAATGCTGGTGTTATTTTGATAGGGGTTGCATTGAATATGTAGATTGCTTTGGGCAGTATTGACATTTTAACAATATTTGTTCTTCCTATCCAGGAACATGGAATCTTTTTCCATTTTTTTGTGTCTTCTTCAATTTCTTTCATAAGCTTTCTATAGTTTTCAGTGTATAGGTTTTTCACCTCTTTGGTTAGATTTATTCCTAGGTATTTTATGGGTTTTGGTGCAACTGTAAATGGGATCAATTTCTTGATTTCTCTTTCTGTCACTTCATTGTTGGTGTATAGGAATGCAACCAATTTCTGTGTGTTGATATTATATCCAACAACTTTGCTGAATTCATGGATCAGTTCTAGCAGTTTTTTGGTGGAATCTTTTGGGTTTTCCATATAGAGCATCATGTCTTCTGCGAAGAGTGAAAGTTTGACCTCCTCTTGGCCGATTTGGATGCCTTTTATTTCTTTGTGTTGTCTGATTGCAGAGGCTAAGACTTCCAATACTATGTTGAAAAACAGTGGTGAGAGTGGACATCCCTGTCTTGTTCCTTACTTTAGGGGGAAAGCTCAGTTTTTCCCCATTGAGGATGATATTAGCATTGGGTCGTTCATATATGGCTTTTATGATCTCAAGGTATGATCCTTCTATCCCTACTTACTTGAGGGTTTTTATCAAGAAAGGATGCTCTATTTTGTCAGATGCTTTCTCTACATCTATTGAGAGATCATATGGTTCTTGTCCTTTCTTTTATTGATGTGATGAATCACGTTAATTGTTTTATGGATATTGAACCAGCCCTGCATCCCAGATATAAATCCCACTTGGTCATGGTGAATAATCTTTTTCATGTATTGTTGGATCCGGTTGGCTAATATCTTGTTGAGTATTTTTGCATCCATGTTCATCAGGGCATTTGGTCTATAGTTCTCATTTTTAGTGGGGTCTCTGTCTGGTAATGCTGGCTTCATAGAAAGAGTTTGGAAGTTTTCCTCCCATTTCTATTTTTTGGAACAGTTTCAAGAGAATAGGTGTTAACTCTTCATTAAATGTTTGATAGAATTCCCCTGGAAAGCCATCTGGCCCTGGACTCTTGTTTTTTGGCAGATTTTTGACTACTAGTTTGATTTCCATACTGGTTATAGGTCTGTTCAAATTTTCTATTTCTTCCCGTTTCAGTTTTGGTAGTGTATATGTTTCTGAGAATTTGTCCGTTTCTTCCAGATTGCTCATTTTATTGGCATAAAATTTCTCATAATATTCTCTTATTATTGTGTTTATTTCTGGTGTGTTGGTTGTGATCTCTCCTCTTTCATTCTTGATTTTATGTATTTGGGTCCTTTCCTTTTTCTTTTTGATCAAACTGGCTAGTGGTTTGTCAATTTTGTTAATTCTTTCAAAGAACCAGCTTCTGGTTTCATTGATCTGTTCTACTGTGGTTTTGTTTTTGTTTTTGTTTTTTTTTGGTTTCGATAGCATTAATTTCTGCTCTAATCTTTATTATTTCCTGTCTTCTGCTGGTTTTGGGTTTGATTTGCTGTTCTTTTCCCAGCTCGTTAAGGTGTAAGGTTAGGTTGTGTATCTGAGATCTTTCTTCCTTCTTTAGGAAGGCCTGGATTGCTATATACTTTCCTTTATGACCGCCTTTGCTGCGTCCCAGAGGTTTTGGGTTGTGGTGTTACCTTTTCACTGACTTCCATATACTTTTTAAATTTTGTCTTTAACTTCTTGGTTAGCCCATTCATTCCTTAGTAGGATGTTCTTCAGTCTCCAAGTATTTGTTACCTTTCCAATTTTTTTCTTGTGGCTGATTTCTAGTTTCATAGCATTGTAGTCTGAAAATATGCATGCTATGATATTGATCTTTTTGTACTTCCTTAGGGCTGATTTGTGTCCCAGTATGTGGGAGAACATGGAGAATGTTCCATCTGCACTGGAGAAGAATGTATACTCTGCTGCTTTAGGATGAAATGTTCTGAATATATCTGTTAAGTCCATCTGGTCCAGTGTGTCATTCAAAGCCATTGTTTCCTTGTTGATTTTTTGAGTAGATGATCTGTCCATTGCTGTGAGTAGGGTTTGAAGTCTCCTACTATTATGGTAATACTATTGATGAGTTTCTTTATGTTTATGATTAATTGATTTATATATTTGGGTGTTCCACATTTGGTGCATAAATGTTTACAATTGTTAGGTCTTCTTGGTGGATAAACCCCTTGATTATGATATAATGCCCTTCTGCATCTCTTGATACAGTCTTTATTTTAAAGTCTAGATTGTCTGATATAAGTATGGCTACTCTGGCTTTCTTTTGTTGACTATTAGCATGTTAGATGGTTCTCCATCCCTTTATTTTCAATCTGAAGGTGTCTTTAGGTCTTAAGTGGGTCTCTCGTAAACAGCATATAGATGGATCTTGTTTTCTTATCCATTCTGTTACCCTATGTCTTTTGATTGGAGCATTGAGTCCATTGATGTTTAGAGTGAGTACTGAAAGATATGAATTTATTGCCATTATAATGCTTGTAGAGTTGGACTTTCTGGTGGTGTTCTCTGGTCCTTTCTAATCTTTGTTGCTTTTGAGATATATATATATATATATGATATATATATATATGATATATATATATATGTATTTTTTTCCATCTTTCTCCCCTCAGAGATTCCCCCTTAAAATTTCTTGTAGGGCTGGTTTAGTGGTCACAAACTCCTTTAATTTTTGTTTGTCTGGGAAACTTTTTATCTCTGCTTCTATTTTGAATGACAGCTTTGCTGGATAAAGAATTCTTGGCTGCATATTTTTCTGATTCAGCACATTGAATATATCCTGTCACTACTTTGTGGCCTGCCAAGTTTCTGTGAATATGTCTGCTGCAAACCTGATCTGTCTTCCTGTGTAGGTTAGGGACTTTTTTTTCCCTTGATGCTTTCATGATGCTCTCTTTGCCTGAGTATTTTGTGAATTTCACTATGATATGCCTTGTTGATGGTCGGTTTTTGTTGAATCTAATGGGACGCCTCTGTGCTTCCTGGATTTTGATGTCTGTGTCTTTCCCCAGGTTTGGAAAGTTTTCTGCTATGATTTGCTCACATAACCCTTCTACCCCTATTTCTCTCTCTTCCTCCTCTGGGACTCCTATGATTCTGATGTTGTTCCTTTTTCATGAGTCACTGATTTCTCTAATTCTTACATCGTGCTCTTTTGTCTTAATTTCCCTTTTTTTCTGCTTCATTATTCTCTATGAGTTTTTCCTGTATATCGCTGATTCTCTGTTCTGCCTCATCCATCCTTGCCGCCGCTGCATCCATCTGTGATTGCAGCTCAGTTATAGCATGTTTTTATTTCATTCTGGCTATTGTTTACTTCTTTTATCTCTGCATAAAGGGATTCTAATCTATTTTCGACTCCAGCTCATATTCTTATTATTGTGATTCTAAATTTGGTTCAAAGATCTTGCTTGTATCTGTGTTGGTTAAATCCCTGGCTCTTGTTTCTTCATGCTCTTTCTTTTGGGGTGAATTCCTTTGTTTTGTCATTTTGGAGGGAGAAAAGGAATTAATGAGGTAGAAAAATAAAAATTAAGAAAAAAATTTTAAATATTAAAAAAATTAAACACACACACACACAAATAATAAATGATGCTAGATCCTAGGTGTGTTTTAGTCTGGGTGTTGAAAGTGGTTTGACAGATTAGAGAAAAAAGGGGGGAGGGGAAGGAAATCGTTTGAGAATTTGAAAAAATGAATACGCTGATATAGATTAAATTGGGATGACAGGAGTAAAATAGAATTTGAAAAAATTTACACAAAAGTAAAGAATATAGTAGGAAAAAAATCAAAGAAAAATATTTTTAATAAAAATTAAAAATTAAAAGGAATTTTTTTCTTTCTGTATTCAAGAAAAAGAAAAACGATAAAGAGAAAAAAGAAAAAAATTCTTGAAAATTTGAAAAAGTGAATACACTGTAGTAGACTAAAATAAAATGATGAAAATAAAATAGAATTTGAAGAAATTTACATAAAAGCAAAAAATATAGTAAAAAATTAAAGAAAATATTTTTAATAAAAACTGAAAATAAAAATGAATTTTTCTCTTTCTGCATTCAGGAAAAAAAAAGAAGTGAAAAAGAGAAAAAGAAATTGAATAGATGGAACTGCTAACAGATTTAAATATGACTGAAATTACTTCGATTTCCCCTAGAAGTCAGACTACGAAGCACTTTATAGTCCATAAACTAAGCAGGCGGTGAGACTTGTGTCCTTGAAGAGGGAGGTTGGTCCTGTTGGGTGGGGCTTAGTGTAATGGCTCCATTCTCCACTAGATGGCGCTGCTAGCCTACTGAGGTGGGTTGTCGTGGCGCTTTTAGGTGCATATGCACATGCGCGGGAATGTTGAAATAGCCTCACCTAGGTACCCAGTCTCTCGCATGGAACTTTTCTCTCAGATCAGCAATCACGTACCCATCCTCTGTCTTCAGCTTTCCTCCACTCCCCGGTTTTTCACTGTCCGTGACCAGGCCCCAGACAGTACGTCTCTCCCAAGTTTTGTCTCAGATGCGGCTGTTTTCCCTGGCTCCTTACTTGGAAGGACTGCGGCTTTGACCCGTTCCGCCCCTCTGCGGGAGGGTCTCACCTAGCAATGGCCGAATGAACAATGTCTGAATGTCGGCTGCACCCAGGAACGCTTGCTGGACCCTGCTGCTGCCGGTGCCCCGAGACTGCGGCCAGGTGCCAGCCCATCCCAGAAAATGTTTGCGAGAAAGTGTAGCAGCAGCGTTTCAGGCATTATGGAAAATCACAACACACATCTGGCACCAGGCTTCACCCTTAACGACCTTGCCCCAGCACCAGCGAATGTGGTCATTTTCTGCAGTCTGCTGGGACCAGGTGGCTTCAACAGTCTCTACCAAATGTCCTTCCAGCAGTGGAACTGCTTTTCCCCGTGTGGCCCGAGAACCTCCCGGACCCCACTCTGTTACTGGAGATTCGTCCTTCCCACCGGAGCACCGCCAGGTATGGAGCTGCGGAGTTGCAGCCTTTGCACTCCCCTTGTTTACAGTCTTAATGGAATTTAAACCCTCTCCTTTCTCCTTTCCTCTTTCTCCCTTTTTAGTTCGGTCCCTGCAGCTGTTTCCAATTTTCCACTTTCTCTCCAGCTGCTTTGGGGGGGGTGCTTTTCCCGTATTCTCCCCACCATCTCCGTCCTATCTCCTCCCGCAAAAGTACCTCTCTGCCCTCCGCAGCTTCTCTCCCCAAGTTCACCTCTCCATGCTGCATACCTGCTGAATTCTGTGGTTCAGGTTGTGCAGATTGTTGTTAATCCTCCAATCAGTTTTCTAGGTGTGCAGGGTGGTTTAGTGTTGGTTTGTCTGTTTTTTATGAATGTGAGACACACAAAAAACTTCCATGCTGTTCCACCATCTTTCCTCCCCCAGATTCATTTGGTTTTCTAATAAGAAAGCTTTGGATGAAATAGACTCTGATTATCTAAGAAACCATATTCTAGTATTTGCGGGCATAATTACTCTGTGATCATAATATTTAGAGCTATTGTTCTGAATCAACTTAGAGTAACAGGATAATCTTGCTACATCATTCTTTGAAGAATTTATGTGTCTATGAAATGTTCTTTTCCAAAACATCTGAACTGAACTTTAAAAAAACATACTGATTTTACAAGGTAGGTCTGTACACTCAACTTTCTGTATCCTACTCTTAAAAAACACCAACTTATAACTGTGTTCAAAACATGGAATTCATAACTGTCACGTTGACGTAGTTAAATGAACTTCTATTTTAGCTCTCTGAAATTCAAAAGTGATTGTGTTATTTTTCCTCTGACTCTAATTGTGCATCTAGCTCTCACTTGCAAAGATGTTGTCTTATAAGGTTATGATAGAAAAATATTTTTCTCTGGACTCAGTCACGTTTTCACAGAAGCACATAAACTGATAACCAGAGTAACACCTTCTTTAATTATGTCTCCAAACACTTCATTACAATAAACACTCATCTTTATATATAAAACAAAGATAGGCTCTACAAAGAAAAAAAATAAATATTTGAAAACTTAAAAAGAAATAGTGTCTTTAAAAAAATTTTTTTTTGTTTGTGTCTTTACATCCTTGTTATCAATTCTAGTATACAAGTTTGACACTAAAGTATCTATGTAGCACAGATCCATTTTGGTCTAGTTAGTTAGCATCATCTTAGTGAAACTGTTGGTAAGCTAAATTTAGCAAAATTTATTTTGATATGGGAACTAATAATGCCATGTATGCACCAAGAGAATGTGAAGAGAGTTATTACTCACATAATGAAACTCGCTGGGCAGCACAGGGGAAGCCCTAAAGCAGGTCTGAAAATGGCAAAGAAAGCAGAGAAAGAAGACTGATGTCACTATTGTGAAGGCCCTTCCTGTACGGAAAGAGGGAGGGGGATGAAATTTCATGGTTTGAACCTTTTGGAACAGAAGAGGCTGCATTCCAGCTTTCTTGTCAGCTTGCCTGGATTTGGGGCAGAAGGGAAAGAGGAAGCTTCAAGCCTTTATCAGCCATTAAAAAATGGAGATAGACTCTATTATAGCAGGAGATGAGAAATGTGCACATTTCTTATAGTTTGGAGACAGTGACTCTATCTTAGTAGCAATTATGACACCAATCTAACTTTTATTATTTTAAATACATAGTTAAGTATACTGAAGAGCAGGAATTCACCTATCCTATTCACCACAATTAATTTGTTTTTATCATTTTTTTTTTTGTTTTCATGCTAAAATGCCTTGCTATGCCAGGAAAGAATTCCACATATAGATACGTCTATGGCTCCATCTAGGTAGCATTTCACTCTTTACCTCTGTAAAGAAATAATTTTTTTTAATATATGAAATTTATTGTCAAATTAGTTTCCATACAACACCCTGTGCTCATCTCAAAAGATGCCCTCTTCAATGCCCATCACCTACCCTCCTCTCTCTCCCACCCCCCATCAACCCTCAGTTTGTTCTCAGTTTTTAAGAGTCTCTTATGCTTTGGCTCTCTCCCACTCTAACCTCTTTTTTTTTTTCCTTCCCCTCCCCCATGGGTTTCTGTTAAGTTTCTCAGGATCCACATAAGAGTGAAACCATATGGTATCTGTCTTTCTCTGTATGGCTTATTTCACTTAGCATCACACTCTCCAGTTCCATCCACGTTTCTACAGAGGGCTATATTTCATTCTTTCTCATTGCCACATAGTACTCCATTGTGTATATAAACCACAATTTCTTTATCCATTCATCAGTTGATGGACATTTAGGCTTTTTCCACAATTTGGCTATTGTTGAGAGTGCTGCTATAAACATTGGGGTACATGTGTCCCTATGCATCAGTACTCCTGTATCCCTTGGGTAAATTCCTAGCAGTGCTACTGCTGGGTCATAAGGTAGGTCTATTTTTAATTTTCTGAGGAACCTCCACACTGTTTTCCACAGTGGCTGCACCAATTTGCATTCCCACCAACAGTGCAAGAGGGTTCCCGTTTCTCCACATCCTCGCCAGCATCTCTAATCTCCTGATTTGTTCATTTTGGCCACTCTGACTGGCGTGAGGTGATATCTGAGTGTGGTTTTGATTTCTATTTCCCTGATGAGGAGCGATGTTGAGCATCTTTTCATGTGCCTGTTGGCCATCCGGATGACTTCTTTAGAGAAGTGTCTATTCGTGTTTCTGCCCATTTCTTCACTGGATTATTTGTTTCTCAGGTGTGGAGTTTGGTGAGCTCTTTATAGATTTTGGATACTAGCCCTTTGTCTGATATGTCATTTGCAAATATCTTTTCCCATTCTGTTGGTTGCCTTTTAGTTTTGTTGGTTGTTTCCTTTGCTGTGCAGAAGCTTTTTATCTTCATAAGGTCCCAGTAGTTCATTTTTGCTTTTAATTCCCTTACCTCTGGGGATGTGTCAAATAAGAAATTGCTGCGGCTGAGGTCAGAGAGGTCTTTTCCTGCTTTCTCCTCTAGGGTTTTGATGGTTTCCTGTCTCACATTCAGGTCCTTTATCCATTTTGAGTTTATTTTTGAATGGTGTAAGAAAGTGGTCTAGTTTCATTCTTCTGCATGTTGCTGTCCAATTATCCCAGCGCCATTTGTTAAAGAGACTGTCTTTTTTCCATTGGATATTCTTTCCTGCTTTGTCAAAGATTAGTTGGCCATACGTTTGTGGGCCTAGTTCTGGGGTTTCTATTCTATTCCATTGGTCTATGTGTCTGTTTTGGTGCCAATACCATGCTGTCTTGATGATTATAGCTCTGTAGTAGAGGCTAAAGTCTGGGATTGTGATGCCTCCTGCTTTGGTCTTCTTCTTCAAAATTACTTTGGCTATTCGGGGCCTTTTGTGGTTCCATATGAATTTTAGGATTGCTTGTTGTAGCTTTGAGAAGAATGCTGGTGCAATTTTGATTGGGATTGCATTGAATATGTAGATAACTTTGGGTAGTATTGACATTTTAACAATATTTATTCTTCCAATGCATGAGCACGGAATGTTTTTCCATTTCTTTGTATCTTCTTCAATTTCCTTCATAAACTTTCTATAGTTTTCAGCATACAGATCTTGTATATCTTTGGTTAGATTTATCCCTAGGTATCTTATGCTTCTTGGTGCAATTGTGAATGGGATCAGTTTCTTTATTTGTCTTTCTGTTGCTTCATTATTAGTGTATAAGAATGCAACTGATTTCTGTACATTGATTTTGTATCCTGCAACTTTGCTGAATTCCTGTATCAGTTCTAGCAGACTTTTGGTGGAGTCTATCAGATTTTCCATGTATAATATCATGTCATCTGCAAAAAGCAAAAGCTTGACTTCATCTTTGCCAATTTTGATGCCTTTGATTTCCTTTTGTTGTCTGATTGCTGATGCTAGAACTACCAACACTATGTTGAACAACAGCGGTGAGAGTGGGCATCCCTGTCGTGTTCCTGATCTCAGGGAAAAAGCTCTCAGTTTTTCCTCATTAAGGATGATGTTAGCTGTGGGCTTTTCATAAATGGATTTTATGATCTTTAAGTATGTTCCTTCTATCCCGACTTTCTCAAGGGTTTTTATTAAGAAACGTTGCTGAATTTTGTCAAATGCCTTTTCTGCATCTATTGACAGGATCATATGGTTCTTATCTTTTCTTGTATTAATGTGATGTATCACGTTGATTGATTTGCGAATGTTGAACCAGCCCTGCATCCCAGGAATGAATCCCACTTGATCATGGTGAATAATTCTTTTTATATGCCGTTGAATTCTATTTGCTAGTATCTTATTGAGAATTTTTGCATCCATATTCATCAGGGATATTGGTCTGTAGTTCTCTTTTTTTACTGGGTCTCTGTCTGGTTTAGGAATCAAAGTAATACTGGCTTCGTAGAATGAGTCTGGAAGTTGTCCTTCTCTTTCCATTTTTTGGAATATCTTGAGAAGGATAGGTATTATGTCTGCTTTAAATGTCTAGAAGAATTCCCCAGGGAAGCCATCTGGTCCTGGACTCTTATTTGTTGGGAGATTTTTGATAACTGATTCAATTTTGTAAAGAAATAATTTTACCAAATGTGGGATCAGGCTATTCAGAACATGAGATGTGGTAAGCCCTAGAAAATAGTGTTTACCCAAAATCATACTCCCTATTGAGATACTGCTGTACCAAAAATTCCCACATTAGATGTTCATATGATGGATGAATAAATTATTGGTCTATCACAATATCATATTGGAAAATGAGTATTCACTCTTACAAGCAATCACATCCACCAATGGCGACTGTCTTTACATATTATTTTGTTGGTATTTCAATTCATTATTGAAATATGGATATTTTAATTTATCTACTGTATACAGGGAAGATTTCTAATGGATTTATTATGGTTTCAATAAAGAGCTAAACCAATAAGACTGACTATCCTTCTTTTATTTTACTGTTGCCAGGTTTAACACAGATAACACATCGTATCACTACAATTCAATGTATAGTTATTAGTGTTTTTCTTCCTTCAGTGTAGCTTGGACCAATCAGTAGTGAGAAGTGGTAAGGATTTTGAGATAAAAGGTAAGGTGGGGGAAAAAATAGTAACTTTCCAAAGAACAATGAATCAATATCTGTATACTTCCCAGTTTATTTTGACTATAAATCTGTTTATTCAAGCACAGACAGTTCAATGGAAAAAACAATTTTTTCCCTCAAACAACACTTTAAAAGTCCTGTGTACACTGAGTAGAAAACAATATGATTTTTTAAAGGACATTTTGGCCAAGTATTAGGCCCTAAATTATTTGATTATTTTTAAATAGAGCACTAAAGGAAAGGTTCAGAATTTCAAGTGATAAGCTGCTGTCAAAAAGGTTTATCAACAAGCCCTTCTTAATTTCTATTCAAGGTAACATTGAGATAATCAGATCCTGTTTTTTCTAATTTCTTAGACCCTTGTTGATGATTTCTCACTTTTTGAAATGCTTGAGAAGCTCAAGCAGAACTGAAGATAGATGTTCAAAATAAATGGATCTCACAAGGTTTCCAAAAACTAGGTTTGTCCACTGTCAGGACCAGGAATGTGAACTTGTTGCTATGTAATCCTTTTGAAATGACTTTCCTTTGTCTTTTGTTCCCAAGATGATTAATAACGAGGTTATATGTTTCAATTTGTATTTCTTAATTGGGATGTCAAAAACGATATTCTCTGATCTATAATATACTATATCTCACAATATATTAAAAATATGAAAATTGGTGCTATATTCCTATTCAGTAGTTAAAATATATATGTTAAGTGGATAAATATTGACATTAGACCTCACTTTAATGTGATCTCTTTGTTAGGGCTCAAAATTCCATGTCTCCAAATGAGAAAAATACCCTGCTTAACCTGCTAAGGCAAGGTCATTTCAGAGTCCAGCAAGAAAAGTTGTTAGTAAATAATTATTTATGTGTCTTCTAGTTGATATATTTAAGTCTGTGAATATTTGTTAGTGAATAATACATTTTTACATTACACTTTCTTAAAAATATGTAAAACAGATTATTTAGATACATTCTTGCTTCAGTGATTTCTTGATTTATACACTTTTTATTTGAGATGTGCAGTTAGCACTTGATTATCAGAAATTATTTAACCTATTTGTTTTTTAACATGCATTAAACAATATTTTAATGGTTTAAAAATTAAACAATTTAAATGTAGAAACTCTGCATTTCTAAATATACAAGTGAATAACAAATGGTTGGTT
This sequence comes from Prionailurus bengalensis, assembly GCF_016509475.1. NCBI lineage: Eukaryota > Metazoa > Chordata > Mammalia > Carnivora > Felidae > Prionailurus > Prionailurus bengalensis. Next base: position 41,049,699 of record NC_057343.1, read on the forward strand.
ATCTATCCATTTGTTACGGTCTGTCTTAAGGCTATATATAGGCTATATATACGGATGAATTCATTTAATCTTCACAACCATCCTATTATGTGGAGATTTTTATTACTTCCTTTCAAAACTTGTAGGCAGGGAAGTTAAGATCGATTTTCATACCTGAAATGAAGCAAATTGCAAAACCTATAATGTTGAATTCATTGGCTGTAGATGATACAACAATGTTAATGAACAGATAGCCATCCCCAACTAGAAACTGGTATCCTTTTTATGAGCTGGTGAAGCATTATATTGGTTACTGCTATACTTTGGGTCTTAGAATATAGGCTGAGAAAGGCTGTAGTACTAAAATCTATGATAGGAAAAAAAAATTTGGAATGTGTAGGTAGATTCATCAACACATTCAACAAGTCCTTTGAGAGACATTTGCTCTCAGACTAGAAGTAATCAATTTGAAATAATTGGGAAATTATTGGGAATAATTGGAAAATAATGTTTCCCAAAATAGTCATCTCTGCCTATATCCTGCCATCTTAAATTGACGGAGAGTCTCCAAATTTACAGCTTTGGGGGTATGAAAAATACAAATTTTGCAAACCAAAACAAAGGTAATAAATGCTGCAGCAAAAGATTAAATCTTAGTTTTAGCATTTTGTTAATAAATATGTAACATTAAAAAATCTTTGCCAAGCAAAACGTAGATTAAGAGCATTGCCTTTTGACAAAAGGTTATTGTTTTAAAATACTTCAAAGCAGTGTCCATTAAGCTAACCTAAGACTAATGAAAGAGAAGAATATATAAAATAATTTAAAAAAATAAGAAAATACAAGCAGAAACAAAACAAACCCTCAGGCTTAAAAGCTATGTCTAAAATCTCATTGTCTGTGGTTATGAAGTATTGGAAGGAACTATAATGCAGAACGAACAAATGGCTAGCAAACAATCAAACAAAAACAAAACTAGCTAGACACTTCCTGTGACTCTTGAACACATAAAGCATTATTTGGACCCATGAATTTTCATTAGTAGAAATGGACTGTGAAAGTTATGTGTTCCCCAAAAAAGATACGTCTCAGTTGTATTTCTGAATGATAACAAATAGGAGAGATCATCTCAGAAAGTAGAACTAAAAAACAAATCCACTGTTATACCAGTGAGTCTTCATAATTCTTGTCAATCATAATTTCATATATACTCCTTGATGTTTCTTAAACTCTTCATTCTGAACAGATGACTTTATTGCAGTTATCAGGTTGCATCTCCATCGTTATGTATTGGTGATATTTGGGGAGATAGATGCCTTTTGGCTATGGTGCATCAATACATGGAACCATTTCTGGACTTGATAGAGTCTAGGATCCCTGAAGATAATGGAACTCAAACAAAAGCTCTATAAGACTTTGTTTACTTTGGAGGTGAATGGAAAGAAAGGAATGTATTTCCTGAAACTTGTGTGTGTAAAATAAAATATGTGTGTGTATCTTGGGTAGACAAAGGAACAGAACCCTACAGACACTTAATTGCCTATCCACTAAGTGTTCTCATTCTTCTTTATCAGTAAAATTCCAATTTTGCTCAGGGTAACACTGAGCCCAGCTTAAGGAAATAGGTCCTAAATTGGTATAACCCAATCATGTAACCCCAATTAGCAGGATCCCCTCTGTTGCTTTTGCTAAGGATGGCACTATATCCAGTTCTGGCCTGTGAGATCTAAGTGGAAAGGTGGTGGGGTGGGGTGGAGGTGGGGTGGGGTGGAGCTGGCAGTGTTCCTAGGAAAATTTAACATTTCTGATTAAGGGGAACAGGAGATTTCTTCAATTTTGCAGTCTTCTTTGAGTGTTGTGCTAATGGCAAAATCTTTCTTAAGTGAATGTTAACTTATAGAATATACTGTAAGTTAAACATATACCAATAGATTTGAGACCTAACTACAGCCAGAATGACTCCAGAGCCCATTTTTTTTTTCAATCCACTATATTCATTTGCACCCTGGCAGAGATAATTCTTAACAAAAATATAGATGCCATAGAGCATTCATTTCCTAAGGTAATAGCTTTGAAAGGATATGCAATGTCCCTTTTGCCTATTTTTAAAAATACATGTTTTAAATATATGTTCTTAACAATCTACCCATTTAAATAATAAATAATCTCTGAAGACTGCTATTGATCACATGAAATTGAAGATTTCCTCATGTTTTGGATTATTTATGTAGATACAGTAAGAGATGTTAATTAACCAAAGAAATCCCCTTGACCACATTGTATTGAGCAGCTCCTGATGTCAGAAAATTAATGTCCATCTAGAAATATCATTCTGAATGCATGATTGGACTTTTTGTTTGTTTTAATTTTGTTTTAATTTTTTTAATGCTTATTTGTTTTTGAGAGAGACAGCACGTGAGGGAGGGAGAGGAAGAGAAAGAGAGATACCCAGAATCTGGAGCGGGCACCAGGTTCTGAGCTGTCTGCACAGAGCCTGATGAGGGGCTGGAGAACCCTCCAACCGTGAGATCACAACCTGAGATGAAATTGGACATTTAACTGACTGAGCCACCCAGGTGCCCCTGATTGGACTTTTTGAAGCCTCACTTACTTACTCTTTTATCCTGTTAATAGGAACTCAACCCCCTCCATGAGGTTTCATCTGTAGTATCTGTAGATTTTGATCAAGTCTTGTTTTTCTAAGATCACCAAAATTGTGAAGTTTGCTGACTCACCAGGAACTAATCATTATCTCTGAGGCTGCAGTCCTGTCATTCATAGAATATGACTGGTGAATTGTCCCTTACTGTCGGTGAGACGCCTGGCTGAGGTTATTAGCCAGTGTCCTCAGTTTCCCGTGAAGTGTTCCTTTAACATGGCTAGATTAGGATTCTCATAGTGTGGCCATCTCGGGAAAGTTAGACTTTGTGTATAGTAGCTAGCTTCCCCAAAGTGTAAAAGTGTAAGCTGTTAGGCTTTCTTAAGGTTCAAACCAGTCTCACTGGTAAAAGCAAGATACAGGCAAGTCCCCTATTCAAAAGAAGACTGCACAAGAATGTGAATATCAGAAAGTATGGCTCATGGCAGTCCACCAAAGTATTTTGTTTTTGTATTATAAAATCTTAATGCCAAATAGCCAACAGATAGATGTTTAAATGACAACTGAGTCAATAACAACAGAATCAGTAATTAAACTCCAGAGTTATAAAACCTACTGAAGTAGTTCCTATATAAGTATAGCCATGTATTAGAGATGACCATCCAAAATAAATATGATTAATATATTGAACTGCCTATCAGAAAGTTTGTCAATTTTAACAATATATCATTAATATATATCATAATATATATGATTGATATCTGAAATTACAGATTGAGAAGAACATCCATTTTGATAATAGCATAATTGGAATATCAAACAGTTACTGTAGTGCTTCAGATTTTAGTCTACAGCTTTCTGTGCAGGAAGCTACAAAGTTTGATCAATTATGGCATGTTTAATGCATAAACAGGAAACAAATGCATTTTTAATTGGAAGATATGTGAATGACTTACTAAATTTAGGTAAAAATATAAGGTTATAAACAATTTGGAATTCATAAATGATTCCCTGAATGCCTAATAAGTTGAGAGTGATCTTGGTCAACTGATCACAGCTTGTAAGTTTCCATCACATTATTAGCTCCATGAATCAGGCACCTAGTGGTTTCATCACTAAATCCTCAGTGCCCCACACATAGCCAGTCTTCAAAGTCATTTGTTTGTTGAGTAAATGAATGTATAGCTAATGAAAAATCAGCTCAGTTTATTTTTTGAAAGGTAAATTATTTCTGTGTGTGCATGTTTGTGTTTCACTCTGTGAATATTAAAGATTCACCTTTTGCAAGCAGTAAGGATGAAGGTGGGAAAAATTGGAATTAAAAACACCAGAATATGAAAAAATTTGAGAATATATGCCTATTTTAAAAGCAAGAAAGTTAAATTATATATTTATATTATGCAAATAAAATAAATACCAAGAAGTATCCTTATAAGATATGCATAAGTTTTTGAATTAATAAAAAACAAGCATGATTAAATAAAATAAAAAATAAAGAAAATACTAGCATGAGACCAATTTCTATATACTGTTTCCATAAAAACCTAGAAATAATTAATTTGGACATACTTATATTAACATAAAATTCATTAAAGCAGTCAAGTTTCTGAAAAACATCTTCATACAAATTCAAAACATGTGTTTCCACATTCTGCCACAATTTCATTTTGACCTATTGTTCCCCAACATTTTCAAGGAACTCATTAACATTTCTCATTCTATACCTTGGAAAACATTTACTTACATCTCATATACAAGAGCAATCTCCTTGGTTTTGTTGGAAACCTCCAATAAATAGGAATTATATAGGAAACCTCCAATAAATAAACCTCCAATAAAAGGAATTATAACTTCATGATTATTCTATCAAAGACTAAAAAGGTTAACTTCCTATATTAACTATTTTTGATGGTATATAGAGAAATTCAAGACAATCAATGATTCTTTGAATCTGCTTTTCTTTCCATAGAAAAACAACACATTTCTCACCAAATTCCTTAATAAAATTTACGTAAAGAAAAATGAGAATATAACGTGAAACTCTCTGTTGAAATTTAATGCACATTAGAATCAGGAACAAACCACAAATATTTCTCTTAAGTAAGGTACTAAAAACAGAACTTCAGTTTTCTCCTGAATCTCAAAAGTTCTAGTTATTTACTGTTTATTTTACTTGAATGAAAAAGGGAAAGAGCCATCACTCTGTATTTAGTAAGTGTTTAATAAACGAACATAATACAGTCATTTTGGGATTTTATGCAAAATGCATCATCTTCTTTGCTTTTTCACTTGTTTAAAAAATAAAAATTATCTTTGATTTTTTTTATCTGTAGCAAAAAGTTCCTTAAAATTCTTACTATCTATCTGTAATGAATGAATTTTTTAAACAGGGAAAATAATGTAGGAGATGTGCCATTTACCATACTAAATAATCATGTTAACATATATTAATTAGTTATATAAAAATACACTTTAGAAATAAGATCATCTTTACATGAAGAAAATTGTTTTTGATTGTTTTATTCAATAAGCTCTAGTTACTTAGCCCAGTGTTCAAGGACTATCAGGATAGAATGGAAGGCTAAAGTAAGAACCTTGACTTTCATAAGGCAAACAAGTTATTTTTGGAACATGGAATATATTCAAAAGAGTTTAAATAACAATGAGAAATCATTATTATTGTATAAAATAATACAGTTTTTTTGTCTCCATAACTACATATTAGTGACTTAGCAGTAGGAAGAACATGCTTAGTGATTTAGATATATAAGATGAAATTAATATATTTTTAACTATGCGTGTCTAATCACAGTTTGGTTGATAATTTTGCATTTTCAAGATGGTATTGTTTCTTGTTTCTATCTTCATGTCTTGCCAAGCAAGGCAAATGCTATTTGAAACAAGCAAAAAATAATTAATATTAAAAAAGAGTTATAATCCCCAAAGTACAGTATATTTCATCTCGAATGTCTTTTGCCATTTCTGTTTCATCTTTTTTCCATTAGGAGTCAAACCTATTTTACAGTTTAAATTTGCCTTTTCTAAAATATCTTATAAATATGAATACATTAATTCCAGAAAATATACCAGTCTATTTTTTAATAGTTTTTCCTCTGAGATGAATATAAGAAAAGTACTTCTGAGATTTTTCTCAATAAAAAAATTAATGATATAATTTGAATTTCATTAAAGTATTGATTTATTTTAGATATATTTGCATGAGCATATTTTTAAAATTTAAGAATAGAAAGATATGTTCAATAATGTCACATACATTTCATAAATACATTTTTAGTAGCTGCATGACATTCTTTTCATTTTTTTAAACAAACTTAACTTTTAGGTACACATTAGGCTTTCAACAAATTTGGGGTGTTGAATATGACGCTTAAAATAAAGATATTATGTAGATCTTTCCTTTTGCAGAATTAATCATGTTAGAGCATAAACCACTTAATTTCTAGTTCTCAAATCACACTCTGATTGTTCTCATCAATTCATTTGACATATTATTGACACATGGACAGATTAAGTGAAATGTTTCCACAAAAATTTGTAGGTGATATTTCCTGAGAGCATTGTACCCTTTTCTTTCATTGAATAATATTTATGGAGTGCCTATCATGAACTGTCCTATAATAGTCAAAAACTTAAATGGAATGTTGAAAAAGTCAGACTTTTAGAACTCAGTTTCCAGAAATAGCATACCCAAAAGCAATATACCTATTTTTATGTTTTGTAACAAAGTCTTGGCTCACCTGGTTTGCCTTCTCAGAGTACAAAATAGTATACAAGTCTCTCAGTCTCTCAGAGAGGGTCCATCAACATGTGTGTAGACATCTAGATGATTTCTGCTCATTATTAATATAATGTATTTTTAAAGACTATACCTACTCTCAAAAGTGGAAAGGAATACATTATACTACAATTATATTTGGCAAATTAAGGATATGAAGTGGTACTAAAATGAATGTCTAGTCCATATCACTAAGTATCAAGAAGAATACATGATTTCAACGAGATTCCCTCTTTGTCCCATCTTTCTGATGTCCCACACTGTTCTAATTGTGCTACCTATTTCTTGCTTCAAGAATTTATTTCTAAGCTCATGGTTTCTCTTTCTGCCATCACTGAAAATAAAGTATTTATGTACGGAATTATTAAAATTCATTCCCATAATAAACTTGCCTGTCCTCCTTCCTTTCATCCATTCATTTGTTCACTAGTTTCTTCCTTCCTTCCTTCCTTCCTTCCTTCCTTCCTTCCTTCCTTCCTTCCTTCCTTCTTTCTCTCACTCTCTCTCTCTCTCTCTCTCTCCTCTCCCTTTCTCTCTCTCTCTCTCTCTCTGTCTCTCTTTTTTTGGTGTAAATTGGTAGCTGTCTGCTTTAACCCTCACATGCTATCAAGGTCCATTGACCTCAATCAAAATTTTTTAGTTTATTTTTGAGAAGTTAAAACTTCTTGTAAATATCTATTTTTATGGATTTCATTCATCTATTATTGTCTTCTAAATAACAAAAGAAAATTTACTTTTGTTTTAATAAAATAAAACATTTTATCTTGCAATGATGTTAGTAGTCAATTGGATGTTTTATAACTTAAAATACATAGTGCAGGGGCACCTGTGTGGCTCAGTCAGTTGAGCATCTGACTCTTGATTTTGGCACAGGTCATGATCCCAGGGTCATGGGAAGCCCTGCATCAGGCTCTGTGCTCAGTGGCAACTGCTTAAATTCTCTTTCCCTTTCCCTCTTCTCCTCTCCCACATGAACACATGCTTTCTCTCTCTCTAAAAATAAAATAAAATATGCCTTAAAAATACATAGTGGAATCACTGACTTATTTTCTCATATTTTTGAAATATCTTGCTATTTTATCACCCCAGTAATTACTTATTACTTATCAATATTGTCATCTATGCTAAAAATTCTAAATAATAATACAAGAAGAAATACTGGAGTTTCCTAGAAGGATGATGACAAAGGGAAATAAATCATCATTTCATCATTCTTAAAATTACATCCTGTTTTAACATTTCCAACAATATTTTGGCTACTCTAAGTAGATACTTTTCTTACAGAAATTTTAGAACTAATTTGTTAATTTATTTTAAAAACTTGCAATTTTTATATGGATTGAGATGAGTCTGTTCAGTATAATTGCAAAGATATCTTAGAACACCAACTTGCCTGCTTTGCTATCTACGACCCTGTCATCTGTCATTGGATATTCCATACGCTGAACTCCAGAGACAGGTTGGCACTAATATATTAACAACACTTCCTGCACAATTTCAGGACAACAGGCAGGTCCTTAATGGTTGTGGTGAGGCAGAGTAATAATAGGAAATCAAGGCTTGCAGTGGTACTGTTAAATTTTGGGGTTATTTTATAATATTTTGTTGTTGGAGGAATGACTATGAGAAGCTAGAATGCCAAACTGGCAAACTTTGCCTAATTTGATGTTAAGTGATTATACATCAGAAGTTTGGCTTTGTTATCTTAATAAATGTGATTATATATTACCAGTACAGTATTAGAATGAATTTAATAAGATGGATTTCCTAAGACAGACACTACATAAGACTAATATGTCATGAGACTGTATCCAAGCAATTGGGAACTCAACAATGCCTGAAGGGAGGCAAGTTGTATGTGCATGTCTGACTGTCTGTCTGTGTATGTGTGTTTGAAATTCTGGGAGAAATGCTCTTCTCTGAAGTTTCCCCACATATTTCTTAGAATGCAACTTTTATTATATAACTAATGTTCACATTCAGTAAAAGGAAGTATACATCTTTACATAAACCTATTTTTAGCCTGCTTTCAATAATTGACTTTGGAGTTATAAAGCAAAAATTATAATTACAAGTACAAATTTGGAGGAGAAATGACAAGTCTTTGGGCCTGAAGTACTTAGGACATGTTTCTCTTCTCTTACCCATGCCTTTTACCAAGATAGAAAAATGAATGGCTAACTATATTAGTTATTTTATTGCTGAGTAACAAATAATCACAAGTTCAACATCTTAAAATAACTCTCAATTTCTGTAGGTCTGGTGTCTGGGTACAGATTAATGGATCTTTTACTTAAGTTCTTCCTAGGATGAAATGAAAGTTTCAGCTGGGGGTGGAGTCTCATCTGGGGCTTGAGTCTTCTTCAAAGCTCATTGGTTACTGGCAGAGTTCAGTTCTTTATGGTTGTAGTACTGGGACCCTCAGGTCTTGGCCAGGTGGCCTTTCCCACATCCTAGCAATTTGTTTCTGTAAAGCCAATGAGGGATTGTCTCAGCTTATTTGAGTCTCTCTCACTTCTGTCTCTAACCTAGGTCCTTTTGTAAATCACTTACCTTTTTAGGTCGGACCCAACCTGGGTAAACTTTCTTTGGTTTACTTAATTCAACTGATTACAAACCTTAAATATATCTGTAAAATCCCTTCACCTCTGCCACATGAGGTAACCTAATCATAGAGGCGATATTCCATCTTATTCACAGACCCTAACCACACTCCAGGGGAAAAAATTATTTAGGGCATGTCCATCAGGGAGGAGAAATCTCAGGGGTTATTTTAAGATTCTGCCTACCACATCACTAAGCTAACCTTACAAAACTATCTGAGGCCCCACACACTTAGCAACATGGTAATAGTCTATTTGGGAAGTGAAAGGTTATTACAGCAAAATTCCTTGGAGATTGTCCTGACTGTTACAGAGATATAACCCAAATAAGCTGGAACTAATCCTGTGTGCACATGCGTATCCACGCATAAGCATTGCCTGAGCAAATGGTTGAGGATGTTTTTCTCAATGAATGGTCAATGAAACAATGAAGTAACTGTTACTAAAAAGATATGGTGATGTGATGTGTTCCACTTGATGATCTCTGAAGATAGAATGAGAAGGAGTAAACTGAGTTTGAGAAAAGCCTTAGAAATGGAGATTAGATCTTGTCATATACATGATCTGTGGTTGAGGTGTGTGCCTGGACACATGTTCCCAGATACCTGGAACTGAGTGACTCTACTACTGCTGTGCATTGAGTGCATGGACCCTTTTCAAAGCAATCTTTGGGAATAATAGCCTAATAGCTGGTGTCAGATGTTAGTCTGAATAGACCAATTATATGTGAAAATGTCAGGCATCTCCTGGAAAATAAGATGGATTCTTATTTCCATGGATTCTTCCTTCAAATGTTAGTATCTCAAAAACTGGGAGATGAAAAACTGATTCCAGAGAGAGGAGTTAAGATGGTGAAGCAGCACGGAGACCATGAGCTTGTCTCGTCTCTAAAATACAGCTTGATCAGCACCAAGCCATTTTGAACACCTAGGAAATTGATCTGAGGATTAGCACAACAGTCTGCAGAACTTGAGCCATAGAACTTGGCAGGTATGTGGTGCGGAGAGGTGAACTAGGAGAGAGAAAAGCCATGGAGGGTAGGGAGCTGTTTTTGCAGAGAGAGGACAGAGAAAGGGAAAGGGGGAGAGTGCAGCACATTGGGATCATGCAAGAAAAGTACTCCCCTGAATGAAGCTAAAGAGAAAGATAGAGGAAGAATGCAAACACTCACAGGGGACTGATCAAGAAATATGTTCCCCAAAACCATTGATGGGAAGAAAGGAGGTTTCAATACCACCAGGATTCTATAAACAGTGGAGCACAGAGTCTGAAGTTCTGAAGCTCAATGCCTGGCAGTGTTCTGGTGAGGAAGTAGAGTGAATGCCCTGAAGCAGGCAGTGAGTTCTGAGAAGACAGTGTGCCACAAAGGGAGAAGCAGTTCCACTGCTTGTAGTGCATTTGGTAGAGGCCATACAGCCTCCCCAGAGGCAAAGATCTCAGCATAACCCATAGAGCAGCCATCATGCTGGGACTGGAACAAAGAAACCAGAGTGCAGTGAAATCTGGCACCAACTGTGTGTTGTGATTTGCCGTAATCTCTGAACCTCTGCCACTGCATGATTACATGAATGTTTTCTGGGGCAGGCTGGCACCCAGCCATTGCTCAGCAAGACCCTCCCCCAGAGAATTGGTGTGGATCCAAGCCGTGGGGGTCTCTGAAGTGTGAGGTTTGAAAACACAAACCCATCTGAGATAAAACTCTGGAGGGAGGTGTCATCTGGCAGGCGGACAGCTTGGATGTGGTAGAGGCAGGGAGTGGATGGAGGCTTGAGACAAAGTAGGGGTGCTTGATCATGAGTAAGGGAAAGTGTGAAATTCCTGTTCCAGACACTAGGAAGCTGGGTGAAGCCATTTCCACCTCGCCTGCACCTGTGCATGCACTCCACACTGATCCACCCCACTAAACTAAGAAGCACCACCTAGTGGAGAGCAGAGCCATTACACCAAACCCAGCCCAACTATGCCCTCCAAGCACACCCCCTAGGAGACCAGCACAAGTCATTCTACCTGCTTAGTGTACAGTCTATAGAGGGCTTCATAGTTTTAGTTCTAGAGGAAATTGGATATAACCTCATGTGGGTTTCATTCTGTCTGCTGGTTCATTTATTCGTTTTATTTCCTTCTGTTTTTGCTTAAATTATTTTTTCTTTCTTTTCTTTTTCTTTCTTGGATACAGAAAGAGAAAATTATATTTTTTTTATTGTTTAACTTTATTTTTTATTTTTAAAAATATATTATTCTATTTCAATTTGTTTATTTCATTGTAATTTATTGTATTATATAATTTTTAATTGTTAATTTTTTTCTTACCTTTTTATTTTTTCTTTTCTTTTCCTTTTTACTCTATTTTATCAAGTTTCTTTCAGCAATAAGACCAAAACACACCTAGAATCTAGCTTCATTTATTTGATTTTTTGTTTTGTTATAATTTTTTTAATTTTAATTTCTTATTTTATTAATTTTTTCTTCCTCCAAAATGACAAAACAAAGGAATTCACCCAAAAGAAAGAATGGGAAGAAATGACAGCCAGAAGCTTAATTAACACATATATAAGCAGGATGTCTGAACTAGAATTTAGAACCACGACAATAATACTAGCTGGGGTTTGAAAAAAAGCATAGAGTCCCTTTCTGCAGAGATAAAAGAAGTAAAATCTAGTCAGAATGAAATTAAAAATGCAATCTAGAGATGCAATCTAGAATGGATGCCATGACGGCAAGGATAGATGAAGCAGAGCAGTGCATCAGCGATATAGAAAATAAAATAAAATAAAACAATAGAAAATAAGATTATAGAATAATGTAGCAGAAAAAAAGGGAACCAAAGGCAAAAGAGCATGATACAAGACTTAGAGGACTCAGTGACTTATTAAAAAGGAATAACATCCAAAACATAGGAATCCCAGAAGATGATGAGAGAAGAAAAGAGGCAGAAGGTTTATGTGAGCAAATTATAGCAGAAAACTTCCTAATCTGGGGAATGACACAGAAATCAAAATCCAAGAAGCATGGAGTACTTCCATTAGATTAGATTAGATTAGATTAGATTAGATTAGATTAGATGGTCAACACAAACCAACTGTCACCAGGCATATCATAGACAAATTCACAAAATACACAGACAATGAAAGAGTTATGAAAGCAGCAAGGGAAAGTCCTTAATGTATACGGGAAGAAAGATCGGGTTCACAGCAGACCTATCCACAGAAACTTGGCAGGCCAGAAAGGAGTGGCAGGATATATTCAACATGCTGAATCAGAAAAACATGCAGCCAAGTATTCCTTATCCAGCAAGGCTATCATTCAAAATAGAGGGAGAGATAAAGAGTTTCCCAGACAAACAAAAACTAAAGGAGTTTGTGACCACTAAACCAGCCCTGCAAGAAATTTTAAGGGGGGTTCTCCGAGTGGAGAAAAGACAAAACAAAGTAAAAAAGACCAAAAGTAACAAAGACTACAAAGGACCAGAGAACATCACCAGAAACATCAACTCTACAGACAACACAATGGCATTAAATTCATATCTTTCAGTACTCACTCTAAATGTCAGTGGAATAAATGCTCCGATCAAAAGACATAGGGTATCAGAATGGATACGAAAACAAGACCCATCTATATGTTGCTTATAAGAGACTCATTTTAGACCTAAATACACCTTCAGATTGAAAGTAAGGGGATGGAGAAACATCTATCATGCTAATGGTCATTAAAAGAAAGCTGGAGTAGCCATACTTTTATCAGGCAAACTAGATTTTAAAATAAAGACTGAAATGAGATGAAGAAAGACAATATAGCATAATTAAGGTGTTTATCCACCAAGAAGATCTAACAACTGTAAATATTTATGACCCCAATGTGAAACACCCAAATATTTAAATCGATTAATCACAAAGATAAAGAAACTCATTGACAATAATATCATAGTAGTAAGGGACTTCAACACCCCACTTACAGCAATGGACAGATAATCTAGGCAGAAAATCAATAAGGAAATAATGGCTTTGAATGACACACTGGACCAGATGGGCTTAACAGATATATTCAGAATGTTTCATCCTAAAGCAGCAGAATACACATTCTTCTTGAGTGCATATGGAACATTCTCCAGAATAGATCACATACTGGGACACAAATCAGCTAACCCTCAACAAGCTCAAAAATACCAAGATCATACTGTGCATATTTTCAGACTACAATGCTATGAAATTCTAAATCAACCACAAGAGAATATTTGGAAAGACAACAAATACTTGGAGACTAAAGAATATCCTACTAAAGAATGAAATGACTAACCAAGAAATTAAAGAGGAAATTAAAAAGTACATGGAAGCAAATTAAAATGATAAAATGGCAGCCCCAAACATCCTGGTTGTACCAAAGGCAGTCATAAGAGGGAAGTGTATAGCAATTCAGGCCTTCCTAATGAAGGAAGAAAGGTCTCGAATACACAACCAAACTTACACCTAAAAGAGCTGGGAAAAGAACACCAAAAAAGGCCCCAAACCAGCAGAAGACAGGAAATAATAGAGATTAGAGCAGAACTCAATGTTATCTAAAACAAAGAAACAACAACAAAACAGGAACTGATTCTTTGAATCAATGAAAGAATCAATGAAACCAGGAAGTGATTCTTTGAAAGAATTAACAAAATTGATAACCCCCTAGCCAGTGTGATCAAAAAGAAAAAGGACTCAAATAAATAAAATCCTGAAAGAGGAGCGATCACAACCAACACTGCAGACATACAAACAATAATACAAGAATTTTATGAGCAATTAAATACCAACAAATTGGGCAATCTGGAAGAAATGGACAAATTCTAGAAACATATGGACTGCCAAACTGAAACAGGAAGAAATTGAAAATTTGAATAGGTCCATAACCAGTAAAGAAATTGAATCAGTAATCAAAAATCTCCAAACAAACAAGAGTCCAGGTCTGGATGGTTTTCCAGGAGATGCTATGAAACATTTAAAGAATAGTTAACACCTATTCTTGTGAAGGTGTTGCAAAAGAATAGAAATGGAAGTAAAACTTTCAAACTCATTCTACAAGGCCAGCATTACCTTGATTCCAAAACCAAAGACCCCACTAAAAAAGGAGAACTACAGACCAATTTCCCTGATGAACATGGATGCAAAAATTCTCAACAAGATACTAGCAAGCCTGGCATGACAAAGATGTCCACTCTCACCAGTGTCATTCAACATAAGGTTGGTAGTCCTAGCCTCAGCAATCCGACAACACACACACACACACACACACACACACACACACACACAAAAGGCATCCAAATCATCAAGAAGGAAGTCAAACTTTCACTCTTCGCAGACAACATGATACTCTATGTGGAAAACCCAAAAAACTCCACCAAAAAACTGCTAGAATTGATACATGAATTCAGCACATATGCAGGACATAAAATCAATGTACAGAAATTGGTTGCAATTCTATACACCAATAATGCATCATCAGAGAAATCAAGGAATTGATCCCATTTACAACTGCACCAAAATCCATCAAATACCTAGGGATAAACCTAACCAAAGAGGTGAAATATCTACACAACAAAAACTATAGAAAGCTTATGAAAGAAATTGAAGACACAAAGAAAAAAAATGGAAAAACATACCATGCTTTTGTATTGGAAGAGAAAATATTGTTAAAATGTTGATACTACCCAAAATAATCCATATATTCAGTGCATCCCTATCAAAATAACACCAGCATTCTTCACAGAGCTAGAAAAAACAAACCTAAAATTTGTATGGAACCAGAAAAGACTCCAAATATCCAAATAAATCCTGAAAAAGAGAACCAAAGCTGGAGGCATCACAATTCTGACTTCTAGCTGTATTTCAAAGGAGTAATCATCAAGAGAGTATGGTACTGGCACAAAAACAGACACATAGATCAATGGAACAGAATAGAGAGCCCAGAAATGGACCCACAAATGTATGGCTAACTAATCTTTGAAAAAGCAAGAAAGATATCCAATAGAAAAGAGACAGTCTCTTCAGCAAATTGTGTTGGGAAAACTGGACAGCAATGTGCCGAAGGATGAACCTGCACCGCTTTCTTACACCATACACAAAAATGAACTCACAATGGATGAAAGACCAAAATGTAAGACAGGAAGCCAATAAAATTCTAGAGGAGAAAAGAGGCAACAGCCTCTTTTACCTCAGCTGAAGCAACTTCTTACTTGACATGTCTCCAGACCCAAAGAAAAGAAAAGCAAAAATGAACTTTGGGACCGCCTCAAGAAAAAAATCTTCAGCACAGCAAAGGAAACAATCAGCAAAACTAAAAGGCAACCAAAGGAATGGGAGAAGTAATTTGCAAATGACATATCAGGTAAAGGGTAAGTATCCAAAATCTATAAAGAACTTATCAAACCCAACACCCAAAAAACAAATAACCCAGTGAAGAAATGGGCAAAAGACATGAATAGACACTTCTCCAAAGACATCCAGATGGCCAACCAACACATGAAAAAATGCTCCACATCACTGATCATCAGGGAAATACAAATCAAAACCAGAATGAGATACCACCTCACACCTGTCATAATGGCTAACATTATCAATTCAGGCAAAAACAGATGTTGGCGAGGACACAGAAAAAGAGGATCTCTTTTGCACTGCTGGTGGGAATGCAAACTGGCTCAGCTACTCTGGAAAACAATATGGAGGTTCCTCAAAAAATTAAAAATAGAACTACCCTCTGACCCAGCAATTGCACTACTAGGTATTTATCCAGAAGATACAGGGTGCTGACATGAAGGGGCACTTGCACTCCAAAGTTTATGACAGCACTATCAACAATAGCCAAAGTATGGAAAGAGCCGAAATGTCCCTCGACGGATGAATGGATAAAGAAGAAGTGGTGTCTGTACACACACATGCACACGCACATGCACATGCACAATGGAATATTACTTGGCAATCAAAAAGAATGAAATCTTGCCATTTGCAACAACTTGGGTGGACCTAGAGTATATTATGCTATGCAAAATAAGTGAGTCAGGGAAAGACAGATATCATATAACTTCACTCATATGTGGAATTTAATATACAAAACAGATGAACATAAAGGAAGTGAAGGAAGAATAATATAAAAACAGAGAGGTAGATAAACCATAAGAGACTCTTAAATACAGAGAACAAACTGAGGGTTACTGTCAGAGTATTGGGCAAAAGGCATTAAGGAGGACACTGTTAGGATGAGCACTGAATGTTATATGTAAGTGATGAATCACCAAATTCTGTTCCTAAAATCATTATTACACTACATGTTAAGTAACTTGGATTTAAATTTTAAAAAGTATACATCAAAATATGATATTAAAATACATATATACATATATGTATATATATGTTTATGTGTGTATATGTATATATATATATATATATATTCTGTTTATTAAAGATTTCCTTTATTTATCTCAGCAATATAGTTTTTGGAATTCAAGGTGAAAGGCGGAGGAGGGACAGTAAATATCCTCCAAACTGAGAAGGCATTTTGAAACTGAAAAACAAAGCAAGTCACTACATATCATTTATAGAGTTTTAGTTAGGATAAGTTACTGACAGAGTAGATCAGGCAGAAAACTATCCAGGTATTTTGCCCCTATTCTCTGCAAAGTCTGGACCTTAATCCACATATTCTATACTGAATTGTGGTAAGGTCAAAGGGTAGATACCTAAAGTGGTGCCATCAGAGGGTGGTATCAGAGGGGAGATTAGAACAAGCCTTCCCACATTCTAGTCAAGACATACATTAACCTCTAAGGGGTTCAGAACACTTATTTATTTATTTATTTATTTATTTATTTATTTATTTATTGTGAAATTTATTGTCAAATTGGTTTCCATACAACCAACAGATGCCCTCCCAATGCTCATCACCCACTTTCCCCTCCCTCCCACCCCCCATCAACCCTCAGTTTATTCTCAGTTTTTAAGAATCTCTTATGGTTTGGCTCCCTCTATTATTTTCATTTAAATTTCAAAGTATTTTTTGATAAATTATAGACTTTAAAATTGCTTTTTCATATTACAGGTCTTTTATCCTGCCACCTTGATAAATTCACTTACCAATTCTAATAGGCTTTTTTTGTAGATTCTAATGGATTTTATACACAATCATGTTGTCTGTGAATAAAGACAGTTTTATTTTTTCCTATAAATCTAGATGACTTTGGTGCTTATTCTTGTCCTATTTCATAACATAGAATCTCTAGTACAATGTGCAAGAAAATAATGAGGGTGCACATCATTGCTTTATTCCTGATCTTAGAAGAGATTAAGTCTTTTACCACTGAGTAAGATGTTAACAGTATATTTTACACAGATACATTTATCAGTTTGGAAAAGTTTCAGCCTATTCTCATAGTGTGCTCAGAGTTTATCAACAATGTTGAATTTGTGAAACACTATTTTAGTGTATATTGAGATGATCAGATTTTTTTCTCTTTCATCGAATATGGTATATTACATTGATTGATTAAAGTTAAACAAACTTTACATTTCTTGATTAAACCTTATTTAGTAATATGTGCTACTTTTTTCTTTAACATATTGCTAGATATAATATGGTAACAAATTCCTAAGAGCTTTGGCATCTATGTTTATGAGAACTATTGGACTTAGTTTTCTTTTCTTAGAACATCTTTATTGAAATAGTGCAGGCCTCATACAATGATTTGAGAATTATTCCCTTCCCTTTAGTTTTCTGGAAGGCTTTAGGTAGAATTGCTTTTATTATTTTTAAGTGTTTGGTAGAGTTAACGATTGGATCCATATGAGGCTGAAATTTTCTTTGTGGAGAAGGTTTTAACTAAAAACTCAATTTCTTTAATAGATAATATGGATTTTTGTGTTATCTACTTTTTCTGGAGAGCCCTTCATAGTTTGCAAATTTTAAGAAATTTGTCCATTTCTACTAAGTTCTTGAATAAAGTGATTTCTAATATTCTCTGCTTTTTATTATTATTTAAATTTTTTTCAATGTTTATTTTTGAGAGACAGAGAGAGATAGAGCTTGAGTAGGGAAGGGGCAGAGAGGCAGAGAGACAGCTGCCAGCTGTCAGCATAGAGCCCCACATGGGGCTTAAACCCATGAACCGTGATACCATGACCTGAGCCAAAGTCAGACACTTACCCGACTGAGCCACCAGGCACTCCCTCTGATTATTATTCTAGTATCTGAGAAATATGTAGTGATGCCACTTCTCTCATCCCTGATACTGGTATATTTACTTATACTGAGTTACAGGCACAGAGTCTAAACTTTAGATAGTTGATTGTGTACTTACATGTTACTCCAGCAGTTTATTTTTTGGGTGTGAACATGACCCAAAAAGAGCTTATTAAAACTCTAGCTTTTATATATTCTGATACCTAAAAATGAAAAATAGAATTAATTTAAAAAGTAATACTAAAGGGTGCTCTTTTCCATTCTTCACAGATAATAGGCTAGTAAAGGGTTGGCATGGAGGCCAGGACATCTTAAGATTTCTTTCAGAACTCAGATGGACACTCTCAATATGTTAACGGAAGGTGTTTTCTAGCTTGGTTGACAACATAATTCACCCCAATAACTATGTTTCTGTATACAAAAGTTTTATGCATAGTAATTTTGGGGGCTATACTTTATAAAAATATTGTCCTGTCATAAGCCCCTATCAACTGTGATTGCTAGGAAAATTAACAGAGGCAGTAGCAGTCAGTCCTATAGTAACAACTTACCATTTAGAGCACAGTATAAATAAGAGATGAAAATCCACACAAAAATCTCACTTGTTAATCATTTAGAAATGTTTATCATTTTAGGGTTCTTATATTTACAATATAACTGACCTAAAAAGTAAGAGGGTGATAAGTCAATGTTACAGAGTGAACTGTTCTTAATGAGATTCATGTAAGAAAAAGTAAGAAAGGGGTCGAGGACTGTGCAAAACAATGCATTTGGCACAGACAGAACCTGAATATAACCACCCTCCCTAATTAGGCTGCCAGTCTCTTCCATGGTGTTCTGCTGCCTTGAATTTGGACTTGCCAAGATTCTTTTTTGATGAGAAATCTCAGACAATTTGTTTGTATCTAGGTTCCAACTCTTTATTCCTGCTGACAATCAGAACTCTTTAAGGGAAACCTAGAAATGCCAAATGGCCACAGGACTGGCTGCACTGAACCTCACCGTCTGATGAGATTACTCTCCATTTGGAGCTGGGTCATTAGAAACAGCCTTGAGGAACCAGATAGAGACAAATGGTCCTCATTAAAAATTATCAACTCTGAGTGAAAATACTAGTAGTTTGTATTGAATTCATCACATTAGCTGCAACCTATTTTTTTTTTAACTTCAGTAAAGACATTGGTATTTCCTAAGGCAGAAACTTGCTGAATGGAAAGATGGTCATGAACCTCATTTAGTCTTTGATTCTCTTCAAGGAAGGTATAAGAAACATCCAGTTTTGTTTTATTTTGTTTTGTTTTGCCTTCTAAAAAAAATCTCTTGTGGAGGCTGCTTCAGTGAATTCCGAAGCCACCGTCAGCTCTTTTTAGACTGATTTCCTAAGCCTAATGATTGATTATCTTTTGATTTGACTCTGATTTGGTCAGGGTCTTCCTGGCAGGCAACTTCTTACTTGTGAAAACTGATACAATATACATTTTGTTTGGAGAAGGTAATTTCCAGCTGTTTGCTCATTGTTTAATGAGAGGACTCACGAGGGTCACCCTTCTGTATTACAGCAGGGAGGTGCCACATGTACAAACTAATCAGGAGAATTGTTTCTAATCTGAGGGTTCGAGAGGCTTGATTGTTCACTCTGTATGAGAAAGTGATAGCTGTAACAGATTTGTGATGGGTAACCATTTTCTCATTTATATAGAGAAAGAAGAATTGATTGGGAAGTACCTTATAACATCCCTTAAAGTAATTTTTTTAGGTAAGATAAATGTAATGTAAGTTTTATTTTGCTGATGAGGATAGTGATATCAGATAAGAGTTTATGTTGCCAGTTGAACAAATATTTGGTTACAGTGTGTAAATAGAGGGGTTTGGGGGGCTACTTTAACAGATGTAAAATGAATACTGTTTTTTTCCCCTGGAAGCTAAAACAGAAATATGTGGGATAAAACTTGTAGGTACTAATTTCTTCATACATTAGACATTTATTTTCATAGGTTTAGAAAATTTAAGCCATTTTATGGCAGTATTTGGTTTGATTACCTTGAGAATCCTCCTTTTTGCTTTTTAACTAGAAAAGACCATATCATTATGGAATCCATTCTCTCATTTGAAAGGTGAGAAAGATCTATTCACTTAGTATAAAATAACTAAATTTTATCACATTTTGAATGAGAGTGTAGGTGTGTATTTGGTATACCTTTCTTAGCATAACTGTGTAAATTGTTTAGTTCAGATAATATATTTACCCTAAATTATGTTAAAATTAATACATAATGTTTTAATATCATCAGTATAATATCATCAAGAAGAGCTCTAGTTAAAGGAGTCTGACTCAGAGTTTATACAGTCACTACATGATACTGACTACTTATTATTGCAGTTCAAAGGCATATGATATTCTTTTGAGAAAAATGTAACTTACCATTTTATCATTCAGGAAATACTGACTGAGCGTCTACTACTGAGGACATACTGTTACAACTTCTGAGAATACAGAACTAAAGTGGATAAAGTTCTGTGCTCATGTAGTTTACTTTTTAGCATGGGAGAGTTATGCATAACAATTACAAAGAAAACTATTTTCTTTGACTATGAAGGACAACTCTAAGATTGTACCAAGATCTTCAAACCCTGGTGCTTAAACGATTTTGTGTTTTCTATTTGACAGTATATAGGACCTGCCTCTGTGATTACATAACGTAGGATTGTTACTCACTTGCCAGGAGATACTCTCTATCCATTTTAGTAAGCCACCATATTGTGAGCTACCTGTAGAGAAAGCCACATGACCAGGAACTAAAGGTAGCCTTTGCCCAACAGCTAACAAGAAGCTGGGCCCTCAGTCCAATAGTCTTCAAGGAAGTGAATTCTTCCAATAACTACATAAACTTGGCGATGGATCCTCTCCTGGTCAGTCCTCAAATGAGAGAAAGCCCTCAACTGCAGTCTTGTAGAATATCCAGCTATGCCATGTCCAAGACTTATGACCAATAAAAATTTTAAGATAATAAATATGCATTATTTGCCACTAAATTTGAGAGATAATTGGTTCAGGAATGATAAGTTAAACATTATCTCTTTTCAAATAAAGTGTACATTGTATCATTTTATATATTAAATCATGTATTTGTCTTTTGATAAACATTATCTGCAGTGTCAGATACTATACTGGTGATTGATATATTAAATTATCATCAAAGAATGACATTTCTTTTACTATGAATTACTATTCAATTACTACTATTCAATTACTATGAATTGAAATCTAAACAGCTATTTTGAAAAATGAGTTACAAATGAAATGTAATTATGTAAAGTTTTAAGTTAAATTCAATAGTGTTGGGGCGCCTGGGTGGCGCAGTCGGTTAAGCGTCCGACTTCAGCCAGGTCACGATCTCACGGTCCGAGAGTTCGAGCCCCGCATCAGGCTCTGGGCTGATGGCCTGGAGCCTGTTTCCGATTCTGTGTCTCCCTCTCTCTCTGCCCCTCCCCCGTTCATGCTCTGTCTCTCTCTGTCCCAAAAATAAATAAACGTTGAAAAAAAAATTAAAAAAAAAATTCAATAGTGTTAGATATTTAGCAAATTAAATCGAATTATGTTAATCAAATTAGATATTTATTCACAAAATAAAGTTCTTTGATACTTCTCAAATATGTTCTAATAATTGTAACATATACTGAGCTCAGCACAGTAATTTATAAAATGTAGAACTTACGGTTCTCTTCCACATTTCTCTGTTAAGATAAATAAACTTTTTTTTAATGTTTATTTATTTTTGAGAGAGAGAGAGAGAGAGAGAGAGAGAGAGAGAGAGTCAGAGTATGAGTGGAGGAGGGGCAGAGAAAGGAGGAGACAGAATCTGGAGCAGGCTTCAAGCACTGAGCTGTCAGCACAGAGCTCAAAGTGAGGCTCGACCTCAGGAACAATGAGATCGTGACCTAAGTTGAAGTCAGATGCTTAACTGACTCAGCCACCCAGGTGCCTCATCTCATTAGATAAATAACATTTGAAACTGCATTCTCTGATAGCCTTTGGAATTTCTGTGGTAAAATTTACATTTTTTTTACACTTATTCTTGCCAACTTATATTTTACTAAGAAAGGGTCATAATTACAACTTAAGATTGTTGACACCCATTGTCTATTTGATGTTTTAATTCAGTGTTATTCAGTTGGTTTACCATTTACAATAGACCCTCAAAGGCTGTAGTTAAATGCCTTGTCTCTACCCTTCACTGATAAAATAGTGAGTAAATTACTTAATACTAGAGAATTGACCCTCCAGGATCTTGATAATCAACACAAATAAAAGAAAAAAAATCGGTAAATTAAATTTGATATAAGCATACTATTTTAAAAATATCTTTAAAATATTTAAATAAATTCCTCTGTTAAAGTTTAAAAAATTAACTCTGTTCAAAACAAAAACAAACTATGTTCTCTTCATTCCCCCATCCTGATGTTAAAGAAATAGTCCTATCCCACTGAATCTCATTCAGGCTGAGAGATTGAGAGCCAGAGTGAGAGAGAGAAAAGAATGCCTTCTTGCCTAAAAAGTCAATAAGGACCATATAATTGATAATATTAAAACTCAGCAGTTTTTTAAGTAGCTAATTAACAGTTATTAGAGGAGCTAAATTACCAGTTATTAGGGACACATAGTGAAGTATGGAATCCATTTTTTTCTTATTGTCAGTTATAAGTATACGTAATTTAAAAGGAAGAAGAATAATTAAAAGAGATAATGTTCTATATGATGACATTAAGCCTTACCACTCTACGTGTGACTAGCAGACTAGTCATAGGGGGATTGCTTGAAAGCTTTTTTAAAACTACAGAGTCATAGGCCCCAGCTCATATTTTAAAAACTACAATCTGTTTTTTAACAACATCTCCAAGGAACTAGTATATAAACTATAGTTTTAGGAACACTGACATAAATTAATAACTACCAAGAGATATGGCAATAAGAAAGATATTTCTTACCTTTCATAAGTTTCACTTGTACTATCACTGAAAAATGTTTTTTGTCCTTAAGACCCATATCTGTATCTACATCTATGTATTTATATGGCGGGAGAGGAGACAGGAATGGAATGGAGTGTGCCTGAAATGAGATGAGCTTAGCATAGTTATGCAGAAGAAAAAAGTAGGCCTCTTAGCCAGGATCATAGTCTTAAAGACAACCCAGTGGGTTTGGGAACTGGTACATTCATGAATCAATGAAGTGGCTTCAATTCTTTTGATTCTGGTAATTTCAGGTGCTATATTCAGGTCACATAAAATTAGTCAAAGTTTAAGGCAAAATGGTAAATGGTGAGTACTAATAAGGACAGGGATAAATTATAATAGAAGACTTTCAGAATGGCAGTGCAAGTAGATACGTAGAACTGCTCTCTGTTAAAACAAGCATAATTAGAGAAGATAATATTTTTTTAAATGCAGTCATTCAAAGGCTTTTGAAATTGTCATAAGGGCATACAGAAAAGAAAGACATATTTATTCAAGAAAATCTGCTAAAACTTCATAAGAATGGAGAGAATCTGTGACATTTCAAACAAGATCCACTGTTTCTGTCCTCCTCTTAACTCAGCATGATGCAAACTCTAGGCAGGTGCATCAAGAATACAGGATGTTCCCCTTGTTCCCAGTCAAGGCCCATGGCTTCTTCCTTGTAATGGAAAAGCGGCCAGCAGTTTCCATCACTGTAACTACAGTGGCAGAAACTAAATTCCTGGTGAGTATAGCCAGGTCAGGGATTGTCTTCTGCACAGTCCCACTCATATTGCAGAGGCTCTATGTCAGGTTCAGAACACTTAGAACACGGAGGCCCTGATTGCATTTGTGCAAACTTGTTCAAAGTGCAGAGGCCCAACATTGGAAACTGCAAACCAAAAAATGTGGGACATTATTGGGGTGCCTGGGTGGCACAGTCAGTTAAGCATCCAATTCTTGATTTCGGTTCAGATCATGATCTCATGATTTGTGAGTTTGAGCCTTGCATCATGCTGTGCACTGCTGTGCACTGATGGTGCAGAGCGAGCTTGAAATTCTGTCTCCTTCCTGCCTCTCCCCCACTTGTGCACACTCATGCTCTCTCTCTCCCTCTCAAAATAAATAAACTCAAAACAATTTTTTTTAATGTGGGACATCATAAAGCTCACCAACATATGTATAATGGGAGAACTGGAAAGAGAAGAGAGAGAGAAATGAGCAGAAAATAATATTAGAAAAATGAATACCTGAAAACTTACCAAATTTGATTCAAAACATGAATCTACACTAACAAAAAATATTAATATAAACTCCAGGTGGGAGAAACATGAAGAGACCCACATCCAGATACATCATACTCAAAATGCTAAAGGCCAAAGTTTTTGTTTCTTACAAAGGAACATTCAATAAGATTTAACAGTTGACTACTCATCAGTAGTCATGGAGGCAAGAAATCAATAGGATGACACGTTCACAATGCTGAGGGAAAAAGAAAAAAAAATCAAACAAGAATGCTATATCCAGAACAACTTCATAAAATGAAGGTAAAATAAAGCCAATCCTATATAAACACAAACAGAGAGAATGTGCTGCTAGTGAACCTGCCTTAGAAGAAATACCAAAGGAAATTCTTTAGGCTGAAACAAGTGACCGCATACAGTAATTTGAATTCACAGGAAAAAGCCAAAAGCACCAGTATAGGTAATTGTGTGGTTATAAATTAGTGTTTAGATGAGTATTTATTTTCTTTGCTTCCTTTAAGTAATTTAAAAATCAATTGAATTTTTAAAAGTATATAATTGTGTTACTAAGCCTCTAACATATAAAAATGTAATATATTTGCTAACAACAGCCCAGAGGATGTGGGCAGGAGAAAGGCTGTGAGGAAGTGACATCAGATGGTAACTTGAATCCACAGGAACAAATAAAGAGGACCTGAAACAGTAAATAAAAAGATTATAACAAACATTATAAATATATACTTGCTCTTCTTTCTACCCCCAATTGCTTTAAAAGGCATACAATTATATAAGGTAAAATTGTAACACTGTATCATTTGATTTATATAAAGACGTGTAAGAAAAATATCACAAAAAGCAGAAATGGAATAGAGCTATGTAGGAATAATGTTTATATATCTTACTCAAATCAAATTAATACAAATTAGAAATGGATTCTGACCACTTAAGATGTATATGGGAAACACTAGGGCAACTACTGAACAAATGATTTTAAAAAAATACTGAAAAAAATCATTAAAGGAATTAAATGTTACACTAGAAAATATTTACTTGCACTAAAGAATTAGTAAAACAGGAAAGGAGGAACAAGAAAGACATGACCATATAGAAAGCAAAGTGAAAAATAGCAGACATAAGTAGATTCAAATATATCAGTAATACCATTAACTGAGAATGCGTTAAGATACAACCAAGGACACAGGTTATTAGACTGGATTTAAAAAAAAAAAGTATCTGGCTCTATGCAGTCTACCCTAATGATACCATCTAATATCATTTGTGTGGTCTAAGATACAGAAAGGATAAACTTAAGCCATTATGTAATCAATCAATTTGTTGGGGTAAAGAATGTGATCTAATCTTGAGAAAGCATTTCAAGCAGGAGCAAGAGTTGCATGCAACTAATGTCATTACCTCCTTTAATTTTAATGCCCTCCTCTCTGCAGTGCAACAAGTTTTATATTTTCTTGTGTGTACTATGGAAACATTGTTTTGAGAGCTTGTAAGAGAATGCAAAACATTGGCTCCCATTTTGAGAAATTCATTTTCATAAGATCTGACATGGGCCTCAGTAATTCAATTTTTATGACATATCATTTATGCATATTCTATTGGTCACTAAGACCATCCTGGTAAACTACATGAGGGATCTACATAATGGTGTGAATAGTATCAGGAGGCAGTTGTAATTGGCAACAATCTTAGAAGTTACATACCGTAATCTCTTTTCTTCCCACTTCAGTTGTTCCTTCTCTATCTTGCAAGACTATTGGTTTTTTTTTTTTTTGTACTTTTCTTATCCCCCCTCAGCATAAAAGCAATTTCTAATATCATTCATTTCAGGGACAAACAAATCCTAATATCAAATACCCATCAATAGAATACATTATTTCTCTACTGCCTGTTTTAACTACATTGAATAACTAGTTGCTGTCGCAAATCAGTTGACAACTTAGGTTGGCTTCATTTCTTTACATCCTGTTTTTTACCAACTCACTCAAATCAGTCATCCATCTTCATGTTTTTATGGAAACATGGATTTTGAAAACTTATCATTTTTATGATGCCAAGTTCAATAGATATTTTTTAAAATGTGGTCTTCATCTTACTATATTGTCAGCAGCATTCAAGGCAGGAGACCACTCTTTCCCTCTTTAAAAGATCTTCTCTCTTGCCTCACATGATTTTCTTTCTAGTCTACGATTACTTCTTTCTGCCTCACTTGCTGACTGTAATGTGTATCCACAAACTCAACATTTTGGAGTTTTTCATAACTTGATTCTATTCAGATTTTTATCCTCTGTCTCTACAAATTCCTCCTAGGGAACTCCATCCATTTAAATGTATTTAAATACTATGCAGATACTATGCCGGTGATTCAAATTTTATATCTACCTCTTTGACCTCAATTCTAAGCTATGTTCTCAATATGTACAGTTTCCTTTTGACAACTCTATAGGAAGAGGCCAGTAGTATTTCAATATTTTTGTAATCAGTATCTCTTTATTTTCTGTTGCTAACTTGTTCTTCTCTCAGACTTTCCTGCATTAGTAAATGATAGTAGGCTTTATTCAGTGGCCCAATCTGTGCATTAAATAACTGCTATTTAAGCCAGTCTGTCATCAAATCTTCATAACTCTAGATCTAAAATACATCTGAACTACATTCATTTATTTTAACTTCCAATGACACCCCTTTAGTTCATATGATTATTACTATAGAAGAGTATTTTATTATGTGATCTCCTTTATCTAGCAACCAGGGTAAGTTTAATGTGTATATATATATAATATATTTATTTTAATATAATATATAAATATATAAATATATAATATATAAATATATTATATATTTATATTAATATAATATATAAATATATAAATATATAAATAAATATATATAAATATATAAATATATAAATAAATATATATATAATATATATTTATATATACATATAATAAATATATATTTAATATATTTATATATAAATATATATATTTAATATATATATTAACACACATATAGTAACATGGTAGCGTGATATATATATCATGTTACTTTCAGCTTAAAATCTTCAGTACATTCCCTTTGTTTTGTGTAAGAGTTACTATGTTAATTTTTCCTGTGGCTGAAAAATTCATGCATTATCTGGCCTCTGTCCACTGTCTAATATCATCTACTTCTACTCTTTTTGGCTCATTACGATTTAGCCATACTGCTCTTATCTATCTCAGTTTCTTAAACACAACAAATCCCTTTCTCTTTGTGGTTTTCACATTGGTTGTTTAAATCTGCATGAAGAGCTTTCAATGTTAGACTCTTAGGGTAAGAGAAAGAGAATCAATAAGATAATTAGTAAAACTATTATAATTATAACACATACGTCTTAAATAGTTCAGTTCCTATGAAAGAAGTATTAAAATTCTCAGCCTATGTGGGCAAAGGGAGACTTTCCCTGCCTGGTTAAAGTAATAGAAAATTTCTTGATCTAGTATATTTAAAATAGAACTACATATAGAGGATAGGGGGATAAATAGGAAATTCAAAACACTAGAGAGTAGGAGGGATGGTTGGAGATAACAAGGAATTGGAATAAGTCCCATATGCCTTCTGAGTCTTTCTTCTGGACCCACAGATTCTCTTCCTTTATTTTTTCTTTGTGTCTAGATCATTCTTTTATCCTACTGTTTGACTTTGTTTCTCTGTGTTCATGATGAAAGAAAGCTGCCTCGCATTGTGCAAATCCTTAGATCAAGTAATTGTCAAAGATTAAGTTGATTTCTAATTCTCACACACTTGGAGGATGAAATAACTGAGAACCACAGTAAGGATGAACAGTAAGGATCAATCAGCTCAGATGGGTAGAATTACATATAAAAACAGCATTGGAGCCAAAGTTCTCCTTCCAGGGGGAGTCCTTATTGAAGGAGTGCCATGTGTTGGTCACATATATCAAAAAAGAACTTCTTATAAACTTCTCCAAATATGGTTGAAATATGCTTTCTAGCTTTATATACCACCACTTCCTTCCTAGCTCTACAATTATGTAATCAAGTTTCTCCTGCAGAAGACCACTTATTGGTAAATAGTATACTTGAAAAATTTTGCATCTAAGACTGTCAGTGTTAAGCTACTTAAGAACACCTGGGCTTTAAATGGAAGGGTATTTTGTACAAAAAAACTGATATGCAGAGCATAATTCTGCATTAATAAAAGCTCTGCTCCAACATCTATGACGTGTTTCTTCATTTGTAGGCTTGTTGTATATTAAGTTCTCAAGAGACTTACTTCACATTTTCCCTGTGATTATTGTTCTTGTTGAGTATCTTATACCTGCCAAAAATCCAATCCTGCTTCTAATTTACAAAATAGTTTTGAAAATTTTCTCATGCTTTCTAAATTTATCTCTGTTTTAGGGACTTTCCTGTGTCTTTGCATGGACAGTTCACAGACTTGCCTGGCCATATGATAAAGATAAGACCCTCAACATACTCTGTACAAGGCAGATAGGCATACCTTGTACTCTGTACTTTAATTCATTCTGACATCTCTGCTTGGACTTTACTACCCTTTTTATACCTATCAAAAAACCTTCTTTAAAACTCAAATTAAAAGTTACTACCTCAGCAACATCTTTTGAAAACTTGATAGTAAAAATAATTGCTACCTTTCTGTAATCTCACATTTTTTATATTAAACTTATATCAGAGGTTTTCTTCACAGATAGTCTGGGATTTTGGATAAATGTGTACTAGTCTTGTCTCTTCCACATGACTATTTCCCTGTGAGCAGGATTTTTTTTCTTTTTTTTGTAACCACCTTTTCTTGTAACTACCTAACATAATATAGTGTCTATCACAAGGCAGGCATTTAGCCAATATTTGGGAGTGAATTAGTTACTTCAGGTTTCATTTTTCTTACTTTAATTTGAAGCATAAAAATAAAGGAGCTGTGTTAAAAAACTGCAGTCATGTAGATTTGGAAACAGTAATAAAGAACCTTATTAGTATGAGAGAACAATTTTACATATTGAAAAATTGGAATATTCTTAGAGAAAACACTTGAACTTCATTTTTTTTTAAGTAAGGTGACCACATACTAAAAATTATAGTGTACTTCATTTACTAGATACTTGACAAAGGGTAGCCAAGTAATAGCTTTGCACATACCAAGAAATCATAGGTTACACTATAAAAACCATCATGGCTTTAGGAGAACAAATTGTGAAAAAAAATTCTAAGTTTTATCAATGACAGAATGACAGGTTTTGTGGATAGGAGGAATCACGAAATGTGATATATTTTGACTTCAATAAAGCTTTTGATTTTTTTCTCTATGATATATGTATTTTGAAGGTAGAAATGTGGCTTCAGTAATTATCCTATCATGATGGAAGATTGCAGGAATGACAGATAGTCTTTCTTAGTCCAATTCTGAATTAAGTGAGTAATGTCTAGTACCCATCAGATTGTGACCTCAGGCTAATGACCTCAGGTCAGCACCTCAGTATTCTATAATCACTAGATGTTCTAAATATGTGTGCACAACAGTAATAAGAATAAGTTTTAAAACTATAATTTATGGAACAGTATGCACAGCCAATATACCTACATTATCTCATTTCTCTTACACAGTAACCTTGAAAGATTGGTATTATTATCTCAATAGTTGTAAGAGAAAACCCTGAAGTTTTTCTGGTTTCCCAAAACAAGGCTCTGATTCAAATTCCAGTCTGTCTGATTCAGAAACCAATGATTTTAGCCAGTATGCCTTTATCATCTTGTAAAAGCAAATGAAATCATATAAGAGAGTGTTTTTCATTTTTGTTTCATTTGTAGCATCAGCTTCTCATAATTCTAAATGCTTGTCAATGCTATTGTTCTTTTATTTGTATTAGTTTTCTCATTACTTTAAGAAAAGGGATGGACATAGGGACAAAGCACACATCTTGCATGAATCTCTCCCACATACTTCCTTGAATAAAGCACATCAATTGGGAGAGTTAAAAAAAAATCATGGAATGAATGACATTTGTGGTGGATCTGTATTGTATCAATTTAAGTTTAAATTTTGTTTGCCAGAATGTCTTTCTTTGTGGAGTCCAGGGAAAGGTTGGAAGACAGAGGTGAAGTGGCAGCTATATTCTTGTTCTACTCTTCAGGTTTGAGCAGAGCTTGAGGTGCTGTTCTCCCTCAGGGTGTGGGTTACTTACCTGCTTTCTCACTTTGTTAGGCGGGGCAGGAGCAGGGCTTGAAGCAACCACCTCAGCCCCTGCCATTCTACTGGACCAGGTGTGCACCTAGCTCCATGAGGAAAGCAGCCAGGTTCTCCTAAAAGACATTTGCAACCATCTAGGCTGGGAGCTTGGAGTTAATGAGAAACCAACAAAGATTCCATTCATCCTCCAAGAACCAATTTATCCTTCCCTTCCCAACCACCTATCTGCTTACTTCAGGCCTCCAAGAACACAAAAGAAATGATCACAGATTGTTAAACCACCCCAATTGTCCGAAGCAAATTTGTATAGTAAGTGCCTTGTTATATATAACTTTCATGGGTCCACTTCTCTGATTGAACCATGACTGATACTGCATCTTTAACAAAATTCGGTGATAGGAAATTCTCACAAATTCCATGACATGATCAGGAGTAGCCAGCTTCCCGACTGTGGGATTGACACATGAGAGGCTGATTGATATATGGCCTCAGCTGCCAATGTAAAATGTTTAAAAAATATAATACCTGATAATAGATGTAGGAAAAATGTTAGAGTAAGAAAAATGCCAATTTTGCAACCCTTAATGAAATCATTGATTCCAGTAAATAAAAATAAATAAAAATTAGGGACGCCTGAGTGGCTCAGTCAGGTGAGCCTCTGACTCTTGATTTCAGCTCAGGTCATGATCCCAGGGATCGAGCCCCATGTTGGATTCCATGCCCAGCATGGAGCCTGCCTAAGATTCTCTCTCTCTCTCTCTCTCTCTCTCTCTCTCTCTCTCTCTCTCAATCTCTGTACCCCTCTCTCCCACTCACTCTCTATCCTCTAAAGTAAAATACAAAAAAATGAAATGAAATATTAAGGGGAGAAGTATGGTAAGGAAAATGGGAGCTCACTGTCTTCACCTAAACCTGCAGATTACTCTTCAGTTATTGGGAGGGAAAGTCAGATATATATGCTCCCCAATATGAGGTAATGTGCATTCACACTAGCTATGATCTGTTCTTGCACACAATGTTAAACCTGGATCAATCAAATAAAACCTTTAAACAAAAATCTAGCTTACAAGAAATATGGGAAATGGAAGAATATGTAAAATAGCATCATGAGGGGAAAAAAGTCCACAATGCAAGACCTTATCTGGGATAATTGACACAATTTCCTCAACAAGTCAATGTCACAGAGAAAAAAACACTTAAGGAATATAATAATCAAAAGTATTGTATGCACCTCATTTGGAACCTGATTTGAATAAACACATATAAAAGAATACCAGATTCGAGACTACTAGGGAAATTTTAATATGTAATGGATAGGGAGAGATTATTGTTAATTTTTAGGTATAATTTTATCACTATGGTTACGCAAAGAACTCTTTAAAAATGCATAATGAGGTATGTAAAGTGGAAAACATGAGGTCTAGGACTAGGATTTTTTTTTAATGTTTATTTATTTTTGAGAGAGAGAGTGAGAGCAGGGGAGGGGTAGAGAGAGAGAGAGAGACCAGAATTTGAAGCAGGCTCCAGGCTCCAGGCTCTGGGCTGTCAGCACAGAGCCTGACATGGGGCTTGAATCCATGAACTGTGAGATTACGACCTGAGCAGAAGTTGAACACTTAACCGACTGAGTCACCCAGGCACCTCTAGGATTAGGATTTTCTTAATGTACCTGGTCAACAACAATAGCAAAAGCTAGATGAAGTAGGTTTAAAACTTGAGAGTTATTGAATCTGGATTATAGATATGGAGATTCATTACCCCATTCTCTTTACTTTTGTTCTACATATAAAAATGTTTATAATAAAAGTTCAAAAACATCAAAAATGCTGTATATTAGCTTCAACCCCCAAAATGAAGAGAAAGTAGGGGGTTATCCTGATTTAATTTAATTAATAGAATTTATCAGGGTTAGAAGAAGGATAAGAAGAGGATGGATAAGCCTCAAATAAGCATGGGTTGGATTGTAGACTATAAAAAATAATTTAGATTTCCATTTATTCAAAAAGTAAGGGAACAAAGTTTTTTTTAGGTATAACTGCAGGAATTTGGAAAATTATTTTAGTCGATAAAGTAGAATTTTAATTCACATTCTTTTAAATTCTCTGTACTAAGGGTAATAATGTTCAAATGCATTTAAAAGTATATTTACATTCCTAAGTTACAAGTATTGCAAGTAAAGAATTTACAAAATTAATATATACACAAATATGCATGTGAATATATGCAATATACATATACATAATGCACATATGATATATAATATACATATATACATTATATATACATAATACGCGTATGTATACTATATACGACCTACACATATATACATTATATGTATGTGTGTATATATGTAAGTGATAATATACACAAAAATGTATACACACACATATATATGGAATATTACCCAATTAAATAATAAGATAATTTTCTCATCTCTATAATATACTGAGATATTATACAAGTAAGCCTCAGTTCTTCTACCAACTGATGGAAGGGCTAAACTATACTTGCAAAAAATCTGAGGTTTATGCAAAAGAGGAACTGTGTTTTTTGTGTTGTTGTTTGTTTGCTAATTTAGTATGGCACTCTCTGTGGTTACTCTTCTAGATACATAATTCCGCTAGGTTTTTTGATGAATACAACAATTTTTAATATATGTTGGTATAAGAAACAGAAACAAGATGTGAAGAAAAAAAAAGATGTGAATTGTGCAGCTCTGAGTAGATCACTGCTGCAATCCTGTGTCATACCCATGACATGGAGAGAGATCATAAAAGAGTGGAACAGAAGTGAATCAAGCCAGGGGCACCTGGGTGGCTCAGCCAGTTAAGCGTCCGACTTCAGTTCAGGTCATGATCTCACTGCTTGTGGGTTCAAGCCCCACGTCAGGCTCTGTGCTGACAGCTTGGAACCTGGAGCCTGCTTCTGATTCTGTGTCTCCTTCTCTCTCTCTGTCTCTCAAAAATAAATAAATGTAAAAAAAATTTGAGAAGTGAATCAAGCCAAGTGTTTTCAAAATATCTTTGAAAATACTTCCTGGAGGGGGAAAAATTGTATGACAAATGTTTTACATCTGTGCCCCAGCTATTCAGAATCTATCAACAGTATTATAAGCACTTATTAGATTTGATATAGTGTAAGGAAACAGTCATGCTTCATATTTTAATCTAGAGTTGCTTTAATGATGATAAAACCCTCCATATACAAAATTAGTATATCTGCTTGTAGTAGGCAGCATACAAAATGGTCCCCAATGAATAGTGGCTGCTACTATACATGCCCTAGTATAGTCCTCGCCTGTTCATGTGGTCTGGACCTATTAACTCATTTCTAATAAATAGAATATGACAAAAGTGATGTGATGTCACTTCTGAGATAAGGTTACTAAAGGACTGCGGGCTTCAGTCTTGGGTGCTCTCTTTTGCTTTCTTGTTTGCTATCTCTAAATGAAACAAGCTATCAAGTGGTGAATGCCCCATGGAGGACATGCAAATGGGGGAAATTTTGGGCAATAATCACAGAAGAACTAGGACCTTCAGTGTACAAACCCATGAGTTCCTGAATATTGTCAATAGCCATGTGAATTAGCTTACAATTTAATCTTCTCCATTTGAGCCTTTAAATAAAACCACAGTCTCACCTGACACCTTGATTGCCGCCTTGTGAGAGACCTTAAGCCAGTCATAGAGCTAAGCGAGACCCAGGTTCATAACTACAAAATGTGTGATATTATAAATAATTGTTTTTCTACTCTACGAAATTTGGCGTAATTTGTGAAACAGCTTTATGTTAGTAATACATCGTTGTTCCTAAACACACATTGACCAGTGTAGAGAAGTTATTACATTTTAATTGGCAACCATTAATTTTCAGTCCTCTAATTTATATTCCAATCTCAAGGTTGGAGGGAACCTAGAATGTCATGCAGCCAACTTATTTCCAAGTTACCTGACATAAAATTCTTGAAGCTTTAAAACATATTTGCACATGGCAAAAATCATCTAGCTTTTCACAACACTTGTTTCCCTTTTGTCCTAGGGACACAGCTCCAGCTGGACTCTTATTTTCTACACTTCATTTTCGTTAGGTATGTTCTCATTGCCGTATAGTTGAATTCTGACATTTGATTGATTGTTGTCAGAGTGAGTTTTGCTCTTTCCAAGTAAACACATGAACACTAAATTTCACTTACACATGATGGCTTTTCAATTATTTAAAATACTTAGGGGCGCCTGGGTGGCTCAGTTGGTTAAGTGTCTGTCTTCGGCTCAGGTCATGATCTCACAGTTCGTGAGTTTGAGCCCCGCATCAGGTTCTGTGCTGACAGCTCAAAGCCTGAAGCCTGCCTCAGATTCTGCGTCTCCCTCTCTTTCTGTCCCTTCCCTGCTCGCACTGTCTCTCAAAAAAATGAATAAATGTTAAAAAAATTTTTTTTAAATACTTAAACATTCGTGAACTTTTTTTTTTTGGTGCAATACTCTTGAATTATGTAGGTTTCCTCACATGGATTTTATTTTTGCAATTTTAAATTATTATTATATGTGCATATTCCAATATTAAAATATGATGTCCGTAAATATTTGAAAGAAGAAAAAACAATTCATATTCACTGTGTTGTCTTACCTATACACATGAGAGGAATTTCCACTTCCCTTATGCACATAATTACACAGATATTGATCTTGATTATAGTTGTATTTAGGGTTTTTGTTTTTTCCATGAAACATGGCAAACTTCTAAAAAAAAAGGTGAATAAACAACTTGTCTTTTTTAAATATATTATCATTTTCTCTCTATTCTGAATTTTACCAATTAGATGTTTGTATTGAAGTGAAATTCTTTGTTTATTCTCCTAAAATGTATTTTCTTTGATGCAATTCATTGTCATAGGCCTTCTTGAATAGCAATAGTTTTATTCAATCAATTAATCCCTACCCATTTTCTGTCATACAATAAGAAAAGCAGTTTTCCAACATCATCATCAAAATCATGATCATGCTGTTTAATAAGACAGGACTAAGGGCAGATATCTGAGACTTGCCAGTAGAGAAAACAGTATAGTTTGACGATAATTTTTGAGAAACACTAGGGAATAAAATTCCAAAATTAACAGTGCAAAAAATGATAATATTATCAAAATGCAAGTCAACATAAATTAACAAAAAAAACCTGACTTTCAACGTGAATCAGAATTATTACTAGTTTTATTAGAAAAGTATTTCCTCTTTATAACATGAATCTGATTTTCTATCATGAATTCCAGTTTGAAAGACAAAACAATCCCCCTGAATTCTGCAGCACTTAAATAATTTAAATTAACTTTAAATTGTGCTTTACTTTACAAGCCCAGAATCACAACCACAACCTTACTGGAAAGCTTATAAAATTTTGAAATGCTCCAATAATTTTAATTCTTATAGAAGCTTGGTACCTTCCAAATTAAAGTGCTAATAAAAAAATTAGCACTGAAATTTAAATCTCCATGAGCAATGCAGAATGATTTAAAATTATTGAAGCCTTTCAATTTTTTATGAGCTTTCTATGTGGAAGTGAATCAGGCAGCTTCTTTAGTTGCAAAGTATTCACTTAAAAACATACAAACAACATTGTCAGAACGGAGCAATTTCCTGGAGCAAATATCTGTTCGGTTTGTCAAATATGATACGAAAAAAAAACAACAATAAAGATTTAAAGATATTATTTATAATAATATATATATATATATTATTGGCCCCTTCAGAGTCCAGTTACTCCCATCCAACTAATTATCTGAAGTTCCTCTGATATCCGGTGCTATACTTCAGAGCGATAAAGATGGGAAACAAGAATCAAAGGCTTCCAGGGGCGCCTGGGTGGCTCAGTTGGTTAAGTGTCAGACTTCATCTCAGGTCGCGATCTAGCGGTTTGTGAGTTCAAGCCCTGCGTCGGGCTTTGTGCTGAGGGCTCAGAGCCTGGAGCCTGCTTCAGGTTCTGTGTCTCCCTCTCTCTACCCCTCCCCAGCTTGCACTCTGCCTCTCTGACTTTCTCAAAAATAAATAAGCATTAAAAAAATTAAAAAAAAAAGAATCAAAGGTTTCCAGGAAATATATAAACTTTTGGGACATGGAAATCACTACCCTAAAACTTATTGTTTTGCCATCCATCTTGCCTGAGTCTGTGGCCCATTGGACATGCATTAAAAACCTCGAACACAACCTACGTTGAGCATATTTTGTAATGAGGGAATCTACCTAGTTTCTTCTCACTGTTAGGAAATGAGTGTCCTGTTGTCTGTGAGTGTATTGTCATTAGCACAGCTAGAACATTCTGGTTGCAGTTGTGGGGGTAGTTCTTTTGAGATGGTCTGTTTTCCCTTCTTACAAGTTCAAAGGGTATGTCTCTTTCATGAAGTCATAAAACACACCAGATAGTTAATCTCATGTATATAGGAATACACATCCTTTTTGTTTCTATTGGCAAATTGGACTCATCTTTTCTACTCCCAAGCATAGTAAAAAGCAGTGAGAGTGAAGGATAAAAGACAGCAAACAAACAAACCAGAAGTCTTCTCAGATTTATAACTACTCTTAAATGTGGACTTGTATTCCTTGTAGGAATTCCATTGTTTTGCTTCAACCCCTTGACATCTTTTCCTATAGAAATAATAAGGAATAGTTTTTAAAACTTCAGTACCTGAGACTTCTTATAATTACGCCTTGTAAAGTTTTAACTAAAACACTTTTTTGGTAGTAAAAAGGCTCATGACATTCAAAGTCTGTGGTTTATTTTATATATTTCCTTATGTACATTTGGTTAAAACAATACATTTGTTTCCTAGATGCATAGTTTTTTTTTAAGGTAAGCTTCAGGCTTTATTCTCTAGGAAAGAATAATTTGTCATGTTTACACTAGTACTTGAAATTTCAATGTTCCAAAAATATCTACTTAATTAAGAAGTACTGTGCTTTCCAGATAGTTCTGTTACCTACCATTCCATTTGCATTTGTTAATGGTATATGATGTAGGGGAGGGGAAGGAAATGTGTTGGTCAGTGGAAAGATTTTCAGAACTCCTGTCTGTACCTTCTCTGGTCTTATATTTTGGTGTTTTTTGGCTGTTAATCATGGTGTAACTGCTGCCATGGATGACAGCTGGCAATGATTTAACCACATCCAAACCACCAATATCTGCACTCTCCCCTCTTTCTGGTTTCTAGGAAAAATAAAGTATTCCTTTCTTTTTAAAGGAGTTTTTACAAAAAAATATTTGCCAGGATAATAGTAGCAGAAGTTACTTTATATTAATTTCCTCTTTTTTTTACCACAATTCACATTTCCAAATGCAGAAAGAATGGAAGGTTTGCGGGGAATAGCTACACCCAGAAATCCAGAAGTTTTTATGAATCTAGTGCATTCCCAAATTGTATTCTCATGGTGAATCACTCTTTCTTAACTCAACGTTATTTGCTGACTCTCCTCTTGAGCCTCCCTTAAGAAACCAGACAATTTAAATAGAGATATAATGTACACACAAGAAAAGTCATAAGACACTTTCATTTCTATGAGTTTCGATAATTATATATACCTATTTAACTGCTACCCATGATGTGGAGAACATTTTCTTCACCACAGAGATCCCCAGACAGTCATGAGATTTCATATAAATGAAATCATACAGTATGCATTCTTTGTGTCTTTTTTTGTTCACCATAATAATGGTGCCTACCTATGTAGGGGAGGAAAAAAATTCCTTCTTTCCTCCAAGATTCTTCCATCTGGGTTAGGAATTAAATTGACATGAGACAGATAAATAGTAGGAAAAAAAATGAAACTGGGACCCCAGAAATGACCAACACAGGCAGTTTTATACATTTATTCATGAGACAGCAAATTTGTCAGGAACTGACAGGATGAAGAAAACATGTTTGAGAGTATTAGCTAATAAAGTGTTCTGAGTGGAATTTGGATTCAGATATTAAGGTAGTAAAAAAGTAACAATGTTTTGTTTGTATAGCTTTCTCTGCTTTAAAGTTGCTATCTCAGATGATAAGGATGTTTTTTACTTCTCAGTACAGGGAGGGTACTTTTCATATTTCCTGCTTTGAAGGGGGTCTGAGTGTCCTTGCATCAGCTGTTTTCCAAGTGACTTCAATTCAAAATAATCAATATACCATTGTAGAACATTTTTGGGTGGCCTGCCTTGGGGTCCTATACCTGTAAATCTACTCTGATAAAGAATTTGGTAATATATGCATATCTCAGTGTCAACCACATACTAAATGTTTAAGAACTATTATTTATGTAACATTTTGTTAAATCTGGATTCATTCTGTTTCAATTTTAACAGAAGCTAAAACCAAAAAGTAGCAGTGATTTCATATTTGAAATAAAAGTGCTAGGCCAGATGTAAAATCAAGAAAGAACGTGAAAATAGCATTTTTGTGAACCTTGACTTCATATTTTGTTGCAGAAAATTAAAAAGTAGAGAATAAAAAATTGACAGTAAATTTCTGTGGGAGCAATGTACACATAGAAGAAGAAAAGGAAGAAAAGAAGGAGGAAAGGAAATGACGGAAGAAAAAATATAGAAGAGCAGAGAGCATTGTGTGAGGCAGAGTTTTGTTGTGACGGCATGCGGAAAGCTGCCTTTGGGGAGTGTACTTGCTCTGAGCAGTGATCAGAAGGACATGCTTATTGCAAACTAGGTCGGGATGTCCAAGGTAGGCATAGTGAAGTGGGGGGAAGTTTTCCAGGAGTCTACAGGGACATCTATGAATTTTAAACATTTTTTTGTGGACAGAACGAACCAACACCTGATTACGGTGTGTCTTACAAGAACTTTTCTCTCTTTCTCTCTCTTCCCTATTTTGATCCCTGAGGTCATGGGGGACAGATCTAGGTGGAGGAATAGGAAATCTACTAATCAAAACTTTCCAACTCACAGTATCCAGGTTAAGGGATAAAGAATAACCTTTGACTTCAAACAAAGTTTGAAGTTCAATCAATACAATGGATGAATTAATTTTTAAATATTAATTTCTAAAATTGAATACTTGCTTATTATTTATTTAATTATTATTTGATTACTTTTTGGTTATTATTGAGAGAAAGAGAGACAGAGAGAGAGAGGGACCAGGGGAGGGGCAGAGAGAGAGGGAGACGCAGAATCTGAAGCAGGCTCCAGGCTCTGAGCTGTCAGCACAGAGCCTGACATGGGGCTCAAACTCACAAACTGGGAGATCATGACCTGAGCCTAAGTCAGACGCTTAACCGACTGAGCCACCCAGGTACCCCTATTTGATTATTTTTAACCAAATATGAGAGGACATTTCATGTCTGAAACTAAAAGGATAACTAATGTATCCTACTTTAAATTTTATACAGGACCAGAGAAAAAATGAGTTTCATAGATTAAGTTGAAACCAGTATTGAGAGAGAGAGGTATTCTTACACTACTATTTGGATCTATTTGTTCACCCCTGTTTTCATCTAGCTATTTCTACACATCATTCAAAACACTGATCATATGTGAATTCTTTAGCCAAATTCCTCAGACTCATCTAATCTAGAATATGTGACCTTTCAGGGAACCCACAGCACCCACAGTGACAAATTCTATCCTGACACTGTCACTCTAAATTACTTACTTTTTTGTTATAGACATTGAAAACTTAAGGAGAGAAAATCTGCTTTAAATTCTGCATGCCCAAGTCCTAGAATGTTGTCTAGCCCTGAGAATATACTTGATTAGTGTTAGTCTCTTGAATAAACAAATTAAGTGAATGTATATATGTGGCACCTAATGAAGTTGTGTACATGCTTAATGTAAAGCGCTAATAATAGCTTATCTTATATTTGCAAAACACAGGTGAAATAAAAAGTTCTCGCATTGGATTTTGTTTTAGAGTAGTCATAATTAAATTATGTATTGTTTTAATATAATATTTTCTATTCAATCTCATTACTTTATTAATAACATTTTATAAGTAGTAGTAATAATAATATATGGCTATTTAAATTGTATGCTTTAAAGAAAAAGTTCTGCACAAAGTTCCTTTGAAGCCAAATTTAATTCTTCATTACTTATAATTTTTTTCCAGAGCAGAACATATGACAGTTAAGCTATGATTTCCAAGTAATTCTGAATTTCAGTTAGATAACAACTAAAACCACCAGGCATTTAAAGATAAGCATGGAATATTGAAAGGATGTGCCTTAAGGACATACCTTATCTAATTGATCTTAATGAGGTCTTGTTAGAACAACACAAGCTTCAAATCAAATTTCAGGCTTTGACTTGATCTTGGCTTTTCTTAAAGGGGTACACATGCATGCATGCATGCTTGTGTTTGTGTGTGTATCTGTGTGTGTGTGTGTAACCTTGGTAAAAAGTTCCTCAACTTTAAGGTGATTTCTGAAAACTGTTACAGCCCCATGTTCTCTCACCTACTGCTTCTATCAACTATGTTTCCCCTCTCTGCTGTGGAGCTTCCTCTCTGCTCATCCCCCATGATCCTTTCGATCTGTTATTTCTCTTTGAAATCTTCTCCTATGCGTTGGCTTCTTCTCTGTACTCTTAGTAGTCCCTTATTTCCTTCACCCATGACTACCTATGGGTGAAATAAAATTTCAAGAATGTTTTAGTATTTTGTATTATTTTATTAAAGGGCATCAATATTAAAACCCCCACCCTTCACCATTCTTTTGAACTAATCTTCTCATTAAAATTATCTTAAGATATATTAAAAAATAAAGGTTTCCTCAATCATGTGCTTGGAAACCAATCTATTGAGAATGGGGTGGGGCTTGGTAATCACCAATTTCTAACAGTTTTATGCATGATTATCTTGATTGGTCAAGGTTAGAAATCATTTCATTAGATTACACTTAAAATAGCATGTATTGAAATGTCTTGCTATCACATTTAAATGCATAACTAATTAGCATTATTGAATAGTTCTCCATTTGTCTCAGTACATGAGAGCTAACCCTCTGTTGGCAAAATAGATTCCTCTGCAGATTAAACATTATAACAGGGCAAATCAATGTCAAAAAATAAAAGAATGAACAATTCATGGGCCATATAATACCTACTGTACTCTAAAGGCTTTAATATGTCATAAATCTTAAAGTAAATGTTCATTGAGAGAATATTTTCAATTTATATATTTAAATGAAATTTTAAAGAGTTTCCATTACTAGAAATGTTCTTATCTCATATTTCATAATACCATAGACAAGACTATTCTAAATCCAACTAACAAAGCCTAAGCCAGTTAAAAATATCCATAAAACTTAACAGGAATTGGGTAATGTATTTATAGTTAATGAAGCACAAAAGGACTTAATTGAGTCTGAAAATTCTTGTATTTCATGAGTGGTTTATGGAAGTTGAGATATGAGCTGAGTGTGCATGTAAAAAAAAAGTACAGTAAAATTTTAATTGGCACATCTCCACTGAAGCAAAAATTTGCCAATTAAGTGATATGCTGATTATAGTGATAGAAATTTGATTTTACACTATATTCTTATCAACACTGGCAAAAATATTTTTGGGGTTACTATAAACACAGGGAAATTAGGTGACTGCTTGGGAGGCAAAGGTGGAAAAATATTGATCAGCTTCATATACCATGAATATATTTTATTCAGTAAGTGCAAAAATCTTTCAAAAACATCTTAAAGGCATTCCTAGGATTTGAAAACCTTTTTCTGCTTTTAGGTTATTTTCTGGTAAAGTGTAAATGAATCAGGGAAAGGAAATATCTGTAGCCATTTATCAGTAATTATTTTGCAAGGTTGACATTGAAACTATTTAACAAAAGGGGCCACCAGTCCAGGCTAAAGCTGAATATCAAAAGCTGTATCTTTTTGTACTACCTGACATCAGCTCTCACAAAGACATATAGTGGAAATGAGACATGAGTTAAACACAGTGGATTCAGAGATGCTTAAAGTAGAAAAGAGGCATGCATGTGTTCAAAGACATTTAAAAATGTTATTATTTTAATATGGAAACAAAGCTTTACATGTAAAATTACTGTTACAGTTTCCTAAAGAATTTGCAAATGCTTTTCCACGTATCAAATCTAAAAAAGGAATTGAGTCTGAAAATTCCAATTTAAAACTTTTGCCAAAGTTCCTTAGAATAAGTTGATATAAAATATTAGATATTTCTGAATTCCTGAAAATGAAATATGTAAAATTGATAAAAAGTGCTAATATAGAACATAGAAAAAAGTGTAACCCCCTAAAAAACAATTACAAAATGATCTCTGGGCGTTTCAGATCAGTAAATTTTATTTAATGATGTACAGATATTTGAGTTATATCTGCATAAATTAGTAGGATTGAACTAGTGAAAGGGCTTAATAAAAATTTGGTGTTTACTGCTTTGTTCAAAATACATCAGAGGGGGGTCTGGGTGGCTCAGTCAATTAAGCATCTTAATCTTGATCTCGGCCGAGGTCATGATGTCACAGTTCATGAGTTCGAGCCCCACATCGGCTCAGCACTGACAGGTTGCTTGGAATTCTGTGTTCCCGCCCATGGCGTGTTCTCTCTTTCTCTTTCAAAATAAATAAATAAACTTAAAAAAATGCACCAGAAATTTACTGAAATTCAGTATATGTGAGACACTACTAGGAACTGTGATGGCAAAGGCAAATATGATATATTAATAATTTCTATCCATAAGAAGTTGATAACTTATTCAGGAAAGCAAGGGATTTTCAGATTATTAGATTCTGAAGCCTAATATGATGATGACATTTAAGATAACCAAAAATAAATCATAATAAAAATGTAAAGATGGGTGTTAGACTTTAGATCAAGAGAACTCAGGAAACACATTACACATAGTGTTTTAGAAGTCAGACTGGGGGCGCCTGGGTGGCGCAGTTGGTTAAGCGTCCGACTTCAGCCAGGTCACGATCTCGCGGTCTGCGAGTTCGAGCCCCGTGTCAGGCTCTGGGCTGATGGCTCAGAGCCTGGAGCCTGTTTCCGATTCTGTGTCTCCCTCTCTCTCTGCCCCTCCCCCGTTCATGCTCTGTCTCTCTCTCCCAAAAATAAATAAATGTTGAAAAAAAAATTTTTAAAAGAAGTCAGACTGCCATCAAACTGGAGGGTGGGGCTGACCTCTATCAAGGATAGTCGCACAGTTGCCTTAGAGAACCACAGAAAAGTTTTTATTTTTCTTTTTTTTTGAGATAGAGAAAGCAAAAATATGAGCAGGGAAGGGACAGAAGGAGACGGAGAGAGAGAATCTTAAGCAGGCTTAATGCTCAGCATGGAGCCCCACATGGGGCATGATCTCACCACCATGAGATCATGACCTGAGCCAAAATCAACAGTCTGACATTTAACTGACTGAGCCACCCAGGAGCCCCCCCCAAAATTTTGATTTCTAATAAAAGTAGAAGAAAAATGGACTCATATCAAAGAAAAAATGTTATTATATAATATCAACATATTTATCTTTATGTTAAGGCAGTCATGAAAAATAATTTATATTTTTTTATGGAGGGAGTGTCTTACAAAGACAAAAGTGCCTGGATCCCATGAAAGCCATAATGTGGCCCTGCTGGCAAGATTCTTGTCCTAGATCCAACTTT
Source organism: Prionailurus bengalensis (assembly GCF_016509475.1). Classification (NCBI taxonomy): domain Eukaryota; kingdom Metazoa; phylum Chordata; class Mammalia; order Carnivora; family Felidae; genus Prionailurus; species Prionailurus bengalensis. Next base: position 41,093,920 of record NC_057343.1, read on the forward strand.
TACTAGTTGTAGAATGTTAGCCTCTCCACACTTCAGCCTTCTTACTAATAAAATGGTGAAAATAATGGTATCCACTTTATAAGTGTATTATGATGAGGAAATGAATGACTAAAGTCCTAGAACAGTATCTGGAACGTAGAAAGTACAATATAAATGTTAGATAGAGTAATGCCATTTTAATCAACTCTGAAGATTGAATGAAACTGATAGGATAGAAGTCATTAATAGTTGGGAGACTAGTAATTTTGACAGGTGAGCAATGGTATTAGTTGTATATAAAGGGACAATGAGATAAATCTGGCATTTGAATATGTAGGAATCTAGACTCATGGTTGGAAAGCTGACTGTACTGTAGACATAGAGTATGGCAATACAGAGCTGCTGGATCATGTGAAAAGCTAATTAGCTGGAGTATGCATGAAGATTTGAAATGTTGAAAGGCCAGATTCAAGGGGAAAAGGAGAATGATACAACTGAATAGGAATAATGGAGGAACAGCGGAGAAAGATTAAATCTGAGAAACTGCTTGAAAGATTGACCTTGATGCTAAAAAGAAGAATCAAGTTGAATTTTTTATAGTAACGACTACTTTCTGAAGGAAATTTAACTTGCTTCCTAATTAAATAAAAGTTGGAGCTTACCAAGAGACATTTGAAGATTTTTTTTTTCTAAACTAGGAACCTGTATTTGTCAACTTTATAACTTAATTGGGCTGTGAGGCTGACAAATTGATTTTTCTTGCTCCTAATTTATTTAATTCAGTTTTCACAATTAGGAAAGCAATTAATCAATGGTGGAGTCATTAAGATTCATTGCATTGAAACGGTGCCCTGACAATCATTCTAAATAAGAACTATGCGATTTATTAGAAGGCAGATGTCTTAGAAGATCCTAACCATACTATACTTAAGATACTTATACTATAAGTGTGATATTGGATATTATAACTTCACCTAAAATTGTGAGAAGAAATTGAACTGAAGACTTTAAGTTTTGTTTTGGTTTGTCTTGTAGTCTTACCTAGAAATAAATAATATTTACCAATGAGTTATTAAGTCAACACATGAAACAGAATGTTGATACATAGTGATAGTATAAAAAATAGTTGTCTGATCCATTAATACTTTATTTCCTACAATATGAAAGAATACAGTTTCTAGCCAGTTAATATGTAAGTTTAGGGTATTAAGCTTCTAGATATGAGAAATATGAACCCCTTTTTATGGCATATTATATACAAACTGTATTTTACATTGGAAAAGTCATTGAACTGAGATCCATAAATTGAATTCCAGCGAATTCTGCTGTATAGATGCTATGTGTAGTTGAGGAAAACTTCATCACGCTATAGTTTATTACCTATGACTAATGTTAATTTAAAATAAGATAATGTAACATGAAAACACTGTAAATTATTAACTAATATAAAATTCAAAAAGCTTGTTAAAATAATTTAGCCTTTTTTAGTATTATTTTGCACCAGTAACGGTTCTAGACAAAAATGCATTTTGTGTACCTGTAACAGTTTTGACCATCATTTGTAGTGATACAACTTAGATAATAAATAGACGACATAGGTAGATAGGTGATAGATAGATTAGATAGATTATGCCCCAAATTTTGAGATAATGTCTTATTTTCTTTAGTTTCCAATGAATGGATTATTCCTATCTGTGTTTCAGTTAACATACCCTAAAGCCTAAAAAACTTAATCATCTTTATTCTAAGAGTTGCTCTGTTTGAGTGCCTCGAGTCTCTATAGGTCCATTTCTGTTTTGTTGTCAAGCTGGATCTCTTTCATTGCCACTGCCCATTTTCCTGGATCATTCGCTTTCATTTACTTTGGAGGCACTCCTAAGTCTTCTGTAGTTTTCTGTGAATCTTCAGACATTGTACTTATACCGCTTATCTGAAGATATCCCCTAACAGCTACAATTCATTACTATTAAATCTGAACCTGCCTTGTCAATATGTCCACGGGTTACAAAGAGCTTGCTCATAAAACTTATTCAAAAATTCTGACATATAAATACTTCTCAAAGACTTGTAATTGGATCACACTTATAACTAAATAGAAGTTGAACCTAAAGCTTTTCCCTCCCTGTGCTAGTATGATTATTAAACACATCCTCACTGCTGCAATCCAGAATAACTTTCTGTATCTTTCATTGTCAGCTCAGTGCTTTATTGTCTCTGCCCAAGTTGACCAGCAGGTTGAAACCCTGTACATGCTAACGATGCTGTAATGCCTCAGTGGCTTTTGTGCCTTTTTGTGCAGAAACTCAGAGATCTAGGGGCGCCAGGGTGGCTCAGTCGGTTGAGTGTCCAACTTCGGCTCAGGTCATGATCTCAGAATTTGTGAGTTCGAACCCCATATGGGGCTCTGTGCTGACAGCTCAGAGCCTGAAGCCTGCTTCAGATTCTGTGTCTCTCCATCTCTCGGCCTCTCCCCTGCTCATGCTCTGTTTCTCTCAATAATAAATAAACGTTAAAAAAAATTAAAAAAAAAAAAAAGAAACTCAGATCTACTGCTCTTCTAAACAGGGGCAACAAGCACACTTATGGATGATATCAAGTCCCATTTGCTATTTTTTAAGTGCCATGAAATACTACTCTCACTTATAAAAGCCACTATTCTTTCTGGCATAAATGGAATAACTTCCAGTTTCAGTTTTTCTCTCACTTTGAAATTCACCAATATCACCTGTGAAATGTTTTTCTTTGTTCAGTTTTATTTTAATTATATGAATACTGTGCTCAGGTATTTTGATTCGTTTGTTCTAGGGTGAGTTATTTATATCTACAAATTTAAAAGCTAAATTATAGTCACATCTGATGCACTTCAAGTGTGGGGAACGATTTTCCTGGAGTTTCTATTCAATGAGAAAATGCTCACTGAATGAGACCCCTAATCTCTAGAGTTATTAAACAGTCATGCATTGTTGATTTTAGATTATCTTATTGGGGCCAAAGTGGACAGATAAGGATATGGCTTGGCAGGTGTATCGATATGTAGTGCTGTGTCTAAAGATCTCTCTACCTTAGGAACTGGAGGGCATGTAGATGCCAGTGGTATGTACTATGTTTAGAGTTGGCATCATAGTTCAACCCTAACTTAAATAACTCAATTTCAAGCATCCCTAAAGTTTACCCTTATGCTTTCTTAGGGAGCTACAAAGAATTTCCATTTCCTACTATGATGGACTAACAGGGACCAGATGTTGAGAGAAAATTCTTCATAAATCTCTCACATATTTCTATACATATAGGCAGTAAAAGGCCATGTGTTGCAGGGCTATCTTTTCAAGAATATTTGTATAAGCACATAACTCTGGAAAGACAGAGACACAGACTCCCTTTGAAACAAATTTATTTACATTTTCTGATAGTGAAGATGACATTCTTTTCCTGGAAGACATTCCAAAATGATAAAAATGAGACTCTTCTCTCTAGAGAGGTAGGATTCCATTGGAAGATAATAAAGGTAATGTCTGTATAGTGGGGAGGATGGGTGTGCTTTCAAGTAATTTCTAAGTAAATTTCTTAACCTTGGGGTTCCAGCATTTGTTTCTTATTGGCTGTGGTAATTGGGGTTCAGGAATGCTTACCAGAATGTTATTTTATCTGCTGCTTTTTTACTATTAGTAGTAAATGGTTTTTGTCACTGGCTCAGACATCTGATGTCTCCCTGACAGTGTCTGTGAAACTGTGGTAGGTTAACTTATTACTTTGCAAGAAAGATGAAATCCCACACTCTTTTCCAGTCCTTACTTGATAATTTAACATCAAATTTAACCTTCCATTTGAAACAAATAAATAAGCAAAAAGGGACCAATACATTTTCACAAAATGGAAAAAGTTGTGCCTAAGATAGTGGACATCAGGCAATGAAGTATACAGTGATATCTGAAAAAGGGAGAACAAATTAGGTAAGCCTTATAATTGCTTCATTTTATTGCTTTGTAATATTTCCAAGTCACGGTACAGGAAGCAGTAGCCAGACAGAACCTGTGTTGAGGAAACAAACCTGAGAAAATGGTCTCTAAGAACACCAAGGTAGCTAGAGTTCCTAGTACAGATTACTAAGGAGAAAGCTGAACAGAAAGTGAATTCCAGAAATGGGTAGAAGATTCTTCTCAAGTATTCAGCAGAGCACCAACCAGAACATGATGATGAGTAAACTACCTGAAGCTAGAGGGTCAGGGTGGAAAAGGGATTTCATCTGAAAGGATTCAAGAAAAGTACCCAGTTCTCACACAGGGTCAGGGTGCTACCTGTTCTGACCAGACAGACTGGAAAAACTCATAATGTCTGAGAAACTCATATCAGAATCACGACATTCTTAATTAATACTGGGAAATAACTGGCCCTACATTAAGCCCTTCTGTGGATTTTCGTAATAATTTTGTTTTAAAAAAGAACAAAATGAAGCATACTCTTTCCAAGTAACTGCATCCTATAACAAAGTTCATTGGATAGCTTCGTGAAAATAAACTTATTGAGTACACAGCAAAGTAAAATTCACAATGCCTGGCATCCAGTCAAATATTATTAGGCATAGAAAGCATATCCAAGAACACATAATGAAGAGAATAATCAATCAATTATAACCAACCCAGAAGGGACATAATTATTGGAATTAGCCCACAAGGATGTTAAAACATTTTTAAACTGTATTCTAGATGCTAAGAAAATAGAGGCATGAAAAATATAAAAAATGCCCAATCAAATTTTAAGGATTAAAACTATAATGTCTGAGATGAAAACATACCAGATAGGATGAACTGCAGATTAGACTTTGCAGAAGAAAAGACTAGTGAACTTGAAGTCATAGCAATAGACCTATCCAAAATAAAATGGAGAGAAAGAAAAAAACAAATGAAGAATGAAAACCTGAAAAGAGCTGTAGAACAACTTTGAGAGGCTTCATGCACAGGTAACCAGAGTTCCTAAAGGGAAGAGGGACAGAAAAAAAAATCTAAGTAAAAAAGGATGAACATTTTCTGAATTTGATGCAAACTACAAACCTACATGTCTAAGAAACTCAATTAAACCTAAGCATAAGAGATTTTGAGGATATGGGAAGGCCATAATCTCTCAGAGTCTTTGTATGAGATAGGCTTTGGGGATATGCAGGCAATCTGGGCTATCTTTACTAAACTTTAACCATAACTTAGTCATAAGATTGACTGAACCATACACCGGAAAATGTGTGAAATTCTACAGGCATTATTTTGTTTAATTATGAAGGCAATGCTTTTAGATTCCTATAATACCTACTTTCAATTTCACTTATAAGGAAAGTAAGGTTGTAAAATTTAAGTAATTTGCCTAAGATTGTATTATCTCTTGTCTGAGACCAAACACTAATTGTGGTCTAAAGAAAACATCATAATATTGACAAGTTTTATATTTCCATTTCAGATTTTCTTAAAATAAAATTTAAAAAGTTGTATCTCATTAGTAAAAAGATAAATGAAAAGTGCTTTCAATAAGCAGATTAAGTAAACGAAATCATCATAATGAGGTGTTTGCAGTATGGAAAGTGATGATAGTGACATTGCCTTAACTTTGATTAGTGTTTTGAAATGGCATAATGTGCAAACTTCTTTCTAAGAAAGCTTCAGAGTTCAGACAATTAAAACTGAGAGAAGTCAATGGACTTACTCAGGGTTACCCAATCAATTTAGTTTGGGGGCTGATATTAGATCTCTAGTCTTCTGATTTGAAATGGGGACTAATCATTTTAAGAATATATTTAAAGATGACTCTGATAAAAAATGAGTAAAATTGGTGTTTCTTAAAGAATACACCATGACTGAAATAATAAAATTGAATTAAGGAGAATGTTAAAATGTAAAGATCACTTTCAAAGCTAGATTACAATTGTTGAAAGAGAATAGATGTGTCTGTGTGTCTAATTCTAAAATTAGAAAAAGAAAACAACTCAAAAGTAAGCATAAGTAATTTCCAATTCTTGCTGTTTTGGCTGTACACACACAAAAAATTTTAAAGACATTTTAGGGCAGTGAAATATAGAACTTATTTTAAATTTTGTCCATTACATTAGAACTGGAAAAGAAATGTTTCAGTGAGCATGATGCTTGACTGTGAAATCTGCTAGGATGGACCTTCCAGAAATTATAGCCATACCGTGGCTTTGCCAATCACAATAAGGGAACACTGTGGAAACACAATGTGAGAGAATTGCTGACAGCAGAGTCAATAACCATAAGGGGACATGATTTAAACACCACATGGGAGAATAATTCATGGCAGTACCACAACAATATTAAAAACCTTACAAATATCAACTGGTATCTATATGTGTCCAAGTAGCTAATTGCATTCTATTTGAGTAACTACTGCTGGCTGCATCATGACCACAGGAAAAGCTTGAGCTATCCAGGTCTGGTAAATATCAACACAACTATCAGAGTCTCCTTAGAGAATCACTTATTTTGTTTGAGTTTTCTACCAATTTCCCCAATAGGATTATATAAAAAGCTATGGTTGGGCTCATTATTACAGAATAAATAGATATTATAAATGGGGGTGTGTATATATATATTATATCTATTATATATCTATTATTATATATATATAATCTATATATTATTATTTCTATTTAAATATATATATACATATACATGTACCCGTACACATGTATATATAATATATATGGTGCATATTATCTATTAATCATAATTTAAAATTTTGTCCCAGTACTATTATTAATACAATGCCCTCCTTCTCCTACAATTTATGTGTGAGTTTTGGGTGGTAACTTTAGCACAAAATGCCAGAAAAATGCAATGTGCATGTATATTTAAGGCATTAAACTTGAGTACAGTGAAATGAAATGTATAGCCACAGAATCTCCAGACGTATATGGTCTGGTTTCAAATCCTGTCTTTGGAACACATGAAGTGTTTTATTCATTAAACAAAATAATGCCAATTAAGTACCTAAAATATGTAAGCACATGATAAATGTTAGCTTTTATACCATTATCACTTTTACAACACAACAACTGGGTAACATAAGCTCAGGAAAAATTGTCATTCCATTGATATAGCAAACTAGCATACTACCTTGTGGCAAATTGGTATGTGGTACGGGTTGATAGAAACAGATGAGCATAATAAATAGTCACACAATTTAATCATTTTACTTGTTGTCCTATGTTATATTGAAGAATGTTATTATTCTGGTCTTTCAAGAGAAATGATTGACCAAATTATTCTTAAGTATGTGAACTTTAAGATTGATTTGATGAGGAATGGTTATAATAACCAGTAGTCAGAACTTCAGGGAGTCACAGTGATAAACCACTGCCTAAGACATAGATTTGTGGAGGTAAATACCACCACTCTGATAATATGCCTACTTATTAAAAGGATAATTCTATGTATGATTATAAAAAGTTCCCAGAACTCAGTAGGATAAGTGATAAGCCAATGGACCTAGAGCACATGCGTGAAGATCTACTAGGAAGTAGGTCCATTTGTTGCCGCAATAGTAGTGATGGTAGGCTACTTGTTTTGGTCTAAATATTGCTATATATGTGAGGATATTAAAGCAAAGATTTAGGAAAGTGTTGCGAAAGAAACACCCATCTGAAGCTCACTTTTCCTCTATCCTTAGTGAAAAGAGTAGCTAGAATCTGCAGATATTTTATCTGTCCAATCATTTTGATGCTGACAAAGGCTTCTAGGTTTTGAAATAACAATAAATGTGGGAAAGAAAAAAGTTACACAAGTTGTTCATTACTGCTATCTGTAGTGAAGAGTCGGTAAGCCTCTTAGATGCTCGGTTTTCCACACCTGTGCAATGGAATGATCCCAAATTATTACTGATTTGCAGCAGCTGCTACAAATCACTACTGCCAGGAGACAAATTTGTTGTTGGGAAGGAAAGCTTCTGCCAAACTTCCTGTCTAAAAAAAAAATATTAGGTGATTTTTACAGTTGCCTACGCTACTAAATTCAGACAGAAAAATCTGCTTTCTGATTTTCACTATTATAGTTTAGAATATTTTTAATCTTCAGACTTCCATGAGTGAGTTGTATTCTATAGATTATTTGTCAACTTCAAAAATGTACAAGTTTTTGGATTGTACAACTCTGTTTGTAAGAGGTTTGTAATTGTTCGTAATAACATATATCCACAAGCTGATTTTTTTTTTGTTTTTCTTTCTCCCTTCTTTTCCACAAGCATATATAATTTAGAGTTCAATTTAATATCAAATTTATTTATTTTTATTTCAAAACACGTTAAATGCTTTAAAATCAGTGATTTACATGGATACATGATGAATAGAGTAGACCTCTAAATACTGAAGGACTCTTCATTCAATATGGTAGAAAGAATACTTGATGTGCTAACAAAGCATGTGGGTTCAAGATTTGTTTCTGCTCTTTGATAGCATTTTCAAAACCAAATCCCTTAAAATCTGTTCTTCAAGTGTACTGTTAACAACTTCAGGAAAATAATAGATGTCTTAACTACATTGAAAAACTATAGGTTCTGTGAAACAATAAAGTAACAGAAAAAAAGATCATTATGTTTTTCATATGGCAGAATTCATAGAAATTTGGATAAATAACTTAATTTTTTAAATTTATTATTTTTTAACTTTATTTGAGAGAGAGAGAGGGATAGAGCATGTTCATGCATGCAAGCATGCCTGGAGAGGGGCAGAGAGAGAGAGAGTCTTAAACAGGCTTCATGCTCAATGCAGTCTGACACGGGACTTGATCTCACGACTGTGAGATGATGAACTGAACCAAACTAAAGAGTTGGATGTTCAACCGACTGACTCACCCAGGTGCCCCTGACTTCATTTCCTTCTACTCTTCCCCTTAATGTCTGCAATCCAGCCCCTAGAGCCTTTTTGCTGTTCTTATAATACATTTGATTGGAACTCACCTATGGGTCTCAGCTCTTGCTATTTCCTCCGCCTGGAACATTTCCCCCTCAAATGTTTTTACAAATAACCTCTCACCTCCTTAAAATCATTGCTCAAATGATACCTTTTCAATTGAGCCAACCCAGCAATCTTTTAAGGTCTGCAATTTATCTAACACCCCTCGCATATATTTCATTTACTTTTATTTTTATTTTATTAAAGAGAACTTTTAATCTCCAACATATAACATTTACATATTATATTTTTAATGCATGTAGTTTATTGCCTGCCATGCGTGTCAGGCAGTTTAATTAGGACATAGATCTTAGTCGGTTTTGTTCATTGAAGGAGTCCAAATGATTATTGATGCATTTAACAAATGAGGTAATTAAAAGACAATATTTTTATTTTTAGCATATTATTTTTGATTGATTGATGAATATTTTCCACAACCATTTTTATTTAGTTTTGGAAAGGGACAAACACTATCTCAATAAGGTATAGATTTTTGTCTGTATAGATTGATGGTACTTGTAAGCAATGCAGATGTCTGGACCTCATTTAGTCCTATCAATTCTCTGAGAATTGAGCCTTGAAATCTACATTTTAACCAATTTTCCAGGTAATACATTTCACATCAAATTTTGAGACTCAAAGAATTAATGTGATAACTTTGATACAAATGTTTACGTCACAAAAAGTACGTTTTAAAATACAACCTGGGATGTGGCATAGTACATAGAATGTTCACCAAGAGACGTCATATTCTTGGCCATAAAATAAAATTCACATTTACAAAGAATGAAATCTTTTTTTTTAGGGATACATACACTCCTATGTTTATGGCAGTATTATTTTCCATTTTTTTAATGTTTATTCATTTGAGAGAGAGACAGAGACAGAGACCAAGCGGGCAGAGGAGGCGCAGAGAGGGAGGGATCACAGAATCGGAAGCAGACTCCAGGCTCTGAGCTGTCAGCACACAGCCAGATGTGGTGCTCAAACTCATGAACCACGAGATCATGCCCCGAGTCCCTAGAATGAAATCTTTAAAATGTAATCTGATCGTAACATGACAAAATGAGAAGTAAATAATAGAATATCTGGAAATCCTCACATTTTTAGAAATTAAAAAATACCTTGTAAATAACCCAAAGGCCAAAAATAAATCACAAGAGTAACTAGAAAAATATTCCAGGGGCACCTGGGGGGCACAGGTTGTTAAGCGTCTGACTCTTGGTTTCCATTCAGGTCATGATCTCATGGTTTCATGAGTTCAAGCCCCGTGTTGGGTTCTGCACTGGCAGCATGGAGACCGCTTGGGATTCTCTGTCTCCCTTTCTATCTATGCCCTTTCCCCACTCATGCTGTCTCTGTGTCTTCCAAAATTAATAAATAAACTTTAAAAATTTTTAAAAATGGAAAACATTCCAAAGTGACAATGAAAGCATAACACATTAAAATTTGTGAGACATAGCTAAATCAATGTCAAGAAAAGAGGTATAGCCTCAAATGCCTATGTTAGAAGAGAAGAAAAGATTAAAGGTAATGATCTAAACCTAAGGAGCTACATTTTGTAAGTGCAATTGCCCTCTAAGTAAATGGCAGAAATGTTTAAATAAAGATAAAAGCTAAAACAAATGAAATAGAAAATTATGAACAGAGAAATTAACTGCCAAAATTGTTTCTTCATAAATATTACTGAGTTGATAAACTGCTTACAACACTGATAAAAAAATATTAGAGAAAATCCAAATTACCATTTAACAGAATTTGAAAAGGTATCACCCAGATTGCAGGGATGTTAAAAAGATAATAAAGAAATAATATGAATAGATTTATACTAATCTTTTTGACAACTTACATGAAAGGGACATTTAAAAAAAACTTGTCAAAGCAGACACAAAAACAAAAATAATTTCTAAAAGCTAAAATCTATTAAGAAAATTTAATTTTTATTCCAAACCTATTTAAAAAAAGAACTTCACGCTCTGGTAGTTAAAACTAGTCAATCGTTCAAATATTCAATGAAAAAATCAGTCTTCCACAAATTCCTTTAGAATGCAGAGAGGAAGGCATTTCATAGTATATCCACAATATCAAAACATGAGAAATTAATTACAGGAAATAGGAAATTGCACACTAGCATTCTTATTTATTTATTTATTTATTTATTCATTTATTTTTACACTAGTATTCTTAAACCTTAGCAAAGCTAAATCTGTAATATAAGAAGACTATAAATACAATATTATAAAGTGGAGTTTATCTTGGGAATGCTAGTTTGATTTAACATTAGAATAGCAATCAATTAATTAGCCACATTAACTGAATAAAGAATAAAACTTATGTGATGAACTCTATAGCTGCAAACAAAACTGGAAGCAGGGATAGTTGGTCGCTTTGTTGTTTTAGGAATTAGAACTATAAAATAACCCTTTGTTTACACATAAGAACATGAACCATGAATAATGGTTATTATGAACAAAGAAATATAATTGCAAGTTTGGGGTGGAAGATAGCATTACTTGGACCAATTGAGAAGTGAGTGATAAAACAAGTCATGTGTTTCTATACTGATGTATTTCTGAATACAATTGTGAGTTTTTCCACAAAGCTCACTGAAGTCAGGGAAAGTACTATTTTTAAATTAACCTGGATTCAAATATTTACTAAAGATATTTAAAAAATAAAACACAATTTTTATCTCAAAATTTTCCCTTCTCAAAATTTCTATCTGAAAATATCTGAAAGATATTTCTTCTTGCCTTTATCGCAAAAGCAATTGAGCATATCTCAGAGAACAATGAGCAAATTCACAATGTATATTTGTAAAACCACTTTTATTAAATTCAGGCACTTGATATATTTTTCATTACATTTTAAAATGTTTTCAAGGTAACCTTAAGGCAAAAAATAAATAAAAACAAAAAGAAACAAAATTGCAAATGAATGTGTGTCTTAGAATTTGCTGGTATTTTTTTTTTTTTGCAATTATTTCCAATCTACTTATTAAATCCCTGGAAACTGAAAAATGTCATGACTTATAAGAGAAGTAACATAAGAAGTGACAATTTGTAGAAACAACTCAAAGATACTTAACAGATACAATTTTATATATCATCTTTTTGCCTTCAAGTATTGGCTTGCCATTTTTCCTAGCCCATATTCTCTCCTATGCTTACCCAAGATATATATTTTTTTTAATTTTTTTTTCAACGTTTTTTTTTAATTTATTTTTGGGACAGAGAGAGACAGAGCATGAACGGGGGAGGGGCAGAGAGAGAGGGAGACACAGAATCGGAAACAGGCTCCAGGCTCCGAGCCATCAGCCCAGAGCCTGACGCGGGGCTCGAACTCACGGACCGCGAGATCGTGACCTGGCTGAAGTCGGACGCTTAACCGACTGCGCCACCCAGGCGCCCCACCCAAGATATATTTTTAAAAGTTCATTAATAAGCTGGAAATGATAACAAGTCTTAAATTTTAAAATCAATGATTCTGTGACAAAGTTATATCTTGGAAAAATATTACTTTATGTGGCTAAATGAAAGATCAGGAATTTTCAATTCTTAGTTGTGAAGAACGATATACCGGGGGGGGGGGGTGTTTAAACCACACCGATAAGGTTTGAGTAAGTCTTCTTCTAGAATATATATCCTATTTTTAAGTAGGATTTGTAATATGTTTTATATATTTGGTTTTTGGTTTTATTTTATTTGAACAAAGGATGCTTGTTTTATCATGGGTAAATGACATAACCAATCTGCATCTTAGTTTCTATATCTGGAGAAAGGGATAATAGTATCATTGGGTTGTTGGAATAAAATGTGACTATGCATGTAAAATGTTAAGCGTATTAATACACAATAAATGTGAGCTCTCACTGTATTTTAAAACTTGAAAACCTCTGTTCTCTAGTATACTGCATGAAAAGCAATATTAAGGTCAAGAATCCAGAAAGGAGATAAAGTATCTCTCAATATTCTGGGCTTAAAGATACTTGTGTTCTGTTTGTTGAAAAAACACTTCAATTCTCCTAAAATAAAAAAAAAGTTAATTTAATTAAAATGTATGTATTAAAAAAACTTTTTGACTTTCTCCCAGCTTGAGTATTATAAAAGAAATGAATTATAACACTCTTAAATGAAAAAAAAAGTAAAAGATAACATTAGTTAAGTTTACAAGGCAAAACCCGACAGGATAGGTTTTTATTCCTAATTCTTAGAGTCTGTATTACCAAGGAATATAGAGCACTTAATAAATCACGAGAAGTGTAAAATTAATGACTCAAAAAAAAAGGCTTAAATCCTCAACTCATTTAAAAAATCTGTCGTTAACATGAAAAATGCAAGTAAAGTGGATAGCCTGGAAGTGAAGAAGACCTTGTTGAATTACTTATTGACAAACAGAAGATAACAAAGTACTTGGCTCATATTGAAATGAATGTAAACAAGCGCGATGCGTAACTCGCATTCCAGGGGAAATTAGAAAACCTGCTTACTCTGTTGAGTTGTATTTTAAAAGGCAAGGAAACTGGGATGATTTATTAAAGTGGAACTTGGTGAAGGAGACACTAGACAATGAAAGATTTGAAAAGTGGATATATGATAAAAATAAAAAGTGAATGTGATGGTGAGGGACTCATATGGTAATCTCAAATCTGTAGTTAGGTTTTGATTAAAATGGCATAATGTAACAACCCAAAGGTAGCTTCTCCTCGTTTTCCTCTAAAATAATAATATAAGATTAATACAAGACAAAAACACAGTTTCAAAAGCTAGGCCTGAGGAAAGACATGACAGCAGAGTATATGAAGCATTGAGATGTATAAAATATGTAAGCTAAATTTCCAAAAATTTACCCAGGCTTCACTTCATACATGTTAAACAAGCCCACTGAAAAACAGGGAAACATTTATCTTCCATGCAATCTGCTCATTGACTTAAAGGCTTAAACCTATTACCTACAATTGCTGTCATCCAACAAATAACAGTCAACAAACAATGCAAATAAGTTCAACAAACAAATTAAAACCCAGACAGGAACCACTCAATTCCATAGATACTATACTACATTTGTGAAAAACTTATTTTCTCAACCTTTATTTTTCTCTCTTTCATTGTATGACTCTAGTGGAGGAATATAATATTGTGGGTGCTCAGTTCTGCATACTAGGTAGGAATGAATCCATAGATTCCATAGATACTATACTACATTTGTGAAAAACTTATTTTCTCAACCTTTATTTTTCTCTCTTTCATTGTATGACTCTAGTGGAGGAATATAATATTGTGGGTGCTCAGTTCTGCATACTAGGTAGGAATGAATCCATAGATTCCATAGATACTATACTACATTTGTGAAAAACTTATTTTCTCAACCTTTATTTTTCTCTCTTTCATTGTATGACTCTAGTGGAGGAATATTATATTGTGGGTGCTCAGTTCTTCATACTAGGTAGCAATGAATCCTAAAATCATGGTATTACAATTGCTCTACTTCAGTGGTTCCAAAACCTGATTGCACATCAAGATCATCTTGTGAGCCTTAGGGGTGCCTGGATAGCTCAGTCGGTTAAGTGTCTGACTCTTGATTTTGGATCAGGTCATGATCTCAGGGGTTGTGAGTTTGAGCTCCGCCATGGGCTCTGTGCTAATGCTTGGGATTCTCTCTCTCTCTCCATCTCTGCCCCCTCTGCTCACACTTACTCTCTCTCTCTCTTTCTCTCTCTCAAAGTAATTTTTTTTAAGATCACTTTGTGAGCTTTGAAAGAAAAATTAGCTGCCTGGCTGATCAAATGCACAAATAAATCAGAATCTTTGGGAGTTAAATCTTGTATGTTTCCTTCCTTCCTTCCTTCCTTCCTTCCTTCCTTCCTTCCTTCCCTCCCTCCCTTTATCCCTCTCTCTTTTTCTTTCTTTCTTTCTTTCTTTCTTTTCTTTCTTTCTTTCTTTCTTTCTTTCTTTCTTTCTTTCCTCCTTCCTTCCTTCCCTCCCTCCCTCTCTCCATCTTTCTTTCTTACTTTCTTTCTGTCTTCTTTTCCTTTCTTTCTTCTTTCTTTCTTTTTTTCCTTTTCCTTTCTTTCTTCCTTTCCTTTCCTCCTTCCTTCTTTCCTTCCTTCCTTCCTTCCTTCCTTCCTTCCCTCCTTCCCTCCCTCCATCCATATTTCTTTCTTTCTTTCTTTCTTTCTTTCTTTCTTTCTTTCTTTCTTTCTTTCTTTTGCTTTCTTCTTTCTTTCTTCCTTTCTCTTTCTTTCTTTCTTTCCTTCTTTCTTTCCGTTCCTCCTTCCTTCCTTCCCTCTCTCCCTCTCTCCCTCTTTCTTTCTTTCTTTCTTTCTTTCTTTCTTTCTTTCTTTCTTTCTTTCTTTCTTCTTTCCCTTTATTTCTTCTTCCTTCCTTCCCTCCCTCCTTTCTTCTTCTTTTCTTCTTGCTTAATGTACCAGGGATTCAGACATCCAAGAAAGTTTCAGAACTACATTCTATCCCTCCATTGCATAAATATTATGCATGAAATATTATGAAACGTTCTCAAAGACCTTGTTTTCGATAAACACGTGGTGATTTCTTTTGTATACTCCATTACTCCATAGCAAACATGATACTAATGTTAGAATAGACATTTAATTAGGTTCTAACAGGATACATGGAGGTCAGCAATGAGGAAGTCACAGCCAGCTACCTGGAAGGTCAGAGCCTGTCCTGGCAGCACTCCTCAAGAAGCTAGATCACAGCAGATAGTTCCAAGATGGCAGATGACACGATAGGAAACTTCTGACCAAATTAGAAAGAAAAAGGCATGAGACCCTGCTTCCATACCCCAAGTAATGAATATTCTGCCCCCTGGTTAGCAAATGCTGATAAAGGTACAAACCCAAACCCTAGGGATGCAGCTCACACTCTCTGTTCTCTCTCTCTCTCTCACACACTTTTAGAGTGTACTTTTCGCTTTAATAAACTTTCCTACTTTTGGGTGTTGTGTTTGGTAGGTTCTTTATAGACTTTGGATTCTAACCCTTTATCTGATATGTCATTTGCAAATGTCTTCTCCCATTCCATTGGTTGACTTTTAATTTTGTTGATTGTTTCCTTTGCTGTGTAGAAGCTTTTTATCTTGATGAGGTCCCAATAGTTCATTTTTGCATTTATTTCCTTTGCCTTGGGAGAAGTGTCAAGTAAGAAGTTGCTGCGGCTGAGGTCAAAGAGGTTGTTGCCTGTTTTTGCCTGTAGGGTTTTGATGGTTTCCTTTCACACATTTAGGTATTTATCCATTTTGAGTTTATTTTTGTGTATGACATAAGAAAGTTTCATTCTTCTGCATGTTGCTGTCCAGTTCTTCCAGCACCATTTGCTAAAGATACTGTCTTTTTCCCATTGGATACTCTTTCCTGCTTTGTCAAAGATTAGTTGGTCATACATTTGTGGGTCTAATTCTGGGTTCTCTATTCTATTCCATTGGTCTATATGTCTGTTTTTGTGCCAATACCATACTGTCTTGATGATTACAGCTTTGTAGTACAGGCTAAAGTCCAGGATTGTGATACCTCCAGCTTTGGTTTTCTTTTAAACATTACTTTGGCTATTCAGGGTTTTGTGGTTCCATACAAATTTTAGGATTGTTTGTTCTAGCTCTGAGAAGAATGCTGGTGCAATTTTGATTGGGATTGCATTGAATGTGTAGATTGCTTTTGGTAGTATTGACATTTTAACAATATTTCTTCTTCTAATCCATTAGGGTGGAATATTTTTCCATTTCTTTGTGTCTTCTTTAATTTCTTTCATAAGTTTTCTATAGTTTTCAGCATACAGATCTTTTACCTCTGTGATTAGGTTTATTCCTAGGTATTTTATGGTTCTTGGTGCAATTGTAAATGTGATCGATTCCTTGATTTCCCTTTCTGTTGCTTCATTATTGGTGCATAGAAATGCAACTGATTTCTGTACATTGATTTTATATCCTGCTACTTTGCTGATTTCATGTATCATTTCTAGTAGCTTTTTGGTGGAGTCTTTTCAGGTTTTCCATGCAAAGTATCATGTCATCTGCAAAAAGTGAAAGTTTGACTTCTTTGCCAATTTGGATGCCTTTTATTTCATTTTAATGTCTGATTGCTGAGGCTAGGACTTCCAACAGTATGTTAAACAACAGTGGTGAGAGTGGACATCCCTGATCTCAGGGGGAAAGCTCTCAGTTTTTCCCCATTGAAGATAACGTTAGCTGTGGGTGTTTCGTATGTGACTTTTATGTTGTTAACGTACGTTCCTTCTATCCCAACTGTCTTGAGGGAAGAAATGGGCAGAAGACGTGAATAGACACTTTTCCAAAAAAGGACACCCAGATGGCCAACAGACACATGAAAAGATGCTCAACATCACTTATCATAAGGGAAATACAAATCAAAACCACAATGAGATACCACTTTACACTGGTCAGAGTGGCTAAAATTAACAACTCAGGAAACAACAAATGTTGGTGAGGAAGTGAAGAAACAGGAACCCTCTTACACTGTTGGTGGGAATGCAAACTGGTGCAGCTGCTCTGGAAAACAGTATGGAGGTTCCTCAAAAATTTAAAAATAGAATAACCCTAGGACCCATCAATAGCGCTACTAGGAATTTATCCAAGGGATACAGGATTGCTGATTCATAGGGGCACATGTACTGCAATGTATAGCAGCACTTTGAACAATAGCCAAATTATGGAAAGAGCCTAAATGTCCATCAACTGATGAATGGATAAAGAAGATATGGTTTGGGGCACCTGGGTGGCTTGGTCGGTTAAGCGTCCGACTTCGGCTCAGGTCATGATCTCACGGTCCATGAGTTTGAGCCCCGCGTCGGGCTCTGTGCTGACAGCTCAGAGCCTGGAGCCTGTTTCAGATTCTGTGTCTCCCTCTCTCCCTGCCCCTCCCCTGTTCATGCTCTGTCTCTCTCTGTCTCAAAAATAAATAAACGTTAAAAAAAATTAAAAAAAAGAAGATATGGTTTATATATACAATGGAATACTACTTGGCAATGAGAAAAAATGAAATCTTGCCATTTTCAACAATGTGGATGGAACTGGAGCATGTTATGCTAAGTGAAATAAGTTAATCAGAGAACAGATATCATATGTTTTCATTCACATGTGGAATTTGAAAAACAATGAAAGGCCATGGGAGAAGAGAAAGGGAAAAACATAGTTTCAAACAGAGATGGAGGCAAACAACAAGAGACTCAAATACAGAGAACAAACTTAGGGTTGATGGGGGGGCAGGGGGAGGGGAAAAATGGTGACAGGCATTGAGGAGGGCACTTGTTGGGATGAATACTGGGTATTGTATGTAAGTGATGAATCATGGGAATCTACTCCTGAAGCCAAGAGCACACTGTATACAGTATGTTAGCTAACTTGACAATAAATTATATTAAATCAAGCAATCAATTAAACAATCAAAGAAACTTTCCTGCTGTGTCACTTGTCTGCTGTGCTGTATGTCCTTGAATTCATTCTTGTGACAAGACCAAGAACCTTTGTAGACTCCTTTGGGTCTGGCTGGGTTGAGACTCCAGGGCCCAGAGACACCCCAGTAAACTCAACAACACTTATATTACTGATAGATAACTAAACACAACTATTCAAAAAATTATTATATGTCCTGTTCTTCATCTTCTGGACATTTTTTCCCTTTTCTTTTCTTGCTATTTTGGGAAATGTTACAAACCTTTCCCCATTTTCTTTATTGAGAGAAAAATGTTAAAAAAAATCCTAGGTTTGTTTTTTTTTTTCCTGTTTACTTATTTATTTTTTAATTTACCTCCAAGTTAGTTAGCATATAGTGCTATAATGATTTCAGGAGTAGATTCCCGTGATTCATCCCATATGTATAATACCCAGTGCTCGTCTGAAGTGTCCTCCCTAATGCCCCTTACCCATTTAGCCCATCCCCCCACCCACAACTCCTCCAGCAACCCTCAGTTTGTTCTGTGTATTTAAGAGTCTCTTATGTTTTATCCCCTCCTTGTTTTCATATTGTTTTTGCTTCCCTTCCTTTATGTTCATTAAATTCTTCATATGAGTGAAGTCATATAATATTTGTCGTTCTGTGACTGGCTAATTTCGCTTAGCATAATACTCTCTAGTTCCATCCATGTAGTTACAAATGGCAAGATTTCATTCTTTTTGAATGCTGAGTGTATGTGTGTGTATATATATATATATATATATATATATACCACATCTTCTTTATCCACTCATCCTTCGATGGACATTTGGATCCTTTCCATACTTTGGCTATTATTGATAGTGCTGCTGTGAACTTTGGGGTGCATGTGCCCTTTTGAAACAGCACACCTATATTCCTTGAATAAATACCTAGTAGTGCAATTGCTGGGTCGTAGGGTAGTTCTATTTTTAATTTTTTGAAGAACCTCCATACTATTTTTCAGTGTGTCTGCACCAGTTTGTATTCCCACCAGCAGTGCAAAAGAGATCCTCTTTCTGCATATCCTCACCAACATCTGTTGTTGCCTGAGTTGTTTATTTTAACCATTCTGACTGGTATGAGGTGGTGTCTCATTGTGGTTTTGATTTATATTTCCCTTATAATGAGTGATGTTGAGCATCTTTCAATGTGTCTGTTGGCCATCTGGATGTCTTCTTTGGAGAAGTGTCTATTCATGTCTCTTGCCCATTTCTTCACTGGATTATTTGTTTTTTTGGGTGTTGAATTTGATAACTTCTTTATAGATTTTGGATACTAACCCTTTATCCAATATGTCATTTGCAAATATCTTCTCCTATTCCATCAGATGCCTTTTAGTTTTGTTGATTGTTTCCTTTGCTGTGCATAAGCTTTTTATTTTGATGAGGTCTCAATAGTTCATTTTTGCTTTTGTTTTCCTTGCCTCTGGAGATGTGTTGAGTAAGAAGTTGCTGCGGCCAATATCAAAGAGGTTCTTGCCTGCTTTTTCCTTGAGGATTTTGATGGCTTCCTGTCTTATGTTTGGGCCTTTCATCCATTTTGAGTTTATTTTTGTGCATGGTGTAAGAAAGTGGTCCAAGTTCATTTTTCTGCATGTTACTATCCCAGCATAATTGGCTGAAGAGACTGTCTTTATTCCATTGGATGTTCTTTCCTGCTTTGTCAAAGATTAGTTTGCCATATGTTTGTGGGTCTATTTCTGGGTTCTCTATTCTGTTTTTGTACCAATACCATATTGTCCTTATGATTACAGCTTTGTAATATACCTTGAAGTCCAGTATTATGATACCTCTGCTTTGGTTTTCTTTTTCAGGATTGCTTTGGCCATTCAGGGTCTTTTCCGGTTCCATACAATTTTTAGGATTGTATGTTCTAGCTCTGTGAAGAATGCTGGTGTTATTTTGATAGGAATTGCATTGAATATGTAGATTGCTTTGGGTAGTATTGACAAGAGCTCTAGTCATTCTCTCTGAAAAGTCTATTATAAAGCTACCAACTCTTCTGGTCCAATTGGTTTCCTTGTCTCAAGTTTTTATAACCCCTATTTTATCTAAAACCTACAGAAAACAGTTACTAGATGATACTCCTGTTATGTTACCTTGAATTTGTCACTCTGCTGTTTAAAATCTTTTAAAGCTCCTCATAATCTTCAGGACAAATTTCAACTTCTTTATTTTATAAGGCAGGAAACAAAATCCACTGCAGGCTTTCTTCTGTCTTAATCAACTCTAGAAATTGCAAAAGCAAGAGAGAATTCTGGATAATAGGAGTGAACAAAAAAGCTCTGAGAAATATTTGGGGAACCTGAAAGCTGATGTGGGCTGCTGTAGGTCTCTATATAATTTGGCTGGGAGCTACAGCCTGGGACCAATTTTCAGTAGACATTTCAGAGGCAGCATAAGTAGGAGGGAAGCTTTTAAGGTCTGCTGTTACCCCTGCCTCCCTGTGGAACAATTATAGCCCCTCTCTGCCTTGTGGAGAGCCCAGTGCCAGTGAGGGTAGCTCAGGTAACAAAACAGCCCTAGTGAGGATTTGATTAAATCAGTGTGAGCAGATTGCTTGTTTTCTGGGGTTCTCTTCTCTAATCTCTCCCTCCCTTATTAATTTCTTTAACATTTATGCATTTTTGAGAGACAGGGAGAGAGTGGGGGAGGGGCAGAGAGAGAGAGAGAGAGAGAGAGAGAGAGGGAGACACAGAATCCTAAGCAGGCTCCAGGCTCTGAGCTGTCAGCATAGAGCCCAATGCGGGTCTCGGACCCATGAACCATGAGATCACGACCTGAGACAAAGTTGGACCGACACTCAATTGACTGAGCCACCCAGATGCCCCATTAACCTCTCCCTCTTAATATCTGCTGCCTCCTTCAGTGGCTGATGGATTCCAAATTAAGGAAACTGTCTGTTCCTGTAGCTGACTGTTTCTAGTTGTATAAATCCCTGACTTAAACTGTCTGGTGGACTTATAGCCAGTGGAGGAGTCACAGTAGTTGAGTTCTTGAACACTTCCTCTCAATTCTCTTTAGAGACATATGAAGGGTATGGACACATTGGTCATCCCTGACACATTACCTTTAGGGCAATAAGAAATCAGAGGTCAAAAAAACTTGATGTTGAAAAAGTGAAACCAGTCTAAAAGAAAGAGAACACTGAACAAAGTATATCAACTTCAAAAGAACCATGAAAACAGATCAATAATATGCTTAAATAAATAGAGGAATATTTATAATATATGAACGGAAGTTATTTTTAAAAGTAGTAATGGCACATATTTGGTATGAGGAATATAATTAAATAAATACCACAGTATATATGATAAATGGCAGAATGGATAAACTATGCAACAAATTAGTGATTTCAATCCAAGCCATATATCATATACTCCTGCTGGAAAAAAGAAAAAAAATATAAGTGAGTTAGAAAATTTACGATAAAATACTTTTTTTTCTCTCTGATCCCAAACAGAATACAAATTCTTTTTGAACACATGCAGTGCTTTAAAAAATTGAACTTTTATTAAACCACAAAAGTAGTCTCAATTAATTCCAACCACTGAGTGCCACTAGAACATTTTTCTTGCCAAAATGCAATAATCTTTGATATTATTAAATAAAATAGGCTAATATATTGTTTACATTTGGAATTAAATAACATATTACTAAATAAACCTTATGTTTAAAGAAAATTCTAGAATAGGTTGCATGGCAGAATTAACAGGCAATGAAAATATTACAATGAAAATTTTGCACAAAAATGAATACAGTTCATAGAAGGAATTTTTTTTCAGGAAACAAGAAAAATAATATGCAAACCGATTAAGCAAACCAGCTTAGCATTTAACCCCAAATTTGGAAAAAGCATAAACAAAAAGCACATGTAAAAATCAGTGAACTAGAGAATATGAGCAGCTCTAAAGGAAAAAAAAAAACATTTTAGGGGCTCCTGATGGCTTGATTGAGTGACCAACTCTTGATTTTGGCTCTGGTCATGATCCAACATAGTGGATCAAACCCCAAAATGGACTGTACTGACAGCTCATAGCCTGCCTAAGATTGTCTCTCTCCTTCTCTCTTTGCCCCTTACCCTCTCATGATCTCTCTCTCTCTCGCCCTCTGTCTCAAAATAAATAAATAAACATTTTAAAATTTTTTAAAGTTTTTTTTTTTCTTTTCAACAGTAAGTGAAAGGCACTGACTTCTGGCAAGATGGATCAAAGCAAATGAGTGAAAAAATAAAAATGGACCAAACAGAAAATTAAAAAGTTTGAGTAAGTGCAGATAGAAGGAAAATGTAAAATTACTGTGCTTTAAGAACAGCTATGTAGATGAAACAAATTATTGTATAATGAACATGCTAAATTGGTCAAATAAAATGTATTAAATATGTATGAAAGAAATTTGAATAATAGTAAAAAATATCCTTGCAAGTTTTTATTATTAGGGTGTTCTAACAAATTTTTAATGAAGAGTCAATTGCCACCTTACTCAGTTTGTTCCAGAATAAAGGAAAAAGTGAAAAAAAAATCAACAGCCTCTTTGATTTATAAAATATTAAATCTTAAATTAATTATTAGTATATATTAAATAAGTCTTAATAAAGTAGCTTTTTTTTTACTTAAGAGACAAGGAGAGGTCAACCTCCCAAAAGTGTATCAATGTCATATTCTCCACACTAATATTGAAAGGTATAATCATATGATTACCTCAATTATCACACAAAAAAAGAATTTGGGAATTGCAGCACCCACTTATTTTTTAGAAAGTAATTTTATAGAAAAAATTTTAGAAAAGTATGAAAAGTAGGGCAAGCTCTTGACTTGTTTAAATTTATAGACCCCGAAACAACTGAGAACTTTGTCTTTAAGGTCTTTATTCCCAAAAATAAAACAAAGATCCTCTATCTACCCACTACTGTTAAACCTAAGAATAAAAGTCCTGACCAATGTTAAAGGAAAAGAAAAAAAGAAAAAAAAAATTGATATAAAGATTAAAAGAAGATAAAACTCATTATTTCCAAATGATCTGATCATATGCTTTGGAAAACTTTTAAAATCAACCTGTACACTGTAAAAACTAATAAGTCAGGTTAGGAAAGTTGCTGTAATGATATTTATTTATCAATCTTGTTAGTATCTTTCTGTATAAACAATAAAATAATAAATAATAGTAGAATATAATAAATTTTAGATGCCACTCAAATAGCAATTAAAATAGCAAATGTCTATAGAGTATATGGAAATAAACTTAACCCTAAAGATACAAATCTCTGGTACAGAATTTGAAAACTTTAATAAAGTTTTTTGGGAAACATTTCATACTCTTGGATGAGAAAACTTAATATTATGAAACATTATTATTCCCACTTAGTCCTCTGGCCCCTGATATTCCACATGTGTCATACAAGCAAAATACATTTACTCCATCTATATATCTTCAAATAGATCCCCATGACAGGATCATCTCAGTTAAAAATCTTTTCTTCTAAATCTAAATCTAATCATGTAAGATATCTAAACTAGCTTGGATGAGGCTCTTGTGTGTCATCCATTCTGGGCACAATACTTTTTAATCTGTTAACCATGAAATGAACACGGATTCTGCCTCCAAAATTTGAACATACAATGGTGGACAGCTGTCAGATAACAGTAATAAATTCTGGTGTTAAAAAGTGGCAAAATGGAAGGTGAAAGATTTACCAGTCCAAAGCAGTTTTGAAATCCAGTTGAGTAAACTCCAGCTGGAGTTCCTTAATTAGGTTTCAAGATGTCCAAGAGGAACGCCTTCCACTGCCCCACAGGCCTTCTAGGTGGACTTAGAATCAAATTGACATGAGACAGATCAATAGGAGAAAATCAAATTTAATAGGCATACGTTAAGGGAATCCACACAGACATGAAATTCTAAAGACAATGAGGCAACAAGAAGCTTGTAAGAGCTAAGGAGAGGGGTAGGGGCCTGAGGATACAAAGGGGAGAAAGGTCATTATTAAGAAGGTGAAAGGAGATGTTTGGAAAAGCAAAAGTTGCCTTATTATGGAGATGTGTTTCTTATGTAAATGTGTGTGGGGGTGGGGATCTCTGTTAATACTTCTCTCTGGTTTCAGGCTCTCCTTTTCAATATAAATTCAGGCAGTTATTGGGGAGGCAGAGTCTTTCCTACATCTGCTGGGTTTTGATTACTTTTATCTCAAAATAATCTTTATACCAAAGTGGCACATTTTGGAGAGCCTTATCCTGCACCCCTTCAGAGGGTTGGGAATAATCCTTCCCTGTGGCTCTTTGCCCCATCCGCTTGGCTTCTCTCTCTTCCTTTTGTACTCTTGGCTCCACCCTCAGCATCATCATTCCTTATTCATGAATAGTAACAACTGTTTGCAGCTGACTATAGTAGCCCCCCCTTACCAATAGGAGATGTGTTTCAAGACCCCCCAGTGGCTGCATGAAACTGTGGATAGCACTAAATCCTGTATTACTAGGTTTTTTCCTATACCTACATACTTGTGATAAAGTTTAATTTATAAATTAGACACAGTGAGAGATTAGTAGCAATAACTACTAAAACAGAACAATTATAATAATATATTGTGTAATAAAAATTGTGTGAAAGTGGTCCTTCTCTCTTTCCCAAAATATCTTTCTGGGCTATACTCAACTTCCTTGTGATGATGTGAGATGATAAAATGTGTGATGAAATGAGGGGGAATGACATAGGCATTGTTATATAGCCTTGTGCTATTATTGACCTTCTGACAATATGACCACAAGTATCCGAAACTGCAGAAAGTCAAACCACAGAAAGCAAAATTGAGGATGGGGGTTGGAGCTACCATAGTTTCATTATCATGCTTGCTGCCAGTAGATTTGGGGGATCAAATAACCTCCCTTTATCTTGTACTCTTTCTTTTAAATTTCAAGTGTCAGTGTTTCTACTGATAAGAGTTTCACAATTTTTTTTTTGGTAACTTCACCAAGTTTTAATCCATGGAACAAAACCCACACAAACAAATCTTTGGGGCATAATTCTTTCATTATATTGACCTCCTGCTGAGATGGTTGAGGACCATAACCTTACTCATCTTAGAGGTCCTCTGGTTGGATTGAGGTCTGTGAAACACAACCTTAATCTCTTGAAAGAGCCTTTGTGTGAGTGTACACACTGACATTATGATCTTTCTGACTTTATGGCAAAAGGTTGTACAGTTGACGCCTTCATATGCTTTTCTGTCATTTAAAGCGAGGACTTAATTTTAGCACTTTGCCATATGGATAGACTGAGAATTTCTAAATAATCACATGTTGATTGTCTTTTTGTTTAACAGTTCTTCCTTCTATTTATCCCTATTTATTCTTATATTTTACTATGAGCAACAAAAGAAATCAGGCCATCCTTTTAACAGATTTCCTTGGGAATCTCCTCAGCTCAGTATTCAAATTCATCACTTACAAGTTCTGCTTCCCACATAAGCATAGTAGACAATTTTACTGAGATTTCTGTTACCACATAACAAGGTTACCCTGTGCTCTACTTTTCAGACCTTATTATTTTACTTACTTGTGAGCCTTTGTCAGCTATGCCCCTCCCCCCCCCAGATTTGTACCATCAGTCTATACCCAGTGATTTAGACTTTCTCTAAGGTGATTAATATTTATTCTTCATGTTCCTCATGCCCTTATGAAACTTCACTGGTAGCATATTTAAAATACATATCCCAATTAACAGTTTGTTCAAGGTAATCTAATCTAACGGTAGGATTTTCTTTTGCTTCTCAAAAATGTTTCAGCCTCCACTGATAGGCCAATTCCAAAAGCTTAGTTACCTAGGCAAAATCCCCCTTTTCATGTACTATAACAAAATCCTGAGAGAGATGTTCCATCAGTCACAAGTTCTGCCCAGGAAATAATGTAAAGGTGAGGGACATTTGAGGTTATCTTGGAATTCTGCCTCCTACTACTCCCAAAAAGATAAAAATGAAAACCCAATTTTCTACCACACTACTCCCAGCTCTGCACTCCAAAGCCTTACTTCTTCTTATAAAGTATTTATATTGTTTTTTATTGATTTATAGATGTTAAAATTTGATTTCTCATTTTACTAAAGGCAGTTTTAACTCTCATACTTTCCCATGTAATTTTACATATAAATATACTGTCTGTTGCAAATTTAAGAATTTTAATATAATTATATTAATATCTTCCTTACACCAGACTTAAGTGCTTTTCTATTTTCTTGCCTTTATTTTCCATTATTATATTTTAATTTTTCCCAAACATTTTCATGCATAAGATAGTCTGTTGAGTAACCATTTTATCTAGAAGTCTCCTGCTCCAATGGCTTGAGATTGATATGTAGACTTCTGTTGACACAAAGACTACTTCCTTTCTCTATTTTCCTGATGAGTTACTTTTTCTTCCTAGATTACATGTTTTCACGTCTTTGTTTTGCTTGAGCACTTTCTAAGAAGGCACATAAATATAAAGGCAAATAAATATTCCTAGTTTTCACATTTATGAAAATGCCTTAATTATATCCTCAAAATTCACTTATGGTTTTTCTAGGTGTAGAAATTTTGGATAAAAATGAACCTTCAGAATTGTGGAAGTTTTAGTTTGTCATCTTCGAATATCTAGTGTTATTATTGCCCAGTCTGATGCCATTTGATCCTTATTTTATTGTACTTGACCTATGTGTTTCTCTTTGGAAGCTTTTGTGTCCATTCTTTATCTCTGTGGTGTGATATCTTTTGGTCTTTTTGTTATTGTTTATTGTGTTGGGCACTCTGTGGAACTGTTGGTCATCTCTGCTATAATACAAATGGAGAAAGTTTTTAGGTGGACTAGGTTTTTAGTATCAAATAGTTTACATTCAAAACGTCTTCATTGAGCACTCAGTACTGTAGTCAAGTACTAGATACTTATATGGAGGCAAATGAGTAGATTCATGAAATAAAAACCTAGAAATTAAAAATGCCTAGAATCTTCCAATTGTAAAGACATCATTTAAACATTCATTTATAGGAACAGGCCAGAATTGAAACAAAAAAGTCACACCTTAATCCATACTGCAAAGAAAAGTATTTTGCATTTAGTAAAGAAGAAATTAACAGGTCTTCTTGACGAATCCTTTTAGCTCCTGAGAAAGTTAAATGTGTGGAAAAATGGATGTAATTTATTAATACTGAAGAAATAGAATGAAGGGATAAGTGGGCTGATTTATTAGGAAAGATTAGGAAATCTAAATACACATAGCTTGACTAAGAAATAGCTAAGGAAATACTAATGAATGTGTTGAATTGCAGCTGAGCCGATTTAGGAACTGTAAGAAATAAGAGCAATTGCTTGGATGTGTTAAAAAGAATTATAATTAGTTTTAATGGAATTGAATAAAATATTAATTTAAGACTTAATTTGTGATACAGTGCATTTCAGGATTTGTGACCATTAAAGAATTCTAAATGATGATTACTTCATTAATAAAGTGTTAGTATCCATCTCAATTCCTCAAGTTCTTTCAGGTAAACATGATAAAATGACTATCATGAGAGCACGCCTTTATTCCTTCTGACTTTCATCCAACCAAGAATTTACATGGAGAGGGGGTGGAGAGAGAGGGCAAGCAGAGTGGGAAGCGGAAGGTTGAGAATGGAGGGCTTACTTTGATTTACTCTACAAAGTATACCAGTCCTCTTTCTTTATTCGAGCAGAACCTACGTACACATTTATAGCCTCTTCTTAGTCAATTATAATGCCATTTCTGGAAATCATTGTGGTAGCATAAATTTCTAACTCAAAAAATTAAATATAGTGGTTCTTAGCAAGCCCATAAAGTCACAGAAATAGCTTGAGCCAATACAATATAAAAATTATAAAATCCACGCAAAATGTGTCAGGTCCTAAAAGACAAAATAACGTTCACTTTCTTGTGTGAACCACTCACAGCACAAAGAATTCTTTATAAGTATTTTATATTCTTTCTGTTTTGTGAAACAAATGCATATTAATTGAATAACCAGATACTTGTAAAGTAGATGGTGTCTGGCTCAATTCACACACTTGAGAATGAAATTGGGTCTCCCTTTAAGACACAGATGATTCATTGATTCAGAAAATATGTATTGAATGTTTGACTTTACGCCATGAACTCCTCTGGACCCTCTCATGAGGGAGACAGAAAATAATTCTGTGGGTAAGGGAAGAAAGTGGCTTGTAGCTGAAGGAAACGAAAGTATGTTAGGGGAGAAGGGGCTTTAGACTCTGAGGTTTAGAGGGCTTAAGAAAGGCCTCTGAATTTACAAGGAAGAAACTGAATCGTGACCTATTTGTCCTCAGTCTTTTTACCCAATCACCCAAAAACACATTCCAATGCAGTTTCCACAATTATACATCTGTCATCGTGTATTTTCTGATAGTGTTTAGTTTATAAAAAACTAACAGTGTAGTTACTAGTACCATAGTAAATAGGTGATTCTTAATTAAAAATCCTGATTTAAGATCAAATACTAACTATATAAGATCTATTGTATCAGACCCAATTACAGGTGAGGAAACCTTGGTTTAAGAACTTGATTACTGCCCTCTAACTGGTATGTGGTTTCAGCTCCAGTTTGAACCCTGGTCAGTCTGTCTATGATGCCCATGTTATAGCCATGGGAGTTCTTTTTTATCCTACTTTTCAGCATGAAATACGGCACTGGATTTTATTTTGAACTTGGATGTCATTTCCAGTGGATTTGGTATCCCTTGGGAGAAAACAAAATGTCCAAAGATATTCTAGGTAATGTTTAGGAAGACAGAGTTTGAGTTCAAAAGTGGCATTTTTTTAAGTGATGTTGAAACATCCCTACCAGTATTTGAGTTAAAGTCTGAAAATATATTACTATATGGGAAATTGAATTATAAAATTTATGTACATTTTGATTTTTTAAAATGACTCTCAGAGAAGAGAATGAGCTAGGGTCAGCTTATAAAAGACGTTAGATAACATATGGAAAGGGAGATTTACTGATAGAATTGAATGGCTTGGCAATATTTGTGCCTTGGGTTGAATCATGGGAAAACAAATCTTCATGAGTTCTGCACTGGATACCTGGAAGCCAAGGAATAGCATGAGAGCATTGTTTACTTGGAAGACAGGAAATCATAAAAGCCAAAGCAAGTATGTGCCCCAAAAGATGAAGTAATCATTAGGGCACATTTTTATTATCTAGATATACTTGGGCCAAAGCATTTTACTTACTGGCTTTTTGTGTAAGACTAAATCTATTGGAAATTAGCCTTCTAATCATTCAGTTTTGTTCTAAAGCTAGAGATTAAAGATAGATGATAGTTAAATAGATATAGCTACATATATAGTAACTATATGTCACATATATAATTGCTTTTCTGCTAATTAATTTTACTAATTACATATATGCAAGTGATTACTAAATACAAATTTTAATTTACTCAAAATGAGTAAACCATTATTAGCATTTGTGTTAATTGACATTGTGTTAATTGGCATTATGTTAATTGGTATTCAATATAGCGATGTCAGTTTTAATAGCTTTATTAATTAGTATCTAAAAACATTTCTGATAATTTAAGGTGCACTTGTCAAAAACACTTGTTCTCTGCTTCTAGGAAATGGGTTGGCAAGTTATTTCTCAAGGAAAAATTGATTTTTTCAGAAGTGAAGTGTTTGAATTTACATAAAAATATTCACCCTGTGAGTTGTCTCATAAAACACTCCAGATCAATTGAGAGATCATGTATATGACAGAAAATATTGATGGTGAGGCACTGACCTGATCAGTACCGATATGTGGGGCTCACATACCCATACTTGGATGCAAAAGGAACATGTATTCTTCCAGAGCCCATTATACCTACACTGTACTGGGAGTTCTGCATCACTGTTTATACGGTCCAGTTTGTATGATGACATAAAGAATTGGGGAGGGACAGACCATGATATCTTGAAAAATTATAAAATATAAATAGTGTATAAATGGTGTATAAATACACAAAATTTGAGGAAATGCATTTCAGTGGTGTTTGTGTTAAAGTTCAGATTAATTTAAACAATCTTTAAAAAACTAATTATTTATCCTCTCAATAAATAAATTCATCCAAGAAGCCCTGTCTCCTTTAACTGTCCTGTGGAGGAAGGTAGTTTTCTGAGGTTTCTGTTTCTTCATACATAACACTGGTCACTTTATCTCATTCTTGGAACAGAGAAGCTATTCCTGGTTATTTTTCTGTTTTTTAACTCTTGCCATGCAAAAATACTTGTCCTGTCTGGAACCTCTTCAGGTGAAGACAGTTTTTTACCCAACAACAGGAAAAAGATTGTGAGCCAAATCTCAAAGAACTGTTCTGGGTTCAAAAGTTGAGGAGAATGGTTTCATTCAGTTTAATAGCAAACCGGAAATAAACAATACAGACACATGTCAATAAGAGTGAGTGGTTGTAGTGACACTATGCCTTCCAGATTTATCATGGTGACACCCACGCTTTGGTGGTCAATGTGACCCATAGAGGTCTAGGAAGCCAACAGGTCTAAAGAGCAAAGAAACAACTCTTTATGTCTTAGTGTAAGAAAAGTAAAGTATCAGCACCTAACACTCAGTTTACTGTCACGTTTTCTTGTTCTTTCATCCTCTCTTTCTTGCTGTGTCACCAAACTTGGAATGATGTCCTTTTATCATTTTCTAAACTTTTTAGGATTATTTTTAAAACATATCTACAACCTTTTATTTTAAAAACCCTCTATCTGCATGTGATTCACAGTATTGCATGCCATTTATTTTTGATAGTTTGAGGTTATCAAACTCCAAATCAAATCAATCTCTTAATTTAGTTCAGATTTTAGAATTTGTGTTACAGTCTTTTTTCTCCCTGGAGTCTCATGTTACTGATTCTTTCGGGAGCCTTGATTTCTTCAATACCAGCGACCTTATCACCACTTTAACCATCCAAATGCTGTAACTGATTTGAACTCATATAAATACTAAATATAATATGTGCCTTTTTAACCTTTTTAAACATAGTCTTCTCTTTTATCATGACATTTCTAGAATAATCCATTTTCCTCCAACCTATCAGTTTCCTTTCGTTTTGCTTCCTTTCCCATAAAGCCCATTATCCATCAGGACAAATAAATATATTAAATAAATTACTCTAAATAAAAGTACTAAAAATAGAATCAGCTAACATTAACTAAGTATGACATGTGCCAGCTATATTTATTGTCCCTTCCCTCTTGACTTACATTTGGCCAATGGAATGTAAAGCTGCCAAGAATGCCATGTCCTACTAAAAGCTTTTTAGAGGTATGACAAATTTCCTCTTGGGCTCTAGACCTTCTGCTTTTTGCCAACATGTCTCACATAGCGGTCATTTCTTCAGTCTGGATTCTGGATGGAAAAACCATCTGGAAAAGACATGAAGCTAACCACAGCCTAGAATCAAGCCCAGTGGAGCCTGGCCAAGATGAACAGATCCAAGTGGAGCAGAGTCCTAAGCATCCTGCAAGTCCATTACAACCGTTTATTATTTTAGACCACTGAGAATTGGAGCTGATTGTAATTGCCAGATACGGTGTTTATCCACATTTCACAGATGAAGAAACTAACAATTAAGGAAGCTAAATAACTTATCAAATTTACAAAGCTATTAAATGCTAAGATTTAAATCCAGAACCTGGTTCCTTAGCTTCTTTGCTCTATTGTCCTCTGATGTATACAATCAACTGCCTGGTAGAGTCAGAAAGCTCCTGAAATTCTCCCATGTTCTGTGACTTTAGCATAGAGATCCACATTTTTAGGCTGCTGAATATTTCAAGAAAAAAAATACCAAACTCCTTAGATAGGTTGCTTTATGTATTCATAGTTTCTAATTTATTTTATGCCTTCAATTTTCAAAATCTGAGTTTCTGTGTTTCTCATTAACTACCATTTCCCACTGAAATTTTCCCTAATCTCTAACAGATTCCTCAGTTTTCTTATCTCCCCAATATCTCAATATATACTTGCAATATTATTTATTTCATGTAATATCTCTTCATTATTTGGTACTACTAACCACTGCTCCCTTAGTAGAGTTCTATTTTCCTTTGACTTACATGAAAACATTCTAGTCTGATTCCCTTAGACGAATGTTCTGAAATGTTCAACTTCTCATCAAGCTTTTTCTTTTCCTATGAGTGTTCCTTTTGATTGAGTCCAGGAGAAGCTACACTAACAGAGAGACCGAAATACACTGGCTCAACAAGCTAGAAGTTAGTTTCGTCCTCATAGAATGGGTCCAGAGGTTGGTGGGGGTCTAGAGGGGATAGGCAGGTCTTCCCAAAGGATAGGCTACACCTCAGTTTCATTTTCCTATTTTACCGTATCCAATGGATGTTTCTTGTCTGAATTGCTCATCATTATTTATGCATGCCAGCCAGTGGGAAAGAATAAAGAGACAATGTAAAAGAGCGAGCAAATTTCTTTTCAGTGTACTAATGTGGAAATTACACATAACTTTTCTACTTACATTCCATTGGTCATAATTTTGTCACATGTCTATACTTAGCTGCAAAGGAGATAGAGCAATGTAGTTTTAAATATGAATAGATAACTGCCTTGTTGAAACTTATTGGAAAGGAGAATGCATATTGCAGGATAGTTGTCAATATGTACCAGAGCTGGTCTTAAAATTTCATATTTGTTCATTTATGACCTTACTTCACATATTTTGCTCTGTGACCTCATCTATATTTATGACTTATATAACTCACATAAGACAAGTAATATATCATTCTCCATTTCCAGTTATAATCTCTCTTACTATTTCCATAAATTAATACATAGGAATTTGTTCCGTTCATCATGTTCAAAATTGAGTTGAGGAATGCTAAAAATAAGGTAAAATCATGGTAGACTTTTTAGCCTCTACACAAGTGATATCCAAAACGTAAACTATTTTTAAAATGTACTCCTTCAGAGTACAATAACATCAACCATATTTAGGTTGGTGGGTTTTTTTTTTTCTCCTAACCCTTTCAACACTTACTCCTCTCTCTTCTTACTTACATGGTTTCTGAGAAGTTGAATGTAATTCTCATCTTTGTTCTTTAGAGGTGAAGTGATTTTTTTCAGACTTCCTTCAAGATTTAAAAATTTTTTTTTTCCATAGTTTGTGTAGTTTTGTTGTTGTTTGTTTGTTTTTTGTTTTGGGCATTTATTCTGTTTAGTGTTTCTGAATTTCCTGGGTCTGTGGCTTAGTGTCTCACTTAATTTGGGGAACTTCTCACTCAATTATTGTTTCAAATATTTCTTATTTCCCTTTATTTCTTTCATCTCCCTCTGGTATTCCTATTATGTGTATGTTACATATTTTGTATTTTTCCCACAGTCCTTGGATATTCTGTTTTGGTTTCTTTTATCCAGTCTTTGTTCTCTTTGCTTTTTAGGTTTGCTGTTTTTTATTGAGATATTCTCAAGCTCAGTTGTTTGTTTTTTTCTCAGCCATGTCCAGTCTATTAATGAGGCAATCAAAGTGATTCTTCACTTCTGTGACAGTGCTTTTAATCCATACCATTCTTTTTGCTTCTTTCGTAGGGTTTCAATCTCTCTGATTATATTGCCCATCTGTTCTTGCATGCTGTCTACTTTATCTATTATAGCCTTAACATAGTAACCAGATATATTTTATACCATTTATTTATTTTTGAGAGAGACAGAGAGACAGAGTGTGAGTGGGGGAGGGGCAGAGAGAGAGAGAGAGAGGGAGACACAGAATTGAAGCAGGTTCCAGGCTCCGAGCTGTCAGCACAGAGTCTGACACGGGGCTTGAACTCACTGACCACGAGATCATGACCTGAGCCGAAGTTGGACACTTAACTGACTGAGCCACCCAGGCACTCCATTAATCACATATGTTTTAAATTCCTGGTCTGATAATTCCAACATCTCTGTCCTGTCTTGTTCGGATACTTGCTCTGACTCTTGTAACTGTTTTGTGATGTTTTCATCCACTGGAGGTTCTGGCTTTCAGACCTGTCCACCTTGAACCTCCAACATTTCATCAATTACAGTTCAGGTTTTCTTATTGCTGGCCCTGGTTCCTGTAGTGATTTCTGCTTGAGTTTCTGTTCTGGTAAGCCATTACTCCCTATATTTGCCTGTTGTTTCCCTTAACTTGGGGGCAGTGGTAGTTTTCCCTGTGTCTTCATCTCTCCTATGGATGCAAGAAGTGTTGTTAATTTTTTTCAGTCTGTTCAACTTTTGCTTGTTGTTCAGACATGGTGGCAACTTCCAAGCTCTTTACATGTAACCAAGAGCCAGAATATACTTAAAAGCTTTCAAAATTATTAATATGCTACATAACTTGCAATAAAAGTCTTGTTCTTCATTTTGTTAGCTATTTATCTTGCCATTTTGTTTGATTGGACATTAGGCAAAATTTTATACATAAGTAATTTCTCAATTAAAAATAAATATAAACATTGAAAATCCCCCTCCCCAAGATATTGTTGATCATATTTTAGAAAATAATTATACGAAAAAAAGAAAAGAAGAAGAAAATATCATTCAAATTTTCAATTGCTGTGCTGGTTAACATTGAGTAGAACTGAACAAATCAAATGCTAAAATCTACCTGCTTTTGTGAAGAGAATCATCGACATCATTCAGCGATTAAATATTTGACCATTTAGACCTTACAATTATTTGTCATTTTCATTTTAGAAAGATATGTAACATATTAATGCAAAGATCGGACCTAAATAGGTATGGTAGAAAATATTGTTTACTTTGTCATGCTTGGGTGATTTTGCTTTTTATTTCTTTCTCCTTTAACTACAGGAAGACATATGGATTCAAGTGAAATAGTTTCTTAAACTCATAAATTGAGTTGGAAAATATTTAATTTATATTAAATAAATTTATATTAAATTTAATAAATGCTTATTAAAACAACCATTGAGAGAGATAAATGAGAGCAGAGAAGAAAGGATGTGGATGTTTCTTTAAATCACATTTTATAATTTTTACCTACCATACATAATGTGCCACAATATCGTATATATGATATGTGTATTAGTTTTTACTCACCACACATTTCAACTGTCAGGCCACTTATCATAAGGTTGAACTGAGTCAGAATTCCATGCTGAACCTTTATTAGTTTCCCCATGGCTTTCAAAGATCAAGAAAAATTTTAAATTTTACCTAAGGATTCAATATTAACCTTTATGCCACATAAAACTGCAGGCCTGTTGAGTATCTGTGGCTGACAGTCACAGAGGCTAATGATTGGTGAACTGATGCTTTGCAAGTACAGTTTCCTAGGAGTCATGGCATTCTCAGACTGACATTAAAAAGGTAAAATTGCATTTTGTTATGCCTAATGGAAAAAATAAAAAGGTCTTTGTACATTTTATGTTTGACCTTTTTCCATGGGGATTCACAAGTGTTCTACTCTGTATTGAGAGGGGGAAAAAAAAAGATATGAGTACATTGATTTTCCAGAGGCTCTTTAGTATATAGGATGTACTATTTTCTGTTTTGGGCATTTAAATTATATATATATTTTTTAGTTTATAATACACTAAAATAATTCATCATTAATTGAAAATGAATTACTTAATAATATGCCCCATGACTATTACATCTGGATTTTATTCTGTATCATAAAAGGGATGTGAGGAATTATTTTATAGGTTAAAAGTTTCTCACAGTCTGTAAATATTTCTTTCTTACCGTGACATAATTTTGACCTTATATGAAATCCATTTTGGGGTCTCAGCATGACCAGATATCTATGGAAATTGAAGTACTATTTTTCCACTTTTTGATTTTCACTTTACTAATAGTGTCACTCTCATTGAAGCTATTGTCAATGGAGAAGCTAGCATTCTGTACATATTTTTCTGTATTATATTAAGGAAGGCTAAGTGATGAGGGAAAAATACATGGAAGGAAACAAATTCTACTTCAATTTCCTGGAATACCGAGAAAATAAAATAAAACAAAATAAAGTGTTTTAGCATTCCTTATGGAGCTGAGAGTTTCCACATTAAACCTATTTTCAACATTTGACAAAGAGTGTCAGATTTTACAAAAGGAAAAAAAAAAAGGTTGTGTATGGTACAGTTTGCCCACAGGCTATTAGGTATCTACTAAGCATTTGGATATATCCATTCAAAATGGTTCTTCCTATATATAAATCTAAAAAACTGTCAAGGATAATAGATACATGAACAGCTAATGACAAAATGCAAACTTCATTCTTTCCCTTGTTATTAAATGTGTCTGGGGTGTACACGTGGAGAGGGTTGAGGTCAGAGAGCCCTGACTCCAAAGGTGTCTCAGTCACTAGGCTATGTGGCCTTCAACAGGTTTCTTATGATTTCTGAGGTTCAGAATTCTCATTGCTAAGATGGAGATAATATCTACCTTTTAAGGCTGCTGATTTAATAAACTAGCATAAGTAAAGAAAGCTCTTAGAAAAGTAGTAGGCATTTGGTAAGCATTAAATCAGTGATGATTAATAATAACAATCATAAATGATTTCAGCAGAAGTTTGAGTCTCAATCAAAATTTCCTACAATGTTCCTAGAAATTGTACTGATACAAATGAAATGTGCAGTTAAAAAGAAAATAAAGATATTTGAGAATGTAAATCTTGAAGACATACCTGTTCATTTAAAAAAAAAAAACTTTCCTTGGGGGGCATGGGTGGCTCAGTTGGTTAAGCATCTGACTTTTGGTTTTGGCTCAGGTCATGATCTCACAGCTCGTGAGTTTGAGCCCCTGCATTAGGTTCTGTGCTGACAGCGTGGAGCCTGCTTGGAATTCTCTCTCTCCCTCTCTCTCTGCCCCTCCCTTGCTCACACACTCTTTCTCTGTCTCTCTCTATTCTCAAAAACAAGTAAATAAACATTTTATATTTTTTTTAAAATTAAAAAAAACTTTCCTTTATTTGGTTATTTTACCTTAAGATTGTTGATATAAATATAACAACAAATTCACAGCTGTTGGTCCCAAGGTTTCCTGATAGTAATTCATACTAGTTTTTACTAAAGGATTTTATCTAGATAACCATAAAAATTGCTAGTTATGGGGTGTCTGGGTGACTCAGTTGAACATCCAGCTCTTGGTTTCAGCTCAGGTCATGATCTCACAGTTTTGTGGGTTCAAGCCCCGCAGCAGGCTCCGCACTGGCAGTGTGGAGCCTGCTTGGGATTCTCTCTCCCTCTCTCTTTGCCCCTTCCCTGCTTGCACTGCCTCTGTCTCTCTCAAATAAATAAATTTTAAAAATATATGTTTAAAAAATGCTAGTTATAACTACTGTTTTGATTTTGTGTACAGTTAAAATTAGCCTATTTATTTTCTGTGCATAATGGTAATAAACATGATTAATTCCATTTTGTTATGTGAGACTACTTTCTTTGTATCCATTGATATTTAATACTCCTTACAGCTTGAGGAAAGTGTTATTTCATTAGCATTTCACAGATGATAATGGTAATGCACAGATAGGCTAAGGAAGTTGAATAGAGCCATACAACCAGAAACTGACCAAGCTCGAATTTGAACCAAGGCTTTTGTCTCTGAAGCTTCTCCCTCACAAAATATCAACTGAAGGGCACAAATGAAATTAAAATGAGCCAATTGTACAATATTGTGGGGTTTTTTTTAAATTTTTTAAACTTTATTTTAGATTGAACAAAATGAAATGTTTCTAAAGAAACACAGTTTGTTCTATTTTAACTGTAATGTTTTTATGTGATATGGACTATAGTTTCTCAAAGTCCATTTTAGAAGTTTAAATAATATTTTCTTGAAAAAAAGCTGAATTTGAAATAACTAGGTTTACATTATATCTAAATAATTAATTGTCCATTAGTCAATATACTCTAAAACATAAAATTTCTATTGTTATAATTTTGAAAATACGTTGGTATTTGAAACATATTTGAAAATATGGTGGTAGAACTTTTTACTTTATTTTTTTTTTGTTCACTTGCCAGATTTTCTTTATGAGATTATAGAGTGTCATGAACCCTGAATATCATTTAGCCAAGATCTAACATCTAACCAACATCTAACACTTTGTTCAAATTAATTACATCAAACCTGCATTACCTTTAAATAATTTAATTACTCGTTTGTCAATATTCCTATAATGCAATACCTCTATATATTTATATTGAAAATATGTGATGGAGCTTCATACATAAGGTACACTTCTTTTTTTTTTTTAATTTTTTTTTTCAACGTTTATTTATTTTGGGACAGAGAGAGACAGAGCATGAACGGGGGAGGGGCAGAGAGAGAGGGAGACACAGAATCGGAAACAGGCTCCAGGCTCTGAGCCATCAGCCCAGAGTCCGACGCGGGGCTCGAACTCACGGACCGCGAGATCGTGACCTGGCTGAAGTCGGACGCCTAACCGACTGCGCCACCCAGGCTCCCCATAAGGTACACTTCTTTATTTCTCACACCACCTATTTTAAAATTAGAGTATTTTTTGCTTACTTGACACTTATCAAACTGGAACAAGTCAGGTACCATAGAAAGGCAGTTGGATGGAGTAATACCAGAGATTTTTTGCAAAGTAATTATCTCAAAGCCTGATCTAAGTTCATGGCTCTACTAAGTCCCTTTTTTCTTGACCATAAAGTATCACTGTTTTTTTTTCCCATTTTAATGCTTAACAATCTTCATTATAATTGCTTATTTATTACATGTCATGAGAATAGTCACTCACAACCTTTATCTTATTTACACTATTATGTAACACCATCAAATATCCACGATCTATGTTTTTATACTGTTAAGTATAAATTCCCTTACTATTTATTTCACTATGTAATAAATATTTCTAAGTAACTGCTCATTAATTTGTTCCTTAGTAAAACTTACTGAAAGCATAATATGTGTCAGGCATAGTTAAAGGCTCTGGGAATATACAGAACAAAATTAAATAGTAGTTCTTCCTGAACATCCAGTGATGTATATAGCAGGAGCAGTGAAGATTAAGGTAAGAGGAAAAGTTTGGCTATGCGTATATGGTCACTCTTTGATTGCGATGAAGCATTTGTGCGTGAATTCATATGACAGAACTTACTAAATCATACCCTTGAAAATGCTCATTATATACCTACTATGCAAATTGTCAGTCCTTCAAGTTAATGTAACTTGTTTAAGGCAAGTGAAGTTTAAGGCAACATAAAACATTTTATAGATAAAAATTACAAATTAACTACAGTTCAGGAAAGAGATTGTCAGAGGCAATCTCTGAGGATACTGGAAATTGAAATCTCTCTTGAAGAACGGGTTAGGTGAAGAATTATGAAGAGGCAAGAAGACCAGGGTATGAAAACATACGGAATTGTTCGCGATCCTTAGTGAACATGAAAACCACTTGGGAAGCTTGTTAACATTTCGTAGATCTGTGCTACACATTCAGACAATCCTATTTAAATGTGAGACAGGGCTATGGTATTGCATTAAAAACAAAACAAAAATATTTCAATCCCTGATTATCCTAATAGAGTTGATCCTTGGACCACAGCCTGTAATCGGGGAGGGATTCCCAAATCCTGCTTGGATTGAACTATGTATGTAATGATCAGAAATGATTCATTGTAACTTCTAAGGATCTGCATGTATAAAACTTCAAGGAAAATGTAGCAATTGAAGTTTGATTTTGAATTTTAATGTTTTAGCACCGAACAGTATCCAATCTCAACATTTTCAACTATAATCCTAGATGATAGTGTCAAAAGCAATTATTCATTTTAATTTATCTATTATCAGTTAATGTTTTTATTATTTATTTACTTATTTTATTTATTTATTTTTTTTTTGAGAGTAAGGGGGATGTGAGTGGGGAAGGCGAAAAGGGAGAGGAGGAGAGAGAGAATATTAAGCAGTCTCCATGCCCAGTATGCAGCCCGACTCAGGGCTCGATTTCACCACCTTGAGATCATGACCTGAGCCAAAGTCAAGAGTTGGATGCTTAACCGACTGAGCCACTCAGGCGTCCCCAGTTAATGTTTTTAAAAGTCTCTATTAAATACTTAACTTTGCTCTTTAAAAAGGTTATTTTTTGTCTAGAGAAGAGAAAATCTTCCACCTCTCTTTTGCTGTGAACAAGATGCAAATGCTTTTAAAACAGGTTTCCTAATCAGATTTTTGTAAAGAGATATCCTTCACTGCTCAACTTTACTGGGCAGTTCAAAGTCAATTTGTATTGTAATCCCTTCTAAATAAAAATAAAGTAGCAATCACATCTGGCTTAACAAAGTAAACAAATGAATTTCATTTTATGTTGGTTTGACTTTTTTTTTCTCAAAAGAATACTGATTTATGTGACTGTCAGGTTTGAATGCATATAACACAACTTTCTCAGATTGAATCCAATTGATTTTCTATAACAATGTCAAGCATTCAGTACATCATAGGAGCAGTAAGACTGTAATAAACAATCCTTTCAAAAAGAAAGTGATTCTTTTCTCCTTAAACACATAGGTAAATATTGTTTGTTCTTGCTCTTTCTATCTATAGAAGCTAAAGGGTTCTGCGTCTTCAGTGTTAGAATGCCCTTAATCCCTAACTCATCTCCCATGAAACTTTGTTTTCCTTATGACCTTCTTTTCAGCATTGCCTCAGACAATTGTTAGAAGTGATTTTAAGTGTGAAGTCAGGTTCACAGATCATCCTACTCCAGATCATCCTAACAGAGTTGATCCCCGTAGAAGTGTCATTCTACTTTGCAAGAGTAGATAGCCGTGCAGTGCACTTTATACTTAGAAGTGGGGCCAATGAGTGCTTTTAAGGAATACCATTTCTCCTGAAAAAGAAAGCTGACAAATTCCATACCTATGCCCCTTGAAATTTACTTCTCATGAATCTTGCTAAATTTCAAATATTACTTTTAATAACTATCTTTCTTTTATTGTTCATACTTGTCATTTGCGATTACTTATTTGAGTGAAGTAGGTAATGCATTACGATTAACCTAGGTTTGTTTTATAAGAAGTCTGTACTAAATGTATTACTTTTTGTATTACTTTATTATTTATTTTCCATCCTTTTTACATATAATTTGCTAGTATAAATTTAAGCGGTATGGCACCATTTGAATGGTTGTGAAAATAAAACCTCACGTTAATGTTTTGGAAAATTAAAAAAATCACTAGATATTAAATACAAAAGCACAAGTAGTAGAAGGGAAGCAGATTTGGGTAAATAAAAGTGAAATACAAAAAGAAAGACAGTTCATATCCATATCCTAAGGATTAGAGTGATATGATAAATGTGTTGTATATTGCTGTTACAAAATGGTAAGTCCTGCTACCGATACTAATTACTAACACTTTTGAGTGGTTACCGTGAGACATGAACTTTCTTACTGCTTTAAAATATTATGTATCTCACAAGAGTTCTGTCAAGAAATGCTGCTGTTATACCCATTTTACTTGCCCCCC
Organism: Prionailurus bengalensis; assembly: GCF_016509475.1. Lineage (NCBI taxonomy): Eukaryota > Metazoa > Chordata > Mammalia > Carnivora > Felidae > Prionailurus > Prionailurus bengalensis. The sequence continues at coordinate 41,135,750 of NC_057343.1, forward strand.
AAAATAGTCTGACTCTCAGGCCATAGCTGTGACCATGAAAATGTCATTGCTTCTCATCTACACAATTAGATGGCTGTATATGAACAGCAAATTGGCAATGCTTGTTCTTTTACCTAGTTAATATATCTAACACATTATTTTGTTTCCCTTTCTTTGTTACCATTATTTTAGATACCCACGTGGCAAAGCTATCTTGAAATCCCCGATCTCCTGTCTTTGAAATCCTTTTGATTACCCATTTAGTCTGCACATCACAATCATTGCCTATCACAGCCTCACTTCTGCTCACCAAACTTCCAAGGCGACTATTTACATCTCTAAGCTAAGTGTGCAGAATCCCCTAAATTCTGACTGCAACCCTACCCTACCGCATCCCCTCCCACCATGTTTCTGTGTATGACCCTGAAGGCAAATCGTTATTAATTGCATATATGGACTTTAGAAGGTAATTTTTCTCACAGAGTGGTCTGTCCATTATTTGCTGATCTTGCCTTCATCCACACTCTTCCTCCCACTTTAAATATTTCATGCCTTTCACTGAAATCTATCTTAGCACTATATTATATTATATTAGCATTATATATTATATTATACTAGCATTATATTATTCAATGACAACATGAGGATTTAAAAATATATAATACTGACCAGAAGTTGTCTGCTTATCTAGGTCTGGCTTTTCTACTCAAATGTCTGCTCTGAACTGCAATTAACAGGTACCGTGTTAACTCATTTGGTGTTTGTTTCACAATGACGATATGTATTTCAAATTTTTGCACACTTGCTAAGAGTTGATACCTTTCATTCTCCTTTCAGAAATTACTTTACATATGAAAGTCTAGACATATTGTTCATATTTGGTAAACATTTGCCATCAATCTATTTTCTTAGAATGGATTGAGTATGAAATAGTAAAGAAATAAGAATAAGAATAAAATAAAGTGTCAAATAATTAAGCTAAGCTGCTGTTTTTCTCAGAAGACAGAAAAAGTTACTACAAATATAGTACAATACTTGTACATGATTTACTTCAAAGTTTGGGAGAAAACAGTGATACTAATGCCCTTGCATTAGTAAATGAACTGACTAGGAGGGAAATATTTTTTTTTTAATTTTTTTTTCAACGTTTATTTATTTTTGGGACAGAGAGAGACAGAGCATGAACGGGGGAGGGGCAGAGAGAGAGGGAGACACAGAATCGGAAACAGGCTCCAGGCTCCGAGCCATCAGACCAGAGCCTGACGCGGGGCTCGAATTCACGGACCGCGAGATCGTGACCTGGTTGAAGTCGGACACTTAACCGACTGCGCCACCCAGGCGCCCCGGGAAATATCATTTGAACCTATTTTTACAAGTGTGCTTTCACTTACTTTTCTACATCACACTATCACTCCTTCAAGGCGAAAAACTAATTTTTTCATTCCACTGCTGCTATACTTGAAGAAATGAGTATGATTTTCTGTGTATGAAGTGTACTTGATAAAAGTCCTCCTTTCCTATATTTTCTTATACATGTCATTAAATGTAATAAAAGATTGCATTACAGGACAAAAAATGGGAAGGGTATTTTACAAATTAAATACATTTATAATACTTCAATAAGAAAACTGTGATTAATAATCACTGATTACAAGTTATATGTGATGAAATTAGCAAGAAGCTGTGTTTTATTTATTTATTTTCATGTATATAGGATGTTTGGGATATGAGCTTTGGAATGAGGGAACTAATGGTTTGGGATTTCTTTTACGAGTGTGTTTCAGATAGATCTCTTATTGCCTAAGAAAATAGCCATAAAAATCCAGGATATATTTTTTCTAATTTATTTGCATGATTGAAGGGTCAATATGATATTGACATTTTAAAATATTTTGTAGATGTTTCCATAGTTAAAGTAAGATTTTACATGTTTCATGAATCTCTAAAAAATGTGTATTCTCTAATTGTTAGAGTCAGAATTCTAAATACTTTCATTAAATTGTTAATTATGTGGCTCAAATACACCATCATATTTTGACTATTTTTTCTTTTTGTTTTACAATTATTGAGAGATACGTGCCCAAGGTGTTTACTTTGCCAATAGGCATACTTTTCCTATCCTCACAACTTTCCTGGATTCTTATGTTTTGGTAGAGATTCTTATAGAAGGCCATACAACCTTGATTCTGTTCTATTATCTACTGTTTCTTATCTAAAATTTTAGTTTATTGGCCTCTTGGCTGTAAGGTCCATATTTTTAAATGCTGATGACTCACAGGGGCACCTGGGTGGGTCAGTTGGTTAATTGTCCAACTTCGGCTCAGGTCATAATCTCCTGGGGTTTTTGAGTTTGAGCCCCATGTTGGGCTCTGTGCTGACAGCTCAGAGTCTGAAGCCTGCCTCGGATTCTGTGTCTCCCCCTCTCTCTGCCCCTCCCCTGCTCATGCTCTGTCTCTCTCTCTCAATAATAAATAAACGTCAAAAAATATTTAAATGCTGATGACTCACAAACTTTCAATTTGGCTTATGCCGTTCCTCTGTGTTTTAGGCTCATATATCCAATTGCTTTCATGACATTACAAATTAGAAGCCTCATATGTATCTCAGAATGAATATGTTAAAAATATACTTTTGATCCTCTCCTCTACCTAAATCTCGATCATTTTTAAGTACTATAAATGGCAGAATAAGAAAAAAAAATATTTCATTGCCTTATTAAGATGATTGGAAAGCAGGTAATAAAAACTCAATATATCTTAAGCTGAAAAGTGGAAATGTTATAATGTGGCAACTCTTGTTATAAGGTTGTAAAATATTTGGTTAAACTGTTACCAGCTATATTTGGGCGGGCATGAAGAATGCCACCATTATCTGAGGCCGTGGCACCAAGAAAAATTATAGGAAACATTAAGTCTTTTGTAATTTATTGGCAGCTTTTTTCAGAGTTTTGCAAGAAAGAGATGGGTTCATACTGAGCTAACTAGCCTGAAAACAGGAAGGAAGCAAAGATGACCTTTATAAGGAGTGTGCTCTGTGCCCATGTCCAATGATGTTAAGTTACCTGAAAGCCCAGTTAACTTGGAACTTCCAGAGTTGACAAAGTCAACTCCTTCTCCTTTCTCATATGAAGCAGCATCAACTTTAAGTGGTGGCTTCAATGAGGCAGCTTTAGCAGGATATAAAATTACAGGTGTAAATTTTTTATAAACAAAACTTTATTACTTTGATAGACATGTGTTGTTCCCCAACTAAAGTAAACAGGCTAACGATAATATCTTTCTACTCATTAAATTATAAGAGAAGAAAATGATCAAAGGCACAAAAGTCTGGTAGTAAAAGAAAACTGTACAAGTTTAAATTTTATATCTCAGTAAGATTGTTTTTGTAAGTACTTCTCCATAGAATTGAAGGAAGAAAAAGTATCAGTAACTCCTTATTTTAAATCTTCCTTCAAAAAGTCTATTGCTAAAGAAATATTCATTCAAGGTCTGTATTAGCCTGTTTCTATTAAACCAATAAGGCAATCAATCATTAGTCACTGAAGCTGGATGTATTGCTATGGTATTAGACACCGTTATTACAAATGATGAAAAGACACATTTACAGGTTATTTTTAAATGAATATAGTACATGAAAAAAGGGGAAGAGTGTTTTTGTATTCATTTTTTTAAATGTTTATTTATTTTTGAAAGACACAGTGACAGAGTGAGAGCAGGGGAGGGGCAGGGAGAGAGGGAGACACAGAATTTGATGCAGGCTCCAGACTCTGGGCTATCGGCACAGAGCCCAACATGGGGCTCGAACCCACAAACTGTGAGATCATGACCTGAGCCAAAGTCAAACGCTCAACCGACTCAGCCACCCAGATGCTCCAATTTTTCGTATTCATAAATAACAATTAAAAGCTGTTTTCAGTTGTTATCTTCATCAAGTTAAAAATGACTTCCTCGAAAACAAACTTTACCCAAAGCTGATTCGTAGCCACCTGGGGCTAAATGTGTTGGAGGAGGGAATGGAAAGGAACTGCTAACGGACAAGGAGTTTTGGGGAAATGAGGAAAATGTTCTGAAGTTAATTGTTGTGGTTGCCCAACTTTATAAACATGCTAAAAGCACTTCGGATTGTACACTTTAAACAGACGAACTGTATGGTATGTGATTTGTATGGACAAACAAGTGGTATGTGAATTGTATCTCAGTAAAACTGTAACAAATGGAACTGTAAATTGAGGAGCCAGCCTTCAGTCAGAGTGTAATATCTCAGCGTGCCATGCACTGTCCTTCTGTCATGCTGCCCTTCCTTTTACTACACATGCATGAGGTATAGCTAACTGTCAGCCTACAACAGGGGAATCCTGAGAGTTTGCTGAAGAATTCCCAATGCACAAGGTATCCACAGGGAAATAATCTGCTGTAGAGTGGGGAGAGAAAGTAGACATCCTTCCAGGGGAAACTGAGTGCACAGTAAGAGTAAACTTGAACTACTCAGAAATATTTATGGATTCATAGCTAAAATGTGCAGGGATGAAGTTCCTTTCCCAATAGAAAGGACTGAGGAATGGAGTCTTGCATATAACATCTTGATAGGATTTAGTTTGTTTTATTCAAATTAAGCATTTTTTTTTTTTCTCTGCTATCTTAGGGTTGGCCATTTAGCACGAGAGGTATTTTATCTGTAGCCCCAAGGATGTTTGCATTTCTCAGGGGAAAAAAAATAAAGAAAGTCATAAAATACTTGGCTTTATATTTGACTTCATGTCACAAAATAATTTAAAAAGAAAAAAAAAAACACTCATTCCTGATTAATAGTGTAGTTAAATAAAGTGAAAGTAAGAGAAATATAATTCATAGAAATGATGGAACTTTTTGATATTAAAAAAATGGTTGCTAATAAAAATGGAAGTGCTTTAAGAAAGTAATAATGATTTGCTAGTGCATTTTTTCCTACCCTTTCCAATCCATATAAAGGGCTTTCTATTAAACTTTGGTACTTGAAAATAACTATTGGGCATAAATTTTATTAACTATGTGTAAAAAATCAGTATAGTTTCTAAGAATCTCAAAATTAAAAAAATAGTTTTTCTTAGGTACAAGTTATTTAGAGCTTAATGTAATATCAGCTACTTTAAAGCAATGTAGAATAAAGCATGCCACAGACGACAATTAGGAATCAGCAGGACTCAAGAGCTTTTATGCCATTTTGCGTTTTATGTGTTTACAAAGCTGCAACCTATTGGCATTTAATTCCATATTTACTGTCTCTGGTGTCTCATTGCACAGCAGGACATGGAATGAGCAATAAACATGTTATCATAAGTATTGTACTGAATGAAAATTTAATTAAATCACAACTTTTTAAAAAATGTATTTTCTGTGTCACCCTTCGGTTTGACATCTTCAACTCGTATATTCATTTTATCAATTTATCCACACTGAATTACAAAAACACGCTGAAATAATTTGATGTATCTTAAAGTTTCAGGAGAATAAAAGATTCATTTTGAATATATTAGCATATAAGAGAGAGTAATTTAATCTTGATGACTTGAAAAATTATATAAATATATAATTTAATATGTTAATTGACTGGCCTACTTAGAAGCATAGTAAAGTTATATAACAAGAATTCAAAGAAATAGTATAAATGTGTTATTTTAATTTCATTCTATACAGGTATATTTTTAGTTCCTCTTTGAATGTACATGATCAAATTCTTTTATCTAGGGTCTTAAGCAATTAATTTTTCCTTTGGCAATCTATCACATAACATATATTTATCAATGAACAGTCTATTTAAGTAACTCATTGTTTTTTACAAGGGAATAAAATGAAGGGAGTTTTCACTTGGAATTGTATGAATGAAATAATATTATAAGATTATAATTATGTGGGGCACTAGGTGTCTCAGTGGGTTAAGCGTCCAACTCCTGATTTTTGCTCAGGTCATGATCTTGAGGTTGGTGAGATCTGACCCTGTATTGTCAGCATGGAGCCTTCTTGGGATTCTCTCTCTCCCTCTCTCTCTACCCCTCCCCCACTCTTACTTTCTCTCTCTCTCTCTCTCTCTCTCTCTCCTTTTCTCTGTCACTCTCTCTCTTTCTCTGTCTCTCTCTGTCTCTCTCTCAAAATGAATAAACATTTTAAAAAAATTATAATTATGTTAAGTGCATTGTTTCTTTATGTACAGATATAAGGGAAGAAAGAACAGGTGAAGATAAAAATATATAAAATTTGCTAAATTCATATTGTTATAAAAACCTGATGCTTCGTTGTGCCCATTGTGTTAAAAATGATAGGAAAATGAGAAGAAAAATAGATTAGCTACAGAGGAAGGCTAGATGTTACTTAGAATTTTGCTTGGTAGTAATAATGAAAGGAATATGGCAAAGAGGTAGATTCAAATCTGAAGAATTTACATAAAAATAAGGAAAATATAAATTAATAATTGATCTGGTCAGGAGAAAGTTCAAATATTGAAAACACTAAGTAGATCAATCCAAGCAAGGGCTCAGTTTCAGGAAATCCAAGTAAAGGCCAGGGAAGGATGCACAGATCTACTCAATCCACAGATCAACTCAATCCAGATCAGAGATAATTAATCATTTGAGATAAGGAGCTCCACCTAAATGTTGGGGTGTAGACACTTTGGATAAGAAAATGGAAGCATAAATAACAAAAGCTTGATAATGAGCTACAGTTTTAAGAAATCTTGACATATACCTTCTTCCCAATGTTAAAATTGGTTTCAAAATCAGCACTGAGCATATAAGTGAATGTTTACAGTGAAATCCATAGGAAGAATGGAGGAAGACAATTTTTAAGAGAAGCAAGGGATTACCATTTATATGTCAAGGCTTTAATACATAATCTGTGATTGGCATTTGGAAATTATAGTTGAGCAGAATATGGACACATAGACTGGAGGCAGGAAAATTAGATTTTATGTTCTTTGTCAATGTACAAAACACCTCCTGAGTGATGACCTAGAGAATGGACTTATGTTTTCTTTATACAATCTTTGTTTTTGTTTTTTTTTTCAATATTTGAAATTTATTGTCAAATTGGTTTCCATACAACACTCAGTGCTCATCCCAAAAGGTGCCCTCCTCAATACCATCACCAACCCTCCCCTCCCTCCAACCCCCCATCAACCCTCAGTTTGTTCTCAGTTTTTAAAAGTCTCTTATGCGTTGGCTCTCTCCCACTCTAACCTCTTTTTTTTTTTTTCATTCCCTGCCCCCATGAGTTCTGTTAAGTTTCTCAGGATCCACGTAAGAGTGAAAACATATGGTATCTGTCTTTCTCTGTATGGCTTATTTCACTTAGCATCACACTCTCCAGTTCCATCCACGTTGCTACAAAGGGCCATATTTCATTCTTTCTCATTGCCACGTAGTACTCCGTTGTGTATATAAACCACAATTTCTTTATCCATTCATCAGTTGATGGACATTTAGGCTCTTTCCATAATTTGGCTTTTGTTGAGAGTGCTGCTATAAACACTGGGGTACAAGTGCCCCTATGCATCAGTACTCCTGTATCCCTTGGATAAGTTCCTAGTAGTGCTACTGCTGGGTCATACGGTAGGTCTATTTTTAATTTTTTGAGGAACCTCCACACTGTTTTCCAGAGTGGCTGCACCAGTTTGCATTGCCACCAACAGTGCAAGAGGGTTCTCGTTTCTCAACCTCCTCGCCAGCATCTATAGTCTCCTGATTTGTTCATTTTGGCCACTCTGACTGGCGTGAGGTGATATCTGAGTGTGGTTTTGATTTCTATTTACCTGATGAGGAGCGACGTTGAGCATCTTTTCATGTGCCTGTTGGCCATCCGGATGTCTTCTTTAGAGAAGTGTCTATTTGTGTTTTCTGCCCATTTCTTCACTGGGTTATTTGCTTTTCGGGTGTGGAGTTTGGTGAGCTCTTTATAGATTTTGGATACTAGCCCTTTGTCCGATATGTCATTTGCAAATATCTTTTCCCATTCTGTTGGTTGCCTTTTAGTTTTGTTGGTTGTTTCCTTCGCTGTGCAGAACTTTTTTATCTTCATGAGGTCCCAATAGTACATTTTTGATTTAATTCCCTTGCCTTTGGGGATGTGTCAAGTAAGAAATTGCTGCGGCTGAGGTCAGAGAGGTCTTTTCCTGCTTTCTCCTCTAGGGTTTTGATGGTTTCCTGTCTTACATTCAGGTCCTTTATCCATTTTGAGTTTATTTTTGTGAATGGTGTGAGAAAGTGGTCTAGTTTCAACCTTCTGCATGTTGCTGTCCAGTTCTCCCAGCACCATTTGTTAAAGAGACTGTTTTTTTCCATTGGATGTTCTTTCCTGCTTTGTCAAAGATGAGTTGGCTATACTTTTGTGGGCCTAGTTCTGGGGTTTCTATTGTATTCCATTGGTCTATGTGTCTGTTTTGGTGCCAGTACCGTGCTGTCTTGATGATTACAGCTTTGTAGTAGAGGCTAAAGTCTGGGATTGTGATGCCTCCTGCTTTGGTCTTCTTCAAAATTACTTTGGCTATTCAGGGCCTTTTGTGGTTCCATATGAATTTTAGGATGGCTTGTTGTAGCTTCGAGAAGAATGCTGGTGCAATTTTGATTGGGATTGCATTGAATATGTAGATAACTTTGGGTAGTATTGACATTTTAACAATATTTATTCTTCCAACCCATGAGCACGGAATGTTTTTCCATTTCTTTATATCTTGTTCAATTTCCTTCATAAGGTTTCTATAGTTTTCAGCATAAAGATCTTGTACATCTTTGGTTAGATTTATTCCTAGGTATTTTATGCTTCTTGGTGCAATTGTGAATGGGATCAGTTTCTTTATTTGTCTTTCTGTTGCTTCATTATTAGTGTATAAGAATGCAACCGATTTCTGTACATTGATTTTGTATCCTGCAACTTTGCTGAATTCATGTATCAGTTCTAGCAGACTTTTGGTGGAGTCTATCGGATTTTCCATGTATAATATCATGTCATCTGCAAAAAGTGAAAGCTTGACTTCATCTTTGCCAATTTTGATGCCTTTGATTTCCTTTTGCTGTCTGATTGCTGATGCTAGAACTTCTAACACTATGTTAAGTAACAGCGGTGAGAGTGGACATCCCTGTCGTGTTCCTGATCTCAGGGAAAACGCTCTCAGTTTTTCCCCATTGAGGATGATGTTAGCTGTGGGCTTTTCATAAATGGCTTTTATGATCTTTAAGTATGTTCCTTCTATCCCGACTTTCTCGAGGGTTTTTATTAAAAAAGGTTGCTGAATTTTGTCAAATGCCTTTTCTGCATCGATTGACAGGATCATATGGTTCTTATCTTTTCTTGTATTAATGTGATGTATCACGTTGATTGATTTGCAAATGTTGAACCAGCCCTGCATCCCAGGAATGAATCCCACTTGATCATGGTGAATAATTCTTTTTATATGCTGTTGATTTTGATTTGCTAGTATCTTATTAAGAATTTTGCATCCATAATCATCAGGGATATTGGCCTCTAGTTCTCTTTTTTTACTGGGTCTCTGTCTGGTTTAGGAATCAAAGTAATACTGGCTTCATAGAATGAGTCTGGAAGTTTTCCTTCCCTTTCTATTTTTTGGGAATAGCTTGAGAAGGATAGGTATTATCTCTGCTTTAAACATCTGTTAGAACTCCCCTGGGAAGCCATCTGGTCCTGGACTCTTATTTGTTGGGAGATTTTTGATGACTGATTCAATTTCTTCGCTGGTTATGGGTCTCTTCAAGTTTTCTATTTCCTCCTGATTGAGTTTTGGAAATGTGTGGGTGTTTAGGAATTTGTCCATTTCTTCCAGGTTGTCCAGTTTGTTGGCATATAATTTTTCATAGTACTCCCTGATAATTGCTTGTATCTCTGAGGGATTGGTTGTAATAATTCCATTTTCATTCATAATTTTATCTATTTGGGTCATCTCCCTTTTCTTTTTGAGAAGCCTGGCTAGAGGTTTGTCAATTTTGTTTTTTTTTTTTTCAAAAAAACCAACTCTTGGTTTCATTGATCTGCTCTACAGGTTTTTTTAGATTCTATATTGTTTATTTCTGCTCTGATGTTTATTATTTCTCTTCTTCTGCTGGGTTTGGGTGTCTTTGCTGTTCTGATTCTATTTACTTTAGGTGTGCTGTTAGATTTTGTATTTGGGATTTTTCTTGTTTCTGGCAATAGGCCTGGATTGCAATGTATTTTCCTCTCAGGACTGCCTTTGCTGCATCCCAAAGCGTTTGGATTATTGTATTTTCATCTTCATTTGTTTCCATATATTTTTTTAATTTCTTCTCTAATTGCCTGGTTGACCCACTCATTCTTTACTAGGGTGTTCTTTAACCTCCATGCTTTTGGAGGTTTTCTAGACTTTTTCCTGTGGTTGATTTCAAGCTTCATAGCATTGTGGTCTGAAAGTATGCATTGTACGATTTCAATTCTTGTATAGTTATGAAGGGTGTTTTGTGACCCAGTATGTGATCTATCTTGGAGAATGTTCCATGTGCACTCGAGAAGAAAGTATATTCTGTTCCTTTGGGATTCAGAGTTCTAAATATATCTGTCAAGTCCACTTGATCCAATGTATCATTCAGGGCCCTTGTTTCTTTATTGACTGTGTGTCTAGATGATCTATCCATTTCTGTAAGTGAAGTGTTAAAGTCCCCTGCAATTACCACATTCTTATCAATAAGGTTGCTTATGTTTGTGCGTAATTGTTTTATATATTTGGGGGCTCCGTATTTGGCGCATAGACATTTGTAATTGTTAGCTCGTCCTGATGGATAGACCCTGTAATTATTATATAATGTCCTTCTTCATCTCTTGTTACAGCCTTTAATTTAAAGTCTAGTTTGTCTGATGTAAGTATGGCTATTCCAGCTTTCTTTTGACTTCCAGTAGTGTGATGAATAGTTCTCCATCCCCTCACTTTCAATCTAAAGGTGTCCTCAGGTCTAAAATGAGTCTCTTGTAGACAGCAAATAGATGGGTCTTGTTTTTTTATCCATACTCATACCTTATGTCTTTTGGTTGGTGCATTTAGTCCATTACGTTCAGTGTTATTATAGAAAGATATGGGTTTAGAGTCATTTTGATGTCTGTGGGTTTCATGGTTGTAGCGATGTCTCTGGTACTTTGTCTCACAGGATCCCCCTTAGGATCTCTTGTAGGGCTAGTTTAGTGGTGATGAATTTCTTCAGGTTTTGTTTGTTTGGAAAGACCTTTATCTCTCCTTCTATTCTAAATGACAGACTTGCTGGATAAAGGATTCTCGGCTGCATATTTTTTCTCTTCATCACATTGAAGATCTCCTGCCATTCCTTTCTGACCTGCCAAGTTTCATTAGAGAGATTGGTCACGAGTTATAGGTCTCCCTTTATATGTTAGAGCATATTTATCCTTAGCTGCTTTCAGAATTTTCTCTTTATCCTTATATTTTGCCAGTTTCACTATGATATGTCATGCAGAAGATTGATTCAAGTTATGTCTGAAGGGATTTCTCTTGCCTCTTGGATTTCAATGCCTTTTTCCTTCCCCAGATCAGGGAAGTTCTCAGCTATTATTTCTTCAAGTACCCCTTCAGCACCTTTCCCTCTCTCTTCCTCCTCTGGAATACCAATTATGCGTAGATTATTTCTTTTTAGTGCATCACTTAGTTCTCTAATTTTCCCCTCATACTCCTGGACTTTTTTATCTCTCTTTTTCTCAGCTTCTTCTTTTTCCATAATTTTATCTTCTAGTTCACCTATTCTCTCCTCTGCCTCTTCAGTCTGAGCCGTGGTTGTCTCCATTTATTTTGCAGCTCATTAAAAGCATTTTTTAGCTCTTCCTGATTGTTCCTTTATACTGTTTTCAAGCCCAGCAATTAATTTTATGACTATTATTCTAAATTCACTTTCTGTTACATTCTTTAAATCATTTTTGATCAGTTCGTTAGTTGTTGTTATTTCCTGGACGTTTTTCTGAGGGGAATTCTTCCGTTTCGTCATTTTGGATAGTCCCTGGAGTGGTGTGGGACTGCGGGGTACTTCCCCTGTGCTGTCTTGAATAACTTGAGTTGGTGCACAGGGCTGCAGTCAGACCTGATGTCTGCCCCCAGCCCACCGCTGGGGCCACAGTCAGACTGGTGTGTGCCTTCTCTTCCCCTCTCCTAGGGGCGGGATTCACTGTGGGATGGCATGGCCAGTTTGGGCTACTTGCACATTACTAGGCTTGTGGTGCTGGGATCTGGCATATTAGCCGGGGTTGGATCGGCAAGGTGCACAGTGGGGGAGGGGCGGGCTCAGCTTGCTTTTCCTTCAGAGATCCGCTTGGGGAGGGGCCCTGTGGCACCGGGATGGAGTGAGACCAGCCTGACGGATGGATCCCCAGAAGCACAGCGTTGGGTGTTCCCGAGGTGCAAGCAAGTTCCCTGGCAGGAACTGGTTCCCTTTGGGATTTTGGCTGGGGGATGGGCGAGGGAGATGGCGCTGGCCAGCGCCTTTGTTCCCTGCCAAGCTGAGCTCTGTCATCCAGGGCTCAACAACTCTCCCTCCCGTTGTCCTCTAGCCCTCCCGTTCTCTGAGCAGAGCTGTTAGCTTATAACCTTCCAGATGTCAAGTCCTGCTTGCTGTCAGAACACACTCTGTCCGGCACCTCCGCTTTTGCAAGCCAGACTCTGGGCTCTGCTTGGCTGGTGGGCTGCCCACCCCCGCTCCCTCCCACCAGTCCGTGGAGCTGGCAGGCCTCTCCGTCCTTCCTACCCTCTTTTGTGGGCCTCTCGTCTGCGCTTGGCTCCAGAGACTCCGTTCTGCTAGTCTTCTGGTGATTTTCTGGGTTATTTAGGCAGGTGTGGGTGGAATCTAAGTGACCTGCTGGACGCAGTGAGCTCAGCGTCCTCCTACCCCACCATCTGATTTGTCCTTGGGTGGAACATTTTTCCTCCTAGATTGCAGAGTAGAGAGGAAACTGGCTCTCACTTCATAGTTCACCTCTATTTCTTCTGCTCGAAAGACATTTTGGTATGGGATATTATGCCAATTACAGCCACATTGAAACTGGGTATATCCATGCCACGATGCCGGCGTGCTGCGTTCAGGCCCTGGTGGCTGTCCAGCCTCCACCCCCTGCCTGTCTGCAGCTGCCAGCCGGAAGCACCAAGACTGCTGTTTCCTCCTTGTAGAATCTGTGCAATATGTAAGTCAAGTAATGTATCCAGGTACCTATCACAGTGGCGACAACATAGTAAACATTTAAAATGCTAGTTTCCTTCAGTTAACATTACTTTTACCTGTGTTTTTACATGCTATGTAAAATATTAAACAAATATACAAATATAAAGAATGATGGTACCAGATAAAATTTTCGTAAAATAATGAGGTATCTGAAATATTAAAAAAAGTCTTTTAAAAATGTTTACAGTATTATCCTAAAGATATAAAATACAAATTAATATACTGAAGAAATAAATATATATATTTACTTATCTTGTACTTTATATATATAAATATATATGTACTTATATTGTGTATATATATGTATATATACATATATCTCATATATAAATAATCTTACAAAAATTCAAAAAAATAAATTTGAAGTATGTCCATGGAAATTAATATGAATGTTGTATAATCCTACCGGAACATGAGATGGTGGCATTATTTCATAGTGTAATATTGGTGTCTAAAATCTTGTTCTTCAGACCCGATGCTGGATTCAGACGGAGGTCTTTCATCTTGAATGTGGAGGATTCTTTTGAGAATTTTGGTAGAATGTTACCAGGTGGCAAAAGTATCAGCTAATATAAGATTCTTCATAATTTCTTTTACAATCAAAGAAGTCCCTGAAATAGCGTCAATTTGTTTTACAATTTATTTTATATCAGTAATAGCATGGCCTCTCTCCCTCTCTTTCGCTCTATTTCCCCTTATTCTCTGTCACTTCTCTCTCTTTCAGCGAGATAAAAACAAGATGATCTTCCTTGAAGTGTTGTATTGTCTTATCTTGTCATATTTTAAGGACTCTTAGAATTTTTCTTTTAATTCATGTGGATACCATATGAATAAGCATCGTGTAGACAGAACTACCTATCTATCAGTTGGGAATGATGAGATGGAACTCTCAATAGAGCTGGAGCTAAAATTTAAAGCTTCATATTATTTACAGAATGAAAAATTCCCTAATTACATTTTCACCTTTTCAACAGTCCATTTTACCATTCTTTTAAAAAAATGTTTATTTATTTGAGAGAAAGAGAGAGAGAACAATTGGGGGAGGGGCATAAAGAGAGAGGGAGAAGGAGACACGATACGAAGCAGGCTCTGTACTGACAGGAGAGAGCCCCATTTGAGGCTCTAACCCACACACCATGAGATCATGACCTTGAGCCAAATTTGGACATTTAACCAAATGAGCCACCCAAGCGACCGTCTCTTTACCATTTTGATTATCAGTACGAATACATACAGGGATAGCAAATTAAGAGTTAATATTAAAGAGTCATAAAAAAAAAGAGTCATGATTGTGTAGAAAAATCTCAAATGCTTTCCATCTTACAAAGTGGTAATTTCCTCTTTGGAATTAAATATGCATTTGAACCCTCTTTCAGTCAGCTACTCTGTCGTGTATTTAAAGTTTCTTATACTGAGTTGGTATATGTAAATCTTACACTTTTATTTTTTTAATTTATTTTGTAATGTTTATTTATTTTTGAGAGAGAGAGAGAGAAATGGCATGAGCAGGGGAAGGGCAGAGAGAGAGAGGGAGACACAGACCGAAGCAGGTTCCAGGCTCTGGCCTATCAACAGACACAGGGCTTGAACTCACAGACTGTGAGATCATGACCTGAGCCGCAGTCAGAAGCCCAACCCACTGAGCCACCCAGGCACTCCTATAAATCTTACACTTTTAAAGAACATTATTTTAAAAGAGAAAAGACCTAAATTTAATTTTATTGTAATACACAAGTTGATCTATGAAAAATCAAGATTTTTGACATTTCTCTCTACAATAGGTACTCTGAAAGAGACAAAAGAAATTACATAAGCATATAAAAACAGAGCCCACCATTGAAAATCTAGTGAATATCCAGGTGATTTCAGTTTCTTCAAACTCTTACCATTTAAGTATGTCTAATTTACAATATGTGATATATATCATGAAGGATAGTAATCCAAATAAAAGTTAAAGACATCAAGAAATCTTAAAAGACAATCTGAAATAAAAGGATGTTAACACTTAAAAAGCAAAGGTACTGACATTTAACACTGTAATTATTTCCTGTCTATACTTCAGTGGTAAGTGGATACTTGGAGCTTACAAAAGATAGACACATGCAGTATTGTATATCGCATGTTCTCACTTTTAAAAGAAAACTTTGGAACTACTGAGTAGAAATGAAAATAAGGTGAACGTTAACTTCACTAGTCATCAGGTATCCTTCTTGAGAAGTCAGGATGCTTATATGTCACTGCTGCCTAAATTAAAGTCAAGTTGAATACACTTACTAAATAGGTTGGTTATACCATTTTAGCAATTTAAAACTCATGTGTCTTCCCAGCTTTCAATATTGGAAGCACTTAATATATTTTAGAATGCTTACTGTCAGCTCTTTATTGATCTAAAAGAAAGCTTCCATTAAATTATTTATTCTAGTTTATTAAGATAAAATTGAAAATAAAATGGGGATAAATTTAAAGTGTAAGCATGATGATCTGATATACATACACATTGTAAAAGGTTTCCCATCTTTGAGTTAATGACGACATTCATCACTTCACTGCACATATTTACCTTTTTGTTTGTTTTTTGCTAAAACCACAAGTTCTCCTCTCCTAGCAAATTTCAATTATACAATACAGGATTATCAACTTTAGTTCCCATTTTATACATTATATCCTCACACTTTATTCATTTTATAACAAAGTTTGTACTCTTATGTCATCTTTTCCCTAATTCCCCCACTTTCCAGACCCTGACAACCACAACCAAGTTTCTACCATTTTGCTCTCCGTTTCTACAAATGTGGCTTTTCTTTCTTTCTTCCTCTTCCTTCCTCCCTTCCTTCCTTCCTTCCTTCCTTCCTTCCTTCCTTCCTTCCTTCGTTCCTTTCTCCCTCCCTCCCTCCCTCCCTCTTTCCTTCCCCTCTTTTTTCTTTCTTTCTTTCTTTCTTTCTTTCTTTCTTTCTTTCTTTCTTTCTTTCTTTCTTTCTTTCTTTCTTTCTTCTTTCCCTTCCCTTTCCCTTCCCCTTCCCTTCTCTCTCTTTCTCAAAAATAAATAAATAAACTTGAAAATGTGAGTTAGTGTAGTAGTCTCCCTTTTAAAACATTTCAGGTTTGTACTATGACATTTTTACCTTAAATGTTTATGGGGTTTTTTTACTTCCTATTTTTTTATCAGAGAAACCATAGTAATTCTTATAACACTTTAGCATGAGTTTTGAACAAGGCTGAAGTACAACTACTTTCCAAAGACACAAAATGTCAAAGACAAACTCATTTATGCTTATTCTTCCATTTCTTTTAAAGAAGTGACTATGTATGGGGCGCCTGGCTGGCTCGGTCGGTTAGGCGTCCGACTTCAGCTCCAGTCACAATCTCGCGGTCCGTGAGTTCGAGCCCCACGTCGGGCTCTGGGCTGATGGCTCAGAGCCTGGAGCCTGCTTCTGATTCTGTGTCTCCCCCGTTCATGCTCTGTCTCTCTCTGTCCCCAAAATAAATAAACGTTAAAAAAAAAGTGACTATGTGTATATTACTTGTGATTTTATCCCTAATTTATTGTACTTTATACAGTTTATCCTATGCTTCTGAGGAGTGTGGCATCTGCTTAAAATCATCTATTATGTTAAGTACAACATATAATGTTAGAACTGACATGATTTTTTTAAGGGCTCGATAACTTGACATGTCATGGCATGTTGTTCAGATTGATACATGAGAGTTACATGGTTGAACTAATATTTTCCCCTGAAATCTTATTTTTCCTGTACTATCCAAGCATGATTCCTTCAAAATTTTTTTCATATGACCTCATCATCTTGATCACTCTATCCCTGACTTGCTTTTATTCACTAGCCGCGTATAAATGTTGAACTCAGAATTGAAAATAATATTTCAAATCAAGTTTACAGGGACAGAGTGCAGTGGGCACCAATCTACATGGCCACTTGAATTCTATCAACAATATCTCATATTAGTTTTTAGCAGCCATATCTCACTGCTAATATATTAACCTTGAAATATATTAAAATGTTTTGATATTTTTTTGTAAGCTCGTGGTAAGTCAAATCTCCACTCTTACTCACATTGCCAATTATTTCTGACACAGATTTTTCAAATACTTCTTTAAAAAATTCCATTTTTCTTCAAGGTTCAGATGGTCATTTTAGCAGGTCCATAGTTAATTAATTTTTAATCACTGTCAGGCACTTTCCAACTACACTGCCAATTTCCAAAATATAAAGCATACCAGAATTGTCAAAACAAACAAAAAAAAGTATCATTGACTCCTTGATATAGGTTGAGAAGTTTTGTACACAATCTTTTACCCATATTTTAGGCAACACATCTCTCTGCTTTTGGATTATTTTCTACTTTTTTCTTCTGAGTCATCATCATGACTAAGGTGAATGTTCCCCAGTCAATAAAATCCTGAAACATCTGCCTTTTACTTATTTCTGCCTTATTTAACAATATTTTGCCCAGGTCATTCTTTTGCACCTCATACATTAATTATCTACAAATGTTTCTATATTATCAAATTTTTATTTAAGCAAACTTTATTATTTCAGCTAAAAGTGAAATACCTCTTTTATCTGAAATCTTGATATTTTTACTCTACCTGCAATTTTCTGATATCACTAAGCCAAAAATAGGGGCATTTTCTCATTCTCAAGTGCTCCTTTCTCACTTTTCTAACACCTAATTCAACAATATGTCCTCACTCTAAATTTATACCATTTCTTATCATTTATAAACTTCTAAGAGACACATCTCCCAACATTCTTCAAGGATTTCCATTTTCAATAAAAATTGCTCATGACCCTGACTTCTCTCTACACAGTACTCTGTCACTATTTCATAAAAATTGAATA
Source organism: Prionailurus bengalensis (assembly GCF_016509475.1). Classification (NCBI taxonomy): domain Eukaryota; kingdom Metazoa; phylum Chordata; class Mammalia; order Carnivora; family Felidae; genus Prionailurus; species Prionailurus bengalensis. The sequence continues at coordinate 41,153,792 of NC_057343.1, forward strand.
CACAGATGGGAGTCTGAAAGCAACCTTGGACATGGTAACCACTCAACTCTTAAGTTTACTACTGAAGAAGAGTGCACCTAATCCCTGATTGGCCTCCGTTCTTTAATCTTTTGCTGCACCCACATTTTTTAGTCATGACTTTGCTCTCCAGTCTGATAACTAGTTTCTCTATCAGTTATCTCTTTTCTAAACAATCTTCCCAACTAATATGTACTCCGGATATATTAAATAAACTTTTCATCGATTAAATTTACTAATTTCAGCATTTTAATAATTACACTTATTTTGCCAATTCAAAATTTCATATAAATTTAAGAATCTATTTTTTCTTCTACTTTTTTTAAGGTTACTAAGCATTGAAATAAAAGGTCACCTTGCAATTATGGATTATATTAAAAACAAACACAAAAAAATCCCTATAATTCATTCTCAGTGCTTCTCCTAGGATCTGATTAATCACTTTATTCAAATCAAGTTAATTTTATTCTTCTAATCAGAGAAAGAATTCCAAACATTTACTATCTTTCCAGAAAGGAGTGAGATGAGGTTTCCAGGTAAAATAAAGGACTTCCAGCTAATTCTGAACCCAGATAAACAACAAATAATTTTTCTTAATATAAGTACATCCCATATATTGCCCAGGATACATATATATATATAATATATATATGTGTGTGTGTATAATTTTATATATAAAAACATAAAAATTATATATATATAATTGTGTATAACATATATGTGTATATAAATATAATGTATATATAAAATATAGAAATATATAATTATATATAACATATTGCACAGACATATATATATATATATATATTTGTTATTCATATGAACTTCAATTTAACTATGGGTCTTCTATTTTATTTCCTAAATTGTCAACCTTAGGGTGGGATAACTTAACTCTTGTCTTATCATCTCAGAAAATGAGCTCATTTTCTGAAGAACAAAATATCCCATTTTAGTATTTACCATCCTTGGTTTTTCCTTGAAATATACTTTAGAAGGCATAGCTTTCTCTTTCTGCTAGGAATAACTACACCCTCTTCATATTTACATATTTTTAGATCTTTGCATGGCATTTGCTACTTAGCCTATTTTGAATTTCATTCACTGTCTGTATGTATACATATTTATTCTGCTTATATAAGTATATATGTATATGTAATATGTTTATATATATATGTGTTTGTGTATATATATATATATATATATATATATACACACACATAGAGAGAGAGAATAATATTAAACAGAATAATGTTAAACTTTCTCACTAACTCACACTGAAAGTATGTACCTCTCTGTTACCCTTAACCATCTTTTATTTTTTTTTAATTTTTATCCTTATTTTAGAAAGAAAGATAATGCACAAGCAGGGGAGAGGGTCAGAGGGATAGAGAGAGAATCTTAAGCAGGCTCCACACTCAGCAGGGAGCACAACATGGGGTTCCATGACTCTGGGATCATGACCTGAGTAGAAATCAAGAGTCAGATGCTCAACCAACTGAGCCACCCATTTGCCCCACTCTTACCATAGTTTAAAAAGAACACTTTTCCTCACAGGTTTCACTACCTAACTATACATTCATCCCTTGTCATATTGGATTTTTCTTCTTCTTAATTATGTGTCAAGTTTTTCTTTCACATTTCATCTTTGGATGTTGAAATTGAGTGGTCTCCTTCAAATTGTATTTAACTCCTCTTTCCATCAAGTATTATGTTGGTTACTCTTATCTTTCAAATGTTTCTCTTTGGTTTCTTCATTTCCTCTTTTTTTTTCCCTATTAGCCCGTAATCCTACATTTTCTATATTTCTTGGTGATATATTTCCACAATTTAGAAAAATATTTTACTTTTAAAGAAAAATATTTTAAATTCCTCAGTTTTCTGTCTTTGGGCTTCTCTTTTTTGTCCTCTCTAGTCTTTCCCATTGTAATCCATTCACTTCTGGGGTTTCATATTTTACTTCTTTGTGGATTGTTTACACAGTTCTGCGAGTGGTTGCTTAAAGACAGTAAATATATGGAAACCAATACGAGGTAGAATTGCTAGTCGCATTTGTGTTGAATAAATGTTGTCTGATCCATTTTGCACTATGAGCTGCGTAAAGTTGAACTGCACCATGGGTCCCCTTTTTCACAATGATTTTACTCAGCTATGCTTGATAAGCAACTAGGACCTTGGCATGTTGATAGGATATAGTGCTAATCCTCTAGAAAGCGTATATACCTCAGTACCTTACAGTCACCACAAGAATCACCACAAAGTCCCCTCTTCTCACCCTCTCTCCCACCACTAACTGCAGTTATGCCACTGTTTTTCGCCCCAGAAGCACAATTAGGTGCAGAACTGTACCCAGGAAAACAACATAGATAGTGGTCATTTGTAAAATTAATGAAGTATGGTTCCATTACATTATTCTTGAAAAATAGTATGCTGATACACCAACTAGCCCCTGGTCAAAAAATGTCACAGGAAAGCTGAAAGACTTTTGTGAATGTCTCAGCTTTAGAAATATTTTAGAAAGACTAATATGAATAAAGTTTTGAATGGTGAAGTTGTATGAATGGTAAAGTTTTAAAGTTTAAAAATAAAGATATATCAAAGGAGTTTAATAATTTAGTTAAAAGAATAAAAGATAATTTCTAGGTGTGATAGAAATTGGGTCAGAATTTTGAAGACAGAGGGACATCAATTCAATTGTTCGGGCATTGAACAGAATTTTTATTTTTAAATTTAGTTTTGCCTGATAGAGTTTTAAGAATAAAAATATTTGTAAATTTAGTTAAATAAATACAGGAGCAATAAAACTGTGATGATTTTCTTTAAACAGAGCAAAAAGGGCGGGGGAGCTTGAGTGTTTCAGTCAGTTAAGTGTCCAACTCGATGTCAGCTCAGGTCTTGATCTCAGGGTTGTGAGTTCAAGCCCTGAACTGGGCTCCATGCTGGGTGTGGAGCCTACTTAAGATAAGTAAATGAATAAATAAATACATAAATAAATAAGAACAAAAATAGTTTAAGTATACATCAGTTTGTTTTTGTTGGTAAAAATATTTGGTCTATTAAAATTCGGAAACAGTCATAATAAAATGTGAAGTCATGTGTTGTAATCAATATAAATGAACAATAAAGTAAAATAATACATTTGTAAAATATGTGTAAGAAGAATAAATATAGATAACCATTTCAGTAAATGCCTTTTATACCCAGATATGATAAATAAGATAAACAGTCTATCATATGATGAACTAGGTAACATGAAATCTTTCAATATATGGTTCAAAGGAATAAAATTGTTCTTTTGACAATGAGAATATAATTTTCATAGGAAGTTAAACATTTTCTTCCCAAAACAATGAATAAATACATAGAAATTTATGCCATTCCATTTATTGAAGATGTTACCAGAAATGTACATAAACTTTCAAGATGAGAAAATGCAAACTAAAATGAATACTGTGATAGAACAAGTGACCATGACACATGTTTAAGTGTTTTGTTTGTCAAAGTACAGTGTTTCAATAGAAGCATAGAGGTTACTTGCAAAATCAGCTGCTTATTAAGTTACAAAAATGAATGTGATATTCTGTTGGTTAGTGGTATATTTTAGGACTGTGAAAATCTTGAAATGATATCTAGACTCCCCCCACCACCCCAACTCTGAGGGCCTGGTGTTTTGGGTAGTGGTCTAGTTGTTGAAAGAGAAAATAGATGTCTTAATATAGATATAATAAACAAAGTTTATAACTATTGTAGAATTATTAGTTGTATCAATAATTGTATGTTTTCTATATATGATAAGAGGGAGAGATAATAAAAGGGGTAGATTTAAAGACAGAATCTCATTAGCTTTTTTAATTTTAATAGGGTAAATTGCAGTGAAAACACAACAATCAAATGTAAATTTTTCAACCAGTCTCCTATAATTTATTGTGTTGTTTTGTTTTTCTCTTGTGTTTACTTGAACAATAATGTTTTCTTTTATTTTGTTTTTGTATTTGCTCTCTTTTGTATTCAGGAGAAAAAAACAAATTTTTGAACCAGTTTTACTTTTAATTCCAAAGAATTTCTGAAGTCTGGTCAAAGCATCAATATCCACATGATCTGCAATCATATTAATACAAATGCTAAATTTTAGAAAATTGTGACATTCTCCAAGTTTACAAACATGGTGAGCTTTCCTTCCTTCTATCTTACTTTCTTGCTTTCTTTCTTCTTTCCTTATATTTGTTTTTAGAGAGGGACAGTGCAAGTGGCCAGTGTCGGGAGGGAGGGGCAGAGGGAATGAGAGAGAATCTTAATCAGGCTCCACCCTGAGCATGGTGTACCATGTCCCTGGAATCATGACCTGAGATGAAATCAAGAGTCAGATGCTCAACTAACTGAGCCACCCTGGAGACCCTCCCTTAATTATTTAAAAATGTTATTTTTCTTTTAAAGTAGTCAATTATAAATATGAAGTCATTACTTTTCAAATTATTGTTTAGAATCAAATATATCCAACATGTAAATTAAATCATTTTAGTGGAAATGCTTGTTATTAGCTTTAGATAAACTCAGAGTTTCAAAGATTAAAATATTCTACACATGCTTATAAATTATTTTATGAAAACAGAAAAAGTAAATTTCAGCAGCTTACAAGAGAATGGAAAAGTTAAAAACAAATTTAGGATATATGGTTATGTTATGAGGAAAATATTTCTTGAGGAACATAACCAAGTAAAGAAATTCCAACTAATTTGATTACTCTTTACTTTCCTGGATTACATAGTTTGCTACATGATAGGAAGTTGAGTTGGAATAATTAGTGGATTTGGAGATATAAATGCTCTAACATACAGTTTTATTTTCTTTCATGCCTTCTCAGCTCATTAGACCTTTTTTTGCTTCACCCCTATATAGTTTGGTAACTTACAACTCAAGTTTTATTAAAACTGTGGCCCATAGTAAGAAATGCATCGTATATCAAAATCCAGGAAATGTAAACACAAAATGAGTGAGTGGGGCCCAAGGCATTTTTAGGACAGTGAAACTATTCTGTATGGTACTGTAATGGTGGATATATGACAGTTTACACTTTGTCAAGATCCTCAGAATTGTGTGACATGAAGAATGAAACTTTGGACTTTAGTTAATAATAATGCATCAATATTGGCTTATTAATTTTAACAAGTGTAGTCGAGAAAGCCTGTCCCACTAAGGACCTTGGGCTGCAGGTCTGAGAGGAAAGACCACAGGAAATGACAGAACTAGGAAGTGGTTCTCAAAGTGCAGTCTTTTAAGTCTGTGTAGAGGAAGGCATCGCAGGGAGATGCCGCATCAGGAGTATAGGCAGAGGCAGACAGACAGGCAGCAGACAGGAGGCAAGGTGGTGCAATGTGAGAAGAAAGGAAGCCTGAAAGGAATACCAGAGTAGTCCAAAAGATATGGCAAAACAGAAAGAGCTGAAGAAAAACTTTCCTCTGGAGTAGAGTTGCCATACTTAATATACAAAATGCCTAGTTCAGTTTGAATTTCGGATTAACAGCTATACACACAAACACACACACACATGCCCTGTGTGTATATACTATACATATATACTATATGTGTATATAGGTATAAATGCATCACATACAATATTTGGGACATACTCACACTACAATTTAGTCATTATTTATCTGAAATTCAAATTTAACTGAACATCCGAAATTTATCTGACATCCCTACTCTGGAGGGATACCCATAATTTTTCTACTCACCTCTTTTTTTTTCCCCCCTTGGGAAATGTCTTAGTTCCCCAAGGAAGTTCAGAGAGTATAATCATGTTTCCATGTTCTGGACACTGGAGGATGTAGAAAACTCCAACTACAAGGCAAGACTGCATCTACATTGTAGAAATTAGTGTCTGGCCAAGGTGTGGGGGCATCCGGCTTGCTTCACTGGCCTACCTCATTCTGATTTATGACTTATATTTTGCTTAAGTGTAGATCAAGAGGAGAGGGTAGAAGACTTATTCTTACTTCCTCCCTTTTTAAAAAAGAACCACACATATTTCTGTCTGTGTCAAGAGCAGGAGCCACTTTAAAAATGTTTTCCTATGTTTGTATTTTTATATTGCTATTTGTTCCGTTTGCTTTTAATTAGCCCTCCACATGAGACCTGGTATAGGATGTACATTTCTAAAGCCTTAGCCTGGCAGTGTCTGTATCCAGGGATGGGAGTCTGAGACTGAGAAACATTAAGACAAGGGACATTTGGGTAGAATATGTCTAGGATAAAATTATTCTCAGGTGAATATAGTTTTGATAAAATGAAACTGCAATAACACAAAAGGAGTTATTTTTTTCTGAAAAACCATGCTGATCAGTCATATTGAATGTTAAGAATTACAGTACTGAAAGTAATATCGGAGGGTATGGTATGACTCCCACCCAAGTAAAAAGAAATAAAACCAGAAATCCATGTGTTAATATATTTTATATGACTGAGAAGAAAGGGATAAGATCGTTAGATGCATGCCAGGAAAATTGGCTATTTAAGAGAAAGAATGACGACAGGGGAAGGAGTTTAACTTTCTTTTTACATATTTTTGCAGTTTTATTTTTGATAATGCTCACATATCTTTTTTGTAAGAAAAAATAAATTCATTTTGAAAACTTGAAATACAGATTTGTATCTATTGTATGATATGTCACTGTGTATATATGAAATATAAAAGAATGGTTTATAACTTTGTGCTTTTCATGCATTATTATAATGTGAGAGAATTTTCAACTTCAATAGACTGTCTCAGTTTTCAAAGCTTTACTTTTACTTGTTTAAAATTTTTATTTAAATTCTAGTTAGCTAACATATGGTGCAATATTGGTTTCATGAGTAGAATTCTGTGATTAATCGCCTACATACAACATCCAGTACTCATCACAAGTGCTCTCCTTAATACTCATCACCCGTTTAGCCAATCCCCTGCCCACCTCCCCTCCGGTAACCCTCAGTTTGTTTTCTATCATTAAGAGTCTCTTAAGGTTTGTTTCCCCCCTCTTTTTCCCCCCTTTCCCATATGTTCATCTGTTTTGTTTCTTAAATTCCACGAGTCAAGTCATATGGTATTTGTCTTTCTCTGACTGACTCATTTCGCTTAGCATAGTACACTCTAGCTTCATTCACATCGTTGCAAATGGCGAGATTTCATTTTTAATGGCTTAGTAATATTCCATTGTATATATTTATACCACTTCTTTTTTGATTCATCAATCAATGGACATTTGAACTCTTTCCATAGTTAGGCTATTATTGAAAATGCTGTTATAAACATCAGTGTTATGCAAACCTTCAAATATGTATTTTTGTATCCTTTAGGTAAATATCTAGTAGTGCAATTGCTGGGTCTAGAATAGTTCTATTTTTAACTTTTTGAGAAACCTCCATACTGTTTTCCATAGTGGCTACACCTAGTTTGCATTCTGACCAACAGCATAAGAGGGTTCCGCTTTCTCTACATCCTCGCCATCATCTGCTGTTTCCTGTGTTGTTCATTTTAGTCATTCTGAGAGGCGTGACATGGTATCTTATCATGGTTCCAAAATTTACTTTTGAAGAAAATGAGGAATCCAAAATTACATGATGCCCAGGAATAGTGTTACCATGAGAAAAGGAAGCCATGAAATAACATTCTGTTTTTGAATGGGGAGCACTGAAGACTTCCATCAGAACCAATGCCAAGGTCCAGGAGGAGATTAAAACTTAGGCATGCAAGAAAATCAGAGAATCTTGTAACTATCAAGTAAGATGTCAGTAAATAAAGTTTAAAAGAAGAGATTACAGAACAGAATCTTAAAATGCTGCCACACTGAAGCTATTCTTGATTTTAGCTTTCATTTCATGTGTATCATTCTGTGATAATTCAATCATATAATTCTACCAGTTAAAAATAATACCAGATATACTGTCCATTTGCTTATAAACTATATGTACATCTGTGCTTTATAAATGGAAAAAGTAAGGTATTTTCACCCACGTTCAGCAATACTTGTCTCTCCCTTGGAAAATATATTGCTCTCATTGAAAAGGCGAATGCATGCCCTTATGATTCTCAAGCTTTTTGATCTTGGAAACATTTTGCACACTTAAGAATTATTAAGGACTCCAAAGAGCTTTTGTGTTTATGGCTTGTATGTATCAATACTTACTATATTTATAATGAAAACTAAGAATGTAAAGCTCTATGTATACATTTATTTTAATGTAACAATAATAAACTTATTACATATTAATGTAAATTACATACTTTATGTGGAAATAACTATATAATTCAAGACAAAACAATAGATGTTATAAAAAGAGTGGCATTGATTACATTTTTGCAATTTTTTTACAAAATGGGAATTACCTGGATTCTTATATATCTCCTTCTGATTCCATGATTTGGGATTCCGTATTATTTTCCCTTTCAATTAAAAAAAGGTTGCAAAACTTATAAAAACCTAGGGGTTATATAAAATATAAATACAATGGTGAAATGACTATGTATAATGTGTTTTTATATAGTATATATTTTTATATTTTTTGAATAGTCATCTTTTAAGGGTTTAGTAACAGTTCTAATAAAATTGTATATTTGGGGGCAAGACATTCCCTTATATAACATTGTTGCACAAAATTCTATGAGAATGCTCATAGAAGGGTAAATATTTTTATAATATAATATTCTTAGAAATTTAACAATAAGCACTTTACTTATTAATAAATATTTCTAAGGTCTATAACTTGTTTATGGGTTCTAATATGCTGGATTCTATGATACTCTAAAAAGGACTAAGATTCTGAAGAAATTAATGTATTTTCAAGAAAAGTTTTGAAAGGTATTTTAATGAAAAATTAGATTTTTTAATATAACCCATAATATATTTAATATTAAATAAAAGTAATTTTAAATATCACAAATTCTATATATTAAATTTCACAAACATATATATTTAAAGAAAAACATAAAAGTGTCTGTTAAATCAACTCATTCATCTACCTATCTCCCTAAGGCCCATGTGTGGACATCAAGATTTAACAATGGGATTGACATCACTTGCTCCAGATGGACTTCTTGGGGATAAGCCCAAACTTCACATATGGTCTTAATTCAGACAGAGGAGGCTTAGTAGTTACAGCATGTAAGAGGGTCATGAGTTAGAATAAGATAGAAATGTTCTTAAATGGTTCAAAGAATTGTAACCAGATGCATATTCAGCATATTAATGATTTTGCTTCCAAGTTTAATTTTACCTGCAATTGTAATTGATTCTACAAGTTTTCCCAATCTCCCACTGATGTACTTGCCATCTGGAGATGCCACATATAGTGACAGTGTTAGCTTTGTGCATAATAAGCAATTGGAAAATGTGCAGAACTTAGTTTTCTCATTTACTATATACATGTTATTTTTAAACCTAAGGAATGACCTTTCAAGCATTCAAGTCATGTATTAAATTAGAGAAAAATATGTCCAAATATCTAGTGTTAATAGTACATAAGGTGACTTAATAGTAGTTCTTATAAACTATTGCCAATAGTGAATTATTTATAAAGCTTAATTGTAATAAATATTTTTCCATAAAATTAATATTTTATAATAAATTTTGAGAATATGATACAAAGTACATATTTTTGAATGCTTTTTATTTTTTTCAACAAGATTTTTTTAATAAACATTCTTGTGTTGTGCATTCTTGATATAAACCACAAGGTTAGTATAGGCAACACATTTCAACTTTAAGGATTTTGAATGGAAAGAAATCTGCTAGATAAAACTACAACATATTCACTAATAAACTGTGCCTGTTTTTATTGATTTTATCTATATGTTTGACAAGTTACTACAAATATTAAATTTGAATAGGGAGAATACTTATATTTTCAAAGGCCTCCCTTTTAAAAGATTTGTACATATTAAGATGTCACTTGAGACTTGTGTTTGAATTCTTTGTGAATACTCAATGATCCATGAGGCTGAATTAAATTTCATGTAAGAAACTATCATATTCAAAGCAACTATATACTGTAGGTTAGAGCTCAGTTTAGATAATTTCATATGAAAATCACTTCCAGGGTAAACTTAAAAGCATTTTAAAAATGCTTTGCATGAATTGTCACTATTATAATATGTATAAATTGAAGAGCATATAATGTATATTAATGATAGAGTCAAACCTTTTTTGACCTTTCCAGTTTGAGTTTGTTTGTAGTGACTAAATTCATTTTAGTCCATTCTGCATCATTTCATAGAACAACTGTTAGCTAGAAGATGCAGTGCAGTCACTTGAATTTCAAGGGAGATGCTGAATCAAAATAGCTACATCAGTATAATGAATGGTATGTTTCTTGAGTTTCTAGTAATATTGATGCCATAAAGATACTATATTCTGTTGTGGAAAATATATGGAGAAAAATTTTAAACTTTTTGTCAGTAATAATCTCTGGTCTTATGATTTCTGATATCACTGGTTAAATGTGAAGGTGGTGGGAGAGTGAATTAATCATATATACCGGACTGAAATGAAAGAAGATTTTTTGTTTATTTATTTGTTTGCGTATTTTGGAGCTTTTATAGGATGAGAATAATTGCTTTTCCAGAAACCTCTCCAATACTACTTCGTACAAACACCCAAGAAGAGGGAGAGCTCTGAAGCCAGGGTACTGGATTTTGTGTCCTGTGCCATTTTTAGTAAGTGTGATCTTAGGCAAAGATTTGACATTTCTGTGCCACATAATCCTTTTTTGTAACATGAAGATGTTGGTAATGCCTTTTAAGATTTTTATAAAGGTTAAAGGTGCTTAAAGTGCATAAATACTTTGAGATTTACTGGTACATAGTAAACAATCAAGGAACATGTTATTTAACATATTCACTGGAAAGGAATCCTTCAAAACAAGTACATTTTACACCATGAGTAATCTTGAAATGTATAATTTCTTCAAATGCATTCAGACACACAAATTTGTGCAGTTCTGAAGACTTTTGTGTTTGTATTTTTTTACCTTCACTTTGATTTAAAGAAAACTGAGAAAAATATGAAGTGAATATAACTGTATTTTATATCAGTCTGTGCATAGTAGTACTTTTCCTACAAAAGTGATTATTTAAAGTGGGTTACTCTTGCTACTTTATTCTTGTGTGACAAATTACTATACCGAACAACCCATAATCAAAGAAAGTTCGTACGAGTAGAAATAATAGCTGGATAAGATTATACTGACTGTTTGTTTGTTTGTTTACTTACTTAATTACTTACTTACTTAATATGGGAACCACAGGAAAGCAAGTTACTAAGCTTTTTAACTTGATTAGGGAAAAAGAGCATTAAATGTGAAAAAATCCTAATCTGTTTACCATTGCTACTCTGCATGTAAATGAAAGATTAAACAGAAGTTTCATGAGTAGATATTTTATAATCTATAGGTCTAATTACAATAAATTTAGAAAAGTCAGAAGTGTAATTTGAAAAAAGAATTTTGATAGTTACTAGGACATGTAGATCGGCTGGGCTTCTTAAAATATCAGATGCAGTGGGTAGTGTTGTTATATGGATGGGGTTTTAGACAGCATAATGGCACTTTGTGACTATGTCTGATATTTTTACATCACAAAAATTGGAAGTGAATAGATTTTGATTAGTTGAAAAATTATAAAAAGGGCATACAGAAGATAAAGGATTAAATGATGTCTGGAAAGTTTAGAATAATGTAGTATATGTGTATTTTTTTGAATTTTTATTTAAATACAATTCACATACCATAATGTTTACCATTTTAAAATGTTCAACTCACAGATTTTTGATATATTTGCAAACTTGTACAACCATCACTGCTACCTAATTTCGAAATATTTTCATCACCCAAAAGTGAAACTCAGCATTGTTAGTCATGCTCCACTCTCTTTCCCCCAGGCCTCTGCAAATGCTAATCTGATTTCTGTCTCTATGGATCTGCCTACTCTGGACACTTCATAGAAACACTATCATACAATACATGGCTTTTTGAGTCTGATTTCTTTTCATTAGCATACTATTTTCAACAGTCACCCATGCTGTACCATGCAACAAAATATAGTCCTTTTTATGGGTATATAATACTCTGTTGTGTAGATATACCACCTTGCTTATCCATTCATCAATTGATGGACATTTGGGTTGTTTCCACTTTCTGGCAACTACATATAATTTTTCTGTGTATATTCATGTACAAGATACTGTGTGGACATATGTTTTCCTGTTCCTATGAGTGGATTGATGGAGCATGTATATAGTACCTCTGCTTTACTGTTTAAAAAATCTGCCAAATTGTTCTCCAAAGTGGCTGTACTAGGATTGCCATAGCAGAATACCTCCAACACGATGACTTAGAATAACAGAAATGTATTACCTCACAGTTCTGAAAGGTAGAAGTCTAAGAAGATAGAAGGCCTTACCCTTTGAAGGCTGTAAGGAAGTACCTGTCCTTGCCTCTTTCCACTTCTGGTAGCTCTTAGCAACCTTGGCTACAGGAAACTCAGTCTCTGCCTCCATCTTCTCAATGCTTTCTTTCCCCTCTGTGTTTCCTCTTTCCTCTTCGCTTTTTATAAAGGTATAAGTTATAAAAGATTTAAGGTCTACTTTAATTTTTTTAAGTTTATTTATTTATGTTGAGAGACTGTGAATTGGGTGGAGGCAGAGAGAGAGAATCCAAATCGGGCTCCATAGTGTCAGTGCAGAGCCTGACGTACGGCTTGAACCCACACCACAAACCATGAGGTCATGACCTGAGCCGAAACCAAGAGTCAGACGCTTTCCCGACTGAGGTACCCAGGGCGCCCCTTGAAGACTCCATTTCAAATAAGGTCATATTATGATGCTGTGGATGGACATGAATTTTTGAGGGGCACCGTTTAACTCCCTGCTCTAGCTGAATCATTTGCATTCCCACAAGCAAAGTATGAGGGTTCTTCTTTCTTAATATCTGTTACTCTCTGAATCTTCTTATAGCCATCTTAGTGAGTGTGAAGTGAAATCTCACTGTGGTTTTTATTTACATTTTCCTGATTACTAATGTTAAACATTTTTTTTCATGTGCCTATTGTGTATTCTGCTTTTGCTTTGTGTAGTGTTCTATAGGTTCTGTTAGGTCTAGTTGGCTAAAAGTTTTGTTCAAGTGTTTAATTTCCTTTTTCATTGTCTGTGTAGTTTTTCTATCTAAGTTGAAAGTGTAATATTGAGTGTCTAAATATTTTTATTGAATTGACTAAATCTTACTTTAATTCTGTTTTTCTTTATATCCCAATTCTCTGTTTTTAGGTTGATATATGTCTACAATTGTTATTTCTTCTAATAGATGTTTTATGTTTATAAAGTGTCCCTCTTAATCTTTAGTAACAATTTTTGCCTTAATTGTCTGATATTAGTATAGCCATCTAGCTCTTTTTGTTTACTGCTTCAGTGATATATACTATTCCATACGTGTACTTTAAACCAATATTTAAAAATCCTGTTTGTATTAACATCAATTTAATTTCAGTAGCGTACAAATACAGTGCTCCTCCATGGCTCCCTTAACTCCACACTCCTTTGTGCTATCATTGTCATAAAAATGATATCTTTACACATTATAAGCCATCAAACAGTTTTATAATTTTAAGGCAGCTTTGTGCAATTATCTTTTACATCATACAGGAAATTAAAAAAAACTACAGAAATCATGTTTAAACTGTCTTTATATTTTTCTAAGTAGTTACATGTGCTTTTTATTACATTTGCTCTTTATTTCTTCATGTGAATTTGATTAACTGTCTGGGGTCCTTTCATTTATACCTGAAGAAATTCTTTTAATTTTGTGAATGTCTTTATCTGTCCTTCATTTTTGAAGGATAGTTATGCTGGATATAGAATTATTGGTTAAGAGTGTTTTCTTGCTTTTTGCTTTTTGGTTCCTCTCCCACTCCCCAGCTCTAGCCCCCAGGAATCTGAATATGTCATCCCATATTGGCCTCCATAGTTCCTGGTGAAAAATTTGTTGTTACACTTACTGAGGATTTCTTTACCACATGACGAATCACTTCTCTCTTGTTATTTTTTAGATCCTCTGTTTGCATTTGGCTTTCGACAGTTTGCTTATGATATGTCTATGTCTGAACCTTTTACATTATCCAACTTGAAATTCATTTATTAGAGGCAGAGATTAATTTTATCATGAAATTTGAAAAGTGTGGGGCATTTTTTTCAAATATCCTCTCTGCCTCTTGCTCCCACCCCACTCTCCTGGGACTCGCATCTTATCCGTGTTGGTGTGCTTGACGCTGTCACGGAAGTCTAGGAGACTCTACTCCTTTTTTTCGTTTTCTCTTTGTCTCTCACACCAGATAATATAAATTGACCTGTCTTTAAGTTTGCTGACTTTTTATTATGCCAACTCAAATATAACATTGACACCTCTGGTAATCTTTTTAAAGATTTTAGTCATTATACTTTTCAATTCCAGAATTTGTTCTGTTCTTTTCATTTCACTTCATTTGTTATGTTCTTTTTCATACTGTCTGTTTCTTTGTTGTTATTTGCTAGTGAGGCATTATTCTCACACTTTCCTTTAATTATTTAGATAGGGTTTCCTTATGTTGTTATATTAGAAATAAATATTTTAATGTTTTTGTCTAGAAAATTAACCTCTGAATTTCCTCTTGTTTTTTTTTTTCTATTGATTTCTTTTTTCTCTTGTGTATGAACATTCTAGATAGTAGATTCTTAGCATGAAACCCAGACATTTTAAATAATATAACATACAAACTCTTGAAATCAATTTCCTCCCTTCTTCAGGAATGGTTAAATGTTTTGGAGTTCTTATTCTGTAAACTGTGTATTCTTTGTCATGTATAATCTCTGAGTATCTGCTCATTTAGCTTAATGATCAGCTAATGATTGAAAGGAGATTTTCTGCAATGCCTAAAACCACTAAGTCTCTTGGCTTTTCCTGACGGGTTCTCTTTCTGTGTGGAGGCATGCTGTCATTTTTCGGATAGGAATTTAGTTACAACTCTGTCTTAGCATTCACTTCCAGTTGGTGCAGATCCTCAAGATGAGCCAGAGATGAGAGTTTGGGGCCTTCCTAGGTCTTTTCCTGAAAATCATATAGCTTTATACATGTGCATTGAGTTCTTGAATAAATATGTCCTTATTTTTAAATCTCCTTGGGACATCAGACATCTTATTTACCGACTTTACCTTTGAAGTTTTGGGTTTGTTGCTTGCCCTAACTGTTATTGCCACCTCAGGCAGCTGCTGTGTTAAACAATTCTTACTGATTGTTTTTGACAAGCACCACTGAGAACAGGCTGTTCACACTGGAGGGGCTCTAAGGCAAATGAAATAAAGGCAACCCTTGTGAAGAGGGCGGGGTGTTTCTAGGAAATTATCAGACAGGTTAGGTAATGATATTTCTCAGGGTGTGAGGATTTGGCGGGGGGTGTCCAATTCATTTCTTCCCCTTTCTTTGTCTGCTAAGCTTTTGGTTTTCACCATGAGTGCAGGTCTGTATATTTTCAAGTTTACTGGGGAACTGAAGAAAGGAAGACAGGAACAGAGCTGGTTAAACGCCACACAGCTTACTTTTCTCAAAGTGATTTTTCTTCAGTAAATGTTCCCTGGAGTTTTGCAAACCATGTGTTAGTTTTCAGAGTTCGGAAAAAGTTACTTTTGGTAATTTTTGTCATTGTTCTTACAGTTTCATAAGAGGGATTATTTTTGGAGTCCATACTCCATTATTCCCTCAGACATTACCCTATACTACCCCGTATTCCTCCATGTGCTTCATGTAAATATTGTCAAGTAATTTTGTTTAGCTTAACCACCTTTATAATTTAGCTTTGTCAATAATAGACTGAGAGATTGTTAAGTGTTTCCCCCAAACACCTGATGTAACAAAATATAGATTGTGATAAGTTATTCATCACTCTGATATTCAAACAATTTGAGGGAGTTGAGAAAATTATTTTATAGAATCATCATTTTGATCACTAGAAGTTTATAAAGTTGCAGTATCATGAAATAATTATAGAAGCATTTAATTATAATTATTGATATAATGATTGGTAAAAACTTACACACAATGTTACAAGTTAAAAACCAACCAAATAAGCCAAAGTAAACTAAAACTGGGACATGCCATATCAAAACCTCAATAACAATGAGTGTGTATATATTCCAAGACGTAGTGTTACGGCAGAAAGGTTGAGAATCAGGAGCCCTTTGGAAAAAGTAGCAAGCCAAGAAGAAGAATAGGCAAACCTAGAGTAATCTATCACCCAGACCATATTTAGTGACGACTAAGGATAAGAGTTGAAGTGATTGGAGACAGAGTTTTGTCAACAGATAATTGTAAAAACAGTTCACTCTACTTCTGCCATCCCGTATACCTTTGCTTTGGACTGATTTTAACTAAAATTATGTATAGATTGATTCTTGAGATTCTTAGATTCTTTAAAAAAAGGCTTTGTTCAGCAGCTGAAATTAATAAGTGTATATGTTTTGTTTTGGTCACTTTTTATTTAGGCTACCTTTGTGCACATGAATGAAAACAGGTTAATTCATAGTGACTCTTCAGTCTAGCACAGAGATAACAACATATACTATAATGATAAAACTAAGAGTGGATTGTATTTATTGAACATTTGCTCTATGGCTGGCTATGCTTTAAATGCTTATCTAACTCTTCATAGGAAGTTCATGAGGTGGTAGGCGGTATGATTGTCATTATTTTATGGATATGGAAAATGGGGCTTACAAAGATAGAATAACTTATAAAACCAGCATTCAAATCCATATCTGCCTATTCCAGACCCTAAACTGTTATTCTCTATTATTTATGAACTTTCAAATCAAGTATTACAAAGGTGTATGTTTAAATTTGAATTCATATAATTCATAAGGGGAAATTAATTAAACCCTTATTTCCACATCTGTAATTGTGGGAATATTCAACTTCACTGTTTCGTTTTGGAGGATTAGATAAGGTCATGCATATGAATTTTCCGACACAGTAAGGAGTTTATAAATATTTTTAATTTACTCGAAACAATTTGGACATATGGGGGAAAAGAGAAATAGAAAAATTCAAAAAATTCTTAGAAAAAATTGATTGGAAACCAGTGAATAACTTTAATATTTTCCTCAAGTACTTCTCCAAAACTTATTTAACGTAAAAAAACTTATTTATCAACCAGGCCCCTTGTCAGGAAAATAGATTGCTCAATGGATTAGTCAGTTGCTTTCTGATAATAATATTTTGCCTAACTCCTCAATTATAACTTTATTTTCATTGCTTTATTATTAGGAACATGAAATTAGATATATATTTATTCTTAGATAATCAATAAAACCATTAAATTCTAAATTTATAATTAGTATCCATATATACGATAGAACCTCAAATGTTTGTGATTTACACTGATTTTTATATTTATTTGTTTAGTACAATGATTAAATAAACATCAGGAGGTTATATAACTTTAAAATGCACTAGAGTTCATAGAGGTAAAAGTTTAAAATTACATGTGTGTTATATATATATGTTTATAAGTATATGTATGCATATATGTATCTGTACATGAATGTAAATATGTGTATGTGTATACATATGCACACATACATATTATGCATACATATGTGTTTTTATTTGCAAACTATTTTTTCCTGTTTAAATAGGGAAAATTTAAAAGATTTTATAGGGCTTATGCCTGAGAATGTGGATCTACAATAAAATTTCCACTAGCACCTTCTATTGTATGTCCTTGAAAATACTGTTTGAGGTTTTTCACATTTAAAAAATAACAGGGTAAAATTCAAGGGAATGTTTTTTATTCCAAAATTGCTGGAACATGCTGCTTGTTTTTGTTTTTGTTTTTTTGTACTTCTGTTTACTTGACATCAAAATGAGATGTCTTATTTTTCTATTAAATATGGTAAATATTATTTGAGTTCAGCTGGACCAATGTCTAATCCTTCAACTTAAGAGGATAGACATCCTTACTTTGTCTTTTAAAGAGTGGATCTGTATATCGCCAGTATAGACTTCTAGGAAAATTAAAAGAGGTTCCTAGTCTTAAGTTTGGAATCTACACTTGACAGTGGTAAGAGAAGAAAACACTTTTCTTGTGTACTCTTGCTTTTCCTCCTTATTGCATTTGGATTTTTTCTGTAACAGATATTGGAAAATATGGGCATTGTGTGTGTGTGTGTGTCTGTGTGTGTATATATAGTATATATGTATATGATAAACATGTTTATATATATTGTTTGTGTATGTATACAAATAATTCAAACAATATTTTGCCTTCTTATGAGGAATTATATGTGTTCAGTTAACTAAAATAGATATGAAAATATGGACAGACTCCATAGGCACTATCTTTTTTAGTAAATTCATGGATGGATGGATGGACCGATGTGCATATAAATTAATATAGCCATTGTAACAATATGTATAGGAAAATCCTGAGCAAAGATAAAACATGATTTCTTCTAGTCATTCTGCGAAGCTGTTTATACTGAGAAAAAATTAGTCATCTTTATCATCTCCTGGGCCACTTAAATGAAGATTGTTCTGTTATTCTTTGTATCACTTATATTCTTTATTTTTCATATTCTATGAATTATTAATATGTTGAAAACATAATGAAAATTTCATGGATACATTGAAAAAATGTTTCTAGACTAACCATGCAGAAACATATTATTCAGAATAGTGAGTTGCAAAATACACTTTTTCATTGTAAGCACTTTTAACAGCAGGCAGAAAATTATGTTAAAAATTTCCCCGATTTTACTTTATTGTTTTTAGTGTCCAAGAGAGTTATATGGTTATTGCTATTTAACATAGGATTACTAAAGCTGTGACTAAGTCTTACCCAGTCGTTTACACATTATTATATTCTCTGGTTGATTGGATAGAAATAAAGGCAAAGTTAGTGAGTTATATTAGACAATATTATCGTTTTTATTATTGTTTTGATACATTTATGTCACTATCTTAAAAATTATCAGACTAAAAACAATCATAAACTTGTTCCAAAATGCAGTAACAGTGGAATAGGAAAATGTTAAGTGCATATTTATTAAATTACACTGGTTAAAAATAGCACTGCACTGATTAATTTGCTACATAATCATATTTCTATATTTATAAATATTTTTATATCCATTTTTCAATCTATCCATTTGCATCATTGTAAACAAAACAAGGAATAAAATCAGTAAGACTGAATACTCTGAGTGAAACATAGGAAGTATTTACAAGAAAGAAAATATACAAGAATTGACATAGTGCAAAACATAAAAAATTAATGGAGGATTATTGGCAAATGGATGATTTATTTATTTCTTTTATCCTATATTTTCATCCATAAAAACTCGATTTTAATGATGCCTATGAAGTGTCAGCTCACCTCCGCATTTCCTCTCCCCCAAAAAAGTTCTTTGTTAAGTTAAAAAATTATAATGTTTTAGGTTTAATTTTGTGAGGGAAATATCATTACACATGGATAATTATCCATGTTAGTTTTATATCATATTAAAAGTCTTTTCATAACATGAAAGCATTCCTGGATGAAAGTGGGATCTATAACATAAAATATAGTGTGCTTGTGGCAGAAAGAATTGCCCAAAACAGAGTTTTTATTTTGAAAATTTATGCCCAGTCAGAGACTATTTCCCACTCTTAAAATTGGATGTAGAAGGAATCATGTGACTAAGTCTTAATAATTGGATTGCAGATAGAAGCTACATATACTGATTCTAAGTCTGTTTCATAAAAATCTTTGACACTATTCTTTATACTCTCTCTTTCCCTTTTCTAGCTGGCTGTAGGCATCCAAAATGACTTTAAAAATCACCTGTTGCTAATGATAGAGAATTCATCCGTGTGAATTCCTAAGTGACGAGAGTAGAGAACCCAGTGTCTTCAACTGCCTGCTTTGAGTTGGACTTCTGGTGAGTGGAAACCAAACGTTCTATTGCAATATTGATGTTTCAGGTTTACTCAAATACAACAGCTAATGTCACTGAATTAATACAGACTTAATGCATATTTGATATCTTAATAGTGTTAAGAAGAAACAGTATAACAGAGTTAGACAAGATAGCCATATTAGCTGGGTTTAGTGCCTAACTCTGCCAGTTACTAGTTATGCAATGCTAAAGGAAATAATTTCCCTGAGTTTCTGCTTCTTACTTGTAAAATGGCAATCATAATAGTAATAATAGTAATTGCACATACCTGAAAGTGAAATTTTTACAGAAACTTGGTACTAGCAAAGGTAAAGTGTGTTGTTTATTACTTCTCTTCTGAATTCCATACCCACATTTCAAACTCTGTGTAGGACATATCTACCTGAGTATCATTTTGTTTGGCATGTCTACTACTTGCCTCTTTTGTTTGGTGGGCTTTATTATAGATTCAGCTCTATTTTACTCTTCTTTGTGTCTTTTCTCTCACTCCTATTCCTAGAGGTAGAGGGAGTTCCGGGTTGTAAGGAACATGGAATTACTCAAGCTATCTCAGTAAATAGTTATTATTGTGGAATTATTGTGTAAATCCCTGTTTCCTTCTTTTGCAAGCATCCAGTAATAAAGGTAAATTTTTTCATTTATCTTTATAGCTCCCCTTAATGGAATATTATCTGGCATAAAAAAAGGTTCTCAATAAATGATTAATCAATCAATTGATACATTATTTAAGGGCAAGTTTTCCTTATGGCATGCTGGTTTAATATGGTAAGGAGTTATTATCCCATAGAGACTCTTCTCACTTCTCAAAAAAAGAAAAAAAAAAAAAGGAAACAATCTCTGGAATTGTTAAGCCTGGCACAAATTTTTGAATTTGGTCATATACACATTTTATTGTTTCATTTTTTTATGTTTCTTTTTGAGAGAGAGAGAGAGAGAGAGAGAGAGCAGGGGAGGGGCAGAGAGAGAGGGAGACACAGAATCCAAAGCAGGCTCCAAGCTCTGAGCTGTCAGCAGAGAGACAGACACGGGGCTCAAACCCACGACTGTGAGATCATGACCTGAGCTGAGGCTGGACGTTCAACGGACTGAGCCACCCAGGTGTCCCCGCATTTTATTGTTTCTTAACTTTTTTCTTTTTTTTAAGTTTTGAGTTCCTAGTTAAATTTTTAATTCTTAAAGGCAGGGGATGTGTTATGTAGTACTTCTTGCCGTAGGTCCATGGACCCTCAGAAACAAAACAGAATTGTGAGTTCAGAGGTCTACAACTCTATCCAGTTTGAACACTTTAAAATTAATTTATTTTATATGAATAAAGCATTATTTATTATTTTCCAGATTCTAGAATTGCTTTTATAATATCACTTTAAAAGATATTAGAATTTTTAAAAAAACAAAGGCTCATTTAAGTAAATCAGTTATCATTGTGCATGGCCTAAAATTATCACTCAGTTAATGCAAAGTATTATTATGGTGGTTTTCATTTTTTATCATTTTCATTACTGCAGTTGTAGTGAGTATTATTACTTATATTTAGATTTACCATTCAGTGGTTTAACAAACAAACAAACAAATCCCAAACACAAATAATGGTTTATTTATTTTTCTTTTTGACACACCACAAGATAAACATTAAGAAACTTTCCCAGATCTCCTTTACAGAATGTAGATCATACTATATTTGACCCACTTGCATTTTAATTTTTTCCAACCACTTAATAATGAATAAGGTTAAACATTAAATATTAAATGTGTAGTTTTAAACATTTATTTTCCTGATAAATAAGATTGTTTTAAATTTGAGTTTAACATTATTTTGCTGTAACTCAGATTTTGAAACTATTTTTAAAGCAAAAAAGCATTGGAGTTAATATGATTTGCTCATAAGAAGTTTTGATTCAGGAGGCAGGAACATGAAAGATTTTTTAATGTAAATTCTGTATTAAATTTAGTGGGTGCTTTTATTTGTGATTTCATATGGTTCCACTAAAAAATAAAAATGAATACTAGTCCATCATTTTGGCAGACGCTTTAATGCCAGCCATTTAACTATCTTCCTGAGATGGAATGCTTCCTGACCTTTACTCTTTCCACCAAAAAGAAATTGTAAAAGCCCAACAAAAATGTAATTTTCTGGCTTTATAATAGGTGAGGAGAGAGAAGAGTTAAGAGTTAAGAGTTAAGAGTAGCATCTGAAAATATAGTAGAAAAAAGTAGTATGAAGTGGAGGGTGTTTTTAGATTATCTGAAAGAAGGCTATTTTTGACTGATAACATATCTTGTGGTGGTCCATATTCAAAGTTTCATAATTTATATAGCAAGTCAGCTCTTAAAGAAAACTAGAACTGAACACTGAAAATCCTCATTTTATCAAAGGTGCCATATAAGACGGACAATTAGCCAATTATCCCAGATCATTTTGATGTCATATTTATTGACTGGTTTGGTATTGAGAAAATCTTTTGAGGTCAAATGTCAAGTTATAATAGGTTATTTGTGATACTTAATTTATTGAAACAATGATTGAGTGTTGCTATTTCCAAATTCCACTAAGAATCCTATATAATCATCCATGATAGTTTCAAACTGTGGGTAAACCAAGATATATTATAGACAGTTTGAGTTAGTATTAAAATAATATCACTAATTTTTCTTCATGTGATTTTCTTTACCCACCATACTCTGCTCTTTAAATTTAAACCAGGGCATTTGGGGGAAACTCTCATTGTGTTTGAGAAAAATATGCTACCATTTAAGTCATTACATTTTTATTAGGTGAAAGTTATTTAACTGCCAATAAATTAATACTTCTCTAAAAGTAGATCAGTACTGTTGTGAAATAAGAATAAAACTAAGACTAGTGTGTTTATTTCCAAATAGCCAAATGATGAAATCTGGTAGTTTTTAGATTGGGCAAACAATTGCTTTGTATGTATTCTGCACTTATTTTTGAAATCCGTACTATGGTTGCAACAGCTTTAAAAATGGACTCTTAGTAATTCCTAATAGATCTTCCAATATGTATATATGGCCACATATATATAACTGCACTTTTTCACATTCTTAGAGGAAGGTATGCAATTATTCTAGAAAACTGAAGAGCTGGGGAGGAGATTTGGCAAAAGAATAACAATGAAGCTTTGATGCATGCACGAAATTTCTTCTAAATATCTTTAATTCCTTAAGTTATCTAAGTTACCTTATAATAGTCCTAGTTAAAAAAAATAGGCAGGAATTAGCAAATTCTCACAGTTTGGAAGTCTGAAATAGAGTTCCATCATGATTTGTTCAGTCTTAAAAAATAAATTACACTTCCTGTAATGGTAGAGTTGCTTTTATTGGACTAACGCTCCTACTGATAGCAATAATAAACTCTGGAAAAATATTGAAGACAATTTTTGAAGGCTTTTAAAAATCAGGTCAAAAGCAGGCAGAAACTTTAGTAAGTATGACCAACTCTTTTAAGAAGGGAACACATTGGATGAAGTCCACATTTATATGGCTCTTTCCAGGAGAGCTCTGCTCAGTCCACATTGTGGAACACTGCATAGAGTTCAAGTAGAGACCCAGGGTTTTATTGGTCTAAGTTAGAGGATACAGTGTGGAGTCACCAAGTGTAGTCAAACTTATAACTATACATTTAAATTCTGTACATTTTATTATATGAAAATCATTTCACACCTGAATTTAAAAATGAATTATACAAGTAGTAATACTCAATTCTAAAACTCCTTGCTTTTCAATGTATTTTTTTTTTAATTTATTTTTGGGACAGAGAGAGACAGAGCATGAACGGGGGAGGGGCAGAGAGAGAGGGAGACACAGAATCCGAAACAGGCTCCAGGCTCTGAGCCATCAGCCCAGAGCCTGACGCGGGGCTCGAACTCACGGACCGCGAGATCGTGACCTGGCTGAAGTCCGACGCTTTACCGACTGCGCCACCCAGGCTCCCCTCAATGTATTTTTAATTGATAATTATTTTTCCATTTTTTGCATGTTAAAAATTTTATTTTTATTTATTTGTTTTTTAATTTTATTTTAATCCAAGTTAGTTAACATATAGTGTAATAAGTTTCAGGAGTAGAATTTAGTGAGTCATCACTTACATATGACACACCCCGTGCTCATCCCAACAAGTGCCCTCCTTAATGCCCATCACTCATTTAGCCCATCCCCCCACCTCCCCTCCAGAACCCTGTTTTTTCTCTGTATTTAAGTCTCTTATGATTTGCCACCCTCTCTGTTTTTATCTTATTTCCCCTTCCTTTCCCTTTTGTTCATTTGTTATGTTTCTTAAATTCCACATATGAGTGAAATAATATATTTCTCTTTCTCTGACTGACTTATTTTGCTTAGCACGATACACTCTAGTTCCATCCACATTATTGCAAATGGCAAGACTTCATTCTTTTTCACCTCTGAGTAGTATTTCATTGTGTATATATATCACATCTTTATCCATTCATCAGTTGATGGACATTTGGGCTCTTTCCATTATTTGGCTATTATTGATAGTGCTGCTATAAATATTGGAGTACATTTGAATCATCATTTTTATATCCTTTGGATAAATACCTAGTAGTACAATTGCTGGGTCATAGGGTAGTTCTATTTTTAATTTTTTGAGGAACCTCCATAATGTCTTCCAGAGTGGCTGCACCAGTTTGCATTCCCACCAACAGTGCAAAAGAGTTCCCTTTTCTTCACATCCTCACCAAAATCTCTTGTCACCTGAGTTGTTAATTTTAGCCATTCTCACAGGTGTGAAATGGTATCTCAGTGTGGTTTTGATTTGTATTTCCCTGATGATGAACTATGTTGAGCATCTTTTCATGTGTCTGTTAGCCATCTCGATGTCTTCTTTGGATAAGTGTCTATTCATGTTTTTTGCCCATTTCTTCACTGGATTATTTGTTTTTTTTTTTTTTTTGGATGTTGAGTTTGATAAGTTCTTTACAGATTTTGGATACCAACCCTTTATCCTATATGTCATTTCCAAATATCTTCTCCTATTCCACTGGTTGTCTTTTGTTGATTGTTTCCTTTGCTGTGCAGAAGCTTTTTATCTTGATGAATCCCAATAGTTCAGTTTTGTTTTTGTTTCCCTTGCATCTGGAGACATGTTAATATATAGTAAACTGCTTTCTGGAAAATAATTGTATGGTGAAGTAGTGTGCGGTGATATTGAACCACTAATATGGAAGATAGGGAATATGCCTTAAGTTTCACTCTCTACCACTGACCTACCTTAGATGAAACACCTACTACTTCTTTACTTCAGCCTCCTAATCTATAAAGGATTGGTGTATTTTTGTTGTAAACTCTGTGTGTATTCTACGTATTTTATAAGTATCTGATGTGTTGCACTTCTAATACCTTATCATTAATTTTTACCATTTGACTAACTATATACATAGGACAAGCTGAAAAGATGAAATGTTGGCCCCCAAATTAACCTGGTGTACTTCATGCTACTGGTGGATAATTTCCAAGTCATTGTCACTAAACTCTTATTAGTCAATGTAGGAGAGAGATGGGTTTTCAGATAATCATCCAATTACCAAAGACTTCATTATTCTGCAGTAGTCTGGCATAAGGTACATACAGACTTGATGTGCCTTTAGAAAGTGAATCAAATATTTATGGAAGTTAGAATGAATAACATCCTGTGTAAAAGATAATTATTTTATAAATATGGAAAAAATTTCCCAGAGTGAGCTGCCTGGAAATACTAATGATGTCAGGATCAGATTCATAAAAATATACAGTCAATCTCCATTATTCCTGCATTCTGTATTTGAAAATTCACCTGCTCGCTGAAATTTATTTGTTACCCCCAAATCAATAAGTCATCTGAGGTCATTGAGGGGATATGCACAGAGGGATGAAAAATTTGAGTTGAGCTATGGACACGTTCCCAGCTGAGGTTCAACAAAGTGTCCCTAGGCCTTCCGCTTTCATGCAGAGATGGTCAGAGCATGGAGATGACAGGTGGAGGAAGTGGGGTGTTTGAAAGAAGCTCTGGTGGATGGGGTTTGAATCCTAAATCCGGCCCTTCTTAGAGGGGTGGCCCCAAACAAGTCACTTAAGACTTCTCTACCTGGTTTTCTCTTTTGCAAAATAAAAGCAATAGAATCTACCAGGATGAGTTGATTTTGAATTTGAGATTATAATCTATGTGAAATATATATATATATGTGATATGTAAATAATACATTTATATAATATATAATATTTATATAACATAATAAATTTGTATAACCTATATAATATGTAAATTATATAATATATAAAATATATTTCCCTCACCTCAGGAAGAATGGTTTAGCATTTGCTGATTCAGTATTAGTAGTGACTTTATAGAACGTAACTACCACGAATAACAAGAATCCACTGTATTTTTAAAAACTTAGTCCATTAATGTCACTCTATTTTTTGACGTGTAGATTTTCATGCTCAATATGTATAAATCTTCACAAGCATATCTCCTTTAGATCCCCAATTTACTGAAAATAAAATATTCATGCTATTCCATTTATTTTACATAAAATAAAACACAGCATGACACAGTGGGTATTTAGTGACTATAATTTGTAGGTTATAACAAATGTAAAGAGGAGTGAGAATCACCAAGAAAGCACCAAAAGAAGTAAAAATGTAACTCTATGAGAAAAAGAGACTTCACTTGTGATGATGCATCAGGTGTATAAACTGGCCTACAAACGTTTGTGTAATTGTTCCCAAAGCTACCCAGTATTTGAGTGGGCACTTTTCCACTTCCTGTAAGACAGGGTTATTTTCAGCTACAAGACTAATGTCTATAATCACACCACAAAAAATAAAATCACTCATTCTATTTAGCTCTCCTTAGGGAACTCTTAATATTGCTTTTACAGGTAGCAGGGTTTCATCCTCTACCAAAAATATAGACAGCCATACTTTATCCCAAGCAACTTATAAGAAGGTTTCCATGGATACAAAAATTTATTTTTCTGGAGTTTTTATCACTCATTCAAAACCACCACTAGAGAATTAGAAGGTTGGAGCTAGTAGAAAACTTAGAAGACCATTCCAGATTTCAGTTACATCTCTTTTCTTACCATGGATAAGTAACTCTCTCCATGGATAGATAAGCAACGTAAGACTTAATTTATACAGTCCTTGTGTTCACTGCTTCCTCTTGCATCTGAGACCTTGCTATGGAGTATAGTCTAGAAACTTTCTTTCATAGTGCCATGTGTTTAGTTACTGTCCAATTTTCAGATATTTACAACTCTAAATTGTGTCATACACAAAGTCACTGAGAAAATGGGAGAATAAAAATGCCTCTCTTCAGTGATTCTAAATGGTGATATTTCATTGTGCAAAATGTATAATGCTGTTAATCCATATCCTTTATGTATCAGTTCATATAACTACATTGTCAACTAATTATCTGTTTGCTTCCACTTTGCTCTTCTTTTACTTAAGCCTGTATTCACTCATCACCTGATCCATGTCTCTCTATTCTGATACATTCCAAATCTTTCTAACATGGCTATCTCTATGCTAATATATGATCAGAAGGGTAAGCAATGCAAGTTGTTGGCCCAGATTTGTGGTGTGATTCCTTGTATCAGTAGATCTAGTGATAGTCATTGAAATTTTTCTATTGCCAAATCTATGGTAGTTGCTGAAGTTATGGTGATGAGAAAAAAAAAACTTGTTCTTTGATTTTATAATTTAATGGATACCTTCGTTAATCAATTGTGGTGAGAACATATTCTATGAGAAGTTGACTTAGGAGGGAAAGTTGGAGATATTTCCTGAGGAAGCGAAGGTTGATGTGAGATCTGAAAGCAGAGTAGGAATTAACTAGATGAGAAGGGTTTTCAAAATCTTCCTCATAGAATTAACACGTATAAAAGCCCAAGGATTGGGGCTCCTGGGTGGCTCAGTCGGTTAAACTTCTGACTTCGGCTCAGGTCATGATCTCACGGTCTGTGAGTTTGAGCCCCGCGTTGGGCTCTGTGCTGACAGCTCAGAGCCTGGAGCCTGCTTCAGATTCTGTGTCTCCCTCTCTCTCTGACCCTCCCCCATTCATGTTCTGTCTCTCTCTGTCTCAAAAACAAATAAACATTAAAAAAAAAAAAAGAAGCCCAAGGGTTGAGGAGATAATTTGAGGAGGTTAAGTTAGGCTGGAGAGTTAAGCATAAATCAGATTATTCAGAGAATTGTTCTCTATGTTAAGAATTTACTATGTTTCCCCTAAGTAAAATAGAATATTAATAAAAGATTTGTTAGTAGTTTGTTCACCTCTGATTGATTGAAACTACTTTAAAACGTTTTCACATCTGAGAAAACAAAGCAAAACATGCTTTAAAAATTGGTGTATCCATAATGTAAGTGTATGTTTTTACTTCATTTTAAAAATCTGCCATATCAAATATGTTTCATGTCCTTTACACTTTCTTTGTGTGAGGGTTAGAGATGGTTAAGAGGAATAGGGCATTGCTAGCATTTTTCAGGCCCTTTTTATGAAGAAATACGACAGTCCACAGCAACTGGAATTTCTGGTGGCTTACTGCCCAGGTGTTTGCTTAGCCTGATCTGAGGAAAGGAATAAATTATTGGATCTGAGTAGCTAATAGGTTTAGAAATTTTTAGGAAAGTGAAAATAGTGCTTCTTAAATATGAAAGGATCTTGTTGTATGCCTTAGTGAGAAAAAGAAAGAATACTTTTCCTTAAAATGTTTGTTTTATTTGCAAAAAATCTAATGGATTGAAGGGAGCTACGTGCATTTTATCAATTTTATTTCAGTTATTATTTGTGCCTAAATAAATTCTCCTTCACAACTGAGATTGACTACCAGCATTGAGAATGTTGCCAATGAAATGATAATTTTGACTCAAGCACTGTAGGTAAGAGCCGGGTATGTGCTAAATTGGGGTTGGGAGGGGGGTTGAAGCATGGGACTAGAGGAGGTGGACTTGAGCTAAATGAAATAATTGAAAGAAAGACAAAGGTCATTTAAAACAGGCCTAACCATAGATGATGGAAAAAATCTAAGCAAAAGAAAAGTAATCAAGAAAAGGTTGAAAAGAAAACAGCATGTATGTGCTTCTTGGAAGAACTACAGTAACTACAATTTGAGGATCTATCTGCATAATATACATAAATATGAGCACATATATACATACCTAAAATTAATTAAGTCAAGTATTTTAGCAGATATGGAAGAAAAAAGACAAATGTTGCAATCAGAGGAAAAGTTTGGGTTTAAACTTTATGATTCATTGAATTAATCATTTATTCACTTCTTCATTATTACATTGCTTATAATGTCTTGGGTTGTATACTAAAAAACAAACGTAAGCAAAAATTACATTTCATGTATCTGAAAATTAAACCACAATATACCTATTAACATCAAAGGTCAGAAACTTGCTAGATGAAAATTTAAGAAGCTAAGTCATATTAAAGAGATATGCATAGCCTCCCCTATTATGAAATCCCCAGCCAGAGTGATACATTTGTTAAAACTGATAAACATACATGGACACATCATTATCACCTAAAATCCATAGTTTACATTAGGATTTACTCTTGGTGTTATACATTCTATAGATTAGGACAAATGTATAATGACAGGTATTCACAATTATTGTATCTTAGGGAGTATTTTCACTCCCTAAAAATGCTTTGTGTTCTGCTTAGTTATCCCTCCACAACCCCTCTCCCCTAACTCCTGGTAGCCATTGAGCTTTTTACTGTCTTCATAGTTTTATGTTTTTTAGAATGGATATAGTTTAGTTGTGGATATAGTTTAGTTGTATATATATATATATATATATATATATATATATACAGTTGTATATATATATATATATATATATATATATATGTATATATATATATAGTTGGAAACATGCAGTATGTAGCCTTTTCAGATTACCTTCTCTCACTTAGTAATATGCATTTAAATTCCCTTGTATCGTATCATGGTTTAGTAGCTCATTTCTTTTTAGTGCTGAATAATATCCCATTATCTGGATGTACCATGGTTTATTTCTCCCTTCACTTACTGACGGACATCTTGGTTGATTCCAAGTTTGGCAAATATGAATAGGGCTACTACAAACATCTGCGTGCAGGTTTTGGTATGAATATATGTTTACAACTTCTATGAGTAAATGCCAAGGAACATGATTGCTGGATCACATGTAAGGGTATATTTAGTGGTGTAAAAAAACACCAAACTGGCTTCTAAAGTGGATATATAATTTTTTCATTCCCATTACCACTAAACAAGAGTTTCTGTTGTTACATCCTATGAGGATTTTTAAGAAATTCCCGACACTATTCATTTTCTTGATCCTTCACATTAAAAGGAACCAAAAAAAAAAAAAACAAAATAAAAAACAAACTCTACTTCAATGAGATATAATCTATCTACAAAGAAATTATTATTTTTTAAGTTTGATGAATTTTGACAAACTTTTACACCTATGTAACCACCACCATAATCCAGTTAGAGAATATTTTAATCAACCAAGATCTATTCATACATTTCTGCAGTGAACTCTACTCCAGTCCCAGGCAACGTCTGACTTGCTTCTGTTACTATAAATTAGACTTCATATATTGACACTTTTGTAAAATTGAATCATACAGTATGAACTCTGTTAAATCAGATTCCTTGCATTATGTTTCTGAGATTCAGACATTTTGTGTGTGTATCAATAGTTCACAACGTTTTTTTTTTAAATTGTTGATTATATGTGAATACAACACAATTTGTCTATCCATCTACATCCTGATATATATATATATATATATATATATATATATATATATATATATTTTTTTTCCAGTCCAGGGCTATTATGAATGAAACTGCTATAAATATTTGTATACAAATATTTTTATGGACATAAATTTTCATTTTGGGAGGAAGCTAATATGTCAATGTGTGAATGACTAAACCCTTTTAATTACATTATCTTACTTTTGTAAAACTCTAATCTTGGTTGTTTTAAAAAATAGAGTTGGACTCATAATTCAACCTTGATAATTCACAAAATGACTTCATTTTTCACTTCAAGTAACATGGAGCCTCTTCATTTACTTTTTAAAGCTTTGCAGGTTTTGTCTCCAACTGCATGTAAAGTTTTAGTTTCATCTATCTTTCCTCTGCCCACTGTGCTTTAACTGTCATAGCTCCTTTATTATAAGTTATTTCTCACACGGGTCTTTGTGTCAAATGGCCCACTTCTGAGAATGCTCTGCCATCCTATGTTTCCCTGACTGGCCTCTTTTTTCCTTCACATCTTACCTTAAATAGCATCTTAGCAAGGGGAGTTTCCTCCTTTCAATCACATCAGCTTAATGTCTTCATTGTGCTTTTTATCTTCTGATATATTTGTTGTTTGTTTGGTTGTCTATTAGTTTACTGTAATGTTTTACCTACTAGAACTAATGCTCCATGAAACAAAAGATTGTATGAATTGTTTACTGTCTTTAGTGTTTATGACGTTCCCTGGACCATAGTTGTTCTTCAGTAAATTATTTAGAGAGCAACTGAAGAACATAACATAAGCTGACTCTTAATTTATGACCATAATTCTCGTAAGGACCGACAATATGGCTGTAAATTCTTAACAAAATATTATCCCACATTCTTTGTGGCATAGACAACTAACTCTCCCTGTACGAATTCTTGTCATTATCCCTTTAGTATTAGAATCCCCCTCCCTAAATTTTAAATAGGGACATAGTTGCTTAGCCTCATTGTATTTCTCAGGCTAGTGGTAGAGGGAATCACGTGAGCTAGAGGTAATCACATGAGCAATCTTTGGATAGTGAAATGCAAACATATCCCCAAAGACAAGTTACTCTGGACTTTGACTTTACCCATTCTGGCATGATAGACAGTGATAATGACTGAAATAATAGAGAAAGCTATGTATTGAGGATGGTAGAGTTGTACTTTTAGCTGATGTCTCTAAAAGACTGTAGTCAGGAGAGTCCACCCACCTGCCCAATTTTTTTTTTTTTAATTTTAGAAAGGGAGAGAGAAAGGGAGAGAGAGCACGAGCAGGGAAGAAGGGCAGAGGGAGAAAGAGAGAATCTCAAACAGGCTTCAAGTTCAGCATGGAGCCCAATGCAGGGCTCGATCCCATGGCCTAGGGATCATGACCTGAGCTGAA
Organism: Prionailurus bengalensis; assembly: GCF_016509475.1. Lineage (NCBI taxonomy): Eukaryota > Metazoa > Chordata > Mammalia > Carnivora > Felidae > Prionailurus > Prionailurus bengalensis. The sequence continues at coordinate 41,185,984 of NC_057343.1, forward strand.
ATCGAGAGTCGGACACTCAACCAGTTGAGTTATTGGGCATCTCTGCTCAGATTTTTATACTGGAAAAAATACCCCACACTAAGTGTGGTAGTTGTCATATAGTAAAACATGTACCAGAGATTTGGAAAAACCTATGTAATAAGGAGTGGGCAGGGACTAGCGGGCTGCAGTGAGAACAGTTCTTTAAGGAGATGAAGGATCTAGGAGGCTAGAAATTTGAAAGTAATCAAAGTACATTTTGAAATCACCCCTAGCAAATTGAGCGCATGGATTATGGATAAGGGCTCTGAACAAGTTGTTAGATTCTTTAGAAATATAGTCTTAACCAAAAGTCAGTTGATGTTAATAAGTAAATAAAATGAAGGGTTAAGAGTAGTATAGCCAAATGTTTAGACATCAGTGGAACCATGGAACAGGATTTCTTAAAGGAAAGTAGAAGCAGGAATCAAAAGTGTGTGAGAGGAACTTCGAAGGAGGTAGCATCATCAAGAGTGAGCTAGAGTTCAGTTAAGACCAAAAGGTGAGGGAAACTTGTTAAGAAGGACTTAGGGACTTAGGAAATGTAGTTAATTATAGGATGATAGTCCCAGAAGACAGAGTTGATGGATTTGAGTTTGGGTGAGAAAGGAAGGTCATGTCAAGGGTAAGGAAGCACATATCAATCAGCATTGACTGATACAGGTTTAAAAGGCATGAAAGATTTAGTCTCAGCAGCCTTTCTTGACTGTGGGTACTAAGTATTGTGGTCAGAACATTGTCTGAATTGGCTGGGCAATGGTATATCTTGAAACCACTAAGTACACTGATAATGGGCCCAGAAGCTGGAGATGCTGCTTGCTGTGTGGGCTGGATGATGGCTGAGAAACTTCTCACTCATGGGATGTATTTAAGTGAGTGATGTATAGTTGCCAGTAGTGACTTTATATTTGAATATATGAATTATGAATGGATAAGTGCCTCTGTGTATGATCTCAGTGTAAAGATGTCTGTAGATTATATTCATGAATTTGTCTGGAGCAGCCCAGCTAATTAAAGCAATACACTGAGGAAACCGAGTCTACAGGTTCATTTCCTATGGGTGCTTTTTACATCTGCAGAGTACACAACACATAATAGGGCCTTAATAAATGTGTGTTCATTAAATGAATAAGCGACTAAAGCATCTATGGGATGAAAGAGAGCATGGCTTTAAAAGTACCACCACTGTCTAGGCCTTTATGCACAACATGTTCAGAAATCCATGTTTGATCCAGTAAGGGAAATTTTGTAAGAAAGTGGGACAGATCAGCAGAAATTACCAATACTCTCAGACAAGCAACCAAAGGACACATTCTTATAAAAGAGTGTGAGTGATAACGTCTAGTGTAATGAAAAGAGGAAATGCTTATGTTTTAAATTCCCCATCATCGTGTCAAAAATATAAATGTGGTTATAAAATTATAAAATAAGGTGCACCTGGGTGGCTCAGTTGATTAAGCGTCCGACTTTGGCTCAGGTCATGATCTCATGGTTTGTGGGTTCAAGCCCCGTGTTAGGCTGTGTGTTGACAGCGTGGAGCCTGTCACCTGCTTCGGATTCTGTAGCTCCCTCTCTCTTTCGGTCCCTCCCCCACTCACGCTCTGTCTCTCACTCTCTCTCAAAAAAGTAAATAAACATTAATTTTTTTTTAAATATATAAAATAAATATAATGATGAAGTTTAATATAAAAATAAAACTAACCAAAAGCCTTACCCTTTCAAATATTTGATAGAAGGATATTCTTTTTAAATTTGAATTAAATTTGAATAATGTTCAATTAAATTAATTGATAGTTATTTTGCTACTTTTTTTCTTATCTCCTTTGTATTATGTACCTTGTGAAAATACTTAATACATTTACATATTTTTCTATAGGATGTAGATTTTATGTAAACTACAGAAAATAAAATTAAAGCCTTTGCTTAAGAAGTGGATAATATTTTTATGTGAATTCTAAAATATTTTTCTCCTGGTGAGTTCCATGTATAAACTCTAAATATCTCCCTGGGTTGAACAATACACATATGTAATTTAACATGTTCTTCATAGAAATGCAAAATTCAAGAAAAAAATGCAGAAGAAAACAAAACTATTCTTAATAATCTCAAAGAGAAAATAGTTTTAACTTTTAGGTTTTTTTCTCTTACTTTTCTCTGGCATAGTATGTTTTACTAGGGAATATAATATATATATATATATATATACACACATATATATACATATATATATGTGTGTATATATATATATATATATATACACACACATACACATATATACTTTTGTATCCCACTTTAAATTACAACATAAGCAGATTTTTATTAATACCATTTGAAATGGCTACATATATTCCATTATCCATTTAAACAAAATGCTTAGACACTAATATAAGTGTAGCAATTATAAAGGTAAATAAAACAGATCAAGTCTCCACGTCATTTTCATTAATCAGTTTCTTCATTTTGGAAAATACTTTAAATGACAATTAATCAAAAGGAACATAAACTTACCAAAGCTATATGTTTATATTTGAAAGCCTAGAGACAAAAAAAAATTCATATCAAAGCTTTTACATATTAAAGCTTTTCACATAACTTCAATGTAAATATTAGTTTACTTTTACTTCATTTTATTTGAAAGACAAAGTTTTATTTCTTAAATCTAAAATCAAACAAATAAAACCCCAACCGCAAACAAAGACAAGCAGAGACTTAATTCTTAAGAATCACTAACTTGATTTTAGATTCCAACTTTTTTTTTGAATAAATAATGAGAAACAGTAGTGCCCTGTGGCTTCCTGTCTAAAACATTTTTATGTTCATATATCAGCCAGACTGTCATTGTCTTACATCTGTTATATTGCAGCAACATTATTCATTATAATTCTTTGTTTGTTCAACCAAAAGGCTCTTTGGGTTTGGTTTTACCCCATATTTTAACAGATGAACTGTGTTATCTATGCACAGAAGTTATTTTTACGCTTTACTTGTGAAACTTAACTGCTTGCATGTGCAAAAGCAAACAAACTGTTGCATTCTGCCTCAGTGCCATAAAAAACCTGGACCATCTGTAGCTCATCACTTTCTTGGTCAATTATAGATGAACAAAGTCCTGAAATACTGAATAGGTAATCCATCAAATACAACCAAGGGCATGAGGCTTTCTTAGAGCCATTTCCCAATCAAGGTGGGAGCTGCTATTGTTTGACCATGCTCCCTGTTTTATTTCCTTGGGCATGAAAAGACACGTGCAAAAGGCATTAGCCTCCTGAGGGACTCAGTATGGTCATTTCAGTTTCTTAATTAGAAGAAGCTGAGAGTTAACATTAAAAAAAAAGTGCCATGTTACACAGCAAAGATTTTATGATTTCTCATGGAGGGTCCCTTCACTAACTTTGTGATTTCACTTAAAAGAACCTGAACGTTGGAAAATTAGGAACATTAAATGTTTATTGACCACTATGAAAAGCTAAGTGGAACAAACTGGCTTTTAAATGCAATTGGTTTTATGTTATTAATAATATCTAGCTTTATCATATTTTCACCATATTTTTATATTTATCATACCATAATAATTTGCCATATTATATTATTATTATTACAGAAAATATTGCAGTTGTGCAGTTTTGAAGTTATAAAATTTATTTTGGTGTGATAATAGGTGTTGGAAATTTCTTTAGAAAGGGGTTTTACATAAATCAAATATGAAGAAGGAAGATGATTGCATAAAGGATGAAAGGGATTTATATGTTTCCAAAACTTGCTTTATGGAAAATAGTTCCTGAATGGTATGTGCCAGGTCTGACTCCCTTCACACTATGTTCACCAAACAACCTAGCTTTCTCGTCCTCAAGTTCCTTTTATTTATGCTTCTTTGCATTTGGCAAAATTTTTTTTGCCCTGGGCATTGTCATTGCTGGCCACTTACTGACATGTAAGACCAAACTTGAAAGTAAATCCTCCCATGACCCCAAATCAAAAATCAGACTTTTAATCTCCTCTGGCCACCTGTTATAAATCACATCAATCTGGGTGGCTTTTCTCCCTCCCTTCCTCTCTGCCTCCATCCTTTCCTTCCTTCCACTCTTCCCTCTATTCTTTATTTTCAGCTTGTATCACTATTAGCCTATATTGTATATTTACTTCTATTTGCAGACCAGTCCCTCCACCCCATGTACCTGCTCTGTATTTCTTGTTTACCACTTTATTCTTAATATATACAGTGCCACTTGGTATATAAATATTTGTTGAGTAAATAAAATATAAAAAAGAACAAATAAATTCAAACACAAATTCTTGCACATCTTAAAGAGACAATAAAAGAAAAGATTGTCCCTGAATCTCCTATATTTCAACCATTCTGTATATACATATATATGATATTCTGGTTGGAATGCAGTGTTGTCTTTTACTCAGCTTTGAGTTTTCTCTCTCATCTTAAGGTTATTTAAAATATAACTGCTATCAATATATTTTTTTAATTTTCAGATCATTTTCATGTTTATCTATTTGTAACTGACTTTAATGCTCTTTTCTCATTGTATTTACTATGTTCAGAAAGTGTTTATTGTATAGATTTATGTTTTGAGATGCATGGAAATTTTTATTTGGTGTAACATGTGGTCATGTTTGGTAAATCTTCCTTATGTCCCTAGAAAGGATTATTCCAATAGAAAATAAAGTTCAAAATTTACTTATTGGATCAATACTAATAATTATTTTATTCATATCCTTTGTATCTTATTAACTTATTTTCTACTAAAACAATGTTTGAGAGGGGTAAACAAAAATATGTATTAATACTAAATTTCCTTTGATTTCTTTGTATACTTTCTGTAGTTTTTTCATGGTGCATTTTCATATTATGATATTTGGCTTTCAAACTTTCATGAAATCAAATCATCCTGATGTCCTAGACTTTTTGTGCCTGCCTGTGTTTCATTTAACACTTGTTGTCCTGAATTTAAACTTGCCCAATATTTATATGAAAGAAAACCCTAACCTCTTTTTTTTCAGTATTATCCTGTTCTTTTCATCTATTCTTGTAATTTCAAACCTTCAAATCACTGTTTTATATCAATATCTTGCATATAATGCAAAGATGCTTCTCTTTTCTCGATGCCATAGGTGAGTTTATCCCATCTGCATTTATATGTAAATTTCTTCATTTAAATTCTGCTTCTTTATTTTGTTTTTATGTGAATTCTTCCTTTCAGTGCTTTAGCATTTGTGGTATTCTAATAGGTGGTCTGGTTTTTATTGTTTCCCTTTTATTTTTGCTTTATTTTCCTGTGTTTTATCTTTCAACCTTCTTTAGCAGGTACCTATCTGCCTTTATAAAATATACTTATAAAGCATACTTATTCGCTCATTAATTTTTAATATTATTAAAACCTCTTTATGAATTATGTGTGAATTAATTTTTTTCTTTTTGCACTTTACCTTCTTTATACTTCCATGTTATTATTTTTCTAATTATTCTAAATTTAGAGGTATACTTTTCATTCTGTTCTATAATCATTATTCCCATAACTAAATCTATATGCATTAAATTATTTAAATCTATCAATATTTACTGCCAGTACATTTACTATAGCATTAAATGAACCCCTCAGAGGAAACCCCAAATTTAGCATCAGACCCCAGTAAGCAGGGTGTAATGATTTCTACTTATTAATTAAATAAATAACTCTAATTGACTAAAGTGATAGTTCCTAAACATAGTTCCTAAGTGAGCCATGCCAAGGTCATTGTTCATGGAGAAGACATTGAAAAACCATTTCTGGAGTGATCATGATATCCAATTTTCCTGAGACTATTCCAGTTTTAGCACATTTAGACTTAGCGTAGTCTCATATCTGAGGAACCTTTTCAGTCCTAGGAACACTGACACGATTAATTACATTACTGTTGCCCCTGAGTAGTTACTGCACTTTGGTTATGAGCCTGGAGCCACTGTTACAAGACCACCAGTCAAACTGATGAAACAGCAAATAAAACCAAGGTCTTGATCTGTCCATCAACAAATCTGATGGTAATGATCTTCTGAGAGTAAGGTCTACAGCTTTACATCTATCTTCTACATTCCACTTAAGTTTCTTCTCATGTCCATTCCAACTCAGAGCCATACAGGGAGGGAGATTCTAGGAAATGTTCCCAGGCCAGTCACATTGATACTGCATAATCCAGCACACCTAAGAAGAAGGACATGAATAAATAGGAGTAAGTGACTATTAAGGATGTAAGGAAAGGGATTTATAATATCAGAGTCTACTAACATAGAGTTTAATATTATAATATTTATAATATTAGAGCTTATAATTATTAGGGTTTATAATTTCAGAGGTACAATGATTTGGGATAACAAAAAATGTCAGCAAATGACAGGGAATTAGGAAGCTAAGGTGTAGTTGAGCTAAAGTGTTGAGGATTGACAAAGTCAAGGAAATTGCAGGTAGAATTCACTCACATGATTGCTGATTTTATCTTGAGCAAAACAATTACAAACAATTAAGTTTAAATATATAGTGGCTAGAGAGCAGTGATTAGGAAGGGTAAAGAGTGGCACAATGTGATGGAGAGACAATGAGGATTCAGGAGACCAAAGATTCCTCTCTCTAACTCTATAAGAAAGGACAGCTCTCCCTTCAGAGGGGTGGTGTTCTCAGCATGGGCCTACTTTCTTGGCAAAAAAGTTGAGGGAAATTTTTAGTGAGAGTTTACAACTGTAAGCACAAGTCTTAGTCATGAAACAGATGTTCTTATGTATATAAAAGGAAAACTTGGATGGAAGCCTGCCATTGAGATGCTGGGTTGGGGCAGAAGTGATTAAATACTTAGGACATTTAGGCAAGTGAGAATAGATACAAAATAGGCCTTTTGACTTGATCAGGAAATCAAGAATAACCAAAATGTGAGACACACTTTCTTAAAAAAATTTTAATATATATTTATTTTTAATATATATATATATTTAATATATATTTAATATATATTTATATTTTAATATATATTTAAAATATATATATTTATTTTGAGAGAGAGACAGCATGAGCAGGGGAGGGGCAGAGAGAGAGGGAGACACAAAATCTGAAGCAAGCTCCAGGCCCTGAGCTGTCAGCACAGAGCTCCCCATGGGGCTTGAACCCAAAAACCAGGAGATCATGACTTGAGCCAAAGTTGGACACTCAACCGACAGAGCAATCCAGGCACCCCTGAGACATACTTTCTTTATGTAAGCTTAAGTTTTAGAGATAATAATAATAAGTTAAAGGGGAATAATATTTTTCCTTATAGATGAGGAGGCACTCAAAATGATATAAACCCTGTGTGGTCTCTCAGGATTCCACACTGTAGGTTCTTGTGTCTACTGGTAGAACATTTTTCATGCCTCTGAAATGAGTCAACGTTGGTCCAAATTAATTATGTGGGCTCCAGGAAGGGGCATATAACTTATAGGAATTGTATGTGCTCAAGTCAAGAGGCAGACACAGTGTCCTTCTGGCTGGCTAAGTTGGTGGTTGTAGAGGTTTGCCCACAAGCCATAGTCACAAAGCCTGGACAGAAGAATATCCACTATGATTTTATAAACACTAAATAGCCTGTTAAGAAAAGATTTTCTAGATATGTAAGACATTGGAAGGTCTGTCTAAGTTAAGGAAATTTTCATGGAAATACAAGTCTGAGGCCTAGAAGATTTCAATCTGACATGGCACAAAAAATCTTTGTCCTATGTAGAGTGGCTTTTAGGTAGAAAAATACCCTGGTTAAAAAAAAAAGTTACACCTGAGGTGGATGACTTAGCTTCATATTTCCAAAATATTTATTTCTACATTCTACATAACATAGGTAAAGTATGCAGATTATAACATCAGAGTTTGATGAAGCAAACACAGCAATGCATCTACTACCAAGACCAAAATACAAAACAATATCATCACCTCAAAAGCCTTCTTTTGTGTTTTCTCCCATTCATTAATATTCAAAGGTACTCAATCTCATGTTATTGTTATAGGTTAGTCTAAATAATAAGAGGATGAAAAACTTTCCAAATCATTTTATGAAACCAATAGTACCATGTTTTCAAAGTCAGACAAAGACTGAATAAGTAAAGTAAGCTGCAAAACATTATGCCTCATAAACATCGAGATGTGAACACCTGTGGCTTGAGGTTGCTCAAGCTCTATGATCAATGGAAACATATTAGTGATACTTTTAGATGGCAAATTTATGGCTGGGAAAATGGCTAAATGCATTAGAAAGTAAATCAAAGAGAAGGTAAACAAAGAACTCTGTACATTGGTTTCTTTTGTCTGTTTTGGTGAAATGGAAAATAAAAGAAAAATAGCTCCAGGCTTCCAGGGCTATCTGGTTATGGTTGGTGATTCAGTCTAAAAATGGGAGAGATGTGTCCTTAAAGGGGCAGATGCTTCTCATGATAGTAAGTGATCCTGTCTGGGTGGTCATTAATAAAATGATTGTATAGTTTACAAGTGCAGCTAATTAATCAAGAGACTGTTGAAATATGGGAATATTCAGTCAATAGTTAAGTCACTTTGTTGACCTCTATAAACAACCTTTTACTGAGATATTTTTACTGAGCCTCTGTTGAAATGGATTTTATATATCAGTGATAAGCAAGCTATTTACCTCACCTTAGATACTGTCAAAAAAAAAGACTTGTTCAGTCTTTCTCGGAATCCACAGTTAGATGCAGTTTTTATAGAAATATGGATACATGGAAAAAATGCCAATTGAGTGGGATAAAAATGTAGGGTTCAAACATGTGCCTTGATGTGTCTCCTTTTCTACCTTTTGATATTGGTAGATTTTTCTTTCTAAGGCTGGTAAAATATTGAAAATGAAGTCAACTCTGGAGTTTTTATATAATGTGAGTAAAGTTTCCCCTAATTCTATGTCTTTGACCCAAATGATATTTGATGCTGTGATAAAAGAGGTTCCAACACAGCTCTTCATGAGATTCTGGGTTTTTTTTGTGGGGGAGGGAAGTGGAATAGAGAGAATAATGTGAAAAAGTTGTTGCCAATCTCTTTGTTCATCTTCAACCAATGGGGATGAATGATGAGAAAGTATTTAAAATGATTCATTTATCTTCTCTTTTTTTCATTCCATTGCTAATTAGCCATCTGAACACTGGTAAAGTTATTGAAATTTTAATGGATTACTATAAGACATCAGGTAATCTTGCTGTCCTTACAACTCCTCAAAATGTTAAAGAATTTTAACGTATAAACTTGAGGATATGTCATGATCTGAGGCTGTCATAAAAGGAGAAACTTCCTTTCTAGAACCCATGTTTACGAAAATGGGTGCAAGGCAAAGGAGAGGATTATGATCCCAGTGACAGGATGCAAGACCTCTTGGTGTTAACTCCCGCAGAGAATCTAAGGCCATTTGCATGAGTGTGGATAAAAATGGCTGAGGATTGTGAAGAAACTTCATAGGGACTGTGAATGCTGGTGCTGATTAATCTGACCAAAGTACAGGTTCCAGCAGAAGTGGAAAATTCTCATATAACTTTGATTGGAGTTAATAGAAACATTCTTTCAACAACAAAAAACATATTGTCTCTGACAGTTCCAAAGTTATTGATTGAGATGCTGGTTTCTGGAGAAATCACATAACACATTTGGGAATTTCATTAACTGCTGTTCACAAAGTTACCAGGAAAAGAACTGAATTTAAGAAGGCTCCGAACAAGAGTAGGCTTTGTTAAAGTTTTAAAGAGACATCACACAATCAATCCCTTTGGTACCTTTGGCCGCCAGTGCTCAAATAATATTGGAAGTGTCTGTTATGCTCAATCATGCTGATTTGAGCCTTTGACAGAAACATGTTTGACTCCGAATGGTGACCATCGGGACTTTAGACTAAAAACTAACCTGATGTTTCTTCAAGTTATACTCTCCTTTGAATGGCCTACTATTGGGCTTTAGTTGAATTTGATTATATTATGGAAGAACATACAATTATTTTGACACCTGAAATTATTTTTAGGTCCTAGGCTATGTCAAAGCATTAGTCCAACAGAAAAAGAAATTTTACAGTAGTGTTTCTACATATTACATGGAAATAATTAATTTAATTAATAGATAATTAATAATAATTAATAAATCATTTCCATATTACATGGAAATTTATGTTGAAGAACATGTGATGGGTTTACCTTTGAGTGTACTCCTTCTTATGACTGGTTATCAAATGAAGTAAAACAAACATCATGGTTTAGAGATGCTAAACCCTGGGAATCTTATGAGTTGTTCTTCATCCAACATTGAATTGGAATGAATTCAAATTCATTCCAACTATTTCCTAAGTTTTCTAGTCATTTTTTCTTTGTTCCAAATATATGTAAAAATGTATTGCTTAAGTTCTAAATATTTGGGATGAGGATCTAGTTATCTTCTTCTTATTAGTTTCCAACTTAATTCTCACTACGGTCAGAGAGTATACTCTGTATATTTAAAACATGTTGAGACTTTCTCTGTGGCTCAGCAACTGGTGATTTTTAAATGAATATATAATTAACAAATTTTGGGGGTCATTTTAGTTAGCTATAGTTACAAGTTTGCTAGTTATGGGATGCCTGGGTGGCACAGTCAGCCAAGTGTCTGGCTCTTGATTTCGGCTCAGGTCTCAGTGTTGTGGGATCAAGCCCGCATCAGGCTCTGTGCTGAGCACGGAGCCTACTTAAGATTTCTCTCTCTCTCTCTCTCTCTCTCTCTCTCTCTCTCCCCTTCTCCCTCTCCCTCACTCGTGCTCTCTCTCTCTCAAAAAAACAAAAACAAAAACAACCAAACAAAAAAACTAGGGGCATCTGTATAGCTCAGTTAAGTGTCCAAGTCTTGGTTTTGGCTCAGGTTGTGATCTCAGGGTTTGTGAGATTGAGGCCTGCACTGGGCTCTGCACTGCAGAGCCACTTGGGATTCTCTCTCTCCCTCTCTCTCCGCCCCTCCCTGCTCACATCTACCCTCTCTCACTCTCAAAATAAATAAGCCTAAATAAATAAATAAAACAAAATTTCTAGTTATGTTTTTCAAATTTGCTATACCTCTACTGTTCTTTTCCAGATTGATGTTAATGAGAAAGGTGTATTAAAATCACCAACAGTGAATGAGTATATATTTTCTAATTCTTTTTATCAGTGTCAGTTTCCCTCTGTAAAGTTATATTATTGAGAATATATAGATTAAGAACTATTTTCTCTTACTCATGCAATGAGCTTTTGTAATGTGATAGGGCCACTTCACAATGGTGTGCTTCTTATCATTAGGTCTTCTTCCTCTGCTATGAGATAGGCGCATCAGCTTTTTCTTGACGTATTTGCATGCTACTGGAGTTTCCATACTCTGACTTATGTCATCTCTTGCTAAGAAACAGAGATGTAGACTTGACTTGACTTTCTTTCTAACAATTCCTTCTCTACAATGGATACAATACTTGGAATCACTCAGAATATTTACATTTCATGAAATGATCGCTGCAATTAGTTTAAATCTGTCAGCTTTCTTCTAGTTTCTGTTTGCTGCAGCTGTTCTTTGTTTTTTCTGTTCTTTTTCTTTATTTTGGGATAATCAAGATTTTATTTTAAAGAATTTCATTTTTCTCATTAACTTCTTAGTTACATATTAACTTATGATAGTCTATAATTGACAAGAGACATGTTAGTGTCTGTTTGAAAGTTTTATTCTAAGCATTTTCTGAAAAATGGAAAGTCATTAAATATCTTAGCTTGTTTTTTACTCTGAATATTGTGCTATTAGTAATAGGTATTTTAATTTTACATATAGTTACAAATACATATTGGACTATTGTTATTAATATTTCTATTAATATTATAGTTTTTGAACAGTGAATATGTTTTTATAGTCATTCATATTATTATTTTTTTCAGCCACCTTCATTCCTTTCAAAGTCTATCTGGAATCATTTTTCCTTCACCTTGAAGAATTCTCCTTCATGTTTCTTTTAGTGCAAGTTAACTGACAATAAGTCCTATCAACTTTTGTTCTAAAAAATAATAGTTTGGGGATTATTTTGAAAAAACTTAAAGGATTCATGTTGGCAAAATTTTCTTTTCTACTCTCACTTTAAACGTTTTAAAACATTTTTCTTTTGGTTTCTGTAATTTCTTTTTAAAATTAAAAAAAAAATTTTTTTTCAACGTTTTATTTTATTTTTGGGACAGAGAGAGACAGAGCATGAACGGGGGAGGGGCAGAGAGAGAGGGAGACACAGAATCAGAAACAGGCTCCAGGCTCTGAGCCATCAGCCCAGAGCCTGACGCGGGGCTCGAACTCCCGGACCGCGAGATCGTGACCTGGCTGAAGTCAGACGCTTAACCGACTGCGCCACCCAGGCGCCCCTTTAATTTCTTTTTAAAGTCAACTGCCAGTCTTAATTTTTGTTCTTAAAGTAATAATGGTATTTTAATTTTTCTAAATGCTTTCATTTCAAAGTCTTGTCTTTGAACATGATTTCCTTCTTTATATCATCATACATCTATATTTAATTGTAACCTAATAATTAAGAATTTGATTATAATCTATATTTGATTACATTTTTTCTTGCCTGAACTTTGCTGAGTGTCTTATCACTTCAATTCAATCATGAATTGATTTAGGTGGGACTTAGTTGATGCTGTAATTTGCACATCTGGCTCAGTTTTGTTTCTCATGTAGTACCTTCAGCTTTTTGAATTAAAATATAATGGATTATAGGGGTGCCTGGGTGACTCAGTAGGTTAAGCGTCCTACTTCAGCTCAGGTCATGATCTCACAGTCAGTGGGTTCCAGCCCGACATTGGGCTCTGTTTTGTCAGCTCAGAGCCTGGAGCCTGCTTCAAATTCTCTGTCTCCCTCTCTCTCTGCCCCTACCCCGCTCATGCTCTGTCTCTCTCTCTCTAAAAAATAAATAAACATTAAAAAAAAATAAAATATAATGGATTACAATCTTTAATTTTCAGAGGTATTGTCGTTTCTTTGGAATACTAATTAACTGTTTTACACTCTTTGCTTCCATAGATCTCTGGAGTGTTTAATCATAAATAAAAATATACAAACATATATTTATAAATATACATATATAAATCTCTGTACATATTGATTTTTTTTAAATGTATACAACATTTTATTTATAAAATATATAATTTTATAAATTTAATTATTAATATATTTATATATATTTTATACATACATGTAATTTTATCTACTTCTTTCTAGTTTTTGCAGTAGCATTAATCTACTATGCTCAACTACATCCTTGCTATAAGCAGAAGACCCCAGTATTCTGGGCTAATATTTTGAAAACAACAGTATCAAAAAACCCATCCCAATGACCCAAATTTCATGTGTAAATACTCATACAGTGGAATTTCCCATATTAAAGCAACAAGTAATTATTTGTGGAAGTTTTATAAATATTAATTATTTTTTAATTACTGGTCTTTATGTACTAGTCCTGTTCCACCCTTCTTTATAACCTTAATTCCACAACACTTTTTTCCCATTCTACTAGAGTCATATTGCTACTAGACAAACTAGATACAGTGCTAGGATACCACAATTCTCTTGAAAATAACATCTACTTGGAGGTATTTTTGGAGTAGGGAGGGGGCAGACAGAGACAGAGAGAGAGAGAGAGAGAGAGAGAGAGAGAGAAACCTAAAGAGACTCCATGCTCAGCATGGAGCCTGCTGCAAGGCTCAATCCCACCACCTGGGATCACGACCTGAGCTGGAATCAAGAGTGGGACACTCAACCGACTGAGTTACGCAGGCATTCCAAATACCTTATATTTGAAATAAAATACTTTAATATTCTTAGGAAAAATATTTTAATATATTGAGGAATGTATTTAATATATTGAGGAATATATATGTATGTTTATATACCTGACTGTATTCTCATGTGGATTAAGGATTTAAAAATTAGAAATTTATTTTCCAAATTCACAAAAATAGTAGATACTTAACAAATATTAAACTCTGAAACCCAATATCTAAACTTGTAATTGGGAAAGTTAAATATCTCATGGAATTAAGAGACATTTTAGCCAATCAATCTCAAAAGTGCAGAAATAGCATAATTTGAGGCATACTTGTGAAACCATAAAACTTAGTACTCATGTTCTGCTTTAAGTTAGTAAATGGAATCCTATACTCATTAATAGTCTTTTCTTCACATTAAACACTAGCATACAATGTATCGTATAATAGCAATCTTGTCTGACAATATCCTTATTTAATTAGAAACATCTAGAAGCTCTTGAATAATACTAATTTTATTTCTCTGGAGAGGCAATCTGATAAAACAGTATAGTATTATATAGTAAAATTGGCATTACTCAATATCAAAAATGTGATTTAGGAGGAAAAGAATCAGGTTAAGTCTATGAGTTTTTAAAACCTGGAGATATTACCACAAGAATCTTTATCACTGGCCTTGGAGAGAAAACTAATGAAAGCCCCATTTTCCAGCTTTGCCTTTCCTTACTTTAATAAGAGGTAAAATGCTAAAGAAATAGTTATGTCAAAAGCCGATGGCAAGTAAATTAATATAATCTCCCTCCAGTTATCAACTGTCAGATTTTCTGAAAACTTGTGATAATAGGATCAGTTTTAGCTATTCATTCCAATAAAGATAACAATGTGGTTTAAAAGACGTAAAAAGTGAACGTATTGGATCAAAAAATAATTCTTATGATTAAAATAGACTTTAGGAAGAAAAAATCCTTAATTGATGTTATATATATGAGAAAATTTAAGTGATTGCCACACATACACGTTCAAAGATGTCTAATAAAAACATATTAATAGAAAAGTTTTATTAGAATTGGATAAAAATTCAAATCCCTACAGAGGTTACTATACATTTTAATTATTAGGCTCAAAGAAGTCATGTATATATGTTAATCATTTCAAAATTAGTAGTGGGTGAGAGTCACAGAGAATTGATGTCCTTGTTATTCAAGTTATTTTCCTATGTGGTATTAACAGATTTTTATTTTTTATTTTCTATTCTCTGTTTATTTACTGTAAAGAGAATTTTTAGTTAAAAAGTAATATTAATGAGGGGCACTTGGGTGGCTCAGTCAGTTGAGCGTCTCACTTCAGCTCAGGTCATGATCTTGCGGCTTGTCAGTTCAAGCCCCACATCCGGCTCTCTGCTGTGGGGCAGAGCTTGCTTTGGATCCTCTGTCCCCCTCTCTTTGCCCCTCCCCTGTTCGAGCTCTCTCAAAAATAAACATTTTAAAAAGTAATATTAACAATCACTTTTACTATCTCTCAGACATTACCATATGCTTTAACTATATTTATGTTAAATCTAACAGAATATTACTGATTTTTAGTAGTTTTTTTACATTCAATATTTATTTAATTTTTTTTTTTCAACATTTATTTATTTTTGGGACAGAGAGAGACAGAGCATGAACGGGGGAGGGGCAGAGAGAGAGGGAGACAGAATCGGAAACAGGCTCCAGGCTCTGAGCCATCAGCCCACAGCCTGACGTGGGGCTCGAACTCACGGGCCGCGAGATCGTGACCTGGCTGAAGTCGGACGCTTAACCGACTGCGCCACCCAGGCGCCCCTATTCAATATTTATTTATACTTACACTCATATGTATCTTAGGTTGCTCTTCCTGAATTTTCATACTTTGGTCTGGGATTCTTTTATTTCTTCCTAAAAGATTCTCCCTAGACTACCTTTTTTAGTGCATATCTACTGGTATTGAAGACTTTTAGCTTTTGTTTGGCTGAACATGTCTTTATTTTGACTTTGTTTTTGGAAGACTTTTTCTTTCTGGGTGTACAATTCTTTTATATAATTTACTTTAAAGATGACATTCATTAACCTAAGATCTTCAAAATTTCTGAAATTTAGTTTTCAGTTATATTTTTGTTCTTTAAAAGTATCATATATATTTTTTCTTGGCTTAGAAGATAGGTCTCCTTGCTTCTGGTTTTCTTTGTATTTATTCTGATTGATATTTGCCAGCTCTTGAATCTCTAACTCAGGTCCATTTTAAAATTTTCAGAAACTTTCAGCTCCTACTGTCTCAAATACTGCTTTAATCTCATTCACTCCCTCTCTCTTTTTTTTACTCTTCTGGGATTTTGTTTAATAATATGAAAGACGTTTCCACTCTTCCCTTATATCTATATTTCACACTCTTTTTTTTCTATTTGTATCCTTTCCTTATCTGTGCTCCTATCCAGATATTTTTTCCGGTCTATCTTTCAGTTTACTTATATTATGTTCTGCTGTCATTAACTTATTGTTGAATCTATCAAGAACTTTTTTGGGTTATTGTATTTTCCAGTTCTACGTGTATTTACATTTGTTTGTGTACGTTTTGATTCTCTGATGCTATAAACCATCTTCATTTCTATTTTTACATATTTTCCTCTGTTTTTGTACACATTTTAACCATAAGCATTTACAAGATGTCTCTTCAAATTCCCAAGTCTAGAACTGCTGGGTAGTTTTGTTTGTTTTCTTTTGACTTTAGGTCATTTGGCTCTCATGCAATGGGTAAGATGTTTTCAGTGAATGTCAGGCCTTATGCATAAAATTCTATACAGTCCCCGAGTGATTTTGTTTTCTTTCTACACAGAGGATTTACCTTTACCTTTGCTTAGCAAGATAGAGGTAATAATTGCCCTCTATCAATCCAGACCACAATGAGTAAGACTTGTGTCATATTTTGGGTAGGTTTCTACTCTCTGTTCTACCTCTAGTCCCAAAGCCTTCTAGGCTTAGTTCCAAGTGAGCCTGGGGTGTCCTGCAACTCTGATGTGCATCCAGACTGCACTGTGAGTCAGGTCCCTAAAGTATCTTTTGTTGCCTTTTGGGTCTGAAAAACTGTTACAAGATCTTTTTCCCTCTGTTTATTAGTATTGGTCTATTCCCCAGGCACTGTGCTTAAATCCTTACCTTTTGCTCTGGTTTCAAATTTGGAAACTGGCCTGAGGGAAATAGCTGCTACAGAATGTCATACTGGATTCCAGCACAACTCCCATTTTCTTAGAATTCTGTTCCATCGAGTCTTTGTTACCTTTGAGGATCTCTGATGCCTTCAAATATATTTAATTTGTTTCCTAACTTTTCATATAACTGGCTTCTGTTGCTGTCCACTGTAGAATAGTTCATCTGCTGCAGGATAATCCATATTTTCCAAAAGCAGAAGTATGTTTTTGTGAGTTGATCAAACCATTTAAATGATAATTTAAATATTCTTTTACAAAAAAAGAGAGGCTGTATTGCTACCTTTGAGGACAAGAGTTTTAGGTGTCTATCTGCCATCTCAAGTATGTACTTCAACTATTTTCAGTTGCAAGGGACCAGGTAAAAAGTTCAACTACATCTGAGAAAATACCGTAATTATGCAAATTTCTCATGAAATGTGTGGCTCTGCTGAAAGAGGAGTCACCATATCCTCCCAAATAATGTGCATTTCTTTCTACACACTATGTATTCTTTCTACAGAATAAATAAGCATATTTATTTGAATAATTTGATTAAATAGAGCTTGCCATCTAAAACTGCAATTTTTAAAGAGTTCTAAAATCTATTTGAAACAATAATTTGAGGGGTGCCTGGGTGGCTCAGTCAATTAAGCGTCCAACTTCGGCTCAGGTCAAGATCTCAACGTTGATGAGTTTGAGCCCCATGTTGGGCTCTGTGCAGGCAGCTCAGATCCTGGAGAATGCTTCTGATTCTGTGTCTCCCTCTCCCTTGGCTTCTTCCCCACTCACACTCTGTCCCTCTCTCAAAAATAAATAAACATTAAAAAAAATTAAAACAATAATTTGTGTTTGTCCACGTCATAACATATATAAAAGTAAACGAGCTATGCTTCCTTTCTGAAAGTAACAGAAACAAAATGAAAATATAAGGGGCATGATATAATGGTTTAATACTTAGTGTATAGAGGTCTTTCTAAGTAAGACAGGAGATCCAGAAGCCATCTTATACAAAAGTGATAGCTGCAACTATTCAGATTACCCATATGCATATTACTTTCAATTCTTGGTGTCATAATTGCTTATTCTCCGGCTTCCAGGGATATTTTTCTCCTCTTTGCTGCTGACATTTGCTCCCAAAGTCACATAATTAAATTGTTATCACCAAAACAGTAAATTCCAAAATCTCAAATCCTCTAGGAATCACTGGAAACATCACTGAAATAATTCCTCAAATCAATTATATCTTCAAACTTATTGATTCAATTGTTTTCACTATTATATACTACTCTGACTTTCTCGAAGTTTCAAGAATGAAGTATCTGCTCTACCCTTTTCGTTTCTTTCTTTCTTTTTTTTTTTTAATGACCCAAGGCGGCCCTCTGCCTTTCCAGAGAGCTACAGGTAACCCATATCTGCTGACTGGCACAAAAGAAGAAAGGTTTTGAGCCTGGGAACCTTCCAGGTAACCTTTTCTGAGAACTGCCAGGAGGCTGACATTGCTCACCTCCTCACAGAACTTAAGAAAACCAGAAATTTGGCCAGCAGAGGGCGCACAGGAAACCCACATGACTGGGTGTCCAGGCAGCCTGCTCTGCATTAGAACCTTTCTCACAGGCTTCCATATGAACCTCACAATAACTCCAGAGGAAATTGTTAACATCACCACTTTTTAGGTGCAGAAACTGAGGAAGAGAGGGAAGCTACTTGCCCCAAGTGACACAGACAGCAAGCGACAGATGCTGAAATTTAAAGGTACTGTAACATCTGTCTGCCCAAGTCAAGTTTAAGGCTCTCTGACAGCACCATCTCCACATGGAAGGGCCAGGAGCCCTCGGTCGCTCAGCTCTACCACAGATCAGTGTGTGAACACCAGGCCTTAGTGTCCTCATGGGTAAGACGACCAAATGAGATGAGGTGAACATGGGTGCCTGGCAAGCTCCCACCTCCCTGTGAAGGGAGGCTGCCTCATCACTTCATTGTTGTGTTGGCTCTGGTCATGTAGGAAGGGGGTTCCTGGCTCCTGTATTGCATTGTGCCTCTTATGAACGGAACCAACCACACAAGTCTATCCCTTTTAGATACTTCTTTGTAAATAGCCTCAATACCTTTGGGCCATATTGCTCTATAAAGATCAACGGACAGAGAACGAGCATCATTAACAAAGAAAACTACATACTCTGTATGTGGAATTTATGTTA
Organism: Prionailurus bengalensis; assembly: GCF_016509475.1. Lineage (NCBI taxonomy): Eukaryota > Metazoa > Chordata > Mammalia > Carnivora > Felidae > Prionailurus > Prionailurus bengalensis. The sequence goes on from NC_057343.1 coordinate 41,205,185, forward strand.
AATTAGTAAGCCCAAACCTCAAGTGAGCCCTCAATCTTCCCAGTCTTCAAGTCTTATAATCTTCCAATAAGTGTGGGCTTCTATGCTCAAAAATTATGTCTGCATGTCAGTTAAGATTCACCAGAGAAGAACAACAGCATATATACTTCAAAATGTATGTATATATATATATATATATATAGAGAGAGAGAGAGAGAGAGAGAGGCAGAGAGACAGAGAGACAGAGAGGGAGGGAGAGGGGAGAGGGAGGCATATTTAGGGATTGGATGATGTATTGTAGGATTTGGCAAATTTGAGATTTTTAGGCAGGCCAGCAGGTTAGAAATCCAGGTAACAGTTGATGTTACAGTCTTGAATCCAACATCCACAGGGCATGCCATTAAGCTGAAAACTCAAGCAGAGTTTTTATGTTTCAGAACTTGAAGCACAATTCCTTCTTTAGGCAACTTCACTTTTTGCTCCTAAGATATTCAACTGACTTGGGGTGCCTGGGTGGCTCAGTCGGTTGGGCGTCCGACTTCAGCTCAGGTCAGGATCTCACGGTCCGTGAGTTCGAGCCCTGCGTCGGGCTCTGGGCTGATGGCTCAGAGCCTGGTGCCTGTTTCTGATTCTGTGTCTCCCTCTCTCTCTGCCCCTCCCCCGTTCATGCTCTGTCTCTCTCTGTCCCAAAAATAAATAAACGTTAAAAAAAAAAATTAAAAAAAAAAAAGATCTTCAACTGACTTAATGGAGCCCACCTACTTTATGGAGGATAATCTGACTAAAGTTAATCTAAAGCTAACTAATTATAAATATTAATCACATGTGTTTACTTTCACAGTCACGTGTAACCCAGTTTTGACAAAATTGGGCACCACGGCGCAGCCACATTGACATAAAAAATGAAGCATCACAATGTGTCTCTTATTATTATTATTAATTGCTTTCTTATTCACTCACACATTCACACATGTACTGATAATTTTAATTACTGTATGTCTTTTCCTATCATATATATGATATATATGATACAGGTATAAAATCTGGTGGAATATATTAGATTGTAAATAGTGTATTTTAATGAGAGAGAGAGGGGAGAAAATGAGAGACAGGAATATGCATGAAACCAAAGATCTCCTGGTAACTGTAACATATTCCTAAGTTGGGAGAAATATATACTTAATACTTATGTCATAGATACATGCCATGTAATCTATAAATATAATAATGCAGAATATAATATATAACAACACAGTATACAATATATATATGTATATTACTTTCTTTCCCCAAATGAGAATTAATAAGATTTAAATTTTTGATCAAAATTAAAGAAATATTTTTAAGATCTATATAAATAATGATCCAAAATTTACTGAATGCAACAGCTAAAAGTAGTATGAATAAGCAAGGATTATCAATGGTTATGTAAACAAAGTATTTAAATGCATTCTGGAACAATAATCATTAAAAAATGATGTTGATGTAATGGAATAAAATGTTTTGAAGAGACAAAAATTACTAAGATCAGTGCTGAGATTTTAATTGTGTTTGGAAAGCACAGAATGGAGGCATCTCTACTGGGCTGCTAATATTTCTCTTTTTAACTTTCCCTTTTAATTAGCTTCAAATCATAAAAATAAAATAATTTCATCATTAAGTAGGTTTAATATAGAAGATTTTTTTAAGAGGTACAGACTGAGGAATCCTTGTTATGCCCATCTATAGATTCATAAATCTTCGAAACTTTAAATGACACATTCCAACCCAAATAACTTTCAATTGTTTGGCAGATGTTTATATTTAGAATCTCATTAATAATGTTAGATTAACAAATTAACTAAAACTACACTAGTTAAACACACTTTAAATATCACTGCCGAAATGAACCACTGTTACTTTTGGGTCTGTATCTGGTTGAAAGTCTTATATAGCTCATCTTTTATGGGCCTGGAGATGCCTATGAAATACGAATTCATGAGTTAAAGGAGCGAATTTAAAGTAGAACAAGACTGCAAACAATGAACAGAAACTTGTGTTTCAGATGTAAAGAAGATATATATACATTTCACCTGGTTTTATATTCTTATATCACTGTTTGATCACACTGAAGAGAATATCTAATTCTACATTTTACCGTAATAGCACTATGCATTATTTTTATGTTTATACTACTAGGAGATTTTTGTTGTACAGTTACAAGGTGAGGATAATGTAAAAACCTTTTAAAAGTATGCTCAGTGCCATCTTCCTAAATAGGAAAACCTTTCCATGTCTGAAGAATAGACAAGCTGGTAGAATGAGGTTTTCACTCCCATTTTAAAGGGGATGATTATAGAAGCATAATATTGAGCTAGAAGGCGGAAATCAGGCAGATTAATCTCATTACTAAAAAGTCAACAGGAAGGAATAAATTACATAAACAAAACATCTGGATTATTGAAGAGAAACTAATTAACATAGTAGGAAAAAAAATGTGCCTGCCCTCTGAATTATGAAGGCACATTATAAAGGGTATAATCAGAACACTGAAAATGATTGCCGACACATTCTTGTAGCATACACATGTTCTCCCTAAGGAGACATATAATTACAACAAATTGTATTCTAAATATGTATCTGTAATTTTGTAGGCATGAGTTTTCTTGTGAATTCAAACATTTTTAAGTCACCAAAATGTGTCTTTTAAAAGCTTAAATTATTTGGAGGACCATGGCTTAATATTTCAATTATTGACCAAATCACTAAGTAGTTACTAAAATAAACAATTTAACATTGTTCTTGAGAAGAGATGTAAAGCACTATTTTATACTATAATAATATATGTTTGAATTTAGAAGTATAAAAACCAGCCATGTAATTAAAGAACCTATTTACACTATGACGTGAAGATGACCAAATACTCTAGCTCATTTTTCTCATAGGTTATTAAAGCCAAGAAATAAATACCACCAGGAATACAATAAAATTAGGCTTATTGAGTCTTCTGTAGCAAGGAAAATATATCCCAGAGGAAATGAGGATGTCTTAAGAAAGTTGGAATAGGGAGACCTCTTCTAGGATTTAGGATTGTGGTAGAGAATTTTAAGGAGGGATTAAATAAAAGAAAGATACTGTCAAGAAGTGAGGGCAATACAGTTGGATTTCTTAGTAAGTTCCACATATAAAACAAGAGGCTAAAAGTGGGACTATTATATTTGGTTAGCTGGAAAGAGAATTATTTAGTTATTTTTGTGATTGCCAAGTGGCCCTCTGTCTGTCATACTGTGAATATGATTGTAATGTTGACTTTTTTGAGTTTCACAGTTTAGTTTCCAGCAATGCTATTGTTTGCTAAGAAAAATCCAAATTACCAAAATTCTTTGTATCTCTTCACTAATTTTTTCCCCAAGATAAATTAAATAACAAAATAGTGCTATACTGTGTATGTAAGCACACAAACACTTCTATATTGTATTGTAGAAGCTATTTTTCCTTTCAATTTGTATATAACATCTGCTTGAGAACTATTTTTGTGAAAGTTATTTTATGAATGAGTGATGCAGGCATCAATTTTCCCACATGGCTGTCTAATTTCTATTGGGCCATTTATTGAAGGCCCTTCTCTGTATTGCCACTTTTTCTTGCAGATAAAGTACCCATGTAAGCTTGGGGAAGTCCTATGGTGGGCATGGAGCCTACTTAAAAATATTAAAATATATTGGTTGCATAAATTATTGTGAACTGATATCTGTACATTATTAGTTCATGAAATTAATAAACATGATACAGGGGCGCCTGGGTGGCTCAGTCAGTTGAGCATCAGACTTCAGCTTAGGTCATGATCTCGCAGTTTGTGGCTTTGGGCTGGTGTCAGGCTCTGTGCTGACAGTTCAGAACCTGGAGCCTGCTTCGGATTCTGCTTCTCCCCCTGTCTCTCTGACCCTCCCTCCCTCACACTTTCAATCTCTCTCTCTCTCTCTCTCTCTCTCTCTCTCTCTCTCTCTCTCTCTCTCTCAAAAATAAATAAACATTAAAAATTTTTAAATAAATAAAAGTAAATAAATAAACACCATATACATCAATAATGGTTAAAAGTTTTCTGTATTGGTATAATTCAATAATGGTTAATACTCTGTTTTAGACATTTTTTGTCAGATTTCTTTCTCGATGTTTGATATTTTGATGTCACTGTTCCATGATGTAATAAAGCAGGACATCTAATTGAGCAACATCAAGATAAAGAAGTAATGTAGTACCAGGACATGGAGCCACCAATTATCATTTTGGTTTTTTTCTTTGTTTAAGTTTTTATTAAATTCCAGTATTATTAGTTTCAGGAGTAGAATTTAGTGATCATCACTTACATGTTACTTTCATTCATTGTCTTATATTTTGTTCTCATATTAACTAATGTCCTCACTTTTATTCATACTTATTTGATGTTCTCTATACCTTTACAAAATAAGCATGCATTGCTGAACAGTACAGTTTAATTTGTTCCGTATTTTGCAATTTCTACAAATAGAATTATACAATGTGAAGTATTGTGCTCAATATTGTGTTGAGTCCCTTCTATGCATTTGTAGTTTTATGCAGTTTTTTCTTTTTTCTTTCTTTTTTTAAAATATTCATTGCTTTTAGTTTGAAGTATACAATTAACTTATCCATTAAGTTTGGGGATAATATAAATAATGCTGTTATTGTACTTTTTGTGTATTTCTCTGGGAAGCCATGTGCATACATATCTGTTGAGTATATACGCAGGAGTGTAATCTCTCTGACATAGCATGTGTTTATTTCAAGTAGATAATGCCAATTGGCTGTCCTCACAGGTTATGTACTTTTACATTCCTGTTTTAATTATGATATTTCCAGTTTCTTTCACAACTTCACCAACTCTAGGTCCTGCAACTGTTGTGGGGGAGGGCATTGATTTGGGTCTGCCCATTTACTACTAAGACTGAGAATATTGTTATATGTTTACTGATCATTTGACTATCTTCTTTTGTAGAGTGTCTTCAAGTTAATTGTCCAGGTTTTTATTTAATTGCAATTCATTATCTTTTTCATTTTTAGCATTTTAAACATAAATCTTCGGTATACCAGCCTTTATGACTTGTTTGTGTTGCAAATATCTTTCCCGCTGTTGTTTTTCTTTCTACTCCCTTAATGGTGAGTTATGGTCACATGAAGTTCTGTTTAATTTAGTCAATCTATCAAGTTTTTCATTTATAATTAGTATTTTATTTAAGAAACTCACTGCTTCGAGATAAAAAATATTCCACCATATAAACACTAAAAGCTCTATTTTTTTTGCCTTTTACATTTTGGTTTGGAATCTAACAGAATTAAATTTTTGTATATGATATAGGGTAAAGACCAAATCTCCTCATTTACCATGTGACTATTCAATTGGCCCACACTGTTTCTAAAGACATATCATTAACCACTCTTCTCTATGCATATTCGTGTTTTTTTTCATAAATCAGATATGCAGTCATCTATTTTTAGACTATACTTTATTCTAACGGTCTTTCTGCCTATTCTTGCACCAAAACTATACTGTCTTAGTTGCCAACATTTTATGGGTTTTGATATTTAGTTAGATTGATCATTCCATCTTGTCCTGTACAATTGTCTTGGCTATTATTAATAGTCTGCATTTAGACTTAATTTGTAGAATCTCTTATCCATTTTAACACACAAACACATAAAAAGATTTCCATGAATATCATTGCACGTCCTTGGTTTTGTAAATCTGTCTAGAACAAGTTAAAATTTTATAAGTTGAGTGCTATGAACCGTAGGCATGATATATCCTTCCATTATTTATATCTCCTTAGAATCCTTTTAATATAATACTTTGCAAATATCTATGGAAAATCATACACATTTTAAGTTATATTTATTCTAATTTTTTAATGTTTATTTATTTAGAGTGTGTGTGTGTGTGTGTGTGTGTGTGTGTGTGTGTGAGCAGGGGAAGGGCAAAGAGAGAGGGAAAGAGAGAATCCCAAGCAGGCCCCGTGCTGTCAGCACACAGGCTGACATGGGGTTCAATCTCACAAACTGAGAGATCATAACCTGTCCCAAAATCAAGAGTCAGACGTTCAACCAGCTGTGCCACCCAGGTGCCCCTAAGTTATATTTCTCTTAAATATTTGACATGTTTTAATGCTACTTAAAGTGGCATGTTTTTAGTTTTAGCTTTCTAAATCTTGTTTTGCTATTTAGGTCCTAAAATTTAGGACCTTCTTAAAACAAGGTTCTTGCTCTTTTCCACATGTCTTATCATATGCCTGCAGTCAGTCATCCTGGACATTATCTTGTAGATATGGCAATGGCAAACAGTAAAATGAAGAATGTGCCAATTAGCAAGTGCTTGTCAGGCCTCTGATGATGCTACTATTGACAGGTTTCCATTGGGCAAAACAAATCACACAGAAGAGCTCTCCCACTTTCTTAGCCAAGTAGTTTTTAAGTATGCATCAGTGAAATTAATCTACCTGAATTCACCTTCTGGCCACAATTTCTTATATCTTCCCCATATGTAGTGTGTGTTAACACCTATCCAGGGACCATACATATCTCATCAAATCCTAGCTCTGAACTTGGAGTCTAAGAACTTGTGATGTACATTTGGTCCAGATGTAGCACCAGGTGTGCTGCTCCTCTTGATTTGGACACTTACGAAAGTAAGAGACCACTTATCTCTGCCTCACACACCCAAAATGCAATGGCCACTGAGGAGAGGATAATTTATAAGCGCTCCAAGTGAATAGGAGAAAAATGGGAGATAGCTGTTGTCACTGGCCCAGAGCTATTCTGCAGTCCAGCTGGCACATTTGGCAGGTACCCAAACTATGGTGGCAAGGAATGTTCAGCCTCTTGGAAGTCGCTTCTCCAGTCCATTTTTCTCTGTAACCTTTGATTCTATCCTCTGGGAAGTCCTTCTTTTTTTACCCTTCTTCGCCACTTCTGAATGAGGCATTGGGCTACATGCTCTTTATGCAGCATCCTTAGTGTGTTTCCAGTCTGGAGAAATTTGGAGGCCTAAGGTATATTTCCATCTTGAAACTTTAGTCCCTTTTAATCCAAGGTGGATGAACGTTTGCTAATGGCAGTCCCCATGAAATGTGTTTCTTATAAATGTGAATTCATTCCATTCCAAGTGTCAAAAGCCACATTCACAAACTTTTAAAGTCATGCCTCTCCCTACATGTCTAACCATTGCCACTCCTGTGCTGCTGGAGACAACGGCCCTGAATCTCTAGAAATGTTTTGCCTCACAGGTCATAGTCCTTTAACTTTTCCAATGGTGTTGACAAAGAAACTGACAGCCCTGCCTTCCACGTGGGCTTTGCCCCCAGATTGAGAAATCTTTTTTGTTGAAAGAGGCTAGAGGTAAGATTTTATTTTCCAACCTAGACTGTTTTGAGCTCTTTTTATTTCATCTAAAATTTGCTTGCAATCTCTCTAGTTCCCTTTTTAGCTTTCCTCTTTCTTTTAGTATCTTATGTTCACCTAGTAAAATCCACACGCTATGCCAACATTCTTCTCAGAAATCTCACTGCTCAAATTTTGAAGTTTATTAGGGACCCTTTTCTGTCCTTCAAGATACCAGACAGAGCAATCTTCTCATCTGTTTCACAACTGTATTATATGGATTACAAGTTTTCCAGCCCTCTGTAACAGTTTTCTTACCACTTTTCAGCTCTGGCAACTAGTCTCTTTAGTATTTTGCCAGCTTCTGCTAGTGACCTGGTCTCAAAACCCAAACCTCAGAGTTTTTTATTGTTATTTTTCCAGTAGCACCACACTCCCTATAATAAATTTCTGTCTGATATAGCCTATAGCAACATAACAAGCCCCTCAAAACTCCTTCTCTCTGTAATGTATGTGTTTGTTTCTCTGTCAGCAGTTCTCAAAATGTGCCCAAAGGTCTTTTGGAATCCCGAAGTCTCTCAAGGGTCTATAATGTCAAAATTAGTTTTACCATAATTCTAAAATATCATTTTCCCTTTTCACCCAAAAATGTTCAGCAGAGTTTTTCAGAGGTCAGATGAAATGTGATGACATGCTTTTTCTAAATGTTAATGGAATGGTTAACTGTGTATTCTTGTTTTTCCCATAATTTTCTAAGTGAGTAAGTTCAAGGTATAAATATGGCATTTTCAGAGACTAATTCAGTTTGTCCTCAGTATTTTTTATGCTCAGTATTTTTGTGCTCTGCTGAAATGTGTTTGCTTATATTTGACATAAATTCTGTAACCTTATTATGGTCCACAAATTTGGAATTTTTAAATCCCCATGTGGCTCCATGAATCAAAACATGAAGAAAGTATGCTTCCCCTCCCCCACCCTTGTGCTCTTGATGGTTATAGTATTTTAAAACTTTAAAAAATATTTAAAATTTATCTAAAACTGATGTTACCTTAGATTTTAATAATACAATTTTCTAGTTTTCTTGTTAATCGCAGACTCTTTTGTAGGTTTAGTCCATTCACTATTTCTGTACTATCGTTGTTCAAGACAACAGGTCCATGGAGAAATGCATCATGTTTCTGAATTCAGCTTCTTCTCAGGGAAAACAATCAAAACCATCTGAAAACAACTTAGTTTTAATATCCCTTTACCTTAGTCTGCCTTTTACATATGAGATTGAGAAATATTTCATATTGATAATGGATATATTGTCAGAAGTTGTTTTTTTTTTTGTCTCATATTTTTTGGGGAAAAGATAAAAGCACCTGAAAGCAATTTTTAGTTAATTGGTAAGGCTTTTATAGTTAAAACTTTAAACTTTATTTTCCATTTACTTCTTAAGTAGGACCTACTTTTGTATCTTTGTGGAATATGTACAAAAGATAAAATGACAGAAAATGGAAATATAAAAGCCGAAATATATTACTCTCCACATGTAAAATGTGTTTGGTTGATTCCATCTATTAAATTTTATCCTAGTATATTTGAAAATGGATGAGACAGTATTTGCTTTTTAAATATGCCCATCAAAGAATCTGAGAAGAATGAATCTTTTACTAATGGACACCAAATTAAATATGCTTCTTATTTCACTATATGCCACTATAATAATGCTGCTAGGTTTTACTTTATGATTTCCCCATAAAAATCTCAAAATCTTTTGCAACTCTAAATGCAGTATACAAATGATATTGAAGTTTATGTTACATAAATTTTGTAAGATTGATGACATGGAAATTACCTGAAAATGATTCATATCTTTTAAAAAATTAGTATGTATTTGGGTATCAGAATTTGCTCACAAAGAATTAGGTCAGAGCCAAAAGTTGTTCATGTCGTTTTTCTCTTCAGCTCATTCTTTAATCCATCCTCTTCTTTCTCTCTCCACTTGTATCTCCTGAGTCCAAATAACCATGATTTCCCACCTCACCCAGTGTAGTGCCCTGATAACCAAATTTCCTGAATCTACTTACTCTCTCCAAGTCCTACTCTACATGTAAGAGTGATATTTTAAAACTGCATTTTGTTTATTTCATTGCCTCCATTTCTCAAAAATTTACTTTAAATGATATATATATCAATCAAAATTAGGTTTGGCCAAGCATACCCATTACAATAAATATAGCAGTGTCTAAAAAGAAATAAAATATCATGTTTTTTCATAAAATAAATTTTGAAGTAAAACTTTTAGGGCTGATTTGTTAATTCCACGATGTCATCAAGAAACCAGGCTCTTGTTGTTTCACTCTACCATCTTCATTTACTGAGTGTCTTTCACAAAAACCACCTCATAATACGAAATGGCTGATATAGCACCAGCAATTGCATCCATATTGCAGGAAGTTGGTAGAAGAAAATTTGTCCCTCACAGCTGAGTCAGATTCTTTTAAACAGGCTTTTTACATTTCATACAAATACTTTGTTTTACTGTGATTGGGGAGAATTTGGTCACATGATTACCTCATGCTACCAGAAAGGCTGGGTGAAATCTTTACTCTGTTTTACTACAATGTGAAAAGGGATAATTGGCGGGCAATTAATGATGGCTACTACAGTTTCCATTTTTCCTAGAATAAAATTAAAATCTCTACTATGGCTTGTGAAGCCCTGGATGTTCCAAATATTGCTCATTTCACACATCATCCCTCCAGTAGTGCTCTGTGTTGAAATTATATTGACCTTCCCCCAGGTTTCAAATATGGCACATACACTCTTAATACCTTATTTTCTATTTCTTTAAAATACTTACCCTCACTTAAAAAAAAAAATTCTGCTTAACCTAAAGATCTCTACTAAGCACATTGCTCAAGAGATTATTCCTTGATCCTTCCCCTTACACAATTAACTCTCCCTGTTGATTATTCCCATTATCATGCATAAATTTTCTTTATAACACTTATTTTAATTACTCATACATGATTGTTTGATTATTTGGTCAAAGAGATATTGATTGTCATGAGAGCAAAAATTATATTTTTTGCTCATAATTATTTTTCTGGGTTAATTAGATTGCCTTGTAGTGATGCAATTTGATAATTAATTGATTGGATGAAAGGCTGAAAAACAAATGAACAGAGCTTGATACAGTACTAACACAGTGAATTACTATTTTTTGGAAGATTATATATTTTTAAAGATTAAATAGACCTGTTTTTTTTCCAAATGATGGAGAATATCTATTGCTATTTTACTCTCCTCAAATCCTAGTGAATTCACAAAAAAATTTAAACTTTTATACACTATGAAGGAAATTAGACAAACACTTTAAACCATGAATCAAAATGAGGGGACATCTTGAAAAAAGTAGAAGCAGTATTCTTCCTGGAATACTGAATATCATAGATTTTGGGAAAATAAGTAGCCAGGCACTTCAAAAGATAAGGAATAACCATAACAAGACAACCTGAATTTTTGTATTTAGTAAATTTTCAAATGCATATCAATGAAAACTTAATGTTAAAATCTGAATTTTAAAAATGAAAAATGTGAAGGATTCAGACAAATACCTTATGGATTAAAAAATACAGATAATATATCTTTCAAAACTACCTTAAAATGAAGGGTGCCTGGGTGGCTCAAGCAGTTGAGCATCTGACTCTTGATTTCAACTCAGGTCATGATCTCTCAGTTTGTAGGACTGAGCTGACTGCACAGATCCTGCTTGGGATTCTCTCTCTCCCTCTCTCTGCCCCTCCCCTGCTTGCTCTCTCTCTCTCTCTCTCTCAAAAATAAATTAATAAACTTAAAAAACCCTTAATATGAGGTAAATGTGTTGATGAAGTCTCAAAATCTATAACAGTAATGACACCAAAAGAAATACAAATAAGTAGAAATCAGTAAAATAACACAAGAGAAAAATTAAAATGTTGCAGAGATTAAAAACATTAAAGCCCTGAACTATAAATATTTATATCTTAAATAAAATTCAGGATGTTTGCAAATTTTACAAATATCATAAAATTAAACAGAAAAAAGCAATTTAAATATTTGTAAGAATATGCGTGCTAGATGATTCAGACTTGGAAAACCTAACTACACACACACACACACACACACACACACACAAGAGTGAAAAGGCTAAAAGAAAAGGCTAAAAGAAACTGGAAAAAAGATAAGAATAACTAGAACATAAAATTAAGATATTCTCAAATGTGTCTCAAAAGAAGAAAGGCTTCAATCTTGTGACAAAAAGGGCACAGCAATCATTGATAAATTTTAGACTGAAAGATTTCAAACAAATCCTATTGTTCTACAAAACCTTAAGTGTACAAGGTGACTTGATCACATTCCTATTGTTCTATTCTACTAACTACAAATCATTTAATGAAAAGCTCTCAGAGGATGAAGAGCTTTTGGTTCAGGAAGGCAGGGCATATATGTTCAAACTAGGCTACTTCTACTTCTGACTTCTATTTCTGTTGGTATACCACAGATTGTTACATGTTTGTCAAAACAACAAATCCTCAGATTTTGGGACAGATAGAAATTGAGCATCTAAGACTCATAGACTGGTTATCTGTAGGCATCCTGGTAGAGTAGACAGTTAATCATGAGCTGGAGACCAGGACAGTGATAAATAGGCCATGACATCCTGACCTTGTGGCTTCCAAGACCATGAAGCCCTTCCAAGACCAAGAGCCACCAAGAGAACGCAGAGCATGCGTTCTCTTCTTCCATCTCTGCCCCAGGGCATTTGCATTGTGGTTTTAGCTTTCCACCCCAATGAAGAAAGGCAGCCTGGACAGTTCTGGACAAACCTTGTAAGGTCAAAGACTCCTTCTCCCAACCTGTGGGAGGAGTCCCCCAAATGATTGGAATCAACGTCCATTAGAGACCACCCCACTGTATGATACAGCTCCTCCCAGGCCAATAAATATCTAATTCCAAAACAACCTAGGGGCTGGTTCTACTTCCCAGAACCTTCAGGCTCTCCCTTAGAGAGTGTACTGTTGTTTTAATAAGCTTGTCTTCTGCTTTCACTTTACACCTAATTCTCTAATTGTTTTCTTGCGTCAGTGGCAAGAGCCGAGACACAACCCTTTCCACGCTGACAATCCTTTTTACTCCATTGTGCCATAATTATTTTGCACTAAAGAGTTTGGAAGCACAGAATTAGAATATATTGCTACTCTTGGACAGATGAGATGGGCTTATAGAAAACAACACTACAGTAAAGACCAGGCCACAGAGAATGTTGAATGAGAAAACTTGTTTGAATGTTGAAGAGAAAACTTGGCCACCTGTTACATGGAGCTCCTAGAAACCTGGAGTCACCATCCCTTATGATGAACTTCTGGGGTACCTGCTGGTCTATACCTAGCCTTCTAGTTGCTAAGGGAGTAATATATAGGATTACAAAGACAGAAAGGCTTTTCCTTTGTGCTTAAAAAGAGAACTGATGCTTCGAAGATTGCTGTACAAAAAATCCATAAGCAAAAAGGAAGAAAGGACAAATGAGGAAGGAAAGGAAGGAACAAAGAAAAAAAGGGGGGGAGGGTATGAGAGGGGGAAGGAAGGAATGAAAGAAGGGAAAGAGAAACATAAGGAAGGAAAAAAGGGAGGGAGGAAGGGAAGAAGGGAAAAGGCTGAGCATGGGATTATATTAATTAGATTGTGGAAACAACAAGGAAACATTTGAGGTAGGATGCATTGTATCTGTTCTTATATTAGTGGTGTATATTTTTGATTATGACTATCAGTGTAAGCAGTAATCAGTAAAGGAGGACATAACTACGCAAGAATTTATAAATGGAGGGGGTAAATAGGAGTTAATAATAACTTAATCAAAATGACAAAATAGGGATCTTGAATAAAATATGAACATCTAGCAAAAAAAAATAGAGAAACCATGAAGTAAAATTTATAGTAAACCAATTATATTACAAACAAAGATGTAATTTTTCACTACAATTAGAAGAAATGTCAGAGGAATAGGTTTTCTCATTAAAAGATGAAGACAGATTATACTAACATGCAAAACTTGGTTACATAATTTTATTTAAAACCTCAGAAAGATGAATAGGTAAAAAAATAGTTATTAGAAAAAATATAATTAAAAAGAAAGGGAAACACAAAACAATTAAGTGAATAATTTATGTCTTCAAGATAAAATTTGCTTACAAAAATAAGTATAATGAAGACATGTTATATAAAGATAAGTGTATTATATGAAAAAAATATAACAAATCTAAAACTATATGCATGAACACACATGGAAAATAATTGAATAAAATTCCTTAGAAATGAAACAACTTTTAGAATTACAAAATTATAAGAGGATATTTAAGCAAATTCAGTATCACAAAGATATGTTAGACTGAAAAAAATGAAGTAAAAGATTTAATGCTTTGACTTATGGAGATTTAGAAGTATTCAGAGAATATACTATTTTGCGAACAGTGTGCACTTTTCACATGTACATAGAATATTTAAAAACTGAGCTCCTATACTGACATAAAGGAAATGATGCATGTAAAAAGGAGCCCATTTTACAGCACCTACTAATCCAACCCAAGTATATGACACTACTCTAGAGCAGATACTATTCTAGCCATTGAACGTATTAAACGCTAATACTTGCAACAATTCTATGAGATAGGTACTATTATGCTTTCTCATAAATTAGAGAGCTGAGAGAGGGTCACTAAACTACCCAAGTACACTCAGTCTGCAAATGGTAAATGTAGAGCTCAAACCTAGGTAGTTATACTCCAAAGACTTCACTCTTAACCACTATTTTTAACTGAATAGTAAGAGGTTAGGCTACGTCTGCAGAATATTTTTTTCCTGTGATTACCATAACAAATCCCTTCTTGTGTGAGAGCATGTTACTCCTCAGCAAAACTCTCGTCCTCCCTTTCTTCCTGGGTGCACAGCTTGAATGCATCTTTTCAGCTTCTTTTGCATGGATTGTGTCATTGTGATTGAGTTCTGGCTAATGGAATGTGAGTGAAAGTAGTTGTGCCAGTTTCAGACCAATCATAAATACCTCCCACTTTGCCCTCACCTGCTTTGAACACATGCTGAGTTAAATAATCCCAAAGATCTATAAGAGATCGCAGCCCCAGACTGAAGGATTCTGGTCCCAAAAGGATTGCATGGTGCAGGACCCCAGGGCATCTTGACTTCTTCTGAGTAAGAAATAAATTTTTATTGTGTTAAGCCACTGAAATTTGGGAGTATTGTCAATTGTGATAGCAGTTGGCTTCCCACAACAAAATACTCTCCCGTAGGTATTTTATTCCAGTTAAATTCTTTCCATATGGAAGGATATTTCAGGAATGGAAAATAATATTCTCTTCAAGCATTCCACAGCTTTTACTAATGGAAACATATTGAACTTAATCACTTTAGACATGATCAACCAGCAATGTGGCCATCTTCCTTGGAGGAGTCCAGCAGTCTGTTAGATAGTCCTTTCCATGAGTTCAAGAAGAGACTCTGTTAATATCACCCACTGCTCTTCTAAGTCTCCTCCTAAGACCACCTGTGACTAGTGCAAGTGTTTCTGAAATTATGTCAGAACAATGTGTTAACTAGGATTTTTCTCCATCATTGTATGTCCGCAGTCAAGATTTTACATCTTTCAATTTCTCATCTAATTTTTTTCAAACCCCATTGTCCAGCATAGTCTAGCAAAAGCTCTGCAAAACATCAAATTATAATGTTAAAATATTCTAGTAATAAAATGTCAACCATAAAATACCTTATTAAAAACCTAATCAAATTCCTGGGGAAAAGGAATCTAAAAACTCAATTATCTTGCAGATGAAAATATAATAATGTCAAACATGAAGGAATTAAAATATGAAACCAATGTTTAACCATATTTGAGTAAAAAAATAAAGAAATTTGAGTCTATTATAATTTTACCTTCTGCTTTAGCCTTATCCTAAAAAGTTCTTGCTAGCTAGGAGGAATCAACTCTTTTCAGAAGTTGCTTCTTGGGCTGTTTTCTCTGGGAATGGATATAGTTTTCTCAAAATCTTTGCAGTTGGTTTACTTTAGTTAAAAGTTTCTGATAAGTATTATGCTTTAAAGAGTTCAGAAGGGGGTGCCTGAGTGGCTCAGTCGGTTGAGCATCCAACCTTTGATCTCGGCTCAGGTCATGATCATGCAGTACATGGGATCAAGCCCTGCATCAGGCTCTGTGCTGACAGCACAGAACCTGCTTGGGATACTCTCTCTTCCTCTCTCTATGCCCTTCCTCTGCTTGTTCTTGCTCTGTCTCTCTCTCTGTCTCTCTCTCTTTCTCTCAATAAATAAATAAACTAAAACAAATAAAAAGCTCAGAGAGTTAATAAGACACACTTGATTTTTTCAGCTCCTGTACCACTCCTTGCCAAATGTAGAAAATAAATCATTTTCCAATCCCTAGCACAGTAATCCAAAGTAAAAAAAAAAAAGTGCTAATCAAGCATTCCAACCTAGTGTTAATCCAATAAATTCCAATAACCATAGCAGAGACTCAGAATCTGAAAGAATGCAGAGCAGGAAAAGAAAAAAAAGTCAGATTTACCGTGTGAACTCAAACTCAACTAGCAGGAATCTCCAAGCGAGTACTTAATTTTCATATTACAGATTTCTAAATAGTGGAATTAGGATGTTTCCCCTATGCATGCTCTTTGTTCCCTCAAAGTCTAGAGATATTGCCATCTTCTTCTAAGTTTTAGAAATGAATAGTAGTTCCAGTTAATATATTTTCTCTGAGTGGTTTTTATTTCCATCCAGTGTACTCAAATCTTATTTTTATTTCCTCTTTACACTCCACATTTTTGCAACTTCCATGTAAATTGGGGGCTTTAGATAATGGCATCACTTCCACACTTAGATGTGAACATACATGTTTATTCCTGTGCTATGATGGCTTACTCTTCTCTCTGGCCATGAGTTAGTTTAGCAGTAAGATGGCCTTTATGTTGTAGATGCTAAGCAATACAGAGTACATAGAATGTTACTGTTGAGACTGTGAATTCAGTTTCTTCATCCAAATTTCCCTTCGTGGCCCAACACAATGGAACTTGAAAACCACAGATGCCTACCTAGGCTCACAATAAAAATTTTCAATAATTTCCCTAGTGTTCGTTAGCATAGAAAATTCAGGTGTTTTGAAGTTTAAAGGCTACAGTTATGTTGTGCCAATTGATATGTAAAATGATCTAAGTCAGGTTCACCCTTGTCTACAATATTAAGTCAATTTTTTTGATGTAGTTCAAGGTCAGCAGCCTGAGAGATGTCTGCTCAAAATCCATACTTGTTAGAAATATTTGTCTTTGCTGTGGTCAGTGCCATTGACTTTTGCATCTTAGGCTTTTTCAACCCAAAGTTCTGTGGTTTGCTTGCTGGACCTTGATCAGTCGGTATTTCTGAGTCCATCATATGGCCAACTTTTATGTTCTTTGCCTTGGCTGTCTTCCTCAATTCCTTCCCAGAAGCAAACACTGTGTGGGGTTGGTGCCCCTAATCTCCTCTGCACATTGTTCGATCAATCAATATATATTCAATACATATATTCAATATATGTGTGTGTGTTCAATAGATAGATAGAATATTTATCTATAGATATATAGATGTATATAGATAGATGTATGTATATATAGAGAAAAAATATATATTTATATACATATAAATATATATATTACATATACATATATATACCAATAAAAATGTAAGTCTCCTAGATATTAACTTGTGTCCTCAATATCCACAAGTGGTAACAGGAGAAGGTTGGACTTAAATATATGTCTCTTTTGTTCCAAAGGTCACGAACTTTCCACCCTCCAACTTTTGATCAGTAATCCCAGGAATAGGTATGTCAATACTTATATACTAGAAAACTTTAGACTGGGTATGTTTAAAATGAAAAATCAAGATTAGTTTTATAAACCGCCATTTAACCATCATCACCTTTTAAAATTAGGAACATATTATCAGTCTTGTTTAATTTGCCATCTAACTCAATCCTCAATCCTTTAATTTAGATTTTAAAGAAAATCAAATATGTCATATTATTTTTACCTAGTGTCTTTTTTAGTTATCCCTAAAAGAACTAATGTTTTGACATAACTATGATAGTATTATAAAACAGAAAAGTAATTAACAATAATCTCTTAATATTTAGGCAGTAATAAAATGTCCTGGATTATACATAACAACCTCTAACTGTATTATTTGTCAACAATTCCTTTGATAATTAGATTTGGGATGTCAAAGTTCCTGTATACTCCACTATCTTCTCTTTGACTTTCCGTTCATTCTTGTGGATGAATAGTCACATAAACTAGATTTATTTTATTATTTCCATATTAATGCAGAAAAATACAAAATGGCTATAAAGAATTACCAATTTTATTTTTATTTTATCCAGTATTACATTTTATAATGATAAAAGTAATATAAAGAATTACCAATTTTATTTATCTTTTATCCAGGATTTCATTTCATAATGATCCATTATTCATGAAGATTAGTTTTAACATAATATAGATAAAAATTCACCCTTAGGCAGTCATTGACTCCCAATAGGTTCTTATGGTTATACCTGTTTTTACATTAAATTGTTGAAATAGTAGCATATCAAGAGATTCAGTATCTCTCAGACTGAAATATAAGAAAAACAAAAAAGAGTTTCTAAAACGATAGTCTGATATACACAATGGAGTACTACGTGGCAATGAGAAAGAATGAAATATGGCCCTTTGTAGCAATGTGGGTGGAACTGGAGAGTGTTATGCTAAGTGAAATAAGCCATACAGAGAAAGACACATACCATATGGTTTCACTCTTATGTGGATCCTGAGAAACTTAACAGAAACCCATGGGGGAGGGGAAGGAAAAACAAAAGAGGTTAGAGTGGAAGAGAGCCAAAACGTAAGAGACTCTTAAAAACTGAGAACAACCTGAGGGTTGATGGGGGGTGGGAGGGAGGGGAGGGTGGGTGATGGGTATTGAGGAGGGCACCTTTTGGGATAAGCACTGGGTGTTGTATGGAAACCAATTTGACAATAAACTTCATATATTGAAAAAAAATAAAAAAAAAAATAAAACGATAGTCTGAAAGACTTATCTTGGTAATGTTTAGTATTGCAACTAAAATGTCAATAGATGTTCACACTCACATTTGAAATTGTCCTATTAGTGTAACAAAATATATTTTAAATGGCCAAAGTGTTGCTAGAAATGTGAGAGTAAAAAAAAAAAAGAAAGAAAGAAACTTTAGTCAGCTTCCATGTAATATTTTAGGAATAAGAAAGAATGAAATAAAATAGAAATATGGATTAAAATCACAAGTGTTAAAGATAACTGAATTTATCTATGTGACTAGATGAAAATACCAACTTGAGACATAGAACTAGATAAGAAAGATGAAAAAACTAATCCCAGCTGCACTGTAACCATCAAGATTGAGCAGTATTCTACCTTATAATTGAGTCTCAGTGGCACAGTTCTTACATAGTTCACTATGACTGTTCCAATAAGCCCCTGTTAAAGTTAACAGACTTGAACTACACTGAAAATTCATCTCCTAGAGGTGAGTATTGGATTAGTAGAATGGAACAAAAGAAGATTTTCTGTAGAAAGGGGATACACAATTCTAAAAATTAATCAGGATTTTACACTTGATCCTTACACTTAATCAGGATTTTAATGTCAGTATATGGCCTAGAATGTGTTCTAAAGAAAATTAGTGTGTCAATAAAACTAAAATATAGTGCAAGAATCCAGATATTCAGAAGTCATTTTGTGCTCTATATTTATGGTACATAAATCACACAACATAATTCTGTATTAAAGGAGTGCTTAAATGTGAGTGTGTATACATATATATATTTAATTCATTATTCAATAGACCATGTATTTTGAGAAATTTATATTAATGTTGACAGATTGTATTTCTATTATATTTTTTAACCTAATGTTTTCTCAGCTAAAAGAGGTTTAGCTTAAAATTGAGGAGAACTAAGCATTAGAATGAAATCTCCTGGGGCACCTGGATAGCTCAGTCGGTTGGGCATCCGACTTCAGCTCAAGTTATGATCTGTCATGTCTGTGGGATCGAGCCCCGTGTTGGGCTCTGTGCTGACAGCTCAGAGCCCGGAGCCTGCTTTGGATTCTGTGTCTCCCTCTCTCTCTCTGCCCCTCCCCTGCTTGCTCTCTGTCTCTCTGTCTCTCTCTCAAAAATAAATAAACATTAAAAAATTAAAAAATAAAAGAATAAAATCTCCTGGAACCTGAAAGTTTTAACCATACTCAAAAAAAAAAATTGCAAAAAAAACCCACCTTTATATATTGACTGCAGTTGATTAAAGATAAGGTTATTAAAAAGATTACCTGGAAGTAGAGTTTAAATGAGGGCAACCTGAGAAAGTAAGATAAACAACAGACACATGAAAACATGTTCAACATCAGTCATTATCAGGGAAATGCAAATCAAAACCACAGTGAGGTAACGCCTCACACCAATCAGAATGACTAAAATTAAAAAAGATTTTGCTGAAATAAACTCATAAAATAAAACACATATGACCATTGGTAATTGTAAGACTACTATTGTTAAAAAAAATATATGTATCAGCATGTGTGTGTGTGTGTGTGTGTGTGTGTGTGTGTGTGTAGAGATAGAGAGAGAGAGACAGAGAGAGAGAGTGTAAAAACCAAATACAATTTCAATCTCCTTTATCCTGATTTAACATACACTCAAATTTCCTTGAGGCCCCAAATGATTAAATCATGGGTTCTTCCTTAGAGTATTAATCTACTCAATTGAAATGTCAGCTCTTATTTCATATTTTTTTTTTGCTTTAAATGTCTTGTTAAATGTAAATCTCCATAAGCAAACACTGAGCAATCCTTTATTCAATAAGCAGGTGTTATTAGCACCCTCATGTGCATGGCAGCTTACTTATTAGTCTTTTCCAAGATGCACAAAGATGTAAAACTAAATAATAATACTGGTTTCATGTCCATTTGCTTTTTAGCCCAGCCTTGTAGAAAGCAATTATGGAATGTTAAAAGGGGATTATATGCGATAAGCAGAAGGTAAAGAGAAAAACATTTAAAAAGAGGAATAATTAGTTTTATTTTAGTACAACACACTAATATTTAAAATAGTGAAGGATACATTAGAAATTAGTTTTCTGATGAAATAAGCTTGAATGAAATTTTGTTGGCAAATTAAAATCAATTTAAAGCAATTAATGAATATGTATTATGTGTCAGACACTGTTGGATACTTTTGATTAGAGAATAGGAAAAACATATCTTCATAGACATGTAGTCAATGGAAGAGAAACAGTCATAAATAGATAACTATAATATAACGTAGTATCTACCTTAATGGAGTTATTTGTTGAGAATACTTTACAACCTTGGATTTTCAAAATGATGTATCAACAAAATAACATTTAAACTGCACTTCAGATATGAATAGAAAAATTAAAGGAAGTTGAAATATAATGGAAAGTTGGGGAAATGGAAGGTGGTAAAGTTTTTTAAACATCTAATAAAGAAAATGGAAACATTTCTTACTCTTTCAACTCTAGTAGTTGAGACAAGTAAAACATAATTTGCATAATTATCATACATACTGGTACAGGCAGTCTGATTTAATTCTGAAATTCATGTCATTCTTGGTGTTTTTATAGATAATATTTTCATAATGAAGTCATATTATTTCTGTAATCAAGTCATATTAATCCCTTCCCTTTGTTTTATTGAGAGCCCAGTGTATACAGAAACCATTGGCTTCCTGGTCAATACACAGTGCTTCCATTTTTGTGTAAAAACTGTAACTATTTAGGGGAAGAGATAAAGTTTTCAGCAGAATTTTGAATGAAAACATTTACTTTGGGTTGAATAAGACCTTTTCATTTAACAAGAATAACTTAGCAGGTTAAGACAAAATAAAAGGACAGAGACAAAGGGCATGTATGGAATCCTTTATGCAGACTCTCCAACTAACCACAGAAACAGAGTTAGAGAATGTGAGGACTAGTTGAGAAATGTGCATCCTTGTAGCAATAAGGACATGCATTTATCCATGACCTCTACTTTTACAGCCCATCTCCAGTGAATTTATAAAACAAATTTGTCTTTGGAATTCTTATGTCTCATTTCTCTTCTTCCCTGAGGTAGCATACTTTTCCATTTCCAAATATTTCCCATCCTTATTGTGAATCTTCCACTGAAAAATTTAATGTTCTTCATTCCCTGATTTTTCTCCCTTTTACACATTCCTCAAATCATTAAACAGCTACCCTCTTAATCAGAGCTAAGTCTGGACTGGCTTATTTCACTATACTAGAGCCTTTAAGTCCTCAGTCTGTCAAATAATGGGCTAGAATAATATTTTTTGGTTTTACAGGAGAAATTCTAGGAAATGGAGTATGGTAAATATTTTTGACATCTGAGCTACTTTCCTGTATTGGTAGGAGAATGAGCTACTTTCCTGTATTGGTAACTTTGATGAAATTGAATCAGTGCTATATTGCATTAGTTCTCCTCCCCACTATTATAAGATATGGGTTCTTAATAGGATAATTTTGTACTGTATTAGATAAATTTAATATTCATGCATTATGAAGAAACATTGCTAATATGATAGAAAACTGCTAGGAGAACCAAATGATTTCATTAAAACTTAAATAAAGCTCACTTTGCATTTTTCCCCTCCTTGAATACCTGTCTATACTAATCAGATGGTAGGAAAGGCAGATTGGACCCTAGAGACTAAGTTGTACATAATCCATATTCTCACCACAATCGGATGTCACCTTTCAAGCACAAAATCTTTCTACTGGATTGTAGTTGGAAATTTTAATATAGAAATATTTAGGATGTTTTAATTTAAAATGATCATCACTTGCTCTACTTAGTCCTGGCCTTGCTAATTTATGTCTATCATAATTGCAGAAAGAAGGCATTTGTGAGCAATACAATAACTCGCTGAATCTTCATGAGCTCTGAGTCAATAAAATGATGACACAAATTTCACATTCTTTTAATGCGACATCTGCTTCATCAGTTGAAAGAATTACACCCTTGCTTTGAAGGAGTCTTAATGACACAGACCAAATCTTAATAGATAGTAACTAAGATGAACACACTGTTTCATTCCATGCATAAAGAGAACACTATTTTAATTGCAACGGAATTAAAGTGTATGCTGGGTTTTGTAGATCTTCAAATATTTTATTTAATTTAGGTTTAATAAGATCACATGTAACTCTATAAATGAAAAAAATAAGGCAAATTATTGGAAACTAAAATGAATAAGTACATTCGTTTCAGATTTTATTTTACAAAATCAAAGATTAAATCATTTTTCTATCCTTACTATTTCAAAGGTTATTTGGCTTGCTTGATTCAGCTACTGCACAGTCAAAATGCAGAAAAATGTATCAAAAATAAGTTTTAGTTACTATCTATCACACTGACATTTATTAAGAAAATAATGCAATTGGGAATATACCCAAGTGACCAATTGGTCATTTGTCCTTTAGAGTATAGGAAACTTTTAGTACAGAATAAATTAGGAAGTAGTAGACATGTGCTAATTCTGGAAACAGTGCCTAATAGGCTTTGTGGAAAGTTGTGTATATTTTAGAAAATCATCAGTGCATGGTGTTTTCCAAAGTTTAGAGCTATTCAAGTTTATTTCTCAACTATAATTATGTATAATATATAACCATGCTGCTGAGGTTACTAATCAATGAACAACAGAGAAAATGATAGACTAACTATGTTGCATTCACAAGGATTCTTAAGATTTTTAGGTCCTTGGGAGCTATTCAAGATGGGTTTGACTACTCTTTAAGACATAGGCTCTCAAAATTATTTACCTAAAAAAAAAAGAAAAACGAGACAAGCACATTAACACAACATAAGGCTTAATAGTGCCAATGAAGAAAAATATAGAGAGATTTATTGCCTACTAAGTCCAGGTACCAAATCTTTACAAATGACACATATATAATATACTCACACTTGTTTGTATGTTGATGGACAAACACTCCAATGGAAAAAAAATCTGATAATGGAAATTAAAATCAACAATAGCAAAATTTCTATTGCCATTTTATTGCTACTTCAACTCTCACTTGGACATTTCTTCATGCATTCCAGCCAAGGAAAAGTTAATCTGATTGCAATGAGAAACATAATTACATTTTTAAAAATTTCTCAAATAGTGTTGGAACTTTTTAGATTTCACCTATTATTATTCAGGAGAATCTACTGGATTTAAACAAATCAGGTATTACCTATATCTTAACTATTCTCAAACATTCTGTTTTTTCACACCCAAAAAATTAACTGATCATTGGTGCATGATATCCAAATTGCTTACTATCTTACTCTCAATGTTTTTATGCTTCTAAAAAAATTGACAAAATTATTTGAGCCAAGAATGTAAGAAATATTTGTTTTAAGCTCTAGAAGAATTTACTAAACAAAATAAAAAATCAATTTTATTTATCTGTTGTATAGTTGAGCTCAACTATAAAATTTGATCGATATTAGGAGTATGAAATCAAATACAAAAAAGAAATGTTTTCTAGGAATAGAAGACAATACCATATACAGGAATAACTTTAAAATTTATTCAAAATAGAAACAGTGCAAATGTGAAGTTAAATTATAGATTAGTCAACAGACAAGTATATAAAGAGGTTGCTACACTTACAGGTCTATTGTAATTTCATTGTAGCAATAAATTTTGAAAAAAAAAATATATGGTTTGAGAAAATAATGAGATTCAGGAGAAAATCCAGTCTATCTCTCTATTTCTTGAAGAATAAATATGATAGGAGAGGAGTTAAGATGGTGGAGAAGTAGGGGACCGTGAGCTTTCCTTGTCCATTATTGTGGTCATATCACTTGAAACACCCAGAAAATCGATCTGTGGAGTGACAGAAGGATCTCCACAATTGGAGGGAGACAGCATAGTAGGTGTGAGGTGCATAGAAGACATTTGGGGGAGAGAAAAACCACAGACTGGGGAGCAAGAAGCACTGAGTGTTGAAGGCTTTTTTTCCACCCAACAGTTTGGAGTTCAAACTCTGAGGTTTTGGAAGTGCAAGACTCTCCACAGTGGAGCTGTGACACTCGCTCCTGGGAGGAGGGAGCTGGCCCCAGAATGCATAGCTTGGTAGAGGGATCTCAGAGGTGCATTGAGAGAAAACATTCCCCTTGCTGGAGTACTTTTGGAAGTGGGTATATTGCCTCTCCAAGGACAAAAGACTCTGCAGGTGCTAGCAAAAGGCCTTCATCAGCAGGGGAGACAGCTGCATCCAGAGGGAATATAACCTTTGCTGCTTTTAGTGGTGCTACACCATAGATTCTGTGCACTGTGCAGGTGTGGGACTGTTTTTCAGGGGCAAAAGATTTCACACAACTTGAAGAGTCTCTTCTCTGGAGGAGGGGGGTGGATCCGCATGGTGCCAGGTCCTTTAAGACTTCAGGTTTTGAATCCTGGCCATGCACCAAATTAAAAACACAGGAGAGCTATGGTGGGTGAGCTGACTGCCCTTGTTATTCTTTGAGGGCTGCCTGAATAGTGGGGAGTGTGAGATCCCCAGTTGGGGATGAGAGATTGGGGTGGTGCCATTTCCCCCTCTAACATTAACAGTCCTAGAGTAGGACTTCAGAGAGCAACACAGCAGCCCCCAGTGGAGGCAGGACTGGTTTACACTAAACCGCACCCCTCATTTCCGGCAACTGCTTATATGTGGGGCCAGACTCACTCTGAGCCAACACAGAAGGCTCTCCTCCAGACGACCAGCACAGGCCACAACCCCACCCGGCTGCCACCCATGTACCAAATGTACTAAAAATCAAGTGCTTCAAAACACCTGCAATTCTGGTGGAACTAGGATCAGGCCTAATTTTTTTTTCTTTTCTTCTTTCTTTCTTTCTTTCTTTCTTTCTTTCTTTCTTTTGGAATCAGGCTCAGAGTTTCTTGTGTTTGTGTGTGTTTTCATTTAGTTTTCTCTTTATTTGGATCACACTTTTTTATTCCTTCCTTTCTCTTTCTTTTTTTGTTTTATTTCTTTTCCTTTTTGTTTCTTTGAAATCAGAATCTTTTGATTCTCTGTTTGGGCTTTTTGTTGTTGTTGTTCCCTATCCTTTTACCTTTTTTTTGAGATCAGGCTTTTTTTTCCCATTTTTTTTCCAGGCTTACTTCTAGGCTTGCTTCCAAACAAATCTAAGCACACCTAGTTAAAGGTCCAAACACTCCCAAGTAAGTGGGAGTAAGTGGGAAAGACCATCCAAAATGCAACAGCAGAGTGCACACAGCATACCAGAAACACTTCCTGAAGTTCCTGGCCCTGGACAGTGTATGACCCTTTTTTAATTTAGCAGTACTCTCAGGTGCAGGAAATATAACAAGCTTTTAAAACATGTAAAAGACAGAAACTTAGCTAAAATGACAAGATGGAGGAATTCTCCCCAAAAGAAAGGTCAAGAAGGAATCATAGCCAGGGACTTGTCCAAAACAGATATAAGAGATATACTTGCACAAGACTTAGGAAAACAATCATAAGACTAATAGCTGGGCTTGATAAAAGCAAGAAGACAGCAGAGAAATCCTTGCTGCAGAGATCAAAGACCTAAAAGCTAGTCAAACTGAAATTAAAAATGCTATAACTGAGATGCAAAACCAACTGAATACAGTCACAACAGGTATTGAAGACACAAAGGAGAGAATAGGTGATATAGAAGATAAAATTATGGACAATAATGAAGCTGAAAAAATGAGAGGAAATTGTTATCTCACAAGGGGAGACATAGAGAACTTAGTGATTCATAATATGAAACAATATCTGTATCATAGGAGTCCCAGAAGAAGAAGAGCAGGAAAGGGGGTCAGAAAGTATATTTGAATGAATTGTAGCTGAAAACTTCCCTAATCTGGAGGAAAAACAGGCATGCAAGTCCAAGAGACCCGGAGAACTTCCCTCAAAATCAACAAAAACATGTCAACAACACAACATATCATACTGAAACTTACAAAATGCAAAGATAAAGAGAGAATTCTGAAAGCAGCTAGGGACAACAGGTCTTTTACCTACAAGGGTAGACACATAAGGTTAGCAGCTACCTGTCCACTGAAACTTAGCAGACCAGAAAGGAGTGGCCAGAAATATTCAACATGCTGAATGAGAAAAGTATAGAGTCAAAAATTCTTTATCCAGCAAGGCTGTCATTCAGAATATAAGGAGAGATAGTTTCCCACTTAAAAATTAAAGGAGTTTGTGACCACTAAACTAGCCCTGCAAGACATTTTAAGGGGAACTTTCGTAGTGAAGAAAAAAAAGACCTAAGCAACAAAGACTACAAAGAACCAGATAACATCATCTGAAACACCAACTCTACAAGTAACACAATGGCACTAAATTCATATCCTTCAATAATCACTCTGAATATAAATGTACTAAATGCTCCAATCAAAAACATAAGGTGTCAGAATGGACTAAAAAAACAAGATCTATCCATATGCTGCCTAGAAGAGACTCATTTTAGACCTAAAGGCACGTGCAGATTGAAAGTGAGTGGATGGAGAACCATCTATCATGTTAATGGATGCCAAAAGAAAGCTGGAGTAGCCCTACTTATGTCAGACCAACTAGATTTTAAAACAAAGACTGGGGGCGCCTGGGTGGCGCAGTCGGTTGAGCGTCCGACTTCGGCCAGGTCACGATCTCGCGGTCCGTGAGTTCGAGCCCCGCGTCGGGCTCTGGGCTGATGGCTCAGAGCCTGGAGCCTGTTTCCGATTCTGTGTCTCCCTCTCTCTCTGCCCCTCCCCCGTTCATGCTCTGTCTCTCTCTGTGCCAAAAATAAATAAACGTTGAAAAAAAAATTTTTTTTTAAAAATAAAACAAAGACTGTAATGAGAGATGAAGAAGGGCATTATATCATAATTAATGGGTCTATCCATCAAGAAGATCTAACCATTGTAAATATTTATGCTCCCAACTTGAAACACCAAATATATAAATCAGTTAATAACAAACATAAAGAAAGTCATCGATAGTAATACCATAATAGTAAGGGATTTTAATACACAACTTACAGTGATGTACAGATAATCTAAGCATAAAATCAACAAGGAGAAAACAGCTTTGAATGACATACTGGACCTCATAGACTTTATAGATATATTCAGAACATTTCATCCTAAAGCAACAGAATACACATTCTTCTCCAGTGCACATGACACATTCTCCAGAATAGATCACATACTGTGTCACAAATCAGCCTTCAACATGTACAAAAAGGTCAAGATCATATCATGCATATTTCAGACCATAATGCTATGAAACTTGATATCAACCACAAGAAAAAATTTGGAAAGCCCTCAAATACATGTAGGTTAAAGAACACCCTACAAAGAAAGATTGGGTTAACCAGGAAATTAAAGAATAAATTACAAAAAAAATACATGGAAGCAAATGAAAATGAAAACATGACAGTCAAAACACTTTGGTATGCACCAAAGGCAGTCCTAAAAAGAAAGCACATTGCAGTTCAGGCCTATCTCAAGCAGCAAAAAGTCCCAAATACACAATATAACCTTTCACCTAAAGGCCCTAGAAAAGGAACAACAAATAAAGCACAAAACCAACAGAAGAAGGGAAATCATAAAGATTAGAGCAGAAATAAATGATATATATTAAAAAAAAAGTAGAACAGATCAATGACACTAAATCCTGGTTCTTTGAAAGAATAAAAAGATTGGTAAATCAGTCTAGCCTGACTGATTTAAAGAGAGAGAGAGAGAGAGAGAGAGAGAGAGAGAGAGAGAAATGACCCAAACAGATAATATCATGAATGAAAGAGGAGAGATCACAACCAACAACAGAGAAATACAAATAATTATAAGAGAATACTATGAGAAATTATATGCCAATAAACTGAGCAATTTGAAGAGATGGACAAATTTCTAGAAACTCACACCCTACTGAAATTAAAACAGGAAGAAATAGAAAATTTGAACAGATGCATACCAGTAAAGAAACTGAATCAATTATCAAAAATCCCTCAATAAAACAAGAGTCCTGGGACAGATGGCTTCCCAGGGGAATTCTAGCAGATATTTAAGAAAAATTAATACATATTCCTGTCAAAATGTTCTAAAAAACAGAAATGGAAAGAGAATGTCCAAACTATTCTATAAAGCCAGCATTACCTTGATTCCAAAACCAAAGACCCCACTAAAAAGGAGAATTATAGGCCAATATCCCTGATGAATCTGGCTGCAAAAATTCTCAATAAGATTCTATCAAATTGAATTCAACAGTACATTAAAAGAATTATTCACCGTGATCAAGTGGGATTTATTCCTGGACTGCAGGGCTACTTCAATATTTGCAAATCAATCAATGTGATACACCACATTAATAAAAGAAAGGATAAAAGATATATGATCCTCTCAATAGATGCTGAAAAAGAATTTGACAAAATACAGCATCTTTCTTGATTAAAACTCTCAGAAAATGTAGGGATAGAAAGAACATAACTCAACACCATAGAAGTTATATATGAAGGACCCACAGCTAATATCATCCTCAGTGGAGAGAAACTGAGAGCTTTCCCTCTGATAACAGGAACACGGCAGGGATGTTTACTCTCACCACTGTTGTTCAACACTGGCAGTCCTAGCTTCAGCAATCAGACAACAAAAAGAAATAAAAGCATACGTATTGGCAAGAAAGAAAGTAAAATTTCCCTCCTCGCAGATGACATGATACTCTATGTGGAAGACTTGAAAGATTCCACCAAAAAACTGCTAGAACTAATACATGCATTCAGCAAATTCACAGGATATAAAATCAATGTGCAGAAATCAGTTGCATTTCTAAACAGCAGAAAGAGAAATCAAGGAATTGATCCCATTTACAATTGCACCAAAAACCATAGGATATATAGGAATAAACCTTACCAAAGATGTAAAAGTTTTGTACACTGAAAACTGTAGAAAGCTTATGAAAGAAATTGAAGAAGAAGACACAAAGAAATGGAGAGGCATTCCACGCTCGTGGATTGGAAGAACAGATTTTGTTAAAATATCTATACTACCAAAAACTATCTACACATTTAAATCCCTATCAAAATAACACCAGCATTCTTCAAGAGCTAGAACAAACAATCTTAAAATTTGTATACCAGTTAAGACCCTGAATAGCCAAAGTAATGTTGAGAAAGAAAACCAAAGCTGAAGGCACCACAGTCCTGAACTTCAAGATGTATTACAAAGCTGTCATCATTAAGACAGGATGGTACTGACACAAAACAGACACACAGATCAATGGAACAGAATAGAGAACCCAGAAATGGACCCACAAATGTATCACCAACTAATCTTCGACAGAACAGGAAGAATATTCAGTGGAATAAAATAGTCTCTTTAGCAAGTAGTGCTGGGAAAACTGAACAGTGCCATGCAGAAGAATGAAACTGGACCACTTTTCTTACACCATACACAAAAATAAATTCAAAGTGAATGAAAGACCTAAATGTGAGGCAGGAAACCATCAAAATCCTATAGGAGAATACAGGCAGCAACCTCTTTGATCTCAGCCACAACAACTTCTTACTAGACTTGTCTCTGGAGATGAGGGAAACAAAAGCAAAAATAAACTACTTGGGCCTCATCAAGATAAAAAGCTTCTGCACGGTGAAGGAAGCAATAAACAAAACTAAAAGACAACCAACAGAATGGGAGAAGATATTTGCAAATGACATGTCAGATAAAGGGTTAGTATCCAAAATCTATAAAGAAATTATCAAACTAAATACCCAAAAACAATCCAGTGAAGAAATGGCCAAATACATGAATAGATGCTTTTCCAAGGAAGGCATCCATATGACCAACAGACACATGAAAAGATGCTCAACATCACTCGTCATCAGAGAAATACAAATCAAAACCACAATGAGATACCACTTCACATCTGTCAGAATGGCTAAAATAACGAACAGATGTTGGCAAGAATGTGGAGAAAGAGGAACCCTTTTGCTCTGCTGGTGCGAATGCAAACTGATGCAACCAATCTGGAAGACGTGGAGGTTCCTCAAAAAATTAAAAATAAAACTACCCTAGGACCAAGCAATTGCACTACTAGGTATTTATCCAAAAGATACAGTAGTGTTGATTCGAAGGGACACATGCACCCCAAAATTTACAGCAGCACTATCAACAATAGGAAATTATTGAAAGAACCCAAATGTCCATCAACTGATGAATGGATAAAGAAGTGGTATATATATTGTATATGTTGTATACACACACACACACACACACACACACACACACACCTATACAGTGGAATATAACTTGGTGATGAAAATGAATGAAATCTTGCCATTTGCAACATTGTGGATGGAACTAGAGTTTATTATGCTAAGCAAAATAAGTCCATGAGAGAAAGACAAATATGATTTCACTCATGTGGAATTAAAAAAAAACCACAACAGATGAACATAGGGAAAGGGAAAAAATAAGATAAAAGCAGAGAAGAAGGCAAACCATAAGAGACTCTTAAATGCAGAGAACAAATTGAGGGTTTCTGGAGGGGAGGTGGGTGGTACGAAGGGCTAAATGGGTGATGGACTTTAAGGAGGGCACTTGTTGGGATGAGCACTGGGTGTTATATGTAAGTGATGAATCACTGGGTTATACTCCTAAAACCAATTCTACACTGTATGTTAACTAACAAATTTAAATAAAGAAAAATAAAAAAAATAAAATAAAATGCCATAGGCGTGGTATTTAGGTAATCATTTTGTAATTTTTTTTCAATCCAACCTTTAAAACATGCATATATTTTATGCATATATTGTTATTTTGATTATTTATTTATGGTAAGCTGCTCCAATTAGAGAAAATTGTAGCATCTGTGGTTTCATTTATGGTGCCGAAGGAAAGTGATTACTGTATTATGAGGCAGCCATACTCTAGAGTATAACAAAACATGAAATACGACTAGGTTGAGCAAGTTCTTATTTTCCAGCGATGTGGTTTTCTCTGAGGAGCCACATCTTGTAGTTACCAGATGTTCCACAATAACAGTAACTCTGGAGTTTCTTCGTTGTTATAACAAGACGATTTTACTACATAGGAAAAGATTGGCATTTTCTCTGCTGGAAGAAAATGAAATTGGCAATTTGAAAGGCAGTTTTAACTGAGCTATGTGGTTTACATTGATTAATCTATCTCATTAGAATATTAGCCAGCCAATCAGAACCCATTTCTATCCATTTTCTAATCTATGCCATATGTCTAGGTCATAAAAAGCATTTTCTTTAATTCCGGCTACTATGGAATCTGCATTAGAAAAGAAGCTGACCTTTTCTCTTAGCCACCGAAAGTTTGGGAAATGAGTTTTATTATTTTGGGGAAGGTTTTGTTCTGATTTGAGGGGCCTAGGAAGGCAGGAATAAAGACAATTGGGGAAAATCATTTGGTTTCTCTATCTTGCTTCTACTATAATCTCTTTTTTTTTTCCTTTGTGGCAATTGAAATGACAGAAGTTGTTTATCAACATCTGTGGCCTGTCTTAACATATGCTCATCATACAAATGCCTGTCCCATCTATAACTATGGGTAAAGG
This sequence comes from Prionailurus bengalensis, assembly GCF_016509475.1. Lineage (NCBI taxonomy): Eukaryota > Metazoa > Chordata > Mammalia > Carnivora > Felidae > Prionailurus > Prionailurus bengalensis. The sequence goes on from NC_057343.1 coordinate 41,237,242, forward strand.
AAACTGTACATCAACTCATCTATAGAAAAAATATGTTATGTGATTTACAGAATGGACAAATATCATACAAATAAAGAGGAAGAGTTCCCACATTTCATTCTTGTAAATACAGTTGCCTTTAATGACTTTGTAGTATGACAACATAAGGTGTCTTATTACTTTGGGACAAAATAGAGTAGCGAAGGCTATTAAGATTTTCTTAAAGATGTTCAATGAACCATCATTGAGTCATGTCCCACTTGTTTTATGAAGGGCGTTGGCAATATCTATTTTAATCACAAATACATATGCACATTGATCCATCAAAACCTGTGTGGATAGATCTCAAAATAAATAAAAGCACTATTACATAAGGTTTATGATAAATATGTTTGATGCATCATTTTTTTTTAATCACAAAAACTGAAAGGTTGTGTCTGTCAATAGAGAAATTATTGACATTTTTTCAACCCATGGAATATTGCACATTTATTGAAATGCATGAGTTAGAATTATGCCACTTAAGCCAGAGAGATTTTTCCAGGTTATTTTTTTAAGTTCATTTATTTATTTGAGAGAGAAAGAGAGAGAGACCAGGGAAAGGGCAGAGAGAGGCAGAGAGAATGAGAATCCCAAGCAGGCTCTGCGCTGATATGGGGCTTGAACTCACGAACCATGAGATCATGACCTGAACTGAAATCAAGAGTCAGCTGCTTAACCAACTGAGCCACCCAAGTGTTCCCCAAGTTATTTTCAAACAAGATTTAGATAAGTGGAAATAATATGATAAATAATTTTTTAAAGCCCTGGTACATATATGTAGGTATTGTAAAAGCACAGACAAAACTGTGAAAGGATACACAAGGTCATAGAAGAAGGGTGGATGATGACCAAGGTGGAGGAAGTGTGGGAGAAAAGCAGAAAGAAACTAATAAAAATTAAACAATTTTAAAAGACTACATAAATGTTAAAAAAAAAATCCACATGGTATCATCACCTAATGCACATGTCATAACTATAAATGTCAGGGCATATGCATATAGAAATAAATAAATAAAGTAAAATATTGAATTAAATAATAACTTTAAAATTGAGTCCATCATTGACTCCTATCTAAAATTGTCTTTTTCAGCTCATGTCTTCCACAGCATCTGGATCTTCTCCTTAATAGCAACCTTCACAATATTTATTTGTAAATTTCATTGTTATTTGCTCTTCTCCCTCATTTCACTCTCAGACTGAAAGGGGCAGTAAAAATTTCATTTAGTTCAGCACCTAGTACAGCTTATAAATAATCATTTCGTGAATATTGTATGAATGAATGAGAGGAAATGTAGCTGTTGTATATATTATGAATGGCAGATAAATAGTTAATAATATCAATGTATGTCATCAGGAAACTCAAAATTTGCAGATCAAGAAAAAGAAGCTACTGAAAAGTCACAAACGAAACTCAGAAAGGTGTGGTGTTACAGAGCTTGGAAGTCAAATAGCCTCAAGACAGAGGGGACAGCCACTTGTGACACTATTGTAACAGCAAGTTATATGGGGGATAAAAAATGACCCATAAATTTGGCATCATGGACACAGCTGGTGGCATGGATATAAGCCAAAATAACATTCAGCATAATTAGCAACCAGGTTAGCGAAATCACCAGTGAATCAGAATAGACATTGTTCTGGGCCCAGAACAGGGTCAAGGAGACCCTCTCTTATACCAACTATTAACCCTTTAAGTGCTAGATTGGAAGGAGTCTGGTGTCTTGAGATAGGTATTGGGATAACCATACAGTGAGAAGGAACTCAGGAGCTCGTGGCAGCAAAAATGTACCAGTATGGAAGTTGCTTAATAGCTTAGCAAAAGGTAAGGATGTAGGTGTGCATAGCAACTGAGTAACAATCTACAATTAAGCAACACAGCAGAATGAAGGAGGCAGAGGCTGGGCTGAAGTCAGTTATAGAGTGAATGTGGAACTTCCTTCTCTGACATTACAGCAGCCTAAATGGCATAAAGATTAATAATAAAATGAACAGTACGTAACCATCTGCCAGATTAAGAAATGGAACATCACATTGGGGCCCCTGGGTGGCTCAGTCAGTAAGCATCTGACTCTTGGTTTCAGCTCAGGTCATGATCTCACGGTTCACGAATTCCAGCCCCACATCGGGCTCTGCGCTGACAGTACAGAGCCTGCTTGGAGTTCTCTTTCCTTCTCCCTCTCTCTCTGCCCCTACTCCACTTGTGTTCTCTCTCTCTCTCTGTCTCTCTGTCTCTCTCTCTCTCTCTCTCTCTCTCTCTCTCTCTCTGTCTCTCTCTCTCTCCCAAAATAAATAAATAAATAAACTTAAAAAGAAATAGAATGTCACCAATAGTTTTGAAAATATCTGCTTGGCCACAAATGTCTCACATTCCTTTCCCTTTCGACTGCCCTTTCTTGAATTTTGTGTTTCTTTATCCTTTTTATTTTCTTAAATACTTGCTTAACTTGTTCAGACGGTTAAATAATAGTGTTTTTTTTTTCTTTTTCTTGTGAGTGGAAGGAGTAGTAGGGATGCCTGAACGTGATACAAATAAAATTATTGTAGATAATAATTTTTTTTTAATTTTTTTTCAACGTTTATTTATTTTTGGGACAGAGAGAGACAGAGCATGAACGGGGGAGGGGCAGAGAGAGAGGGAGACACAGAATGGGAAACAGGCTCCAGGCTCTGAGCCATTAGCCCTGAGCCTGACGCAGGGCTTGAACTCACGGACCGCGAGATCGTGACCTGGCTGAAGTCGGGCGCTTAACCGACTGCGCCACCCAGGCGCCCCGATAATAATTTTTAAATATATTAATCAAATTAACTCATTCTTCCTTTCTCAGGAAGGTTTTGGATTTATTGCTCTGTAATAGAGTGTACCGTGCATTTTCAAGGAGACAATATCATTTCCAAGGGGATGATAATTAGTTTTTTTTGGGGGGGGGGAAATTACCATTATTATTAAACCACATTATATCTGTATTATTAAAAATGTGTTTGGGAGGGAGATTAGGGGGAAAAGGTCTAAAAACGTTTTTTTAGGTAGGCAATAATGGAAATAAGATTAAAAGAATCTTAAGTAGGTGTGTAAGAATGGGTAAATCAAGAATGAAAAACAAACAATGCTTCCTTTAAATAAGGGAGGAAGAAAGGAAGGAAGGAACAAGGAAAATATGGAAAAACAGGAAATGACAGCCACACAGCAGGTCTAAAGACTGGCCAGTATGGATAGAGAGGTGTGAGCAGCATCAGGACACCCATTGCTAAGAAAAATACCACCTGTTGATGAGAAAAATAAAAACAAATGACTTCTTGATGACAGAACATATTGCCAGAATGGAGGTAGGAAAAATTACTAATGTGTACAATGCACATTAACATAGGATGCCTAAGTGAGGCAAACTGAAGCACATAGGAATTGAGGAACTATAGCACTCAGAAAACTTCCTTGGAAGAAAACAAAACAGAACAAAACACAACACAACTCAATGACATTATCCAGACAAGAAAATAATAATCAAAATGAAGAAATGCTTGAGATACAGCACTGAATGTGTATGTTATTAAGCCCAAAAAGATGCACAAATATATTTTTAACAAATATCCAATGCTGAAAAAAGTGAGAAGGCAAGAAGTGTATCTACTATTTTCCTAAATTTTTAGTCAAGAAAGCAACTGACATGATTTTGAAAAGAAAACAAATTACATACTTTTAGTACAAAAGTAAATCTTGTCTTATCTTTCTTTCCATAAGTTGTGGTGAAGGTCAGAAATTAAGATTCAATGTTAACTCTTGCCTTGACATCTGCAATTTGGAGAGCCTTGAATGGCAGACCCCATGCTCCTCTCTCCCACTGAACTCTCATGGTTAAGGACCCTTAGCTAAAAACCCTTCTAATAATGGGCCCCAGGTATGGCACCTGCTGATTGCTGAGGAGCAGGCTTTGGTTCTCAGCCAGCTTGTTGAATTATTCAAAGTCGCCTGCATCTTTTCCCATGGGAATCAGGAATCACCTCACCTTTTGTTCCTATAAAACTCTTACAGCTCCTGCTGGTTCACTCTGTTCCTGAGTACCTGGTAGGCAGTGTCTTCCACTCTGGGCTGTGGGAGCATGTGACCAACTACTGTCAATCTCATCTGACCAGTGGTGGGTGCCCTGTGTTTGGCCATCCCCTTATTCTGGGACAGCAATCCCTCCCTCGCCAACAGGGTGAAAAGGAAGTAATCAAAACACAGGTTCCAGCCAGTCACATCATCATGTTCATTTTATGTAGTTGAGATAAAAAACAATCAAACAAACAAACAAACAAACAAACAAAAAACCTGTTTTCTTTATTTGCAATATTTAAGGTATAGGTCATAAAAATTTTTCCAAAAAAATCTGGGATGTTGGTTGATTTCTCTATAAGAAAAATAATTTTATTCTCTTTGTACCTAAGCATTGAATGTAAATAGCTGAGTAACTAAAAATATTATCTTACAGGGGCGCCTGGGTGGCTCAGTCAGTTAAGCATCTGACTTCAGCTCAGGTCATGATCTCACACTCCGTGAGTTCAAGCCCCACGTCGGGCTCTGTGCTGACAGCTTGGAGCCTGGAGCCTGCTTCTGATTCTGTGTCTCCCTCTCTGTGACCCTCCCCCATTCATGCTCTGTCTCTCTCTGTCTCAAAAATAAACATTAAAAAATTTAAAAAAAAAGAAAAAAAATATTATCTTATATTGACCATAAACATAAAGGACTTTTAAAACTTTGAGTTTTTAAGGTATTAAGAAGTAATTTATTTTATTAAATCAGATTTAAATACAAGTAATAAACAGATTCTGTTATTATTATTAAATAATTCTGAACTATCATTTTAGAGAATTTACCTGTATAAAGTGAGTCTTTATACAAAATATTTATTTCCATTGTTTATATTTTTAAATTACCATAAAGTTTGGTATTCTCTCAAAATACTGAATTTACAGTTTTGATTTGAAATGGAAAGAAAAGAAATGCTGTGCTAATTACTGTAATCATATATTTTCCGTTTTGTTGAAAGAAAAATAGATATTTCATTTCATCCTTTAGAGAGAACAAGGAGGACATGAGACATGAGAAGGAAAGGGCCAAGAAGGGAGAGGTATGGGAGGGGAGGGAGTAGGAGAGAAGATCCTGAGACAGAGGGACAGAGCAAAGATTCCACCAATTGCAATTTTACTCATATATTTCAAAATCAAGAATAATAGAAAGGTCACAGTGATTCATTTCTAATAATCAGACTTCCTCTTTGTGAGAGTCACTAGAAAATATGCTTTCAATCCTAAGTAAGGGCATTTTACAAAGACTACAGAATTGATTTACTATTTCCCATTGATCTTGCTGTCAGTCAATGCTTGCACTAAACACAGAAGAAACAGGCCTTATGAGACGGGCCAGTGGCAACTAAATTGATAATTAAAGTGTGGTTGTACACGTATGACCTGAAAATGTAAGCAGTCACCAAGGGAACAATAGAAGGTGATTGATATGGTTTACATTAGCATGCAATTTGAAAGTAAGAGGTTTGAATTAGGGCATGCCCACAAGGATATGAGTAGACAGATGTTAAAAAGGAGACACAAATCTCACAGAGCCCAAGTATTCAAGAATTCAGATGAAGGACACATTCATGATATTGATGTAGAAACCGCATTTTACAGGAAGAAATAAAATACTGTGGAAATCTAACCTGAACACAGCAGACAACTGACATTATACTTCATATCTAAAGCCACAGAATCCCTTTATTACAATCAACCAGGGAGTTGAGATTTGTCAGATCACTTTTTATGGGACATTTTCATAAATTTGCCATTGAGTTAATGGGAAAACAGGCACTTGTGTTGCCTATATGGTCAGAGTGATGCTCTAGTCATGTAACATAGTAAATTGGGACATCCCAACATGCATTATACTGCAGATAAAATTTGAAGACTGTCAAGAGAGATGATACCTCTAATCATTAAAGTGTCCCATTAATTTGTATTTAGGTAGTCACACAGAAAAAAGGTGTAATTTTATTTACTCATTTTTTACCACTGTTAAGGAAATCGCATTTCTTGGATGCCCACTTTATAGTAGAATGTTAATGTTATTGCCTGAAAAATCCCAAAAAACTTTGTAACCTAAAACAATATAGATTATTAAAAATATCTTTCTAGGCTAAATAAGAAAGAAAGACCAAAATAGCCAATATTAGGAATGAAATAGGACATTACATCACTACTGCTTCTCCAGACATTAAAAGTAATATATGAATATGTTATGAACAAATTTATATCTATAAATTCTACAGCATAGGAAAAATGGACCAATTCTTTGAAAGTGACACACTAATAGAACTAATTCAGGCATAATTAAATAATCTGAACTGTTCTATATTTATTAAAGAAATTAAATTTGTGGCTAGAACTCTTTCTGAAAAAGAAAGTTAGGAGTCAAAATTCTTTTACTAGTAGATTCTATCAAACACTTAAGGGAAAAAAAAAAGAAACACTTCTATAAAAACACTTCCAGAAAATAGAAGAGGAAATGCTTCCTAACTCCTTCTATTCAGTCCACATTATCCTAAATCTAAAACTACACACACATATACACACACACATGTTGATCCATTCATAAACCATTGGAAGAAGTGCTGATAAAATATTGGTGAATGGCTTAAATGTCTGGGCTACTGGCCCCTACTGTTGGCATGTGATACTTGCTGCTCACGTCTGATCCTGATATATTATTTCTGTTTTCCTATTGATAGCTGCTGGGTTAGTCCAGCTTTATGACTCTAGGGTCTAAAACAGCCCAGTTCATCACAAGCAGTTTGGGATGCATGAATATTTGATGTTCCCCTGTCAAGTTCACCCTCTCTACCAGAACCCAATGTCAGGTGTTTGCTGTTGTTGTTGTTTGGAAATGTTTTTTTATTTTTGAGAGAGAGAGACTGAGGGGAAGGACAGAGAGAGAGAGAGAGAGAGAGAGAGAGAGAGAGAGAGGGAGAGGCAGAGAATCCCAAGCAGGCTCTGCACTGTCAGTGCAGAACCTAACGCAGGACTCCAACCCACATACCGTGAGATCATGACCTGAGCTGAAATCAAGAGTTGGACACTTAACCAACTGAGTCACCCAGGCACCCCAAGCCAACTAATCTTTTTCCAAGGTGTTTAAATCTCTACTTCAAATAGCATTGCCTAGCTCCATAAACCTAAGATTTTTCACTGTGATTTTTCTACTGGTGCTTGCCATAAATTCTACAAGTTATCTTACCATCTATACCAGAAGGTTACATAACAACTTTTCTGATGCCTCACACTTTAAGGCACCTAACCTTAAAGTATGCCAGGTTATATTGTTCAAGTGGAATGGTTGCTTGTATCACAACATAGTCTTCCTCCAGGGCACTTTCCTGAAATAGGTAGAACTTAGTTGGAAGTTTTGCTTGTCTCCTTGTAGGTAGATAAGAACAGTTTTCCTGTGTGTGTTGTATACTGTCTCTAGAAGTCAAAGAAGATGTCCACATTTTTGCTAAATTCTTACTGGTGGGAGGAAAAGGTGCAATTCGTTTTCATCCAAATGAAAATATTTTAAATTGTTAATTTGACTTTTTGGTGTACATTTCTACGCATTTTAATATTTCTGCAATACACGCCAAAGTCAGGATACATAAATATTCCGTCAGTCAATCAAAATTCCCTCATGCTATTCTTTTACAACATTCTCCTCTGATCCATAATCTCTAGCAACCACTCAGCTGTTCTCTATCACCATAGTTTTATCTTTTTGACAATGTCCTATAAATGGAATCATACAGCACATAACCTTTTGAAATTGCTTTCCTTCACTCAGGATAATGCCTTTGAGATTATCCAAGTTGTTGCATACTTAATTTTATTTAATTGCCAAGAAAATTTCTATTGTGTGTTATGTTAAGGTTCCTGGACCAATTCCAACATGATAGGCAGGGAGTTGGGGGTCCACACATGCACCAAGCAACTTTCAGATCCTAGCAGCGTGTCTAAGAATTCAACTCAATTCTGACCCTATCTACCCAGAGGTAACATTAGGTTCTATAGCCTAAGGCTTGAGTCCTACCAGACTGTCCTCCATGCCCCACCTCAGACACCAGTTGTAAGCTCCTGCCTCTTACCTATGCTTATCATCGATTGGAAGTTCCACCAACCCTTCCTTAGGTTTGATTAGTTTGCTAGAGCAGCTCATAAAACTCAGGGAAACAATCAAGTTTTAATAAACTATCAAGTTTATTAAAAAAATATGATAAAGATGATGAATCAACAGCCAAGTGAAGAAATACATAGGGCAAGGTATGGGTAAAGGGCTTGGAGCTTCTCAGCCTACTCCAGGTGTGCCACTCTTCCTAATCCCACATGTTTACCAACCTGGAAGCTCTCTGAACCCAGTCCTTTTGGGTTTTTATGGAAATTTCATTACATAGGCATGACTGACTAAGTCGTTGGCCATTGACTGATTGAACTTCCAGACCCACATCCTTCTCTGGAGGTCAGAAGATGGAACTGAAAGTTCCAGTCTTCTAAATACATGTTTGGTCCTCCTGGCAATCAGCCCGTCCTTGAGTGTGGTCTAGAAGTCACCTTCATTAAAACAAAATGCACATTTATGGTCCTTGTCATAGGAAATTCCAAGGGTTTCAGGAGCTCTGATCTAGGAACCATGGACAAAGACCAAATACATATGAAAAATATATTTTGGTCATCTGAATGACCAAATATATTATTTCTTATAAACCATAACGTTGCATGTGGATGTATCAGTTTGTTTATCCATTCACCAACTGAAGGACATTTGGGCAATTTCCAGTGTATTTTATTACAGTTACAAGAGTTGCTCTAAATATTTATGTATAAGTCTTTGTATAAATATACATTTCCATTTCTCTATAGTGAATACTCAGGACTGAGATTTCTGTGTCATACAGCAAGCATATTTATCTTCATAAGAAACTTTAACCATTTTTCAGGGTGGCTGCACCAATTTGCATTCCCACTAACAATATATAACATTCCTAATGCTATAACGTCACCAGTAGTGAATGCCTGGTGTGGCCTAAACCACTAACCTCTAAATACTTCACAGATATGACATTATCCTGAATCTTTCTGTATTTATTTCTTACCTTCTAGAACTCAGGTTTCTTAACAAGGCTTCCAAGGCTACTTTTCACTTCTGCTTATTGCCAATTAACATGGTGCCATCAGAATGTCCAGATGGTTTACATCGCTTTGGTTGATAATTTGCAGAGGATGGGGCAGATAACATAGCCCTTGGGCAAGACTATCAACGAGTACTTTTATGTGTCTTTGGTTAATGAAAACCCCTCTGTCCTTCCTTATGGATTATTAGAGAATATATTTGTTTGATTAATGGCCTCTTACCTGTACCTGTAGCCATGTTATTCTGTTCTAGCAAAGATATTACATTTAGCACTGCAACTGCATTTTGAATTACTACTTCGTTGACTTTCCTGAAATCCACTGTCATCTTCCATTATCCATCTTGTTTTCCGGGGGTACAGACAATGATTAAATGGGGTCCTGATAGGGGACACGAACCCTGCATCCACTGGGTATTCAAGGATGGCAATAATCACTGTCATTCATCCTAGGATATATATTTTTTGATTAAATATTCTGATTAGGGTGAGAGAAGTATCATAAACTTCCATGTTGCCTTCTCTATTGTGAAATTTCTTACACCATGGGCCATGTAATCAATGTGGGAATTCTGCCAACTCCCAAATATCCCCATTATATTTATACATTTGGCAACCAGGGAAATGAATAATGGATGGGTCTGTGGACCCAGAGAATCTACTGTGAACTGTAGAAATTCTGCCTTTACTCTAACAAGTAGATTTAATAATCTTCATAAAATTAGAATAGTGAAGGCAACCTAGTAATTGCTTACTATATGTGTATTATTTCAGGGACATTGTTACAATGTGTCTCACACACATCTTTGATTCTTATTGAAGAACTACAATGGCAGTTTGAAAACAAAGTTGACTCCAGATGTATATAAAATCACTTATCATTCTGTAATTTAAATTAGCTGATAAATGCTTCTAAGCATAGTCTTCCATTTACTTTTAGTCACTGTTGCTATTTCATGCCTAAATTTTAAGTTTATGTTCAATTAGTTGTTTTTACTCTGTGTTTTCTATCTAGTTTTGCTTTATACTCTTTGCTTTGATTTTAAGCATATTTCAAAACCATGAGTAATCAAAATTTAAAGGATGTCACTGCTAGTGGTGTAATTATGAGAATACACAGATGGCTTGTTAAGAGAGGAGGGGGAAAAAAAGCCTGAGCAAAGCTGCAAATGCTAACTTCCAACCTGGGAATCTTTCTCCCTGTAACATAAGTTCATTGCCAGCAAGTTGTATGACCACACTAACCACACTAACAACTGTAAATGAGAATCAGGATTTTAACAAGAGACTGATATCCAAAATGTATTGATTCTCAAGTACAGCTATATATCCCTTCTCCACTGAGATAATTTCAAAGTTTTCATTTGATTTTAAAGTATATTTTATATAAGTCAATGTATTCAACAGGAAAACCCAAACCAAAGGTAGTCCTGATTTTAGCAGATGCTCTTAAGAAATTTTGGGGAAAATATAAAACAAAAATATTTTATCTTTAATTATGAAATAAAGCTGATAGCAACTATGGATGCACTATCAGACTGAGTACTTAAAAATATAATTCTTCTTTTTAAAAACTTTTTTAGAGAGCACGAGTGAGGGAGATGGGCAGAGAGAAAGAGGGAGAGAGAGAGAGAGAGAGAGAGAGAGAGAGAGAGAGAGAGAATCTTAAGCAGGTTCCACGCTCAGCACTGAGCCCTACTCAGGGCTCGATCCCATTACTCTGGGGTCATGACCTGAGCTGAAATCAAAAGTTGGACACTTAACCCACTGAGCCACCCAGGCGCCCCACTATATATAATTCATAAAAAGCCTTTAGTCTTACTTCAGTAAATGTTTATTGTCTACATAGGCAGTCATGAGACTTAAGTTCCAAGTTTTGTTTCACTTTTTTGGTGTTTTGTTTTGTTCTGTTGTGTTTTGTTTTGTTTTGTTTTGTTAGAGAGAGAGAGAGAGTGAGAGAGCAGTAGAGGGAGGGGCAGAGAATCTTAGGCAGACTCCATGCCCAGTGCAGAGCCCAACAAGGGGCTCAGTTCCACAAGTCTGGGATCATGACCTGAGCCAAAATCAAGAGTCAGGTGCTCTACTGACTGAGTCACCCAGGTGCCCCTGTTTTACATTTTATTAAATTTGATCAAGTATATACAAAAAAAGTCTCAGTCAGTGTGGCTCTCATTTGCCTTATTCTCCACTAACACTATCACACACCAAAACAGAAAATGATCTTCACAGGGGTAAATGTTACTTCAAAGAATAAATATACACTCTCTAAAATTTAAGCCACTGTCTCTTTTTTTTCCCCCTTTGGCATTTTTTAAAATAGAAGAAAAAAGATGCATTTTCAAGTGATACATAAGGCAAAAATTTTTTATATATTTGGGAGTAAGGCAATGAACATAAAGAATGTGGCTATGGACCATTTTATTTTTAGAATTGTAAAAACAGTTTTAATTAAAAAATGTTTTAATTATTTTCACTTATGTATCCTATAAGTGGGTATTTCATTCTGTTCTCATTTTATGATTTTCCAAATACATACATAAGCATATATGTGATCCATCAGATGGCTACGTCATAACTGTGGACTGCTTTGAAATTTCATCACCAAATTTTAATTTCTATTCATCATGGTTTGGCTTCATATATACTACATTAATTATGTAGGTAATTAGAAGGAAAATAAAATCATTCTAAACAAGTTACCCACAAATAACATAACAGTATTTCATTCATGACTGTGCTTATGACATTTCCTCAAGTGAGACTATCTGATCAAATAAGTACATATCAGTTAGACAACTGAGATTTCAAGAAAGAGTCAAGGAAGAAAGGTGTTTTTTTTTTTGTTTTTTTTTTTGTTTGTTTGTTTCCTTTCTGTTAATGTGGCCATAACTTCTGCTGGCTGCCATTAGGTATTTGTGATGCTTTATTAGAGTAGATCAACCAAATCCTCATAAAATTTTCAACTTTTCAGAAAAAAAGACTCCTCTTTCCCCAGATATTTTTTGAATACTGAGAAAAATGTCAAGTCTCTCAAATGCAGCAAAGTAAAGATGAAAGAAGAAATGATTATCTTTTGTGTTTTAACATTCTGTTAGGAATATCCATGAAGGTTGAGGGAAAAAAAAAAACTTGGCTTATGCTTCTTGAAGGGGCCAAGCAAATTTTCTTTGACAAGTCAAATGACTTCTAATGAATGACTTCAACATAAAAAGGTGTGTTTTTTTTAAATAAAAAGCTTTTCAATTTTGACTAGCTGTGATCACTTAAACAATCATCTAATAATAACAATATGGAAGGCATTGAAATTTGCCAACTTCATGAGTAAACTAGAATCCACATGTTCAAAGAGTTTATTGGTCTTCATAAGTAATATTCAGCAACCCCATATATATTCTTTAATCTAAAATATATTAGCCAACAATTTTAATAACTTTAAATAATCCTTATTTTTATAAATATTGTTTGTAATGTAGTTCTGTCTTATATTTTAATATCACTCATAATCTTATTCACAGTGAATTTTAAATTCTTCGTTTTTTTTAATTATCACCATAATTTTTTCCAGAGCCTCTAACATTTCTCACTTTTTTCCATGCTTTCTAACTTTGTTTAACCACAATACTACAAATATCTCACCATTTTCTCTAGCTTTGTTATTATTCCTCACCTTTCTTTAAGCTAAAATCACACATCCTTTCCAATTGTTCTATTTCATATGATAGCCTTTCCATTTTCTTCCATTGTCCTCAAGCACACTTTTCATTGCAATTATTCATTTGCTTTTCCAGCTACTATCTCCATGAAAAGATTTAGGTTGTGGTGTCCTACATTTTTAGAAAGCTTTTCCTAATCATCAGTTCTTCTGATAATTAGTACAAAAAACTTACTAGCAACTTTCTTTGCTTTTTAAAGTCCTGACAGTGAATTATTTATGAGACATATGTAGGATGATTTTTGGTTCCCATCTAATTCTTTTATGAACCAGACTTGCTATCCAGATACCATATTAAATACCTCATTCAAAATTTACCACATAATTAAAAGGTGAAATGGAATCTAGAGGAGAAAAGTCATTTTTTCCCGAGAATATAGCATGATCTAGTAGAATTAGAAAAGGCAAAAATCACAGATATAACAAAACTAGCTTCAAACTTCAAAGCACTTCACTATTCCCCATTTTTAAAGGGGATATCTGTTCCCTACCACTGTTACCAAGAGTTGTCATTTAAACTAATTGTGTCTCTGAATAAAAACTATTATACATTTTTTCTGTTAATATTATATTATATATATTGTGTTACACACACACACACACACACACATGTTTATGTTTATTTTATCTGATATTATACCAATGTTTGTTTCCTCTGCAAAATGTTCCTTTCTTTTAAAAGTCAGGTTTTAGGGGAACCTGGGTAGCTCAGTCAGTTGAGCGTCTGACTCCTGGTTTTGGCTCAGGTCATAATCTCTCAGTTTGTTGGTTGGAGCACTGAGTTGGTCTCCATGCTGACAGTGTAGAACTTTCTTGGGATTCTCTCCCTCTCTGCCCGCCCCTCCCCTGCTTGCTTTCTCTCTCTCTCTCTCTCTCTCTCTCTTTCTCTCTCTCTCTCTCTTTCTCAAATAAATAAATAAATAAATAAATAAATATTAAAATTCAGGTTTTAGGGGCACCTGGGTGGCTCAGTCAATTAAGTGACCAACTCTTGATTTTAGCTTAGGTCATAGTCCTAGGCTTATGTCATAGAGCCCAGCATCAGGCTCCACACTGAACATGAATCCTGCTTAAGATTCTCTCTCTCCCTCTCTCTCTCTAAAAAATAAAAATAATACAAAAATTAAAGTCAGGTTTTAAATTCCATGGGAACGTTCCTGAAAAGAACACTTCTTTGGAAGAATTAAGCATAGTACCGCAATAACAACTGTGGACTGAAGAGCAGAAATACAGGAGAAAAAGAGAGTGTAACTCTTCTAACCTCTACTGCATCACCCTGTGCATACACACACATTACTTCTACTTACTGCTACTAACAAATACTAATTAAACATACAGAATTTAAGAAATTGAGTTGAGCCACGATTATCTCAGTACTTAGCAAGTCTGTACTAACATAATGATTAACACCTGAGTTTTAATCATATATTTTTCAGGTATATATCTACTAGGATAGTCAGGACTAAATATTGGAAATAACAGGAGATAAAAATAAAGTAAATGACAGAGAGAGAATACAAAGAAATTTACAAGGCTCATGTTTTCATACCTGGAAGTTTTATTTGACTTTATATCACTTGGTTCCTCATTTTAGAAATTAATTAAATACAGTACTATCATATTTATACATCCTTAATTTTCAAAAAATATATGAAAGTGTCATACATTTAAAAAATAGTTTTATGCATACATTTAAATGAACATTATATTAATATTAAATAAACATTGATATTAAAATAATAAACAGATGGCGTTTAACAGATGAACACAAGGACACAGAAATAATTGCAAGCAGTTGTTTAAAATAGAAGTATGAATTTTTTTTTCTTTTTGAATGTTTATTAAACAGAGCCCAATGCAGGTTCGAACCCACAGACCATGAGATCATGACCTGAGCCAAAGTCGATCGCTTAATCTACTGAGCCACCCAGGTGCCCAGAATTATGAATTTTCTAATCAAATTGATGTTGTTTTTGAGCCCTGCATCACTTAGTGACTTTACATTGAGCGTATTATATCATTATAAATTAATATTTATTAATTTTATCTATATGTTATTTATTTTTTAAAATAATACTGCTTTATTCTCTCACATTTCTGGACGTTAGAAATATCTTTAAAATGGTGATTAAAAAGTAGCACTCAACTCATACTGCCATTATGAGCATGATACTTTTGTCATAATAAAGTAAAAGTATTTAGCCTGGTTACTAGCACCTAATAAGAACTGAATAAAGACAAAACTATTTTATTATTAATAATGTCTCCAGGACCTTCTCTAAACTGTCAGTCAAAACTCTAACCATGATACAAAATTGGAATAAAGCACTTTGAGTTCTTTCAAAGAAAGAGAGGGTTGAAAGATGAGGCACATTACCCGTAAGGTCTTTCACCTCAGGGCAGTGCCTTTGTCTTTTCCAACAGCTGGTTGAATCTAACACAATGCTTAACATGCAATAAGTACTAAATCATTTCTTGTAGGATGAATGAGCTCTTTCATATGGAAGGCAACCCAAGTTACAAAGAATTAAGCTTAATAGGGTATGCTTTGAATGATACCTTATCTGAAATAAAACAATACAATAAAACAATGCATATTTTCAAAGGCAGGATGTTTTATTAAAAACTGAATTAAGAGAAGTGAACTAATATTAATGGAAAAATATGCAGTTCAACTCAGATTTTGCCCTCTGTTAAAAAATATAAGACTGAAACAATGTTTTCTCTAAGTTTTTAAATTGTGGCTAGAAAATCATGACGAACTGACCAGCAAACTTGGTAAAATGAAAAAAGTATGGTTTTTATTCAACTATAACTTACAACCTGACACATATGGAAAGATACTCACAGTCCTAAATATATTATAGAGTAATTAGAAAAAATGATAAGCATTTCAAAGAAGTGATTATGATCTATGTTGCCTTTTATGCATCTAGACCTAAATTTCAGTTTTCCTTATTTCAATGTATTGAATTTTCAGTATTTCAATCATCATTATCGTTAACAGATTCCCAAATATTACACAGTGTATTATTCAGCATTCTCCAGAGACACAGAATCAAAAGGGCATATAAAAATATGTGTAAGGAGAGCTATATTATGGGAACTGGCTCACATGGTTTGGAGGCAGAGATGCCAAGCTATCTTCCAGCTGCAAACTGGATCACCAAGAAAGCTGATGGTGTAATTCATCTGGGGTCCAAAGTCCGGAACCAGGACAGCAGATGGCGAAACCCAGTCTGAGACCAAAGACCTGAGAAGGGAGGGCCTCTTATGTTTGTCCTAGAGTCTGAAGGCCCAAGCATTGTAGCTGTAAGGCAGGAGAAGATGAACATTCCGGCTCAGGTAGAGAGAGAAAGAAGAGAGAATTTGTCCTTCCTCCCCTTTTGTTCTTTTCAGCCTTCAATGGACAGGACGATGCCCACATTGGCAAAGGCAGAACTTCTTCACTCAATCTACTAATACAAATGCTAACCTCTTCCAGAAACACTTTTACAGACACACACAGAAGTAATGTTTTACCTGTTATCTGGGCATCCCTTAACCCAGTCACGTTGACACCTACAATTAATCATCACGCATGGTAATATCATGTTCTTACTACTAACCCTTTGCAATCTCAATACACACTCATTCACAGATGAACCCACTTTAGTGGACAGACTTACTGATTTTCATTCTCTATTTTTCCCTCTTATCTCACTTTCCAAAATTTCGGACTCTTGGTTCAGATGTCATTTATTAATTCCTTCCCTCCTTGGAGTCTTTTATCAGCTATTCTTAGTGCTCCTTCCTACTTTGGAGTCCATATCTATACTGTTAGTGGAGTTGCCTTCTGTTAGTAGGGTGCAGAAGAAAAATAAACTATAGCGTAATCACTGTACTTTCAGTGAAGGAGAGCAGCTCAGCGTTGGGCTGATAGGAGATTGTACAAAAGCAACCAATCAATGCAAAGGAGAGGGAAGAAAAAGAATATTGGGCTGAAGGAAGTAGGCCTATTTTTGTCCAAATATCCACATGTTGTATTGTTGGGATAAGAATTAGACAATTTTATGTTAGTCAAAATGGAGATCTATCACCGTCACCTCTCTCTCCTTACAGATACAACCTTTTCACTTGCTTTTGGCTAAGACTTTTAAAACGGTTTCAAATATTTATTGTCTAAATAAGACAAGAGAGTTAAAGTGAAAATATCTGTGATCATTAACATGTTGAGGTTACTTTTGTTTTTCAAAACAAATTATATCTGATTGAACTTTTTTACACAACCTTATTGAGATATAATTCACATATCACACTACATACATTTAAAGTGAACCGTCTGTTTATTATTTCATTCCCTCTGCTATCTTTAGGCTTAGTTTGCTTCTCTTTTTCTAGATGGTTGAGGTAGAAGATTGAGGTACTGATTTCATATCTGAGGGGCAAAAACATCACCTGCTTGGTTTGAGAGTCAGAGATTGTACAAAATTAGGAGAGACCTTTGGACCCCCAGAAATCTATTAGCAAGAAGACTGAGAGATCTATTCAGTTGTGTCAGTGGCAAATCTCATTTCCTGGCCTCAGTTCTTGAATTCAGCCAAGAGAGATCTCAGAGCCAAACTCTTAAGCAAGCAAGCATTTTCAGCTGTGAAAGCAAAAACACACTCTGGAGGTGGGAAATGGATGGGCCCAGAGTTGTCAACTCCATCAAGGGCCAGAGTTAGTCTTTTCTTTTTGTGTTCGAATAGGTTATGATAGCTCCTGTCATCTAAGGGACTTCTCCTACTGGTTGGGAGGGGGAAGATTTGTCCCTAAATGGGTTCCTTGTTGGAACTGTTTTGGCAGCCATCCCTCACAATGAGGGTCAAAACCACAATGTAAATGTACTATAATGAAGCTATAGATTCCTCTAGTGGTCATAGGGGAGAATGCATGTGTGTTCCTAGGGTCTCTCCTGGCTCTTTGAAACTTGGTTTCTGCCCTTCTTAATAGTCAGAAACATCTGTTCCCTGCTCATATCTAGCTAACTGCCTACTCTGTCACTTGTGGATGCATGTTATGTTTTATGAAAAAAAGAAAAAGGAAACATGACTAAGAGGATGGTACCATGAGCCCTGAGGCCAGAATTGAAATTCATGGGAAATTATTCCCTGGCCTGAGACCTACTCAAAGAACTGCCAAAATTTGACTGATTGGATGTCACAATTTCTGTGAAGTAGTTTCTTCCTTTTCCTACTGATTTTTTGTTTTTCTTTTGAACTAGAATACTTATAGTGGCTATCCTCTGCCTATCCAGATATTGTATGTTGGGTGTTTGTTGAGGAAAGGGAGGCCAATTACTTATCTCTTTACTTTCTCAGACCCACAAATTTGGAGAAGGCGCACCTGAGGTGCTGTAACTAAGCAACTACATTTGAGTCTCTTTATTTATACCTGGACCTGATTTAGATGTTGAGATTATGGACTCTGAACTAATGCTATAAGGATGAGACTAGAGGTAATTTGGAGGGGATAGAGTACATTTTACACAGTTGTTTTGTATGGAAGTTGTTTGTGTGACTTGTCATGCATTTCTGCCCAAAGCCCCACATACATAATCATGAGAGCCTTAGTTGGCTTGTACTCCATATCTGGCCTTGGGATCAGAACTGGTCCTTCTGTTCCTGACACCAAGAGGGATTAACTTGCTAGAACAGGCTAGCCCCCTGGAATGGATCAGAGAGGGAAGAGAAATATGCATACGTCCAGGCTTCTAAGATTGTGAGATATGATAAGAGAAACAGAAAAAAAAAAGGCTTATCAGGACTGCACTTAGGTGAACCTAATGATTAACCGTAAATCACAGATGGGTAGTATATATATTGCTCTGGGAATAGCTAGCTGGAAGTCTTACCTGAGGGGAGGACGCTCTGCCCAGTACCCTCAACTGGGACTCCAACCTGGCTGTTCATTGAGGGGCTACCCCAGCCAGAAGGTTATATGTTGTGAGTACTCAATTTGATGTATTAAACTTTCTTTGTTCTTCTCTATTCTTCTCTCCCTCTTTATGTTTACTATAATTGTTTAATTTCTTATACTCCCTTTCCCTTACAATTAATAAAGTTTTCCTCCATGAAACCGAAAGTGCGGCTATCTTGAATTAGTCTTATTCAGAACAGCAGTAGAGAGATATGACTCACTGGATACTTAAGGGAAGACTGTGGTGGGCTCTAGTATGGCCCCCAATGAACTTTGCCTCCTGGTTCATGCTCTGATGTAATTTCCTTTCCTGAATGTGGGCTCTACTTATTTACTTGCTTCTAGTGAACAAATATGGCAGAAGTAAAGAGATGTCACTTCTGGTATTATGTTTTAAAAAGAGTTTTCCATCTTGGGAATCCTTTCTTGTTTCTCTGTCACTCTAACTTTAGTTGTCTCTATCTTTTACTTTTCTTTAAAGAAAGCAAGGTTGTCACAGTGTCTGTATTTCTGTGGAACTGGCCACATGTTAAGCCAACAGCCTCTTGAGGGTGCTTAGAAGCAGTTCCTCCTCCACATGAGTCTAAAATGACTGCGGTCACCATTTTGATTGCAGCTTTGTGAAATACCCTTAGTTAAATTCATCCAACTACATTGTTCCCAAATTCCTGCCCTACAGAAAACTGTAAGATAATAGGTGGTCTGTGTTTTCAGCTGCTAAGTTTTGGGATAATTTGTTACACAGCAATGAATAATGAATACATTGGGTTACGAAATGCCTTACTAAACCTCAGCTCTGGCTTCTGTAAATCCTTTTAAATAACAAAAGATGAGAGGAAATGGCATGTTATAGCTCCCAGAAATTATGGTTCTCTTTAGCTGTAATGCATTTCTTTTGCTAAAACATAGAAAGCGGGCATATTCATTACCCATGACACACATACTAAAGCGATATTTTTATTTGTAAATACTACAACAAATTTCAAGTATGTCATCTAAGAATCTGTTCAGTGTTGATAAAGCTGTTCTTCAGTTGTCCCAGAGGGGATTTTAGAAAAGGATAAGATTCAAGCACAAATAAATTGCTTAGTACTAATATATATTATTTACGCACATATATGTAATATATATACAATATATCAATATATATATATACTTTATGAGACCAAAATAATAAGATAATCAAACTCTCAGCCTGAATTCATTGGTCATCTGAGAGACTGAATTTCATTGTTCTGTCTTGAAATTTAGAATAGTGTGTATTTCACTGAAGTTACACATAAAAAATGGATCAGTTATACCAATGATTTTTTAAAATCATTGTAGCCTTGGCTATGAAATAAAAAACAAAATAAAATATGTCACCCCAAATCTGATTAAATTAATATAAAAGTTACATTGACATTTCATAAGTTATTTTTAAAAATATGGAACACTTCATGAATTTGTGTGTTATCCTTATGCAGGGGCCTTGCAAATCTCTATATCATTCCAATTTTAGTATATGTGCTGCTGCAGTAAGCATGCTAACTTTTGTTCCAATAGAATCCTTATCCCCTTAGCAATTTGATAAAGAATATAATAAATATATACCATCACTAATTTGAAATTGAATTATTTGCTACTTAGGTTTTTATAGGTACCGTGCTAAATGAGAATATTAGCAATGCATGTATTTTTTCTACTTAATGGTTAATAGTTTGTCTTTCCATTTTGACTATTTTTTGTATGCCTGGAAATTAGGAGATAGATATATTTATATCTTATTATCTTCTTCTTCTTTTTTTTTTGCCCCAGAACATGCTTTTAAATCATTGTTCCTTATTGTCATACACTGCTTCTTATTGATTAGATATTTTTTTACTGAGCAAGTTGGTTATATCAATAAATTGTCAGACTTAGTTATAACATTAACAGAAAGATTAGTATAATACAGATAGTACCTTCTTAGTACTAAATAAAGAATGGTCCTTGAGGTCAAGAAGCATAGAGTCAAGGAAATTAAACATTAAACAAACAATTGTGATTAAGTGTTTTAGGGGTATAAGTTAGGTACAAAGGATTTAACACCATTGATGATGGATTGTAAAATTTGAGTTATGGAAAAGTGAAGATAGGATGTCTTCATAAATGGTGACTCCATGTGAGGTAAATGGATTAGAGAGATTGACAAAGTCAAAGAATTATGAATGCAGATCTTAATTTTAGCACAAATTTGCTATGTGGCTGGAAGAGTTACCAAAATAATGAAAGGCTTCTTTTTTATGAAAGAGGTCTTCTTCATCACCCTTATACTTATAGGAGGATTTGGAATTGTGCTGTGAGTCAGAGAAGGGGAACGTGTGTTTGTTTCAACATTCTAGGAAAAACTACATTATGTCTCCACCAACCTATAGTAGTGAGAGAGAAAATCTGTGGCCATGATACCATGTAATGTATGTATTTGATACCATGATTCTAGAACTAAATTCCCTTAATTTTAAAACAAATATTGGTACTAATTCCATTAAGCCCAACATTCCTCTGTAAGTTTGCCTCTACCAAAAATCTTGAACACCTGTTTTTATTTTCTTTTTGTCAAATGGACTCCTATTTCATTTCAGTGTTCTGAATTGCATGATCTCATGCTCCATCTTCCTTCTCAAAACTTTCATTATGCTTTCTAAAGCTTTGATCTGTGACAACCTTGCTCTCATTAACTTAGAATAAAATGGAAATAGGGCCAATTTTTGTCTGGCCTGCTTTGCTTCTCTAATGTCACTTCACTCTCTCCCCAGCTCACCAGGTTCTAGCATCGTTGGTTCTCTGACTCTACATCATGCTATATGCTTTCCTTTTCCAGGTACTTTGCACTTGATTTCCCTTATGTCTGAAAATTCATCTGCTGGTTATTTGGTAACCAACTCCTTCCATTCCTTCAGATCATAATTTAGGTTGTCTCTACATGAAGTCTATCCTCCTTACCTTCTATCACCTTAATTTATAGCCTCTCACACACAATATTATTATCTATTGAATCTCCCTTCTAATTCTGTTTCATTGGCTTGATTTTGTTGTGTGTTTATTTTTTGTTTATCGTTGGTAAGTCTCACTTCATAATGAGAATATAAAACCTGGGGGTCCTGGGTGGCTCAGTCAGTCAAACATCCAACTTTGGCTCAGATCATGATCTCGCAGTTCGTGAGTTCGAGACCCACATCGGGCTCTCTGTTGTCAGCACAAAGCCTCCTCTATCTCTCTCTCTCTGTCCCTCTCCTGCTCTCTCTCTCTGTTTGAAAAATAAATTAAAAAAATAACAAAGTATAAATAAAACTTAAATGTTTAATGCAATATTGCTTTCAATATACTAGTAGCAAGCATTTTTGTATTGTCCATTCTGTGTGAAGTAGTAGGCATTGAATAGTATAAGATATGCAGTTTTTTGGGGCGCCTGGGTGGCGCAGTCGGTTGGGTGTCCGACTTCAGCCAGGTCACGATCTCGAGGTCTGTGAGTTCGAGCCCCGCGTCAGGCTCTGGGCTGATGGCTCAGAGCCTGGAGCCTGTTTCTGATTCTGTGTCTCCCTCTCTCTCTGCCCCTCCCCCGTTCATGCTGTCTCTCTCTGTCCCAAAAAATAAATAAACGTTGAAAAAAAAATAATTGTTAAGATATGCAGTTTTTTTTCCGACACATAGTCACCAAAAAAAAAAAAACCAAAGTAAAAACAATTTAGTACATTGGAAGCAATATTGCATTAAACATTTCTTAAGGGTTCTGAGACAGTTAATGTATTCCTAAAATTTAGATTATTATAAATGAGTCATTTTCAGCAGGGAACATTCTTATTTTTCTTAAAATTGAAGTCTTTTATTCAGGATACCATTATTTTTAAGATACTTAACTTTATGTGTTTTTTTCTCTTCTTTCCACAAAGGCAAAGAAATGGGCACTATAAAAGGAACAATCACATTCTCTGATCCCTTGTAATCATTCAAACAAGCTAATTATTAATATGTAGCTTTTCAAGTTTTGAATCTTCAAACTCACACACTTCGAGGGAGAAAAATGAAGTAATTAGACCTGGTTTTTGTGAATACCCCCATTTACAGAATATATATTATGGGCTACATTGCTAGGTGCTTTGTCCTCTCTCATTCTATGCCATTTAATTTTTGGCTTGTACTAACAATGTTGTGATTACTAATAACAATAAGAAGATAAATAAGACAAGACAAAAAAATAAGAGGAAACTCAGTTTGAGAGATTAAGAAGTTTCTCAAAGGTAGTTATAAAAGTGTGTGTGATGGTTAATGTTATGTGTCAATTTGGGCCACAATGCCCAGATATTTGGTGAAATATTATTGTCTACATATCTGGGTGTTTCTGTGAGGATGGTTTGGGGTGATATTGACATTTAAATCCATGGGCTGTCTGTAAAACATATTGTCCGCCATAATTTGGGTGGGCCTCATCCAATCAGTTGAGGGTCTGACTATAATAAAGACTGATCTCTGAGAAAGTTGAAATTCTACTTGCAGATGGCACTCAGACCAGGACTACAACATCAACTTTTCCCTGGATTTCCAGTCTGCATATTTTGGAACTTGTAGTCTTCATAACCATATGAGTCAGTTCCTTAAGATAAATCTCTGTAGATATACACATGCTGTTGATTCTGTTTCTCTGGAGAACTCTGAAAAATACAGAGTGGATCAAGGATTATAACCCATAACTATCTGATCCCCCAAACCCCCTAGTTTTACCAAAATACACAATATACCTTCTTGCAAAAGATAAACCTCCAAGAAAGATTTGGTCAGACTTTAGAGTATAGCATATTTTAGCTGATAGTTTAGGCAATTGGGTAGGAACCAGGCTGAAAGACTAAAGTTATAAATTGATATAAAGGAGAAATAGCAGCATTGTACAGTAGTTGAGAACGCAGAATTGAGAACAGGAAGCCCAGTGTTTCAATTCCAGCTGTACTGTCTAACTGGGAGTACCTGGGCAAGTTCTTTAACCTCCCTATAATGAAACTTGTAGGAACCCACCCAGTTCTGCTTGGATCTAGATCCTTTTAACTGTTTTGTTCATTCCAGTTTGCTTTACCTATGTGTTATTTGCTTCAAACTGCTACAGTAGGGACTCTATTCAGAGGACTCCCATTTGCAACTAAAGCTGTTTTGACTACAGGTAGACAGATAGGACGTGCCTGGAAGCTTATAACTGCCTGGGGTATTGTTAGCCAAGGACTAACTGGTGTAGTAGGGTGAAAATTCAGCTCATTTGTCTTCAAGATAATATATAAGGCCTAATTTATATTCTAGAACTTCCCTCTGGGATAAGGCCATGCTTAGCTAGAAATTACACCTTACTTGGTTTCTTTATCTTTCCAACCTGCTTCCTCCATTTCCTTCTGGTTTCTCCTGGGAGCACTTTCTAGATAAATCATTTGCTTAATAATCCTCTTGCCAGTCTCCTTTGGGGAAAATTGAATAAAGACATCAAGTTTCTCATCTCTACAGTTGGAATGTACTCTTTAAGTCAAAGGTTGTTGTGACAGTTAAGTGAATTAGTACGTACAGAACACTTATAACAATAACTAACACATTTAATGTGATAAATATGTCTTAGTATATTAATTATAAAATACTGAAACAATATATGTTCAATTAAAACCACAAAAAACTTGTCGAATGCTTACTATGTAGTATACACATTCTATGCATCAAAAAACAAGTAATCAGCTATCCCATATTTACTCTCAAGTATATTCAATCTACATAGAGAGACAAGCTAATATTAATAAATGCAACCTAGTCAATATAATGATAGCAGTACATATTGAGTGCTAATGGTTTTCTGAATAGTAATATAAAAAAGTCATCTTGGGAACAGAACTCAGCCCAAGTAATCAAGGAAGATATTTGTCAAAATGGCTAAGTAGGGATTACACAGTTCAAAAAGTGTGGAGGATTATGGGGAATGAAATAGAGACAACAATATATGCAATGTTTGAAATATTTGGAAGAGTTTTGCAAATTATTATTATTTGAGTTGAGTGTAGATGTGTCTGCTTATGTGCATTTGCCTGTAAATGTATGTCAAAGTATGTGGTGATATATGTGTGTATGTGTGTGTGTCTAGTTGGGAGTGTATTGTGCGTGGCAGAGAGAGTAAGAGAGAAGGTATATACATGAATCTGTGTTGAGGTGTATTTAGGGGCTTAGGATTGGCATGGAGGCTGAAGAGATAGGCAGAAACTGTGTTAGCATTCTGATATATTCAGGAGTTTGTACTTTATCTTAAAGGCAATGTCAAGTCAAGGATAGATTTTAGTAGGGGAATGGAATATTAGAAAGACAAGTTTGGCAACTGTTTAGAATGGAATTGAGGGAAAGGATGGTAAATAGGTTTTCAACTCATATGTCAACTCTGATCAATTGGTAGTGGCTGCCTGGAGTTCTTGTTGAGGAGGATTTTGAGGTGTTGTCCAGGTTAAATTGGAAAGAACTCCATGACTGAGTATCAGTGTCTTCCATTTATTTCTCATGTCCTAACCCTTTCTTTATTGAATCTGTCCCCTAAAGTGCATATCTGTTATAGATATCAGATATAGATCAACTGATATCATCATAAAAATACAGATGAAAAACTTTTTTTCTCTGAATGATTCTAACCTTGAAAATGCAATAACATTTTTACTTGTCTTAGGAAAAAATATATGGGTTAGCACAGACATTAACACATAGATATATATTAAAATTATTAATTTTACAATTATAACCCATATAATTTTAAACACTTTTTTGAAAGTTTGTGAACTTTGAAAGTTTGTAAACACTATTTGGAAAGAAAGCTCTGGTAATCCATATGTGTAGTATCAGAATAGAAAGAAAACCAAACACGTAAATAAGAAGAAATTTTTAAGACTAAATATTATGAGAGATTATTGTGTTTGTAAATATATAGACTGTGCCAAAATTTTCCCCCTTTACTTCAGTTAGACTAAATACCCCTTGTTTTGCATATTACCCTACTGATTTAGATTTAATTGACTAAATGTTATAAAATATTCCAGAGTCATCTTTACATAATAAGTACTCCCTCATAGTCCAAAGAACAAAGCATTTGGAGCCAGACAAGCCTACTTTAGAATCCTGACTTTGTCACTTACCAACATTTGGATCTCAGACAAGATTTCCTTGGTGTGTCCCCTCTCTAAACATGTAGTACTAACTTAATAAAATTATTATGAGGTTCAAATTCAATAATATGAATGTATACAAAACACAACTTATAGAATAGTGTAATAAGTCCTGTTGAGTTTTGAAAATACAGTTCTTATGTCACATTATGTTAATTGTTTGAAAAAAAACTAAAGTAATTTTGAAATCAGTCACATGCTAGGAAATGTTTAAAAACAAAAAATCCCTAAAATACACATTTATTTTTAGTCCATTACATACTAAAATGTTAGATACTGGAATCACTAATTTAAAAATTCATGGTTCACATAATAATAAGCTAATAGTACAAACAGAGATATATGTGTGCCTTACTCTCCATTAAACAAAGTGCAACTTGAGTATGATTTCTTAAGAACCCCATAAGAGAAAATCACATAGTAATATTAAATATAAATTTAACTATAAATTGATTTTTATAGAACTATTCTGAATTGCTTTTATAGCACATGGTTATTAATACATGAATTCTGAATTGAGACATGGCTTCAAATACCATTGCTCTTTCCAAAATGCCCACACAGAGATTAGATGTGAGAGTAAATAGATCTTTTCACTTTTAATGGTTACTAATTACCCTTCCAAATGATACCTTCATTGATAATACCACTTTATATACAAATTGTGTTTGATTCTTTTAAATAGGATAATGTTGGAAATGGATCTAATGGTTTTACGTACATTAATGATTTTCTCGAGCTTCGTGTAATTTAAGAGAACACTGAGTTGAAGTGTAGTTGATTTGTAGTATGTTCAGTTTCTTTCTATTCCATCAGGTACTGCATTAGCATGACCCCTGAGTCTGCAGTTTTAAAACCTGGGAAATAGAGCAAAACTTGCCGAGAAAATGGTCCCTATAGCAGTCAAAGACTTGGAAAAATATTGCTCTAAAAACTAGTGTCCTTGGTCCAGCAATAAATATGTTATAATTTTAATTTAAAAAGCTAAATATGAAATCATTTTTTCTAATGTTGACACTCATGTTGTAAAAAATTCAATTTTTCAGAAGGTGTTTCATCTAATTTTAAAGACTATCACATTCAATGGATCACCATGTAATACACCATTAGTGCCTCACTGTTCAATTATATGAAGACCAAACTACTAGAGAAATGATCCATTTTATAAATTCTTACTATATTTAGATTTAAAATCTGTTGTTTTGTGATCTCTTGCAACTTGATGTCACACATTATCATCTTCTTTTCATTTAGTAGAAGCATGGGGAAAGAAAATGTACTATCCAGTCATGGTTGAGTTTCTTTATGTTTCACTTCAGTTTTCTGGGCATTACTAGTGGCTTTTATTTCACAGTTGTTTCTTGTTTAAGTCTCACACAAGATGACAACAGCATGGGGCAAATCATTTTTGGCTTAATTTGAAATGGTGTTTTCAGGGTATTTTAACAGCAGCAATTCTCATATGAGCAAGTAAAGATCATAAATGTTATCTGTATCTCCCCAGATAAACTACAAATAGAAAAACAAACACACACCAGAATTTGTAAAGTGATAAAGGAATTTAGTATGTCTAAGCCATGCGAGTAGAGTTTGAACATGGACAAAATCTATATATATGAAATTTGGCACACTCTTAAAAGGAACAAGCTAAAAACAAGGAAAATAAAAATGCTTACAAATCAAACAAACGCTACATCTAAATTTTTTAAACTTTTTTTTAACATTTATTTATTTTTGAGAGACAGAGACAGAGTCAGAGCAGGGGAGGGGCTGAGAGACAATGAGACACAGAATTCGAAGCAGGCTCCAGGCTCTGAGCTGTCAGCACAGAGCCCAATGTGGGGCTCAAACCCACGAACTGTGAGATCATGACCTGAGCTGAAGTCAGATGCTTAACCGACTGAGCCACCCAGGCGCCCCTACACCTAAATTTAATCTAGCTTTATGCTATCCAGGTGAAATATATGTCTGCTAGATGTCAAAAAAAGTTAATAATTACAAAGTTATTGCTCTGTGCATGTGTGTGTGCGTGTGTATGTATGTGTGTGTGTGTGTGTGTGTGTGTGTGTGTGTGTGTGTGTGTGTTGGGGGAAGGAATACTCTTAAAAATAAACAGTAAAAGTCATCTAGTTAACTGAGAAAGATAGTAAAATTATTTCAACAAAAATAGATTGATAAAAACTTGGGAGCAGGAACTGTGCCTTGTGGATTCTTATGTCCTCTACCTCAAGCATATGATCATCCACCCATTGACTAACAGTAAGAATGAACAAATGGTGGGCATCTGGGTGTCTCAGTTGGTTAAGTGTCTAACTTCGGCTTGGGTCATGATTTCACAGTTCGTGAGTTTGAGACCTGTTGATATTTACCAATATCTGATTTAGAGTGAGTATGTGAATGTCACAAGCAAAAGTATATTTATCTCCTTACCATCTCAAGTTAACGTTGTTAGTGAACTCTTTGCATGCAGAATTCTAATTGAGACACATGTGGGTTTCTCTATTTCATCTCTTGATAAATTCTAACCATCAAACTGTATAATGAGGCTATCTCCTCCCTATATCTGTATTCTATTTTTATATAATGTAAGCCCAAGATTACATCTACTTTTTTATAAGCCATCAAATTATACTGACAATTCATATTGTTTGTTTTAAATAAAAATCCCAACCTTTTCACATGAAGAAATCAAGTTATTTCTTTTCTGTATATACAAACTGATTGTAAAAAAAAATTGTATGTAAGTCAAATGAAAATTAAAATTTTGGCTGAGAAAGTGATGACCCAAGACACATAAGTATATTTAAAATTCATTTATTTATAAATAAGAAGGACAAGATTTTCATAGTTTATGTATTAATTAAATTGTTCTGCTGAGCCTGAGATGAATGAATTTGGAAAAGAGACAATACTTTCAGAGTTATTGTCTGGAACTCATATCCACATAAAAAGTGATGGAGAAAAAAACCACCTGAAGTATTTCAACTTCTATTAATTCTTACTAAATTTTCTTCACTTTGTTTTTTTATTATTGAATTTGTAAACACTTTTCTTACCAATCACCTGTCCTAATGCACACTACTTCACTTTTATGTATACATATATATACTATACATTTCTCTAAATAAAAGTGGGAGACGATATTGCCCATGTCACTTTGGTTCTTAAGTGAACAAATATAAGCTCACATGAATTATATTTGATTTCAGTGAGTTTGCCATGGTAATGATAGAGTAGATATTTGCAGTCAAAGCTGGTTATTTCTAAAAATTCATGAAGTATACATACCTTAATAAAAGTAGGTTTTAAAAACAGTAATATTTTGTGGTGGAAATGGAGAAGAAGAAACAGACTTAAATTAATCATGCAAAAAAAATTTCTAGTCCCAAAAGTTTGGTTGTAATTGGGTGGCATTAAGATAGAAATGCTCAAAATAGAGTTTTGTTGTGTTGTGTTTCGTTTTTTTTTTCTTACAAAAGCTGTTCTTAACTTATATTTCTAAATATAAATATAACTATTGAAACTCATTGTAAAGGCATGCTGTTTGAATTTGTATCCTGTCCTCTCCTCCTTTTTCCAGGACCAGTAATGCATCCTACCATAAGACAGATCTAATCAACAATGTTACTGTGCCTTCTCTGACTTCTCATTTGAAATTAACATTTTTTTGTCCCCAAGATTGACAGATAATATTTTTTTTGTTTTTCTGCATGTTTTATTTTGCTTTTCTAGTATTTATCATTCTATGTTTATAAAGAGGTCTTAGCTTACTTTGCCACCTCCTTAAATCCATTATAATACATTTTGTTTCTATATTCCTTCTTTATCTAATAACCATGTTTCCAGGAACAATGCATGTTTATGAAGTATATCTTACTCATTAATAAATGTCTTGTTGTTCTTAAATCAACATTAAAATAAACACACATATGTCTAGGAGAATAAAAGTAGCCTGCATAGGCTGGCATTCCAAATTCAAATTCTAAGTTCATTTCTTTTACTTATTAAGAGTAAAAACAATAAACTCTCTAAAAGAGAGGATTAAATGATATAACTAAATACAAATGCAAATTAGAGCTTTGCTCATACACCATATCTTATCTATAAGATTGGCAAACATTCAAAAGTTTGCAAAAATACTTTGTTGCCAAGGCTACAGGAAAGCAGGAACTCATACATTTTTGTTAGGAAAGCAAAATGGTACAACCTTATGAAAGGGAATTTGGCAAATTACATATTCATTTCCCCTTTTACACTGAGATCTCATTTCGAGAAATCTATTCTAAAATACACTGGCAAAAATCCAAAAATACACATACACATATCTTGTTGCGGTAGTGTTTGCAGTTTTAAACAGTGTATTGTGGCTGCAAGTTATTGTCCACCAATAGATTGAATAAATGATGATACCACCCCACAATGAGGTCCCACAATGGGGACTTTGTTGATGTAAAGAGTAATTATTTATGTCTATATGCTTTTCTGATATATATCTGGGATTAATTATTTTAGAAATAAAAAGTGGGGTAAAGTGTGTGTAAGATGTGGGCAAGGTATCAATTTATTTCCTCTCAGCTCCTAATCAACCCTTTTTTGTCTTGTTTTATGATACCAGAGCAATATCCTCTTCCTAAAAATTTGTTCTTTACAGCTAGCAAACATATTTAGCTTTGTTAAGAGAAAGCATTAGAGTGGCATTGTAAACAGACAGAGATATGATGTCACTTCCTTTCCCAG
Organism: Prionailurus bengalensis; assembly: GCF_016509475.1. NCBI lineage: Eukaryota > Metazoa > Chordata > Mammalia > Carnivora > Felidae > Prionailurus > Prionailurus bengalensis. Next base: position 41,268,021 of record NC_057343.1, read on the forward strand.
TTCTGGTCCTGTTTCCAGTTTTCCTTTTATCAAGCATGGTTCTTGAGGTCCACTGATGCTCATATTGTAAGAACAAATACAAATTAAAAATAGAAGATTTTAATTCTCCTGTTGAAGTTAAAGGAAGGGAATCCACCTTTGTTTGGGGCATTTACTTTGGAGAAGTCGTATGTTCTTTCTTTGCCCCTTTGAAATGTGTGTAAATTTATCATAAGGGTAAATGAGTAACCCAGGAACCTGGGAACCTGTCAAGGCTTGGGAGCCATCTCTTGAAATGCAAGATGTCGACCCTATCTCCCAGTTTCCTGGTTCCAGGTTGCAAACCTAACCTTATTCCTGTCATAAGGATATAAGAAATTATGTTTTCTTTTAAAAGTATTTAGCAAAACAAGTGGCTACTTTAATTACCAAGTGATTTAGGACAAACTGTATGTAACAAATGGTGCTGTAGAGTCCTCTTAATCAAGGATTAGTTATTGTTTATCTGAAAAATGTATATAATGTACCACTTGGCTACATAAAAGGGTATGATTTCTTAGAGTTTTTGTGATCTCTTTAGAAAATACCTGTGATGCACATCATGTTATGGTTTAATACTCTTTCCCTAACAAAACATGTTTTATTTCTCTTCTATTTCTGTAGAGAGGTTTTCTCAGGTGGCAGGAGATTTAGTTTCCAGTTATATTTACCCAACAATACTAGTGGACCTCACAGACTCTCCCAATACAGGGATGCTTTACGGCAGTTTTCAGTCAAGCTCTTGGGCCACCTACTCCTAGAACCCAATGTAAAGACCATCTCTGCCACATTCTCCCAGTCAGTGGGCTATTTCTATGATCAAGTTTCTACCACCATGGAGACAACTACTTACCTATCTAACAACTGCTTTCTGTAGACCATCGCGGATAGTGTTATCTGTTTTATTACCTATGTTACCTGTTTCATTAGCAAATGCCACTTCCATAGCAGTTGTGGCAGAACCCTCCATCAATTCGCCTGACTTAGTGACCATATCTATAGACCTGTTGTGCCTGACCCACACCTTGTGACAACTGTGGGTGATTCCAACAGCAGAGCTCCAGCTTGCACTCTCAGAAACTTGTTTTGACACCAGTAGAGTTGTTGGCTTCTGAGTTTGACAGACCCTCTTCAAAGAGATTTAAATCTGTCTTTGGGAAGGTGTCTTTCTTTTTTATAACTCTGCCTTAGTCTATAGATAGTAGCTTTATGTTTCCATTTACTAATTTTAGATCTATGAGTATTTCTTTATTTCTTTAAGTAGTTAACTACCTTTGTCTGTTAAAAACTCTTTCTATTAAAATTTCCTTTCTCAAAATAAGAGGTTTTTTTCCAACTCCTAATTGAATCTGATTGATACTGGGTTGATATTGGGAGTGATTTTGACAGACACCCTCTCTGGGGTGGGATTGGATTGGGCTTCAGTGTAATGCTGAGCTCCTTGTAAAAGATCCTTGGGAAGCTAGTAATCTATAGTATGCAGTGGCTTCTAATTTATCAAGTTATCACATGTGGTTGATTGTTTCCTTTGATTTCTCTTTTTTTATGTTTATTTATTTTTGAGAGAGAGCGCGAGAGAGAGCACAAGGAGGGGAGGGGCAGAGAGAAAGGAAGACACAGAATCAGAAGCAGGCTCCAGGCTCTGAGCTGTCAGCACAGAGCCCGATGCGGGGCTCGAACCCACAGACAGTGAGGTTATGATCTGAGTCGAAGTCGGACGCTTAACCAACTGAGCCACCCAGGCGCCCACATTTGGTTGACTGTGATAAAATTCTAACTTAAGCAAGAACCTTGAGGGCCCAAGAGGCTGCTCCACTTGACCGTTATGGAGGTAATTAGAGACCATTGCCTGGCTGTAGTGTTACATGCATTCTTCTGTATGCACTGCACTTATAGAAAGAAAATGACCAGCTCAAGTCTTTGACTCTCACTTTAAATTTAGTCTGAAAATTAAAGAGCTTCCATGACAGCCATAGAATAATCAGTTATTTCCTGTATCTCAGAACCAATATTGCTAAAAAAAAAAAAAAACAAAAACAAAAAACAAAAACAAAAAACCCACAAAATTTAATTATATGCAGCAGAAATACAACATCAACTGGGTTCACAGACTCATCAACTTTCTCATGTGACAAAGAAGGTGTAGATTAGGGGAAAAAAAGGAACCCTGAGACTTGAAATGGATACTTTGAACTCTGATGAAACTGAGGATTTTGGACCCTAGTTTACACAGCCTTCCTTGCTATTGGGAGTGGCACACCCTCTTGTTTGTTTTCAGAAGCTTGCCTTTCTGTACTTGAAAATTTGGAATAAGTTTTTTGGGGGGCAGATGCCTTGCAAGGACATGTCCATTCTCCTCAAGGCCATCACAGCCATCTTCTATTACCGTGGGACTCCTACTAATATCTCCTCCCTATGAAGATCATTAAACAGAAGCACTGTTACTTCCTTGGTGAAACTGCAGGTGTTAATGCCATGATAAATGCATTTTAAAAATCATTAGTGGTAATGCTTACAAAATTCAATGTATGTCACCTGTTTACACATAAGTCAGAGAGAGCTTGACTAATAACTGATTTATTTCAAATTTAATCTGGTTTTAACACAAGTTGCAACTTGTTTTGATGTAGTATTTTTTTTTTAAGAGAGAGAGAGAGCATAAATGGTGAAGAGAGGGAGAATCTTAAGCAGGCTCCATACTCAGCACTGAACCCAACTTGGGGCTCCATCCCATGACCCTGAGATCATGACCTGAGCTGAAATCATGAGTCCGATGCTCAACTAACTGAACCACTCAGGAGCCCCTGTTCTTTATTGGGCAGATCATCACAGCTCCTGGCACTTGGTATGAAGCTATTGGTTTGGCTAATACTGACTTCTCTATATGAATATGAAAAAAAATATTAGAAGCAAGTTTCACTTACTTGGTAGGGCCAACAGTACAGCTTCACAGTTGTCTGAAGGTGATGTTAATTCTGTTCTCTGCCATATTTTTGTCTGTAAATATTTTGATTTTTTCACATTCTATTACTCATTACTGATTGTATCATTTTGATTGGATCTAATGAGTAGGAAGTAGGAACTACTTAAGCATCTTAGTATGATATATTGCCAACTAGAGAGAGATTGACAAGTTCAATATTTTGTAAATAAAACTTTATTGGAACAGAGCCATGATGTTTACATATTGTCTATAGTTACTCTTATACTATAACAATACAGTAGATGTGACAGACATCTGTCACATGGAGGAACCTCCACACTGTCTTCCAGAGTGGCTGCACCAATTTGCATTCCCAACAACAGTGCAAGAGGGTTCCCGTTTCTCCACATCCTCTCCAGCATCTATAGTCTCCTGATTTGTTCATTTTGGCCACTCTGACTGATGTGAGGTGATATCTGAGTGTGGTTTTGAGTTGCATTTCCCTGATGAGGAGCGACGTTGAGCATCTTTTCATGTGTGCCTGTTGGCCATCCGGATGTCTTCTTTAGAGAAGTGTCTATTTGTGTTTTCTGCCCATTTCTTCACTGGGTTATTTGTTTTTCAGGTGTGGAGTTAGGTGAGCTCTTTATAGATTTTGGATACTAGCCCTTTGTCCGATATGTCATTTGCAAATATCTTTTCCCATTCTGTTGGTTGCCTTTTAGTTTTGTTGGTTGTTTCCTTTGCTGTGCAGAGCTTTTTATCTTCATGAGGTCCCAATAGTACATTTTTGCTTTTAATTCCCTTGCCTTTGGGGATGTGTCAAGTAACGAATTTCTGCAGCTGAGGTCAGAGAGGTCTTTTCTTGATTTCTCCTCTAGGGTTTTGATGGTTTCCTGTCTCACATTCAGGTCCTTTATCCATTTTAAGTTCATTTTTGTGAATGGCATAAGAAAGTGGTCTAGTTTCAATCTTCTGCATGTTGCTGTCCAGTTCTCCCAGCACCATTTGTTAAAGAGACTGTCTTTTTTCCATTGGATGTTCTTTCCTGCTTTGTCAAAGATGAGTTGGCCATACATTTGTGGGTCTAGTTCTGGGGTTTCTATTCTATTCCATTGGTCTATGTGTCTGTTTTTGTGCCAATACCATGCTGTCTTGATGATTACAGCTTTGTAGTAGAGGCTAAAGTCTGGGATTGTGATGCCTCCTGCTTTGGTCTTCTTCTTCAAATTACTTTGGCTATTCAGGGTCTTTTGTGGTTCCATATGAATTTTAGGATTGCTTGTTCTAGTTTCGAGAAGAATGCTGGTGCAATTTTGATTGGGATTGCATTGAATATGTAGATAACTTTGGGTAGTATTGACATTTTAACAGTATTTATTCTTCCAACCCATGAGCACGGAATGTTTTTCCATTTCTTTATATCTTGTTCAATTTCCTTCATAAGGTTTCTATAGTTTTCAGCATACAGATCTTGTACATCTTTGGTTAGATTTATTCCTAGGTATTTTATGCTTCTTGGTGCAATTGTGAATGGGATCAGTTTCTTTATTTGTCTTTCTGTTGCTTTATTATTAGTGTATAAGAATGCAACTGATTTCTGTGCATTGATTTAATATCCTGCGACTTTGCTGAATTCATGTATCAGTTCTAGCAGACTTTTGGTGGAGTCTATTGGGTTCTCCATATATAATATCATGTCATCTGCAAAAAGTGAAAGCTTGACTTCATCTTTGCCAATTTTGATGCCTTTGATTTCCTTTTGTTGTCTGATTGCTGATGCTAGTACTTCCAACACTATGTTAAACAACAGCGGTTGAGTGGACATCCCTGTTGTGTTCCTGATCTCAGGGAAAAAGCTCTCAGTTTTTCCCCATTGAGGATGATGTTAGCTGTGGGCTTTTCATAAATGGCTTTTATGATCTTTAAGTATGTTCCTTCTATCCCGACTTTCTCAAGGGTTTTTATTAAGAAAGGGTGCTGGATTTTGTCAAAGGCCTTTTCTTCATTGATTGACAGGATCATATGGTTCTTATCTTTTCTTTTATTAATGTGATGTATCACATTGATTGATTTGCGAATGTTGAACCAGCGCTGCAGCCAGGAATGAATCCCACTTGATCATGGTGAATAATTCTTTTTATATGCTGTTGAATTCCATTTGCTAGTAACTTATTGAGAATTTTTGCATCCATATTCATCAGGGATATTGGCCTGTAGTTCTTTTTTACTGGGTCTCTGGTTTAGGAATCAAAGTAATACTGGCTTCATAGAATGAGTCTGGAAGTTTTCCTTCCCTTTCTATTTCTTGGAATAGCTTGAGAAGGATAGGTATTATCTCTGCTTTAAACGTCTGGTAGAACTCCCCTGGGAAGCCATCTGGTCCTGGACTCTTATTTGTTGGGAGATTTTTGATGACTGATTCAATTTCTTCACTGGTAATGGGTCTGTTCAAGCTTTCTATTTCCTCCTGATTGAGTTTTGGAAGCGTGTGGGTGTTTAGGAATTTGTCCATTTCTTCCAGGTTGTCCAGTTTGTTGGCATATAATTTTTCATAGTATTCCCTGATAATTTCTTGTATCTCTGAGAGATTGGTTGTAATAATTCCATTTTCATTCATGATTTTATCTATTTGGGTCATCTCCCTTTTCTTTTTGAGAAGCCTGGCTAGAGGATTATCAGTTTGTTTATTTTTTCAAAAAAACCAACTCTTGGTTCCATTGATCTGCTCTACAGTTTTTTTAGATTATATATTGTTTATTTCTGCTCTGATCTTTATTATTTCTCTTCTTCTGCTGGGTTTAGGCTGTCTTCGCTGTTCTGTTTCTATTTTCTTTAGGTGTACTGTTATATTTTGTATTTGGGATTTTTCTTGTTTCTGGAGATAGGCCTGGATTGCAATGTATTTTCCTCTCAGGACTGCCTTCGCTGCATCCCAAAGCGTTTGGATTGTTGTATTTTCATTTTCATTTGTTTCCATATATTTTTAATTTCTTCTCTAATTGCCTGATTGAACCATTCATTCTTTAGTAGGGTGTTATTTAACTTCCATGCTTTTGGAGGTTTTCCAGACTTTTTTCTGTGGTTGATTTTAAGCTTCATAGCATTGTGGTCTGAAAGTATGCATGGTATGATCTCAATTCTTGTATACTTATGAAGGGCTGTTTTGTGACCCAGTATGTGATCTACCTTGGAGAATGTTCCATGTGCATTCTAGAAGAAAGTATATTCTGTTGCTTTGGGATGCAGAATTCTAAATATATCTGTCAAGTCCATCTGATCCAATGTATCATTCAGGGCTCTTGTTTCTTTATTGACTGTGTGTCTAGATGATCTATCCATTTCTGTTAAGTGGAGTGTTAAAGTCCCCTGCAATTACCACATTCTTATCAATAAAGTTGCTTATGTTTGTGAGTAATTTTTTTTATATATTTGGGGTTCCCGTATTCGGCGCATAGACATTTATAATTGTTAGCTCTTCCTGATGGATAGACCCTGTGATTATTATACAATGCCCTTCTTCATCTGTTGTTACAGCCTTTAATTTAAAGTCTAGTTCGTCTGATATAAGTATGGCTACTCCAGCTTTCCTTTGACCTCCAGTGTCATGATAAATAGTTGTCCATCCCCTCACTCTCAATCTGAAGGTGTACTCAGGTCTAAAATGAGTCTCTTGTAGACAGCAAATAGATGGGTCTTGTGTTTTTATACATTCTGATACCCTATGTCTTTGGTTGGCCCATTTAGTCCATTTACATTCAGTGTTATTATAGAAAGATATAGGTTTAGAGTCATTGTGATGTCCGTAGGTTTCATGCTTGTAGCGATGTCTCTGATACTTTGTATCACAGGATCCCCCTTAGCATCTCTTGTAGGGCTGGTTTAGTGGTGACAAATTTCTTCTGTTTTTGTTTGTTTGGGAAGACCTTTATCTCTCCTCCTTTCTAAATGAGAGACTTGCTGGATAAAGGATTCTCGGCTGCATATTCTGTCTGTTCTTCACATTGAAGATCTCCTGCCATTCCTTTCTGGCCTGCCAAGTTTCAGTAGAGAGATCAGTCACGAGTCTTATGGGTCTCCTTTTATATGTTAGAGCACGTTTATCTCTAGCTGCTTTCAAAATTTTCTCTTTATCCTTGTATTTTGCCAGTTTCACTATGATATGTCGGGCAGAAGATCGATTCAAGTTATGTCTGAAGGGAGTTCTCTGTGCCTCTTGGATTTCAATGCCTTTTTCCTTCCCCAGATCTGGGAAGTTCTCAACTATTTTTTCTTCAAGTACACCTTCAGCACCTTTCCCTCTCTCTTCCTCCTCTGGAATACCAATTATGCTTATATTATTTCTCTTTAGTGCATCACTTAGTTCTCTAATTTTCCCCTCATCCTCCTGGATTTTTTATCTCTCTTTTTCCCAGCTTCTTCTTTTCCCATAATTTTATCTTCTAGTTCACCTATTCTCTCCTCTGCCTCTTCAATCCAAGCTGTGGTCATCTCCATTTTATTTTGCAGCTCATTAATAGCATTTTTTAGCTCCTCCTGGCTGTTCCTTAGTCCCTTTGTCTCTGTAGCAAGAGATTCTCTGCTGTCCTTTATACTGTTTTCCAGCCCAGCAATTAATTTTATGACTATTATTCTAAATTCACTTTCTGTTATATTATTTAAATCGTTTTTGATCAGTTTGTTAGGTGTTGTTATTTCCTGGAGCTTTTTGAGGGAAATTCTTCCCTTTTGTCATTTTGGCTAGTCCCTGGAGTAGTGCGGAACTGCCTGGCACGTCCCCTGTACTGTCTTGAATAACTTTTGTTGGTGGGCAGGGCTGCAGTCAGACCTGATGTCTGCCCCCAGCCCACCGCTGTGGCCACAGTCAGACTGTTGTGTACCTTCTCTTCCCCTCTCCTAGGGGCGGGATTCACTGTGCGGTGGCATGACCCGTCTGAGCTACTTGCACACTGCCAGGCTTGTGGTGCTGGGGATGTGGCATATTAGCTGGGGGTGGATGGGCAAGGTGCACAGCAGCGGGAGGGGCAGGCTCAGCTCGCTTTTCCTTGGGAGATCCGCTTTGGGAGGGGCCCTGTGGCACCGTGAGGGAGTCAGACCCGCTGGAGGGATGGATCCGCAGAAGCGCAGCTTTGGGTGTTTGCGCGGTGCCTGCCCGTTCCCTGGCAGAAACTGGTTCCCTTTGGCTGGTGGATAAGCGAGGGAGATGGCTCTGGCAAGCACCTTTGTTCCCTGCCAAGCTGCGCTCTGTCGTGCAGGGTTCAATACCTCTCCCTCCCGTTGTCCTCCAGCCCTCCCTTTCTCTGAGCAGAGCTGTTAGCTTATAACCTCCCAGATGCTAAGTCCCGCTTGCTGTCGTAACACACTCCGTCCGGCCCCTCCGCTTTTGCGAGCCAGACTCGGGGGCTCTGCTTGGCCGGCAGGCTGCCCCACCGCCATGGCTCCCTCCCGCCAGTCCATGGAGCGCTCACCGCCTCTCCGCCCTTCCTATCCTCTTCTGTGGGCCTCTCGTCTGCGCTTGGCTCCAGAGACTCCGTTCTGCTAGTCTTCTGGCGGTTTTCTGGGTTATTTAGGCAGGTAGGTGGACCCTAAGTGATCAGCAGGACATGCGGTGAGCCCAGTGTCCTCCTGTGCTGCCATCTTCCCAGGATTCTCTGATTTGCATTCTTAATGAATCAACCAAAATTATTTTTTCCAATTGGTTAGATGAAGGAAAGGGAGTTATTTATTACCTTTCTAGGAATCCACCAACATCAAATTCAGCAGTGTTTTTTTCTAAAAAGGTAAGGATACATAAACATGAAAACATATATTAATAAACTCCACCATATTAATTGAATAAATATGAAACATATAAAGGAAAAGTTAAGGTAAAAAATAACCAACGCTTAAGTATAAAGGATTTTTAAATAAATAAATATCTAAAACTAAGAATAGAAGGGAACTTTTTTAGAGTAGTATTAAAGGAGATCTTAAAAAATGTAGACCTAAAGTCATCCCCAGTGATCATACTTTAGAAATATTTCCATTCAGCTCAGTGGGTACAAAAACTGCTATATACCAATCATTTCACATTACACTGGAAGTCAGTTAATTCCATAAGACAAGAAACGGGAAATTAGGATCATGAGTATTGGCAAGAAAAAAAATATATCATTTGCAGAAAATGTAACTGCCTAAATAATATATCAAAAAGTATTTTAAAATATTTTTGTGGATAGAGAATAAGCATACATAAATAATTATTGAATTTATAAAATTAAACTAACTGATGAAAACACCATAGAATTCCTTTACGATCTGCCATCTGCGGTGGAACCTCCGCCAAGATGTAGATTTTCGTGAAAACCCTTATGGGGAAGACCATCTCTCTAGAGGTCGAGCCCTCGGATGCAATAGAAAAGGTAAAGACCAAAATCCGGGGTAAGGAGGGAATTTCTCCTGATCAGCAGAGCCTGGTTTTGCTGGCAAGCAACTGGAAGTTGGACGTACTTTTTCTAACTACAACATTCGAAAGGAGTCCACTGTATCTTGTGTTGAAACTTCGTGGTGGTGTTAAGAAAAGGAAGAAGTCTTACACCATTCCCAGGAAGAATAAGCATAAGAAAAAGAAGGTTAATCTGGCTGTCTTACTATGAGGTGGATGAGAATGGTAAAATCAGTTGCCTTCATTGGGAGTGCCCTTCAGATGAATCTGGTGCTGGGGTTTTTATGGCTAGCCACTTTGACAGATGTTATTGTGGCAAATGTTGTCTGACCTAGTGCTTCAACAAACTGGAAGGCAAGGAATTGCGTGCGGGTTAATAAAAACAAACTAAAAAAATAAAATGGAATAACTTTTCCACCAACAATAACAAAGCTCCTCGGAAAAATTCAAATTACAAATGAGGAGGGAACCTGTTGGGATGAGCACTGGGTGTTGTATGGAAACCAATTTGACAATAAATTTCATATTAAAATAAAAAAAAATAAAAAAGAAGCTGACTAAAGGGAGACATTCTCTATGTTGATGGATGATAGTATTCAAAGTTATGAACAGATTGATACATCCAAATAATCTTGGCTTTTAAAAAATTCCAGTAAAAGCTCCAATGCTATTTATTCACAACACTTAGAGAAAAAATATATCTTAAAATGACTGAAGGAAATACAAGTTCAAGAGAAACAAAATAATTATTAAATTCAAAAATGATGTGGAAAATTTCCACATCTAATAATAAGATATCATGATGCAATTTTACCTTGACTTCAAAAATATAATAAACTACGTGTTTAGAAACCCTCCTACCATAAAAACCTAATAATGCTGGCCTAGGCACATATCCTTTAAAGTGCATATCTAAACAAATTAGAAAGTAAGAGCAACCTACATATATCTAAAATAAGACATTACTGAACCCAGAGGGATTATGGACCACTGGAGACATGATTTGTATTGTTAAAAGTAGTACATCTGCTTTTCATAAGTGATGGAGGAGAACGTGGAGCCTCTGGCCCACACCAGGTAGAAGGTGAAGACTTAAAAAGAAATCTAGGATGTTTGGAAGGTTACATTTTTAAGGAAAGGTAAACTTGGAGGGAAAAGAAATCATATTTTCTAAGGAAAATTTTGAAACAAGCTAATACTGTACCGGTCTGTATATATGTGTTTGTGTGTGTGTTAAATATATATAATGTGTGTGTGTATATGTATTTAATGTATTTATATGTATTATATATTTATGTGTATATTTATGTATATATTTATGTATTTAATGTATTATATATTTAATATACTTAATATATTAGACACAGTATCTATTTCCCACATACACGGAGAATTTCCAATCATAGTACTATCTCCAGGAAGTTTTTATCTTCCCACTTGCATTTCTGTTGGGATCCATAAAAAAACTTAAAGTTGTCATCAAGGTTGGTAGAACACTAGGTACTTAGCAGAAGGAAATACGTATTTTTTTCTCAGTGGAGTTTTTCTCAATGGAGTCTATTTTGTACAGTGGCATAAGACTTCATGAGACACTGAGAGATTGTCATATGGACAAGAGATAAAAGAATTTGTTGGTAAAAAAAAAATTGTCGGTAATGGCTGAATATTTACTATATTTGAGGACACTGTAAATTTGGTTTCGCAGCTAATTAAATAAAAATTACATACACATAAATATTTGTTATTCAGAGTGGTATTCACACTAATTTTGAATTCCTCAGTACTAACTAACCAAGTATGTTTGAGAGAAAATGTTCAATTTTTTGTTGTTTGTAATTGATCTGTTTTATTCAGTTAATGAACAGATATTGTCATATTCTGTGAGTGTCCAAGTTAAAAGCAGTCTCCCTTTGGATAGAAATATGGTCATCCTGATATGTAATTCTATTCAGTGTCACTCATTTACCTATCAGCTCTCTCTGCTAAAGCGTTTATGGATATGTTTACTAAAAGCATAAAGAGCTCACCATAAAATGCACTATTTAAGACAGTAGCATTTTAATTTGTAACTTTTTATGGAAAATAAAAATAAACAAAATAATAAATAAGAGTAAATAAAACAACACTATGGAAAATAAAAATAAGAGCCTATTTTTCATTTTCTCTAAATTTTTCTAACCAACTAAAGCATCATTGTATTCGTAATTATTTTTTACTGTTTATACAACTAATTTACTGTCTGAGGCAGAAAGCAAGACACATGCAAAGTCTTCACTATGTTAAGGTCAGGTAATCAATTTCCTATCCCAAAAGACAAAACTAATAGTACAGAGGATTATCACTAAATACAAGCAGCTGCTTTTGTAAGACTGGAGCTTTACTAGGGAATCCTGCAATAATGGAGTAGGTAGGAGACAGAATCCCATGTACGTCTATCTATGAATTCTGTGAAAACTGCCTAGGTGTTTTTTAACTACAAATGAAACAAGGATTAATTTTGCTTTGATTCAAGTAATTGCTATTAAACATCAATGCATTTGAAGCAAAATATGCAATGGTAATGAAGAAAAGAATATTTATCTTTGTTCTGAATGTCATTCAAGATTTTGTTCTTAATAAATATAACTCTAATTCTTATACTTTTAAGAATTTCAGGAGTGTACCTGATATAAACCATTCAGTACAAGTATTAACATACTTGCTATTTCTACATATGATCAAAAACTAACAGTTTTTACACCATATTTAATACAATCAATAACAACCCTACATATTATTTTCTTTTCACAAGTTCATACAATGTTGTAACACTCTCTAAAGACTGATTAAATATAAACAATTACTAAATTTAATTAATGCTATAGATCAATTTCATTTCATAAGAAAACACATATGCGATTTTATTCTTCTCTGAGGGTTTTATCTAAAAATCTATTGATGCAATGTTACTCATTAATATTTCAAATTCCCCTTAGTTTTAATTCTAGGCATGATACACGCAGGCAAATTGTTTAAGTCTTTGTTTAGAATATAAACAAAGTAAGCAGTTATCTTAATATTCAAATTATTTCTTTGTATATTTAGCCAATTAGTTTGACATCTTAGCAACATTCAACACAACTGAAAGAACATTTCTTTTGAAATATTCTTTTTCCTTAATCTCCATCAGATTACATTATTTTCTCCGTTTTCTTTCATAGCTATTACTATTCAACCTGATGTGTCACTCCTCAAGACTTTGCCTTAGACTCTTGTTTTCTCATGTCCCCTCCTTTTCTAGGTGAATTAATTAATTTATTTTTTAATTTAAATGAATATTTAAATTTTTAAAATCATCTAGTATCAGCTCATAAATTATATTTTTCATCTTTGGAATTCCAGACCCATACATTCAATTACATTCTTAATAATTCCAGTTGTACTAATTGGCTAATTTCTTAGCTACTTTAAAGTTAATGTGCTCAGAACTGAATGCCTGATTCACTTCTCACCCTACCGCTTTCCCATCCCCACTGTGCACCTGACCCTCCACCGATTTAGTGAAACAATTTAGTCTGTGTTCTCCATTTCAGTAAGTTTTATTTTAACAAACAGGTTGATTCTTCCTAAAAGCTAGGGATTATCTTTGATGCAATGCTGTATGTCCTTTTCCTTCCTACTTTGGTCTTTCAAATATCACCAATCTGTGGATATCTAACATCTCAAATATGTATCCATACCTTCACTGTTCTCCAGGGTGCCTGCCATCATTCTGTGCAACCAGCATCATCCTGCATTACGTTGAAACTTTAATATGTTTCTCTCATTCTACTCTTAGATCCAAAGACCACCTCCAATTCATTCTCCGTAAAGTTGAGAGATTTTTCAATGAGTATAATACTCCAACCTTTCTATGATTCAAACCATTCAGTCATTTCCCATAGTAATTAATTCACAAAGCCTAATGTTTGCTCCCTACTTCTGTGCCATTTTCTTTTTGTCTAATTTACCAACCTTGTCTCTCTCGTTGTTGCTTTCCCCTTCATGTTCTACTCACTGTGGATCTTTTTTTAATTTCTTGAACACAATGAAATATTCATTGAACCAAAGCAAATGTTCTTCCCTGTCCATAAACTGCCTTTCCCCTGTTCATCATTTGACTTACTTCCTATAAGTGTTTCATTTTCAAGTAGACCTAATTTGACTATCAATTCCCAAGTAGGTATTCCTGTTATACTCACCTAAATTCATCTTTAGTGTTTATTTACATTGATTATCTATTTAACTACATATCTATCTATTTATCCATCTATCTATTCATCCGTACATGTAGGTAGCTATAATCTACCTGTAGTCATTTTAGATTCTTGAGTAACTTTAAGCATCATGACAGGATGTTTGTATTTATTTTTATCATTGGTTTTCCAAAATCTTCCAATGCTGTTTTATATCAATATGTATTAATAATCTTATAATATAATGTTATCAATTGTTGAATGACTGAAAAATTGACAAACTAATGAGCAAGTTCTATAATGAATATATATCTATACATACATATATATAAATTGCCAAATGTCCTAATTTCAGCACATTTACACTAATATGCTTAAGTTTCCAAAAATTGATTCACCGGCAAAAATTTAGTACAGTCAACAGCAACTCCACATTTGATGCCAAATATGATTGCAAATTACATCCTTAAAGTTCAAAATACAATAAAAATTGCAATAAAAGAGTAATGTTATCTTAAATCACAAGCTTTAGTTTTACCTTATATTTGTGAACATCATGGTCTCATGTATTACTAATAAAAACTTTAATACCCAGACGATTTCACATTTTTTTCTCAACAAATTGTTATTATCTAGTGGAAATAATTGGTAATTTTTCAAAAGGTATTTGGGACTTAAATTTTTAGCTTTCATATTCACATAACTTTTGGGTGAACATTTTGCAATATAAGAGAATGAAAAAAAATATACACAAATGAATATTTCTGTACAGTTATCTCAAATTTTAAAATACTTTTTAACACTTGCCATGCTTTTATAATTAACACGATTTGTTGTAGAATTAAACACTTACACATGCTTTAGTCACTGAACGTAGCAACAACCCTACATGCTTACAGTAAAATGCTTTTATCCTGTTAAAGTATATGTTTATGCAACATTTTAATAAATGTTTACTAATTTAATCATAATTGATAACAAATCAGGTCTAAGTGCCCACTAACCTGTTTGTAAGTATTTTCAGTGTTGACTAAGGCAACAGGAGACTTTGAAGATGTTTTGCCTCTTTACTTAGAGCATCCACTTCACTAAAATGTGATAGCAGAGAAGCATCAAATATGCTTTGTAAAACATCAGGAATGCAAATAGAACAAGTTAAGCACTCTATGTATGACATTGATTCCTGAAAAAAAAGGATGAAAAACAAATTGCAATATTCAATAATAAAGTATGATTGATTTATTATCATTATGATTTTATCATACTCTTCTTAATACAAAAATGTGCATTAGTTCAAATTCAATAAAGAACTGATGAAAAACAATTAAGCTTGGTACCGTGGTTCACAAATTATGTAATGTGATCTCTGACTTCAAGGAGCTTAAAATCAGAAATGATCCACAGAGTCACATAGAGTTGTAGTCTAAGTATATTGACTGCTCTCAGATATTTCAACAGACAGAAACAAGGCACAGAAGGCTGTGTTTGTGTATGTATATATATCTAAAGGTCTTGGAAAATTTAGAAGGGCTAGTTTTTGAGCTGAATTTTAATAATAAATGTTGGATAATTAGAAATGATGAATTAGGATATTTTCAGAAATGCAGAACTGTACACAAAGTGTGAAAGAGTAAAAAAAGTAAATAGCAAGTGGTCTAGTTTTAATTTGAGAATCCAGAAATTGTTAGTAGACAATAAAAACAGAATGAAAAATTAAATCTTGATTTTAAACTTAATTGTGTATTAAAGTTTTTGAGTTTTAGAGGAAATGGGAAGTTAACTGAATACTTTCAAAACAAAAATGTCTTAATCAGTTCTAGACGTGACTTTTTTATAGACGTGACTTTACCCAAGCATGACTATCTTGCAAAAGGATATAGGCTCAATCTAACAAAATTTCACTGACCTTACTATTCTCCATCATTCAGAGGCAGCTGGCATTGGTGAAATGGCCAGGCAAAATTAATTTAAGAAAACTATGCAATGAAGTTGCTGTCCCACATGATAGAATATATTTTTATTTATTTATTTATTTTAGTTTTTTTCAAGTTTATATTTAAATTCTGGTTAGTTAACACTTAACATACAGTGTAGTATTAGTTTCAGATGTAGCGTTTAGTGATTCAACACTTACATACAACACCCGGTGCTCATCACAAGTGCACTCCCCCCGTCACCTATTTAGCCCATCCACCTGCTCACCTCCATTTTGGTAATCATCAGTTTCTTCTCTATAGTTAAGAGTCTACTTCTTGGTTTTTCTCTCTTTTTGCCCCACTGTGTTCATTTCTTTTGTTTCTTAAATTCCACATATGTGTGAAATAATATTTTATTTGTCTTTCTCTGACTTATTTAGTTTAGCATAATACTCTCTAGCTTTATCCATGTCATTGCTAATGGCAAGATTTCATTCTTTTTAGTGGCTGAGTAAAAATCCATTGTCTATATATACCACAGTTTCTTTATCCATTCATCAGTTGTTGGACATTTGAGCCCTTTCCATAATTTGGCTATTGTTTATAATGCTGCCATAAACATCAGGGTGCATGTATCCCTTTGAGTCAATGTTTTTGTATCCTTTGGGTAAATACCTAGTAGTACAATTATTGGATTATAGAGTAGTTACATTTTTAACTTTTTGAGGAACGTCCATGCTGTTTTCCAGAGTGGCTGCACCAGTTTGCATTCCCACCAACAGTGTCTCATTGCACTTTAAAATTGTCAACTGACTAAAGGAAATGTTTTTTTGTCCCTACAATCTTGATGGATTGGGAGGTTCTAGTGCCTGAAGGATGAATGCTTCTCTGAGAGAAGTAAGTCACATTTCTGACAAAATAGAAGTTAAGGCCATCATTGGACAATTGGGGGTCTTCATCCACTGAACCTACAGCATAGGAGAAGGTTGTGTATCAACTGTACTTGGAAAAAAATCAATCGACTGACTGCTTCACAATAGGGACAATGAAGATTTTTTTTCTAACCAATATTACTCACTGAGTTGCATTTTAATTCTTCTTTCCAATAGTCCTAATAAGCTGCAACTCAGTAAAGATAAGGTCCCCAAGAACTCAAATGATGTGATTTGGTAGGTAAAAGACTGTCCAGCTGAAGTTAAAGGAAACATAGAGGAGGGAGATGGTGAATATGATCACAATATGAGCCTTATGGCTATAAAACAGACATCTATGGCAAGGTGCTATATGCTAATAAATTATTTCATTTATCAACCGCCTCCTGCTACCTACTATGAAGAACCCTGGAAAGCTAACATTTTAGGTTTTTGGAAGGAGCATGATCAAATTAATATCACTTCTGATTATGCAATACAGGATGAGAAACTGTACTGGGAACACAGCATTCCACCTGAAAGGGGTGAAGGGAAGGAGGAGATCTGAGGGTAAAAAAAATGGAGGATGTGGGATATCTTTCACTTACCAATACGGATTCACTCTTCATCCTGGTATATCTTGCTCAGTGCCCCAAGATGTTGGCTGTTTAGTGTAGTTCATTTGGCTCCAGTGCTTCCTTGCTTCCAACTGGTTTAAGCCAATGGGTAACACCCGAAGGCAAGCAGATCAGAGCGTGGGAGGAGGAGGAATTTGCTTTGTTACTACTGTCTCCATTTTCCTGTCTGTGGGTTCACCTTATACAAGCAGAGCCCCTCCATTAAAGGCCATAATACTGCCTGATGACCTTCCCAGCTTTCGCTGTCTTGATTTCATCAACCACACGTCCTTACCCTTTCTGACCTTGTGGTGGTAAGGGCTCTTCCTCCATTCAACAGTTCCTCACACTGCTAAGGTTGCTGTGGTTTCCATACACTTTGTAAACTTTATTGCTCTGTTTGTCCAACATGCTAATCTTGCTGGCTTTGGGGTTCTTTCTAAAATGATAAAAATGATTATTGTGATCTCTAAATTGACAAAGTTAGGGTCTTTAGGGATTATTTTGTCTTGGCAGCAGTTAATTAGAAAGCTGACAATCTGTAGGACCTCAGTACATACCAAATGGATTTTTAAAAAATCATACAATTGACAGCATCCTTCTTTAAAAATTCAAAGTGTGGAAAATGCATCTGTGAATTCTATCTTATAACACACTAATTAGTACTAGAAAATATGTAGTTTATTTGCATAGGCCAATTATTTTCGTATTTATTATAATGCTGTGGAATTTAAACTGATGGTTTATCACAAATTGTATGGAGGAACTGTTTTTGACTTGTCAATATTTGAAACATGGAAACCACTGTTACTACCTTGCTAAAGATCCACAAAGAATTAATCAAAATATTTGTACTTTCATTTTTTCTTTCCACCTGACATTATATTAATATACCAGAACTTATTGCATGTGTCATTTTATCAAAGATGTTTAATGAGAATCTTTAAAAGAAATAAAAGCAAAATAGAAGTAAATGTACTAATTTGTAGGATCAGCAAACATTATTTAAAAATAAAGCCCATCTCTCCTGAAATCAATATTACACTATATGTTAACTAGAATTTAAGTAAAAACTTGAAACAACATAAAATAAAACAAAACCTATCCAATATCAGATTTTTAAAGTTATAGATATTATCTGTACTTGGGTTGTCTTAATCTCAATCTACTAATTTTTTAATTATTGTATACATACTTAAGGGTATTTATAAAGAGAAATGAGACAAAAAGATACTGATACATGCTGAAAGAGTATGTTATTTTATTTAAAATGTTTATTTATTTATGTATTTATGTATTTATTTATGAGAGAGTGAGGGGCAGAGAGAAGGAGACAAAGTATCCGAAGCGGGCTCTGTGCTGACAGCAAGGGCTTGATGCAGGGCTTGAACTCACAAATCTAGAGATCATGACCTCAGTTGAAGTTGGATTCTTAACCTACTGAGCCATCCAGGTACCCCGAAAGAGTATTTTAAAGTCTAGATTTGTTTTTGCCTTTAGTCAAAGCATAGCTCTTTTTGTTGAAAAGTAATCTCCCCTCATATTTTATCCCTTTTAATTTTAAATTTATTTCAGTGTCATTCCTTACAAGTTCAATGTTTAATTAAAAGAATTAACTATCAGTGTGTTCTTATTATAGTAATTTGTATGTATGTGTGAATATTTTAAATTTATATATATAGATTCACTTTTAACAGGGTATCTATAATTTCTCATAAATGAGTGTTACTATTTATATTTATATACACATTGGCAATTTTGTTTTTTACCTGTGCCAAATTTCATGGGATATTTCAGTATCTATGACTGAATATATTTGTTAGGCTAGGAATAAATACATAGTCCCCAAATATACCTGTTCCCTCTGAGAAGTACATGGAAGAAGCAATCTACTAGGGTCCTTTTAGTTAGAACTATCACAAGCTTATAAATTTATTTTTCACTTTTCTCCATTATTTCCCCAATGTGTAGTATATGAAATGTGCTGATCTCACATGAGAAATAGAAAAATCTGGACTGATATAATAAAGACATCTGGTGAAAATATAAATTATTTTATTATTAAGTGGGGATATAAAATATACATGAAAAAACATTTTATTATTTGATTTGAAAATAACTTTTTGATGGTGTATATTGTGTAGTTCTTTATAATCTCAAAGGCATTTACTTAAAAACAAATTCCAGGAATGCCATTCTGGCATATGCAACACAGAAAGCTAATTTCCCCGAACAACAGTCTAGCAAAATCCCCCTCAGAAATATCTCTGAATAAGAGCAAATTGATGGATGTATAGTTTCCATGCAATTCAAAATCAAATGAATCTGTCATCAAGAATTGGAGGAACTTGGCTGTAATCATTTTTTCTGTTTATCTTATTCTACACTGATAAGTTTTTTCCTCTTTCCTGAATGCCAATTTCTTAGCAAATTATAGAATCAGTTCTCTTGTTTCCCTATTATCTATATTATGTGAAAGTGAGGTTAGCTAGGTGGCTTTTGATTTTCTAAGTTTTTAGCTATTTCATTCAACTTTTAATTTTGTGCCAAATGGGCCATATTTTTAAAATTTTCACCTTTATGCTTGTTGGCTTAGCAGTGTACCCTTGCAATTTCAACAGTATCTGGCACATAGTAGACCATCAATACATCTAATGGGTGAGTAAATGACATAATTATGCATAAAACTAATTGTCAAATCACATTATGAAATGACTTTTACATCTTGCCCCAAATCTTGCTGTCCTAATCGCAACACTGATATTCCAGGAACATAAAATCAAGCTATCATAAAAAATTCTATTATACACCAGAAGATCATTTTTAACAATTTAGTTTTCCCCATATAGTTATTTTGAATTCCTTAAAAATTTACATTCTGTTGGTTTTAATCTATTCTCTTCTGGATGAGGGAGAAACTTAAAACAATAAAATGATTATATCATGTTTTATATATAAATTATCAACCTGCAACTTACTTTGGGACTCAGCTTCATTTCCAAATAACACTGACAAGATATTACCAAGTCAAGAAAAAAATGTCTTAAGTGTGATTGTTATTAATATAGATTTTGCAAATATGGAATGAAACACTAACTTATTCATTTCAACCCATCCTTTTTTTGTCCATTGTGACTCATCCAAGCCTGGATCTAATTTTGAAATCAATAGAAAATATATAGATGGAATTTACAGGCATGAGCAAAAACATGAGAGATGCACAGTAAATGTGACCTTCGATCTTGAAGGCTAAACTATGAGAACAAAGACAATAGACAAAGTGATTCCACTTCAGAGTATCCTAAATTCATAGACTTAGAAAGAGAAATCTCCTCCAAAGTCTGCATTATGAACAAAATATGCAAAATTTTGTAACATTTCTGTCTTAAAAAGCATGTTGAACATTTATAGAAAAACAATGAAGATCTAAAATAGATCTCTAACACATGTACAAATGAACAAAATAGCATCTCAGTTTTTATGCTAACTGCAAAGCATGACAGCATTACCACGGACTCTGAAGAGCAGAGTGACAAAGTCTCCGTTTCCTAAATGCCTTTTTCAGTTGCTTGTTAAAAAAATATTCCTTCCTCTATCACATTCATGCGTACATCTTTACAACCACAACTCTGCCTCGGGCACTTTGTGGTGTCAGAGGCTACCATCTGGAAGGTGGTTGTGTATAGTAAATGAGTTTTAACAGAACCAATTGTGTTGGTTTCCTCCAGAGGGACGAACCCCTAACTGCAAAAATTCTTAGTACAACATTGAATTTTGCAGGAGAGTCTGCCCTACCTATTTGCTATATACACACTTGCCACCAGCTGTTTTATGCACTCTTGGCTCCCCAGCTGAGACAATTAAGGGAACAGGATTTGGCATTCTGTATAAATATGAGATAAGACTCTGGAGCTCTTTCCAGGTTGGCAAAGCATGGGGTAAAAAACACGGCTTTGCTCCAGAATAAAGACTTTTTAATCTTATAGGCAATGATCGAGGAATGAAAGAGGCAGATGCTAAAAGGATAATGTGGGAAAATATGGAAGCCTGGCCATCAGCAAAATATTGTAAATTAAATTAAGTGCATAAGAGTAGCTGCATCCTGCAAAAAGGAAAGGGAAAGAAAATGCTAAATGTTTGGGTAGGGGGAGCAGATTGGGATATTTTGCTCTGTGTGATGCTTTTCCTGAACACTGCATCTAGCTAAACATTATCCAGAGTAGCTACATTTCACTCCTGCTTCTAGCATGTACTGGGGTGTTGAGTCTGAAACCCTGTAAAGAAAAGAGCATGGGGGGCAGGATTGGGTAAGTGATGAACGAGGTAAGTATGTACTCTAGAATAGAACCACTGTTCAAGTTACAGAAAAAAAACAACTTCCTAATTAAATTAAAGTTGTTTGGTGATGTTTTAGCTGTAACGATGTTACCCAGTGAACATTCTCACCTTTATAATTTGTTTTCTACATAGAAAAGCTATAAATAAATATGACAAATTACTAATTTCTACGTTCATTCGTGTTGACACTGTTGCTTTTTTCTTTACTTTGCTTTAAAATTTCCTATGATCAATATGCCGTTTTTTATTATTTTTTTTTTAATTTTTTTTTCAACGTTTTTATTTTTTTATTTTTGGGACAGAGAGAGACAGAGCACGAACGGGGGAGGGTCAGAGAGAGAGGGAGACACAGAATCGGAAACAGGCTCCAGGCTCCGAGCCATCAGCCCAGAGCCCCACGCGGGGCTCGAACTCATGGACCGCGAGATCGTGACCTGGCTGAAGTCGGACGCTTAACCGACTGCGCCACCCAGGCGCCCCAGTATGCCGTTTTTTAAATGAAAAAAAATACAAGATAAAAAAATAGGATTTTTCTCTCCTGTCTCCTGTAAAAACAGCTATTGAAACTATTTTAGGTAAGCTAATAGGTCTGTTTCTTGGGAGAAAAAAATGCATGCATGTGAAGGTGGTTCCAGAAGCTGTGTTTCCTACCCTGACTTCTAGCCCAAACACTAGATTCATATCCATAATTACTTGGTACCTCAACAAGACACACATCTCAAAACTGAAAAAGCTGAATCAAAAATCTTGATCCTGCCATCACTTAATTTGTATGTTTACCCATCTCCGGATTTTGTTGAGGCAATGTTAGCATTCAATTGTTAAAGAAACAGTACCCACTTGTCAAGCCTAAAGTAATTATATTCTCCTTGATACTTCTCTTTCCCCAACTCTGAAATTTATTTCATCAAAAACTCCCATTTATGCTACCTACAAATATATATGGACACTGCCCATGTCTTTACATATGTTTTTCCATGATCCTAGTAAAAGCCACTGTCAACTTTCACTGTGATTACTGTAGTAAGGAAAAAAGGAAGGAAGAAAGGGAAGGAGGGAAGGTGGGAGGAAGGCAGGAGGCAGGGAGGAATGAAGGAAGGGAGAAAGGAAAGAAGGTGGGAGGAAGGAAGGAAGGAAGGAAGGGAAGGAGGGAAGGTGGGAGGAAGGCAGGATGGCAGGCAGGAATGAAGGAAGGGATAAAGGAAAGAAAGTAGGAGGAAGGAAGGGAGGAAAGAAGGAAGGAAGGAAGGAAGGAAGGTGCGAAGATTGAAACTCCTTCCTCTAGCGTAGAAAGCCTTATGAGGTCTGCCCCCAGCCATATGCCTCATCACTCTTCATCTTACCTCCTATGTTAAATTCACACTGTGGTAGTTTTTCAAATATGATAAACTTTTAGCTACTTAAGAGTCTTTTGAAATAGATGTTCTGATTTCCTGGAATATTCTTCCTTCTCTTTCTGTGGTGGATTCTTTAACCTTCAAATTTCTTCTTAAATGTCATTTCTTTGCCCATGCAATCTAAGAAAATAAAAAAAGTCACTATCCCATCACTTACTTTAACTTCCTATACACCACTTAACACTATCTCATATATGTCACACACACGCGCGCGCGCGCGCACACACACACACATACACACACACACACACCAGTTTGTATTCCCTTTTAGCATAGAAACTTTTTAGGATCAGAGACTTTAATTGCATTGAGTACAATCAAATTCTGCCCCTTTAGAAGAGCGAGTGGCAAATAATGTTTATTCAGTATAAATTTGTTGGATAAGTAAATGAGTAAGACTGGAGTTTAATTATTCTAATACCTTAAAATTCTATGTAATTTTAATAGCCAAACTGACACTGTTATATTTAATTCTAAGCTTCAATTCAAAGTAGCCATATCAGGAATAACTTTTTTCAATGAGAAAATTATAAAAAATGTACTTATTTTAACAATTCTGCAACTTCTATATTGATGGATTATTTTAAACATATTTTACTTCATTCACCTAACATAAGGTAACCAAATTGTATGGTCATAAATCTAGTATATCAAAATATTTTGATATTTGCTTGAGTATCCATATTATTAACTTTTTAAAACCTTAGTTTCAAAATTCCAATTGCTTTAATGTTTTCCTAGCTAATGTGCATCAAGTGTTTTTATAAAAGACATTACACTAGTGCATATCTTGCATTTATCAGCATTCTATGCTTTCTCCTAAATAGATTTGCTGGGCTGAAAACAGGCATAAATTAAATAGTAACATGTAGCTATTGTAAAATAAATTGTGGCAACCTCATGAAGAATAGATAAATTTAAATGGTGGGACAGAAATACAAGCTACTAGGAAACATCAAAATAACCTAGTCTATCACAATCAGAAATTGATCATAATATTTTCTTCTAGAAGGTATTTGGTAAACAATAGATGCTATTTTTCCATAATTAACTGTGTTTATCAGCTAAATATAGGGTAACATATTACATTTTGTTTCCCTATTCTGTGTATGACCTTGCTCTTTTTCTCAGGGAAATGTCAATAACTTGGATTTCATGATATAAAATGAGTGCCAACAGATTATTTTTATAAAGTGCTCTCAATGTCCATTGATAAAAAATACATTAGTTCTAAATATTGTCAACAACTGACCAGCAGTTAAGTGAAATGTTCCCACTGATTCAAATGAAGCATTTCTGACAATTAGCAGAAAGAAAATGATTTCTTAAGATCTAGTGACAGCATGAAAAGACAAATCCCTTAATGCTGTAAGAAGGCAACAGTGTGCATAAAGTGATTTTTTTTGATTCTTATAGTCATTTTGACCTATCTTCGTAGACCTTCATAGCTATGCTCTCTAAAAGTGTTCTTACCAATTGTTGTAAAAGATAAATTGTATTTTGTGAATTGCTCAAAAAGTAAGCTAGATGGTGCTAAAGAACACCATTCTATTTATTATGTGGGCATATTTACAACATAACTTGTTGGTAAGAATGAACAAAAAGGTTGACACCCATTACATTCACATCCAATTTGGTATTGCATTATAAATTAAACACAAAAATTTACGAAGAAGACAGACTCAAGAAGGGGGTGAGATTAAGAGGTAGTCCATATTCATAAGCTTGTATTAAAGTAAACACAACATAACCCATAATCACAAAATAATAATTGTCACTATATAACAAACCTATGTCAGATTTCTACTGCAGATATGTTACTATTCTTCTGCTAAATCTGTGGTACGTGAATATTCTGATCCTTTTGGGATACCTTTTTTTTTCTTGCACTTAATATAAAAATTGAGCAGTGGGGTTTAAAGTGATAAACTACAACTGGGATACCCCAAATATTTAGATATTATCTACAGCTCACCTTGGAATTGCTTTTAACCCCGTTTATATTTATGTCTGAAGGAAAACTCGTGTTCCATTAAAAGTAACTCATCATTTTCTCAAATTAAAGAGCCCCTTTTGGATTAAATCAGCTTCCCTGAGCCTGCCTCACAAGCACCACTTGCCAGTAGCCCCTTTTGGATTAAATCAGCTTCCCTGAGCCTGCCTCACAAGCACCACTTGCCAGTTTGAATGAGTGCTGTAGTCTGAGAAGGGTTCTGAAGAGTAGTTGGCTGCTTGGGCTTTGCCTTTAGCTTTCCGGGGTTCAGAGATTTTAAGCCCAAAAGAAAACTATGGGGTAGCATAATTTTTTTTTCATTTTAGCCATGTTGATAGGCATATAGTGATATCTTGTTGGGGTTTTAATTTTCATTTCCGTGGTGACTATTGATCCTGAACATATTTTTATCACACGTTGTCTTGTAACACCAGACACTGATGTAGTGCTAGATACACTGTACATGTTGCATACATTTCTGTTGAAGTGAATAATAAATCTTACAATCCCTGGACAAAGTGTATTATATTATGCTCACAAGACCATCCACGGTGATGTTATACACACATCTGAATATGGCTTTGGTTCAGAAGACGCTGGAAATCTTTTAATGGACCAAAAAAGTAACAGCTCATCATCAGAATCAAGATTTATAAGACTCTGTGCTATTTTTCAAGTTAGTGGGAAGTTGTTATGTGCTTTTTTTAAGGATATAAGCTGCTAGTGTATGCCATATTCTAGAAGGGGTAAGCACTGGCTTTGGGAGAGAGGGATGGGAAATTGAGCAATAAAATATTTCCCTAAAAATAGCCCACGTTCTACCATTGGAGACATGATCCCTATTCTCTTGTGGGTTTTGTGGTGAAGAATATTAACAATTAAATTAAAGCTCTGGTTACTTAGGATTATCCTTGCTTAAAAATTGCCTGGACTCTTCTGGCAACAGGTATGCAATAGTGTGCAGTACTTGAAAAATAAGAGATAAAGAGTAAATGCAAGCATAAGCAGATTTTTGAGTTGTGTTGAAATTTTAATCTAATAAAACATTCTTATGTAGGATGGTCATGAAATCCCTGTCCTCCCCCCTCCCCGCCACGTCCCACTCTAAATATCACACTTGAGGCTGTTTTTATACTTTTTGTTGTTGTGTTTCAGTCAATGCAGTTGTAGGAAGTCTTCAGAAATAGAAATTTGTAATTACTTTCTCCAGTCTCTTTCACAGTCCTCTACATGAAAAAACAGATGACTAAACTGACAGCATTTCTTACTGTGTTTGAAAGGTAACCAAAGCTTTTTGCAGAAGCAAAATGTGAATGAAACACACACATACACATATACAAGTGAATTGCAAAGGGCAAGAAATTGAGAGCAGATGGATCAGTTCTGCTAGTAAGACCATAACGAAATCATCTTCTCAGAGTTGAGGCTGTTGTTTTTTCATTCAAAGCATGCATCACAGACCATCCCAGAAGTTTAAAATCAAATATACAGATTAAGCTGGGTGAAATGTTAATCATGTAAAGCAAAACCGAAGGATTTAGGTTTCACACAGCAGTATGCACTGTCTGCATGTTAAATACAGGAAGACAAAATTCCACCAGCTAATTGAAAAATAGATATTGAATAAATTTAACATTAAGGAACATGTAATTATAGTGATGCCCCCAAATGCTTGATTTACTTAATGAGAAGCCGTTTAGTAAGATGAACTCTTACAATGGAGTGAATATTATTACAGATCATTTCTGTATCATAATTTTCCTTTTATGTCATTCACCTAACAGGACATCTTTAAAAAAATAAACAATGATGGCAGAATTGAGCTGTATTAGTCTTTGTTAAATTTTAAGAATATTTAAAACTTAGGTATCCTCAGTCCTCATAGAGTTTAAATGATACAAGCCCTCCTAAGACACTGAATTCTGTAAAAAATGGAACATAACCATCTTCCAGAAAGCCAAACAGGCCCAAGTAAACTTCAGCAATGAAACTTAGTTTGGTAATGGCAATGATAAATCAGGAAACTACAGATCATATTAGTTAATTGCTATTTAGTTTTAAACCAAGTGCTGAAAAACAAATAGTAGAGCTTCTTATATATTGTTTAAATAGGGTGAAACTGGTAAGTATATTTCATGTAACAGAAAAATTAATACAGAACACTTCTCCCACCTTAAGGGCATTTCTTTACTAGACAATGGTAGGGAATTTGGTGACATTATAAATCAGAGCTTATCTAAATGCATTTAATTCCAACTGCATTCAATAAATACTTCCTTCTAACGTAGAAGCTTTAAAAATCCTTAGCAACTTGTTAACAATTGAAAAATGTATGAGAAAGCAGTGTTTTGACTTAATTTTGTTCCCTCTACCTAAACCTGCAATTTATTTTATGTATTGGAGGGACCTCATGTCATTTTCACATGAAAAATATTAAATACTGAATTGACCACCATATTCTAGAAACAACAGTGTATCATTTATAAAATAAACACTTTGTTTGATTTGGGACTTGGGAATATAATGCCATATCACTCCCTTGCTTAAATGACATTACATAGTACGTGGACTTTGGAGATGTTAAGATCTTTCATCAGCTGACTGTGAGTGAATCAATAGAGAGCCTATCTCTGGTTGTGTTTGTGACCTAATCAGGTGAGCCCTCTAAAAGAGACACTAGAGGTAAAAGACAGGTCTCAGCAGTCACTCCTCCTGACCTTGACAGAACAAACTCCTGTTGTGGAGAAGACCATGTGGCAGGAAATGATGGGTGATTTCCAGATCACCCACTCAGCCCTGCAACTTCAGGAACTTTGCCAGAACCAGTGAACTTGGGAGAGGACTCTGAGCCTCTGATGACATCGCAGCCCTGGCTGCCACCTTTGACTGGAGACTTGCAAAGACCCTGAGTAACAGATCCAGCCATGTAATGTCCAAGCTCTGCCCCGCAGAATCTGAATCTTGTTTTAAGCCACAAAAATGGTGATATCTTATTACATAGCAAAGATAACTAATACCATTTTCATTAAGAACAAGAAGATATTAATAGACCATTATCATCCTTATCTGAGGGACTTCAAAAGGACATTCGAGCAATAGGTCAGTATTGATGAAAATATAAACGCTCTGGGACATTTTGAGAACAGATAATAACATAGAAATAGACATTTACAACTAATTTTTCTTGGAATTTAAACTGTATTCTTATTGATACCCATATGAAATAAGGATCCAGAACATAAGTAAACATGATTTTTCAGTTTAGTGGTCTGTATAGGTTCACTCTAAATTTCTTCTGGTGTATTGGAAAATCCCTAAATATAAACCAAAAACTTACCTTTTGAGTATATACATAAAGCATGAAATACACAGAAATCAATTCTACTTTCAGAAGCAGGAGAAGGGAAAGCACTCAGCTACTCAAGCATTTGTTAATCACCTTTAACTAAATACTTACATATTTGACTGAATAAGGGTAATAAGGAATTTCAAAAACTAGTAGAAAGAAGCTTATAGTATAAAAACTGAACTGCTGCTTGGCGAAGAAGTACTTTGCTAATCAGTTGAAGTTCTTCTTTTTATTTCTTGTTTTTTCTGCTTACTTCATAAACTATTGTATTCAGTATCACTGAAGAAATAGTACCAGACACTTTGTTTCAGATGATTCATATATCATGAGGACATTCTAATTTATATTTAAAAAACAAAACGGAGCACCATTGAGTGGCTCAGACGGTTAAGCATCTGACTCTTGAGCCACCAGTGAGTGGCTCAGGTCATGACCTCACAGTTTGTGGGATTGAGCCCAGCATCTGGCTCTGGCTGACAGCACGGATCCTGCTTGGAATTCTCTCTATCCTTCTCTCTCTCTGCCCATCCTCCGCTTGTAATGGCTCTCTTTCCCTCAAAATAAATAAATAAACATTTTTAAAAATAAAAAAAATTAAAAAACCCCTAATTTTGTATGCTGCTGGTTACTATGTATCCTCAGATCTGAATTTGAACCTGGTTATTTATAAGATGTAGAATATAAAGCCTAAAAAAGAGAGAAAAGAGTGAAAATTTTACTGTAGATTATAGATGGATAGATAGATGATGATAGATAGATAGATAGATAGATGATAGATAGATAGATAGATAGATAGATAGATAGATAGATTTTTTATTTTGTTGCACTTACTTTCCTGCCGGTAAAAAAGTATAAAATCCAAGGGGAAAATATTAAACATAAACTGAAGGCACAGGAGTGTCAGCCAAAGCAGGTAGAAGTTGGGGGAAATTCCACCTTTGAATGAAGAGAAGCATGCCGGTTGGTATCTGGGTGTCACTGGCTTTGCCCAGGTCGGCACTGCAACTAAAGCATCAGCACAAGAGGGCAGCCTTATAGGGCTGAGGAGGCACAAGTCAGCACAATTGCATCACAACACAATATAAACATACCCTTCCCCATTTCAAACATGTGAAAGGTTTCCTCTTAGGTATACAAGAGCAATTTGGTGAAGAAAAAGCCATTGGTTGGGCACTTAACCCCACACGGTTCATGAAACCTCATGAAGGGTCTTCTTTTCTAGTTCCAGTCCTAATGGCCTCCTTACACTGTTTCCTAAAGGTACTTCTCCTTACTCTCCAGAGCCTGTTTGCATGCTGACCCCTTCATGTAATCATCTGTCATTTTAAAATCTCAGCTAGCCATTCATTTCTTTGGGGAATTTCCCCTGACAACTCCAACAAGGACCAGTCCACTGGTTTCATAGAATTATGTAAATCTTATTGAAACACTTATCATAGTTTGTAATTTAAATTTATTTGATAGTTTTGATGAATGCCTGTGTCCCCTACTGTCCTAGAGATCCTATGACAGGATCTTGCATATGGTATAAGTGCTAAATTACTATTGCAGGTTTCTGTGCCATTTTAGTCCTTTCTAACCAACCTGTAATATATCTGTATTTGTAAGAAAAACTAAGAACATTTAAAGATCATCATAGGAGGTCGGGATGTATATACATTCCTTCTGGACCATAGTAAGGAAGGCTTTGAAGTAGGTGGTTAATGAATTTAGAATAAGATTCATTTGCTCTGTATGCAGTTTTCTTTATTAGAGCTTAGCTGCTTTGGTGATAACATGGAGGAAAGCAGACAGGTGAGTTTCTGGGAAATAAAGCTTCTTCAACAGGTGTACCAAAAAGGAGAAAGCCCTAGGGGTTATATTGTTGTCTCTCTCTGAAGGCTTTCTTAAAATAATGATACTGCAATGTTATCTCAGTTTTTTATACTCTTCTACTTGTACAAAATCATAATCATAAACAATATGTTTAGTTTCACAAGTAACTACTCTTGTCACTTTACAGAGTTTAATAATAAGTAATAAATAAGTTTAATAATAAATAAATAAATTTAATAATAAATAATAAGTAAAATGTTTACCATCTTTGTCCTATTGGCATAGTTCAAAGAGATTTGTTTTTGGCATGCACATCTACTTCTTGGTGCTTGTAGGTGCAAATTTTGAGTCATAGATTTGTCAAAAATATGGTTTTGAGAACACTCTCCAGTCCAAATTTTACATAGTTCTATGCAATTCCCATTGAAGAATGTAAGAATAGCTCACATAAACAAAACTCATGGTTCACCATAAATACTAACTATCCATAAAACAGGAAGACCTTTTCAACTATTACCATCCCTGTTTGTTTACATTGGACCACCTTCTCCTAATCATCCCTGGAAACCTCCACAGATGTCGAAGTATAGTCCGCAAACTACCACTTGTTGGAATATTTAAACATTTCAGGAGGTTTCCAAGTGTCCTGAAATTTTTTCATCTGCTGTAGGGAACTCAAAAGGATCTACTTTATTCATTAGTTCTACAAATCAATGGAGAATTCTCTGGGTCTGCTTCATGGTAAATGTAAGCTTACAACCACTGGAGAAGGTGCTCGAGCATAATCCTTTATTACACTGTCCAAGAGTGCATACTCTAATGCCTAGCAGTTTGAATGACCTGTGTGAAATCTTAAATTGCCATAATGCTAAATCATAGTGATAAATGTTGTCTGAAAGGATCTTTTATTCTGCTTGTTAAATGTTCAAAATGAAAGTGTGTTATTTAAACCTAAGCGTTTTTTAGCATCCCTTAGAATAGGTTAGAAAATGTTAAGAAATCCAAAGTTTAAGAGCGTTCTTACATGTTTTTCTCTTTTTAACATGAGCTACAAATTACAAATTTCATGAATCCCTAACCAAGATCTTCAAAGCAAAACAAAAACACATTCCATTTAGCTTATTGCATGGCCTCCACCTACTTAAAAAAGCAGCAATTCAAAATATTTTCACTTATTGAAAAAATACTTAACCTGATCACCATAACTAACAGATGCTGAAGATGAGAACATATGGTTCATTCATAGCACCTAAAATTAAACTTTAAAACTCTACTGTTTGTCTCAATTTTTTTATGGAGAAACTCTTTCTAGCTTTTATATTTCAACATTACATTGTTATGTTTCATTGTCTACCTAGAGAAAGGATCTTTTCAATGTCTTCATCAGTCATAGTTTGAACAATTATAGAGAAAAATGATAGACCTGAAGTTAATAGGAAACAGTTAGAAATTACCCTTTTTAATCATGGCTGCTTATTTAACTTTAAAGCCATTACATTGAATTAATGTAATAAAAATCAATCACTCTATATTATGGCTGTGTTGTAGAAGATAATAGAAACTTAAGAAAATCAATTTAGCTTTTGTGCCATTTGATATGATACATGTGGTTTGTGATAGCTAAGGAAGTAAAGAAAGGTCTTTGGTAACTACTCATAGTAATGGTGATAATTCAAATCCACATTATTCCAAGGCACCTGTGTTATAATCTGACTTTTGTCAGTTGAAAGAAAAATCCACTTTTATTATTTAAATCACTTAATTTTACATACTGCGGATGCCTTTTTAAAAAGCACAGTTTAATAATCATATCTAGGCATATTATTTTAATTTGTATTTAAAACAATCAAAGACGTTGGTTTTACTGGCAATTAAACTGAATAACTGAAATTTCTGATAATGGCCCTGACTTTTAATTTAAATTATTGGGTGATATTTAAGTATAATCATAGATTAAGAATAGATTTAAAGAATTCATTTTGTCTATTATCATTTCCTCAGATATGACAATTCCTAAATGTACTTTCAGCATAATTATGACTCTGAATTGTAGGCAACAAATAATGCTTTAATAAATTACTTTATATGTAACATTATTTATTTTAAATATGCAAGTAGGATAAATGTTATGTTTACATATATTTATAAATAATATTTCATATTTACAGATAATGCTATTGGCAAAGTATGTTATTCTCAATTTTTTAAAATATTTCCCCTTGGAGTAAACACATAAAATTTTGTGGTAAAGCATCCAGATACTTTTTTGAGAGATCATGTTGTAGGAATTCAAAAGGATGGAAGGAAGGAAGGAAGGAAGGAAGAAAGGAAGGAAGGAAAGAAGGAAGAAGGGAAAGGAGGGGAAAGGAAGAAAGAAATAAAAGGAAAAAAAAGAAAAGAACAGAAAACAAAAGAAAAGAAAAAAGAATAAGAAAGAAGAGAAGGAGAGAGGGAGGAAGAGGGGAGGGAGGAAGAAAATGTTGCTTTAAAAAACCTTTCATATCAGGGGCGCCTGGGTGGCTCAGTCGTTTAAGCATCTGACTTCAGCTCAGGTCATGATCTCGTGGTTCATGAGTTTTCAGGCTCTGTGCTGACAGCTCAGAACCTGGAGCCTGCTTCGGATTCTGTGTCTCTCTCTTTCTCTGACCCTCCCACACTCGTGCTCTATCTCTCTGCCTCAAAAATAAACATTAAAAATTTTAAAAATATTTTATATCAGTGCTAAATAATAATTTATTATGTCATATTTGCTTAATTTAATGTTTTTACATTAATTGGTAGTACTTACTATAAGCCACTGCTATTCTTGTAATGATAGACTATGTTTTCTATCCATTAACAAAACTATGTTAAAGAATGCCTTCTAATTTCCTAATCCCAAGTGTCATTTGTGAACATGTTCTATTAAATGTGATGTCTTGATCTATAATAAACATTATTTAAAAATAGCAAGAGCATTTATATAACACATTATCTGGTGGTACTCTTCTTACTTGCTATTGATCTTTAGCTCCATCAGTCATTAGTTGACTACTAAAATGTCTAGATGTAACTGAGGCAATGATTCCACAGAGGACCTAAGACATGATCTTTTATGGCACAGTGTATCATCCATATGCATTATTTTTCTCATCAAAAACCATTCATAAAACATCAAATCAGGAAATGAAATAAATATTTATTGACTATATTATATGCAAACCTGAAGCTAAATATAATAGGCATAGAGAGTTACAAAACAGATGGTAAAAGAAAAATACCTTGGAATATTTTGGATAACAGTTCTTTATCAGATATGTATTATGCAAATATTTTCTCCCAATGTGGCTTGTGTTTTTGTTCTCTTAACAGTATTTTTAATGGAGTTAAACATTTTAATTTTAGTGGAGTCAGGCTTATCCATTCTTTCTTTCATGGATCATGCTTTTAGTGTTATAGTCAAAAAAGTCATCACTGAACTCAAAGTCATCCAGATTTTCTCTTATGGTATCTTCAGGGAGTTTTAGATTTTGCAGTTTTGTACTAAATTTTGTGGTACATTTTGAATTAATTGATTTATTGAGAAAAATCAATAGAGACATTGATTTTATTGATCTTTCTACTTACATAGGTGGAGGCTTAGATTATTGATTTTACATTTTTTTTCTAGTATATATGTATTTAATGCTATAAATTTCCCTCTAAGTACTGCCTTCCCTGAATCCCACAAATTTTGACAGGTTGTGTTTTTATTTTCATCTCATTCAAAACATTTGTCGTTTATCTTGAGATTTATTCCTTTACACCTCTGTTATTTAGAGGTGTGTGGTTTAATCTTCAAGAATTTGAGGAGTGTTCCAGTTATCTTTGAATTATCAATTTCTAGTTTATTGCATTGTGGTCTGAGAGAAGACTGTATTATTTCTATTCTTTTAAATTTGTTAAGGTGTATTTTATGTACCAAAATATGGTGTATTTTGGTTCCTTATGAACTTGAGAAGAATGTGTAATGTGCTGTGGTTGGATGAGTAGTTTATACATGTCAATTATATCCAGTTGATTGATTAAAATGTCAACAGTATTTTTTTTCCCACTGAAGACTGTAGATTATAATCAGTTAATCTTTTCCAAAAAAATATAACAAAGGTAAATTACTATTTAGGAACTGATCATTAATTTCAACTTTAATTGTGTGTTATACATGTTAATATTCTATTCTAGAATAACATGTTAACAATCTGCTTCTAACTTTTACCCCCAAAATTGAAATTGCTCCAACTTCCAAGAGAAACATCCTCCATAATTTTTAATTACAATTTCACATTTTATTTCTAGTTTTATCAATGTCGAGATAGAAATACGGTTTTCTGACTTAGCAGATATCTTAAATATTTACACATTATGTTCTGTAATAAATTATACATTATCAAAAATCTCATTTATTAGTGTCCCTATTGATTACATCCTCAGAAAACTCTTTTGCATATTGTTGTTTTCCATGAAGTGGAACGTTGTCCATTTTTAACAAAATGTCTGCCAGATATCCACAAGTGAATAATCATAGGTTTTTGTCAAGTTGTTTTTTCAATAAAAATGGTTAGCGATGGATCAGGAAGGATGTGTTTGAGCTTGCAACTCAAAGAATGTCTTATGTGCTTTTCCTGGGGAGAACTATTATAATTTGGTATGAAACAGAAGTACATTTCCTCACAGAATATTTTAAAATAAAAGGATATTAAAATTTTAATACTAAAAAAACAAAAAACTTGATATTTAAAGAAATTTATAAAAATGTGTATTCAATACAGAGATTTTAAAAATATTTGTTTCTGATTCAAAAGAACATTATTAAGTGAATGTACATTATATATTCTATATATAATAATATATAATACATATTATATACATACATATATATATATATATATATATATATATATATATAAAGGTACCTACTACTGTTTTTGCATATTCAGTGAAAATATTAACACAATGAAAAAGGCAAGTAAGTATTATTTCTTTTAATGTTTATTCATCTTTGAGAGAGAGAGAGAGAGTGTGTGAGTGGGCAAGGGGCAGAGACAGGGGGAGACATAGAATCTGAAGCAGGCTCCAGGCTCTGAGCTGTCAGCACAGAGCCTGATGTGGGGCTTGAAACCACTAACCACATGATAGTGACATGAGACGAAGTCGGACGAAGTTGGCTCAACTGACTGAACCACCCAGGCTCCCCAAAAGGCAAGTAATTCCTAGCATTATTATTTTAGAAGTTTTGACTTTGTGACCACCTTATCATAGATTTATGATTTTTTAAAGCTTTACAGAAATTATTTCTATCTCTTCTGGATAAAATGATTCATAACATATTTATGTTTTAAATATTAATATAAACTATTTATTTGTAGTGTTAAGCAATGGTAAATTTTAAGGTTAGCAAGAACATATCTCTATGCAAAAGATAATCAGAGACTATTATGAACAACTTATGATTACATTTACAAATGCAGTTAGAATCAATAAATTCCTAAGAAAATATAAATAATCAAATTTGAAGTAAAAAACAGAAAATTAAAATGTTGCTATAAACATTACAATACTGTACCAATAATTTAAAATGCATTTTCAAAGATAATGCCACCTCACTGTTTTAATGAGTTCTTTTAAATATGTAGTGAAGAACCAATTCCAATTTTATGCAAACTCAGAAAGAAAATAATTGGAAAATACATACAAAAATTGTTAAGTACAAAGTATACTTTAAATGTTAATGTTTAGGGGAACCTGGGTGGCTCATTTGGTTAAGCATCCAACTTCGGCTCAGGTCATGATCTCATGGCTTGTGACTTCAAGCCCAGCGTCAGGCTCTGTGTTGACAACTCAGAGCCTGGAACCTAACTCAGATTCTGTGTCCCTCTCTTGCTCTGCCCCTCCCCCGCTCATGCTCTGTCTCTCTCTGTCTCTCTCTCAAGAACAGAAAACACATTTTTTAATATTAAAAAATAAATGTTAATGTTTAATCAACATAAAATCATAAATATCAATTATTAAAACATACTTCTCATCTTCCAAGATGATTATATCTAACATGACTTAATGAAGAGTACTTTGTAGAAGAACCTTTGACATACAGTCACCGCACATATTCAAACACATATATGCACCTATCAACAATACAGTAGAAGCATCCGAATGCCAATGTTGGCTTTTCTGTTATGTGCTTTGCAACACTCTGTGTAGTGTAGATGTGTCTCCTAGGTCCCCATTCAAGGAAAGACATCTTAATTGCTGAAAGTACTGTCAGCAGACATTTTATAGCTATGAACCCGCCCCGCTGCGGGAATTGCTTCCAGTGCAGAGGCCACCATGCTCAAGATCATTTCACATCCTTTTAAGGATTTCTCCTGTCCAATGACTGAGGGGCCATTTTACTTCTACAGGTTTATGTGAGGTCAGCAGAAGCTGTTGCACCTACACTGCAGCTCATTTTCTCTGCCCAATCTTGTTCCTCACGTCCCTTCCACAGGGTCTATCTTAATATTTGCAGATTAACTCAACATGGAACATGTTTCCGAAGGATCCAGATATCAGCACTTATGCCTGACTCAATGGGCAAAAGACCTACATAAATATATCCCTATATAAAAATCATAGAGAAATTGTGAATAGATTCTTTGTACTTCCCTCCCTTCAGAATTAAAAAAACAAGCCATTCAAGAAAAATATATGTATCTGAGATAGATATCACATATGAAGTATTTTCTGTTATGAATAAAGGCTTTGGTAGGGGAATGTTCTTCTTAGAAGCTGTGTTACATAGTTGATGACAACATGGGAAAGAGACTTCTCAATTTCAAGATACATGATTTATAAGATTTCTTCCAGAAAAAAAAGAGAGAACTCATTTTCCTATAGAAGGAGTAAGAAGTTAAGTAATAAGGATGATTTCAAAGACCATCCTATTTGATATATACAAGAAATCCCCAACTAGTACTAGGTAGAAGTAACCTCTAGAAATAGTCTTATTTTTTAAAAATTACACTGTAGGGATTACATGTACAGATGTCACACACTTTGACCCCACACTATTATTTTCATTGCATGCTTCAATCTTACAGTAAGTGTATATTGAACATATTACCTATATTTTACTAACATACATATAACTTATGTAATTTACATTTTAGTTTAAAGTATATTTTGAAATGTACGGTATTGTATCTTACAAAAGAAATATATGTTGTAAGAGCACTTAATTGAAAACTAAACTAGCTGGTAACTTCTAAATTTCATTTTGAGAATAAATACATTGAGAAAAAGTGACAGCTCTAGAGAGAGAAAAGCAATTTTTTAGTAAATACACTGTCAGTGTAGTGTAATATGCTGCCTATGCTTCTATACCACCTAAATTCTTAAGCCAAAAAATTAAGTTAGTTTTACACAAAATTATGGAGGCCAGGTGATTATGCAAAACTTATGACTTATGCAAATCTAAGCTCCTATTCCAATATTTGAAATTAGATTTTCTAACTCCAAATATAGTAACCTTGACTTTATCCCATGGCTGAATGAATAAAAAGCTTCTGGAAATAAGTTTGGTGAAAAGTTGACAAAGCTGGGGTTCTTCATCATATATATATATATATATATATATATACATGTATATATATAATTAAAAATAAAATATAGATATTGCCCATGAAGATTGACATTTTTATTAAAGATATTTCCCCTTTTTATCCTTGTTGATAATTTCAGTATCTATTGTATTCTCACAAAACCTCAATTATTTTTGCCTATTTACTATAATTAAAAATGTCCATTAGGCTATTTTAATAAATTATTTGGTAAACTTAAACATGTTCTCAGATATTACAGAAGCCAACAAATGCAGGTGTAAGAAATGTCAATTGCATAAATATCACCCACTTAATCCTTTAGGTCAGGGTACCCATTTTCAATGTGTGCACCATTGTTTAGGGTTTGCTCAATCAGTTTTATTTAATTCAGTTTTTATAGGTTGCCACAATTGGCAATAAATCATGAGTCTTTTTTATTCTTTGTGGTGTCAAAAAATAATGCAGCTATTTATACAAATATAAAATATGCAGATGCATAATTAGATAGTGATTCTAATTAGTATCATTCTTGATAGTAACAATAAACATAGTCAATTGATGACATAATGTATCCTAACACAATTCTAATAATTATTAATAGTATACAGCTACAATCAATCATTACAAATATGACTTTACAGGTAAATCCCTCTTCCCGTACACAAAATAATTTTTGTCATGTATGTCTTTTATAAGAGGAAAATATGGAATAAATGCAACATTTAGGGTACAAAAGTAGAAAATTCATTTCTTGGCGATAATTATTTTAATTGGTAAAATACCATTTTTAGTTATAATATTTACCATCAAGGGGAAAATAAGGGGCAGATGACATTTAGCATACATAAAATTTCTTTACTTGCCAACAGATGTACTTTAACTGAAACATCTGTTTGCTCTTTATTTTTTATTTTTTTGGTGTCTATTCATGTGTGTGAGTATATAATTTATATTAGTTTATAAAATTATCCTAAGAAAACACTAAATATTTTAAAGGGATTGCAGCTTTGGAGAAATTTGGTGATAATTTGAATGGATGCTATACTGTGGAGAAGCAGATTCAGAAGAATTTTCAAGATGTTTATGTCCTTGAGATGCTAAGAATGTATTAAATATGTGTACAGTCCATTCATTCCTGGGAAGTATTAGTAGTATTTGTGTGCAGTTATGATTTCAGTCTGATAAGAAATTTTACTATTTTTAGTAGTTATTTTCTACAAAATCTTCCTAAAGAAGATGAATCACAATAAATTTATGTTTTATTTGAATCCTAAGTAATAAGAAAAGTTTTTTTATCATTATGCAAAAATGAAGATAATTTATTTTTAAAAATTAGCTGTCTTTAGAAAGAAAATACTCATGTCATATCCTGGAGTTAATGAACTTCTTCAAAATTTTCTGTAAATTCAGCATCAACAAATAGCAGTCAATGAAAGAGGAGACTTCAAATATTTCTTTAAAATTTCATTACTGTGAAGTGTCCAAAATAATTATCAAACTCACAAAAAACATTATTCCAGTTTGACATTATTGACGTTTCCTCATTCACTGTCTGTGACCTGCTTCCTCCACCAAAACAGTTACTTTGAAAATATGATCTCCTAGATAGTTCCAAGGTACAGGTTACAAATGAGAAAATTTTGATTCATCTGGAATTTACTTCAGGACCAACATTGCCTTGTTTATTATTTTGAAATTCCTAACTTATTGCACTGGCTATTTGGTGAATAATTTTCTTCTTCTTTTTTTAACATTTATTTATTTTTGAGAGAGAGAAAGAAACAGAGCACGAGCTGGGGAGGGGCAGAGATAGAGGGAGACACAGAATCCAAAGCAGTTTCCATGCTCTGAGCTGTCGCAGGAGCCCAACTTGGGGCTCGAACCTATGAACCGTGAGATCATGATTTGAACTGAAGTCAGATGCTTAACTGACTGAGCCACCCAGGCACCCTAATTTTCTTCTTAAGTGGTGAGGCCCTTTAACCAGGTCTCCACTCCTTCCCCAGGCACACAGGAAAATTACTTTTGTATTTATGTGGAACACATGACTTAGGTTTGTATTTCCCTCCAATTTAAGGGTTTTCTAAAGATATACTTCAACAGTGGCAATTTGTCCTACAGTAATCTTCTTCCCTTGTCTCACTACCACTCCTCGCTAACTCATTCTCAGCCATTCCCATTCCATTTACATATCCTGGAAGGAAACAGCTGGCATGACTGTGTGGGGGGCTATGGCACTGTTAGTGTCCAGCTGGAAAGAAAACCTCAACTGAGCTCCTGGAGTATGTTATTTCCCCAGCCTTCATATCCCTCTACAGTATTTTGCCTTATATATTTTCTCATTTAACTTCCTTTCTGCTAAATTCCTATTTACTGAAGGAGATAATTAGCTCTGGGTGATGATGATAATTTTGTTTCACTCTCCAGTTATCTTCTCAATGGGACACACACACACACACACACACACACACAAATGCTTAGTAGTTTTCCATGCCTTGTGGAAAAATGCAAACTTTACGCGTTTCTGTCATTAGGATGTTTGGGATTTGTGTATCTATTCCCAGAATTTCTGCCTAACCTAACCATCTACTTCACTCTAAATTAAGAGTAAAAAAAAAATACAGGATTTCTGTCTGATTAATTTTTGTCTTTCTTGCCATTCTCACAAAACTTTTTGTGTAGTCTATTTGAGGGGAGAATGGACGGGATTAAAAGGTAACAAATTTATCTTTGCCTTTCCTTGCCTACCAAATCAACTTGGAAAAATAGGCAATGAGATGGACTCTCCTTTGTTTTCTGCTTGGATTATTGTGATATATAGATCTAGATTTATTGATAAAGAGATACAGATATACAGATTTAAATCATTAGTGTTTTACTTTTCACTTCCCCCCCCAAATATTTTACAGTTTCGAGTAGGGTTTATTTTTTGTGGCTTACTCTGCCGACATAAATGGTAATTTGGCAAAAAAAATGGGCTTACAGAACTTTAATTGGACTCAAATATCTTAATTTTGTACTGTGTGAATTGTTTTTTTATTTATATGTATTAATACAGTTTATATATGCCTTTAGGCATAATACCACCCAAAAACATGTCCATGAAACAATCCTGTTTGTTCTTATTGTTAGTTTGGTAGAGTCTTCGTAACACCCAAAGCAGGGGGAACAACGTCATGATAATTTTGAACTTTTAAGTCTTGTTTAAATTAGATCTCAGGACACAAGGACTTCATTAATTTTTTTGGTAAGAATCATAATAAAATAGCTGATTATTAGTGGGCTTGGTAAACAAATATTTTTGACTTCAGTGTTGTGTGTGTTTTTTTTTAATTTGTTAATGTTTAGTTTTGAGAAAGAGAGAGAGGGAGACACAGAATCTAAAACAGGCTCCAGCACATAGCTGTCAGCACAGAGCCCGATGCGGGCTTGAACTCATGAGCCATGATCATGACCTGAGCTGAAGTCAGACACCCAACTGACTGAACCACCCTGGTACCCCTTGACTTGGGTGTTTTAAAAAGTCTTGGGGAATAAACAGTCACTTAATACTATCTTGAAAAATGGAAACTTTAATGTTTATACACATGGGTTTTTCAAAACAATGAAGTTATTTGCAATTTGTATGTCACTTATCAAGAGTTTGCTGAAGTAAAAGTATAATTTCATATTGATGAAGATAGTATATAATAATTAATGCATGTTGGAAGAAAATGAGAGCTTTGTGGCTGTAGATGGTTTTGATTATCTTAATGCATCACTTTAAAAAAGCATATTATGTTTAAATTTTTTGACATTTATTTATTTTTGAGAGACAGAGAGAGGCAGACCATGAGCAGGGGAGGGGGGAGAGAGAGAGAGAGAGAGAGAGAGAGAGAGAGAGATACAGAATCTGAAGCAGGTGCCAGGCTCTGAACTGTTTGTTAGCACAGAGCCCGCCGCGGGGCTCGAATTCACGAACTGCAAGACCATGACCTGAGCTGAAGTTGGACGCTCAACCGATTGAGCCACCCAGGCTCCCCAAAGATATGTTTAATCTTAACATTTTTAGTAACTAAATTAATTTATTACCCTAGTAAGTGCATCTTGTTTAATTGAGCCCTTAATGAAAATAATAGAATAAGAAAACAAAACTTCCAACTGAAGAGGGATTTAGTAATCTTTCCAATGCAGAAAATGTTCTGCCAAAATTTTGATATGCAACTGTCCAGTGCTGGGAATCCTGCTGACAATCATATCAGTATAGAATAGAGATGGAAAACAATTTAGCAGTAAATAAACATTATCAGGTGTGCATACGCTTGTTAAATTAGCAGAAAAGTGATTACAAGTCAGGATGGAATTTTACACAAATTTAAACTGTATAATGAAAGAAAGAAACATGAAAAAAGCCTCTATCTCCTTATGAAACAAATAGATGCATCCAGTGTTTGTCTCCTATACACATTATTAGAAGGTTGATTTCAGAGCGAGGTATATGTGGTCCCAGGAGTCAGGGACCCACCATCTCGCATTGTGAAATCAAAACTTTGGTCTTCTTCTGCAGCTTATTGTGCTTTCAAGGAGAACCCTACAGAGGAATGTGCAGGGATACAGTTGCTGCTTCATCCCTCAAAGAATATTTTGTCACCTTACCCCTATTCAGTTCTTGTTTCAATACTTCCCTTTCTTAAGTATTCAGATTTGATATTCTCTTACCTATTTGCTATAAGGTTCTGTTTGCATATCTATTCATAGTTTTATATATTTTTTTAAGTTTATTTACTTTGAGAGAGAGACAGAGACAGAGAGAGTGGGGGAGGGGCCGAGAAAGGGAGGGAGAGAATCCCAAGCAGGGCTCCTTGCTGTCTGCAGAGAGCCCCACACGGGGCTCAAACCCACAAACCGTGAGATCATGACAGGAGCCAAAACCAAGAGTCAGATGCTTAACTGACTGAGCCACCCCGCTGCCCCTCTATTCATAATTTTTAATTTTGCATTGTGATTTATCATTTTTGTCTGCCTCCTTTAACTAGACTCTGAGTTCATAAAAAAGGGACTATGGTCTATTCTTGGTTTACTACCCAGCCTCTAACATGCCACATAGTAGGTACTTGAAAGATCTTTGAGTTCTTTATTTAAGTAGAATTTTATCAATATTTCTATTAGAATGCAATGTCTAGAACAGAAAGTGGTGCCCAGTGTAAAGGATGAACCATACTTTTTGAACTTCACACACTTTGCTAACATTCCCAAGCTTTGGGAAACATTGATTTTTCTACTGCTAGGAGCATCATGAATGATTACAC
This sequence comes from Prionailurus bengalensis, assembly GCF_016509475.1. NCBI lineage: Eukaryota > Metazoa > Chordata > Mammalia > Carnivora > Felidae > Prionailurus > Prionailurus bengalensis. The sequence continues at coordinate 41,310,819 of NC_057343.1, forward strand.
TCTTGCAGCTGATCGTGCTTACCCTGATCTTTTAACTTCTATTTGCTTGCATTAGCATGGACTAATACATTTTTCATTAGAAACTGCAGCTAATGCTCATTTCATACTTATTTTTGCTCTATTAATGGTTTTTATGTTTTGAGGCGCAAGCAATCTAAGGGCTGCGTAATTGTATAAATGGAGGATTATCGGTGTGATGCACAAATCATTTTTGATCCAATGTTATAAATGTTTAATTTCTATGATTTCTGATGTGACCTCTCCACTAACACAGCTTAATTGCACTTCTAAGGGCAGCAACATATATCAGCTGGAATAGAAATACTGTCTTCTAAATTAGAGTCTGCTGAAATATCTTCAACCTCTTTTTTAGTTTGGAACTATGGAGCCTTTTTACTTAAACTTTGATTGAAATGAGTATTTATAACATGGTGTGGTCAACTAGTCTGCTGAGTTTTTATAACAGAAAAATGCTAAAATGTATGGAGGTGTGGCTCAACTGGAGCAGCTGACGAGTGTAGGAACAACTGGAGAGAAAAGGAGACATAGAGCCAGAACTTAAGATGTGTGAATGCCTTAGAGAAGATACACATTTGAGAAAAATTTATCTTAAAAACAAACCATAATGCCATTCCACTGTCTTATATTCACATATAAATATTGAAATGCTACAGGAGTATGAACTGTTAATGAAAGCTAATATGTTTTCTAACATCCCCAACTAAAACTTGAATAAATATATAGGAGGTACCTGCTGAAAAGTAGAATGCCATTATTTAAAACAATATTATACAAAATACCAAATTAGAGAAGTTCAGACATTAAGTAAATAGATGCTTATGCATGAAACAACATATAAAGATTAAAATTTTTATCCTAGTTTTCTAGAAACTACCAAAAATTATCACAGTATAAAATACGTAAGCCAGGTTAGTTTTTTATTAAAGCATGTTGTAAAATAGAGTAAATGTTTAATAAATGTTTTTTGAATGAGATTTTAGAGGGAGGTGCTTTTTGATCTCTCTGTGTTATTAAAATTTCAGCAGTACCTTTTATGGAAAGCATACCATTACTCTATCTGACTGTAATTTTCAATTTTGAAATGATTACTTATAGCTCTGTTTTAAGCATATAAGATTGGAAGTGGCATTTAAGGAGAGATTTGGCAAGTAAAATGTCAAGAGCTAGGAATGCCTATGAGGAGTAGTTTTAGCAAAGTCAAAACTTCCTCCAGATTTGGCTGCTCTGAGTTTTGAATAATTAAGACAGCCACTAGACATGTATGTAACTAGCTAGAAAAATGGAATTAGACCTTTAGTGAATTATATGGTGAAAATATTCAAAACAATGAAATTGATTTCTCCTTATTCAATTTGCTGACTAGCCCTGAGTCAAAAAAAAAAAAAAAAATAGGATGTGAAAACTGGATTCTTCTGTAGCTAGGTTAAAATATAATTATGGTAGGGCGCCTGGGTGGCGCAGTCGGTTAGGCGTCCGACTTCAGCCAGGTCACGATCTCGCGGTCCGTGAGTTCGAGCCCCGCGTCGGGCTCTGGGCTGATGGCTCAGAGCCTGGACCCTGTTTCGGATTCTGTGTCTCCCTCTCTCTCTGCCCCTCCCCCGTTCATGCTCTGTCTCTCTCTGTCCCAAAAATAAATAAAAAACGTTGAAAAAAAATTTAAAATATAATTATGGTAGCCTAGTAACACCAGTTTGTATTAGGACCTCATCTAATCATCTCCAGGTATACTTCCCAACAGAAAAAGATGGATTTCAAAGGAGCTTTTGAAGACATATTATATTTTACTTTTTTGCCAATACTAACATCTCTTTCAGTCTCATACTTCTTTGCTAAATAAACCAGGCAGATATACACAAGGATAATTTTCTTCTACCCTTTACAAAGCACTGCCTCACCATGGATGAAGATTTATGCCTGAAAAAGCATCAAGCACAATGCCCAGTGCTGTAGAACTTGATTAAAACATATCCATTAGTGTTAGAGATTTTAAAAAAAGCAAAATCAATTAAAGATTACATTACCATTCATGTTACTCAACATAATTTAATAGATAAACACAAGAGTTTTTGATTCAGACTTTGTTTCAATGCTTGTTGATCATTTGCCATTGTCCACTTACTAGATATGTATCTTGAACCAATTATTAAAACTTTCTTCCAGTTTTCACGTGTTAAATAGTAATAACTAATGTTGGTATTAGATAGATAGCAATAGAGTTGTTACAATTTTTAGTGAGATGCCAAAATGTTACATTTTAAGTGTTATTTAAATATTAATTATTGCCAAAAACATTTTAAACGAATTCTATAAAGAATGAAGCACAGCCTGTAATGTGAACATGCGTATGTGAAATGAGTTAGTTGCAAAGTAAACCTTTGTTTTGTTTCTTCACAAAACATCAAGATGCATAATGTCATCTGTCATTAAACATTACTCAGAAATGGGAGAAAAAGAAGCTTTTAGATTTTTTTTTTTAACTGATGAACAAGTAGGGTCAAAACAAGATGGAAAAACTACTCAAGAAGGATATCCTACATTGAAAAAAATGTCATCTTTCAGGAGACTGAGCAAAACACAGAAACATTATAGAAGAATTGACTTTGTAATTAACACAAATAATTAAAGTTGTAAGATGGATTGAAATTAATACAAATAGAAAACATACAATCATTTGACCAATAAATTTCAGAGGATACCTTCCCACAAAGGAAACTCTAGGTCCAAATGGCTTCATAAGTAACTCATTCAAGCATTTAAGAAAATATATAATACTCATATTACATGAAACACTTCAAAGAATAGAAAAGGGAGGATTTCCCCAACAATTTTATGAGACCTGTATAACCCTCATATCAGTACCCTCATATCAAAACATCAATTATAAGAAAATAAAATAATAGGTAATTAGTTTTTGACTGTCTAAATCTGGAGAAATTCATGTTATTACAGAAATGCAAAATTGGATTAATTTTTGAAAAATTAATCAATATAGTTTTCCACATATAATATAGGGTTTTTGGTTTTTTTCATTTGTTTGGAAATATTCTCTTGACTCAGTTTTGAAGTAGTCTAGCCATTCCCCCTTCTTAAGTAGCTGATTAAGTTCACACCATTTCCCTTACCAGAATCTCATGAGTCTGTCGTACACTCTCCCCAATAACCTGTGGGGCCAAATATCAGACAACTAGGGACAGCCATCTACTCAGAAACATGCAAATGAGCCAACTGACAGTGAGCCTGCAAACCCTAGCTAACCCTCTTCACCTGCCATACATAGGCTGCCCCCCCCCCCCACACAGTTTCAGGTTGCTGTTACCCTGTCCCCAGGTACAACTCCCTGTGTGGTCCTGCATGGTGGCCTTCTCTCATTTGGAGGTGTAAATAACAAATAGAGCTGCCTTTTGTGTATACAAATGTTAATGTATTCTTTCATGCTATGGGAAGAGTCTTTAAATTTTAGAGAGCACCACATTAGCAATGTTTGGAATTTTTAAGTGTGGACATATGGCATATTTCTTTAAATTCCTGAGTAGTTTATTATTTTATATTTTTATATTTTATTTAAAGTTAGTATACTTTTAGTGTCAAATTGTGATGGTTTATTGCTAATGTACGGAAGTAGCATTAAGTTTTATATTTTTACTTTGTATCTAGCAGTATACCTATTCATTTATTAATTCTATTCAGCTCCTCATAAGTTCATAGTTTCTATTTATTTTTCTCCCTATATATAAAAATACTATCATGAAATTTGCAAATCATGAGAGTTTTACTTCTCAAATACCATACTCTTTTTTTTCTTTTATTATAGTAATACCTAGAATTGTCAGTTCAGTGTTTCATAGAAAATCTAATAGTACACATACTTGTTTTGATTCTAAACATAGGACGGAGACACTGAATTTTAACATTAAGTAATGTATTCATTGAAGGTTTATACAGATATCCAGTCTGTGTGTAAGTGATATCTCTTCTATTTACAATTGCTGGAAGTTTTTTTATCATAAGTGGATGTTGAATTTTTTGCAAATAGTCTTTTTCATCAGTGCGATGGTCATATTTTTTCATCCTCCTTTATTTTGTTATGTGGTTAATTTATATGGAAATGTAAAGGAATCAATACTAAAACACTGTATTAGTAAAGAAGGAAGAAAAAGTTAATAGAAAAAGGACCCCCCCAAAAAAAGAAAACGTAAAGAGAAAACACCTGGTGTCCAAAAAAATATATGAAAAGAATGTTACTATTAAAATTATGAAATTCTGATTATCAGAAAACACCAAAATTGTGAGTCATAAATTGGTAAAAATATATTTATAGTACTGTATTTGAAAAATTACTCTTGGGCGCCTGGGTGGCGCAGTCGGTTAAGCGTCCGACTTCAGCCAGGTCACGATCTCGCGGTCCGTGAGTTCGAGCCCCGCGTCGGGCTCTGGGCTGACGGCTCAGAGCCTGGAGCCTGTTTCCGATTCTGTGTCTCCCTCTCTCTCTGCCCCTCCCCCGTTCATGCTCTGTCTCTCTCTGTCCCAAAAATAAATAAACGTTGAAAAAAAAATTAAAAAAAAAAAAAAAAAAAAGAAAAATTACTCTTATCCAGCCATATGGACATATGGATATATATATATATGTGTGTATATATATACATATATATATATGTATATATATATATATATGATCAACAAGAGAAGGCAAGTATCCCAATAGAAATGTCAGCAAAAGGCTTCTTACAAAAGAAGATATTTACAATAGATACATATGACAAGGTGATCAACTTTTTCTTTTTATAAATAGGAGCGAATATTACAGCCAGTGTGAAATATCACCACTATGTTGATTGGCTCCTCTGGGACTCAGATGTCAGGAGGAGGGTTGATAGATGAGATTTATTGGGGTAATACTTGTAAAAGATCAAAGGCAGAGGAAGCAAGTAAAATACTTCAGGTTGCAGTGCAGGTCTATGAAAGAAGAGGGAGAGCTGGGAAGAAAGAACCTCGGGCTTCAGAAGAGTCCAGAGAATGTTTCATCCAGCTCAGAGGGAAGATCCAGCACAAACGTTGCCCATGGAGAAATTCTTTAGTTTTGAGAAGTTGCAAGACCTTCTGCCAATGTCAGAAAAGTACATGGTCTCAGCTCAAAATCCAAGGCAGATACTATGGCTAGCCACTGGTGGCTATTAGCCAACTACACTCTTTGTGTCAGGTTCTCTTTTGAAGGATATCTTTAGAGACACAATTCTAAGTTTGCTATAACCATAAACTATCATAATCGCTAAAACTAAAATAACTTCTAAAACCAAAGTCTCGTATCCTGCTGGGTGGCAGTGTAAATTGACATAACTATTTTGAAAAAACTGTTTGACATGATCTACTAAAACTAATTATATGCCTATCCCTCACCCCTGAATACATATTCCTAGGCATAAAGTCCCGAAATAATCGAGAGCATTTGCCACCAAAGAGACTTGTACAAAATATTTATAGAAGCTTCATTCATAAATGCCAAACATGGTAAACAATACAAATTTTTATTAGTGATACATAAATTTTAGTATATTCATACTGTGCATAATGGAATATAGCACAGAAAGAATAAACAAATACTTACACTTTACAGGATAACATACATGAATCTTACAATCAGTAGGTTGAGTGAAAATGCCAGGTGCCAAATGCTACATGATATATGATTCTATTCACATGAAATACAAAAACAGGCAAGGGGCCAAGCTTTTAGAGCTAGCAACTCAGTCACTGTGCTATATATACTTCCTCCCCTGAAATAATGCAGGTTCTTTAGTAATAGCACCCTTTGTCTATGAATATTTCCTGAACATATCACACCCTGTATTTCAGATGTGCTTTGAGCTCTGTCTAGAAAAAACTCTCCAGCCTTACCATTCCTTCATTCCTTGATGGGCTAAATTATTTTAATTTTGAGAAGTTTGATTTTAAAGTTACTTCATTTGGCAAAATTTATAAATCCTGAGAAGAATAATATGCTTCCCTATATACCCTCCTAGAAAAGATTGTGAGATCCTGTTCTAAGCACATTATGTATGTTGTCTTGGTTAGTCGTCATATGAACACACAACCCCCAGATACTTAATATTATCATTGCTATTTTACTTTAGGAAAATTAAAACACATAAAAATAAATAACTTGCAAACAGCATACATTTATTCATTTTTTAATTTTTTCAAGTAGGCTCCATGATCTATATGGGGCTTGGGCTCACGACCTTGAGATTAAGAGTCCTATGCTTTACTGACTGAGCCAGCCAGGTGCCTCACGTACGTTTTTTAAATGGTGTATTTTTTGTGTTATTATTTAACATTTTCCAGTAAGTCTCTAATTCTCACTCATTCACGTTCTTCTCTCCCTCTAACTTTACAGCTACGCTGTGAGATGTTAGGTATAAGAGACTTTTCTAATGTTTCATTATACTGACACTTGCTATCCTCAAGTGCCTCATGTGTATTAGGTCTGCATTAGCTATTTAAATTTCACTGAGTGTATTCAGTGAATAAAAGTAATTTGGTTATCTTAATGGATAGTCATATATGAAATTGTTTACCTACCTACAAGAATTCACACTAAATGCATGGATACTTGGTTTGTATGTCTTTCTTATGACCTTATTTGATATTAATCAATTTAGTTTCTATAGCTTTTTCTTTGTAATAGATTACCAATATATTTCTGTCAGAAAGACTTGGTAAAAGAAAAGAGCACTTATGAAGTGATACCCAGGGACCAAAGATACAACGGTTAATGTGAAAGATCATTATAATTACATTCTATTATAGCATTGATTAGAGTGCTCCTGTGAATTAAAAGTATCATCATTCACTGGGACTTACCATTATGGAAATAGATAACTCTCTAGCATGATGTCTTACTGAACTGATTTTTAAACAAAAGGTCAAATTTACTGGTAGCTAAAAAAATACATATATCTAAAGGAAATTATTAAGATTTTATATACATATCCATGTGTACATTTATTCAATTATTTGCTTTGCATATCCATTTAAATATTTTATTCAAAATATTAGCTAAGATGCAATTAATCATATATGAACTAAATTATCTTTTTTCAATGCTGTACTTTCCCTGCATGTGGTATTGACTAATTCACTCAGGAACTTTCTTTTAGAGACTTGATGTTATAATTCCAGAGTTAAAATCAAAGTAAGTTCAAGGTCATCCTGTTTATAGGTACCTCAACATTTACTCATATTTTGTTTACAAGTACTAACATCATTTCCATTCCAAGCTATTGCTGTCATTTTCCACGAAAGTTTCACCTGCAGTCCAAATAGGGAGACAGATGATGTTTTATTCTGATTCTTGGTGAATATTTTTAAGATAAATTTAATTCTGTGATTTTATAAAAAGTTTCATCAGTATTAAGATACTGAAAATAGAAGATGTAAAAGTCTCCTATTAAGCATTAAATTGGTATCTCTAGGTGTGCATGTATGTATGTTTCATTAATAAATGACATGTTCAGCACTAGAGAAAACAACGACATCCTTAATTAAATGACTTTGCAGATGCACACTGGTAGCTTAAGCCATTGAAACATGAATGGTACTTCACATCTTCTAAGTATTCCAAACTGACATACATTGCTGAAATCATATTCATTTGGTCACATTTAACCCATGTACTTCAATTTTATCATGCTGTTGTGAATGACAAAAACTCTTTGTGAAGAGCATCAGTTTAACACTTGAATAATCTATGCTTTCCTTTGGTTATTATCTTTAAGTATTATGTCAGCATGTTGGGGAAGTTATTTCTCCTTTATAAGTTAGTTCCAAGTTTACTTGTTTCTATGAATATAGGTTATTTTTCCTTTGGGAGGATTGAATGCACTTAATCATCGATATGTCTGATTCTCATATTATGTGGCAAGTGAGAATATGATTGAACTCAGAAAAACAATCAGGAGCACTGCAATTAATTATATTAATTTTTACCAGCTATAAAGAGGAGCAACCCTGAGAGTTAAGCTTATATTGTAAGATTCCCATTACCATAGATTTGGGACTGATATTTATATTAATCTGTTTCCTTTTTGAAAAGTAGCTAATAGGTTACTGACACCAAATTGTAAATACAGAGTTGGTTCATTTTGAATATATCAAAACATGAATCAATATTATTATACTGCTGCCTTGTTCTTTTCATTACAACAGGTATATCCACCACATCTAATCAAATCAAAATATCAAATCAACATTACTATCTTGAAACATATGCATGGGCTCAATTCAATATAATTGAACTGCATTGATAGTCATTAGGAACTTATGTGTAATTATTTATAAACCCTATAAAGACACACAAAAATAACTCATCCTATGTGTTTATTATTCAAATCCTGTGTTGATATCATTTTTAGTAATGAAAATTAATTAGGTGTCTTTGATGTAAGTTTATACAGAGTACCATTACCTGATCGTGGAATAAAATATTGAGACCACAACATGTAACACAATTTAACTTTTGTAAATTAAAAAAACACATACAAAAAAAACCCAACAATATAATTTTAAAGGTATATCTCCAGGTAGCTACATATATTTTAATTATATGCATTCATGTATATCTTGACTTCTGTGAGCATATATGTATGTAGATTTTATATACATAAACACTTTATAATATGCATGTATATAGATATATGTTTTATTAGAATACAATTATTTATGTACTCTCTGTGCATACAGTAAAAAATAGAATTGATTACAGTCTTTCACATTAACATATATCACTCCAAGTCATAATTGAATACACACTTCCCCACATTAAACATCCCCACTGACCTTCAAATACAGTGACTGATTTAGTATTTCTTCATAAACTCCTACATGGAAAAAGAACAATATTCCTAAACATGAGTTCGTCTTCCATTTGAGTCAGAAAATCTAGAATATTTAAATTTTAAAATTACTTATTCCAGGTTCCTATTTCAGATGTACTGAATTTGAACCTCTAAGTGAGGCCCAGAAACCTGTACAATCTTAACACATCCTAGGTGACTCCGATAAGCAACCGATTTGGGGCAACAGATGTTTACAAATGCTTATATTAAAGACTTCAAACTATAACAAAAAAGAACTATTCTTTCCATTATGAAAATATTACATGCAACTTTTAGTGTTGTTTCAGTGTTGCTATGTATTGTAATTAAATATATCTTGGGAGCTCCTGGGTGGCCCAGTCGGTTAAGTGTCCAACTCTTGATTTTGACTCAGGTCATGATCTCATGTTTCGTGCTTGGGATTCTCTCTCTCTGCCCTCCCCTGCTCACATGTGAGCATGGCACTTTCTCTCTCAAAATAAATAAATACACATCTAAAAATATATACCTTGAATTAAAAATATTAGAAAATCTAAACATCGGGGCGCCTGGGTGGCGCAGTCGGTTAAACATCCGACTTCAGCCAGGTCACGATCTCGCAGTCCGTGAGTTCGAGCCCCGCATCAGGCTCTGGGCTGATGGCTCAGAGCCTGGAGCCTGTTTCCGATTCTGTGTCTCCCTCTCTCTCTGCCCCTCCCCTGTTCATGCTCTGTCTCTCTCTGTCCCAAAAATAAATAAACGTTGAAAAAAAATTTTTAAAAATAAAAAAAGAAAATCTAAACATCAATATATTAACATACTGCTATTTTCCCTCATACCTAGAGCATCTGTTACATTCTGATTTGAATTGTATAGCCAATTTTTATTATCTAAACATGAAATATTCTTTTTTGCGGAGGCCTATGTTTAAGGGAAAGTTACATTGGCAATTTTACTAAGTGAAGTTGAAATAGCCTCTGGAAAAATAAAAGATTTCTCCTGAAGTCAGGTACTTTTGCTTTTTGTGTCAAATTTTCAGGAATGAATAATTGCCAATTACTTATCTTCTAGTCCTCACACCAAATTCATGCTTTAAACACACATACACATGCATACACGTACATACAAATATTTTCTGTTTAGAGGAGAAAATCTCAAGGTCAAGTGATAATTTTGTCCATCGAAAATGTGTACATAGTGTGAAGAACTGATCACAGTGGTTGTTAATGGAAACAAAATGTTGTCTGGAAATGGGAAATTATATAACAAAGAGAAATTAATTTTAAGTCGAAATCTGAGAAAAGGGTGGCTTGAATAAGGGAGTTAAATATACATTTAAAAATATGCCATTTTAGGGGCACCTGGGTGGGTCAGTCAGTTAAGTGTCCGACTTCGGCTCCGGTCATGATCTCACGGTCTGTGAGTTCAAGCCCCGTGTCAGGCCCTGTGCTGACAGCTCAAAGCCTGGAGCCTGCTTCAGATTCTGTGGCTCTCTCTCTCTGATCCTCCCCCGTTTATGCTATGTCTCTTTCTGTCTCCAAAACAAATATTAAAAAAATTTAAAAGATATGCCATTTTATGATTATTTTTGTTTTTAATAATAGGCAAATTTGGAGAGCCATACAACTGTATTGAAATGTAAAGATAAATTAGTAAGAGAAAACTAAATGTGATTTATATGCGTTTTGTAAGTACATTAATACTATGATATATATAGACTTCCAATAAATACAGAAGTGTATCTTCCTTGCCTAAGTAAATCAAAATATTAGTTTAACATCTTAATATTATTAAACTAGTAAATGAACATGTTTCAGGCAGCCCCTTACAAAAGCTTCCTTGGAAAAATGGTAGAATAAATAGAATGTGATCATTCATTCGTTCTACTAATATTTGCTGAGTATTTATTAAAATCCAGTCACCATATGAGATTTAGGAACTATGAAGAGGAAGAGATAAAAATCCTGCCATCCACAACGTCACAGACCAACATGGAAGACCTGATAAAAAGTAATAATAATATATAATAATTACTATTAATTAATACTTGTAATGAAAACAAGTAACTTCACTTTATGCAATGTGTGGTTACAGAGACATAAACACCATGGGTAAAATATATTTATATTTATATTTAATTAATTAACTTACTTATTTATAATAAATATATATTATTATATTAATAATATAAACATATATAAATATATTGGAAATATATATCAAATGGCACTTGACTCTGAGGGTATGAAGGCTGTGGATTATGTCAAGGAAAGGTTTTAGACAACATAATATTCATCATTGAAACTAAATAGAGTTTTTCCACAAGAACAAAGACCTGAGCCTATCTCAGATAAGGAAGAGCATACATAAACGAAAAGAGGTGAGAAACCCCATGGGAAATCTGAGGAACTGTATCAACTCCATTAGACATATAAGCAAAATGCTTATGCCCATGAAGCATGTCTTATTCTTCTATCTGCAACACTTAGTAGGTGTTGCCAAAACATATCGTTGGTAATAGGAAAATAAGCTAAAGCGTACCCAGGAAGATTATAGAGTACAGATGCATGAAACAGAAGGAACTATGAAGAAGCTAAGGCTAACGGTTTGTAAAGCAATGGAGCAGTCCTACAAAAACAATAGAAAACCAATATCACCACACCCCACCCCACCCCACCCGCACACACAAAAAAGCCAATAAGCCCCACCTGCTGAAAACATGAGATGCATTTACAGACTTGGAGCTTCACGTGATGCTAAATAGGCCCTAGTTCTTAAACCAAGTCCCATTTCCTCTGCCTTCTGTATGTAATATTCTTTGCAGTCACTCCTTTGCGTTTATGTACATTCTTTTTTTTTTTTTAAATTTTTTTTTTCAACGTTTATTTATTTTTGGGACAGAGAGAGACAGAGCATGAACGGGGGAGGGGCAGAGAGAGAGGGAGACACAGAATCGGAAGCAGGCTCCAGGCTCTGAGCCATCAGCCCAGAGCCTGACGCGGGGCTCGAACTCACAGACCGCAAGATCGTGACCTGGCTGAAGTCGGACGCTTAACCGACTGCGCCACCCAGGCGCCCCTACATTCTTAACACTAACTCCTGTTTCTGAGAAAACTTCTGTTTCTTACTGTCATGAAAACCTAATTAAGAAAGAGGGTGTGATATGGACAATAAGAGTGAAGGCTTTCAAACCAGACACACATGAATTCATGTCTCAGGGCTTGCAAATACTAGATATTTGGCTTCGGCTATAAAACCTTTCAGAGTCTTTCTTTCCTGCTCTGTAGAATGGGGATAATAATACGCATTTCATAAAATTTCACCATCAGTGATTATGTTTTAAGCTTTATGTCTGGCATACAATAAGCTAGTAATAAATGTTATTCAGCTCAATTAATAATAATTATTTATTAAAGGAATGAATAAGCTGGTCTAGAGAGAGTATTTATACTCAGGCCCCAGAGAAAAATCAATCATTAATCCCATTTTTTAAATTTCATTTATGTGTCAATATCTTAGTAGAGATTTAGATAGCATGCATATCGGTTTTGCCAATCACACAAAGCTAGTCACATCAGTTAATGCTGGGATAGTAATTAAGATTTCAGAAAGATCCTGAAGCAGCCTAGTAACAAAAAATTAATCATCATGTCTGGGGAATTTTTTGAACGTAAAAGGAAAGCTTTCAGTACTGATAAAAATTTTAAATGTGACTACTCTTTAAACCAAGTATTTACCAGAAAACTTTTTTACAAAAATAATAACACAGGCATGAGAAACATATGTACATAAATGCTTATTGCAGTGTTGTTTACAATAGTGAAAAACTGAAGATGGTCTAAAGGTCCATCAACTAGGAAAGTCTTAAATGCATTGTGATGTATCTATATTATGTAGTGATGCTTTAAAAAGATGAAGGTGACCTCTTTGTAGAAAGGAAGTATAGTGCAGTATTTAAGAGCAAGTTCTCCCGAGCCAGACTACCTGGGATAGAATCTCAGTGATCATAGGCTACTTAAACTCTCTGTGCTTCTGTTTCCTCATCTATAAAGATGGAAAATTAAATGTAAATAAAAGTACGGTATTGGGGCGCCTGGGTGGCGCAGTCGGTTGAGCGTCCGACTTCAGCCAGGTCACCATCTCGCGGTCCGGGAGTTCGAGCCCCAAGTCGGGCTCTGGGCTGATGGCTCGGAGCCTGGAGCCTGTTTCGGATTCTGTGTCTCCCTCTCTCTCTGCCCCTCCCCCGTTCATGCTCTGTCTCTCTCTGTCCCAAAAATAAATAAAAACGTTGAAAAAAAATTAAAAAAAAAAGTACGGTATAAAATTAAAATGAAAGAGTGAGATTAATGACATTAAAGAAGACATTATAGCTTCCGTAACAGGTATTTTTTTTAAGTTTATTTATTTATTTTGAGAGAGAGAGAGAGAGAAAATGAGAGTGGGGGAGGGGCAGAGAGAGAGGAAGAGATAGAGAATCCCAAGCAGGCTCCACACTGTCAGGGCAGACCCCAACATGGGGCTTGAACTGGTGAACCTGAGCAGAAATTTTGCTCTGAGATTTTGACCTGAGCAGAAATGAAGAGTGCGAGGCTTAACCAATTAAGCCACCCAGGCAACTCATAACAGGTTTTGTTGTTTTTTTTTTTTTAAAACTCTCCCTGCATATTGGAGTCCCCTGGAGTGCTTTCAAGTGAGAGTGACACTGATGTCAAGGGTGACTGTGTACATTGGAAGGAAGACAAAATTGAAAAGGTTTGGTGATAAGCAAACAGGTAAATACAAGGAAAGAAGAAGCATTTCATGAGTGATATAGTTTTCATCGGGAAACTAATACAAACAGGCAGAGATCATCACATTTTTTGCAAAATATATTGTATAAAATTTTTGCAAAGAACCGGGTAGCTGGGAACGTGCAATGGCATTACTCATAAATATAATTTCATTTACTCTAAAGGAATCGTTACCAGGAATCTAGTTTTTTCCTTTTTCTTTATTTCCTATTAGCAATAATTTCTAGAATTAAAGTAATCTTGGCAAAACATCAGTTTTCACTCAGAACCATTGAAGTATCTACTGCACGTTAAAGTGAAACATGGTTAGCGTGTTCTGCTTCTTTCTACAAACGTGTTCATTTGCGTAGTGGATCCTCAGACTTAATAGGAAAGGTGACTATGTCAAAATGCTGAAGAAAAACAGTTAAATGATTATTACAGGTTACTTGGGGTATAATTAGCATTAATGCCACTCACAAAATAGAGACCTCTGGCAGCTACCTATGCCCGATCAAAATCTATTTTGTCTCTTTGACACCGGAGCAATAAAAAATCTGCCGAAAGTTTGGCGCACAGAGAGGAAACACATTTCTCCTTGGTCAATACATATTACTGGACTCAGTGGGGCTTGAGTAATAACAGCGAGACCCTCTGTAATCAGCTGTTTGTGTACTTACGCAGATGTCTATAGGGCAACCGATGGCATGCCTTTTGGCTTTTCTGTTAGAGGAACTGTTTATTCTGCTGTGTAAATCAGATAAGTCAAATATGGCATGACACAAAGGCAAATTGTGGCTCACATTCATCCTCCATAGGAATTATTGAAAAGGAAAAGTTTGGGGCGCCTGGGTGGCGCAGTCGGTTAAGCGTCCGACTTCAGCCAGGTCACGATCTCGCGGTCCGTGAGTTCGAGCCCCGCGTCAGGCTCTGGGCTGATGGCTCAGAGCCTGGAGCCTGTTTCCGATTCTGTGTCTCCCTCTCTCTCTGCCCCTCCCCCGTTCATGCTCTGTCTCTCTCTGTCCCAAAAATAAATAAATGTTGAAAAAAAAAAATTAAAAAAAAAAAGAAAAGGAAAAGTTTTTTTTTTTTTGTAAAAAGTAAATGTAATTGTACTGTAATCTCAAAATCATGGTGTGTGTTAAAATATTATGCTGCAATACAAATTAAGTGAATAGGGGACCAGTGAGAAGATGCCCATGCCATCGAGGGGGTTAAACATGAAAAATCACAGATGAAAACACTAAATTTGTGAATATTTGTTAAGATAGTCATGATTTCTAGTAGTAATAATGTCATCATCCAGGTGGAATGTGCCAAATTAGTAAAAATGTAAATTCTGTATTCAGTCTTCCAAAACAATATAAGAAATCAACAACATAAAGTAGTAAATATAGAAAATTAAAAACATAAAGTGGTAAAATATTACCAAGTAAAAAAAATCTAAAAATATTCTATGAAAAATAGCATATTTTATTTAAAAAGACATTAACTGCAGGTCACTGGTTAAGTTACTTGATATTCTGAGACTTTAAGGGCCTTGAACTGATTAATGTGAAATACTGTCCATACTCAATGATGAAGACACTATTACGTAAAATAGTGTGCCAGAGAAATGACTATACTCTATTTTCACCTCTTTTTAACGTCTCAACGGGTAGTAGTTTTCATCTAGCTTTCCAGTCTTTCCTATGGATGCTTTTCCACGTGTAAGTGAACTTTATAATTTCTGATACACATGCTTAATAAAAATTATGTCCTGTTAATTCTTTAGAGTAAATATTTCCACTATATCCCTGCAGGTAAAGTAAACCTTTCTCCTAATTTTCTATTCCTTGGCTTGAAATGTAGGTAAAATGCTTGATACCTTGTAAGGAATACTTACTCTCACAAGGTTAAAAACTCATTAACACAATCAAGAACATTAGCTGATACTTTTTTTTCCTCCCTAGAAGACAATTTAAATTATAAAAGCTTCATTACTAGAATTTCAGAGGGGCAAATCCATATATTGACTTGTAGACCTGGAAACTAGATAATTTTGTATGCTTGTACCTTTCATTTCATTTGTAAATTTCACGTAAACCATTGTAATTTCAGATAAAGCAAAGGAAAATGCAACTTCTCAGACTGCTACAATGAAATAGACTCAAAGTCATGCAGAGCTTCCAATTTATTTAATTATCATATTTTTAATTAAAAAATTATTTCATTTATTTATTTTTTTTCTTTTAGCCAACACTTTGGAGTCCTTACTATAAGCCACCCAAAAAGTTTGGTTCTAGACACACAAAGGTGACGAGCAAAGACTCCGTCTTATGGCAATCTTCAGTCTAGATCCATAGTTCCTAAGCATAGAAAATGGACATTCAACCTAAATATTTTCTATCATCCATTTATTTACTCACCCATGTGTTATTCTTTTTGTTTCTATTTGAAAGATAAAAAATAAAGATACTCACTAACTTACATGTAGCTCACAATGTGTCAGGTCCTGTGCTAAGCATTTCAACAAATATGAAATATCTTATATTTGCAACTATATGAGGTAGAATCAACTTTTGTCCTAACTATATATATAAAAAAAGAGCCTTAGAAATTTAAAATCATTTACCTAGAATTATATAGTTAATGGATAGCAAAGAAAGTTGTATATCTTTTACTTAACAACTTTTATAAAGAGAATAGTACAAGAGAATTTTCCAAGTCTAGTCACAAGAAATCTAGATCCTAGTTCCCAGACATATTCCATGGAGGAAAAAATGTGTGCACGGTCAAATATCTTCCTGAAATGTATATTTTCCCTCTGCATACACAATTTATGTTAGTATTTCATAAGACTGTGGGAATATTACACTGAAAATACCTGCTTGGCTTTTTTTTTTCAAATCCACCATAAACACATTTTTTTAAATGTCAAGCACACATTAATATTCCCTGCCACTTGTAACACACCAGCACTTCGATAAACATTGATTTGCATGAACAGTTGAGATTGCAAAGTTTCCTTATGGAAAATGAAAACAGAAGAACAAAGAAAACTAGCTGGATTCTCCAGTGTAAGTCCCCAAATCAGAAACCTGTAAATTCATTGGACAAACAATGGATATGTATCCTGATCCTTCCAGTTTAAAAGGTCTTGGGAGATTTTGTGACAGGATTAAAAACAAACTTTGATCATCCCTATTTGCTGCGGTCCATTTAACCATGCCTGAGACTCACCTCTGATATCAAGGATGCTTTCTTGCAAAGGTGAGCTTTTAATTACTGGAAGTAATAGGGGAAAGTGTACAGCTGGCTAATTAACAAGCTAGCACCACTACCAAAAACAAAGTTAAATTACTTGTACCTCTAATAGCGACCAATAGATCTATCATCTTTGTATAAACAGGACTGAACATTTTTGTTACTTTACTTTTATTATTGTACCTAAGATTATTGATCTGGTAGACAGTGTTCAGTAAATTCTACGTGGCCATCTGTTACCTTAACATTGTACTATGCGGTGCGGCAAGGATCAAGCATAGGGTGACTCTGAACAGTCTTGTGAAATAATGGCATAGAAAGGGAAACTTACTATCCCCATTTTAAAAGATAAGATTTAATCACTTATCAAGTCCAAAATGATAATGCCTCACTAAAAAATCCATCGTAAGTAACATACCACCTTTATGCTCAATCACTCCCAGAGTTTAGGAGGAGTGGTATCATTCTTTACTCCTTGAAGGGCAAGTTTACCAAGTTTATTTCCCATTACTCCTTTTCTGAAGAGGCCTAATAGCAGCACTTTTCATTCTAAATTTTTGTAGATTGCCCTGTGTTTCTCTGTCTCCCTCACTCGCTCTTTTTCTCTCACAGGCTAAAATGTATGGTTTTCCAATTTCCTGCTCCTGTGCAATCATTTGCCTCTCTTTAATCTACACTAAAACAAATGGGAGGCAATACCTAAGAAATTATTCTGTAGTGTCTTAAACATCCTTGCTTTAAAATTTAAGAGAGGGTTATAATGAGGTTCCTACTGTCATGCAAGATAGGTGAATCTGTAATTTCATGACACATTCAAGAATTATTTTCCATTTCGGTGGACTAAAAGAAGTGTTTCTCATTCCTGGAAACCAAGGGACTATTTGCTGGCTTCTTACAAAATCTGTTATGAGTAAATTTAGTTCAATGAGCTGAAGGAAAAATGTGGAAGTAAGTCATGCTGATAGACAAAATGGAATAGAACCCTTTGTAGTGCATTAGGAGGTACTCTCCTTTTTATTCATTACCTGCATTTTCTCTCACAGTATTCAGAAAAACCTAAGTAATGAATGTGTTAGAAGCTTTCAGTAAAGAACTGATTTCTGAAAGGTGAAAGGAATTTAGAAGGAAGAGTGGTGGAGCTTTGTATTCGTTTGGGAAATGGAGGAAGTTGTACTAACCAGTGAATTAACCAGATTAACTAATGCTCCCACATTATTGGGAAGTTTGTCTAATCTTTTTGAAAACAATATTGCATGTCTGACTTAGTCTGTTTGGGCTGCCATAATGAACTACCAAGGCTCAGTGGTCTCAAAATGACAACAGTTTGTTTTCCATAAATTGGGAGGCTGAAAGTTCAAACTCAGTGTGCCAGTGTGGTATGTTTGTGATGAGTGCCCACTTCTTGCTCTGCCCTCACATGATGGAAGGGCCAAGGGAGATGTCTGAGGTCCCTTTAAAGAGACACTTTAAAGGGCCTAATCCCACACATGAATTCCACCCTCATGACCTAATCACCTGCCAAAGTTCCTACTTCCAAATACTATCACATTGGGGATTAGGTTTCAACCTATGAACCTTGGAGGGTCACAAATATTCAGTGGAGAGCAAGGTTCTCTACAGATAAATTCCCCATGGAAAGAAACACAAGTGTACTTGGGGCACCTGGGTGGCTCAATCAGTTGAGTGTCCCACTCTAGATTTTGGCAAGGTCATGATCCCAGGGTTGTGGGATTGAGCCCTGCTTTGGGCTCTAGGCTGAGTGTCGAGCCTGCTTGCCTACTTTAGATTCTCTTTCCTACTCCCTCTGCCCCTCTCACGTGCACTCTCTTTCTAAAATAAAATTTTTAAAAATTAAAAAAGAACACAAATGTGTCAAAAAGATGATTTCTTGCATTGACAATATTGCTATTTATTGATATTAAGGAAAATTTTTTCACGTCTAATATCATTCATGAGTTATATCAGCATACTAAGTGATAAACACATCTATGTGGAGTTTCCTCAAACCACTAGCATGCAATACTTTCAAACAACAGAATATTTTCGGTTATAAATGTATGAAACTGAGAGTTGGGAGAAAAAGCTAAAATATAGTCATTATATAGAACTGTTTTAATGTATGGATAATTCATAAGGTGAAAAAGTTCAGAGTATTTTAGATTTTAATTAATCTCTTTAATAGGTCTGAATGAAAGCAAAGAATTTCCATGAAATATTCAAAATAAAATATAAAAGCATGTTTTATATATTTCGAGGCAGTTTTCCTCCTGCTAGATTGCTAGATGTGATAGTTAATATTTATGAAAAGTACCAAAATGTGTTCAACTTTTATAAATTTTACAACCTACGTGTTTCTTTTGCCTGGTTATCTGTAAGTAAGATTTCTTCCATACACTAAGTGATAATTTGGATAGAAGATTCATTGAAAATCACAAAACAACCATATCTGATTTCTCATAATAGTCAATGACAACTTTATTCCATTATTTTATCGTATTCTACAATTGTCTTTTCACTTCTCTTTCCTCTCTGAATTCATATAATGGCAAAACAAGGTTCTGTATATCCACAAAATGGTTCTGGACCTTAAATTTCCAGCATTAAAAGGAATTAAAATAAGGTAAAATCTTCAAAGACTTAAAGCCAACACATATTTGGATGTAAGACTTTTTTTTTCTTTCAGTTTCATAGGGAGAAGTGTCTAAGAGATTAATGTTTCACTGGCTTCAAAGGGCATTTTTATCCACTTCCATTGCCAACAAAGGCTGAATAGCAAAAGGCTTGTTTGTATTGTCTTTAAGATTGGATTCCTATGGGAAAATATTTCTTTCACACATTAGTTGGGTAATGAAGGAAATGATATTTGTCCTGATGGTTTAGGAAGTCCTCTGGACTAACATCTTGATTACAAAAGGAAAATGGCTGTGATGTTGAAGAAAATGTAATGTGTGTGTTTTTTTCCTCTATGAAATACCTGATGATGTCTCAACCTTGTACTTTCTCTCATTACATAGTATTCCAAGTTTTATAAATGAAAGCAGCACCATATACTAACTCTACTCACATTCCCTGTGTGACTTTGGAAAAATAAGTGGTCTTTGAGTTTCCTTTGTACATTTCTCTGTACATTCCTCTGTACATTCTGGTCTTTGAGTTTCCTTTGTAAAATGATTAGTTTTAACTTAATAATTCCCTCCATTTCTTGCACATAATGGTTTTATGAGGCTGTGTGAATATGAGTTTATGTAAATAAAAGCTAGGGTAAACAGTGAACTTAAAGACAGATATGTTAAGACAGAATTGAACTTTTGGGTATTTATGTTTTCCCCAAACTCCAAATTATGGTAATACATATTGTGCTTTCTTCTTCTGCCAGCTGGCATCACCCTAATTAGAGATGACCATCAGGAGTTAGAAACCCACGATTCAGATATTCAAAATGCGTACTTTCATTTCTGTCCACTTTTAGGATCCCCTTCATGGATATTTTTGAGGATTGTCATTAAAGATACTTAAAAGTGGTCAAGAGGGGAGGTGGGTAGGGCTTGAGCAAAACAGGTGAAGGGGAGTGGGAAATATAGGTTTCCTGTTATGGAATTAGTAAGTCATGAGGATAAAAGGTACAACACAGAGAATACATTCAGTGATATTTTAATAGCACTGTATATTGACAGATGGTAGCTACATTTGTGATAAGTATAGTGTAACATATAAAGATATTGAATCACGATGTTGTACACCTAAAACTAATGTAACATTGTGGCAACTATATACATCAATAAAATGTAAAAGTAATAAAAATAAAAGTGGTCAGTACTCTAAAGCCTCCAAGGTGAATGTGAGTCCTGTCAAATAAATCTAGGAATTACTAATATTTGGGCTGTTGCAGTTGGAATTAAATTCAAGGAAAACATTCCTTACTCACTTTCAAGGTCATTGTCATAGGGTTACTTTATTTTTTAACACTTTCTTTTCCTAATTCATCTTCCTTTCCTCCCTTCTCAAAAGTACACATGAAATAACATGGAACATATGGATCTAATTAACCAAATAAAGTTATTTACCAGAGAACTTGTGGAGAAAAATGTTTATGTATTCATATTTTATAAACCAAATCCGAGCAAGGGAATTAGTTGGGAGTTACTGAAGATCTCACTAGGTACATGATTAGTTCCAAAAAGTGTCCCTGGAATTTTAATACAATGTTTAAAAAAAATTAGGGATACCCTAGGACAGAAACAAAAATAATTCTGTTTCTCTCCAGGTGATCCTGAGGTGATAAGCCATTTAATGATTTTAAAAAGTAAACTGAGGGGCGCCTGGGTGGCTCAGTTGATTGAGCGTCCGACTTCGGCTCAGGTCATGATCTCACGGTCTGTGGGTTCGAGCCCCGCGTTGGGCTCTGTGCTGAGGCTCAGAGCCTGTGCTCAGAGCCTGGAGCCTGCTTCGGATGCTGTGTCTCCCTCTCTCTCTGACCCTCCCACGTTCATGCTCTGTCTCTCTCTGTCTCAAAAATAAATAAACATAAAAAATTTTTTTTAAGTAAATAAATAAAAAACTGACTACAAAAATGAGGAGTACATAGGTGGCATCATTGTAAACTATAATTTGTACATAAAACAATGACATAAATATTATGAAACAGTTTAAGACTCTTGAATTTACAAAGGCAGAACAAGAATACAAAGACTTCAAGGAGAAAGTTACATTAATAGTTCTTATGTAGTGGTTATCTTTCTCATTAAGTATTACTCTTTTGTCTCGTTCATTTTGGTTTCCGGTATTGCCAGAAAACAGAGCCAATTTTTTAGATTGTTTACCTTTTCAATTTCAGGTAAAAACAAAAGGAAATAAAGGACAAAGGAATGAAGCAGGGGAAAAAAATCCCCTCAGGCAAATCTTGAACTCACCTTGTTATGTTATTAATGCATTAACCTCAAAGGAATCAATATTCCTTTGAGGTTAACACATTAGCAAATCTAATCCTTTTTTTTTATTTGAAGCTGTTATAGAAATACTAGCTATGTGAACTATGATTTTGGAATTTTAATTCTCTTGTATTTGCATAGACAATTTAAAGTTTATAAAATACTTTTAATATGCATCATTTAATTTTTATGTTTATCTGTACAAGCCCTGTGAGAGAAAGGCAGGGTAGACACTATTATCAAATTGTATAGAACAGAAGGGTGAAACTGATAGACTGGGTATTAAGAAATACCCAAGTTTGGGTAGTAAGAAATACTCAAGTTTGTGAAGCAAGTAAGTGAACCTGGATACCATGGATCTAAGCCCAGCACCTCTCATGGCTTCCTCTAATAGTCCGCTGATCATAGGTGTTTTTTAAACACACTGCAGGCTCAAAGTCCGTTTCCCAGATATGCATTCAGTTTTTTCCATGAAAACATTTCATAGAAGAAAAGAATTACTTCCTAGTTTGAAAGAGAAGATAAATTGGATGTCTTGCTAAAAAATTTTTTTTCAATACTTGATAATAACAGGTTTTAAATTTAATTTTCCATAGGTGTTTATATTATGCTATCCCTTTTACTTTCAATCACTTTACTGGAAAATTCCTATATCCTCCTAAAACCACAAATGGCTGTTGCAGTTTAATGACAGGCACATGTAAAGTAGGGGAAGTAAACCATTTTCAGTAATTGTACCTTGGCAGTCTCAAGCTGCCTTTTCTTTGGCTTCACTGGTATATTACTAGAAAGACTAAACCAGAAATAATTAAAATTATGGAAGGAAATGTGCATGTTTTTAATATTAAATAAAATTAAATATTAAACCACAATACTGCTGCTTGTCTTTAAAGATAGCAGAAGTAAAAAAATGAGAGGAAGGATTAACATTTTATTCAATCTCATTCCCAGTGTGTGAAGAAGCCTCATGAATGTTGGCAAAGTGACCTTGTGTAATTGTATTTCAATACGTTAATAAATCTAATTCCTGCCTTCTAAATTGAACTACATCTAAAAGTGTACCATATTAAGTATCATTAACTGATATCAGGCATGAAAATTATTTATATTGAACAATATTTGTATGACGGATTGAATAAAATTGTAAAATTTATAAGTTTGATGTTAGTATTGTGCTTGAAATGTTCAGTACCTCCAATTTGAGGTAAATTTGCTATTTTAAGTTTAAAACTTGTTATAGTATTACAATACTTAAATATAAAATTACAATACTTAAATATAATAAAGGTTTCTTGAAGTTATCGACTTGGGGCAGAGATTGAGTGTGTCAAAAGTATTGAAGTGATGCACACTGAGGATTTATGTGACAAGCAACAATAAAAAACCCACATATCCATATTGCACAGACATTCTACACAGAGAATCTCCAGTTTTGGAAGCCCTAAGCTGTTGTGTGATTTATCATGCAGCCAAACAGCAGTGGTCCCTAAAGTGGTTCTTGACAGTATACCTGAAACCCTATACTCTTTTTAAAGAGTTTGCCGGGGTGCCTGGGTGGCTCAGTCGGTTAAGCATCTGATGTTGGCTCAGGTCATGACCTCACGGTTCACAAGTTGGAGCCCTGAAGCCTGCTTCAGAATCTGTGACTCCCTCCCTTTGCCTTTCCCCTGCTCATGCTCTCTCTCTCTCTCTCTCAAAAAATAAACATTAATTTTTTTAAAAAATAAGATAAAAAATAAAAAGTATGCCAATGTGCAAAGGAAACTTTGTAGGAAACACACTTATGAAACTTCAATGGGACTAAGAATTCTGAATAGATAGAAGGTCATTTCTGTCTCTGATTATACACATGTATGTTTATGTGGGCTTATGTAGAAATTTCTCAAAATAAAGACTGGCAAATGTCAGCAAAATTAATAAAAATTTAATATTGTCTCAGTAAAAGAACATTCCCCTTGACCTGGACTAAATAGAATCTCATAGTCTATTGTAGCATAATTTGTTAAAATGAGATATTTAATGAAAAATTATCCATATTAATGTGTATATGCATATTTATTTCCATGTTAATATATACACTCATCTACACTTTTTAATTGGTACATAATATCTGAATAAAATACAATTACAATACTTAAATGCTATGATAAAAATAAAGTATTGGATAACATTACTAAAAGTAAAGAAAGGTGTGACATATCATCTAGAAATTTGAGCATTTATGTCACTAGGCTTTATAAGCTACTAAACTTTGGTAGAATTAATAGCTAGAATTTTAATAATGTGGCTTCTCATTATCCTTTTTATTCTTACGATTTTTATAAAAATTAATTTTAAATAGTATACCTTTAACCATCATTGAACTTATGAGTCCTCTTAATGCCAATTGCACACACTTGTATAGATGTGTTTTTGTCTGTTTATAAAATATCGTGACAAACTAGGTCATAAAGCCAAAATACAAATGTTCCTTGTTATTTTTTTTTCCCAGCAATGAAAAGTTGCCAAAGCAAGAAAGTTGGAATATAGAGTAATTGGGTAAGTAGCTAATGTTTAGAAAATTAATACAAAAAAAAAAAAAAACCCAACACCTTATTTAGGGTACGGCTTCAAATTCACATTTTGCTTCATAAACAAGCATAACTAAACATTAGCATAACCAATCAACCAAGAAAAAATTATCAAACACCTACTATATGTCAGATAATATTTTAGAAGTTTAGTTCTGGGAATGAATAAAATAGACAAAAATCTCTGCTATCATAGAGTTTATATTCTAGTAGGAGAAGACAAACAATAAACAAAATATGCACTTTCAGATGATGGTGAATGCCTTGGAGAACATTAAGTGAGCGGTCTAGGACATTCTGGGTGTTTGTGTGCTTGTGCATGGAGGGTGGTTTGGAGCTTGTCTGCTCCATTCAAAAATGAGTAGAGGTGTAAGCAGGAGGTGAATAGTGGAAATCAGATCACACAGAGCCTCTAGGACATTGTAAGTCCTTGGCATTTTACTCTGAGCGACATTGAAGTGGCTGAACAGAGGGGTGCCTTGATCTAACTTAATTTTGTAAATAGACCAGAGTAGCACTGTTGACATGTGGCAGAATTCTGCACACATTTTGATTTTGCATTTGAACTCATTTGATTAAGCATAATACAAACAATAAAAATTTAACCCATGTAGCCAAAGCCATCTGTGTGGTATGAAAACATGTAGTAGGAATTATTATATTAAGTTTGTTTCACTGTGATGTATGCAAGAGACCATTAATTCTGTAAGTTTTGAATTAATTTGGATAGTATTATATCACAGTAATAGCTGTGCACAATTCCATTGTCAATAAATTAGATAAACCTATTTCAGTTAAAGATTTCTTACATTTAAACTTTGTTATTTGCATTTTTCCTTTGTACTAATCATTAATAAAATTTCATAGAATTTGTGAAAATATAGGCACTCTTCCTATTCGAAATAAATACACAATATTTCCTAGTGGGTTTACACATATCAAAATGGAAAATGTTCAATAAGTTATTTATATAATATGTCAATACTATATATTTTTCTAAAGATGTAAAAGATACCATATAATAATGCTCACTTCAGCAGCACAATACTAAAAGATACCATGTAGTGAAATAAGGGAAGAAATTGATTCAGAATCCCCTTTCGTATCACCGTAGTTCTATACTGAATTGTCCTTAGGTATTCTAAAGTCTGTATATTGTTCCAAACAGCAAGCCTCATGAGAGTATTTGTGAGCTTTGATTAGGAGCCAGTATATAGCCGTTTTCATCTAATGCATCCCTATAGCGGGAAACCTAAAATGAGCGCACACTGTTATCTGTTCTGAAAACAACATACTATAATAACCAGAGGTCATCTTCCAGACAAGTCTATCAGCAGGAACGTTGGGGTCCAATGAGAATCCAACAGAGAAGCAGTGATGGCATGCAAGCTGCAAGCTGAGAACTTCTTCAGTTAAGTGTACTACAGTAGATTTGACCTTGCCTCTGGGTACCAACAAATTCATACTTTACATGAGCTATTTTATGTTAACCAAAGACTCAGTGATTCTCACTGTTTGGTTTTTTAGGTCTTAATGCTTTTCTGCAGCGTATCTCCTTTACAAGACATGATTATACAGTAGCAAAAAGCATTTAGAATATACACAGGAATGGATACCTGAGATGCAGTTTTCTTTTCACAGTGATAGTTCCCCTTAACTTTCAAATTTCATGTGAATTTCAGCTCCCTTCTTGCTCTACTGCTGTGCAATTGTAAAGAAATGATGAATTTTTCATCAGCTGCTTTTTTATTATAGTACAGGTAATGGGTCACTGGAGTAGAAATCAAAATAAATAATTACTTATTTTGGTCTTGTGAATTACTACCCATGTGACCTTGGGTAATCTCTTTGACCTACAGTTTTTTTAGTTTATAGAAAGAAGACAAAATACTGGTCTTGTTTATCTCACAGAGGTACGGTAAAATATTTTTTAATTGTAGGATGTTAACATGCGAAAGGTGTTTTAAGTACAGATATTTTTGGTTTGTTTTTCGCTATGTATGTCATGTGTAAAGCCAGTCCTTAATTGAGGAATAAAATGTGATGTTTTTCAAACATAAAATGCATTTCACTTGTTTCAGATATTATCCAGGGTAAACTTGATGAATGTCTTACATAGACCCTGGGCTTTGGATTTCTCCTCAACTCCAGCATTAAATATCTGACATTATTACTAGCTACTCTATTACTTGGTGGTTTAAAAATTAGCTTTTTGAATAAATTAATAAATGTGTAATTAAATTAATAAGTCATTCATTTTTTCTTCAATACATATATTTACTTATCAATTCAAAATTATGGATGAACATAGAATTCATATATTGATGAATCAATTTAAAATGCCTATTTCTGTATAAAAGTTTGAGGTTTATCTATTTTTTTAGACTAGCATCTAAATTTTTATTCTATTTATTTTCTGTAAACTATTAAGCAGGCTTTTATTTTATTGTATACATATCTCATTATCTGATTTCCTGCTCCAAAAGAGTTTAGAGGTCACTTCATAAATCTATGCTTTCTCAAGTTTTCATGTGACTGTATTGGTCCAAATAACTAACAGTCACTAGAAAAACCATTTAAACCATCTTTAAAAAATTGATATAGTTTCCGAGATAAATAAAGAAATATATAATGAGAGGGTTGATTTCCATTGAAAGTTGGGTGATTCCTTTTTTAAAAAAATTTTTTCATGTTCATTTGTTTATTTTTGAGAGAGAGAGAGAAGGAGAGGCAGAGAGAGAGAGTGCAGAGCCCAATGTGGAGCTCAAACGCACAAACTGTGACATCATGACCTGAGCCAAAACCAAAAGCCTGATGCTTAACAGACTGACCACCCAGGTGCCCCGAAAGTTGGGTGATGCCTTAAGATGATAAATGATTTTATTTTCTATGTTTCTGGTTAGTTGACATAATGGCACATAGCCATGACACTATCCATCAATTGATGACTAATTGAAAATTTCTAATCAAAAAATGTCATTGTGAATAAATACATCTCAACAAGAAATATGAGGAAAGTGTACCAATACCTATTCTGCAGGATTATGTGAATATGTGTTACAATAGAGCACAGACAGTATTTGTCAGAGATGACATTTCTGTTTGACACAGAACAAATTCTGTTAAGTACAAAAAGGGGTCAATTTTAGCCTAGGACCACCTGTCCAGATTGAATGAATAATTTCCTTTTTAATATACATAAATGTAATATTTAAGTATACTAGTAAAGTCATGTCATGTTTTATAATGCTTTACAGCATTTCCAAGTTTTTCCCCCTTAGATGAGTATATTCACTTCTAGTTTTAACTAAATGTGTAATAACCACCAGCAAACTCCTGACAAAAATGATTAAATATCTGAGACCAATAGATTTCTGGCAAAATATGTGTCATTTTCCTATTTATATAGGTCTTAATGTGACTATTTAGAAACCCTCAAATTGAGAATTGTGTTAGTGTATATATGTATGTGTGTGTATATATGTGTGTGTATACATAAATATATATATATATGTGTATATATATATACACACACACACACATACATGAGTACACGCACAAATATGATTTTTCTAAAAACATCTGTTTGATTGTGGAAGTGTAACACATGCTACCTGTCACCTCCAGAGATTATGTCCCAACAGTATTGAAAATCAAGAGACTTGGAAGATACCCATACGTTAATGGAGAGAGGAAGAGAAATTTGAGCAGTAATAAATAATTTGTTTAATCCTGTTCAGTTATGAGGACAGCTGGTTCAGAAACTAAGCTGATCTCTGAATTAGTTTTGGTGTGCTTAGGTAAATTAGCTTGAAAAGAGCAGAAACAGCGTCCAAATTGAAATCATTTAAGTCCCTTTATAACATATTTGATCTTCTCTACCATTTGCTCCCCTGTGCAGTTATTGATATAATACCTGAAAAAAAATTCTTCCCAATATGTATTTTATTACCATTGATTATATATAGATTTTAGAAATTTAAACCACAGTATAAACCTGTCATAAAAATAATGACTAGTTATTTGATAAATAAAACTATTTTTTCAAACTTCAAAATTAAAAAAATTCTATTTCTCTGTTTCTAAAGAATTTGATTCTGTGTATGAGTTGTGATGGAATAACAGACCATTTCTTTTCACTTGATATGGCTCCAAAAGCTTCTAATATGATCTAAACCACAGAAACTTCCTTTTTATAAACTATCATAATGTTTAATTTACCTATTACATTTATCAGGGAAATTAGTTTTTTGATGGCTTTTGAAGAGAAACGTTTTAAGTGTAATCAATGAAAACAATCTCAAAATACTGTCATAATCGATATGATTTTCAAAACAAAATGCCATCGCTGATATTCATTGTAAAATGTAACTCATATGTAGAAAAATTGTCTTCCAGTGAGTACATATCAATGTTCAGAACACAATTATTTTAAGTTTTCAGAGATTCATTTATTCATTTTTATGTGATTAGGAGAGTTAGGAGTTTTGCTTATCTTGATAAGATGATACAATTGATTTGATAATTACTTAGGACTATTGTGCAAACTGTGAATGGAAGTCATTATGTAGAAATGTTTTTTGTGTGTGTGATAAGCAAAAATAACACCTCAGTAACACCATATGCGTGCCTTTTAATTAAATTTGATTAAACAACCTTCAATTAAACTGTTTTCCTTTATACACACATTTTTCTTCTTAATTATTTTGAAATATTATAAATTATTTCTGATGATACATAAATCTTTCAAATTTGGCCATAAATCTCATTTAAAATATTAAATTTACAATATAATTTGTATAAAGGAAATATGCCTTGAAGCAAAAATATAACTCTACTGAATTTGGAGGGCCATGGGATTTTTTTGGCATAATTTTTCCTAAAACACCTGTGGCATTAGTTGTCATTTTTCATTTAGAGTTTGTAGTATAAGAACTCGATACTTATTTTCCCTCATGGATCCACTCCGGACATGTGGTTAATTGTTAGTAATTTCAATAAGTTTTTCAAGTCATAGGGCCCCAATTTTGCAAAAGACTCATTCAAGAATGAATACCTTTCAAACAAAGATGAAAACTTGGTTGCAATAACTAAATGTTATCATAATGAAAATTTTCTATAACTCTTGAGATAAATTTTTTGTCACTTTAACCATTTTTTGGTTGTCGTTTGATTTAATCCTCAATCCTTAGTGATTTATTTCTTGTAACATTGCAGTAAAAACTCCCTTAATGTAAAAAATTTATGAGGATTGGTACACATTTCTGGAATTTCAGTTTCTTTTGGCTACTACATATGGGCAATCTATCTTAGGAGACATTCCTGGGGATGTCATTATTCATGTTATGCTACAGAAATAATTGCCAGAGATTTTGACTCAAAACATGGGCCCTAGAGAAAATGGTTTCAAATGAGACTAACTCTGACTCTAATTACACATAATTTAATTTTTCTGAATTTCATAAATCTTAAATGTAAAATGAAAATGATAATTCTTACCTTACATTAAGAATAATGTTTCTAAAGGACATGACATATAATTGCACATAGTTTTCCTTCACTTTCCTCTTCAGGTAAAACCATATTTTGTTCTAATTTATTTTTTAAGTACATATAGCTTTTTTTTCCTTGATACATAAATTAAATTTATTAAATTATAGAACAGGATAAACATCACATTGACTCTTAAGAAGACCAGGCATTGTTTCTGCTTTGTAAAAATCAGGGAACCTTAGCCTTATACCATCAGTGTAAAGTTAAAGGAAAGACATACGTTTAGACTTTTAAGGCTGAGTTTTACTAGGGAGATATGTACCTCAAGAACTTAGGTTTAAAAAGTGAAGATGATAAACAAAATATAGATATAAAACAATTGATTATAAGCTGTGAAAATTTTGCTAATAAAAAAGTGGCTAAGCTATTAGAAGTCTAAGGATAAAATGAGTAAAATATATTAGATTAAGTGCCTTCACTAGGTAGACATTTTATGTTGTTTAGTACTTGCCTCTATGTGGTATTTCTTGTTGATTTAGTAATATTGTGGGGATTCTTATACAGTTGGCTATAAATTGCTTATTGGTGGAGGTAGGGGTGTTAAGCATGAGCGCACAGCGAGCAGTCATAAATCCTGGAGAGAATATACGGAATGGAGCACTGCTATAACAAGACAACAGGGAGAGCAACTTCCAGAATGGTGATGTGAGGAGTTCTGTAGACCCTCTCCCAGCAAAACAAACTTAACTGGTGAAAATTATTAAAAGCAAAACAAAACATACAACCATTTAAAGTCCTTGGGAATTGTTCTAAGGGCATGGAGCAGATTAAGAAGTATTCATGAAAGAAATCTACTAAATCTCACTAAGAATTTGAGCTCACTCGCTTCTCCCATCAGTTCATTCATTGTATTGGAAGCTATAATACTGGTTGGAACATTCAAGATAACAGTGCTGGCTTTCCCCCTATATACCAGATAAGAGGTAATTTATCTGCACAGAAAGCCAAAGCCACCAGCTTTTCTCACTCCCACAGCTTCCTGTTTTGGAAGTTCTATTCCAAGCAAGATAATCTGAGCCACCCAGGACTCCTTTCTCCATCCAGCTCCCACTCCTAGGGCAGAGATTCCAAACTGAGCACACTGCAGTCTCAGTCACCCTTACTCATAGTGCGTAGGTTCCACAAAAGGAGAGTAAACCTGAGAGGAGTGGAGGCTAATGCCCTGGACCAGCAAACCAACAAACAAATATCCATACACCCATCTCCAGAGCAGCAGCATGGAGGTTATGACCCGAGGGAGAGGCAGCCTAAAAGAACAGAAAGTTTGGAAGTTCTCAATAAAAATAACCTTATTTGAAAAAGAGTGTGGAGATGTCAAAACCAATAGAGACTTTGGTAATAATTAAGGATTAGCATGTCAGTCTATGAAAGCAAGTACTTTAGGTCATCCAGAATTTTAACAGAGAACCAAAGAAAGAGCCAGCTAAGAGAGATCGTTCTATAAGGATTGGTATGTTTTCTAGTAGAATTGATATCTTTATTATTCTTTATGTCTGATGCCTCTCTTTATCTCTGATAACTTGTTGCTCTTAAGTCTATCTTGTCTGAAATTACTTATTCTTTCTTTTGATTAGTGTTAGCATTGTGTGTCTTTTTCTATACTTTATTTTCAATCTATATGTGTCTATATTTAAAGTGGCTTCATGTTGGCAATATATACTTGAATCTTTTTTTTTATCCACTCTGGAAATGTCTTTTGTTTGATGCATGTAGATCATTGATGTTTAAAATGATTTTTAATATATAGTTGGGATAATATCTACCCTATTTGCTACGCTTTTCTATTTGTTACCTTTTTTCTGTTTTTTTGTCTTCTACAGTTTTTCTGCCTTTTGTTGTTTTAATTGAGAATTTTATATAATCCCATTTTCTTTCCTTTTTAGCCTTTGAATTACACTTCCTTTTTTAAACCTTTTTTAGTGGTATTCTGGAGTTTGCAATATACATTTAAAATGAACGCAAAACTACTTATCAATTTTTTAAGTTATTTATTTACT
Source organism: Prionailurus bengalensis (assembly GCF_016509475.1). Classification (NCBI taxonomy): domain Eukaryota; kingdom Metazoa; phylum Chordata; class Mammalia; order Carnivora; family Felidae; genus Prionailurus; species Prionailurus bengalensis. Next base: position 41,342,752 of record NC_057343.1, read on the forward strand.
TTGAGAGAGAGAATATGAGCAAGGGAGGGGCAGAGAGGGAGAGAGAGAGAACCCCATGAAGGCTCCGTACTGTTAGCACAGAGCCTTCTGTTTGAGGGGCTCAAACCCACAAACTGTGAGATCATGACCTGACCCGAAACCAAGAGTCAGATGCTTAACTCACTCTAAACATCAATGGACTAAATGCTCCAATGAAAAGACATAAGGTAACAGAATGGTGGGAAAACAAGATCCATCTGTATGATGTTTACAAGAGACCCATTTTGGACCTGAAGACACCTTCAAATTGAAAGTAAGGGGATAGAGAACCATCTATCATGCTAATGGTCAACAAAAGAAAGCTGGAGTAGCCATACTTATATATCAGACAATCTAGATTTTAAAATAAAGACTGTAACAAGATGAAGAAGGGCATTATATAATAATCAAGGAGTCTATCCACCAAGAGGATCTAACAATTTGGAACATTTATACCCCCAATGTGTAAGACCCCAAATATATAAATCAATCACAAACATAAAGAAACTCACTGATAATAATACCATAATAGCAGAGTACTTACAGTAGTGGACAGGTCATCTAAGCAGAAGAATCAACAAGGACACAGTGGCTTTGAATGACACACTGGACCAGATGGACTTAACAGATATATTCAGAACATTTCATCCTAAAGCAGCAGAATACACATTCTTCTCAAGTGCACATGGAACATTCTCCAGAATAGACCACATACTGGGAAACAAATCAGCCCTCAATAAATACAAAAAGATCGAGATTGTACTGTACCTGTTTTCAGACCACAACGCTATGAAACTAGAAATCAACCATAAGAAAAAATTTGAAAAGACAACAAATATTTGGAGATTAAAGAACATCCTACCAAAAAAATGACTGGGTTAAAGAGGAAATTAAAAAATACATGGAAGTCAATGAAAATGATAACATGGCAGCCCAAAATCTCTGGGATACAGAAAAGGCAGTCATAAGACGGAAGTATATAGCAATACAGGCCTTCCTAAAGAATGATGAAAGGCCTTAGATATACAACCTAACCTTACATCTTAAAGAGCTGGAAAAAGAACAGCAAATAAAAACCAAAACTAGCAGAATATGGAAAATAATAAAAGAGCAGAAATCAATGCTATCAAAATAATAATTAAAAAAAAAACAGTAGAACAGATCAGTGAAACCAGAAGCTGGTTCTTTGAGAGGATTAATAAATTGATAAACCCCTAGTGAGTTTGATCAAAAAGAAAAAGGAAAGGACCCAAATAAAATCAAGAATGAAAGAGGAGAGATCACAGCCAACACTGCAGAAAATCTGAACAATAATAAGAGAATATTAGGACCAATTATGTGCCAAAAAACTGGGCAATCTGGAAGAAATGGACAAATTCCTAGAAACATATACACTACCAAAACTGAAATAGGAAGAAATGGAAAATTTGAACAGACCCATAACCACTAAAGAAATCGAATCAGTATTCAAAAATCTTCCAAAAAAACAAGAGTTCAGGGCCAGATGGCTTTCCAGGTGAATTCTACCAAACATTAAGGAAGAGTTAACACCTATTCTATTGGAGCTGTTCCAAAAATAGAAATAGAAGGAAGTACAAATAGAAATGGAAATGGAAGAACAAATAGAAATGGAAGGAAAACTTCCAAACTCATTCTATGAGGCCATTACCTTGATTCCAAAACCAGACAAAGACCCCACTAAAAAAGAGAACTACAGACCAATTTCCCTGATGGACATGGATGCACAAATTCTTGACAAGATATTACCCAACCAGATCCAACAATACATTAAAAGAATTATTCACCATAATCAAGTGGGTTTTATAACTGGGATGCCATGGCTGAACCATGGCTGGTTTAATATCTACCAATGAATTAATGTTAATTGATTAATACACCATATTAATAAAAGAAAGAAAAAGAACCACATCATCCTCTTAATAGATGCAGGGAAAGCATTTGACAAAATACAGCATCGTTTCTTGATAAAAAACCCTCAAGAAAGTAGGACTAGAAGGATCATACCTCAAGATCATAAACACCATATATATCATCCTCAATGGGGAAAAACTGAAAGCTTTCCCCCTAAGGTCAGGAACAAGACAGGGATGTCCACTCATGCCACTGTTATTCAACATAGTACTGGAAATCCTAGCCTCATCAATCAGACAACACAAAGAAATAAAATGCATCCAAATTGGCCAGGAGGAGGTCAAACTTTCACTCCTCACAGACAACATGATACTCTGTATGGAAAACCCAAAAGATTCCACCAAACAAATTCTAGAATTGATTCATTAATTCATCAAAGTTGCAGGATATAAAATCACAGAAATTGGTTGCATTTCTATACATCAATAATGAAGCAGTAGAAAGAGAAATCAAGGAATTGATACCATTTATAATTGCACCAAAACCCATAAAATATCTAGGAATAAACCTAACCAAAGAGGTGAAAAATCTATACACTGAAAACTATAGAAAGCTCATGAAAGAAATTGAAGAAGACACAAAAAATGGAAAAAATGTTCCATGCTCATGATTGGAAGAACAAATATTGTTAAAATGCTAATACTACCCAAAGCAATCTATGTATTCAATGCAATCCTTATCAAAATAAAACCAGTAGTCTTCACAGAGCCAGAACAATCTTAAAATTTGTATGGACCCAGAAAAGACCCCAAATAGCCAAAGTATCCTGAAAAGAAAACCAAAGCTGGAGGCATCACAATTCCGGACTTCAAGATGTATTACAAAGCTGTAATCATCAAGACAGTATGGTGCTGGCACAAAAACAGATACACAGATCAATGGTACAGAATAGAGAACCCAGAAATAGACCCACAAATATATGGCAAAGTAATCTTTGACAAAACAGGAAAGAATATCCAATGGAATAAATACATTCTCTTAAGCAAATGGTGTTGGGAAAACTGGACAGTGACATGCAAAATAAAGAACCTGGGCCATTTTCTTACACCACACTAAAAAATAAACTCAGAATGGATGAAAGACCAATCGTAAGACAAGAAACCATTAAAATCCTAGAGGACAAAGCAGGCAAAAACCTCTTTTACCTCAGCCACAGCAACTTCTTACTCAACATGTCTGTGGAAGCAAGGGAAACTAAAGGAAAATTGAAGTATTAGGACCTCATCAAGATAAAAATCTTCTGCATGTCAAAGGAAACAATCAGAAAAACTAAAAGGCAATCGATAGAATGGGAGAAGATATTTGCAAATGACATATTAGATAAAATGTTGGAATCCAATATCTATTAAGAACTTATTTAATTCAACACCCCAAAAAAACAAACAAATGAAGAAATGGACAAAACACATGAATAGACACTTTTCCAAAGAAGACATCCATATGGCTAACAGACACATTAAAAGATGCTCAACATCACTCATTATCAGGGAAATACAAATCAAAACCACAATGAGATGCCACCCTACATCTGTCAAAATGGCTAAAATTAACAACTCATGCAAGGGCAGATGTTGGTGAGGATGTGGACAAAGAGGAACACTTCTGTACTGCTGGTGGAAATGCAAACTGGTGCAGCCAGTCTGGAAAACAGTATGGAGGTTTCTCAAAAAATTAAAAATAGAACTACCTTAAAATTCAGCAGTAGTCCTACTAGGTATTTATCCAAAGGATACAGGTGTATTGTTTCAAAGGGGCACATGCACCCCAATGTTTATAGCAGCATTATTGACAATAGCCAAACTATGGAAAGAGCCCAAATGTCCATTCACAGATGAATGGATAAAGATGTGGTATGAGTATATGTGTGTATATATGTATATACACACAATGGAGTATTACTCAGCAATCAAAAAGAATGGAATTTGCCATTTGCAACAAGGTGGATGGAACTAGAGTGTATTTTGCTAAGTGATAATAGTCACTCAGAGAAAGACAAATACCATATGACTTAACTCATGTGTGGAATTTAAGATATAAAACACATGAACATAAGGAAAGGGAAGTAAAAGCAATATAAAAACGGATAGGGTGACAAAACACAAGAGACTCTTAAATACAGAGAACAAACTGAGTGTTGCTGGAGGGGTCATGGGTGGGGGAGTGGGCTAAATGGGCAAGGAGCATTAAGGAAGACACTCACTGGGATGAGCACTGGGTGTTATATGTAGGGGATAGATCACTGGATTGTGTTCCTGAAATCATTACTGCACTATATGCTAACATACCTGGATGTAAATTAAAAAGTAAATTAAAAAAAAACCAAAATTTTAAAAATACAATATTCTGCAATGAGAAAAAAAAAGAAATTGTTTTCTCAGCCATTTTCAGTCTACTAATAATACCTTCAAAGACATTTCTGTTATAATGTATGCTACAAAGCTACAGCAATAAAGAAAATATGTTGTTGGTATAAGAACAGACAAATGAATCAATGGAACCAGATAGGGAACCCAGATATATTCCTGTATGAATATAGTCATTGATCTTTAACAGAAGAGCAAAGATAATCTCTTCATCAAATGGTGCTGGAACAACTGGACATCCACTTGTAAAAAAGAAAAAAAAAGTATATCCTTTATGAATATTAACTCCAAATGGACATAGACCTGAACCTAAAATGTAAAACCGTATAACTCCTCCAAGACAACATAAGATAAAGTCTAAATGACTCTGTGTATGGTGATGACTCTTCAGATACAACACGAAAGGCACAATCCATGAAAGAAATAATTGACAAGCTAGACTTCATTAAAATTAAAAACTTGTGTTCTGTGAAAGGCATTGTTAAGAAAATGAAAGTCATACCAAAAATTAGGGAAAAAATGTTCGTAAAGACACATCTAATAAAGGATTGTTATCAAAATACACAAAGAACTCTTAAACTCAGCTGTGAGAAAATAACCCTAGCAGCAAATGAATAAAACACCTTAATAGAAACCTCACCAAAAATATATACAGAAGGCAAATAAGCCAATGAAAAGATGTTAAATATCATGTCATTAGAATATTTCAAATTAAAACAATGAGATACTACTATATACCTCCTAGAATGTCCAAAATCCAAAACAGTGAAAACACCAAATGCTGGGAAGGATGTGGAGTAGTAGAAACTACCATTCATTGTTGATAGGAACGAAAAAATAGTACAGCAACTTCAGAATACAGTTGGTGATTTCTTACAAAACTAGAAATACTCTTAACGTATGATCCAGCAATCTGGCTTCGTAGTATTTACACAAATTGAAAACTAATGTCCATACAAAATATGCATGCTTATGTATACAACAGCTTTAATCATAATTGCTAAAAATAGGAAGCAACCAAAGTCTCCATCCATAGGTGAATGAATAAATAAACTGTGGTACATTCAGACAATGGAATATCATCCAGTACTGCAAAGCAATGACCTCAAGCCATGAAAAGACATGGAGGTACTTCAAATGCATATTACTATGTGAAAGAAGTCAATATGAACAATCTACGTACTCTATGACTCCAGCTTTACAACATTCTGGAAAAGGCAAAGCTATAGAGGTTGTACAAAGATCAGTGGTTCCCAGGGGTTGTTTGATGAAGGAGGAGGAGGGGAGAGATGAGTAGGCAGAGGCACAAAAGCTTTTTAGGGAAGTAAAACTACTCTGTATGATACTATAATGGAACATACATGTCATTATGCATTTATCCAGATCAATAAAATGTACAATAACAAGAGTATAAACTCTATTATAAATTTGGGTGATATGATGTGTAAATGTAGATTCATCTATCTTAGTAAATGTGCCACTATGTTGGGAGATGTTGATAATGAGAGAAGTTGTATGTACAAAGGGACAGGGAGTTTATAGAAACTCTGTTAACTTTTGCCCAATTTTGCTGGGTACCTAAAATTGTACTTTAAAATGTTTATTAATTTAAAAATCCTCATATTACTTCATTTAGTGTAATTGACTGAGTCACCCTTAATTTAAAGGGCTACTGTTACATAGTGAGAAGCAGAACTGCCTTTAATAAACAACTAGCTTTTAAGTGTGTTCTCATTGCATTATACCATTGGTTGTCAAAAGTGTGGGACCCAAGTAGCACCATAAAAATCATCTGGCAACTGGTTAGAAATGCACATTTTGGACATCTTCCCAGACATACTGAATCAGCAACTCTGGGAGTGAGGCCCAGCAATCTGTTTATTAAAGAAGCCTTCCAGGACTTTTATGTAGGCCGGAGTTTGAGAACTGATTCATTACACCATATTATAGAATGAGTTCAACTGTTGCATCTCCTTAAAAGGTTGATATACCACATGCTGGTGAATGCTCTTTCTCCACCCTACCTTTATATAATAACCACATTGGAAGCAAGCTTGACTCAGCCCCAGGCCAGAGCTATATGGTGAATTAATATGACAATATTAATCCAGTAGAAAGGCACCTTACTGTAGATTGACCAATAAAAGTCCCTTATCTGGAATTTGGCTTTAGGATTCACTTGAAGAAAAAATTTAAGTCAGCATTCCTGGATGATGTCCATGTTCAAATATAGTCTGGAAAGTATAAGATAGTCTGCCTAGGAGGAAGGAAAATGAAGCCGAAATGCAGAGATATTTCAATGACCAATTGAGACACATGTCTTCCTGCTTTTCCTGCAATGCTGCGTCAGTGGTTCTGGTCTATTCCAGAAATCTGGTCTATTCCTAAACTCCCAACTTTGGATTCTTTGTGGAACTTGTGCATTCTTTTAATTAGATAGCAATTTTACTTAGCGTAGCTTGATTGGTTTTCTGATTTTAAAAAGTTAACAACCATCACAATTGGTAGAAGATTGTCTCATTATTTGGAAACATCTACTTCACCTATAATGATTTCTGATATTTATTTAACAAATCACAAGATATTTTATTTCTAATGTAAAATGAAAAACTCAAACAAAAACTTAAGAGGAGGAAATTATGCATGACTAAGTATGTGTTCCAGTGAAAGGGCATGTTGTAGAAAAGGCTGCATTTTTATATATAGTTTATCAAGGAGCATTGACAGCTCATAGGCCAGTCAGTGTGGCAGGAGGTATACACATATGGGTAAGCCTCCCTGGACTGCATAACATCTATAGTCACACGCACATACGCGCACACACACACACACACAAATCCACTCACTCATCTTTCTGCTACTGTCTTAAATGCCTGGGCACATCATGCAACAGACCTGTAAGTGCTGAAATACCTGTGTTTGTTCCAGATGTCTACCTTTCTTTCAATCCAGACACAAATACAGAGTTATAGAACACATATCTGACATATATATATATAATACATACACTTCACATACATATTTACTTATATGTATAATTTATAATATACTCATAATTTAGTACAATGTAGGAGGTTTAATTTTATTATAATACATTTTCCTAAGAAATACTTAAAGTCCTGGAAGATACCAAACCAAAGTAAAACTAAAGTGTAATACTTCAGGGAGTTTCAAGAACTATCTTTCCAAGTACAAGCAAGCCAAATAGAACCCTTTGTTTGTCTCTGTTTTTTTTTGTTTTTGTTTTTGGTTTTTTTTTTTTTTACTATTTTTCAAAGTTTATTTATTTATTTTGAGAGAGAGAGTGAGTGGAGGTGTGGCACAGAGAGAGAATCCCAAGCAGGCTCTGTGTTGACAGTGTGGAGCCCAACGTGGGGCTTGAAGCCACGACCCATGAGATCATGACCTGAGTCAAAACTAAGAGTGGGATGCTTAACGGACTGAGTCACCCAGATGCCCCTATTTTGTCTCTTTAGATATTTTTTCAGTAAGGCATTCCCATTAAATCCAAAAAGGAGAAAGGCATTATGATCTTATATATATTGCTGCTTATTGATATACACAAAATTCCTTCTTTTTATGGGACAGCCATTGTGAATGGTTATTGCCTATTGGCAAGGGGCAGAATAAATATCTGAATGCTAAACTGTAAGCAAAATAGTGATGCTAAACTCTAAGCAAAATACTTAATTCATAGTGTAGCTACTAGTTAAAAAATGAAGAAGATTTTAAAAATGTTTATTGTGGTAAAAATATATAACATTAAGTTTACCATTTTAGATATTTTTGGGTGCATAGTTTAGTAGTGTTAAGTATGTTAACATTTTTGTACAATGGATCTCAAAACATTTTTATCTTACAAAACCGAAAATCTATATACATTAAACACTAACTCCTCCTCTCTCATTCTCCTAGCCTATTGCAACCAAATTTCTACTTTTTGTTTCCATGATTTTGACTACTTTAGATACTTTATGTTACTGTATTTCTACACTCTTTGTCCTATAGTAACTAGCTTATTTCACTTAACATTATATCCTGTAGGTTCATCCATGCTGTAACACGTTACAGGATTTCCATTTTTTAAGGCTGCATGATACATCATTGTATTTATATATCACTTTTTTATATCCATTTATATCCATGGGCTTTTGCGTTATTTCCTCTTGGCCACTGTAAATAATGCTGCAATGAACATGATTCTGCAAATAGCTCTTCAAGACACTGCTTCCAATTCTTTTGGGTATATACTCAGAAGCAGGATTGCTGGATCATATGATAATGCCATTTTTAACATTCTGAAGAAATTCCATACTGTTTTCCATAAAGGCTGCCTCATTTTGCATTCCCGCCAATGGCGCATAAAGGTTCTAATATCTTCCCATCCTCACTAATCCTTGTTATTTTCAATTCTTTTGGTGGTGGTCATCCTAATAGATGTAAGATAATATTTGAATGCAGTTTTGATTTACATTTCTCTTATGATTAGTGATAGTGAGCATCTTTTCATGTCATAGCTGACCATTTGTATATCTTCTTTGGACAATTGTCTATTCAAGTCCTTTGCAAAATTTTTAATTAGATTATTCAGAATTTTTTAAATTGTTGTTTTAGAAGTTCCTTATACATTCTGAATATTAATTCCTTACCAATTATTTACCAGTTTTTTCCCCTATTTTGTAAGTTGTCTTTTTTACCTCTTGGTGGTATCTTTTGATGCACATAAAGTTTGCTATAGTCCCATTTGTCTATTTTTGGCTTTGTTGTTTGTGCTTTCGGTGTCATAGTCAAGAAATCATTGCCAAATCTAATGTCCTGAAGGTTTTCTGCTATGTTTTCTGTTAATATTTTTATAATTTTAGATCTTACACTTAGGAGATAATTTTTGTATATAGAGTAAGGTAATCATCCAGCTTCACTCTTTTGTATGTGGATATCCAGTTTCCCCAACACCAAATTTTGAAAAGACTGTCCATTCCCCATTGGGTAGTTTTAACACACTTGTTGAAGATAACTTGACCATATATGGAAGAATTTACTTCTGGGCTTCCTTTTCTGTCGCATTGGTCTATATGTCTGCCTTTATGCCAGTACTACACCTCCATGATCACAGTTTCTTTGTAGTATATTTTGAAATCAGGAAGAGTGAGGCTTCCAACTTTGTTCTCATCGCCACTATTACTGCCAGTATTCTTGAAAAACACCAAATTGGATTTGATTACAAAATTACATGACAGAAAAAGCCATTAGAAAAAGCCTATGTTGAAGGAAGCAATTGAGAATTCTAATTTTGGAGGACAAATACTGCCAGTTATTTTTGCAAAAATGTCTGTTTATTTTGTACTTGGCCATCAAAATTGTTTTTAAGTCAAATTTGAGATGAACAGAAATTTTCTTTGTTATCTATTTCTGTCCCTCCATATTTTTTAGTAGGTACTTCCTTTCTATTATTGATATTCTTATTTCCCCATTCTGAACCTTCTTCTGACAATCCAAGGTCCCTCATTTTATAACGTTTCCAAAGCCTCACATTTTGGAATGTTTCCATGAGCCTCTTCCTATTTCTTCATCCATATATAATCAAAATTTGTTAGAACTTATTAGATTTCTCATCTCTTCCAGGTGCCCATGGAAATAGACTGATATTTCAAGGGCCTATACAACTATATAGTACCCATTCTCATTAACGTTCCCTTAATACACAAACATATACGTGCACATGCACATTCATTTGTATGTATGTACATATGCATGTACATGGTTGTATGTACATGTGTATGTATGTATGTGTCTATCGATCTATCTATCTATCTATCATCTATCTAGTAGATTGACATTTCTACCTACGTAGTAAATGCTTTATAAAAGAATATTAAACTATACATTTCTGGTGCCCAGGATCTGGTAAACAGATGAAAATGTTTTGGTACAGTTGGGTTTTTAATGGCCAAATTACGACTACAAGTTAAATTTCAAATTCACCACGCATTTGTTATATATTGCTCACATCATCTTTGAGAACATCTCCATCCAAGGCAATTGGAGGGTCAAGATTATTAGCAAATACGCTCCATGTTTTACATGTTGTAAAATGTGATTTGACTCCAGCCATCCTTGCAGCTTTTTGAAAATACTAATATCTGAATTTTTTTTTCTCAGATTATGTTTAACCATTCAGTCTGGGGTGGGACCTGTATGTTCCTTTAGTAAAAAAAGAAAAGTGGCAAGTTAATGTTGCTGACTAAATAGGACTAAATGAGTGACTGAGGAATTAAATATACAGAATTCTTGCTCACATTCAAAGTTCCCCACATTAACATTGGAATTCACATAAATGCAATATCTTTGAGGCATCGAAGTACAAACAAGAACAGTGCTAAACTGTGTTGGGGAGAAAATATTGATTATAATCAGAATTTTTTTCTTAAATTTTCTTATATCAGTGCTTCCCAGATTTTAATATGCCTAGGAAACACCTGGAAATCTTATAAAAATGCAGATTCTGATTCACTGGGTTTGGAGTGAAATGTGATTCTGTATTTCTTACCAGCTTTCATGGGAGCTGCTGCTAAGATACTAGACCACATCCTGAGTGGTTATTTCAAGATGAAATAACTCAGGTAAAATTTTAATATAATTGGAACAGTATGCAACAAAAATAAAGGGAGCTCAAATCTCTTGTTTTAAATAATACAAAATTTATTCTCATGTAAATCAAACACTTAATTGAGACAACTGAATATTCATTAATATAGTCTGTGCTTTAAGATGTCAAAAATATATCCTTACTGGAGATATGTGTGAAATCTGTTAGGCAAACATATTATACAAAGAAATGTCTTCTATTTTTTTTTTGAGCTTAGGTGTCATATATCATGATATGTCACATATGTGTGTCACGATATGATGATATGTCATGGTATAGTGCATTTTACATTATACTAGAATGGCAACAATGGTGAGTTGATCATTTGCTGGAAATATTTCCAAATATTTTCAGTTATTGTATCATCAAAAGAAATCTTCATTTGGAAAATCAGATTGCTTTACTTCATGAAATTTATTTTTAACTGTTTCAAACTAATATGATCACCACAATTTGCATTACATAACCAAACATTACTTTATTTATATTAAATTAAGTTACATTAAACAACATCTTTGGAATTACAAGGTAGTGATCTGTGTAAAAATGCAAGTATGGCACATGCTTGAAAGTAATTATTTCGTAAAAATCATTCATTTCTTTGTAAGATGCATGAAGAAAAAAATGTAATGTGTTAGGTACATGAGGAACTTTATGCCTAATAGTTTTTATACTCCTCTATTATCTACATTTTAAACTACTGACAATCACAGTAAGATGATCTTTTAAATCACTCATTATACATGATATTCTATTATCTTACATCCATTATAACTTGTTAGAAACTTTTAATAATGCATGACTCCAGAAGGCAATTCCCCATAATAGATACAGATACTTAAATATTACTCCATCCATATTTTATTATTTTATGAGGCATACTGGCAACTGAGCCAATAATTTTGTCAGATATGAAGGGTTACTAAGCAGTTTCAAAATTATCCAAAATATCAAATATGACAGCATAAAATAGCAAATCAATTTCATTCTTTGTTTAAATTTTATCTTCCCAGGAAAGAGTTACTTGAATAAATCTTATGAAATTGAAAACTCAATACAAAGGTAGGATGATAGTTTAGACTTGATAAATGTCCAATATATATCATATTTTCTCAATTTGCATGCTATAATTTAATGATTTTTAAAAAATTTCCATACATTCATTTTGAGAAGAATCTCTTTTTTATCTTCTCTGATCAGCATAAAGAATGAAAATTAATCATTGCTAAATTATAGCATGTATAAACTTCAACTATTTAAATTTGTTTTTAATTGGAGAAGAGGAAGAACTTTCACTTTATTTTCACCTACTGATATCAAATAATTCCATTTTATAAGTATTTGTAGGACTATCATCCAAAAGGAAGTAACATAAACTGTATAGAAGAAAAAATGTTCCAGGATATGACTAAACAGGTTTTGTAAGAAATATTAAAATCCATATTGCTAGTTCTGCATAATGTTGTAAAATTACTTTTAGTGAAACTAATCCAAGATTTTACCTACTACTTCTAAAATTGTGATTTTACGTTATATGTTTAATAAAGAAGGGTTACATAGAGTGGAAAAAGTTGCCTAGGATAATTGTTAATGTTTATGAAATTGACACAAGAATAAATAGATAATTGGTATTACTCAGGTATTGTTAATACCTTTTCCAGAAACAGAAACAAAGTGAATCAACTCTAGATTAAGAATTTCTCTGGTAGTATAGAAGATTAAATATCATCCTTGATAATCCATTCTTACATTTAATTTTCTAGTCAATAAATTTAGTGTATATTTTATTTTTTATTTTTTAATGTTTATTTCTTTTTTTAATTTTTGAGAGAGAGAGTGAGTGAGCATGAGCAGGGAAGGGGCAGAAAGAGAGAAGGACAGAGGATGTGAAGTGGTCTCTGTGCTGATAGCAAGAGCCCATATGGGACTCAAATTCATGAACTGTGAAATCATGAGCTGAGCCAAAGTCAGACGCTTAAGCGACTAAACCACCCTGTGCCCCAATAAATTTAGTGTATATTTGAAACATGCTTTGGTATCTTTTTAGTCATAGAAATAATTAATAAACTAACTCGACCCTCCATATAATTATCATTTATATCTTCAGATGAAATTAACACCACGGCAGTTTCTAACAACCACATATCATACATCTACAAGTTATGGAAATAGGTATTTTTACACTTCAAGCTCACAGTTGAAATTCTTTTTATCAATTAGAATTTTTGTTTTAATGGCAAGTTAATGGCTTTATGAATGCATCCTGAAAACCCTACCTTCTGAAAGTACGTTTTATATACATAAATGTACAAAGTACCTTTGGGTTGAATAGGTGTCAGCAGCATTCTCTAATGCTAGAGTTATAAAGGGGATTTATAGCAATTGTACAATAGGTATTCTTATTATATGGTGTTATTCTAACAAACAAATTATTTTATTTTATTTTATTTATTTTATTTTTTAAAAATTTTTTAGAAAGAGAGAGAGCCTGTGTGCCAGAGGAGAAGGGGCAGAGGGAGTGAGAGAGAGAGAATCTTAAGTAGGCTCCACATTCAACCCAGAGCTTGATGGCTCCATCTCATGACTGTCAGATCATTACCTGAGCTGAAATCAAGAGTTGGATGCTTAACCAACTGAGCCACTCAGGCGCCCCAACAAAGAAATTATTTTAAAGTATAATTTTACAAGGGAAGGCATTTTTGCAACTCTTTTCTAAACTTTCTCCAAATTATTTTAATCCATTTTAAAGTATTGCTGCTCCCTTGGGGCACCTGAGTGGCTCAGTTGGTTAAGCGTCGGACTTAGGCTGCTCAGGTCAAGATCTCACGGTTCATGGGTTCGAGCCCTGCGTCCAGCTATGTGCTGACAGCTCAGAGCCTGGAGCCTGCTTCGGATTTTACATCTCCTTCTCTCTCTGCCCCTTCCCTGCTCATGCTCTCTCTGTTTCTCTCTCTGTCTCTCAAAAATAAATACATTTAAAAATATATATAAAGTATTGCTATTCCCTCCAGCACACTATTTTGCCTGAAGCAGTCAAATATTTTTTTCTTTAAATATTAAGTTTCCATGGGTTATGTTATATAGACTTATACTGGTTACCTTGACACATGGCATTCCAGATGAAAAAATTGAAGTTTTGTTCAATGGGAATGTAAAGACGTTTCACACAAAGAAAAATACATTCTTAACTGAAAATATAGATAGTAAAATCCATTTTGATACCACTGTCTGGTTATAATGATACTTGTATTATACAAATTATATGTTTAGTGTGAAACAAATGCATGATGCTGATCCAAGGATTGTAATTTAATATGCAACATAACTGAATATGATGCCTGGTGAGGCAATTTATCATAAGGTTTTACTCTATATTTACATGAAATTCAAATTATTGTAATCTAATGTCCATTTCTGATACAGAATGTAATCATTGATCCTAGGTGGTGATTAGTTTAGTCCATAGACTTTAATTTGATTCTACACAGGCAACTGAACACTTCTGTCATGTTCACTTTTCCAAGAATTGGGTTAAAATATTTTAAGAATTTCTCTTTGAAAAAATATAGTACACAGCTTCATGGGACAATAAAACAGCAAATATAGTATTCTTAACACTTTTACATGGCTTTCTTTGTATTTTAATTTAATTTAATTATTAAACTGTCAAAAAAAAATTAGGAGAAAAAGTATACAATTCATTTGAATATTTACATCTCAAGCCATTACAAAGTTTGCCTAGTCTTGGAAAGATATATTTTGAAAGACTTGGTTCAATGTAAGTTTTCAGAGCTGTTTCACTTTTTTATTAGAAAAAGAGAACTAATCCAACTTATAAATATTAATAAAGTCATACACTAAAAGTGAAGCTAAAAAAAGTCAGTCGGTGTTTTCTGCAATTCTTTAAAGCACATAGTCTAAATATATGAGAATAGAATTCTTGGCTCTCTTTCCTCTCTTTGCCCTACCCTGAGATTAAATTTGCAGATTTTCCACATCTAAGCATTACTAGAAAAATGTGTGTAATGTTCAATAAAATTGTACTACATTAGTGACTGTGAACAGCATTCAATAAATGGTTTTAATATTAAGCATGTTTAGCAAATATGCATAAAATTATATTAAAACTGAATTATTCACAGAGGACTAGTTTTCTAAATTTGAATAAGATACATTAAGACACCAATTTTGGTACATACCTTCATTTTCTTTTTCCCTTGCCCCACAATTGGCTAATTCAGCAGCACGTAGTGAGACTGTGTGAATTGCTTTATTAATTCAGGGAAAGGGAACAATAAAAATACATTAAGAATATAAATTGGAAAACATAAATATATATGCATGCATCTAATATATATATGCATGTTAGATAAATATATGTAAATACATCACTATATGTATTAGTGGTAGCCTTTTGTAGTGTCATGATATAAATACTCTCTTAATTAGCAATGGGATATCATCTACTGAAAATTATTAAAAGAAAAAATCAAGCTTTTTTTCAATATTATCAAATTTATGTACTGTATAGATTACTGAAATAGTAAAAAACCAATGAGAACTGGATGTACTTGTTTATGTCCAGCATGATGTTAAGCTATGCTTGAAACATATGGTTTCTTTTTTATTTACTTTGAATTTATCTACCAAATTTAATAAAATTGTTTGCAAGAGTATCTGTATGCAAAAAATATCTTCACATAATCTTCATTGGGTTATGAGCACAATAATATAAATAAAATGCTGTATTGTAATATGGAAAGATATACTTCAGCTTCAAAGAAGTTATTAACTGAACGTGTTCCAGTTCTCTCTAACCACATAACATCTCATGCAAAAAAGTTGATTTTTATTCAATTATGCTTAGTTAATATTGTATCAACCAACATTTAGAAAATAGTTTGAAAGTTCTCTCAAATATATACTATGTTGAAGAGAATTTTATTATATTACAATTTTCCTCTTAATAGGTTTTCAGTAGAATTTTCCTCTTTTTTTTTTCCAGAAATAGTTACATTTCTGAAAAGTGTATTTCTTTTTGTATTAAGGTCATGGTGAACTCTAAACTAGTCATGTTTAGTCTTTTATATTGACTTCTGGAAAACAGTATTAAATTTTTATCAAAATTATTCTCTGATTTTCCTCAAGTGATTAAGTAATTCAATTATTTTCTTTTGTTTCTTTCCTCAAAAGTTCTTAAGGTCTCATTATTAGGATTTAAAATTTAGATCAAGGCAATATAAATCACAACAGGAAGGGAATAAAAAAACAAAGGTAGTTAGTGGTATTAAAATAAAGTTGAATATGTAGTTATGATGGCAAAAAATTTTCCAAGATATTAGCTTTTTAGGGCATCCAATCCCTAATGTTACACAAATGACTATTGGCATATATTTAAATCCAGATAATTTCTTGGTCATAGCATTACCATTCTTGGTCCATAATCAATCAATATGTTCTAAAATTTTAAAAGGAAAATAGTCTATCCTGTAACTATCATTTTCTTTATTGAAAACATAGTAACAAATTTGTTAGGACTAATTTCTTGGAGAGTTTCTCAACATGGGTTGATGGCATCTAATGAAAACATGATTCAATCAAAGGAAATTTACTATAAGAACAATATGGTACACCAATCCAAATGGCTGGTAAAACCTAGAGCTATATTTCATGGAAACCAGAAGAACACATGAATTTTTACATCCTTCAGGCAATCCTCCACAAATATTGTTTCTTTGAACTAAGCTTTTGATAAACATTGAATGGTTGTAAGCTTGAAATTATCCCCCCGGGCTAATGCCTGGAGTGCTCTTCTCTACTGTTTGTGAGTTGAAATCTATCTCATGTGCCTGACCAGAAATTCTCATACTAAAAAAGTAAGTACCCTTTTATGAAACCTGAGGCAGCTAACAAGGGATTAGGACAAAATAGCATGTACATTATCTCAACACAATTTCCATTCTGAATTGAGTTAGGGAGTATCTGTTAAATATATAATTTTATTTTATTTTTAAAAATTAATCCTTGACCATGGACACATTGATGAAATTATTAAGGTTCCATATTGCTTCATCATATGTAATATGAACATAATTATTTTGATATAACTTTATTTCAGGCAGTAATAAAAAGTCCCAATTCTCTAGAAAGTCAAATCTCAGTAACTAGTTTGGAAGAGAAACATGATAATGGATAAGTAAGTGTAGAAATAGCCCTTATGAAAAGCAGAAGCAGGAAAGAACTGCAATGGGAAATGGATGATGTTATACCTTAGTGGTAAAAAGTGTAGTTTTGGGGCCCACATTGCCTGTGTTCAAACACAAACATGTGATAGGGGAAATTTACTTAATCTTATTAAGCTTCAGTTCCTTCATCCAAATAACAGAATAATTAATTTCAGGCTTAGATAAAATAGTATCTGAAAAGTATTTAACATGATCTCTTGAGGGGATGTGTACAAAGTTTTTTGAGTGTAGGAGTCAGTTTAATTCAGATACTAAAGGTAGGCATGCGAAAACATGCAATTATAAAACATTCACTACAAATCAGGGATGCCTGCGTGGCTCAGTTGAGTAAGTGTTTTGATCTTAGTTCTCAGCTCAGGTCTTGATTTCAGGGTTGTGAGTTCAAGCCCTGCAGTGGGTCCTGAGCTGGGCATGATGCCTACTAAAAAGCAAAACAAACAAACAAGCAAACAAAATTAACTCCAAATCAAATTAAAGTAATGATCACTAAATAAATCAAATGGATATCCTGGAGCAAGTAGGGGTGGACAAATAGTGGTAGAAAGTTGGCTTCCTACAGATAATCCTTTGTGATTCTAACATGTTAAAGGCCTTTCAGCTCACCTGATAGGAAAAGCCTCTTTAATCACTCTAAATTAGAAGCCCTGATCAATATGCTCTCGGCATATACAGGTTTCAGTCATCTTTCACCCTCTGTTAAATGATTATTGAAGAAAGATTATTCACTTATATACCAAAGAAATCAAACCAAACTCCATCAAATATAAGAATGGGAGACCTAAGATTGATAATGTGTGAAGAAAACTCATGGGATAAAATAAATTTAAAATATTGAAATAAACAAGAAAATTAATCCCAGAGGACAAAAATATAAGATAATTTAGAAAATCAAGAGCAGATTGCTAGCTATCAAATTGACAGTAACTAAAGGAATCACAAATGCTCATGAGATTAAAAAAAAATGCTTACAAATAACAAAAATTCAATTGTGTTAAAGATTAAATTTGACAGTATTTTACAGAGCAGAAAACAAAAACACGGAATTGGAAAGTATGAGATAAGATGAAAAGTATAGAAACTATTCAGGATGTATAACAGCCAATTAATATTGAGTGCAATAAATAAATGCAGGGAGAAAATTATCAAGGCAGAAATAAAAGATCCAAAGATGAAATTCCTGCATCTTAAGAATAAAAGAATTCACTGAAAATAAAGCCGGGTAAGTAAAAAAGGAATTAGTGTTGAAAAACGTGGGTGGTAGTGAGTGATTAACAATACAAAAATGAAAGTACAAAACAAGTGACAAACAGGTTTCAAGTATCTAGATAATATATTGTAAAAAAAACAAGCCCCACATTCAAAGTTCTGAGGGGAAATATTTTTACATCTCTGAGGTCAAATTATCAACTAAATGTAAGGTAAAATAAATACATTTTCGACTCTTGTTAAAACACAAGTTAACATACATATGGATTTATTTGCATTACAGAATTAAAACCCAAGTTTGTATTTAACATATATAACATATATAACATTCTAGCATAAATATGGATAAATTATTACCATACGCACTTGCTGTAGTGTTACAGGGTCCTTACTACTGAGGATCCAGCCTCTCCTCAGTTACTGCGTTCTTTGAAGGAAAACTGGCTTAGGTCCACAATTTGGCCAGAACAGCTCTCCTCAGCCTACCAGTCATTCACTATTCCTCGACTGATTTGCCTTACTGATGTTGGGTAGCCATCTTTACTGAGCATGATGTAAGTACTTCCATAGCACCCTGCTGGTTAAGCATTTCTGCCTACAGTTTTGAGACCATCGTTCATCACCATAATTTCTCCCACTTTGCTTATGACAGTTAAACGTTGGGCCTCCATTATTTCATGATTCTGTATCCCTTTGGATAGCAGTGAGCCTAATATTGTAATAGCATCTTCAGCCATCCCTGATACCATCCACATAGCGGAGCAGTCGCCACTGCGTGTCCTAGTGGTGCGTACGCCCCTCTCATGCCCCATGTCTCATCCGTCTAGGCTCTAGTGAATGGCTTGACCTCAAGGTCTTCCAGCGGGTGCACCCATCTGGTCTGTTTCCCAGCTTTACTAATCTAGCATGGGCACTTCCCTGGGCATTTTGATCTGTTCTGCCACCACCTGCCCTGGCAATTCTGGCATTTCTACTTCTCCTAGTGTGCGGCACTGCTTTCTTCAGGCACCCAAGAGCTATTTTGACCACGTGTTAGCACTGAAGCCATTGATTTTGGCCAAGGGATTAATCCTGTATGATAGGAAATTTCTCTCACACTAGCATTTCACTTATCACCTTATGTTTGGTCCCATTGATTCAGAACCTTCAGACCTAGTGCCACATATTTTCCCTAGGCTCCTGCTGTCACATGTTGATTAGGTTCTTTTTTTTTTAATGTTTATTCATTTTTGAAAGAGAGAGACAGCATGAACATGAGAAGGGCAGAGAGAGAGGGAGACACAGAATCTAAAGCAGGCTCCAGGCTCCGAGCTGTTAGCACAGTGCCCAACTTGGGGCTCAAAGTCATGGACCACAAGATCATGACCTGAGCCCTGAGCCAAAGTCCAGCGCTTAACCAACTGAGCCACTGAGGTGCCCCACATGTTTATTAGGTTCTGAACCTGCTCCAGGACACTTTTCTCTTTCATTAGATGTAGACTTAGATTATGTTATGTGGTGTGGCCTGAGTAGCTAAGTGAGTTTATAATAATTATTGGTTTGATGGCCAGGGAACAAAGTGTGTTTTACCTTGTCTTTTACATGTTGTCTCGCAGAGCAGCAACCTTGACATCATGTTCAAGTGAAGGCAGAGTGCAGGTCTCTAGATAGAAGAGGAGACCCCTTCCATAGGTACCACATGAATTCTGAGGATTCCATATTTTCATGTGCACAAACCCCATCCCCACAATACCCAAACTCAGAGTCTCAGTCTTTCCTAATTTGACCTCAGAGTTTGGTCTAGGGAAGTTGCCAAGACTGAGAACTCAAACTTTTTTAGGTTTCTGCAAACTATATAAATCCTGGGCTTGAACATCAGCTTTATTCCCACCTCAGGTTCCAGGAAATGAAAATCTCTGTATGATATCCAGAAAACCTTTTCATTTTTACTCTTAGCCTTTAATAAGTGATTAATCATCCTCAACCTTTTATTGTCTTTCTCCAGTGAATCCATTTGGTCTGGTAAGTACCATATAATTCCACAATTTTCGCGATTAGAGTTTTTTGCTATAGTCTTTTCCTTATATGTGAGGTGCCTTCCTTATATGTGAGACACCCATATTCCATTCCAGTTCACTGCAGGTGAAAATTTTAAGAATTGGATCACTGCCACAACCAAGACTTATCATTTCTCCACTTACTACCAGGATTTTGTCCTCACTACCAGCTAGCAAATAGATGATCTAGCTCCAAATCTTATTGTACAGTTGCTTTGTCAGCCCAGATTTGGTTTTGATTCTCTTTGATTTTGTTCCTTAGGAAACAAACACAGAGGCATTCTTGTACAAGAAGTTTTGGAGGGTGTGATTTCAGGGTCAACATATAGGAGTGAATGAATGCAGCAGGATTGGGCAGAGGAAAAAATTGAACTGTGAGAGGCCTTTCTGAGATATTCTGAATGAGATGATACCAAATCTGTGTACCTTTCCATTGAATAGGCATTAGATGTAAGCTGCCTCCTGGAAGGGCACATAACTTTGAGGGAGGTGACTCTTCAACATAAGGTGATTACAAGAGGTTAGCTGAGAGCTGTTAACCAACCCAGGATATGAAGGCCTCCTCTTACAAGGATGATCTGGGGGGCACACCAACACATGAACTACAATGTATAAATGCCTAGGAACATAAAGGCCTTTAGTGATGCAGGTGTTTATTCTAGGGAGGGAGTCAGAAACTGTGACAATCAAGGATCACAGACTTGGTTGCCTTATCTGTTAAGGTGAATTTTTTTCAGAGTAAGAATATATTGGTATAACCATCTATTATAAAAGAAAAATATCATTTTCTTTGCAATTGGTACAAATTTCATAAGTAATATTTTCTGAATGAAGTGAAATATGGATATGATTCAGTAAAATAAGTGAATAAAAACCTAGAAGATCTTTAGATATTTGTTAAAATAAAGTATATCTTTTTTTCCCCAAATAAAATAAATCATTCAATAACAAATAAGGAAAAACACAAAATCACAACAATCCTGCTTTTGTACAAGGAGTTGTCATGCAACATGGCACAAATGCTTTTTAACAACTGATAAAATATAGGAAAAAAATGCCTCCTTTCAGAGATTTCAATCCCTTTAATTAACATAGGAGTTTTTTCTTTGGAGCCATAGAAGAATATGTGTATGATCTTCACATCTTCATTTTTTTTACCATAAACTGTATTCAACTAATGTACATGTTATATGAAGGCTTTTAATTAGACATTCAGAGTGCAGCAAAGGAAAAGTCAGAAGACTTACATGAAGTTAATAAGAAGCGTATATTATTATAATAGTATTGCATTATTGCTGTTGTTATTCGTTATAACACTAGTCCATTGGAAATACTATTATTATTTTATTATAATTAATTACATTAGTATTATATTTTTGTTTTGGCCATGGAAAAGTAAGCATAATGCTAATAAAATGTTAGTGGAAACACAGTTTATTTGATTTCAATTTTTATTGTGTGGAGACAAAACATACTCTAGATATCTGCCAGAATAAGAAATAGTTTTAAGTATGTTCTTCAAATTTAGAAAATTACTCAGGGAGGAATTTAAAATTATTTTTTAAACAACATTAAAAGTTGAGGGAAACTAGATAGTGTAATTGAGTTAAATACTCATCTTACATGGTATTAACACGACAAAGAATACTCAGGTTGATGGATCCTTAATCATGTTATTTAAAATTAAAAGCAAAAGTGAATTACTGGGACCTTATGAAGATAAAAAGCTTCTGCACAGCAAAGGAAACAACCAACAAAACTAAAAGGCAACCGATGGAATGGGAAAAGATATTTGCAAATGACATATCAGACAAAGGGCTGGTATCCAAAATCTATAAAGAGCTCACCAAACTCCACACCCGAAAAACAAATAACCCAGTGAAGAAATGGGCAGAAAACATGAAAAGACACTTCTCTAAAGAAGACATCTGGATGGCCAATAGGCACATGAAAAGATGCTCAACGTCGCTCCTTATCAGGGAAATACAAATCAAAACCACACTCAGGTATCACCTCACGCCAGTCAGAGTGGCCAAAATGAACAAATCAGGAGACTATAGATGCTGGAGAGGATGTGGAGAAACGGGAACCCTCTTGCACTGTTGGTGGGAATGCAAATTGGTGCAGCCACTCTGGAAAGCAGTGTGGAGGTTCCTCAGAAAATTAAAAATAGACCTACCCTATGACCCAGCAATAGCACTGCTAGGAATTTATCCAAGGGATACAGGAGTGCTGATGCATAGGGGCACTTGTACCCCAATGTTTATAGCAGCACTCTCAACAATAGCCAAATTATGGAAAGAGCGTAAATGTCCATCAACGGATGAATGGATAAAGAAATTGTGGTTTATATACACAATAGAATACTACGTGGCAATGAGAAAAAATGAAAATGGCCTTTTGTAGCAACGTGAATGGAACTGGAGAGTGTGATGCTAAGTGAAATAAGCCATACAGAGAAAGACAGATACCATATGTTTTCACTCTTATGTGGATCCTGAGAAACTTAACAGAAACCCGTGGGGGAGGGGAAGGAAAAAAAAAATAGGTTAGAGTGGGAGAGAGCCAAAGCATAAGAGACTGTTAAAAACTGAGAACAAACTGAGGGTTGATGGGGGGTGGGAGGGAGGAGAGGGTGGGTGATGGGTATTGAGGAGGGCACCTTTTGGGATGAGCACTGGGTGTTGTATGGAAACCAATTTGACAATAAATTTCATATATTAAAAAATAAATAAATAAATAAATAAATAAAATGATAAGAAATCTAAAATAAATAAATAAATAAATAAATAATAAGAAATCACCAGAATATCCCCTCCACACCAAAATAAGTAAGTAAATAAATAAATAAAAGTTAACATGGAGTATGGGTAATCTGACTGAGGGTAGAAAAAGTTGAGTGAATGATCTCTGATTCTTTTTGTTTTTTAAATTTATTTATTTAATTTGAGAGAGAATGAGACAGAGAGAGAAAGACAATCTGATCTGTTAGTGTGGAGTCCGACGTGAGGCTCGAACTCAAGCAACAGTGAGATCATGACCTGAGCTGAAACCAAGAGTTGGACACTTAACTGAGCCACCGCGGGCCCAAATGATCCTTGATTCTTACTGAAAGTCTTTCTATCTGATATTATTTACACTATGTTTACATTACTTCTAGTAAAACAAAAAGTTGGCAAAAGTGGAGAGTTCAACTACCAATAAATTGTTTTACCCATGTGGTGGTGGGGAAATTCAGCTACTCTCTTAGGAGATACTTGCCCTGTCTCTGAGTCTTTTGCAAACATTGCAAGATTTTAGGACATTCACTGAATATATTCATTTCATTCCTGGCTTCATTTAATATCCCCATTCTTGGGGTGCCTGAGTGGCTCAGTCAGTTTAGCCTCCAACTTTGGCTCAGGTCATGATCTCATGGTTTTTGAGTTTGAACCCCTCATCGGGCTCTGTGCTGACAGCTTGGAGCCTGGAGCCTGCTTAGGATTCTGTCTCCCTCTCTCTGCTCCTCCCCTATTCTCACTCTGTCTCTCTCTCTTTCTCAAAAATAAATAAAGATTTAAAAAATTTAAAAAAAATCCCCATTCTTCCTTGATTCCTTGTGCTTTATAGTTTTAGTTCTCTTTCAGATTATCTCTCCATATTTTATGAATATCTGCAAGATGACTTAACTCCTTACTGGATCAGGGCAATGTAAACAAAATATTTTAAATTTGTTTGCCTGAATTTCTCCTTTGATATCAAAGTGTGGATTGCAACATTTTCCACTGCCGCCCTATCTGTGCAGTATGATGGGTAATCCTCTCTCTCTACATTAATAATCCTTAAAGCAGGTGGGAAAGATCACAATTTCTTGAATAAATTTGAAAACATATTCATTCTTAGTATTCTAAATGTGGTAGAAATAACTTATAATTTATTATGTCACATTTACATAATATATTAAGAACATTCACTGCCACTTCACATTTTTTTTTTACATGTATTTATTTTTGATAGAGTGAGGCAGAACACGAGTGGGGCGGGGGCAGAGAGACACAGAATCCGGAGCAGTTTGCAGGCTCTGAGCTGTTAGCACAGAGCCCGACATGGGGCTCGAATCCATGAACTGTGAGATCATGACCTGAGCTGAAGTAGGACACTTAACTGACTGGCCCACCCAGGTGCCCCATCACATTCTTTTTAAATGGACAATTTTCTCTGAGAAAGGACTTAAGTTTTGCATATAGTTAGTTGAAACCCTGCATTAAAACCTAACATTTTATGAATGAAGAGTGTCAGTCAATAATGAATACTCTTCTGGAGGGGAGCCTGGGTGGCTCAGTCGGTTAAGCGTCTGACTTCAGCTTAGGTCCTGATCTCACAGTCTGTGAGTTCAAGCCCCACGTCGGGCTCTGTGCTGACAGCTCAGAGCCTGGAACCTACCTCAGATTCTGTGTTTCCATCTCTCTCTGCCCCTCCTCTGCTCATGCTCTGTCTCTCTCTGTCTCAAAAATAAATAAAAACATAAAAAAATTAAAAAAATAATGAACACTCTTCCATTAAATCATCACAGTCATCTCTGAGACTCAATTCTTTATTAAATGAAGAAGGTAAATAAACTTTAGTTTGCCTGTTCAGCTGAGGTTAACACTTACGTACTACCTCTGATTTTTGCTAACATCCAAGCTATCCTGGGTGGTAGAGTCAGGACTGCCACAGGAAAGAATCTGGTAGTAAGAAATTACTGGAAAGGGTATGGTGACATAATTTCAATAGGTTGCTTGGGACTGTAGTTGTTCTGAAAATATTTTGATCATAAGTTTACAGATTTTTAAACATTTTCCTTTATATGGAAACATACATAGTCTTTCTATCTCTTATGCAAGTTGTTTCACTAGTGTTTTTAAACAGAGGCTGGAATTAATGCACTAATCCACTAAAGTAGGTAGCCGATCTAAATCCTCTTCTCTGCACAGAATTCCTATAAACCCAGTATTGTTTCTTTAATATTGTTTTGCTAATCACATAAATCTACCTGTCTAAAGAAAGGCTGTTGGAACATTTCAGATGGTGGTTTCACTCAACTTGATTCTCTTCTAATTGTGCTTTAATGATAGTTTTCCATTTTGTGGATAACTGTGTTTAAATATTCAGAGAACGGATTATTAAAATTTTTGCTGAATGACTCATACAGGAACACTAATTAGAACAAGAAAAACAGAGTTGCAATTTTCCAAAATAGTAACTGTGCCAGGTGAACTCAAGAAATGCTTCTGCTAACTAAAACTTTTATATAGAAACTGGCAAATAATACATGTAATAATGATTAATGGTTTCTTCTGGATATTTAAAATGAATTGCTTACTACAAGTCAGAAATGCTGGTTCTTATTCTAAGTTCTGTCACTCACAATTTTACTGATTGACCTTTAGTTAGTATTCTGATTTCTTTTTGCCTTAATTCCTTTCTCAAAGTATAACCTGGGGATTATAATTAAAAATAAACAAGTGAATATACTTGGTAAAGTGACAAAGTGAAAAATATTTTCTGGCTAAGAGGTTCTGACTTATATTTTGTTTGTTTTTCACATTTCATATTAATTAGATCCAATAACACCAACCACTGTAAATAGAATGTTATACCATCAAGGCACTTACACTAAATAGGAAGTAACCTTAGGTTATTCTTTCTTTATACATTTTCCTCTTCTAAGAGGATAACTAAATAAAATATATATGTCATAAGTTCTGAAATTACAAATCAAAGTCTGAATTTTTAATAATATCAGCATAAAAGCCTCTAACTACGTACTAAATTATATAGTGGAGAAAAGGTACTTTTTACAATACTGGATGAGAAAGTAAAGTCACTAATGCACTTTTATGACTGTTTCACGTGAAGTATTTTAAAATTAATATCGAAAATAACTACAGCCTCTTATAAAGGGTTTATTTTAATTTTCCCTTTTACATCATCAAGGGACAATATTTTTGTGTGTGTATGACATCATGTGTCATAAGAGACATCATTTCAGCTCAAATTATATAATATCCCTAACTTGAGCTTATCAGATCTGTTAACAGTTAAGCATCCCTCTTGCCACCCTGTCTTCATTTGCTCAATTGCATTTTTGGGGTGCCTTTTCCAACGTATAGTTCCACCAACGCTTGGTAACTGTCTGTTCTCATGACATTTCCAGGCAAACACTTCAAAGATCATTTCTCCCAACACAAACATCTTTAGAGAGATGGGAGGTTTGCTTAAGATCACACTGCCCCTTGTTCAATCTTTGCTAATGCTGCAGCATTTGGAAGTCTTCCTGAAAATAAATTGTCTGATGTTTTTCTATAGTATGCAGAAAGTACCGTACCTGAAAGATTTTACTAGTCAACTCAGCACATAAAATTCCTTTTCTGGCACCAAACTAAGCTCCAAGGAAATAAAATGATCTGCCCTCTTTACAGTGCCTTGCACATATAGATGCAAATTAACTATTTGGAGCTGGAGAAACTTTTATTCCCTATCCATATTGCAGTAGCAATGCCCCTGCCATTGACTATTTGGTTCATCTAATTTTTCGCTATAACTCTTGGGGCCATTAAAAGATACCATCGGCCAAGTTATAATTTATCTGTAGATTTACAATAAATTAAGCATCCTGACTTCTTCATTTGTTAGCAAATGCCGAACTATACTGGAATAAACTGATTCTGCGTAGTATCTAGTAGCAACTAAATTTGTTGTTTTTTGAAATGTTGAAAGATCTAAGTTCATTTACATAATTATTTGCTCTAGTTAGAGAGTTGTTCAAAATCAGATATTCCACAAATAAATGTAAGGAAATAAAAAAACATTAAATAAATCAGCAAACCCTGTAGTTGAAGGAAACCTACTATAACTATAGATCGTCCTAAATTTTTATTAAAATTTGCAGAAATTCAAACAAAAATTTTCTGAGTTTAAACTTACAGCTAAGATTTTCACATAGCATTTGTTTTAGGTGAGGAAAAACAAAGACCAGTGAAAAAGAAAGCTGCATCACAGAAAATCACAGAGATAGAAAAATCACAGAAACAAAATGCCTTTTTTTATGTCAAAACAAATTGCTCTCTTCTGCTTCTAGTTAGTACCCCACCCTCCCTCCCCTTTCTTTTTCATTTAGGATTACACTAGAACATTGCGCCTGTGGGATTTTGCATCCTCATAGACAGGAACTACTTAACCCAAACCGGAATCCTGATGATTTTCTTATCCTCATGACAGAGTAAAGTATCAAAAACTCACCCTAACCTTTACCAAATAAAGTTCTTTAACATGCATATATCCATTCATTGCCCTAGCATGGACATACCCACTTAATGCTTTAGTGTGGACCTAACCACTGAATTTCTTAGCACGGACATACAGAGTGTCATATATCAGTCTCTTCCTATGGATGTACAAACTCCATTTCTTAGCATGGGTATACCCACTCAATGCCTTAGAACAGACACACACACTATTTCAAAGAATATCTATAAATTTCTAGGAATATTATTTGAGAAGTCATAAAAGGTCTTCATTTTTATCAAGTATCTCACCATCTTCTATTAATACAAATGTTGCCTGAGATTTCTAATATTCATTCATTCAAGGTATTTTTTTTCTTTTGAGTTTAAATAAAAATACACAGCAGTTGTGTCATGAACTTTTTGGTCAAGATTACCATTTTCAATTGACATTAGTTCAGAATTCTTTCAAATTGTTACTTAACTAAAATCAGAGTAATTTAACAATAAAAATCTTGAGAGTTTGGTCTGTAGGACAGTATTGTTCAGGTAAGATTGCCTGGATGTGAAGAAGAAGAAAGGGAAAAAATGAGGAAGTTAATAGTAGTTGAAGAAGTCGGGGGTAGGTGAGAGAAAAGAAAACCACAGCATCCACAAACCTGTCAACTGTGCTATTTTTCCAAGTCAAACCCAACATAATCCTACAAAATTCTAGTCAAAAGTATTTCTCAATCTATCCATGTAACTAACTTCGTTGTACCCCTATTATGTGTTGCTTTATGCATTTTTAAATTATTTTTTTAATTTTATTATGGAATAATTGAAATATATACAAAGTATAATAGTACAATAGGACACTCATGTGCTGTCATCCAGCTCCAACAATTGTCAATTCTTGGCCTATCTTGTTTCATTAAGAAACAAAACTACTTCTCACACTCATTTCCCCTATCACAGATTATGTTGAATACAATAAAAGACATCAGGTTATTTAATCTAACATTATTATATCTAAAATCTATACCATCAAAATTCACGAAATCATATATATGTGCATCTTAGCTAGAATACCATTATCACACTTAAAAATAATTACTAGTCTTTTGTTTTTAGAGTTTCTTTATTCAGATTTATATTCAAGTAAAGTCCCTACATTTAGATTAGTCCGTAAATCTTATAACTGTCTTTTAATATGTAGGCTACCCTTCTGTCTTCATTTTTTTTTTTTTTTTGTTTCTTGCAATATGTGTTTCGAAAAAAAAAAAGATGTTTGCCATATAGTATCTACTGGAGTCTGGATTTTGCTAATTTTCCTCCTTGAATTTTTTAACGTGTTTGTTTGTTTCTTGCATTTTCTGAAGATGCTAGTTAAATGAAGAGTACAAAGTGGCAAACTATAGCCTGTGACCAAATTCAACTTGCAGCTTATTTTTGCAAATAAAGATTTATTGGGACATAGCCACAAGCATTCATTTACGTATTTATTGTCTATGGCTGTGTTCTCCTGAAAAGGCAGAGTTGAGCAGTCATGATAGAAAACATATGGCCCACCAAACCAAAAATTTACTTATGCGATCTTCACAGAACATTTCTGCTATTTCCTAATTTTGAGGATAGAGGGTTTTTTGTTTGTTTTTGAATAGTTTATATTTAGAGTTGTATACTTCTAGGAAGTATACTTCACTGGTGATGTTAAAAACCACAGATGATCATTTCCTGAATTTAGTTTATCCAGGGGCTGAAAATGCTTAAGGATATACAAACTGGATCTTTCGATACTGTCCCCTACAACTTTTCCCTTGAGATCTGATTTTTAAAAAGCTGTGCAAATATTGTACTAAAATAACTCATTGCATTATTTTATGAGGAGAATTATAAAACTTTTTGAAAAAATTTTAATCAAAGGATGTCACATTGAATTGGTATTAAATCCTAGCTTCAGAAATGCAAGTTCTCAATGTTACTGAGCATCTATTTCCTAATATATAAAATAGAAATATCAGAACCTACTAGACAGAAGCATGGTAAATAGTATAAATTATTTTGTTATATTATTATATTAAAACTATATTTAAAATTAAATATAATTATATATGATACATAATAGACACTCATTAAATATTAGCCCATTTTTGGTACCATATTTCATGAAAATGCACTTTTTTCATATTTTGACAACTCTGAAATTGGACTTCATTGTATAATTAATGGATCTTAGATTTGATGAACTAAGACAGTAGCAGTGTTACTATGGATAGCTGTTTCTTGTGTAAGTGTTTTAACTCTGGGTCATTGATGCTGCTACAAGAGATCAAATAATAGTCATTTGGGATAGAATTTTCTTGGATGACCAAATTCTGTTAAGAATTTCTTTTGGTCATTGAATGTTCTAAAATTTCATGGAAGCTCTGTATTCTAGTATTTTTATGTATATTACTCATATTAACAAAGGTGAGTTTCCAGAAATATTTGAAATTCTAGTATCATCACCAGGCATCTAAGAAACCCCCCCAAAAATAGAACTTAAAATGTGAGTTTCTAGTTTCCCTTTTATATTTTGATTTTTTATTATTTTGTATATGAGTATATTTTTATGAAATGTTATGTGGAGGAAGAACTGGAATTCTAGTGCTTCATCAAAAAAAAAAAAAAACAACTACCATAAAACATTTTACCGCCATTCATACATACTCTAAAACAAACATCATGCAGTGCATGGGTGGCTTAGTCAGTTGAGCCTCCGACTCCTGTTCAGGTCATGATCTCATGGTTCGTGAATTTGAGCCCCGCATCAGTCTCTGTGCTGTCAGCTCAAAGCCTGGAGCCTGCTTCAGATTCTATCTCCCTCTCTCTCTGTCCCTCCCCAGCTCATGCTCTGTCTCTCTCTGTCTCTCAAAAATAAATAAATGCTAAAATTTTTTTTAAAAAAACGAACATCAGAAATTTTGAGTTTTCGTCACTCAATCATGTTCAACCATATTATTAAGAAAATTTTTTTAACTTCTATTTAATTTTGAGAGAGAGACACAGAGCGTGAGCAGGGAAGGGGCAGAGAGAGAGGGAGACACAGAATCTGAAGCAAGCTCCAGGCTCTGAACTGTCATCCCAGAGCCCAACATGGGGCATGAACCCACAAACTGTGAGATCATGACCTGAGCCAATGTTGGACGCTTAACCGACTGGGCCACCCAGGTGCCCCCATTCATATTATTTTTTTATTTCCCACTTCTCTGTATTCTAATATAGGAAATTATAACATTTTAGCATCTCATACATTTTTATTATGTTTTGTATGCATTTAAAATTTGAAAAAAGGAAAACAATTCTTCATAGTGTCATAAACCAAGCTAAATACTATTACCTCGTTACATTTTCTTCCATCTTACGTTTCTCATGTAGAAATATTCTTCATAAATATATCATTTGATCCCACATTTTAACATATGCTTACACCATATTATCTTTCCATTTTCCATGTTATTTTAATTACTGAATGCTAGAGTTAATATTAAAATATTACTCCCTTGGACATAATCCAGTTTATCATTATTCTATGCCTAATATTTTCCCAAGTTTTCTGCTAAAACACCTTGCATCAAACGTAGTTAAACCCTAATTTTCTCTTCTTTTTAAAAATTTTTTTCAACGCTTATTTATTTTTGAGAGACAGTGACAAGAGGGGGAGGGGCAGATGGGAGAGACATAAAATCTAACGCAGGCTCCAGGGTCCACACTGCCAGCACAGAGCCAGAGGCAGGGCTCAAACCCACAAACTGTGAGAGCATGACCTGAACTGAAGTCAGAGACCTAACAGACTAAGCCACCCAGGTGCCCTTGGTGGCCAATATTCTTGTCTGCAGCTCCAATATCTAGATCATCAACGCATCTCTATTAACTGATTTTTCAAATTATGTGTGTATTTCATCTTTACTTGTTTTGTAAAGTTTTATTCCTTTGTGTAAAGAACAACAGAGATGAATAGATTGTGTGTGTGTGTGTGTGTGTGTGTGTGAGGGGGTATATACGTATATTCGTATCTAAGTATGTATCCTTCCCACCCCCACCCCTAGAGAATGCTCTTCTGTAAGAGTGATAAAGGTTGATAAATTTGGTAGAATCAGGAGTGAACTGCTTAGGGATGTGGTTATAGTTTTGATCCTTTTAGGACAATCTTGAAATTCAAACACTACAGGTCTAAGGAAATCTCTCTGCTATCTACATACCTCCAGAGGCATGCAATCCACTTTTGTAATAATCCTAATACAAAATTGTAAAATATTCATACTAGTAGTAATAACACAAAGCACTTATATAAGCTTACTATTTTCTGAGCACTCTTACAAGCATTTTTATATATATTAATGTATTTAATCCTTAGAAAAATTCTATAAGGAAAGAGATATTATTATCCCCATGTTACAGGTGAAAAAGGTTAACTAATTATGCTGAAAATTATGTAGATATAAGTATTAGAGGAAGGTATTCTATATGTTAAATATTTGTTTGAGGTAAAATATAGCAGAGTGTTTTTTTTTTAATTGTTGTCTTGAGTTTTTTAAAATAAAACAGAGATTTGGTTTTAAGAAGCAAAGCTGTCTGGTAACGGGAAATAACTCTTAGTATCTATATTCCCCAGGCCTGCAAGTGTGCAAGGAAAACAGGTTTTCAACCTGCAAACTCAGTGAGAAAACTAAATTAAAAGAAAACCAAATTTACCGTAGCTGAGTCCTGGTGGATTTATGCCTATTCACCTCCCATTCTGAGCACATAGGAGGATTTTACTTTACTCCCCAAATTTAAACATGGTCATATGATTTACATTGGCCAAGCAAGAGTAAACAAAAATGACACGTGTCCCTTCCAAACTATTCATGATCAAGAATAAATTCTCCATTTACTCACTCTTGCCACAGCATCTTGTATGAATAGATCCCTCTGTCAGGCTCAGGAGTGATGATGGAAGAAACAAACATGGCTGCTGATCTGAAATGGACATATTTAATGACTAAGAGTAAATCTTTAATCTTTCAGGTCACTGTGGTTTGAAGGTTGTTATGATGGACTAACTTAGCTTATCCTTATTAGTATTGTTGGAGTCACTTTTTGTCAGCATACATTGAACTTGAATAAAACATTATGATTTGGCTAGGTCACATAGCTATATATGATGTCCAGCACTAAAGACCCAAAGAACTTTCGAGTAAGAGATTGCTACGGCTGAGGTCAGAGAGGTCTTTTCCTGCTTTCTCCTCTAAGGTTTTGATGGTTTCCTGTCTCACATTTAGGTCCTTTATCCATTTTGAGTTTATTTTTGTGAATGGTGTGAGAAAGTGGTCTAGTTTCAACCTTCTGCATGTTGCTGTCCAGTTCTCCCAGCACCATTTGTTAAAGAGGCTGTCTTTTTTCCATTGGATGTTCTTTCCTGCTTTGTCAAAGATGAGTTGGCCATACATTTGTGGGTCTAGTTCTGGAGTTTCTATTCTATTCCATTGGTCTATGTGTCTGTTTTGTGCCAATACCATGCTGTCTTGATGATGACAGCTTTGTAGTAGAGGCTAAAGTCTGGGATTGTGATGCCTCCTGCTTTGGTCTCCTTCTTCAAAATTCCTTTGGCTATTCGGGGCCTTTTGTGGTTCCATATGAATTTTAGGATTGCTTGTTCTAGTTTGGAGAAGAATGCTGGTGCAATTTTGACTGGGATTGCATTGAATGTGTAGATAGCTTTGGGTAGTATTGACATTTTGACAATATTTATCTTTCCAATCCATGAGCAGGGAATGTCTTTCCATTTCTTTAAATCTCTTACTCGACACATCCCCAAAGGCAAGGGAATTAAAAGCAAAAGTGAATTACTGGGACCTTATGAAGATAAAAAGCTTCTGCACAGCAAAGGAAACAACCAACAAAACTAAAAGGCAACCAACGGAATGGGAAAAGATATTCGCAAATGACATATCGGACAAAGGGCTAGTGTCCAAAATCTATAAAGAGCTCACCAAACTCTACACCCGAAAAACAAATAACCTAGTGAAGAAATGGGCAGAAAACATGAATAGACACTTCTCTAAAGAAGACATCCGGATGGCCAACAGGCACATGAAAAGATGTTCAGCGTCGCTCCTTATCAGGGAAATACAAATCAAAACCACACTCAGATATCACCTCACGCCAGTCAGAGTGGCCAAAATGAACAAATCAGGAGACTATAGATGCTGGAGAGGATGTGGAGAAACGGGAACCCTCTTGCACTGTTGGTGGGAATGCAAATTGGTGCAGCCGCTCTGGAAAGCAGTGTGGAGGTTCCTCAGAAAATTAAAAATAGACCTACCCTATGACCCAGCAATAGCACTGCTAGGAATTTATCCAAGGGATACAGGAGCACTGATGCATAGGGCCACTTGTACCCCAATGTTCATAGCAGCATTCTCAACAATAGCCAAATTATGGAAAGAGCCTAAATGTCCATCAACTGATGAATGGATAAAGAAATTGTGGTGTATATACACAATGGAATTCTACGTGGCAATGAGAAAAAATTAAATATGGCCTTTTGTAGCAACGTGGATGGAACTGGAGAGTGTGATGCTAAGTGAAATAAGCCATACAGAGAAAGACAGATACCATATGGTTTCACTCTTATGTGGATCCTGAGAAACTTAACAGAAACCCATGGGGGAGGGGAAGGGAAAAAAAAAAAGAGGTTAGAGTGGGAGAGAGCCAAAGCATAAGAGACTGTTAAAAACTGAGAACAAACTGAGGGTTGATGGGGGGTGGGAGGGAGGAGAGGGTGGGTGATGGGTATTGAGGAGGGCACCTTTTGGGATGAGCACTGGGTGTTGTATGGAAACCAATTTGTCAATAAATTTCATATAAAAAAAAAGACCCAAAGAACTTTCTATTTATATGCCATTTCTTTTAATTAAGCTTATTATAAAATATATAGAAATTGCAGACATTTTTCTTTTCAAAAATGAAGAAAAACAGAAATAAGAGAACTACCTTTATACATAATCCACTAAAATCTGTTATTATATTGATGGATTTGCTTACTTTTGTAACCTGATAGCGCAAATATGAAATTTGAATGTGTGTAAATGTGAAAATATTTTTAAATCAAGACATTTTACAAAATTTATTTAAAAAATCTTCCTCTGCCCCCTCTTTCATAACTATGCACCAGAAATAGCTACTTTCACATAATTTAGGAATTATTTTAGGAGTGGTTTGTCTGTAAATAAGATAGTGTTGCTAAGTTTATTTTTTTAACGTATCTATTCTCTACCCTCAGTGAAGAATTAGAATTTAATTTGCTTTTGTTTTTCTGTAACTACACTACACACTCATCATTTTGTACCCACCACCCCATCCTCTCATTATGTCTCATCATAATTTGGGTTAGGCCAATATTTGTATGCCTTTCATGATTACTATACATACACTATTCAGATCTGAGTAATAAACTTTAATTTTTTTTTCCTTGAATATCTATGTGAATAAGAAGTCTACCTTAACATTGACAATTGAGTGATAGTGTGGTTGGTTATGGATCTAGATTTCACCTTTCTTCAGAATTTTTAAGGCATTTCTGATTTTATTTTTAGCTTCTATTGTTTTCCATAAAAGCCTGAATCCATACTAATGACTGAGCCTTAGTATGTAAACTAGATTTTTTAAAAATCTGGGATAATCTAGGATATTTTCACTGAATCCAATATTCTAAATTTCAAAATGTTGTGCCTTGGTATTGGTCTCATTTTCCCTACTCACTGAAAAATGAAAATGCCTGTTCTTTGTTTTTCAACGTTTATTTTTATTTTTGGGACAGAGAGAGACAGAGCATGAACGGGGGAGGGGCAGAGAGAGAGGGAGACACAGAATCGGAAACAGGCTCCAAGCTCTGAGCCATCAGCCCAGAGCCCGACGCGGGGCTCGAACTCACGGACCGTGAGATCGTGACCTGGCTGAAGTCAGACGCTTAACCGACTGCGCCACCCAGGCGCCCCTGAAAATGCCTGTTCTTAATGTTTATGAAAATTTCCCAAAAAGTTTATTTAATAATTTTTCTTTTTTGATATCTCATGTAGTTTCTTCCTCAAACTACTATTATGTGGGTATTTGAATTAATAATGTGTGTCACTTTTTTCTTACACTTTACTATCCTCTTGTCTATGTGTGTCTTTCATTATTTGTTTTCTCTTCTTTCTGTGAGGTGTCCTTACCTATATCTTTCAACCATACTATATAGAGCTTTTAATTTCGAATTGCAAATCAGTGTCCCTTATTCATACATAATTACCCCCCCACACACATACACTCACACACCCCTTATATATGATTATCTTATTTGCTTCATGAATGTTCTTTCTTTGTTTCTCAAAAGTATCTTTTTTTCTTTCTATAGTTTTATTCTACTATTCCTCCTTTTTAAACAGACTTTATTTTTAAGGTTAATAATTTGTTTAAAAATGCTACTTTTTCTATAGCTCAGGAAATTGCTTACTAACCATGAACTTCACTCAGAATTAGCAATCAACAAATGATATACTTTTAAATATAAGCAGAGGATAAGATTTCTGAAGAAAAAAAAAAACTCTAGTTAGTATTGTAGAGACCAAAACAAGGGGGGAAGTGGGTGGAGAAGCATGATTGAAGGAAACTAAGAAATCAAGAACCTTAAAAAGAAATGCACAAAGTGACACTTTGTTTTGCTCTCCTCAGAGAATAATTCTTAGGCATTTTTTCAGAGTAAAAGATGACATATATCTGCTTCCCTGGAATGTCATAGTCTCTGGGTCTAGAGTTCTCTCTTGTCTAGCAAGAGAGTGGGACGCAGGATGAAAAGTGAGAGATGGCAAGAGCCACGAATAAGGGTCCTTTCCCTATGTTTATTAAGATCATAATGCTTACAAATGTGCACAAAGAGACAAAGAAACTGGAAACATTAACTTGAGGATGTGAGGGAAAAGGGGGTGTATGGTGTTTGAGGTTTGGGTCAATATAAAACAAAATCCTGGCGCCAGGAAGATGGGCAGATGGTTATTAATGGCAGACAGGAGGAGCTGTGTCTGTTTATATTAGCTAGCCTAGGTGATAAGACAGATAGGGAGAAATAACCTTAGGGTTAACAAGGCACCTTAACTTTTTTAACCATCTCCACTCTGGCCTGCATCACCTGCAGTGTAGCAGTCTATAGTCCAATTTACCTGTTTACCTAACTTAGTCCTTCCTTCCTATGAAAGCAGCTTCTGCTATAGTACTAAATTGGGGTGCTTCCACCCTGAACACCTAATCTTGTTTATTTCATAAACCTATGTATTGGGTACCTTTGCACACCTCTCTATACTGGGGTGCCTTTGCACCTCCCTATTCTTGGGTGCCTTATCTTGTTTACCTAAACTCGGGTGTATCTTATGGTTTTGTACTTCTTTTTTTTTTTTAATTTTTTTTTCAACGTTTTATTTTATTTTTTTTGGGACAGAGAGAGACAGAGCATGAACGGGCAAGGGGCAGAGAGAGAGGGAGACACAGAATCAGAAACAGGCTCCAGGCTCTGAGCCATCAGCCCAGAGCCTGACGCGGGGCTCGAACTCACGGACCGCGAGATCGTGACCTGGCTGAAGTCGGAGGCTTAACCGACTGCGCCACCCAGGCGCCCCGGTTTTGTACTTCTTTATGCCTTGTTAACCCATTGGTGTAAGCCCAGGGGATTCTTAAGCTTATTCCCCACACTGGCATATTGCAAGGCATCAAGGAATGTAAAATATTCCTTACAGTCAGTTAATTCTCCTTATTTTAGCCCAATCCTTGCTCTTCTTCTAATTTCCAGCGGTACCTGATAATACGATATGCTGAGCATCTCAGAAAATGTATGTATGTACATATGTATGTATGTATGTATGTATGTATTATTCTAATTCCAGTATAGTTAACATCCAGTGTTATATTAGTTTCAGGTCTACCATATAGTGGTTCGGCAATTCTATTCCTTATTCAATGCTCATCCTAATAAACATATTCTTTAATTCCCTTCACCTATTCCACCCATTCCCCCACCCACTTCCCCTCAACCAAAAATCAGTTTGTTCTCTATAGTTAAGAGTCTGTTTTTGGTTTGTCTCTTTTTTCTGTATTCATTTGTTTTGTTTCTTAAATTCCACATATGAGTGAAATTATATATTTGCCTTTCTCTGACTGACTTATTTCACTCAGCATAATACTCTCTAAATCCATCCATGTTGCTGCAAATAGCAAAACTCATTTTTTTTAATTAAAGGACACTTGAGCTTCTCCATAATTTGACTCTTGTAAATAATGCTATAATAGACACAAGGATGCATATATCTTTTCAAATTAGGTTTTCATATTCTCTGGGTAAATACTAAATCATATGGTAGTTCTATTTTTAGTTTTTTTAATAACCTTCATATTATTTACCAGAGTGGCTGCACCAGTTGCACTCCTACCAATGGTGCTCAGGGTTCCTTTTTGTCCTCATCCTCATCAACACTGTTTCTTGTGTTTTTGTTTTTTGCCATTCTGACAGTTGTGAAGTGATCTCTCATTGCAGTTTTGATTTGCATTTCCTTGATGATTAATGGTCTTGAGCATCTTTTCATGTGTCTGTTGGCCATCTGGATGTTTTCTTTGAAGATATGCCTGTTCATGTCTTTTGCCCATTTTCTATTGGATTATTCATAGTTTTTTGTGTTGAGTTGTGTAAGTTTCTTATATATTTTGGATACCACCCTTTTATTGAATATGTCATTTGCAAATATCTTCTACCATTCAATAGGTTGTGTTTTAGTTTTGTTGATTGTTTCCTTTGCTGTACAGAAGCTTTTTATTTTGATGTAGTCCCAATAGTTTATTTTGGCTTTTGTTTTCCTTGCCTTAGAAGACATATCTAGAAAAATGTTGCTATGGCTGTCAGAGAAATTACTGCTTGTGCACTCTTCAAGGATTTTTATGGTTTCAGGTTTCACATTTAGGTCCTTAATCCATTTTGAGTTTATTTTTGTGTGTTTGAAGAAAGTGGTCCAGTTTCATTCTTTGGATTGTAGCTGTCCAGTTTTCCCCATACCATTTGTTGAGGAATCTGTCTTTTTCCCATTGTTTATTCTTGCAATTAATTCAAAGATCAGTTGAACTCATAACTGTGGGTTTATTTCTAGGCTCTCTATTCTGTTCCATTGATCTATATGTCTATTTTTGGCATTTTGGGAAAATTTTGAGGTATAAGCTTAGCCATTCCTTAGCTTTCCTCACTGCTAGCCAAGGATTCATTTTGGGTAAGTTTTCTAAGTGGTTTAACAACAGACCCATTTGATTTCCAACATCAACAGTTTGTTGATGATGTGTCATTTACCATTCTCCTTTTTCTGTTTGTTTACTATAAAAACAAATAAGCTTATAAATAAAAGTTTTTGTTTGTTTAGCTATAACTAAAAACTATATTACTATAGTTGGTTTTCAAGATGCAGCAAGAGAAGATGTTTTCAAATTTATTTTTAATTGGGTTTTATGATTTTATATTATATTGTATTATAAAAGTTTACCCAAAACTTTAATTCTCTTAAGAAAACTTAATTTTAATGCTGTCCTGGGATTCCATCATACTAAAATAGTTTATTATTTATTTAACCATTTCCACTTGTTGAATAAATAGCTTGTTTCCCAATTCTCATTATACATATTTCAAACTATATTAATGTATTTTGAAAAATATGAATCCTATAACATTTATCCAGCCACAAATATTTCCACGTTATTATCCACATATTATCCACATTATCATGAACTTACCCATCCCTATAATTTCACTTTAATCTTTTTTTTTTAATTTTTTTTTAATGTTTATTTTTGAGAGAGAGAGAGAGAGAGAGAGAGAGAGAGACACAGAATCCGAAGCAGGCTCCAGGCTCCGAGCTGTCAGCCCAGAGCCCGACGCGGGGCTCGAACTCCCGAACCGCGAGATCATGACCTGAGCCGAAGTCAGACGCTCAACCGACTGAGCCACTCAGGCGCCCCAATTTCACTTTAATCTTAAAGACAATTAAATCTATTTTAGGAGCTGAAGGATAAATAATAACATTTCTAGAAAAATACCAATTGAGAACATCAGCAAATGGCAGAGTAGGCAGCTCCAAGCTCTTGTCCTTCCTCAAAAACACTGAAAAATAATTAGAAACTACCAGCGCCAACTTTGCCAGAATTCTGAAAAGAGTCAAAGGTATACAGCAGCCAAGTGAATGCTGAGTCAAGAAAAAGGCAACTTGATAAT
Source organism: Prionailurus bengalensis (assembly GCF_016509475.1). NCBI lineage: Eukaryota > Metazoa > Chordata > Mammalia > Carnivora > Felidae > Prionailurus > Prionailurus bengalensis. The sequence continues at coordinate 41,382,725 of NC_057343.1, forward strand.
ACTGGAAAAGCTTTGTGGTGTTTTAATTTGTCCTTGCCCCACCACCTTCCCAGGGAGGAACTCTTGTCCAGGGTTCCAGAGGGGAGCAGAGCAGACCTTATCTGCAGATTGTATATGTCTGTTCTAATCTGTCTGAGGACTACCTGAAGGACCTGGTGCTTGTCTCTGTTTTGCCTAACTTGAATCTCAGGCTGGAAAGGAGGAATTGTTCATAAACAATGGAAGTGGAACAAATGACCTGCAGTCACCTACATTAAAAAAAGATCTAATATATGCAAGATAGGCCACATAATGCCTGGGAGAAAAAAAGTCAGTGAAAATTTCTTTGTGAAATTAGGACATTCAAGTGTATCCATGTACGTGGGAGAATTTAGAAGGTCCTATGTATGTTTAAGATAGATGAAAGAAAATCCTAAGCTTTCATCTCAGGCCGATTCTTAGGCTCTGCAGAAGCTTAAGAATTGAATAAATGCTTCAGCACAGACGTTACCTGCAAACACTAGAAGAAGTAATGCTTAATTTTTTTCCCCAAAGTATACAAAAGAAAACTATGAGATCTAGTAAAGAAATACATCAAAATTGTAGGGTACAAGATCAACACACTAAAATCAGTCGTGTTTTTATATGCCAGCATTGTATAATCTGAGAAGGAAAGTAAGAAAACAATATTACCTACAATAGCTTCTAAAATAATAAAATACCTAGTAATAAATTTATTAAAGGAAATGAAATACTTGTAAATAAATGTAATGATATGTAATGATATCATGTTCATGAATAGCAACAATTGATATTGTTCTACCCAAAGCAATCCACAGATTCAATCTAATCCATATTAAAATACCAACAGTTTTTTGATGAAATGAGAAAGCCAATCATCAAATTTACATGGAGTTGCAAGGGGTTCATAAAATCAGAATAATCTTAAAAAAATGAGAACAATGTCAAAAGATTCACATTCCAAAATTTAAAGCTTGATACAAGACTACAGTGTTCAAAACTGTTTCACTGGCATAAGAACAGACATATATGCCATGGAACAATTGAGATTCCAGAAATAAATCCATACATTTATGGACATTTGATTTTTCACAAAGGTTCCATGCCCACCCAATAGGAAAAGAAATGTCTGCAAATGATGATACTGGGAGAGCTGGATTTCCACATGCAAATGAGTGACATTGGAATATTATTTTATACCATATACAAAATTAACTCAAAAGGGATGTTAACTAATGCTATAGTGTTAATCATATTGCAATATATAAATATATCAAATCAACACATTGTACACCTTAAACTTACACAATGTTGTATGTCAATTATAGCTCAGTAAAAAAAGAAATGAATCAATGACCTAAAGATAAGAACTAAAACTATAAAACTGAAAGCACAGGGATAAATCCTCATGACCTTGGATTTGCAGTGGATTCTTAAATATGTTAGCAAAAGGAGGAGCAACAAAGGAAAAATATGCAAATTAGACTTTATCAAAATTAAAAAGTCATGTGTATCTAAGGACCTCATCAAAAAAGTGAAAAGGCACACAACAGAATGGTAGAAGATATTTGCAAATAATTTCTCTGTTAAGAGTTTAATATCCAGGGGCTCCTGGATGGCTCAGTTGGCTGAGCATCTGACTTCAGCTCAGGTCATGATCTCTGGTTCGTGAGTTCGAGTCCTACCTTGGGCTTTGTGCTGGCAGTGAGCACCTACTTCAGACTGATTTTTGTCTCCTTCTCTCTCTCTGCCCCTCCTCTGCTTGTGCTTGTTCTCTCTCTCTCTCTCTCTCTCTCTCTCTCTCTCTCTCTCTCATCTCTCTTTCTCTCTCTCTCTCTCTCAAAACTAAACATTAAAAGAGGGTTTAATATCCAGATTATAATAAATAACTTCTACATCTCAACCACAAAAAGGCAAACTATTCAAAAGCACTGAATGGCACACTTCAAATTAGTTGAAATGGAAGATTTTATGATACATATATTTTTTTACCATTGTAAAAAATTTTTTTCAAAAATTGTTTAAATTCCTTTAGAGGGATATTATAGAATCAGATTTAAAAGCTATGAAATACATGTTTGTGATATTTTCCATAAGGTATGATAATGGGCAAAGAACAGCTTTTCATTTAAATTTGTAAGCTCAAGAATCAGACTGCTAAAGTCATGTTAAAATCTGGGACTAGCTCTTACTAGGCAGACCTTAGTTACTTATGTTGGTTTTTTTTTTTCTCATTTCTTCATCTGTGATATGCAGCTTTAGAAATGTCCATACAAGATCATTTTGAGAATATAATAGCAAAACATGTGCATAATATTTAAGAGAATACACAGCAAACTCAAAAATGTTAGCAATTTTTATATTTCCTGCCTTTATACTAGAGGGTATTCTTAAAGTCTTGACAAAATATTCAGTATAACAAACCTACATTGGCTTTCAAGTAACTAAATTTCCATTAATATGCTATACATAACAAGTTTAAAAAATAGAAAATTTAGTTAATTATCTGATGCATTTCAGTCTCCTTATTTAACTGATAATGTGCAGTCACCTTAGGGGAAAAACTCTATCCCCCTCCCCACACTAAATTATCTCAACATCCTCATAAACCTTCAGTCAATTTCACAAGTGTAAATAATTTTTCAACTATATGAAGAATATGGAACAAAACAAATAATGTATGAACATAAACATAAAACAGATCCATAAACCAATGAATTTATAATACACTTTGAGTCACACCTAGTAGAGTTTAATGTTAAGAGTTTATATTTTGAAATATATACCTATTAAAGATGACTACACCTTCCAAGACAGCAGATTTTGAAAACCAAATATTGGTAGGCTTCTTTTATTGATTTATCTTTTACACAGATTCGTATAGTTTCCAGCAAGTTACTTCATCTGAACAAATGGCAGATGCTATCTCTGATAACTGAGCAATTTAACAACCTGCTGTGTCACAGATGCACAAATCCTAATACATGCAGAATATAATCTTGCCAAACACAGAGATTCACTGTTAATTACTCTTTTCCTCTGTAAGTTATATTTACATTTTTTTGCAGGTTCTTAAATGACTGAATGTTTTCCCCCTGGATATTGTGTCAATTTATTTTCCATCTATGTGTAATAACACATTTGGAATTCTTTTCCAGAAAGTATATTATTTCAGTCTTTGAATACATGATGCTTTCATAGAAAATTAGTATTTGCTGGGTAATGGATAATGTAGGTAACGTATTGGAGTTGCTTTTGCAGTTTCCAAGAAAGAGAGATTCTGTGTAGCTATGACCATAATATTGTATTTTTGATGTATTGCTGATGAAGAGATTTTTTTTAAAATTAGTGGTATAACAGTTTGGTATTTACCAATCACTTTTAATATTCACAAATTGTAATAGCATTCATTACCAGAAGCAAAATAATGACATCTTGTGAGACTTGCTAAAGAACATATGAAATCATGCTCCCTGATTTCAAATTATACTACAAAGCTATAGTAATCGAAACTGTGGTGTTATCAAAAAGAGAGACATATAGATTGATGGAATAGAATAGTGCCCCCAGAAATGAACCCACACATACATGGTCGATTGAAGCCAAGAATATACAGTGGGGAAAGGACAGTCTCTCTAGTAAATGGTGTTTACTAGAAACCTGGACAGATGTGTGCAAAAGAATGAGTCTGGACAACTATCTTACACCACATATAAGAATCAACTCAGGTGTATTAAAGATTTGAATGGAAGACTGAAATTATAAAAATTTTAGAAGAAACCATAAGCAGTAAACTCCTTAACATTGGTCTTTGCCTTTAATTTTCGGATCTGACTCCAAAAGCAAATGCAACAAAAGCAAAAATACACAAGTGTGACAATATTAAACTTAAAAGCTTCTGCACAGCATCCAAGGAAACTATTAATAAAATGAAAACTAAATTAGTAAATGTAAAAGAAATATTTGCAAATCATATGTCAAAAAAGGAGTTAATAATAAAAATATATGAAGAACTCCTACAAGTCAACAGCAAAAAACAAAACAAAACAAAACACAGAATAAAACAAGTAAACAAACAAAATAAAACAAATCTAAAAATGAGCAGAGGATCTAATAAACTTTTCCCAAAGACACACAAATGGCCACCAGGCACAAGGAAAGATGCTCAGTATCATCTCAGATCATCAAAGAAATGCAAATCAAAACCACAATGAGATACCACTTCACACCTGTCAGAATGGATATTAGCAAAAAGGCAAAAAATAACAAATGTTGGTAATGATGTGGAGAAAGGGAATCCTTGTACACCGTAGGTGGAATGTAAATTGGTACAACCAGTGCAGAAAATAGTCTGGAGTTATCTCAAAAAATTTAAAATATAGCAGTCATACTGGGTATTTATCTGAAGAAAACAAAATACAAATCTGAAAAGATACATGCACCCTTATGTTTATTGCAGCATTATTTACGATAGCCAAGAGAGGTTTATAACCTCAATGTCCATTGATGGACGAATGGATAAAGATGTGGTATATACATACAATGGAGCACTACCCAGCCATGAAAAAAGAATAAAATCTTGCCATTTGCAACAACATGGCTGGATCTTAAGGGTATTATGCTAAGTGAAATAAGTCAGACAGAGAAAAACAAGTACAATATTATTTCACTTATGTGGAATCTAAATAAGAAAACAAATAAACAAACCAAACAAAACCAGCCAAAATGAAATTCATAGAGAAACAAACTCGTGGTTATCAGAGGAGAAAAGGGGTTGGGGGTGTGAGTGAAAGAGTGAAGGTGGTCAATTGTATGGTGCTTAATGTTAACTAGACCTATTGTGGTAATCACTTTGTAGTGCATGTGAATATCAAATTATTTTGTTGTACACCTGAAACTACTGTAATGTTAAGTACCAATTTTACCTAAATAATAAAAAAAGAACATATGGAAATTCACCATTATGTAAATATAATTAGTTCTAAAACAACCCGCCACTATAAAATAGTTGCAACATTCACCTTAATTCCATAGTAGAATGGTTAAATAATATGATTATAATTTCATCTACAAAATGCATCTAAAATAATATAAATATTTAAAACTATTTTATGGGGTGCCTGGGTGGCTCAGTCTGTTAGGGGTCCGACTTCAACTCAGGTCACAATCTCGTGGTCCGTGAGTTCGAGCCCCGCGTCGGGCTCTGGGCTGATGGCTCAGAGCCTGGAGTCTGCTTCTGATTCTGTGTCTCCCTCTCTCTCTGCCCCTCCCCCATTCATGCTCTGTCTCTCTCTGTCTCAAAAATAAACAAATGTTAAAAAAATTTTTTAAACTATTTTATTTACCTTATTTACAACAGAATTAGGTTATTTCACGATGCATTCATTCTTTGAATACTTTAAGGATGTGTTAAGCTAACTTTTGTTTGTGTACCTATATGAGTTTGTAATTTGGGCCAAAACTTAATAGTATATTGCACTGTGATTGTTTCAGAGAACAATCACAAAGAGGCAATTTTTGCCAAAATATTTTAGAGTTTCATCAATTTTCCCAAGGAGTTTTCTCAATTCTTTGATATTCAAATCATTCTTTTTTGAAGCACATATTCTATCATCATCCTTGCCAATATTTTTCTTCAATTTTAACCAGTCTAACTCTGCTACAACCTCATTTGTCAAAGGCTTTCTTTGCTTGTGAGTAAAGTAATTCTAACTTTACTTCATTGGCTTTATGAAATCATGCAGTTTTTTGCAAGATTGCAATTTCACTTTGCATTATACTGTATGGCTTTTTTGGATCTATACTACATCCTAAAACCAAAAGGAAAATGACCAAAAGAGGTGTTGCTCAGTGTATTGGGATAAATATTGGGAAGCAGAAAAGGGACTTTGAGGTGGAAACTAGATAAATTAGTGGTATTAGTAAATAATATCATGTTATGATAACCTTTGATTTCTACCAGATTGTAGATAATGACTATGTGAGTACTGGAGAATTTGTGTATCCCTGGAAATTTAAGTAGAAGTTTCACATCAAAGTTCAATTTATCATATTTTTTTTACTTTTCTAAAAATGATAAAATCACCAATTGCATTTAAAAGAACTTCAACTGTGTCTTACAATTGCTAGTGTGTAAGACATCTTTGCTTATCATGAAAATTTTGAAGACATCTATGAAGTCTAATAGTTGAAACACTAATATAAATCATTCATGCATTTATACATTTACATACAATATTTCTGGAGAATGGACAAACCTCCTTTATTTGAATACCAATCCTCAAGTGCTATTTATTATCCTACAGTATTAGCCCATTTTATTTCTAATTTTTCATTGTCAGAAAATACATCCTTACATTTGTTGCATATTTGAAAGCAGATGATCTAAACACATTCCTGTGTTGATTCTGGTTAACAATTCTGCACCTATGCAGACTAAGTCAAATTTCCATTTTATAAAACAATATTTTGTGTATAAAAAGCCTACAATTTGATATACTTTAGGTGTTATCTGTTCCAGGCTAAAGTTCTTCAGTTTCTGGTATCATTCCTCATGACATCTTTATGCCCTAATGTTACAAGGTCTGGATTCAATTTGGTTGTAGATGTCCATCTTAAAATGAGGTATCCAGAACCAATCAAGTCCGTTAAGAGACATCCCTCAAGGGTATAAAAGGCTTGGACTATTTTGTGATGGCTCTCTCAAAGAATAAAACATTCTTTTTTTCTAAAGTTTCTGCTTGTGCTGAAACTGACAAGTGGTGATCTATTACAACCCTCTCTTAAGGTGACTTATGCCTCATGTCATTTCTCTTACCTCAAATCCTACTTGAGAAAAAGGAAAGTGTCTTTTTTGAAATGACTACATCTTATCTCTACTGCCACACGGTGTCTCTTTTTAATCGGGTTGTGTCTGTAAAACACTGAGGTACATTACACATATGTATTATGCAAGCACACTTTAAAAATTTCCCTAGCAACATCCAGTTATGAAGGAATGCTGATGCTCCCTCTAATTTCATTATATGAATTTAAATTTTTAAAATTTTATATGATTTATATACCCTAAAAAATTCTCCATTCCTAAGACTGAATCACAATTTTCTCATATTTCCTAATTAAAAACTGATTTAAATATATTTTCTAGAAAAGAACAAGAATGATAACACACATATTCTCTTAATTGGCAAATTATTGGATTTGCTGATTTTTTGTTTGAAAATTTGCTTATACCACTTGTTCCCAAAGAATAAAAAGAGGATAGAAATAAGGTAATTATAATTACAAAAAAATCCTGGTTTTTGTAGTCAGCCCAGGAAACTCAATATCAATAATCAGAGTATATGAACTCACAGAATTTACATCCGAAAGCAGATGAATAAAAATTGTTTTATTTGTAATAAATATTATAAAAAATAGAGAATATAAACATAAATAGAAAATAATGAAGTAGGGACCACTTTTATTATAATATTCAAACATTTTTTTCACTAGGCAACAAATCAACTGACATCTAAACAGTGAGAAGCAGGTAGCCCAAGAAAGAGGCAGGATACATATTCTAGAAATAAAAGATAACATTTGTAAAACTATTTAATGTCAGCTTATGAGAAATCTGCCCTAGAAGACATTGAGATATCTTCAAATTTCTGTGGAGAAGAAATCCAACAAAATGGAATTCTAGAATCAGAAAAACTGTTATTCAAAACTGAAGACAAACAAAATAGTTTTATGTGAACTAAGTGAGAAGGTTTCCCACTCAAGGACATTGGAAAAATAATTCACACCTCTTCTTAGGAACAAGGTGAAATTCTGAATATACACATAGACAATGGCCAGACCATACATGAGAATGGAACTCTGACCCACAAAGTGCAGCAACCATTTCAGGAGACCAAGTAACAACTTCTGGAACAATTTGCCCAGAATGGGCAGGACCTGGTTCCCAGCTACCAACCTCCCTGTATTTCCACCTCTACTTCTAACAAAATACAAAACAGATAAACCCACTTCTAGTTAGTCTTCTTCCAGCTTCCCCATGCCAACAATTTCCAAAGAGAGCACACTTGAAGTCTTCCTTTTTTTTTCTCAATATAAAGTTTTCCCACTTTTCTGCCTTTGAGTCTCTGCCAAAGCAAATGGTTGTAGGTCAACTCACCTCCTAGAGTAACCTCTGAATAATTAGTCTCTGCTTATCTCAACTATATGACTGTAGTTCGTTTCCAGCAAAGAAATAGGAAATTTAACACAGACTGATGTCAAGAGATGAAAGAAGGAATGGTCAACAGAGACTGGTAAAGATATAGACAAAGTAAAATAGGTGTTGCTAATAGCACAGCAATCCAAAAAATTATATTAAGTAATAGGATTTAGAAAAAAAGGCAGAACTAAAATTTAAGATGGTAATAATATAAATGGTTTAATGAGGTAAGCCACCCAAATGTCTTTATATTATTCTGTTTATATTTACATTTTGTTAAATCAAGTGTAAACTTGAACAATTTAAAAATTGTTACGTTTATGAAAAATTTGAGGGAAAAAGGGTAGACATTAAGAAAATGTAAACAATCCAACAGGTAGCAGAAAAGGGTATAGATACAGATATAGATTTAACATGCTAGAAAATATAGGAGAAGACAAAAAGCTGAGGTAGTAAGAGGCTTCCTTTTTCCCCCTATTTTTCGTTCTCCTCTAAAGAATTTGCAATTTCTATTTGAACATCTGTCACAATTACTGTGGAAGTTACTACCCTTCCTTTTCACCATAAATAGTCATGTCAATTTATATTTTGCCACATATGCCCTTCATTCACAAGTAGATTTCATTTGAGCTTGACATGTACATGTGAGAGAGAACAATTACTACAATGTCCATTATTACATGGAGATGAGAGTACTAAGCTATATATAATTTCAAAAAATCCTGTAAGTATTTAAGTAACACAAATGGTAATCAGTAGACTACCTACTCGTTCTCAGGTAGATCTTAATTGCATTATCTAGCATTCTTTTCAGCATTATAGTTGCCTCCAGATTGACTGTCAATAAATCATGCATTTTTTTTGAAACAGAGGAGACTAAGAAATCTTGAGTATACTAGAAACTGAAAGAACGGTCTCTGTATTGAACACAAAGTGGCATTTTAACATTATTATTCAATTAGAAACTTCATATTAGCATTATGAAAGTCAATAGAGACAGAGTTGCCAGTGACATCCACCAGCATGTTAATCAGACATGATCTGATTGTCCCAAGCACTTCCTGCCCCTATTGACCTTGATCCTTTGCCCAGGTGGAATTTAAAGAAAAGAATGCTGGAATAAGCACTACAAACCTTGCAAACTGCAAAGTGGATAATTCAATCTGGAGACAACCTCTCAAAGTAATATTCTTTCATAGACAAGTGATGAGAATATTTCCATAGTTTAAGCATATTTTAAAATGTAATTTTATTTTCTGAACTTACAAATGCTCTACTTACTACAAATAAATATTTTGCATTGTTTTTAAGAAGAAAAATATGTATTTTATTGTAATCTATTTTATCTGTCATAATTTATTGAGAGATATATGATTCTTAAAATATTGATTTGAAATAAGTTAATTCCAAGTTAATTTTTTAAAAATTGTTTACCTCTTTGCCTTCAAAATTATTAAGTTTAAACCTGCAAATTCAGTAGTGCAGGGCACCAATTTTATTACTTATTTTTACTGAGGCATCATTGACATAACTACCTAACTACAATATTATGTAGTTTCAAGTGCACAAGAAGTTATTTGAAATTTATATACATTGTGAAAAAGTCACCACAATAATTATAGTTGCAATCTGTCACCTTCCAGCTAATACAATATTATTGACTATATTTTCCATGCTATACATTACACATCATGACTTATTTATTTTATAAATGGCAGCTTGTAATTCTTAATCCCCTTTACCCATATTGCCACTTTCCACAACCCATTCCCTTCTGGCAACCACATCTGTTTTCTGTGTCTATGTATATAGGTTTTGTTTTGTCTGTTTTTATTTTAGATTTTATATGTAGGTGAAACCAATTAGTATTTGTGTTTCTCTGACTTATTTCACTTAGCATAATACCCTCAAGATCCATCCATGTTGTTGCAAATGACAAGATTTTATTCCTTTTTATGATTAAGCAGTATTCCATCTTCTTTTATATATGTCACTTCTTCTTATCCATTTATCCATCAATGGACACATAGGCTTTTCCCTGCCTTGACTATTGTAAATTATCTGCAATGAACTTAGCAGTGCCTATATATTTTCAAATGAGTGTTTTTGTTTTCTTTGGATAGATACTCAGTAGTGGAATTGCTGGATTATATGGTAGCTCTATCTTTAATCTTTTGAGGAACCTCCAGACTCTTTTCCATAGTAGCTGCACCAATTTACGTTTCCACCAACAGTGTACAAGGGCTTCCTTATCCCTTCATCCTCTCCCACACTTGTTTTGTTGCCTTTTCTAATAGCCATTCTGACCCGTGTAAGGTGATATCTCATTATGGTTTTGATTTGCATTGTCCTAATGATTAGTGATATGGAACATCTTTTCATGTGCCTGTTGGCCGTTTATGTGTCTTCTTTGGAAAAATATCTATTAGATCCTGTGGCATTTTTTTACATTGGATTTTCTTGTTATTGTTGAGTTTTATGAATTCTCAATGTATTTTAAATATGAACCCAATTAAGGACTCTATATAAGTGCCTAAGATTTGGTGGTGAGTACAGCCTCATAAGTAAGTTCCCCTTGCTAATTACACCTGCTACCTACCAGTTTGATGAAGTCTGCCTCTGGACTCTTCCTGCTTCCATGTACAGGGGTCACTTTCAGTTTATACTGGGAAAATCCTGAGGCGGTTGTAAATCAACATCATGGAAATATTAAACAGTAATGAAGAGGATACAGTTAGATTTTACCTTTATAGGTGTATTCTATGATTTAAAAAAATCTAAAGCATCATTGTTTTTAACAAATTTACTAAGATTGCACTATTAAATGATTTCAGCCATCTCACTCAGTGAACATGAGAAATAAAGATATATCCACTTTTTGAGCACTCAGTTATAACATATCATATATGATTATATTACTTTTCTAAAATGAATAAATATAAAACACATATTTGCTTCCTGCTTTTGGAAATTTATTACTGTATCAGATTTATAGAGAACTATACTGATACATAATTAATTTCTCTATATAAGTTTCCAATTTTTAATAAAACAAAATATGAAGAAAGATTTGCAATTTTATTAGCTACACAATACTTTTCAATTACTCTATTGCAAAATGATTTTGTCCTTGGGTTTCCAAAGATGATAGGTCTACACTTAAATGATCAGAAATATAAGATATAATATTATCTTATAAGTAAGATATTATATATAATTATATATAATATTATATTATATTATATCTTATATTTCTGATCATTTAACTGTATGAGTAGCTACATTAATATTTTAATTGACAATATGGGATATACTATGAAATATATTAACAATGAAAAAATATATGAACATTTTATACATGCCAGTTTTCCATTGGTTATCATTCCTTCACAATTCTCCAGTGTTATTATATGTTTTACAAAAAAAATATTTTATTTCATTTTATTTTATTTTATTTTATTTTATTTTATTTTACTTTTTTACATTTATTCATTTTTGAGACACAGAGAGAGAGCATGAGCAGGGGAGGGGCAGAGAAAGAGAGGGAGACACAGAATCTGAAGCAGGCTCCAGGCTCCAAGCTGTCAGCACAGAGCCTGACGCGGGTCTTGAACTCACAAATTGCGAGATCATGACCTGAGCTGAAGTTGGGCGCCCAACCGACTGAGCCACCTAAGCGCCCCCCCCCCAATAATTTTAAAGCACAGAAATTTATAATTGAAAATTTCTATAAAAATTACAAATTATTTTTGTTCTAAGTTTTCCACCAAATAGGAGTTGGTTAAAACAAGCAAAGGCAAATAAATTATCCCTATTGCAGTATAGGTGTGGTAAATATGTAGCTTAAAAATGATTTAAAAATTGTATTTGTGCTCAAGGAAATGTAAGGGACATCCCTCATATTAAAACTGGGCCCTACTGAGATATATCTATGGATTGGTTTTCACAGAGGCAATTATTTAGATACAGAGTCACTGTTACCACCCATATTGCAAGTAAATAAACCAAAGAAACTTTCACTATACATCTTAACTCTACGTTTTAAAAAGGAATAAAATAGCTATAGTCACAATGATAAACATATTCAACTACACAATAAGCAGGACTTTTGGAACATGTCATGAACTGATAGGTTATAATCTATACTTTATACAACTTGACATTTAGGATACTAACATATTGATGAGGGTGATGTAAATGACTCAACAACTTTCACAGATTTAAAGTGGTCACTTGTTTTTTGTTAAAATACCTGTTTAGATTGAACAGTGGTCATTTTTTAATTTTGTATTAATTTATTTTTTTAAAGATTTTGTTTATTTATTTATTTATTTATTTATTGAGTGGGAGAGAAAAAGCACACACAAGCTGGGGAGAGGCAGAAGGAGAGGGAGAGAGAGAACCTTAACTGACTGCTTAGTCAGTTACATAAGCAGACATTCTGCACTAGGCATGTATGTCACAACCATGAGATCATGACCTGAACCAATATCAAGAGTTGGATGCTTAACTGACTGAGGCACAAAGGCGCTCCTAAGATTTTATTTAAATAATCTCTACATTCAGTGTGGGGCTTGGACTTACAACCCTGAGATCAAGACTCACGTGCTCTATCAAATGAGCCAGCCAGACGCCCTTGTGGTCATTTTTTTTAATTAAAAGAAATTTGGAAGGTAAGTGTCCATTGTTGATAAAACTTTCCCTTTGCCTTTTGCAATTTTTAATTGGTCACAATAGTACCTCTTAAATTTATTAGCCAATGTCTAATTTTTTAAAACACACTTTTTCACTTTTTCTAATTGTCTACTTTAGATTTCTTCCACAATTAAGGAAACTCTACATCCCCTATTAAAAATGGGGGAGTGCTATTCCTAACAGAACATAACAAAGAAACGTCAACTCTTTTCATTTAATAGCTATTGTTCCCACATAGATACACACACAAAACAGTGTGTGCTAAACAACAAAGACCAATATTCCTATAACACTCTCAGTCCTTTTAATGTTTACTAAATAAGGACATAGGTGACATAATTTCCTTGCCTACAGGTCTTTACCTCCTCCTCGGTGAATCTTCAGCTCCTTGGCTTGTAGGTACATAACCCCACTCTCTGGCTTCCTTGTCCCATGGTATTCTCCTTGTGTGTCTCTGTCTTCACATATTCTGCTTGTTACAAGCTAATGTCATATTACATTAAGAGTCCACTCTACTCAAATATAACTTTACTTTAAGTATTTACATCTGTCCTTTTCCAAATAAGGTCATGCTCTGATGTACTGGAGGTTAGGACTTCAACATACATTTCCTTGAGAGACAAAATTCAACCAATCAAAGACAGACAGAACTCACCTATTGCAAGTGAAGAATGGATTATGTCAGGTAAAAAGAAAATATTAATAGTAAGTAAAAAAATATATAACAATAAGCCTACGAACCAAGCTAGGTCTTAATATATGGATGAGATAGGCAGCAAAATTGCCTTAATGTGGAACCTTAATACTGGATTCCTCCTGAAGAAAATCTGTGCAAAATCTGAGTTGCAACTGTGATGCTTGAGTCTTCAAAGGTAGGAGGCAGGCAATGCAAACAATAAAGAAGAAAAATGCAGATTCTGTTCCACACAATTTATGGTGGTGAGAAGTAGAAAAGAGCACAGGAAAAAAAAATCCAGCCAACTAATGATAATAATCACAAAATATGATAAGTGTACCAAGAATGACCATAAACATTAAAAAGGCAGGATAGCAAGGATAGCACTGTCACTTTGTCCCATTATTCAAGAAATTGAACATGCTCTGTGGAGCTTAGCTTTTCAAACTGACCAAGCTACGCTGTAATTTCTTGGAAGCTTGCTTCAACCTTGTTCAGCTTTGCAAGATGATCTCCTTGGAGTCCATATGTACATTCAACTTTGAGAAGTACTACTTTACTGCTTTGAGATGGATAAAGATACCAATTTCTATACTGCTGCAAATTTTTTTAACTGAAATGTATGTTTCTGCATCTGTAAAATGGTGATTTGAACTGGTTATCTCTAGGATAGTCAAACTAGGATAGTAACTGCACAAAAATCACACTTTCCTCCAAGTTTTCAACTTCATGCCAAAAAATTGTCCTTCCTGAAGCATATTATCATTTCTCAGCTAACCCAGAACAAGATATTTTCCTTGGAAAAGAAGTTGTGCTTTTTAATATGATTTATTGTATTAGTAAATAGAAAAGTCTGGATAGAATTTTCACTGAAGAGAATAGGTGAACCTCTGAAAAGATATGTCTTACTTGAATTGTTGATGATTTATACTTATTATTACCAGTTATCCCACCATCTGTTGTTCCCTAAAACAAGAGAGTTTCTAATTCAAGTTTAATCAGGCATTCAGTCATGTACATAAGATTTCATTTAAAGTGGAGTTAGGATGGGGTGCCTGAGTGGCTCAGTCAGTTAAGCGTCCAACTTCAACTCAGATCATGATCTCACAATTCATGGCTTCAAGCCCCACGTTGGGTTCTGTGCTAATGGCTCAGAGCCTGGAGCCTGCTTCGGATTCTGTGTCTCCCTCTCTCTCTTGTGTGTCTCTCCCTGCTTATGCTCTCAATCTCTCTCTCTCTCTCTCTCTCTCTCTCTCTCTCTCTCTCTCTCAAAAATAAATAAACATTAAAAGAATAAAAAAAATAAAGTGGAGTTATAAATATTCTAGAGGTCAGTAAGAAAGTCAAAGTTCAGACCTGAATTCAAGCCCAAACTGTCAGTTATCCAAACAACAACAAAAAACAAAGTGGATAAGTTAGGCCAGAACCTAGATGTTTATTTTGGATATAATATAACAGACGAGAACACACACCAGAAAATTCCTTCCTTCCTTCCTTCCTTCCTTCCTTCCTTCCTTCCATCCTTCCTTCCTCGATTCTTTCTTCTTTTCATCTATCTATAATCTATCTATCTATCTATCTATCTATCTATCTATCTACTCTGATTACAAATAAAATAGTTCTTCCTTAGAACCATCTGAAAGATTTCGTGTGCCTTGATGTTGATTCTATAAGGAAATTAAGCCTCCCTAGTCAGTTACATTAGCAGGGATAACGTATTCTATGTGCACAGTCTAGTCACACATTTTGTACCACGTCTTTCCAAGAAACCTGGTCAGTTGTAATTTTCTAAGGTTTACCAATGATTGGACCTGCATAATCTGGATGTAAATTAGAGACTAGGAGTAACACTTAGGGTGATGAAGTTCCTGGTACTTATCTTCAGCAACAATGGAAAATTATTGGTTGGTATGTTTATAAGCACAACAAGAGGGCTACCTTGAAATGATTTCATATCAATTGAGAAATGAATTCCATTTAGTTTAATAATGTAAGAAATGTAGACATTACACATAGAATCAGTCACTTCCATGTATTAGAATCAGGAAACATTCTGGAGAGAATGCTTATGTATTTGCTTAAACTATAATCTTAAAACTGCTAAAGCAGTCTGAATTATACTACACAGATTTCATAAACAGAGTATCCGTTGTTTAGATTTTTATTTCCTAGTGTATTTCTCACAATTCAGAAACTTCTTTAGACACAGGGTTTCCCACATCACTCATGTGCTTTGCTGATACCTATAGCAAAAATACTGCCAAAAATGAGTGGGTGGATGAAGCATTTTAAATATTATAGAACTTCAGCATTGCTACATGAGGGGAAAATAATATATATGTCCTTTCACTTCAGTGCTACCTGAAAGATTTTTCCTTACTCAAAAGATCTTTTTTCCATAGCTCTTTTTGTTTGCCTCAAAAACAGCGTTTCTCAAACTTCAAGCTTCCTATGTCTCACCTGGGACCTTGCCGAAATGGAGAACTGGATTTAGTAGATCTAGGGTGAGCCCTGTGGCCTGCATTTCCAACAAGCTCCTAGGTGATACCAATGCTGCGTGTCCAGGGGCCATACTTGGAGCAGCAAAACTCTTAAGAGACCCTCTCTCCCAAACTTGCAGTGAAAACAACTAAGTTTCTTCTGGAGATCTCACTGTGGAATAGAGTCATCAGTGTGTTATTACATGGTCATTCCACATAGGATAGACAGAAAGATGTGCAGGACAAAGTGTCATATAGTGAAAAAGGAATGAGTTTTTGTTTGTTTGTTCATTTTTAATCAGACACCTTAAATTTGGTTGTAGTTTCCAACACTGAACTCATGTGACATTGAAAAAAATAACCTACCATTCTGAGGTTTCCTTCCATGTAAAACTGAGATTCTCATCCCATCTAGAGGTTCCTAAAAACATTAAAATAGAACAACCATGTGATCTGGCAACCCCACTTCTGGGCATATATCAAAAAGAAATGAAAACAGAATCTCCAGTAGACACCTGAGCTCTTATGTTCGTTGTGACATTATTCTCAATAGCTAAGATATGCAAACAACTTCTATGTCTATTAACGGATAAAATGGATAAGGAAGATGTAGTGTATATATGTATGGTGGAATATTATTTATCCATGAGAAAGAAAGAAATCCTGCCATTTGTGTCAACATGGACGGATTTTGGGGGCAGTTTTGAAGTGAAATAAGTCAGATACTCGAAGACAGTTCCTGCATGATCTCACTTAACTATGGAATCCAGAAAAGCCGAACTTGTAGAAGCAGAGAATAGAATGGTGGTTACCAGGGACTGGAAGGTGAGGGAACCAGATGGTGGCCAAAGAGAACAAACTTGACGTTAGAAGATGAATAAGTTCTGGGACCTAATGTGATTATAGCTAACGGTATTTCATTATATCTGAAAAGTTGCTAAGGCATTAGATCTTAAATGTTCTCACCACAGAAAAGAGATGATAATTGTGTGACATGATGGAGGTGTCAGCTCATATTATAGGGGTAATCATATCCCAGCATAAGCGTATCAAATCAACACATTGTGCACCTTAAACTTACACAATGTCGTATGTCAATTATATCTCAATAAAAAATATGGTTCTAATATTTAAATAGGATGATCTACATGAATGTGCTTCTTATACAATATAGCACTATATAAGCAGATTATAGTACTGTTTGCACCTAACGCCTCCCAGCCCTCCCCGCCCCACATCGGTGCCACAGTCCATGTCCTTTTTTTAGCTGTGAAAACTGCTTAGGAAACTGTCACTCAGCAGCTGCAAAGACTGCCAGCACTAAACCAATTTGATAGAAGGATCCAAGAGGGGAGAGGACAGAATATTTTCTTTCCTTCTGCAGTTCTAGTTATAAAGCCTAGATATAAAAGGAGAGAACCATTGTGGTATGGCATATGAATTTTAAGATGCTTTCATTGGGTTCATTCATATTCTACAGTGGTGTCCTCAAGAGTTTTTACCACCTTAGAAAGTAAAAAAATATATATATTGTCTTTCTTTTTAAAAAATATTAAAAGGAATATGTCATCTTTACAAAGATGGGTTATTATAGTCATTGATCATGTAACTACATAGATAAGATTCTGGACTTATTCGCAGCTGGCTACAAACCAACCAGCAACTCCATGTTTGATATATAGATGAAGTGAGATTGCTTTAAAACGAATGCAGAATTTATTTGTAGTGCACAATTTATTAGCATGCATGAAGATGAATTAGAACCTGCAAGCTATATTAAATTTAATGCACGAGAAAAGGAAGTAATGAATTACTTGAAAATCATTTTAAAGCATCATTGCTAATGCAGCTGCTGAACCGCAATAGTACTAACTGCCGAGACAAATATTATTGAACCTGCCAGAGTCCCCAAACTGTGTTTTACACAATTCCTTAAAGAATATAAGCAAAGGCGTTTGACTCTCAGCTTCATGTATAAATACAGCGTGAAAGTATATGCTCTGTATCTTAAAAAAAGAAAAAAAGAAGTTCAGTAATTTAAGATTCCCATAACAGAATTCTTATGCTAATGGTTAAAACAAGTTGCTTTTAATTTTCAGAGGGATGGAACATGGAATTTATTAACTTCATATTTCTGATGGATGAAAGAAAATGTAATA
The DNA here is from genome assembly GCF_016509475.1 of Prionailurus bengalensis. Taxonomy (NCBI): domain Eukaryota; kingdom Metazoa; phylum Chordata; class Mammalia; order Carnivora; family Felidae; genus Prionailurus; species Prionailurus bengalensis. The sequence goes on from NC_057343.1 coordinate 41,400,935, forward strand.
AATGAAGAGATGAGCCTGAAACTGCCCTCACCCGGCTTTATTTAGCATCGGTGTTCAGTTAGCTGACTTCACTATCTGGAACCTAATATTGCACTGGCTCAGCCTTTTAGTGTGCACTAAATCCTAGCCGCATAAAAGTGAAGCTAAATAGTATTTACAGGTCTTTTTCATACAAAGTGCAAACCAGCATTCCATTTATAATCCTATAAGAACACTTTGTAATCTGCATACCAATGCAGTGCAAATAACACATTTACTTTAGAAATGAGCATAATTAGATTATATAGATCATAGCTGAATTAGACTGAGTGACCTTTTGTTAGCATTCTCTGATAACTCAAGAAAATTTTACTACTTGGCTGCCTTTTCTCTTTTAATCCAAATGATCAGTTTTTTGGCATGAGCTCTAAAATCTTCAGAATCTTTCACAGTTTGGTGTCTGGGAAGGTTTTTTTTTCTTTCCCAGCAGGAGGGCGTTGTAGTGTTGAACACTCAGAGTTGGAGTAGATGTTATCTTACATACGCTTGAGATGAGGAGAAACATAAAATATGAAATGAAGGGTGATATAAAAATGATTTATAATAGGGTTTAGTATGGTTTTTGTAATTACATTTTTAATTAATATTTTTGAGGATGTGCTTTACTTTTTATGCATAATTTAAATCAAATTGATATATATTACAGAGTTCAAGCCTGGTTTTTCCACTTAACAATACGTCAGAAATTTTGCTTTAGGTGATTAAATGTTTTCTAGTCTGAGATAGATTTGTGTACCTACTATGGTCTCAGACGTTAGGATAAGTGGCGATGGCCACATGTTTGTTTCAAAGAATTTTCCTCCTGGAATGCAAATGGTAATCAAAGATAAGGGAGATACAGTGATAACAACAACATAAACCAGTTATTCCCAAAGTAAATCTCAGCTCCTTCTAATTAAGGAAATACAAGTGTATTAAGAGCCATTTATAATCTTAACACATTTCTAGGTCCTCCCCGTAAGCACAGATCTATATAAAGGAGGCATGCGTTTCTTCTGCATGTATGTCACTGACAAGGACTCTTGTCCCCTCAGGATAATGGAGGGTTACATGTACAGCATGGATCTATCCATCCCTCTATTCTTCCACCAGGCAAATTCAAAAGCTTAAGTAAAACAACACAAAGACAGTTTGGGAGACTACCTTCAAGATTATTTTTGGGTTTTAAAACTCTACTTCCATGAGAGAAAACTTGTTTCCAGGTCTTTGCTCAGAAATCAATCTCAGGAGAGTGAAAGAACATCATTTGTTTAGGTAAAACAGACCATAGTTGTAGGATGGTACAGGGCTCTAATAAATAGGAATGTTTACTTAATTAAAAAAAAAAACAGAATATGGGCTGCTTCAGAGTCCTAAATCACAAAATATATAATAGCTGCGTATAAAGCTGTGTATATCTAGATGTCAGTAGATACATGAATAAACAAAACACAGAATTATCAGTTTTCTGTCCTTTTGCTCCCCACCCCATTTGATCCCTGATGTTCATTCAGTCTTAAAAATATATCGTGAATTTTCTTTGACACCATTGTAGCCCAAGCTACCCTAAGAGCTCTTATAAAGCTGCTTTTAATGGATCTCCTGCTTCCAATTCTTGTAATGTTCAATCAATTCTCTACACTTCAGCTAGAGCAATGTTTTTAAAAAATAATATGCTCTTTTAATTTTAAGAATCAAATGCATTTCCATCACCCGATATGAAAATGTAATCCCAGTCATATAGTCATATAAATATGACCATTCCTCACCTCTGCAAACAAATGATTCCACCTCTACACCCTACTCTTGTCTAGAAACACCAGTCTCTTTTCCGTTCTCTGAACACAAACTTTTCTCTTCCTCTAGGTCTTTGCATTATTTACACCCACAAACTGAAAAGTTACTCCTTCACAACCTGGCTTTTTGGATTCTTCAGATCTCAGTAAAACTGTCACCTTATGGAGGCTGTTTTGTACGTCCTTACCAAAAGTGGCTTTTTCCACTTCAGTTGTTATCCTATCATTTGGATTTTTGTTATTCCTTCACAACACTTGTCCCAGTCTCTAACGATCATATTTATTGTCTTGCTTATTGTTTATTTCTTGCAATAGTACAAGCAGATGAGTAGGGTCATTCACTTCCTAGTTCACCTTTTTATTTTTGTACCTGCATAGTACCTAACGTGTAGTAGCCAGGCAGCTGAGTGCTGAGTGAATGTGCTGTACAGCTGGTAGCAAGGGGAGGGGAGTACAATCCAATCTGGGGTGCGTATGGATCCATTTGGCTTCTGCTTAAGATTATAATTAGATATACACAAGAGACACGTTCCACAAAATGTGCTTATTTTATATCTCCTGGCTGTAATAAAATTGCAGAAATGATTTCTGTAGCTCATGAATTTGAATATTTAAACTTTTTAAAAATTGCATTGAATCTTTTTGTCCCTAGCATCTGTATCCCTTCACCTTCTAATTCTTTGAGTCCTATTCTGGAACTTTTCCTTTTTTTTTTTCAGTTGGATCTATCGATCGTAACTTATCTCTAGTCCTATATCCTTCATCCTTATCTTTCTACACTGCTAACCTCTATGAATTTACCCATGCTTATGACTCCATCTATTACATTTGTATTGAAAACCACTTGTCCAATTTTGATCTTTTACGTGCACGACCATAACCTAACACTTGAAATGTGGCATGATTTAGATAATGGACTTTTATCTCAGTCTTGCAAGATTAAAAAAATAAACTTTCTTCTTTAAATTTCTTTCTCTTTACAGATTTCCTGTTTCTTTTATTGATATGTCCGAGTCTGGAAATCTTGGACTCATCTTTAAATCAATATTCTTTATTTTTATCTCTTTTGCTTTGTTTGCTCTTAGCATTTCCTTCACAATCTTTCTTGGACTTATCCTTTATATTTCTTTTCCCATGGCATTCACTCTAATCCCTTAAATAACTATAAATATTTTCTATCCAGCTCACTGGCTCCAGATTCCTTTCACTATCCGCCACTGCCAGATTATAGTTTTAAAAGACATTTTTCATCATATTTACTCCCACACAAGAACCCGGAGTGGTTTACAGTAATCTGTGTGAAAATAACACACACTCACACACACACTTCCCAAATCACTTTTCTTAAAACCTTTCAATAAATTTGACTTTTTGAAAAACTTTTTTATTTTCTTAGCAACAATGAAACAGATTCTCCTTCATATCATTCAATGTGTTAATGTAGAGCTTCAAATTCTACAGCTAAACTCCAATATTTCCATTCATTCTCTTTCTACTCCATGATGAGGTTATTCTCTTTAGATTCAAACTCCCTCATAACTTGTATCATGAATATTATTACCTGAATATGTATGTCTTGTGGATATATTTACTTTTATACTTTTACTCATGCTTATTGATGAAAACATTTTACATATCCTCAGAGATTAAAGTTGAAAAGTGATTTATACTTCTAAATTCAAGTAGTAAATAAAACTTAGTTATTTTTAATAGAAAATACTAATATTCAAAAAAGTATGACTACATTCTACATTTAACAATTCTTATACACCTACACTGACATAACCATTACTCCAAGTCAAAAGTGATACAGATATTTTTAAAAACACTTTGAGACAAACTTTATTCATCTTTTTACATAAGGAGATGTTTAAAACTTCTGATGAAGTGAAAACAGGATATAATGAAAATGTTTTAAAATGTTTTTACATTTTAGAATTTATCATCATCATCATCATCATCTCTCTCAAAATAAATGTTTTATAATTTTTCTTAAGACTATATATAACAATTTTGATAAATTTATATTGGTGGGAAAATGAAGAATATCAATCAATAAATAATAAATCCTGTAATTCTGCACTGCATTCATTTTACGCCAAGACTGTTAAAATGTCTTTGATTCTGCAATACAATTTTGAAATATTTCATTTCCATAAAGCTGCTCAAGACAGCAGAGACAAATAGTTTATAAAATGTTCCTAGTTAGGAATGCTGCTTTCTCTTCATTTTGACACATCTAGGGCATGCAATTATTCACAAAGGTCACTTTCTAAAGAAGAAAAAGAACAATGACCAAAGGCAGCATTTAGGTTTCAAATAGACTATGACAATTTAATCAATGACAAACTCCCAATGTCAAGAACCATCTTATTTCTAGGTAGACAGAGAATGACATTTCATCAGAACTAAGTACAATTGCCCACATTAAAAACTAGCCCAAAAAATTACTATGAACACTGAGAGCAAGGTTTAGAGGGGAAAAAAAGAGATACAAAGTTATTGTAAGTTTAAATATGAATGTAACTTTCCTTTTCTTACTGGCATTTTTAAAAGTGTCTTATTGGGGCGCCTGGGTGGCTCAGTAGGTTAAGCATCTGACTTCAGCTCAGGTCATGATCTCACAGTTCGTGAGTTCAAGCCCTGCGTCGGGCTCTGTGCTGAGAGCTCAGAGCCCGGAGGCTGCTTCAGATTCTGTGTCTCCCTCTCTCTCTCTCTGCCCCTCCCCCGCTCATGCTCTGTCTCTCTTACTCTCAAAAATAAATAAATGTTAAAAAATATTAAAAAATGTCTTATTATGAATTAAATTATGCTTATAATCTTAAGGAGACATAAAATTCAAAGCTAGAGAGAATAAAATTTACCACTTTGCTCCCCACAAAACACACTTTTCAACTTTGTATTACAATTAATTGACTGAGAAATGTAATGTGGTAAGATGCCCTTTCACCTGATTTCCCCTCCCCCCAAAGTCAAAGCAATGTCCTAAACGATGTATGGAATGCATTTTAAATTGTTGTGAGATGTAGCCTAAGAATACCTTTCTAGAAATATTCCAGGATGCCAACTTTTGTATTTGTTTTTTTAAAATAAAATTACTCAGCATTATCAATCAGTAGCCATAACCACTTCAAGCGATGAAAATATCTAGACTATAATTGGTATTAATACTGACGTAGGAGACTGCCATTCTTAAAAAATTTCAACTCTCACTTAATTTCTTTTCCTTAAAATAAATATAGCAATACCTTAATACACATGAGGCTTTGAGATGATTCAGTAACACTCTCTATGTAAGCCCTAGAAATGTTTTAGACATATATTGTGCAATAAATATTTTTAATGAGTTACTCATTATTCCATGCTTATTTCCTATTCTGCAAAACGTGTATCCTCATTTCTATGAGATATTCTTGGCTCTTTCAGTGAAATACCAAAACAGGAAGGCATTGTGATAAGATATTCACATAACTGTTGTTCACACACTTGCAAATCAATATTGTAGGAGAGAAGCAGAATGATACAATGAACCTGATTTCCAATGGAAATAGTTAATCCAACCATCATGTGATAGCAGAGGCATATTATGATGAGGATTTTATTTCTGAACCAGGTAGTATAGTATTAGAAACTGGAAAGTTGTAGAATAAAAAGATTTATATTTCATATATTTCTGCAAGCTGAAATGCCTGTATCAATTTGGCTAAGTCATAAAATTTTCATTTCATGTTAAAAAAAGAGTATATTATAGGTAATCATAATTGGGAGAACAGCATGCCCACTCTCCCCAGACTGCTACTTACTAGGTATGCGTACGTGTCAAAGACTACATAATTAAGAGGGGAGGCTAAATTAGCTGTGAAACTTATAGTTGATATAACTGAGCTAGTTTTAACTGCAAATATTTGCAAGAATATCTGAAAAAAATAACCAAGAAAAGAAACTATTTTGTACACATAGATTACTCTTTGTTCAGTGGGGATGAAAAAAAAGAGAATGAAAACAATTGAAAAAAAATAGATTAAGCACAATAATAATCAAACCTCACATATCAGATTCCTTTAAGAGATGTTATATGTCAATGTTTCAGTTTTACTAGTCTTCATCACATTCTTCCATATTTAAATGTCCAAGATCTTTTTGTTTCACTCACCCACCCGACCACCATAAGTCTCTTCCTGTTGATCTCCTTTTTCGGCACTCTGCTATCCTTTACTGGAAAGTATCCTGAGATTGCTAAGTAGAAATTAGGAGTGATGACTTTGTATTTCAGAAAAGACTCTCAGTAAGCTAATTTCCCCAAATAAGCTTCAAACTCTATATACCTACAAATGTTTATTTTGTGTGCATATGTATGGAAAGGAAGATACCTGTTTAATAAGATGAGCATAGAAAGCAACTCTAAATAATTAGGAAGGTAAAGCAAATAGGTGCTTAATTTTGTAACCATGGAACAAATAGATAAGTGGCACATTTTGTAGAAAAAAATTCTAAATACTAGTTATTGTCACTAATACACCTTAACAAATAATTACTATAGTTTACCTTATTTGTGGTAAAATCCATAAATTCTGTCTAAAATCCCTTGCAAATCTGAGGTGTGTTTATTTCTAAACTCCTGATTAGAAAGTGAGTTTGACTAAATAATTCTTCAATGTCTTTTTGTTTCAATTTGAAAACAAGACTTACAAGATATTTTATAAAATTTTCAAATCTAAGTCATTGGAATCTTAAGTAAATGTTCTGATCTATTTACAGTAAATGCGTTGTAGATTTTACAAAATGTAACCAACATCAGTGGCATATAATTTTTCACCAGCCTAATTTATCACTTACACATGACATCAGGCTATATTTAGACAGTATAAAAAAGATTGAAAAATCTATTTGCACCTGTATTGGTTGTAGAATCCCCACAATAAGCCTGGAGTTTCTCAATGATGCAGACATGAAACACAAACTCTTCCATTATATACAACTTCTCCATACCATTAAAATAATAAATTCCTATAGTTTTTTTTTCTTAATAGCAATACAACAAACTGAAGAGTATCATTAATGCGCAATATCCTAGGTCAGCTTTATGCTCAAGGAGAATAGATAAACACTTAGTGTTAACTCAGAAAAGTCCAAAGGAGGTTTTATTGTTGAAGTTAATTCTTTTATCTTTAGGCTTTGATCCCTATTAAGATTCAAAGACCCCTGGGAGAAGGGGCAATGGAGACATGGGAATAAGGTGTTGGTAGAAAGAGTTTAAAAAATAGAAAAACATGAGAAAAAAATCACATTTAGTTTTTTCTCAGGTAGTTAGAAAAAGAAAAAAAATGAGCATACTGACCTTTGCAACAGAGATAAATATGCTGGCCTTCAGAATTTTTGCCACTGTGCTGCACTATGTACAACTGACCCATTTCAATATTTCCCTGTATATGAGTAGTGAACACTAATGTCTCTTGATGCTTCTTTCATGATATCCTGAGATTTTTATTTTCACCTTTGCCAAGATTAAACCAGAAATGGAAGATAATGATAATGGAGAAACAAGGAGTGAGATTCCAATACATGCATGTATGGAATGCATAATATGACTTAGAAGATCCACCCAAGAATATCAAATAGAGCACTGATTATAGGATAAAATTACTTCTAGACACTGGCGATACAAATTTGATTAATTTTGGTGACTGGGTTCCAATTACAGTTCAGAGGATTCTAATGCTAACATAAGAAGACTCTAACCTGTTCATTTTAGCCTGAAAGGGGTCCTTCACTCACCCTGTAAATCATGTTATTTCCATTAGTAGATAAAAATACACATTATTACTGTACAATCATTAAGTTATGTACCTCAAACCATATGTGTTGAATTTCAATTTTCTGATAAAATACTGATTGCCATACAAGGTAAATAATTCACTAAAAATATGTTTCAAAATGTCTAATAAGTGTGATAATGGCTTGCCTTTTTTCCCCCTTTGTTCGTTTATTTTGTTTCTTAAATTCCACATATGGGTGTAATCATATGGTATTTCTCTTTCTCAAAAAATGAGCTTTTATTTTAACCAAGGTTAAAAAAAAGATTTATTTTTCTTTTTAAAATTCCCTTATTTACATTTATTTTAGTATTTCCTTATTCTATTTACTTTGGTATTAATAGTCTCTTCTTTGATCTTCCTAAGGAGTTATACTTGATCATTAACTTTTATACCTATATTCTTTTCTGAAATAGGTATTTGAAACTATAAAACTTCACTTAAACACTGGTTTGTCTGCATTTCACAAATTTGTCTATCTTTCCACTGTCATTTAAACGTTTAAAAAATTTCTTCTTAATTATTTCAATCATGAATTATTTAGAAATATATTATTTTAGGGGCGCCTGGGTGGCTCAGTCGGTTGGGCGGCCGACTTCGGCTCAGGTCATGATCTCGCGGTCAGTGAGTTCAAGCCCCGCATCAGGCTCTGTGCTGAAGGCTTAGAGCCTGGAGCCTGTTTCAGATTCTGTGTCTCCCTCTCTCTGACCCTCCCCCGTTCATGCTCTGTCTCTCTCTGTCTCAAAAATAAATAAATGTTAAAAAAATTTTTTTAATAAAAAAAAGAAATATATTATTTTATTTTTAAATATTTAGGATTTTTAAGATATTTACCTGTTATTGGCTTTGAATTTAGCATAATTTTGATCACACAGTGCATTCTGTATTATTTCAATCATTTGAAATTTATTGATGCTTATTTTATGACTCAGATTTAGGTGAATGTTTCATATGCATGTACAAAGAACTATGCATTCAACAGTTGTCACAGTATTCTGTAATTGTCATTTAGGTTAAACCGATTAATAGTATTGTTCTAATCTTTTATCTTCCTGATTTTTTCTTGGGCTAATTGGTCTATCAGTCTCTGAGACAGGCTCTCAAAATTCCAAAATATTCTCGTGAATTCTTCCTGCAGTTGTCAGTTTTTGTTCTGAAGTGGTTTTATTATTGTTTACACATTTAATATTATTATAACTTGAAGTAACTCCTTTATATCATGAAGCGTTCCTCTTTTATTTGGCCATGATGTTTGTTAATGTTTACTTTGTGTGATATCAATGTAGTTATATCAGCTTCTAATGCTTAATGGGCTTGCATGGCATATTTTTCTGTCTTTTTACTTCTAACCATTTTATTCTCAACATTTAAAATATAGTTAAAGAGCATGTGATTCCGTATTTCTTATTATCAATCTTTGCCTTTTAATTAGTGTGTTTTGTCCATTTACAGTAAAGGTGACTGTTAATATTGTTGGGTTAAAGTCTATCTTCTTGTTATGTGCACTTATTGGTCTGATTCTCTGTTCCTCATTCCTATCCTTCTTTCCAGTGAATCAAAATTTTTAATACCTTACTTTAACTGTCCTATTGATATTGATGTCTTAGCTTTATTTTTGTTATATTTTAGCTGTTGTTCTAGATAGTGGATCAAATACCTTCAAGTCATTAAATTATTCCAGAATAATCTATATCCTGAACAATGTAAGAATCTTACTTCAGTTTAAGTTCACTTACTCCCTTCCTACTTTTTTGTGCTCTTGTTCCATATCTCAATTCTACAAAACAATCATCTCATGACAACCAATATTTAACAATGTAAATATATCTATTTATAAATAACAATCTAATTAAAAGTCTTATTTATTTACCCACCAATTTGCATTTCCATTACCCTTTTTTAAACTTTTCATTTGTATGCACAACTTTTCATACAATCTCAAAATGATCATACTACTCAACTCTATGGAAACAAAGTCTTCTTGTAATCTTTGTGAATGACAACCTTTAGTAATGTGCCTTGAAAATCTTGTATGATCTTAAAGGGTGTGACTGTATTCTCTAAACATTATTTAACGTGCTTTTTAAATTTTCTTCTTTGACTATTTCCAAACTCATTACCTTAAGCTTATTTTTGCCTCAGTATTTCTCTCATTTTATGTTAGCCATTGCCAATATACCTTCTGACTTTAGAGTACTTCTGTAGTATGTACAGAAAAACATAAACATTAAATTAGTATCTGAAAACTTAATTTTTCTAAGTCGTATTTTTATCTGTACGTGATTGTGTATAATTAAAGACAAATGATAAAAGACTTACCAGGTCAGGAGTTTTACATCATACAAGAAGAGTGTCTAAATAAATATAAAAATGTGAATAAATCAGCAGTGTTATTATTTACCAGGTGCAATTTATCCAAGTTGGAAGAATTTCAGTAGGGATAGCAAAGCTGAAGATGCTTCCAAATTATAGTTATAAAAGGAGTATATCTGGAAGATAACTTATATCAGGAAATAAAATGGTGGACAGAAGACATAAATAGCCTTCTATGGTAAATAATATATTTTGGAAAAATTACTATGCATAGTTTTTATCACCTTTGGGGTTTTGTAAATTGAAATTTGTCAGTATGTAGTCTTCATGTCTGTATGTTACCTTACAAGTAATCCATCAGTTAAAAAAAATCAGTTCTTAAAAAAAAAAGAAGGCAAGAAAGAAAGAAAGAAAGAAAGAAAGAAAGAAAGAAAGAAAGAAAAAGGAAGGAAGGAAGGAAGGAAGGAAGGAAGGAAGGAAGGAAGGAAGATATTCTATAGTATACATACATAACACTGGACTCAGGTCAATCTGAAGTTCAAGCCTAAAGCTATGTTGAAGAGGTAACTATAGCAACAGCTGTAATCAAATAAGAAATGGAGAAAGTTTGCTATTCACTTCTTTGCCAGCTTTGTAGCTATTTTAATGCTTCCCCCCCCCCGAAAATGTAAATATAAGGTCAAATTAATTCGTGAGTATATCAAAGTTTATCTAAGAGTTAAATTAATACTTTCCTTCAGAGACACAAGTAAATTTGTTATAATGCATTACAGATGAAACAGTTTAAAATGAAGTGAAAATTTCTTTTTTCAAAAATGCTGTTAACTGCTGCCTTATTTCTTCTCAGGTTTAATTTTTTTTTCTAACTCAGAAAACAGACTATTTCATAAAAGAAGAAAAAACACATTACATTTAAAAAATGTTATTCCTAGGAACCATTATTAAAAACAAAACTTTACTTAAAAAATAACTATTATCAGGGCACCTGGGTGGCTGTCAGTTAAGCATTAAACTTCGGCTCAGATCACGATCTCACAGTTCATAAGATAGAGCCCCATGTCGGCTCTGTGATGACAGGTCAGAGCCTGAGCCTGCTTTGGATTCTGTGTCTCCCTCTCGCTCTCTGCCATTTCCCCACTTGTGCTCAGTCTCTCTCTCAAAAAAAAATTAAAAAATTAAAAAAACCCTAATATTTGTTTAGACCCATATTTAAAGTAAGATTTAAATCATCCTTCCTTCAGATCATTCCATTGCAATCTATACAAATAGGTTGAAAATATGTGAAAGTTTTTGGAAATAGAAATAATTGGTGTACATAGTCACATATCATCCCAAATGTAATTACTGAGATCTTTTCTAAACTTGAAAATATGTCCTATTGAAAAGGAATAACTAATGTTATTTAATGTTTGTATAGTAAGTATGGAACTATGAATATTAGTGTATTATTACCTATTTGAATTTTATTTTGGTTGAGATTCTTAATATTCATCCTCCTTGTATCTCAATTTTGACAAATTAAGTTACGTATTTGGCATAAATGACAAATTAAGTTATGTATTTGACATAAAAACCACTCTTCAAAATATTATTACTATTTAATTAGAGAAAAAAAAAAGAATATGCTTTTTCATACCCTAGCAATGCTTTAGGTGTATTAGTTAGTTAAGCCTCATGTACAAATAACCAATATATCATTGCTTCTTCCTTTGATTTCATTTTATAATATATGTATTCTATATTTTGTGGATAAGGCATGTGATTATTTGTAGTCTGGAAATTATTAAGCCAAAATTCAACCACTATAATACACAGGTACGTCCTATCCTTAGAGTGGTATTTTAGCAGTATCTTTCTTTCAAATTTCATTAACCTGAAATACTTTATTTATTTCTATTTTTTTTTAATGTTTATTTATTTTGGAGAGAGACAAAGTATGAGTGGGGGGAGGGGTAAAGAGGGAGAGGGATCTGAAGCAGTTTCCAGGCTTTGAGCTGTCAGCACAGAGTCCAACTTGGGGCTGGATCTCACAAACGGTGGGATCATGACCTGAGCTGAAGTCAGATGCTTAACCGACTAAACCACCCAGGTGCCCCTGAAATACTTTATTTTAAATAAAATTGAAACTCTCTGCTTGTATTTCTCCTTGCCTGTGTGTGTATGTGTGGGTAGGTGCGTATATGTGTTTGTGTGTGTGTGGGAGCACATATGTGTGTAATCTCCAGGATTTTAATACAGATATTATTTGCTAATGTGACCTAAAACTAGGTATCAAATGCCATTTCCCCAATATTTTCCTATAAGAAAAAAATAAGTTATTTTTCCGAAAAGTACATCATCATATACTAAACCACACATAACATTGCTTCTTCAAGGTAGATTTTGAAATGCTGGTTGTAGTTACCACCCACACTAACATGTAAAAGACATGGGGAAAATAGATCTAACACCAAAGAGATCTACGAAATAAATATGATAATATATAATTTACCAATATGAATACATTTGTTTAGGTTATTAAGAAATTTTGAAATTAATGTTGCCCCAAGTTAACAATAGTTCTCTGTATCAATGGGTTAAGAACGTCAATGGAGTTGCTTTAACTATTATTGTAAGAAGGCACTTACTAACAATTCTTGAAATCATTACCACCATTTTTATTTCTTTCTAAAGTGAAGCCTTTTTTTGAAGGAAAAACAATCTGACTATATGCTCCAGCTGTTTTTTTTCCATCTGCTTCCATGATCTGTAACTACTTTCTTATAACAGGAATTAAATGTTAAATACTATTTTTTTCTTGCTAAAAGTTAAATGAAGTGACTAGGCTAAATTTATTCCTTGTTATGTATAAAAAGAAATTCAAAAAATTATCTCAATAATAGCGTATATTAGACTACTTTAGACAATGCTAAAATCTAAAAGTGGAACTAAACTGGTTATCATAATCACTTCATAATCTGCTGTATCATATCACTGATGATCATAATTAACTGACGTTTCTTGTTTTCTGGGAACTCGCTATCATGAAATAGTTGAAGAAACTTCTTTAATGATTTTTGGAAAATTTGCAAAACTTACACATAATTTTTAAAAACTTTAATACCTTAAATATAGTGTCCACTAGTTGAAAATATTTCTTTACATTTATTTATTTTTGAGAGACAGAAGGAGACAGAGCACAAGTGGGGAGGGGCAGAGAGAGATGGAGACACAGAATCCAAAGCAGGCTTCAGGCTCCAATCACAGAGTCTGACACGGGCGCCCCCAGTGTCCAGTAGTTTAAAGTCAGTCCTTTCAAAAACCATAGACAATCTACATAATCCATAGGCTGTATTAAAAATATCTTCCTTGGGGCGCCTGGGTGGCTCAGTCGGTTAAGCGTCCGACTTCAGCTCAGGTCACGATCTCGCGGTCCGTGAGTTCGAGCCCCGCATAGGCTCTGGGCTGATGGCTCAGAGCCTGGAGCCTGCTTCCGATTCTGTGTCTCCCTCTCTCTCTGCCCCTCCCCAGTTCATGCTCTGTCTCTCTCTGTCCCAAAAATAAATAAACGTTAAAAAAAATTTTTTTAAAAATCTTCCTTAAAGGACCAAATATATTGAAATTTGTGACAGATATATTTGTGGCATATTTATGGCATGCTATAACATGACATATGTAACATATGCCATATGGCATGCTATATGACATGCTATGTAATATATGTGACATATGCTATAACATGACATATCCTCAAATGCACTTTATATTCTACACAATATCATGGGGAAAGCCACTAATGCTATTGTTCCCTTGACCTTGATGATGCTACTGAAATACATGGATTGTTACAATGAGTTACTATGGCACATGTGTTTCCTTTGTATATTATTCATAAAAATTTTTGTTAAAGCCACATTTATCATTGACTTTTCTAAAGTTGTTGTGCCAATAAATAGTTAACTATTATGTGATTATTACTGTTAGATTTTATAACTTCTATATAGAATAAGAATGTTTTAATAGTATAAAACGTTCAAATTAGTTCAACAATAATATTGGAAACAGAAAATCATAAATTTTATTCATAAAAAGACAGACATTAAGAAAAAGCATATAATCTGGAGGTTTGCATATATGTGTGTATGCTGGTGTATGTATATTTATCTATCTGGCACCAGAGTTTGTATTTTAGATCAGTGTTGAAAGAATCTAAACTTTACTGGTTTTTTTTATTTATTCTTTAAGTATATTTATGTAAGTATATTTATAATTATAATAATATAATAATATATTATATAATATATAATATATAAATTATATAAATATATAACATATTATATAAATATATAATATTTATATTATATAATAATATAAATATAATAATTATAATATTTAAGTATATTTATGTTAAGTATATTTTGAGAGAGAGAGAGAGAGAGAGGGAGAGAGCATGATGGAGGAACTGATCCCAAGAAGGCTCTGCACCATTAACATGGAGCCCAATGTGGGGCTCAGACACACAAAACAGTGAGATCATGACCTGAGCCAAAATCAAGAGGCAAACACTTAACTGACTGAGCCACCGGGTACCCCCACAATTTTTAAATTTCTATCTATCCCATGCAAAAATCAATTGCTGGTGTATAAAGGCTTACATTAAAAAATCAACATTAGGATATTTTTATGAATTTGCAGTGAAGGAGTACTTCATAAGCAAGACAAATGCCAGACTATGCTTGATAAGAGTGACAACTTCAACACACTAAAATTAAAATTATATTTACTAAAATGTACCACAGAAAAGTAAAATTATATGCCTCAAACTGGACGCAAACTTTTTTTTTTCTCTTTTTAATGTTTATTTATTTTTGAGACAGAGGGAGACAGAGTGCGAGTAGGGGAGGGGCAGAGAGAGAGGGAGACACAGAATCTGAAACAGGGTCTAGGCTCTGAGCTGTCAGCACAGAGCCGATGCGGTCTCGAACCCATGTACTGGGGGATCATGACCTAAGCGGAAGTTGGACGCTTAACCGACTGAGCCACCCAGGTGCCCCTGGAAGCAAACGTTTTTAACATGTATAGCAGAACAGGATTGATATGAAGAATATAAATGACACGTAAATATCAATAACACCAACAACCCAAGAGACCAGTGGCTAAATATTATCCACAAACACTTACCAATAAACAAAACACAAACAACATGACTATATGAAAAGGTGCTCAACCTCATTTTAGTAATTAGAAAAATTCATGTTAAAACTAAAAAGGATAATTACTTGCTGCTGAGGTTGTAAATCAATGGGATTTCTCATTCATTGTTAGCAGGATATAAATTGATCTAACAACGCATATAATATAAAATGAATTATATAAAATACAAAAATATGCATATGTGGTAAAACCTTGAGAAAGCATACAAAGTGCAGGAGAGTTTTCCTTCCCAAGAAATGTGGGGTGATATAGTTGTGGAGAACACAGGAAGCTTTGTATTACCTGGTAATTTTCCATGTCCTGAGCTATGTAATGAGCAAATGGGTGTTTGTTTCTTTATTATTTTTTAAACTGCACAAATCTACTGTATTAACTACTGTGTATGATATATTTATAGTAAAAGTGTTAAAGTATAAATAGGATGCAAGACCTTAGGGCAGTGACTGTAAACTGCTGAGGGTAGACGTTCTGATTTGTTTGGCCATCAGAAAAGAGACTTGGGGGGCGCCTGGGTGGCGCAGTCCGTTAAGCGTCCGACTTTAGCCAGGTCACGATCTCGCGGTCCGTGAGTTCGAGCCCCGCGTCAGGCTCTGGGCTGATGGCTCAGAGCCTGGAGCCTGTTTCCGGTTCTGTGTCTCCCTCTCTCTTTGCCCCTCCCCGGTTCATGCTCTGTCTCTCTCTGTCCCCAAAAAAATAAACGTTGAAAAAAAATTTAAAAAAAAAAGAAAAGAAAAGAGACTTGGTCACATCCGGATGTTGGGGAAACAGGAATACAAGTTAAGGCTTCAAAATAAAGGAAATAGAATAGGGCAAATTCTATGAAGAAGGGGTAGGCAATTAGCACACAGAGGGAATCAGAACTCTTGAGTAAGAAGAGAAACATTCTCCCAATGCTATACAGGGAGAAGAAGCAAAGACAATGGATATAAATACATTTTTAGGTGGGACAGGGGCCTATAGGATTTTTTTTAAAAGGTATTATTGCCTTGCTTTCTATTTGCCATGGGAAGTAGAAGTTAATATTCTCAAAACATAATGAAGGTAAAAATAAGGAATTGAAAACATTGGAAATTTAAAATTACTGCAGGCAAGAAAATGGAGAAGAAATAATGGAAACAGAATGGTGTGCAGACATTATTGAGGATAAAGATAAGGTTTATTATAATATCAGCAAACTACACAGCTCAGTGATTTTCTTCGCTAATACTCAGAAACTGGGGTGCAGAAATGACAACTATATTCATAGATGAAGGACTGCTGTATTCATATAGGTGACAGAGCACAGGGTTTCAGGTCACTGAGGAGAAAATGATGAAAGCAAGAGAGCTCCTATTTCCAGACTGAAGAGGTAAGGAAATAAATACAAGAGCCACAGAAAGATTGGATGGGAATGCCAGGGTCAGAAGACAGGGAGACTCAAACCGAGTTATACCTTTAGCAAGGAAAGGAAAAACTAGTGTGAGCCTGAGATATTGAAGAAAGTTCTTTCAAGGATTAAGATACACATAATGGCAAAGTCCAGGGCAAGGCCTTGAATCCAAGTGAAGCAGAGTATATCCCTGGATTGTAGCTGAAGTAAAAATATGACAACTCGCATTGCTTCAGGGATTAGAGACCATAGATTAGGAGAGGAAGCACTAGGAAAATGCTTTTGCTCTGAGATGTTTATGTATATAACTTCACATTTAATGATCTCACTTCAATCCAAACTGGGGCTTGTGCTATCCCTCTTTCCTTCCACAAATTTCTCATGTGTCATTTAAAATTTTTTTCTGATTCTTTTAACCATCTTTTTTTTAAGGATTATTGCTAATATCTATTTTAACAAGGTGTGTGTGTGTGTGTGTGTGTGTGTGTGTGTTTAATCTTGATTTCTCATAAACAGTACCAAGGGGAAGAAACCCATAACTGAGTGGCTACAAGTCTTGAAAGAAATTGTTTATGCATCTAACTACACAACAAATTTATTGTATGATATGCAACAAGCAATCTAATCTCTCCAGCCAGAACATTTACTCATACATTGACATAGTAGCACTGTCTCTGCTTTCTTCATGAACTTTGAAAGAACAACACAAGATTATACATGTCAGAGTATAGTAGAAATCCAAGGTATTATAAAGTTCATGATTCTATAAGTAAGCATTAAATACAAAGTAATACTAATAAGTAAGTAAGATTAAGAGAGCTAAACACAAAATGAGACTTTCTATAGAGATGAATTGGAGTTAACGTATTAACTTTGATCCATGCTGGAAATTCAGATTATTTAAAAATTTGGTTTATACAGGGGCATCTGGGTGGCTCAGTCAGTTTAGCGTCCGACTTCGGCTCAGGTCATGATTTTGCGGTTCATGAGTTCGAGCCCCATGTCCGGCTCTGTGCTGACAGCTTGGAGCCTGAACCTACTTTGAATTCTGTGTCTCCCTCTCTCCCCCACTTGTACTCCTGTCTCTCTCTGTCTCCAGAATAAACACTAATTTTTTTTAAATTTTCATTTATACAGAATCATTGTAGTGTTAGTATATCATTGATATAAATAATTTGATAAATTTATTTTTTCTACTTATGTATCTTCATTTCATTTAATAAAATGCTAAAATAACTTTTTATAATTACATATTTTTTCATAAAGTATCTTTTCCTCCCAGATATTGTGTATGGAGTTCTCCATCAACTGTAATTAGCTTCATATGAAAACAAGTAAAACAAATTTGATTAAGATTTTCATAAGAAAACTTATTACATGTTGAAATAAACTACTGATGATGTTTTAATACCCGATATATCATTTAATCTTTTTTTCTTTTTTAAAAAGAAATTAATAAAGATGTGTTAAGAAAAAGTTTTTATGGATTAAAGTTTATAAGCCTCCAATAATTAAAGATTGAAAGGTGAGTTTTCTATGAAATGACATTCAATAAGAGATACCAAATTCCCAAAGCCGTTTCATTTAAATTGTAATGTGTATATTTCAAATTAATATCACTTAACACATGTAAAAGCTTCTTTTTATTATTCTGTTTCTCAGTTCAAAATTCACAAGCCTATGTGAGTTTAAACACCACAGCATACTGTTGCATCTTAATACAATGAATTGGTTTCCTAGATATTCAGTACTTGGGTCTGAAATCTAAAACATCATGTCATTAGAGTTGTCTAGCTCCTTTCACTTTATTATTGAATTTATGAAACTTGGCACTTATTAAATAATTTTGTTACTCAGGCTTTTTAATTGTATATAAAATCATAAAGTACATATGATGTACAAATATTATGCCTATGGATACATAATATGTTATATTAATGTATTTGTATTATTTGAATATTTATATAATAGGTATATATACTCTCACATTGTCCAAAATATAGCTTACAGATTCTGTCATGTTTGTAAACCAACCTTTATCCATGTTAAAAATAATCAGTGTGCCAAGCCTGTAAGAATGCATCTTTAAGAATATAAGAGAAAGCCCAAATGCTTCTATAAGATACAGATAAAGTTTACCTCAAAACATGAAAAATAGAATAACCATATGATCCAGGAATCCCAATTCTTGGTTATTTGGCCAAAAGGAATTAAAATCAGGATCTCTAAGAGATATATGCCCTCCTGATTTCATTGCAGCATTATTCACAATAGCAAAGAAGTGGAAACAACCTGTCCACTGGCACATGAATGAATAAAGATGTAGTATATACATTTGCCAGAATATTATTCAACCATAGAAAAGGAGCTCCTGCCATATATGACAATGTGGATGAACTTTGAGAATATTGGGCTACGTGAAAAGAGCCAGATACAGAAGGATAAATATTACGTGATTCCACTTCTATGAGATATCTAAAATATTCAAACTCATAGAAGTGGAAAGTGGAAGGTTGGCCTCTGTGAAAAGGGGGGAGGAATGAGGAGTTAGTATTTAATGGGCTTAAAGTTTCAGTTGTGCAAGATGTAGAAGTTCTAGAGACCTGCTGTACAACACTGTGCCTGTAGTTAAAAATACTGTACTGCATATTTAAAATTTATTAAGAGGGTAGATCTCACATTACCTGTTCTTACCACAATAAAAAAAAGCACAATAAAATTTTTACAAGTTGACCTTCTAGCATGTGTCTATATTGCCTTGCTCAGGAAGATGGAGTGTAGGACTTGCACATCCTAGTCCTGAATCTATTTCCTGAAAGGATAATGAGTATCTCAATTTGATTTTCTCATATTTTAAAATCATTTACCTGTCACCTGCTGCAGAGGGCATATGGTCACATGCGAGAAAATAATTACAGCTACAGCAGCATTCTTTGGACAATGTGAAAGATCCTTTGTTATTTATCTGCATTGTTCCATAACAGTAGCAGAACAAATTTAAATAAAGTTAGAGCTGCAATTATTTATTGTTATCTTTTAGATTATTTTTTACCTGGATAACACAGAAGAATAAACATAATCAGTTCCAGCTGGAAACACTTCTACACTATGTCAAGGACAATAAGTTCACAAATTGACTTTACCTGCTATTCATGTGGTATATGAAAAGAATCAGGCAAAGGGGAATTTAATTAGTGTGTCTCATAGTAGGAATAAACAGAAAAAATGATAGACTCCTGATTGCCTTGAAAATGAGTAGAATGCTAAGCTGTCAACAATTGAACAGAAGTGGTTTGTTAGCATTTCTTTGGTCACACACATTTTGATTTCATTAGATTATTTCATGTGGAGTCTAACTTGCATATGATTTTAAGTATAAACGTAAAATTCAATTTTATTATACTTATAAATATGGAGACTTGTTATCAAAAATTATACAATGACAAGTATTTATACAGAAACATAAAAGCTTCTAATATTTGCTGAAAGCTTTTATAGATCCAAAGGAAAAAAAAACAGGGGAAGAAATAATACCACAGAGGGGCGCCTGGGTGGCGCAGTCGGTTAAGCGTCCAACTTCAGCCAGGTCACGATCTTGCGGTCCGTGAGTTCGAGCCCTGCGTCAGGCTCTGGACTGATGGCTCAGAGCCTGGAGCCTGTTTCCGATTCTGTGTCTCCCACTCTCTCTGCCCCTCCCCCGTTCATGCTCTGTCTGTCTCTGTCCCAAATAAATAAAAAAACGTTGAAAAAAAATTTAAAAAAAAGAAATAATACCACAGAAAATTTATTTTTATATCTAGACTCCTCCTCTTAAGAAAACTAGAATGAAAAAGCAATAGATATCTCTGATTCAGTGAAGCGCATTGCCAAAGATATTTATCATATACATGTAATTATCATTTGCTGTCTTATTAAAAAAGAAACGGAAAGTATTCACAAAAGTGAAAATCAGGAACTTTATTATGCACTGATTTTGTGCTAGTAACTCTAGAGGTAAACTATGTAAAAGTATGAGGATGATTTTCACTGTGGAAGCATGAATTTGTTTTTTTAACTTTATTTTTTATTTTTTAAAATTTACATCCAAATTAGTTAGCATATAGTGATGCAATGATTTCAGGAGTAGATTCCTTAATGCCCCTGACCCATTTAGCCCATCGCCCCCCACAACCCCTCCAGCAACCCTCAGTTTGTTCTCCATACTTATGAGTCTCTTCTGTTTTGTCCCCCTCCCTGTTTTTATATTATTTTTGTCTCCCTTCCCTTATGTTCATCTGTTTTGTCTCTTAAAGTCCTCATATGAGTGAAGTCATATGATTTTTGTTTTTCTCTGACTGCCTAATTTCATTTAGCATAATACCCTCCAGTTCCATCTGCATAGTTGCAAATGGAAAGATTTCATTCTTTTTGATTGCTGAGTAATACTCCATTGTATATATATATACCACTTCTTCTTTATTCATTCATCAATTGATGGACATCTGGGCTCTTTCCATACTTTGGCTATGGTTGATAGTGCTGCTATAAACATGGGGGTGCATGTGTCCCTTTGAAACAGCACACCTGTATCCCGTGGACAAATGCCTAGTAGTGCAATTGCTGGGTCGTAGGGTAGTTCTGTTTTTAGTTTTTTGAGGAACCTCCATACTGTTTTCCAGAGTGGCTGCACCAGCTTGCATTGCCACCAACAATGCAAAAGAGATCCTCTTTCTCTGCATCCTCAGCAACATCTGTTGTTGCCTGAGTTGTTACTGTTAGCCATTCTGACAGGTGTGAGGTGATATCTCATTGTGGTTTTGATTTGTATTTCCCTGATGATGAGTGATGTGGAGCATTTTTTCATGTGTCGGTTGGCCATCTGGATGTCTACTTTGGAGAAGTGTCTATTCGTGTCTTTTGCCCATTTCTTCACTGGATTGTTTTTTGGGTGTTGAGTCTGATAAGTTCTTTGTAGATTTTGGATACTAACCCTTTATCTGATATATCATTTGCAAATATCTTCTCCCATTCTGTTGGTTGCCTTTTAGTTTTGCTGATTGTTTCCTTCACTGTGCAGAAGATTTTTTTTATTTTGATGAGGTCCCAGTAGTTCATTTTTGCTTTTGTTTCCCTTGCCTCCAGAGAAGTGTTGAGTAAGAAGTTGGCACAGGGAAGATCAAAGGGGTTTTTGCCTGCTTTCTCCTCAAGGATTTTGATGGTTTCCTATCTTACATTGAGATCTTTTATCCACTTTGAGTTTATTTTTGTGTATGGTGTAAGAAAGTGGTCCAGGTTCATTCTTCTGCACGTTGCTGTCCTGTTTTCCCAGCACAACTTGCTGAAGAGACTGTCTTTATTACATTGGATATTCTTTCCTGCTTTGTCAAAGATTAGTTGGCCATACGTTTGTGGGTCCATGTATGGTTCTCTATTCTGTTCCATTGATCTGAGTGTCTGTTCTTGTGCCAGTACCATACTGTCTTGATGATTACAGCTTTGTAGTATAGCTCGAAGTCTGGGATTGTGATGCCTCCTGCTTTGGTTTTCTTTTTCAAGATTTTTTTGGCTACTCGGGGTCTTTTCTGGTTCCATACAAATTTTAGGATTGTTTGTTCTAGCTCTGTGAAGAATGCTGGTGCTATTTTGATAGGGATTGCTTTGAATATGTAGACTGCTTTGGGTAGTATTGACATTTTAACAATATTTGTCTTCCTATCCAGGAGCATGGAATCTTTTCCCATTTTTTGTGTCTTCTTCAATTTCTTTCATAAGCTTTATATAGTTTTCAGTGTATAGATTTTTCACCTCTTTGGCTAGATTTATTCCTTGGTATGTTGTGGTTTTTGGTGCAACTATAAATGGGATCAATTCCTTGATTTCTCTGTCACTTCATTGTTGGTGTATAGGAATGCAAC
Organism: Prionailurus bengalensis; assembly: GCF_016509475.1. NCBI lineage: Eukaryota > Metazoa > Chordata > Mammalia > Carnivora > Felidae > Prionailurus > Prionailurus bengalensis. Next base: position 41,423,331 of record NC_057343.1, read on the forward strand.
AGATTTCTATGCATTGATTTTATATCCTGCAACTTTGCTGAATTCATGGATCAGTTCTAGCAGTTTTTTTGGTGGAATCTTTAGGGTTTTCCATATAGAGTATCATGTCATCTGCGAAGAGTGACAGTTTGACCTCCTCTTGGCCAATTGGATGCATTTATTTCTTTGTGTTGTCTGATTGCAGAGACTAAGACTTCCAATACTATGCTGAATAACACTGGTGAGAGTGGACATCCCTGTCAGGAACAAGACAGGAGGAAAGCTCTTAGTTTTTCCCCATTGAGGATGATATTAGCATTGGGTCATTCATATATGGCTTTTATGATCTTGAGGTATGATCCTTCTATCCCTACTTTCTTGAGGGTTTTCTCAAGAAAGCATACTGTATTTTGCCAAATGCCTTCTATGCATCTATTGAGAGGATCATACGGTCTTGTCCTTTCTTTTATTGATGTGATGAATTACATTAATTGTTTTTGCGGATATTGAATAAGCCCTGCATCCCAGGTATAAATCCCACTTGGTCGTGGTGAATAATTTTTTTAATGTATTGTTGGTTCCGGTTGGCTGATATCTTGTTGAGGATTTTTGCATCCATGTTCATCAGGGAAATTGGTCTATAGTTCTCCTTTTTAGTGGGGTTTCTGTCTTGTTTTGGAATCAAGGTAATGCTGGCTTCATAGAAAGAGTTTGGAAGTTTTCCTCGCATTTCTATTTTTTGGAACAGTTTCAAGAGAATAGGTGTTAACTCTTCCTTAAATGTTTGGTAGAATTCCCCTGGAAAGCCATCTTGCCCTGGATTCTTGTTTTTTGGCAGATTTTGATTATTAATTTGATTTCCTTACTGGTTATGGGTCTGTTCAAATTTTCTATTTCTTCCTGTTTCAGTTTTGGTAGTGTCTATGTTTCTAGGAATGTGTCCATTTCTTCCAGATTGCCCACTTTATTGGCATATAATTGCTCATAATTTTCTCCTTTTATTGTTTTTATTTCTGTTGTGTTGGTTGTGATCTCTCCTCTTTCATTCTTGATTTTATGTATTTGAGTCCTTTCCTTTTTCTTTTTGATCAAACTGACTAGTGGTTTATCAATTTTGTCAATTCCTCAAAGAACCAGCTTCTGGTTTCATTGATCTGTTCTACTGTGGTTTTTTGTTTTGTTTTGTTTTGTTTTTTTTTTGGTTTCGATAGCATTAATTTCTGCTCTAATCTTTATTATTTCCTGTCTTCTTCTGGTTTTGGGTTTTATTTGCTGTTGTTTTTCCAGCTCCTGAAGGCGTAGGTTAGGTTGTGTATCTGAGATCTTTCTTCCTTCTTTAGGAAGGCCTGGATTGCTATATACTTTCCTCTTATGACCACCTTTGCTGCGTCCCAGAGGTTTTTGGTTGTGGTGCTATCATTTTCATTGACTTCTATATACTTTTTAATTTCCTCTTTAACTGCTTGGTTGGCCCATTCATTCTTTAATAGGATGTTCTTCAGTCTCCAAGTATTTGTTACCTTTCCAAATTTTTTCTTGTGGTTGATTTCTAGTTTCATAGTGTTGTGGTCTGAAAATATGCACGATATGATCTCGATCTTTTTGTACTTACTTAGGATTGATTTGTGCCCCAGTATATTGTCTATTCTGGAGGGTGTTTCATGTGCACTGGAGAAGAAGGTATATTCTGCTGCTTTAGGATGAAATGTTCTGAATATATATGTTAAGTCCTTCTGGTGCAATGTGTCATTCAAAGCCATTGTTTCCTTGTTGATTTTTTGATTAGATGATCTGTCCATTGTTGTGAGTGGGGTGTTGAAGTCTCCTACTATTATGGTATTACTATCGATGGATTTCTTTATGATTAATAGATTTATATATTTGGGTGTCCCACATTTGGCACATAAATGTTTACAATTGTTAGGTCTTCTTGGTGGATAGACCCCTTAATTATGATACAATGCCTTTCTGCATCTCTTGATACAATCTTCATTTTAAAGTCTAGATTGTCTGATATAAGTATTGCTACTCTGGCTTTCTTTTGTTGACTATTAGCATCCCCTTATTTTCAATCTGAAGGTGTTTTTAGGTCTAAAATGGGTTTCTTGTAAACAGCATATAGATGGATCTTGTTTTCTTATCCATTCTTTTACCCTATATCTTTTGATTGGAGCATTGAGAACATTGACATTTAGAGTGAGTACTGAACGATATGAATTTATTGCCACTTATTGCCATTATGATGCTTGTCGAGTTGGAGTTTCTGGTGGGATTCTCTGGTCCTTTCTAATCTTTTCTTGCTTTTGGTATTTATTTATTTTCCATATATATTTTCATCTTTTCTCCCCTCAGAGAGTCCCCCTTAAAATTTCTTGCAGGGCTGGTTTAGCGGTCAGAAACTCCTTTAATTTTTGTTTGTCTGGGAAACTTTTTTTTTTTGAAATTTATTGACAAATTGGTTTCCATACAATACCCAGTGCTCATCCCAAAAGGTGCCCTCCTCAATACCCATCACCCACCCTCTCCTCCCTCCCACCCCCCATCAACCCTCAGTTTGTTCTCAGTTTTTAAGTCTCTTATGCTTTGGCTCTCTCCCATTCTAACCTCTTTTTTTTTTTTCCTTCCCCTCCCCCATGGGTTCCTGTTAAGTTTCTCAGGATCCACATAAGAGTGAAACCATATGGTATCTGTCTTTCTCTGTATGACTTATTTCACTTAGCATCACACTCTCCAGTTCCATCCACGTTGCTACAAAAGGCCATATTTCATTTTTTCTCATTGCCACGTAATATTCCATTGTGTATATAAACCACAATTTCTTTATCCATTCATCAGTTGATGGACATTTAGGCTCTTTCCATAATTTGGCTATTGTTGAGAGTGCTGCTATGAACATTGGGGTACAAGTGGCCCTATGCATCAGCACTCCTGTATCCCTTGGATAAATTCCTAGCAGTGCTATTGCTGGGTCATAGGGTAGGTCTATTTTTAATTTTCTGAGGAACCTCCACACTGCTTTCCAGAGCGGCTGCACCATGTCTGGGAAACTTTTTATCTCTCCTTCTATTTTGAATGACAGCCTTGCGGGATAAAGAATTCTTGGCTGCATATTTTTCTGATTCTGCACACTGAATATATCCCTCCACTCCTTTGTGGCCTGCCTAGTTTCTGTGGATAGGTCTGCTGTAAACCTGATCTGTCTTCCCTGTCGGCTAGGGACTTTTTTTCCCTTGCTGCTTTCATGATTCTCTCCTTGCCTGAGTATTTTGTGAATTTGACTATGATATGCCTTGTTGATGGTCGGTTTTTGTTGAATCTAATGGGAGTCCTCTGTGCTTCCTGGATTTTGATGTCCGTGTCTTTCCCCAGGTTTGGAAAGTTTTCTGCTATGATTTGCTCACATAACCCTTCTACCCCTATTTCTCTCTTTCTCCTCTGGGACCCCTATGTTTCTGATGTTGTTCCTTTTTCATGAGTCACTGATTTCTCTAATTCTTAAATTGTGCTCTTTTGCCTTAATCTCCCTCTTTTTTTCTGCTTTGTTATTCTCTATAAATTTGTCCTCTATATCACTGATTCTCTGTTCTGCCTCATCCATCCTTGCCGCCGCTGCATCCATCCATGATTGCAACTCAGTTATAGCATTTTTAATTTCATTCTGGCTATTGTTTACTTCTATCTCTGCAGAAAGGGATTCTAATCTATTTTGGACTCCAGCTAGTAATCTTATCATGATTCTAAATTCTGGTTCAGACATCTTGCTTGTGTCTGTGTTGGTTAAATACCTGGCCCTCATTTCTTCATGCTCTTTCTTTGGGGTGAATTCCTTTGTTTTGTCATGTTGAAGGGAGAAAAGCAATTAATGAGGTAGAAAAATTAAAAAAAAATTAAAATTAAAAAATGTTAAAATTAAAAATTAAAAACACACACACACACAAATCGAATAGATGATGCTACATCCAAGGTGTGTTTTGGTCCGGGTGTTGAAAGTGGTTTGACAGATTAGAGAAAAAAAAGGGGGGGGAGGAAATCGTTAGAGAATTTGAAAAAATGAATACACTAAAGTAGACTAAAATGAGATGATGTGGGTAAAATAGAATTTGGAAAAATATACACAAAAGTAGAGAATATAGTAGAAAAAAATTGAAGAAAAATATTTTTAATTAAATATTAAAAAGAAATATGATTTTTTTCATTTTCTGTATTTAAGAAAAAAGAAAAGAAATGATAAGGAAAAAAGATAAAAAAGAAAAAATAAATTGTTTGAAAATTTGAAAAAGTGAATACACTGTAGTAGACTAAAATACAATGATGGGAGTAAGTTAGAGTTTGAAAAAATTTACATAATATAAAAAATATAGTAATAAAAATTAAATAAAAGTATTTTTAAAATAAATTGATAGTAAAAATGAAGTTTTTATCTTTCTGCATTCAAGAAAAAGAAAAGAAATGAAAAAGAGAAAAAAGAAAAAGAATGAAAGAATAAAGAAAACTGTTGGAAAATTTGAAAAGGTGAGTACACTGGAGTAGACTAAAATAAAATGATGGAAGTAAAGTCGAATTTGAAAAAATTTACACAAGAGTAAAAATATAGTAATAAAAATTAAAGACATTTTTTAATAAAAATTGAAAATAAAAATGAGTTTTTTCTCTTTCTGTATTCAAGAAAAAGAAAAGAATTGTGAAAGAGAAAAAGGAAAAAGAGAAAAAAAAGAAAAAAATTGAATAGATGAACCTGGTAACAGATTGAAGAAAAAAATTGCTTCGTTTTCCCCTAGATGTCAGTCCATGTAGCTCTTTATCATCTATAAATTAAGCCGGCGGTGAGACTTGTGTTCTTGAAGAGCGAAGTTGGCCCATTTGGGCGGAGTCGGTGTAACAGCTGCGTTCTCCACTAGATGGCGTGGCTAGCCTACTGGGGTGGATTGTTGCAGTGATTGTAGGTTCCCGTGTGCGGGAGCGGTGAAAATGGTGCCACCCAGCTACCCAGTCTGTTCTCCCGGATCAGCAATTGCACACCAGTCCTCTGTCTTCAGCTCTCATCCACTCCCCACATTTTCATTCTCCACAACCAGGCCCCAGGCAGTACCCTCTCCCAAGTTTTGTCTCAGATGCAGCTGTTTTCCCCAGCCCCTTACTTCCAAAGGACTGTGGCTTTGACCTGTTCTGCCCTCTGCAAAAGGGTCTCATCGAGCAATGGCTGAATGAGCAATGGCTGAATGTTGGCTGCACCCCGGAACGCCCACTTGACCCTCTTGTTGCTGGTGCCCAGAGACTGCAACTAGGTGCCAGCCTGCCCCAGAAAATGGTGAGACAGTGTAGCAGCAGCACCTCAGGGATTATGAAAAATCACAACACACATCTGGCACCAGGCTTCACCCTCAACGACCTTGCACCAGCACCAGCGAATGTGGCCGTTCTTGGGGTCCGCTGGGACCAGGTGGCTTCAACAGTCTCTACCGAATGTCCTTCCAGCAGTGGAACCGCTTCTCCCGTGTGGCCCGAGAACCTCCCGGACCCCACTCTGTTGCTGGGGATTCACCCTTCCCAGCAGAGCACCGCCAGGTATGGAGCTGTGGAGTTGCAGCCTTTGCGCTCCCCTTGTTTACAGTCTTAATGGAATTTAAACCCTCTCCTTTCCTTTCTCCCTTTTTAGTTTAGTCCCTGCAGCTGTTTCCAGTTTTCCACTTTCTCTCCAGCTGATTTTGGGGAGGGGTGCTTTTCCCGAATGCTCCCCCCACCAGTCTCCGTCCTCTCTCTGCCTGCAAAAGGGGTTGCCTACCTTTCGCGGCTTCTTGCTTCTCAAAGTTTAGCTCTCTGTGCCACGTACCTGCTGAATTCTGTTGTTCAGGTGGTGCAGATTGTTGTGTTAATCTTCCAACCGGTTTTCTAGGTGTGAGGGATGGTTTAGTGTTGGTCTGGCTGTATTTCATGGATGCAGACACACGAAAAGCTTCCGTGCTGTTCCACCATCTTGGCTTCTCCTGGAAGCATGAATTTGTATATTGCCTTAGCACTCATAGACTAAACATATGCATATTAACAATTCTTTTTAAAAAGATTAAATAATTTGCATTACTTGATATTACATTATATTCCTGCAACTTAAGACCTAATCTAACTTCAGTTTTTACTCCTGTCCCTTAGCTATTGCCTTTGAATTAGCAGACAGACTAGTTCATGAGTCATGCAAAAAATAGCTTAGTGTTCAGCTTTGTGCTATATGAGGAATGTGCTATATGAGGAATCCAGATAAAATATATGCAGATGTTTATATATTTATTTTACAAAACTTATTGAGTGCCTAGTATATGTGATCCCATTAAGAAATATGTAAAACAGTATCTTTGCCTGAAAGAAATGCCAACCAACATGGTGACAGAGGACGCGGCTGAATTTTTCTCTTCCCATTGGAGGCATCAACTATACAACTATACAGAGATCAGGTCCCTCTGAGACAAATCCAGAAACTAGTTGACTGAGTCCTCTATCTTGGGCAACTGAGAAAATAAATACCTACGTTGAAATGGATAGGAAAGGCAGAGACAAACTCTCACAGTAAACTCCAGCTCCAGAACAGTGTCTTAACAAGTGGGAGGGAACTTCCAACTCTCAGCTTCGCCCTGAAGGATGAAGGAGCACTTAGGCCACACAGCTAGCACCCTAGCTTTTAAGACTGCCAACTGAGGAATGAGCTCCTAAATCATCTAGCTCTGAGAGCCAAAGAGACTTGCATTTACAAGTTTCACAAGACTATAGCAAACCGAGAAGCAGTTGTTAAATCGGTATGTGAGGACTGTTCGTGGCTATTCCCATCCAGCAGTGAGAGAACAGACAAAAACACCCATCTCCCAGATTTGCCATGGAAAAGATTTGACTGCATACTACTCAGATGCTGCCAGAGAGTCTGGCTCCTAACAACTCCCGATCTAGACACCGAGTGGTATCCAGGCTGTAGCCAGAAAGAGCCAATGGGCATTTCCCCTACCATCTTCTCTCCACTTGCTTCAACAATAAAATCAAGCCTGCAGCTTCTCCCTAGAAGCAACTTGCCAATACATCTAGCACCCAAACTTTTGCAGCTGCCACCCGGGAGATGGATTCGAATCACCTACTCTGATAGCCAATGGGGCTTTGCATTAGTGAGTCCCATGGGAACATAATAAACAAACAAGGAAACAAACAAAAAACAGTTATCAAATGGGCACACACTTCCTACTACAGCTCTTCTTTCCAGGCTCAATGCAGAGAGAGCAGGCAAAAATGTCCAGCTACCAGTTTCTCCCGGAAAGGGATTTGACTGCATACTTTCATAGCTGCTGCCTCAGGATGCAGCTTCTAATCAGCCTGCATGTAAGAGCTTATTGGGACGCTCCAGGGAGCCTGATAGAGCTGTGGACGCAAAAGATATATAGATTGATAAATGGAGCACAACCCTGAGTGTTGTATGGTAGAGGGGTTAATCTTTCCCATTTGTAAATCTGTTTGTAATCAGAATTTTACGATACGTTCCTATGTGGCATATTAAAACCCTAAGCTACTGTAATTTTTCATTTAAAAAAAAGTAGGAAAAAATTCGGAAACAAAACACGATAGGTAATAAAGATTTCTGGCGACATTGCAAGAATCTGGCAAAGATTACGAAGAAATGTTAATAACAGATGCTAATGTTAAAACTAGCCAGGCTGGGCTGAAATTGAAGAAAGTTGTACTTATCTTGGATATTTGGAAAACTTTTTGACAGTAAGGTCAATCAAACTAGAAAAGTTTTAATAATGAGGTAGCTATAGCAAAGTCACTAAACATCTTCAAATAAAGTTTAGCCATATTAATGGAAATGGTCAGAGAGCTCTTGTTTGGACTAGCCACTTCTTGCAATCACTGCATTTGCTTTTAAACTTACCACCTAAAAGTTTCAATAGGTTACTGTCTCCAGACAACTGGCATTTGAAATGACAGTCCTTAATCTTTTTGTACCTCAAAGCATCAAAAGCCCCTATGAAGAACAGTGAGAATCTTGAAGTCAAAGATTAAAAATCATGGTTTGCAACAAGCACAAAATTTAATATGGTGAATCAGGCATACAAAAAAAAGTAAAATTTAAGGTAAGTTGTTTAATTTCCTTGATCAAATTTCTCAGTTTCCAAAACCTGGCAGAAAGTATAAGAAAGAGTATAGATGCAACTCAAAGTATGTCTTTTTTTTGAAATTGCTTTCTATCCAGGAGAGATTATTATTTGATTATAGATTTCTGTTGTATTTATGTAAAAAGTAGCAGCTATATGATCATGGATTATTGCTATGCCAATGTGAAAAATTATAAATTATATATTACATAATCTTTAAACTGTAGATTGGGGAAAAAAGCAATTAGTTATTTTAATAATGAAAATAGAAAGGAATGCAAGTATGGAGAATTTTATTAGATCAAGGATGAATCTTTCAAGGACATGAAGAAATTCCCTAAAATAGAGAAATGATTAGAAAATAGTATGGTTCTACCTCCTCCAAAGTAAAAGGAAAGCTAGAACTTATTCAATTGTTTTAAATAGTGCCATACTTTAGATATGTAATTCAGAATGGAAAGCCCAATTTCCTTCATTATGTGGAGACAAAAATAAGGTTACTTTTTCTAATGGCACTTCTAATATTTGGAGACAAGACATAATACCTGACAAAATTTATTTGAATTAAATAATGTCTGTTAGTAACTAAATCAACACCCTGGAGGTTGATATATAGGCACAATACATCCATTCCATCTACAACTACTGCCTTACTATGTCACTTTCTCAGGCACTATGCCAGGCACCAGATACATCAAGATGGAAAATGTAAGAAACCCATAGAATTCAGCTGCAAGTTAGTTTCAAATGTCACTCCTAAAAATCTCATCTACTTTCATTTAAGTATTCCTTCAGAAACCTTTTTTTTTTCTTTACCATTTATAGTTTATTTTCACATTAAAAATGTACACTAATATTGACAGGAATAGATACTACATTGTGCATGGATTCTACACATACCCTTCAGGCAGCAATGTTGTACATGGGAACTACAGAATCTTCATTGATTTTATATAGAGCTCTATATACATCTCCAGTAATAACCAGTAATAACCAGTTGAACATTTTCAGCACACTGTATTCCCAATAGCCCTATGAGTGCCTCCTTATACAGATACAGTAACTGAAGCTACGAGAGGTTTGCAACTTGCCCAGGGCTAAAATTGTGTCATTGTCGAGGGACATGATTTCAACTCTTGGACAGTCTGACTCCTAAGACTGCTGTTAACTACTTCAGTATATCCTGCTGGTCATAGATTAATTGACCTTCCAAGAAAATTCCCAGAGCAAATATTCTCAATGCGTGAAAATTCCTTACCACAATTATCTTCTGTGTTGGATTGCTGTATAATCGGGCACCTGAAAACATATTTAAACATACTATGGGATTGGTGTGTATATTATGCTAGTCATTATAAAATAACTTTTAGAAACTAGACATTCCTGTGCATAATTGGAAAAATAGCATGGATAGGATTTTTTTCATGAGATTATATATGTATTTTTAAATTTTTAATAATACTAAAATGTAAGCTAAGAAATCAACCAGTTAACACAATGAATATCCTATATTCATTGGATGGTGCTCTTGGATTGGAAGAATGACTGCTCTTTACAAGAGCTGTTGCAATCTGAAATGCTTCTTCTTCACCTGGCTGCACAACACCTTTGCCGCTCTGATTGCTCCACAGTGGGCCAGTCTTTCCCCTGATATTATTTCCCAGTATTCTGTAGCCATGCTTCATTACTTGAAATTGTTCTTCAATGTGTCTGCAGCATGTTCCTTTAGCTTGCCCCATTTGAGATCTCCCCACTTCAGCTCACCATACAACAGCTGGCCAGGTATCCTGCTGCCATCCATTTTTTACACTTGTGCAGTCCAGTGGAGATGCATTGTAGCAACTGTAACTTCGCTGCTGTTGGATTGGCTGTCTTCCAAGACTCCGTGTTGGTGAATATGTCCCCTCTTGCGATGCTAACTAAAATCAATGTTAAACATGATGACCAATATTCTGCTTCCTTTTTAATTATGGCACGTTAGTAAACATCTATATAACTTTATACTCCACATAATCTTTCTCATTAATCTGGTTATTTAAATGCTTAGTTTGGTAACATATTTCTTTTACCATGATTTAAATAGAACATTATTAATTAATATGTTAGACAACTGAACAACTGATGCAGTTAGCATGACCTTACAGATATGAAAGCTTACATATTAATCAACAGTCTCTAGGGAATTATTCAGAACTTTTATTATATTCAATTGTGCAAAAAAGCATAATGAACACCAGCTATCCATAGAAAACATTAAAGTTGCACTAGACAAGATACATGTAGAACCACAAATATTCTCATAAGCTTCCCTTAAGATATGGAAAAATATTCAGAATATCAACATATATTTTGAAAAGCAACCAGCAAGAAACCAGATACTAATAAAAAATATGAATCTAGTCACTAATATGTTTAAGATATTGGCTTATGTATTATTTTGAGCTCCAAATATAGCAAAATATCTAAAAATTGTTACTCTTTACACGACCTTGTTGCATAAGTGATCTCACGGCTGACTTGATATTCAGTTTCCACACACTTCTACATAAAATACTCATAAATTAGAGGCAACATGAAATGACCGAATACATAAAAGTGAATTCATTAGCATTTTCCATTCATATTCAGTATATGATGAAGTTTATTAGTTTTCTTATATAGAAAGACACCATAAAAAAACAGAATGTGATTGAAATTGTTATGTTAGAAACGTTCATGGGGGGCACATGAGTACTATAGGGAGAAGTACTGCCAGGAAGAAAAAGTAACAAGAAAACAAAGTATAGTTACAGATAGATCGATTATGACGGTATTAGGCAGGCCATATTGATACACAATAAGTCACTGAATTATAGTAAATTATGTAGCTTCTTTGACTAAAAGCTAATCCTCATACATGATTAGTACCACATAATCTCAATGTTGGTTGTGTTAATAATTTTTATCTGCAAGATGGGAGTAACAAATAAAGGCTAACATGAGGTTGGTAGAGGAGAAGCAGTTATGCATATCAGCCAAAATACAAAATAGTGATTGGTCTTTTTTTTTTTTTTTTTTTTTTTTTTTACCTTTGGAAAATATTCTTGGCTTGTTCTGTGCTCAGAAATGGTTATGGAGTGGTCTTGTTTTTGTATTGATCCTTCATGCTCACAATGGCTTTGTCAGATTTGAATGTGTTATAAAGTTGTTTATGTCAAGTAGGAGAACACCATGGCTTGGCTGAGCATGCCAAGGCAGCTCGGAGCAGCACCAAGCTGTAGATGGTAGTGTCAGACCATCTTCCAGTTTCCAGTGGTTACTTTTCTCTTTGTCAAAGCTAATAGTCTGAGAAAACTAAGGCTCATTATAGGGAGCACTTTCAAACACCTAGATAATGTAAACCAAGAATTCTAGTTTATTGTTTGTGCATGGTACCACAGCAACATTCTGTTTTCCAGAATAAATGTCTAGAGCTCTTTCCCTTCTTCTTCTACCCAGTTCTGCCACATCATACTATAATTCCAGTATAATGCATGCTCATATTTGATGTAGTTATCAAATGATAAGATTTTGCACAAAATTTAATGCTACCTGGAGTATAGGTTCCCTGTATATAACTGGTAAACATAAAATCAATAAAATCATAAAAGCGATTGTGTAAGGGGTGTAATGTCATCTTTCAAAAATGTAAATTGCCATTTTGTGAACTTCTATTATGCATACAGCAATTTATTTTCGGTCAGTTCAACTTCTTCCCATCCTTCCTGTTCTAGCTGGCTCCAGTTTTCTGTGCCAGAGTCCAAATTGCAAGGGCCTGCGACATTAGAAGACTTTGTATTTTTTAGTGTATTATCATCTAGTATTACTGATTTACACAGAGACACTTACTTTTGCAGCTGATCTTTAGAACTCCACACATTGCACGATTTTTTCCTCCTCATCCAGACTGCAAACCATGTCAAGTTCATTGGCCCTTGGCACTATGCCCATGATACTCTTACGTACCAGGTTCCAGAGCAAACTGGAGCTGGGGAAAACTCTGGAGGCTGCCTCAGACATACCTGTATAGACAATTCACAAAGACATTTCTCTTCATTCCCTACCACATTGGTGCAAGGACACTTAAATATCAAGCAGAGGACCCTATTCTCAATAGCCCAAATTATCTGGGTATTCTAATACCAGTCTTTCTTAGAGTCAATTAGAAACAAAGTTCTCAGCATCTGGTTCTATCATTTTCTTTTTCTCAATCTAGAGCATCTTTATTTAGTTCAGTTTAGTCTTGACTCTTAATCTACCCTTCTAAATCTATTGTTCATAAATTTAATGATATTCCTTAAATCCAACCTTCTAGCTTTGGTTTTTAAAATGCACTATTTTGGGTGGACCTGTGTGGCTCCGTCAGTTAAGCGTCCACCTCTTGATTTCAGCTTAGGTCAAGATCTCACAATTCATGGGATAGAGCCCACGTGGGGCTCTGTGCTGACAGTGTGGAGCCTGCTTTGGATTTTTTCTCCCTCCCTCAGCCCCTCCCCAGTTTGTTCTCTCTCTCTCTCAAAATAAATTAAAACTTAAAAAAATGAAATGAACTACTTTGGAGACGGTAAGGGGTACGTAGCAATATATGGAAAATGACATAGGTTAATCTTCCAAAGTCTTATTCTGCCAGATATATTTTTCAATGGAGGAAAGCTATAAGCACTTCAGCTTTTCTTTTAATTTTTTAATATGTCCTTATATCTTGTTTACTAAGAAATACTCTGATATGTACACGTTTTAAAATGTAAGTTGAATTTCATTATAATAAAATATTGTGTCTTGAAGTGTGATATTTTAGACCTGACAATATCCAATTTTTAAAACCCTCATGGATTTTATTATTATCTGTAGAATATATATGTAATCTAAGGAAGAGTATAACATTTACTGCATTATATTCTGCAGAAGTAATTATTTTACACAATAGAAGTATTTTCTATATGTTGAAATAAAGAAACAAAATATATGAAGTTATTATTTTGAAATCCCAGAAGATATAAATAACCAAACTTTGTCTACAGAAGCACATAGAAATGGTTTAAATTAAATTTTCTTCAGGTTGCTGTCCTGTGTACAGAATCATGGAGTGATTTTTTATTTTCCCAAATTGTAAATCCTCGGGAGGAAAAAGAACTATTAATGGGATCACTGCTGGAACTTAAATTTCTTTTGAGTTCACCAGATGATGACAGTTTAAGAGATGCAAAAATGTGTTGCTGTTGTAGACTGCTAAATGCAGCATCCCAGAGCGGAAATTTTATTCAGATCTCTATCAGGAGTTCAAAGATGTGATGCAGCTCTAAGTAGGTCTCATGACTTTTCAAAATTAACTTCCTTTTTGTGTCACTGGGATATTGTGAGAGAACTACTATTCTGGATGATAGATGATCTGTATTATAAATGAGTAAATGGGCTCCACTGAGAACCTCAAAATGACCTAAGATGATCTCTTCTTCAGATTGGAAGCTTGGAAATTTTGGTTGGCTTTAAATTTTGAGGATTTTTGTTTAATGGGAACACATTGTTAATATGATACATCTATAAGTTTCTTTTTAAGAATCTTAAGAGAATTTAAATTGGACTGGACATTTTCCAAAGAAATAACTCACACATATATATTAGACTCCCAAAAGGAGTTTTAAGATCTAAGAAACACAACTTTGGAAGGTCACACTTAGCAACCAAAAAAAGTAACATTTAAAGTGTCTTCCTAAACTTGAATTTGAAGGTGAAGAAAATATTTCTTATTATTATTCTGTTAGATTGCAGATAAAGGTAAGGGACCATTTTAATGTAATTTATTCCTACTGTTGTGAACACTGTCTAATTAGGTGTAGAATTTAGCTTATGTTGGCAACATTGAACTAGATTTGAAAGAAGTAGTACCCTGAAAGGGCCAGTGTGGTTGAAAGTCATACTTACAAAAGATCTACTTGCTAAATAGATGCTCACTTCATGGTCCAATATTCAGTTTAGAATTATTTTATCCGTGGCTTTGGAATATGAAGCCAGGATATCATAGTTTCATTTATTAAGCATAGATACCTGAAAGTATTTTTTATGGTTTTGAATTTTTTTAAAAACTGCAAATTTTAAATCTTTGTAGGGTGATTTTTCAACATCTGTGTAATTCAACAGATATTGGCTAAGTAGAACTTACTCCCTCTGTCAGGGAACATAATTAAAAAGATGACTAAAGTGATATGCCCATCCTAAAGTAGTTTAGAGCCATTATAAGATAAGAACAAATTCTTAATTTTATATTTTTACTAGTATGCACTGGTTCCTTTAAATATCCAAAGTAAAAGTTATAAGGTCCTGTTCATTTGGGCCTTAGAATATTTGTCAACAGCTTTTTAAGAGAAAGTACTTCTTACAAGTTTTTAAGAAAAGTCACTATATCTTCCATGAGGCTAAAAATGGTTTCTCCATACAGTGAAGACAATTCACAATAGAATTAAAAATAATTAAAAATTCTAAGATCAATGTCAAAGAGACCAAGTATAGAAGAAATAAATAAGAGCCAGAAACTGCATTGTTGTTTTTAAATGTATAAAAAGAAAGAATGTAAACTATAATGTGATCCCCAAGTACTAGAAATATTCACACAGATCCCTATGTGTACATATATTTAAAAACCTAAAACAATTACAAATAAAAGGAATGAAGGAAGGAAGGAAAGAAGGAAGGAAGGTAGGAAGGAAAGGAAGAAGGGAAGGAAGGAAGGAAGGAAGGAAGGAAGAAGGAGAGGAGGGAGAGAAGGAGAGGAGGGAGAGAAGGAGGGAGGGAGGAAGAAGGGATGGAAGGTAGGAAGAAAGAAAGGAAAAGAGAGAGGGAAGGAGAGAGGCAGAGTGAGACGGAGGGAGGGAGGAAGTAAGAAAAGAAGGAAGATTTTCCTTCAACTAGACATTCTCTTCCCCTGCCATCATCATTATTGTCCCTTGTAACAGTTTTCATTCAGTACTGAAGGCTTGTTCTATTATGACCTTCTACCCTATCATGACCTGAGTTAGGGCTTTACTTTACTCTCCCGCTATAAAGCTATTTCCCCAATCTCTGCTGTATGTTCACTCACCCATTATGAAGACATGATGATGATGATGATGATGATAATAACACCTACTCCAAAAACAACTAGTGCTTTGTTCACATGTCATCTCATTCAATGCTTTCAGTAGTCCTGGAGGTAGATACACAAGTGTTCATGTCTTTGTTTGAAATGTTAGTAAACTCCAGTAACAGTTTGTGAATTACTAGTTCCTAATTTCCTTCCAGTTTCTCAAGGTTATTAAACCTTTTACCATAAAATACACAGAGAATCTTCTACAAATGCAAAAAAACTCAGATGGATCCTAATACCAACCATATTCTAAGCCAATTCTGATCTATAAAAACAGCAGGTGCTTTTAACATCAGCATTTTCTTACCCTCATTTCATAACAAATGCAATTAAGCCTTTTCTTTGTTTTTCTAATAAAATCTTTACACTGGATTATTCTACCATTCATCCCCTATTGTATGTATGTGAAACTACAATTTAGCATATCTGGTGCAAGATCTGAATACCATCATATGCTCTGCCTTATTAAAATAATTACTTTTCCCTCTTACCGCTTGTAAAACACAACTCTCTCTTCCACCCCACCATACCCCAAACCATCACCTTGTTCGTGCAGTTGCCCCCCCATCCCCCACCATACAACACATTTAGGTATCACCTTGTTTCCCCCATCTATAGGATTGGCCACCACTTCATGACCTGTACCTCACTTCCTTAGATTTGGATGTGTGTGTCTGGAGGGAGGTGGGAGATTTACCCAGGGCACTCCCACCTCCAAGGCCAGTCAGTAATCATTCCCTGAGCCATGGCAGTGCTTTGCTGCCCAATCTTTATGCTAGAATCAGGACCTTGTTCTTGTTTCTCTAGCACGTAATGGCTTCAGTTTTTTCTTTTTCACTTCATCTTAAAATAAATACAATTTATACCTAATGGGCCAGTATAAAAATTCATACACACAAGCACACACATACTGAAATACAAGTTTTATGAAATCATACTAACCCTTGGCAAGTGAGTTGGTTCTAGCTTTCTTAATTTTTTATTTTGTTTTACTTTATACTACTTTATTCTGTGCTTTATTCTAGACTTTTCTGTTATTTTCTCCTTTTTTATTTTTAATTTTTCTATGAAATTTATTGTCAAATTGGTTTTCATACCACACCCAGTGCTCATCCCAACAGGTGCTCTCCTCAATGCCCATCACCCACTTTCCTTTCCCTCCCACCCCCCATCAACCCTCAGTTTATTCTCAGTTTTTAAGAGTCTCTTAAAGGCTGATCAAAATAATATAAGATGAATTCACAATTTGCTAAGTGGATCATGACCCACAATTTGGTAAGACAATGCTGCATCTTGCTAGTAATGTTCCACTTAGGAAAACATTTTCCAAAAGATAACAGCTGCTGCTCACCAGGCTGCCGATGTCTTTGGCCTCAAACTTAGAAACCGATGACTAAGTTTTAAGTAAGTTGCCATACCTTCCAGCACAGGTTAAAAATACATGAACTATTATCACTATTTGGTCACCAGTTCATAGAAAAATTATGGTAAGAAATCTTCTAGCTGCTGCTTTTTTTCTAAAATCTATTTGTAAGATACACAAGAACAGATAATTTGTTTTATTAATTGATGCAGCCTGTGTCTAGACAGATGCTGGCATATAGAGAGCACTCAAATATTTGTTGAATGAATCAATCAATGAATCAGTGAATGTTTGGAAGAGGTTTAGTAGATTGTTACTTATTCATGCATTCTCTCATTCAATAAGCATCTGATGGATACCCATTATTTGTTAGTCACTGTGCCCAGTTACATTATACAATTACTTCAAACCAAGTCCCTATTTTTAAGAATCTCTCAAATTAGTGGAATCTATCTTCTGTAACTGCCCCAGTATTAAAGGACATTAATAGTAGGTTAATACCTATCCTTTGCTATATGTGGGGTTTCATATATGACATGTATGTTAATTTTCTCCTTGTCAGTCAACAAATATTTAAAGAACACCTGGAATGTGTCAGGCACTGTTCTACACCCAGGAGACAGAAAGATCAGCAAGAAAAATTCCCCTCCTTCAAGGAGCTCACAGTTCAATGGGATTGGATAGAAATACAGTATAAACAAGGAAATAAATAAGGTGAAGTAAATGGCATTAAACACAATGAAGAAATCAAGCATGGCAAGAAATAAAAAATGATTTGGGAGGGAGGGTTAGGTTAGAAAGAAGAGAGAGCTCTCCTTAGCACAGCTTCTAAAATCTTCTAGAAGACAGTGGGAAGCTGAAATGTTGGGGAAACTGTGTCTGGAAAAGGCAAAAAGCACCTCTCTCCTTTTTCTGTTCAGAAGGACATAATGTTTGCACTGTTCAAAGTTGAAAATTTCACTATTGCTGAACATTCATCCTCAAGGAAGAAAAAAATTCACACACGCACAAAAATTAAGACAAGAAAGAAAGGAAACAGAACCTTCTCTTTTTAAGCAACCAAGGTTAGTACAAAATATTTTGCTGCAAAGGAGGACAGAGTGTTAAATTGAACCCATGTTTAAAGGGAAACGATTGTTATGACATGCATTTCTCATATCAGAGCAATTTAGATAGGAAATCACCAGTAAGCAAACATTCTGTATTATAAATGGAAAAAATCCTGAAAGGATTATTGTTGTCTTTTTCACTGAACACATCAGCAAGAAAATTATTCAGCCCCAGGCAGAGGAAACAAATATCATCAAGTACAACAGTGTTGCTGTTTGGATCCTTCTCC
Source organism: Prionailurus bengalensis (assembly GCF_016509475.1). Lineage (NCBI taxonomy): Eukaryota > Metazoa > Chordata > Mammalia > Carnivora > Felidae > Prionailurus > Prionailurus bengalensis. The sequence continues at coordinate 41,441,276 of NC_057343.1, forward strand.
TATCCTCAAGGACTGTCATGTTTTCAATACTCATTTCTTTGTATGTCACCTTTCAGTACAAGTCTTTATGTCTTGTACTCGTTCAGTCTGTTCAATTCTTGATTGCCTCCATTGTGAACTTTTAGAATTTTAAGCATACCAAGGACGACTACTTTTCCTGACATAAGATTATGATGAAAAGCTAAAAATAAATACAATTTGAACACATCTGAAATAAGTTTACATAAGTAGACTGTTTTAAATCTTTATAAAAACAAAATTTATATTCTTGGAAGTCAGATACAGACACTTTTAGATATACCTAGGATAGTGTTATAAGTAATCTTTCAGTAAAAACAAGCTAAATGGAGGGAAAAACAGCAGTATAGTCATTCTATTATAAAGTCACTCTGAGAAGAAAAACAGAAACATGAAACATAGTCCCTTAAGATCCATTCCTCACTATTTGCTTCTCTGCTTATATGATAGGGTTCCTGACCTTAAGGGTTCATTTTCCAAGCTCTCACATCAGCAGACATCTGACTCTTGCCCATGGGGACCATGGGGGAGACAGAGTAATGGGAGAAAGGAAGAAGTCAGCATTTCTTCCCCTTGCCAGCATTATTATCACTGTGCCAATGCTACCCCCAGCAATGCCCACATGCCCTCTGTGGCTCTCTCACTAGACAGGACTGACCAAATTTGGCTGTTGCAGATAAACCTCTCTCGTTAGCATGAGTAACATGGCCTCTTTACTTTTTACCTCCAGCCAGAATGAACTAGAGGCTCCCCATTGTCGCGGCTATCTATATTTTACCATTGACCCCATTTCGTTGCTCAGCTTTTCCATTATCAGTGCCAACATTTCTCTTTATTAAGTTCTCTCTGCTTTACATTTGTTGAGTGGTTTAATTTTCCTAGTTACAACTTGAAGAATACAATCAATATGTGATCTGCTTCACACATATGTACAATATTAAAATATTAAAATGTGTATACTGAAACGTAGTCTTTTCATACATATGGTTATAAGTACATATCCTTATATTTTTTCCATTATTAAATTTTGTGTCAGACATTTATGAGTGTTCTATAAATTGTTCCATCAAAATTATTTTATAATGCTTATCAGTTTCTATACGATGAAGGCTTCCTTATTCCTATGTGGGTAACACTAACTTGACAAATTTTAGTGTGTCTCTATTATTCCTTTTTAGAGAATGCTTCCCCATTTTGCAAAAGAAAACCACCTTTCTTAGCATTCTCTTCTTCCTACCTCTTCCATATTGTTTTTACTGAAGTTTCTATTTTTTCCCCACAAATTGAGTCTCTCATGTTTGATTGGTCCAAGCTAGGCAAATAAAGGAGGAGGATGAGGAGAAGAAAAGTAACAATCACTTTTTCTGGGAGTTTTAGACTTGGTTTTGCTCTATGTTTGGTTGACTGTGGTGTCTGCCTTATGAAGAAAACTAATGTGAAATGAAATGATAAACCAATATTCAAAGAGAAGCAGAAAGGAGAAAGGTAGAGTTTCTTTGAGAAAGGTAGATTCTCTTTGCAATTCTTTTGAAACTGACCTTTATTCCTGCCCTTTCCATCTGTTTTTTTAAAATATAAGTAGACATATATATGAATATATGAATATATACATATTAATTTAAGTAATTGGGGGACATACTCTAAGACATATAACCATTTTTGAGTAAGCTCGGTTGAGTTCCTTTTCTGTCACTTGCAACCTAAACATGTCTTAAGTAAGACAAATTTCATTTTATTATGTTGTGTTGATATGTCATACTGTTAAACCTGTTCCTTAGAACAAGGACATTTCTTGTGTTAGGGTAATGAGGCCTCACATAGAAGCTAAATTATTCCTCTTGTCTAGAATCCATTTTTAAAAGGTTGAAATCCCAACTTCAACCAGAATTGAGAGCAAAAGCCACAGGTGGGCTGCAGAGTGGAAATCTGGCTCTTCTCATCCTTGACCACGAATAAGACAAAATGTCTACACACGTTGGGGTGAAATTTAAGATGTTATAGAACAGACAGCAAGTTAGAAGAAAGATATAAAAAATATATATCAGGGAAGTTGATCCCAGTCTTTGAGAAACAGTATATATACTGCAAGGCAATGCACGGAATAGGACTAGTGACTGAGTGCTCCGAATACATTATGTGAAGAGAATACAAAAACCTGCGATGTGAAATTACACTATTTTTTTCTGTTCTATTTAAATATTCATGTCTTTCTTGTTCCTCTTTATATAACTGAAATAGATGGCTTCAAGGGTAAAATGCAATTCAACTGACATAGACAGTATGGCAGGTCAGAATTGGTAATGGCCTTTGAAATGCCTCTGTTTTGATTTCTTATATATTTATAAAGGTTACATTAAAATCTACATGTTCACAATAGCAACATGGAGAATTATTCTAACGGAGTTTCCTTCAGTTTTATCTATCACTTTAAAAATGTTACATCATATTTTTTAATGTTTTTAATGTTTTTTTTATTTTTTGAGAGAGCATAAGCGGGGGAGAAACAGAGGTTGGAGGGGGTGGACAAAGGATCAGAAGCTGGCTCTGCACTGACAGGAGCAAGCCCGATATGGAGCTCAAACTCATGAACCATGAGATCATGACCTGAGCTCAAGTTGGACATTCAAATGACTGAGCACCCAGGTGCCCCATATCATATTTTTTTAAAAGATTGGGACAGTTGTATTTAAAAGCATGAAAATTATTTTGTTTCCTATCTACGTATTTCTCTTTTCTTTTTCTTTCTTTCTTTCTTTCTTTCTTTCTTTCTTTCTTTCTTTCTTTCTCTTTCTAAATTCAAGTTAGTTAACATACAGTGTAGTCTTGGCTTCAGGAGTAGAACCCAGTGATTCATCTCTTACATATGACATCCAGTGCTCATCCCATAAAGTGCCCTCTTTAAAGCCCATCACCCACTTAACCCATCTCCCCTACCTCACCTCCAGCAACCCTCAGTTTGTTCTCTGTATTTAAGAGTCTCTTATGGTTTGCTTCCCTCTTTATTTTTATCCTTCCCTTCCCCTGTGTGCAGCTGTTGAGCTTCTCAAATTCTACATATGAGTGAAATCATACGATATCTTTCTTTCTCTGACTTATTTTCTTAGCATAATACTATCCAGTTCCATCCATATTGTTGCAAATGGCAAGATTTCATTCTTTTTCATTTCTGAGTAGTTTTCCATTATATCTATCTATCTATCTATCTACACACACACACACACACACACACACACACACATACATATATATATGCCACATCTTCTGTATGCATTCATCAGTCGACATGAAAATACTTTAGAGAAGCACTTCCCTAGGATGACAGAGAAGAAATCTTATTCAAAGCCTCCCCCACCTTGTGCAACCCATGTTTTTGGATATAGACATTGGATATAGACATTTGGATATATACATTTTTCAGTATTGTATTAAAGGGTAGTGTTATAAGTAATCATTCAGTAAAAACAAGCTAAATGGAAAAAAGGCACTAAAGGCATTCTATTATAAACTCACTCAATGCACAGTTTTGACTCTTCCCTAAACATACACAAACATGCACTCACGAAAAATGTTCATTAAATAAAACTAAAGTGTCTAAAAAAATGAGCTTTTGGCAAAATAATTAAGCCAAGGAACTCATCTGGTTACATTTTCTTCTTTCTTTTTCTTCTCTCAAAACCTTCCAAGTACTTGTGTTCTTCCTTCTTCACTGGCTCATTGGCTATTTTCCTAAAAATCTAATAGGTTAAAAAATGACAAAGATTTTGCCATTTCATGTATACTTGTACTTTAAAAGAAAGATATTTGGAGAGTGAAACTTTCAGGATTCCTAACAAATAAATGTTTAGTGATAGAAACTCTACCCTTGATAGTACACTGACACAGAGTTGGGCGTGTGCTCAGATTCACTGAGGTGAATACTTACTCCAGTGGATAACTTGTCAAATGTCTCAAGAGTGTGGCTAAGGACTGTAAAGTCTCCTAATAGAATGATATATTCACTACACATAAACAAATTTATTTATCTATTGCTTATCTAACAAGTACATTTTATTCTTTGAAATACCAAGATTATTCCTATTAGCTAGTAATCCTATCTAGGGATCACAGGACTTAGGGTCAATTTCACTCAATAGAACACAAAATATTTTTAATATTCTGTGTTTGTTTAAATTTAAGTTCCTTTTGGTTGACATACAGCATTAAAAGTTACTGTATACTTCACAAAATAGTGATTAGATCTATGTCCAGATTATCCAGGGTTTTTTTTTAATGGTTTTTAAATTAATTCAATTAAAGTAAGTCATGAGAGAACACTCATAAAGTTCCTTGGCAGGTTTTTAAGAAAGTTTGTTTGCTTTTAGAAATTGGGTCAATTTAATCAACATAATAATGTTTCAGTGTATGAATAATGAATGTATCTAATAATAACAAATACCAGATTTTACCCAGGAGTATGAATTAGTGACAGTAGAATGGGAATATAACGGAGGTAAGCTTTTCCACTTCAACCTTCGTGGTATTTCAATATTTCTAAAAGTATTTTTCATTCTAGAGTTGTCCATTTCTTAAACTTATGCAAAACTTAACTTTTTGAAATACTGCAAAGGAAACCACAACTGACAGGCATTTTTAATGAAAAATCCTTTATTTGGGACCAAGATCCATTTATCTCTGAAATGCTATTCCTTATTCCACCAACTGATGGTGAATTATTCACCTATTAATGCAGTATCTCAAAGAATTCCTTTGCAGATCCTCAATGTCTACCTGCTGTAGTTAAAATAACCATTCAGCCAGAACTACAGTAGCCACCTCAATTTTATGTGATTATTATTTTTATTTTAGTTTAATTGTTTAAGTTTATTTTTGAGAGAGAGAGAGAGAGAGTGCGCATGTACGCATGTGTGCATGCATGCAAGCAGAGGAGGGGCAGAGAGAAGGGGAGAGAGAGAATCCCAAAAGCATGGAGCCTGGTGCCTGGATTGATCTTAGGAACCATGAGATCATGACCTGAGTTGAAATCAAGAGTCAGACATTTAACCAACTGAGTCACCCAAGCATCCTTATGTTATTTTTAAATATAACAATATAATTTCTGAAGTTATTTGGAAGATTGTTCATACAAATGATTTCACAAGTTAAAAAGAATCCTTTGCTAGATCTCTGATAAGGACTGACTTATTTTTGCTAAATATGTCCCCCATAATTACAAGAAAGGTTTCCTGTCCTTATTGAACTACTTCTCAGCTCCTGCCACAGTTGGCCTTGTGGCTGCTATCAACTTGACACTGTCTTCTTTTGGCTCTGGACAATCTTGTGTAGCATTAAGTTAAATGCTGTATCTCTTATTGCCATCTTGTTACCATCGTTCTTAAGATCACACATGTGTGTGTGTGTGTGTGTGCGTGTGCGTGTGTGTGTGTGTGTGTCTGTCATTTATTCTAATAGAGTTCCAGGTACTCTTGTCATTGTGGCATATCATTGCCCTCATTGGTCTTGCCTCCCACCACTGTCATCCTCAAAGCAAAGTGATCCTATCTTTGACTGTGTCAAAGTCATACTATGGTGGTCAAGACTGGCTGCATACTGATCACTAAATCTTTCCATTCTAACAGAATAACAGAATGTATAGTCATTCTGGCATGGCACTAAATGCTAATATGTTGAAAGCCTCTGAGTTATAGATGCTAACATTCTGCATTCTAAGTATTGGGATGAAAGGGATACTTTCCAGGAAAAATGTCACTAGAAGTCCTTGTAGCATCTGTTCCACAGGGCACGTGATAAGCTCAGAGTGATACACAGAATATGCCTGAAAGTAGAATAGAAAACTTGGTTCAAATAGAAAGTTTCAAAAACAGTCCAAGATAAAAATGCATGGCAAAAATATGCTATCATAAAGGTTAAGAAGTGAGATTTGCATCAAATACACTAGAACAGCACTTAATAGGGCATTTTGTGGGATAAAGTTACATGTAATCACAAGAGGTGGTATTTGAAAAAGAAAGTAAAATTTCAAGAGAATAAAACTGAGTTTCTTTAAGATGAAAGGATAATGATACATTGAAGAAGCAGAAATAAATTACTACTTATGAAATATTACCCATTAAAGGATTATGGATAGTCAAAACATTTACTAAATAAATCATAAAAATATAAACTCTAATATTTTTTATTTTTAAAGGGACCTAATAAAGTTGGAAATGGACAAAATACACATTAAGTATAAGTGTAGGTGTTACCAAACCTAAAATATACATAGGTTAATTTTTTTTGTATTCTGTGATGATTTTATTCTAGAAACACTGGTAAACATATTGCAAGAATCAATGTTCAGTGGTGTGAAAGGTAAAAATGGGTCAGAGTATGGTGCTGGAATATGAAATTGAGAGTGATTTATTTATGAATAAGGAAGACTTTACCATAAGGAAGTTCATTTTCAATATGTAAGAAGGAGGGATGGCTATAAAATCTGAAAAAAAACATGGTATAGAGGCTTGAAATTGTCAATCAAATTTAGAAATTGATGAGAAATTTACCGCTTCCAACTTCCCTTTCAAGTCTAATGATTATCAGATAAGAGAGGGCTGACCCATCTTTGATAGAAAATAGTCAAAGTTCAAAATACATTAGGAATTATCAAGTGGGCACCTTGGTACTCTAAATAACTTTGGGTGTCTTGAGTTAGACAAATTACTTTCTGAGGTACAGTAAGATTTGCATTGATATCACTGAACGGCAGTTAACGGTCTCTGAGGAACTATCTTGAAAATAACACAGTCCTAAAAGCTGTCAGGCTGGCTAATTTGTGGAAAATGACAGACAGTTTAAGACTGTTTTATCAAGCAGATGCCTATGAGAACTTGGAAAGACAAGAAGGGAAGAGGTCATTGTTAAAAGCTGGAATAAAAACACAAGAATTACAAAAACAAATCTCAGCAAACACACTCATTTCCTTTCTTTCTATGCATTTATCATCATTAATTGGGGGAATTATACAGTTTAGGGTTTTCTTTTTTAATGTCTATGGATTTATTTTGAGAGAGAGAGAGAGAGAGAGAGAGAGCAAACACAAGTAGAGGAGGAGCAGAAAGAGAGAGAAGGAGGGAGAGAATCCCAAGCAGGCTCCATGCTGTCAGCACAGAGCCCGGTGTGGGACTCGATATCATGAACCATTGAGATTATGACCGGAGCCGCAATCAAGAGTCAGACGCCTAACCGACTGAGCCACTCAGGTGCACCTACGACTTTTCAATATTGGCATTGTTGCTATATTGTCCTGATGATTTTTTGTTATGGGGGGTGCCATCTTATGTATTGTAGGATGATTAGCAGTGTTCATGGCCTCAGTCAACTGGATGCTAGAAAAGTCTTTCCCTCTGTCCCCCCTCTCTGGTGTCGTGAAAATCTGTTTCTTCCCCCGAGTACATTTCATATGGTTGAGAACCATCATCAGGGGCGCCTGGGTGGCGCAGTCGGTTAAGTGTCCGACTTCAGCCAGGTCACGATCTCGCGGTCTGTGAGTTCGAGCCCCGCGTCGGGCTCTGGGCTAATGGCTCGGAGCCTGGAGCCTGTTTCCAATTCTGTGTCTCCCTCTCTCTCTGCCCCTCCCCCGTTCATGCTCTGTCTCTCTCTGTCCCAAAAATAAATAAACGTTGAGAACCATCATCAAAGATCCAAGGTATCTGAAAATTTCCAGGGAATTTGACAAAGTCTTCCATGCTGTTTGGGACAAAATGAACAGATATAAATGGAAGGTTTTTTTTTTCTTAATTTTTTTTTAAAATTTAATTTATTTTTTAATTTTTTTAAATTTACATCCAAATTAGTTAGCATATAGTGAAACAATGATTTCAGGAGTAGATTCCCTAATGCCCCTTACCCATTTACCCCATCCCCCCTCCCACAACCCTCCAGTAACCCTCAGTTTGCTCTCCATATTTATGAGTCTCTTCTGTTTTTTCCCCCTCCCTGTTTTTATATTATTTTTGTTTCCCTTCCCTTATGTTCATCTGTTTTGTCTCCTAAAGTCCTCATATGAGTGAAGTTATCTGATTTTTATCTTTCTCTGACTAATTTCACTTAGCATAATCCCCTCTAGTTCCATCCACGTAGTAGCCAATGGCAAAATTTCATTCTTTTTGATTGCCGAGTAATACTTCATTGTGTATATATACCACATCTTCTTTATCCATTCATCCATCGATGGACATTTGGGCTCTCTCCATACTTTGGCTATTGTTCATAGTGCTGCTAATAAACATGGGGGTGCATGTGTCCCTTCAAAACAGCACACCTGTGTCCCATAGATAAATGCCTACTAGTGCAATTCCTGGGTCGTAGAGTAGTTCTATTTTTAGTTTTTTGAGGAAACTCCATACTGTTTTACTTTACATAGAGCAATAAGAAAACATTAAAGGGAATTAAGAGGTTTCTGATAGGAAGATATTTGTTATTTGTAACATTGTATGCAATGTTGGAAAAAACAATAGGTTGAGAACAAAAAAGAGCCACTTCAATAAGAAGTGACTAGCTTTGATTAGAATGGTGGCAGTGAGAGTGGAGAGCAGTAGAAGGATTTGAAAGAAATTGAGGAAGAAGTAAAAGAAAATGCTGTCTGCTGGGTCTAGATGCAGCCTCACCCCTTTTATAAATGAAGCAATCCCACGGGTTCTAGGGTTATTGGAAGCTGACCACTCTCAACCTATTGCCTACCTGGGAATTGCTTGCCAGAAGAAAGCCACGTGACCCCCAGGCATGACCCATTTCCATAACCAACCTGCTTTTAACAAAGGATCAATGCAGAGTTATACAATTCTGGATGATTTATTATTACACATAAATAGCAACTAGAACATGCTCATTGTTTCTAACATCTGAGGTTTACTTTTAGTTCATGGTATCTTGTAAACGACATGTGACTAATGCGATTGAAGTAATGCTCCTATGTGAAATGGCTGCATCTCTCATGGACACTCTACTAAAGGAGTTCATATACTTGAATGGACATTGCTCTGAGAAGTAGTAATTGTTGTGGTAGTGCACGGTGGTGAGGTGTTATCTTTCTCAGCCAGGCTTAGGATGTTTCCTGATTAATTTTCACTGTTTGGAAGGTTCAAAAGTGCTATGTATTTTGGCTATTGGATAGCCAAAATATGCACACAATGTCACATTTCTCACTTGGAAACATTTCACTGAAAGGCTAAGTGATGGCTGATGCTAGAAATACACTTACAACCTGAATAAAAGTAAAGAAAATAGTAGCAAGGAAAAGTTACCGGAGCACCTATACTATGAGGAACTCAACATATTGATATTAAACTTCAACATCACAGAAAACTCAATGTTTTCCTCTAAATTTTAGAAGGCCTTACAAGTCTATAGAAGGCCAACAATATGCCTTCTGGTTGAGCTAAAATGCAAATCTCCACCAATGAATACTGCATCAAAATTACTTGCTCCTTTCTACGTTGTATTTCTCCAGAATGTTGGCTATAGGTTACCAGAATGACCCAGGAAAGCGGCGAGAATGTGATGATCTTTCTGGCTGCAACAAGTGAATTTCTCTGTGGCTCTTCCCTATGCTTCCTTAGTACCTTTGTTTTGAAATGAGGAGAGAAGGGTGTGCTTTCTGAAATGAGCCACAGTTCAAGGAGTCCTTACTTTTAAGTTTTCCAATTGCTTCTCTTCCTGGCGACAATTATTTAAGAGTGTTCTTGATTATTATTAAATCTGGCAGGTTCATCCTGAGTGCCCGCAGTGCACCAGTTCCTTTTGGAAAGCTGGAAGGAGGAGAGAGTGACTGCTATAGAGAGAATAACATCCATCTGAAACTGCTGAGCTTTGACCTTGGCAGTTTTTCTTTAGCTACTTCTAGCATTTATTCAGAGTGGGCAGTGACTCATCGGCTCTGTCACTATTGTGGTCATGTTATATTAATTCTAAAGCCTTGGTGCAGCAGAGTTTCTAACTTTAATCCTCATTTGTGTACCATAAGAGTTCAGACTTGAATACACTTAACCTTCAGAGTAAACTTATTTTGTGCTTTTTAACATTGTATGAAAATAATAAGGGTCTGGTTAAGAGATAGCAATTGTAATTGTAGAATAAAGTTGATATAATCATTTGCTGGACTAGCTTATGTGTGGCAGCTGTATGCTGGCATTACAAAAGTAATTTGCTAACTTTTCTTCCCATAATTAGAAAATAAAATGTTCCTAGGGGTGCCTGGGTGTGCCAATCAGTTAAGTGTGCGACTTCGGCCTAGGTCATGTTCTCACAGTTCCCAAATTTGAACACGGTATGATAGCTGAGATCCTGGAGCCTGTTTCAGATTCTGTGTCTCCCTCTCTCTCTGCCTCTGACGCACTCACACTCTATCTCTCAAAAATAAATAAAAACATTTTTAAAAATTCAAAAAAAAAGAAAAGAAAATGTCCCTTTTGTTTCTTCTCTCCAGGTGCATTACAGTAGAAAATTTATCTACACACCCACATACAACATTAATTTTACACCCTATAGACATATAAATATGACATTTAAAATGTATTTATTATTTTTTTCAATATATGAAATTTATTGTCAAATTGGTTTCCATACAATACCCAGTGCTCATCCCAAAAGGTGCTCTCCTCAATACCCATCAACCACCCTCCCCTCCCTCCCACCCACCATCAACCCTCGGTTTGTACTCAGTTTTTAAGACTCCCTTATGCTTTGACTGTCTCCCACTCTAACCTCTTTTTTTTTCCCTTCCCCTTCCCCATGGGTTTCTGTTAAGTTTCTCAAGATCCACAAAAGAGTGAAAACATATGGTATCTGTCTTTCTCTGTATGGCTTATTTCACTTAGCATCACACTCTCCAGTTCCATCCACGTTGCTACAAAGGGCCATATTTCATTCTTTCTTATTGCCACGTGGTACTCCATTGTGTATATAAACCACAATTTCTTTATCCATTCATCAGTTGATGGACATTTAGGCTCTTTCCATAATTTGGCTATTGTTGAGAGTGCTGCTATAAACATTGGGGTACAAGTGCCCCTATGCATCAGTACTCCTGTATCCCTTGGGTAAATTCCTAGCAGTGCTATTGCTGGGTCATAGAGTAGGTCTATTTTTAATTTTCTGAGGAACCTCCACACTGCTTTCCAGAGTGGCTGCACCAATTTGCATTCCCACCAACAGTGCAAGAGGGTTCCCGTTTCTCCACATCCTCTCCTGCATCTATAGTCTCCTGATTTGTTCATTTTGGCCACTCTGACTGGCGTGAGGTGATATCTGAGTGTGGTTTTGATTTGCATTTCCCTGATGAGGAGCGACGTTGAGCATCTTTTCATGTGTCTGTTGGCCATCCGGATGTCTTCTTTAGAGAAGTGTCTATTCATGTTTTCTGCCCATTTCTTCACTGCGTTATTTGTTTTTCGGGTGTGGAGTTTGGTGAGCTCTTTATAGATTTTGGATACTAGCCCTTTGTCCAATATGTCATTTGCAAATATCTTTTCCTATTCCATTGGTTGCATTTTAGTTTTGTTGATTGTTTCCTTTGCTGTGCAGAAGCTTTTTATCTTCATGAGGTCCCAATAGTTCATTTTTGCTTTTAATTCCCTTGCCTTTGGAGATGTGTCAAGTAAGAAATTTCTGCGGCTGAGATCAGGAGGTCTTTTCCTGCTTTCTCCTCTAGGGTTTTGATGGTATCCTGTCTCACATTCAGGTCCTTTATCCATTTTGAGTTTATTTTTGTGAATGGTGTGAGAAAGTGGTCTAGTTTCAACCTTCTGCATGTTGCTGTCCAGTTCTCCCAGCACCATTTGTTAAAGAGACTGTCTTTTTTCCATTGGATGTTCTTTCCTGCTTTGTCAAAGATTAGTTGGCCATACCTTTGTGGGTCTAGTTCTGGGGTTTCTATTCTATTCCATTGGTCTATGTGTCTGTTTTTGTGCCAATACCATGCTGTCTTAATGATTACAGCTTTGTAGTAGAGGCTAAAGTCTGGGATTGTGATGCCTCCTGCTTTGGTCTCCTTCTTCAATATTCCTTTGGCTATTCGGGGCCTTTTGTGGTTCCATATGAATTTTAAGATTGCTTGTTCTAGTTTTGAGAAGAATGCTGGTGCAATTTTGATTGGGATTGCATTGAATGTGTAGATAGCTTTGGGTAGTATTGACATTTTGACAATATTTATCTTTCCAATCCATGAGCATGGAATGTTTTTCCATTTCTTTATATCTTCTTCAATTTCCTTCATAAGCTTTCTATAGTTTTCAGCATACAGATCTTTTACTGGTTTGGTTAGATTTATTCCTAAGTATTTTATGCTTCTTGGTGCAATTGTGAATGGGATCAGTTTCTTTATTTGTCTTTCTGTTGTTTCATTATTAGTGTAGAGGAATGCAACTGAGTTCTCTACATTGATTTTGTATCCTGCAACTTTGCTGAATTCATGTATCAGTTTTAGCAGACTTTTGGTGGAGTCTGTCAGATTGCCCATGTATAATATCATGTCATCTGCAAAAAGTGAAAGCTTAACTTCATCTTTGCCCATTTTGATGCCTTTGATTTCCTTTTGTTTTCTGATTGCTGATGCTAGAACTTCCAACACTATGTTAAACAACAGCGGTGAGAGTGGACATCCCTGTCGTGTTCCTGATCTCAGGGAAAAAACTCTCAGTTTTTCCCCGTTGAGGATGATGTTAGCTGTGGGCTTTTCATAAATGGCTTTTATGATCTTTAAGTATGTTCCTTCTATCCCGACTTTCTCGAGGGTTTTTTTTAAAGAAAAGTTGCTGAATTTTGTCAAAGGCCTTTTCTGCATCGATTAACAGGATCATATGGTTCTTATTTTTTCTTGTATTAATTTGATGTATCACGTTGATTGATTTGCAAATATTGAACCAGCCCTGCATCCCAGGAATGAATCTCAGTTGATCATAGTGAATAATTCTTTTTATATGCTGTTGAATTTGATTTGCTAGTATCTTATTGAGAATTTTTGCATCCAGATTCCTTAAGGATATTGGCCTGTAGTTCTCTTTTTTTTTAATGGGTCTCTGTCTCGTTTAGGAATCAAAGTAATACTGGCTTCATAGAATGAGTCTGGAAGTTTTCCTTCCCTTTCTATTTCTTGGAATAGCTTGAGAAGGATAGGTATTATCTCTGCTTTAAACGTCTGGTTGAACTCCCCTGGGAAGCCATCTGGTCCTGGACTCTTATTTGTTGGGAGATTTTTGATGACTGATTCAATTTCTTCGCTGGTTATGGGTCTGTTCAAGCTTTCTCTTTCCTCCTGATTGAGTTTTGGAAGAGTGTGGGTGTTCAGGAATTTGTCCATTTCTTCCAGGTTGTCCAATTTGTTGGCATAGAATTTTTCATAGTATTCCCTGATAATTGCTTGTATCTCTGAGGGATTGGTTGTAATAATTCCATGTTCATTCATGATTTTATCTATTTGGGTCATCTCCCTTTTCTTTTTGAGAAGCCTGGCTAGAGGTTTGTCAATTTTGTTTATTTTTTCAAAAAAACCAACTCTTGGTTTCGTTGATCTGCTCTACAGTTTTTTTTTAGATTCTATATTGTTTATTTCTGCTCTGATCTTTATTATTTCTCTTCTTCTGCTGGGTTTAGGCTGCCTTTGCTGTTCTGCTTCTATTTCCTTTAGGTGTGCTGTTATATTTTGTATTTGGGATTTTTCTTGTTCTTGAGAAAGGCCTGGATTGCAATGTATTTTCCTCCAGGGCTGCCTTCGCTGCATCCCAAAGCGTTTGGATTGTTGTATTTTCATTTTAGTTTGTTTCCATATATTTTTTAATTTCTTCTCTAATTGCCTGGTTGACCTATTCATTCTTTAGTAGGGTGTTCTTTAACCTCCATGCTTTTGGAGGTTTTCCAGACTTTTTCCTGTGGTTGATTTCAAGCTTCATAGCATTGTGGTCTGAAAGTATGCATGGTATGATCTCAATTCTTGTATACTTATGAAGGGCTGTTTTGTGACCCAGTATGTGATCTATCTTGGAGAATGTTCCATGTGCACTTGAGAAGAAAGTATATTCTGTTGCTTTGGGTTCTAAATATATCTGTCAAGTCCATCTGATCCAATGTATCATTCAGGGCCCTTGTTTCTTTATTGACTGTGTGTCTAGATGTTCTATCCATTTCTTTAAGTGGAGTGTTAAAATCCCCTGCAATTACCACATTCTTATCGATATGGTTGCTTATGTTTGTGAGTAATTGTTTTATATATTTGGGGGCTCCCGTATTCGGCGCATAGACATTTATAATTGTTAGCTCATCCTGATGGATAGACCCTGTGATTATTATATAATGCCCTTCTTCATCTCTTGTTACAGCCTTTAATTGAAAGTCTAGTTTGTCTGATATAAGTATGGCTACTCCAGCTTTCTTTTGACTTCAGTGACATGATAAATAGTTCTCCATCCCCTCACTCTCAATCTGAAGGTGTCCTCAGGTCTAAAATGAGTCTCTTGTAGACAGCAAATAGATAGGTCTTGTTTTTTTATCCATTCTGATACCCTATGTCTTTTGGTTGGCGCCTTTAGTCCATTTATGTTCAGTGTTATTACCGAAAGATGTGGGTTTAGAGTCATTGTGATGTCTGTAGGTTTCATGCTTGTAGCGATGTCTCTGGTACTTTGTCTCACAGGATCCCCTTAGCATCTCTTGTAGGGCTGGTTTAGTGGTGACGAATTCCTTCGGTTTTTGTTTGTTTGAGAACTTTATCTCTCCTTCTATCCTAAATGACAGACTTGCTGGATAGAGGATTCTCGGCTGCATATTTTTTCTGTTCATCACATTGAAGATCTCCTGCCATTCCTTTCTGGCCTGCCAAGTTTCAGTAGAGAGATGGGTCATGAGTCTTATAGGTCTCCTTTTATATGTTAGAGCACGTTTATCCCTAGCTTAAAATATATTTATTACATACCCTATGTGTATACTGAAGTCAATTTATGCCTTGGAAATATTTAAACTAGTGAAGATTTACGGGACAGTGTATATGTGTGTGTATTCACAGGCATAAAGGCTTATTTATTTATTTTATTTAGAAAACAGAGTTCTGGAAAAATATGTTATCTTTCCATTAATAGAATCTAAATTAGAAAAAAATGCCCATTTCATTGAAGCAAAATATAAAAATAGGCATTTAGTGTTTAAAAACATAGTGCTCGGGTGCCTGGGTGGCTCAGTCAGTTAAGTGTCCTACTTTGGTTTCAGGTCATGATCTTGCAACTGGTGAGTTCAAGTCTTATGTCAGGCTCTGTGCTGGCAGCTCAGAGGCTGGAGCTTGCCTCAGATTCTGTGTCTCCCTCTCTCTTTCTCTGTCACTTGTGCCCTGTGTCTCTCTCTCTCAAAAATAAAGAAACATAAAAAAAAATGTAGTGCTATTGTGACTAAAAAATACCACACATCGTTCATATAAAATATGTATTTTCTGCAATACCCACAAATGCAAACTAACACATGAGGAGAACTGGACATTTTATGGAAGTCATTGTAGAAAAGTAGCCCTTATTCCCTGCAGCAGAAATTTAAATCTTCTTAAGTTATATCAGAATTACATCTTCCAAAAAACTACCTCTCCAATTTTATCTTTGAAGTACAGTTTTTAAAATGTTATCTTAATTAGATTTGATCATTTTCGACAGTGAGTTTACCGTTTTATATAAAGTACATTTGATCATTTATTTCTTTTGAATAAAGTGAGTAAAATTATACACTTCCCCTCCTACCTTTTCACATCACATGGTTATATTTTGCAGTAATTCTCTTTTATTGTTGTTCATCAATTGAATTAATGAACTGTGAAATCAGTTATTATTCTATGTATATAAGTTATAATTTCTAAATTGATGCTTCCTTTAACCCATAAAAATCTGGGAAGCATTTTTTAGAAGTTCTTCGAAAAGAGTTAAGTAAACAACATTAAAAAAGCTGTTCGTGCGTGAGGAAGTGTAAATCACTAGCTGTATATGTGGTTCTAACTGAGGCGCTGCACTGTCTATATAGCAAGCTACAAGTAAATGGTGTTGAAAGTACTCTGTCAGGATGGATCTGTCCTCTGGGTCTCCACCGCACATAATTAGTTTCATGTAAAATGACTGCTTTCCAAGTTTATTATATATGAATTTAATATACCAAATAGATAGAATACAAGAAATGATAAGTGGAAAATTTTCAAAAGATTTATATTTCTCTAGTGAGCCCCAAAATAGCCTATCCTGTATCCCTCTCAGTTACCACAGGATGTGTATTACTCTGACTTTCCCCACAAGTGAGGTGATGAACTGCTTGGCGACGGGCTTTTTCCTTTTTCCTTTTTTTCTTCTGTGGATAAAAAAGAGAAACCTGTAAAGAGGATACATGACCGAGTTTGTAAAATTGAAGTGAATGCAAAAATAACATGTCTCCCATATAAAATGCTTGAATTCTGAGAATCCCTGAATAATTTTGGAAAATTTGATAGGTGCCTTTCAGTTTGGTTCAGGTCATCTAGTTTATTTGTTATTGATAAGAGGAATACAACAAGGAAATTAATTTGATAGATATACTTTGCTTGTTAAGGTTGTCCATAATCTCATATTCATTTTAGGCAGCTTTTGTTTTTATAATGCATTAATAGGGATTTTCATGGCATTTTATCTTTTTTTCCCTTAGTATTAGACATGTACATTTTTCTTGTACAGAAGTAGGATTTTTTAAAAAATGTTTATTTATTTTTTGGAGAAAGAGAGGGAGACATAGAATCCCAAGCAAGCTCCACACTGTCAGTGCAGAGTGCAACTCAGGGCTCGAACTCACAAACCATGAGATTATGACCTGAGCCAAAATCTAGAGTCGGTCGTTTAACCAACTGAACTGCCCAGGCACCCCCGGAAGTAGGTGTTGTTTTTTAACAATATCTTTTTTACATTAAGAGCTATACTTAATCAAACATGAGATCTTCAAAGCCAGAGACAACTCACTGTAGACTATGTATTTGATGGATCAGAGAACTTATAATATACATGTTCAGACGCTGTGTCTTTAAAATTCCTTTCTTTGATGATTTGTTCTGACACTTCCTCAGTCATTTGCTAACATATTTTTCTGTTTCATTCTCTAAGATATGCTGTTCTCTGACATATATACTTTGTTTACTTTTTCCTGGTATATTTGACCCCAGCTTTCCCCCCAAACATCATCATTCCCACTCTCTATTTCAGTGTTCTTGCCAAACTGGGTTATTTCTGTGTCCTTAGTACCTAGAATGTTGCCATGTACCTCTAGAAATCAAGAATATCATTTAAAAATACTTTAAGTATCAAGGACAAAAAGTAATATATATGATACATATTTTAAGCATTAACCATGAATTTAGCAATAAACTACAATCACACGGTGGTGTGTGTGTGTGTGTGTGTGTGTGTATGTGAGAACTGAATCTTAAAATTATGTTTTATTGAGATATTTTCCCAAATGTATTGCTGACACCATGATCCAAAAATTTCACTATAGTATACAAAAAACAGTTAGATGAAGGAATGTGGGAACTGAAAGAGTGAAACAGACAAAGACAGGTATCAAAAAGCTGTGAACAATGTAGGAAACACACATTCAGGGTATAAAACTCAGTTATATCTTTGACTCCCCTGTGCTCCTATCTACTAAACATTCTGCGAACATGCTCTGTACATTTACAATTCTAAGTGCAGCATTTTATTTCTCCACCCCAAAGGATTACAGCTCCAATTTTTCTACCAGAAAGATCATTTAGAGTATTTAAGGCTTAGCTCATTTGCCATGGCTTCTCTAAGTGCTTTCTAATCCCACCAGAATATCACCCCAGTGTGTGAGGGTTTCATTAGACCTTGGAAGATATTGTGTGATTCATGTCTGTTTTCCCTGCTGGATTTTAAAGTCCTTCATTATGGGTGCATACTTTATTGATCTTAGCAACCCAGGGCAGAAGAGGATACCTTGCGTATAATTTTCTATACATAATGAAATGCAGTATACCAAGGTGGGAAAGGTGTGAGCTTGGAAACCAGAGGAGAAGGTTCTGTCTGCCAGAGGGCTTTTCCTCATCCCTCCCGGTCAACACATCATGCTACCTCTGCCCCTTCTGATAAGATAGCTAAATTCCTTAAGACTCTATTTACTACTTATGAATTCAGAAATTTAATGCTCACTTCATAGAGTCTTTATAACAATTAACATGATCTACCATATGTAAAGAATTAAGACATTCCACATGTAACAATTGTACTGTTAATATTTTAATAATTGTTCTTTTTAATAGAAATCGATTTAGGTAGACTGTTGCTGTTTATTTTCTATTGCTATATAGCAAATTGCTGCAAACTTAGTGACTTAAAACAATACCCTTTCATTGTCTAATAGTTCCATGGATTAGGAATCCTGGGAAGTCTTAAGAGAGGGTCTCTACTCTGGTTCCCATGAGCCTGCATCAAGTGTTACCTAGGATCAGGGTTTCATCTGAGGCTCAGGATCCTCTTCCAAGCTTGCTGGTTATTGGAAGAATTGCCTTCCTTGCAGCAGTAGAACTCATGGAGGCTGTATTTAAGACCAGCAGGAGAGTCTCTAATGTTTAAACTTTAAAATAAAAAATCTGGGTGCCTGGCTCAGTAGGTTAAGTGCCTGACTCTTGGTTTTGGCTCAGGTCATGACCTCACGGTTCGTGAGTTTAAGCCCTGCACCAGGCTCTACACCAACAGTGCAGAGATTGCTTAGGATTCTCTCACTCCTTGCCCCTCCTGCACTGCTCTCTCTCTCTCTCTCTCAAAATAAATAAATAAACTTAAAAAAAAACCTTACCTGCCTATGTCAGGCCCATCTAAGATAAATGTCCTTCTAGTTAACTCAAAAGGAGCTAACTACTAATGTTATCGTGGGAATGACATTCCATCATAACCACAGATTGAATACACACTCAAGGGTATGGCATTATACAGCATGTGTATACCCCAGATTGAGAATGTGAGGGGACCATCTTAGAGTCTTGCCTACCATATTTAAGCTAGAAAATGCATATTTATAGTTATGTATTATAGCAATGTACTCGTATATGGATGAACAAATGGTTTCAGCAATGTCTTGGAATATACCAAGTGAAGGATTATGAAGATGCTAATGGACTTCTTGTATGTGAACAAGATGTATCTCAGGCACTGAAAATATGATACCTATGTATAAAATAAGCACATTTGTATTTTAAAAATTCATGATTACCATTGAAATAAATAGTAAGCATGTGTCTCCAGGATAAATATGAACTAATGTTCTATGTCTTAATTAGTGAGGAAAGAGGATTCTGGTAAAAATTACACACACACACACACACACACACACAATACAGTAAGGAAAAGGTGTTCAATTTGGTTTGGAAGGATTTTGGTTTGAGTGGTCTTTGGACAGAAGAAGCAGGATACTCAAGAAATGAGTGTTTCAAGAGAACTAAAGAAAGGCAGGGAGAGAAGGAAGGAGATAGAGAGAAAGGCAAAAGTAAAGGGAGGGAGAAAGAGAAGGAGAGAAGGAGATGGAGGCAGAGAGAGAGGAGAATGGGGAAAAAAGCATTCCCCACTCTATTCACTACAATAAAGGCAGAAAAAAAGGTGAAAATGAGCATTAAGAAAATGACTCTAAAATGAAAACCTTAAAATATGTCCAAACAGATACATAGGAAATTATTCAGAAAACTATTCAAAAAGAAATTATATATTTAGTTACAATTTATTGTTAATTTATAAAACTCAAACTTTTTTAAACCAAAAAGCTTATATCATGAAAATATTTCAACATTATTTTTAAACTTCAAAAACATCACACCTTGCCCAACTGCTGCCCACATACTCTAGAAGCAAACAAGGGATTCTTAGTAACAAGCAGACACATTTGCTTTGTGTTTCTTCTGTGGTATACAGGAATAGACTTAGGCCAAATTTTGCTTTTTTTTTTTTTGGATAGCATTTCTCAGAAGCAAAAGTTGAGGAAAGATTTTTTTAACATCTTTTATTAATTCATCAAATTGGCAAATAATTTTTAATGGTTTTTATTAATTTTTGAGAGAGACAGAGACAGAGCATGAGCAGGGAGGGGCAGAGAGAGGGAGACAAAGAATCTGAAGTAGGCTCCAGGCTCTGAGCTGTCAACACAGAGCCCGACGGGGGGCTCAAACCCACAAACTGCAGGATCATGACCTATGCTGAGGTCAGATGCTTAACTGACTGAGCCACCCAGGTACCCTAGGAAAGATTTTTTAATTAGCTTTGAATTTCAGTATACTAAATGTGTTCATTCCTTGGGCATGTTCCTTGTAAAACGACTCTGAAGTAATAGGAAAAAATAAGACCATATATGCAAATATTGGTATAATTCCACACTGAATAGCCAAGTGTACATAGCATGAAGACTGGATTCCACTGGGAGGGTAATATAGGAGTGTAAGGCCTAAGAACTAAATGGAACTTTTATTTCATGTGCTTTTACTTAATAATAAGTAAGGAACCCTTTTCTGAAATTTGCTTGGAACTAAAGTGTTTAAACTCATCCCCTGAGACATTAAAGTCAAATTCAGAGACTATTGAGGGATATGTCCCTGATATAGATCTAATTGTTGGAGAAAAACACATACATCTGTTAGGGTACTTTAGACATTACTTCTCTAAAAGGAGAAGGGCAGAACAAAGACTGAGGGAGGTGGGTATAAAATCAGAGAGAAAAGGAAATGTGCGTCCTTCTCATATTTTAAAGCTGTAGGAATAAGAGCTGTTATGTCTGTTGGCTTAGGGCGTACTGTTCGCAATCTAACATAGTTACAGATAATGGTTTATTTTTTAATGGAATTTGATGGTTTTATGTCTAGAAATCCAGAACATTCAAATCTTGCCCTAGATGGAGACTGATTCAAAAGGTTTATTTGAAGAGAGTGAATTAAGCTACCATTTTATAAGTAGCATTTATATACCCTATATATCAGTGAACTCAAGAAAAGTCTGCTTTGGGGCCCTGAGCTAGAAGTGAACGTTAAATGAGACCCCTAATCAGTTTGATGTCCTCCTTTTCTCAGGAGTATTTTGGGACACCTGCTATCAGACAGCTAATGGTGAGAGGGACAGAGAAATTTGTACTGAAGACCCTGGACTGATTAATCCACATAACAGGATTTGGAAAGTGAGAGAAAGAAACAACCTTGAAAACCCAGTCAGTCCAAGGAATTAAGTTTTTCATAGGTCTTCTTACTTCATGGAGGCAGGTAGCTCGAGAAAAAAAAATTAATTTCTGTCTTCAAAACATTAAAACCTGTCCTCTTTAGTAAATTTTAGTTTGAGAGACAAAGAGAAGGCTTTGCAAACAGGTCCAAGCTGTTGTTCAAGACTCCCTGCAGTCTGGTTGTATGACTCAGGGAATTCAATGATACTAAAGGCATCCATATGAGATGGAGAAGCTGTATGAGGTCTCTGGAAAGCTCTAATTGGAGTGTCTCAGCACAGATGCTAGTGTTCTGTAGCAGAGCCACGTCTTCAGCAGCAAAGAACTACTCTTTGTGTGAAAAATAACTTCTGTTAAATAGAGGAATGCCTGACCAAGGCAAGTGACTGCTATCAATGATGCCCAGCATTCATCCTGCTATTGTCAGGTTACCAAATCACAGAGTCAGGTGTTTGCAGAAGCCATCCATTGGGCAATGAGAATGGTTCTTTCCCAATGGTACTGTGCCTGAACAGATCCAGAGGGGGTGGATCTGTTCTACAGATCTGCTTGTAGGTACTACAAGTACCTACAAGACTGCTTGTAGGTACTACAAGCAGTAGCCTAGATTCTGCCTCACCAGTGTCTATCCCCCAGTTCCCAACTCTGATCTCCTGGCTGACACAAGCACAGTCCATAGGTGGCTTGAAAAGTTGTATGCAAGGTGAAAATGTAAAGCTGCCACAAGACAGAGCAATGAGGATTTCACTAGTTTCCTTGGGCTTTCGTAACAAGGTACCACAAACTGGGTGGCATAAAACAGCACAAATTTATTCTTGCATAGTTCTGGAAGCTAAATGACTTAACTCAAGGTGTCAGCAAGTTCATGTTCCCTCTGAAGGCTCTGGGGAAGAATCCTTTCTTGCCTGTTCCTAGCTCCCAGTGATTGACAGAAATTGTGTTCTGTGTCTTACATCTGAATCACTCCAATCTCCACCTTGATGTTCATATGATGTTCTCCTTGTACTTGTATCCAAATTTCCCTCTCCTTTCTCTTATAAAGACACCAGTCACTGTTTTAGGGGCCAACCTAATCCATTATGACCTCATACTAACTTGGTTACATCCACACAAACAGTATTTCTAAATAAGGTCACATTCACAGGTGCCAGGGGCGGAGACTTTAACATTTAGGGGAACACAATTCAACATACAACAAGGAGTGGCAGTAAAGGGCAGTGACAATAAGAATACTCACTATGGGAAGGACAGGAAGGTGTATACTTGGTAGTCACTTGGCATGAAGAAAGACCTGATGTGAGATCAGGAAACACATTTTCTGGGAAGTGATGATCATTTGGCAGTTGATGATGAGCCTGAAAGGATTGAGATTAGAAACTCAACGTCAAAGAGGTTGAAGAAATCAGCGTACATTTAGATTTACAGAAGTTAAGATTTTTGTATCTCAAATTAATGGCCACTAAAGCTGATACACCACAAAGAACACATTCAGAGATGCCTGGGTGGCTCAATCTGCTGAGTGTCTGGCTTTGGCTCAGGTCATGATCTCACATTTCATGGGTTCGAGCCATGCATCAAGCTCTGTGCTGACAGTTTGAAGCCTGGAACCTGCTTCAGATTCTAAGTCTCCCTCTTTCTGCCCCTCCCCCACTCGTGCTCTCCCCCCCCCCCTTTCAAAAATAAACATTAAAAAGAACACATTCAAAACCTAGGTAGACAGGATGAGACAACCAGTGGACATTAGCCAACTTATGTATTTGACTACTCTACTGGTTGTGGAAGAAGCCATGGATACAATGCTTGTGGTAGCAGGGATGGAAACTATGGGTGTGGCCAGGGATTTGGACTTCTTCTCAAAAAACCAGATATACCTTCTACTGATGCTTGGAGGTCTGAAATTTTCATAGCAGAGACCAATATTGAGCCTAGGAAATGGTATCATCCTTCCAGGAAACTTGTCTAGTCAATTCACAGCAAAGTAATTACATCAGGCACTTTCATCCTGGAGCATAGTATTTCATCCTAAACAGGATTGAGTCTTCAGTACAGGTTATCCTTTCCTGCCCAAAGTGTTTACTAGCACCAAAATTCAAGACTTGTAGCATGTGGCATCACCCCATCTAAAAGACCCATTTTACAGGGAAGGTAATGTTTCAATGAGCACATGAGATCCATTGATTCTACTTTATCCAGAATTACCTGGCATTATGGAATAATAAGATATCTTAATAAAGGCTCAACTAAGGCAACATTTTTGAAAAAATCACTTCTCAGGGTTGAGACATTGTTTGCCAGGATACAGTGTATGCATTGAACTGATTTCTTGAAATATGGAGCTTGTATTCAACAATTTGTACTCAGTAACACGCAGGGCAGGGATTGGGTAGAGCTGGCTTCTCTCACCATCACTGTCAGTCACCAATAAGAAATTAGCACTGGCTTGCCCAAAACGTTAGCTTCTGCTGGATTAGATGTGCTGATTCCTGGGGGTAGGAGGCTGGGGATATTTATACTAGGGAGCATGGAAGTTCTAGGTACACATACTGGGAGTAGTATGGAAATCAGAAGATCCACTTGGCCCTCTCTTGGTGCTTCCATGCTCATCACTATGGTAAAAGGACAATTGCAGCAATTTCAGTTATGATCAAGAGTCTCAAAGTTTATACTCCTCAGAGATAAAGGTCTGTGTCAACTCATCAGGCAAGCAACCAAGACCAGAGGAAATGCTGCTTGAAGGGGAGACATAGCCAAAATTGGTGATGGAGAAAGGAGATGATAAATATCACTAACAGTCTTAGGGCCACTTCAGTAAAGAGAACTGTAGCTTATTCTACTATTCCTTGCATATTAAATCCTCTGTGGAAAACTTGAAGACTCAGTAACAAGGTGGACTTCATGCAGTGCACATGTAGATGGAGTGTGGGATGGATTTTTCATCCTTTTATCACCAGTGCCCCAGACTCACATCTTCTAGGCTTCTCCCATGATTTCTGCCAAGGTAGAAGTAGAAAGCACTCATAGCATGGGCTCCTCAGAAGTACAGGCATAAAAACTCTGAAGCAGCAATCTTTGATCAATTCCCATGAGAGATGATGGACAAATACTTTGATTAGAACAGTCTTAGAAGGCATTCCATATATTTCCCAGAAGCATCTGTTGCCTATTGCAATAAATCAATAATGCACCTTTATATTGGCTTTTCCTCTCTCTCTCTGCTTCACTTTCTCTGATTCCTCCCTCCTACTCTCTGGCTTATGCTCTCAAACTACCTGCATAGAAGTATTGTCTCAACTCTGTTCTTGAGGACACCCAAGCTAACACAGGAGACATTTTTGCCCCTCATTTTGGTATTGTTTAAATTATTAACCATTCTTGAAAAAAGTATGTCAAATCCCGATCTCTGCTTTATTTCATGAAGAGACATACCCAGAAGAATCTGGCAAAGTGTCACTCAGAAGAGGTTTTCTGAAGTAACTTAAGACAACATGAACACTACCCTGCTTGCTACCCATGGAGATCTCCATCCATCCATTCAAGCAACTATCCATGTATCTATCCATCCATCCATCGACTATTTCATTCAAATCACTAATACTTTGATCTCTGTTATTTTCCAGGCAGCCTTTTCCATACTAAGAATAAAACAATGAACAAGATAGAGTTCTCTACCCTCATGGAACTTACACAAAGTTCCAAGATAAACAAAATAAAATAATAAGCTTATATCACGTAGAAATGCATACCAAGAATAAAATAATTAGGAAAGTAAAGGAATAAAGGGGGGGTAAGGATTGACATTTAGATACAGGGGTAGAAAAAGGTATCCTGGGAAGGAAACACAACAACAGTGTACTGAAGGAATGAGGGAATGGGCCATCAACTACCTGGGGACAAGTTTTCGAAACAGAAGGAATACTGAGGAAAAGGACCTGAGGCAGGAGCATGCAGGGCACATAGCAGGAGAGTGTAGAGGCCTCCTCTGTAGTGTACAAAGGGGAGGGAAGTCTCAGGGGCAGATCATGTAGGGGTTTGTAGGTATGACCTTTGAGTATTTTTAATAGTGTGATGGAAAGACACTGGAGTGCTTTGAACAGGGGCATAATAGGGTTTGAAAAAAGTTTTAAATGGCTCTCTGGCTGCTCTGTGGAAAATACATTTTTAATGAAGCAAGTAAAGTTGTATTTTAAAAGAAAATCCAAAATCCTGCAAAGAAAATGGGAAACTTGAGGATAAATTAAAATGACTACATTAACTTGTTGGAAATGTTCACAGACCTAGAGTCATTTTGTTAGTTTAGACACATAAATATTTATTATATGTAAAACGATTTAATATGCTTTTGGTTATTTCCTTCTGTTGCTCTTTCTCCCCATCCACATTAACCCTCCGCTGTGATCTTTTTACCTTTTAACAGGAAGACAGACAGAAAATTAGAAAGAACAAAAATCTGCCCCGAAGAGGCTATTTGCTTCTGCTTAAAGAGAGGCCCCAAGAATATTATCAAGCAGCCATAGAGTCTAAGAATGTCCAGGTACAAAATCCGCTAGTGTAAATGGATTGCCTAGAGGTAGTCGACATCCCACAGACAGGGAGGTACTAAAACTAGTGATGGAGAACTGCGAAATGGAACGTAAGTTCCACAAAGATCTTGATTCGTATTTGTATCTGTGTAGACATAGTACCTAGCACAATAAGCACAAAGTTAATGCCGAACAATTATTGCGTGAAACTGAAAAAAGAAAAGAAGAAGAGGCATCTCAGAATCTTTACTTGAGCTGCCATTTTACTGGAGACAAGACACAGATTATGTAATTTACCTTTGCTCCAGAAAGAGCAGCATACCACTTTAACAGGTCACTGACAAGCATATGTTCCTGGCAGCCCAAGGTTGAGCAGGACATCCTAGTGAAGCTGGGTTCTTTCCAGTTTGAAGAGCCAATGATCATGGAGGGATGTCCAAATTAGAGGATTTTCTGGGAAGAGGATTCCATTGAGTGTTACTTGTGGATAAAACATTTGGCATTTTATGTTCAGGAAATCTTGACACAAAAAGAAGACAAAAATCTAAAGTGTGATCTTGACCCTAAAGCAGGTAGTGTCTCAACAGCGTCTCAGGGTTCTCTTAACCATCAAAGAAAACAGAGTTAATTGGAAAGTTAAACATTTTGTAAAACAATTTAAGGTTCACTTTAACTCTAAGGTAACATGAATTAGGTTTTAGACCACTCTTCTCTCCTCTTTCTCTCTCTCTCTCTCTCTCTCTCTCTCTCTCTGTGAATATCTGAGATCGTTGACTGCTAAAATATGAATAGCTTTTCTGTAATCTGTTACAATCAAATGTTTTTGTGAAAACGTTGTGATTGCCTGTCTCTAAAAGCTTCATAGACAGAATGCAGAAGGCAAGGATAATGCTGAGACTCAAACCTCAGGGATTGCTTTGGTTAATTGCAGAGTTTATTTTTTTCTCTTTTTATAATGCTGTGTCATCTAGGGGTTCCCAGCCCACTTGCATGGGTTCTGTTGCTTAGCTCCTCGTGTCTACTGAACAGCTGTGAAATGTGGCAGCCTGGTGTGTGGAGACCACAAGTCACATTTGCAGCACGTGTTACCGCCTGGCCATCATCATTTCACATTTTTAAAGGATATCAGCTGAAAATGAGTGATCAACTTTCAAAAGGCATTACAAAATCCATTTAGATAGATAGATGGATAGACAGATAAATGTCTACAACTTAATATCTACACAACCTATATTTTATATAAAAAATAAAAACAGCTAATTGAAACCAGAATTATTCATTGAGGCAAAAATCCTAAACTGGTTACATAATAGGCACTCTATTTTTATATATCATTATACATTTCAAAGGGAAAACATCATTGCTATTTTTGGGAAACTAGCCCTGAGGTTTAAAATGTGTCTTGTCTACCTACGCCTTTGATTTTTTTTTTCTTAATTGAGCAGATTTTGGAAATTGCTCTTATGAAATTCAATTACTATTTCTTAATGTACCAGGGTTTCCAGAGAATATGATTATAGTAAATTCACAGAGATTATCCCACTGGCCGGTGGAAACTGTGTGCAGGGAAGGAAAATGCCACCCAATCTGCCTTCAAAAATGAATTACCTACCAATGGTGGTCTTTATGGTAAGCCCACAAGCAATTACATGTTCCCCACCCTCTACCAAGAATTGCATTGGTCTTCCAGTTCTGCACTTCTGTCCTATGAAAGCATAACCTAAGAGAGAGAGAGAGAGAGAGAGAGAGAGGGTAAAAATGGCAGCATGAAACTTTGTGTACCAGCAGGTGTCTAGTCTCAGCCTCTGTGCTCTAATATATTTGAGTTTCCTAAGCAACTATGCTCCCTTGGAAACTGGTTAAACTGCTTCTATAGAAACTATTAACTGAGCAATTCCTCCTTCAAACCAGCTTTATGGAGAGAGTACAAGAAAATAATGGGAGAATATTTTCCGCTTCCTCGGTTCTCGAGATTTTCTCGTGGAGTATTTCAGAACTATACTGGGTAAATGTGAGCCCATATTTCCCTAGGTTTTCATTACTTTTCTGCTTATTGCATTGCATATGATACAGAGAAAGGATGTTGTTTCTTCATTGGATAGTTTTGGAAGACTAGGAAATTTCCCCAGGTTGCTTATGGGACTAATTTGACCTTTTCCTCTTCTAAACAATGGCACATAAATTAAAATGCTGTAAAGTTTGGGCTCACTAGAAGATTGCATTAACCTGTTTCATAATGAAATACATCTCACTGTTATTGAATTGAGTCATCTTTATGCATTATCATGAGAAACATGAGGTACTTGTTTAATATAATGAAAATGCACATTTTTGTTTAAGTACATATATTCTTGCGATTTCCATTTATTATTCACACCTGTATGAAAGTTTAATTTGATCTATTTAGCCAGTCTTTAGATGCCCTGTAGATTGCTTTTCTTTGTTAACTTTAAGATGAGGAACGGTAAGTAGTCTAGGAGTAAAAGTTACCTAAGGCCAAGATATTTGAGAACTGGCAAAAAGAAAAGTTATACAAAATAAATCTTTATATATAAAATTCCTTGGTTCACATTATGGTGCTTATAAAGTAAAAAGGAAAAAAGGAAAAATAATGCACTTGTTTTGAGATGTATTTTATCCATTCCAATACCGTGCCCATAAGGGCATGTATATAGTTCTCATTCCTAATTCCTTACTCAGAGAAGATAATCATAAGTGTGTATTCAGGAGATTTTTTTTTAATGTGCAAGATAGAATGAATTGTAGACACCAAAATCTATCTAAAAAAACTGAATCAGCTCATTTATTCACAATAGGATACTTGTTGCTTTTCTCTGCATCATACTAAATTTACAAATATTCATAGATGGTATTACCTACATTCTCATCGCTTTAAATTAAGCATTATTCAGGGACTAAATTGCATCCATCTCTTTATGCAGACATATATGCTGTGCATACAGACATACACACACTTGCTTTTATTTAAATAACACAGTTATTATTTTTATCACATACACATTTGTTTTCAATTTTTTTTCTTCATCTTACCTCACTCCTACTCTCTGCCTTTCATTTTTGGTGTTTGTAAAATAAATGTATAAGAGAGTTCTATATTATACATTTTAGCACTAGAAATAATCAATTAGTGTTTATGTCTTGGCTTATGATATCTTGTGGCATTTTTGGATTTTTTTACATAATCAAATATTTCTATCATTTATTCTGTAACTTATAGCTTTCTAATACTAAGTCATCAATTCTATACTATGTATATGTGTTTTATATTCCCCTTTCAAATTTTTTTGTTTTCTACATTTATGTCACTTGTGGGGGTAGAATTTCTTATTATTCAGTGTAAATCCAGAGTCCAAATTTATTTCCTTCCATAGTGAGCTAAAAGGAAAGAGAGGTCCTCTATTCCATCATATACATAGACAACGTATGGCTAATTAACCATACAGAATCCTCTAAATCTTGGAAATTAGCTGTTATTCATCATTGAGTTTCTAGAGACCATCAACACCTAAATTACACAATAATGTTATGAATAATAACTTCTATGTAAATCCTTCTAAAAGACACTTCACATTTTCTTGCTTTGTTAATAATGTTGACTTGATATATCTTAATATCTTATTAATGGCCAGGATTATCATTATAAAGCTGAGTAATTTCATTGCTCATTGATGACCTTAGCCATTTTCTGCCTTTACTTTACTACTTGCAATAAAATTGAACTCTGTTTACCATTCCTGCCTTAAATAGTCTCTTAACTCAATGTAGTGAAATACATGCCAGACTTCCTCCTAGCTAACACTGTAGAATTTCATCAGTGCCTTCACAAGAAATCTAAATGCTAAAATTTTTCAAATGTTCAGTGCTAAGCTTGTATTTTCTCTTTCTCTGCACTCTCTTGATTGGTGAGTTATGGGTTAAATTGTGTTCCACAAAAATATATGTTGGAGTCCTGACCCCCCAATACCTCAGAATGTGATCAGATTTGGAAAGAGTGACCTTACAGATGTAATTAGTTAAGATGAGGTCAGACTGGAGTAGTCTGGGAACTTCATCCAATACACCTGATATCCTTACAAGGAGAGAGAGACACAAAAAGCAAAATGTCATATGAAGGCACAGAGATACATTGGGAAGATGGCCATGTGAAAATGGGGGCCTAGATAGGAGTCATGCTGCCGCAAACAGGGGACACCTGATGCCTCCAGAAACAGGAAAAGAAAAGCAGAAATCTTTCCTTAGAGACTTCAGAGGGAGCATGGCCCTCTAGACACCTTGATTTATTTCTTCAAACCTTCAGAACGGTGGAAGAGTAAATTTCTGTGGTTTAAGTCCCTCTGTGCTACTTTATTATAGCAGCCCTGGGAAGCTAAGCGAGTGACCTATTGCCTTCCCAAGATTATATTCTATTCCAGTTTCTGTCAATACAGGTGTCTCTCTTCATGTGTAAACAAAACAAATGAATGAAAGTTACTTTCAAATTTAACATGTAGTAAACTCATAATTTTCCCCTTTCAACTGCTCCCCTCCCCCTCCTACAAACCAATGTCAGGCATCCACATTGCAGTGAATGGTTCTACTATTTACTGAGTCATTCAAGCTGCAAATTGAGGAATCACATTGGATTCCACTCTTCCCCTCCCAGAGACCCCTCTATCACCACTAATTACGCCAAAGTGCCTCCAAAATCAAACTTACATTCTTTCCAGTGTCCTACCTCTCCTAA
This sequence comes from Prionailurus bengalensis, assembly GCF_016509475.1. Taxonomy (NCBI): domain Eukaryota; kingdom Metazoa; phylum Chordata; class Mammalia; order Carnivora; family Felidae; genus Prionailurus; species Prionailurus bengalensis. The sequence continues at coordinate 41,471,780 of NC_057343.1, forward strand.
TCACACCAGTCCTCACCACCAACACTAATCTGGCTAATTTTAATAAGCCACTAATTTGTGTCCCCCTTTCACTCTGGCTATATTTCCATACAGATAACATCAATATTTTTATAAGTGTAAAATAAATCTTGTAACACCTTGGCTTAGTGTTTTCTGTGTTTCTCCGTGGCACTCATACAGGAATTTAAACTCCTTAATGTAGATTGCATGACCTATCTGATGCGGCCTGGGCTTATTTCTCCAACTTCAAGCCAAGTCGCTCTTCTGCTTAATACCATCCATCCTCATTGCCCGTCTCTCAGTGGAGTCAGACTGTTTATGCTAGTCTCTTGAGTGAATCATTCTCTCTCAGAAGCACACTCATTCTTTTCCATGGGTGTCTCCTCCTCATTGCTCAAGTATCAGTTTAAAGTGCTACTTTCTCAGAGAAGCATTCTTTACTATTCTATCTAATGTTGTAGCTGCACTCTATAACTATTAATCTATTTCAAAATCTTTGGCTATTGACTTCACTGCACTTGCCACAATATACAATATAAAACATACCAAAAGTCTATTTATATACAATTTTGATAGTTTCCTGTTGTCCCCTTAGACTCTAAGCAATGTGAAAAGAAGGGTCACAATAATTGCATCGTCCACTGTATCCCATGTCTTAGCATTTGACCCAGCAATAAAATAGTACTCATTTAGGAAGGAAGGAAGGAAGGAAGGAAGGCAGGCAAGAAGGAATCACTACCCACAATCCTTAAATCATATATTTATAAAATGTGCATTATCAATAGATAATTGTTGTAAGGAAAAGAAAATACTGAATTATGAATTTCAACTATGTGTCAAGAATAAAAAATAATCTTTTTTTGATGTTTATTTTGAGAGGGAGAGAAAGTATGAGCAGGGGAGGAGCAGACAGAGAGACCAAGAGAGGGAATCCCAAACAGGCTCTGCAGTGTCAGCACAGAGGCTGACATGGGGCTTGAATCATGAACTGTGAGATCATGACCTGAGCTGAAATCAAGCGTTGGACATGTAACCGATCGAGCCACCCAGGCGCTCTCCAAAATTCATCTTTTGATGAACCAATTTCTCTGATCAAACTGCAGATTTTGGAAAAGAAAGTCTCCAGTTCTTACTGACTGTGGATAAGCAGGATGGGAGAAATTATCTGAGTTACACTCAGTCTCCAAGTTATGCTAGTAACATAGCTGCCTAGTTAATTTTTTATACATTTAAAGAATTATGGAAAGATTAAATATTTTCCATATTACATGGATTAGGAAGAAGTGATAGGATTTATTCCTCCAATTTATTTCTACTCTTCTGATTTGTTTGTTCTATTTCTGAGATGCAAAAACAAGAATCAAAAAAAGGATAGCAGATTAAAACAGTATTTTAGAAACCTACCCCTGATTAACTAGGCAACTTTCATTCAGGAAAGTTCAGAAAGCAGATGGTACACCCTCAAAACATCTTCATGAACTAAGGTAGTGCAAGGAAGCAACAAAATAGGTTTTAATGCTTTAGTCATGAGTGTTTTACCAGGAGGTCTTAGACAAACCAAAAGCACTGAGCTTTATGGAGCCCAGAGGTCATGTTTATTAGTCACTATAAACCTTTCCCCCATAAAATGAAGGAAAACTAAAGAAAATTAAATAGCACTTATAGATGAATTTAGTGCTCTTCTTATTTATGGATTCTGATCAGGTAAGCATTAAGAATCATGGACAGTGTACTTTTTCTGGAAAAGACAGCTTGAGTTGATCTAATAAGTCCTGAACGCTCTATTAAATATAGATTCAGAATAAGGTTTAAATTATATAGCTACTAGCAAAACGTCATCTGAAAAGTGAACAAGACTAAGTCTAACCTACTTATCTCTGATTTATTAGTTCTTTTTTTTTTTTTTTAATTTTTTTTTTCAACGTTTATTTTTGGGACAGAGAGAGACAGAGCATGAACGGGGGAGGGGCAGAGAGAGAGGGAGACACAGAATCGGAAACAGGCTCCAGGCTCTGAGCCATCAGCCCAGAGCCCGACGCGGGGATCGAACTCACGGACCGCGAGATCGTGACCTGGTTGAAGTCGGACGCTTAACCGACTGCGCCACCCAGGCGCCCCTGATTTATTAGTTCTTTATTCGATTGAGGAAAAATTTTTTCCTCTGATAGTTTACAGTTTCTACCACTTTTCCACAATTGGAAAAAAATAACTAAAACTACATATCTCAGGGATCCATAATGAGTGCAGATTTAATGTTGAACAATGTCAATGAATGGGAAAATGCAATCATTTGTTTTACAGGAATTGCTAATTTAGGTTATCTCCTAACAAACTGTGGGCAATTTCAAAAAATTAAAATATTCAATCCAAAGAATTTAAAACCATCTTGGCATATGTATGGTAATGCTAGACTTTTCCTCATAGCCTTGAAGTTAGAGCTAATTTTCTTAAAATTCTTTACGTTTCTCAGCAAATTGGCAGTGCTATTGGCTTACAAAAATTGCTAAATTTCTGAAAAGACCATGTGTCTATTTTTTTTAATGTTCATCATATGTATCTTTTGCAGGAAAAATAGTTAAAATTTGGCTCCTACACTTATAGAGATGAAGGAAGCTTAGAGGCAATTTGGTTCATTCTTCTCTGCTAAGCAATGACTATTTCCACTGAGCAATTTCAGACTGATAAAAATCAATCCTGTTTTTCACAGAAGTCTATAACAAGTGATGGTAAGCCCTCTTTATCTAATAACAGTGTGCAAATTTCTTCCTTGTATGGAAATTATTTTTCAGTTGATCTCTACCATCACAAAGCCAAAAAGAAATTCCAGGGATAATTTATTCACCCTAGTGTTTTCATGTGAGAAAGTAGCTGAATAATTAAGATCACTTACTATCTATTCTACTTTTAAAGATCATTTCCTGATAGCTTGTGGAAGAAACATCACTCATATCTGATTTCATAAGAAAGTAGTAGGAATTTTAGGACAGACTCTGAAGGCAAAACATTTGAGTCTTACCATTTTTTTTAATTTTGATCTTGGACAAGTTATTTCAATTACCTGATACATGGTTTTCTCATTTGTAAAATCACAATAATAGTATGCCCCTATATGTTTATTGTAAGAATTAACTGTTGTAATTCATGTTGATTCTTTAAGAACATCATGTATATTTATAATATTGCCATAGCCTTCCTAACAAAGATTGCACTTTCTAAAGATATGATGTTACCCAATCTTTTGTATAGGCAAGCTGGGCATTTATCTATGAGTTATGATTTAGGGGAAAAAAAAGTTGTAGCACTTAAAAGTATTTTATACTTAAATCATAGTTGCCACACTATATTCCAATAGGGGATATTAGTAGTTTGAACTAGATTAAATTCTGAAAGAGCATATGATCTTGTCTAATTTGTGAAACAGATTACACTTGTCAACATATATTGTATAAAACATTATATCATATGAACATTCACAAAAAAGGATTCTAGGGGTGCCTGGGTGACTCAGTTGGTTATGCATCTGACTCTTGATAACCTGCTCAGGTCATGATCTTGCAGTCATGAGATTGAGCCCCACATAGGGCTCTGTGCTGAGCGTGGGGCCTGCTGGGACCCTCTCTCTCTCTCTGTCTGCCCCTCCCCTGTGCACATGTACACATGCACATGTGCTCTTTCTCTCTTACACAATAAGTAAATAAACTTAAAAAAATACAAAAAAGGATTCCATAGTTACCTACCTTTAAAAAGCACTATTTCCTACTGGTGATTTGAGTAATGTGTTATTACTCTAAAGATGAGGAGAAGATGTATGTTAATGTTGCATGATTAACTTTACTCAAATGCCATTTACTGCTGTTATTTGACAATAGAATCTGTTCCCCCTTTAGAGATAATAGATAGTATCCTTTGGAATTAACATTGTGTGGAATACTTCTTATAAATGTTAGTCTAAGTGCTAATTTTAGGCCAGAAATCTGTTTACATATTTTTCTGACAATGTCTGTCCAAACTCTACTGAAACTCTAGAAACACATGATTCTGTCTTTTCACAGCTATAAATGTTAAGAAGTTTATGTTGGTATTATTTATAATTTATTTTTTTAATTTCTACTTCTTTGTGCTGATTTTAATCCTTTGACATCCTGGTAATCATTCTAATATTTGCAGATGTTGTCATGCTTCACTCTCTAGCTTTTTTTTTTTTCTCTTCAAACTATATCTTCCTAATTCAGTCAGTTTGTACCTCTCATAATTGGAATTCAAATAATCTCATCATCACCTTAATCCATGAAATGTAATCTAGTTCACCAAACACTTGAGTTAGCAGCTAGGAATTGTTCTTTCCTTCTCCGATCCCATTCCCTTCCTCAAAGACAAGTCTCTAGCCCCATGTACTTTATGTTCTATTCTGTGGGTTTAGGCTATAAACCAATCTGAGTTATTATATTAGCTAATGACAAATATAAAGTATGGTGCATCCTAACGGTTATTTGATTTTTAAGGGGAATCTTGATAAGCAAAGCCCATTAAAGTACAAGGTAATTAAATTCTAATGGTGAAGTTATATGAGATTATATTTTAGAAAGTTTAAACCTACATCAAATCACAACTTGAAAAACTTCTGATTCTAACTACCCACAAGGGGTCATACTCTTTTCAAGATTCATTGAGACAGACTCTCAATTTCTCTACTTTTCCATAGAGTGTGTTTTAGATTCAAAAGCCCATGGCCATTTCAGTCAGAGAGCATTAAGAGTATGAGACCTTTGTGATTATCTACTCTACCTTATCTTTTTATAGCTGACAAAAGTAATGCCCAGAGAAATTTAGAAATTTGCACAGGGTCATGCCATTAGTTCACTATGAAGATGTCTCTTACTTAAATCTATTCTTCCTGAGTCTTATGCCCATTTTTTTTATTATAACTCCACAAAACCCCTATCAGCCAATGTTTGTGGGGATAAGGTGTTGTTTTAAACAGTAGGAAACTTATTCTGAAGTTAGTATGTAGTCCATGCATAGCATACTTATGCATGGAGAGACCAGTTTTATTTCTTTCATATTTTAAAACACACATTACCAGAAATGTATATGACCTGTGGAATACAAAATTTGCTAATGATATTAGAACTATCCAAGTTGCCTTTGAAATGTGTGTTTATCTTTTTGAGAGTTAATTTCTATGCAGTCACAAATTTAATTGGAACTTACAATTAGTAGGCAGGTGTATGCTTTAGTGAGCCATCCAAATTCAATAGCATTTAATGGCTTTTTGATTGGCAACATCAATACAATATGTCTTTTCAAGCAGAGACCTATATCATGCACAGTCATTTCATAATTTAGCACAAATTACGTTTTAAGCCAAAGGGTTAATCATTGTCCCTTCTTTCAGAATACAATTGAGAATAGTTGTTCAGGCAACTGTGAGATACATTGCTTGGTGCCCACATTACTGTGCGTAAAACAATGGGCTTCAGTTTGCAGTGCCATCAGCCTGGTACATGTCACTAATACTGAATTCATTTTTTAGAGCAAAACCATATACCCATCTTCCATTGCAATTACTGCAGAGGAGGAGAGATTGAGAAGTAAAAATGAAACATTTCAAGGATGAATGGGCACTGAAAATTGGTAAAGTGGCAGGAAAGTCCAAGTTTGAAGAATGAAGAAGTGAATGTACATAGAAAAAGCAGTTTGGAAAACATGAAAAAAATGATATTTTGCAGAAACATCTGTTTGCTGTTGCTGAAAAATTTTAGCATTTAAATGTTCTCATTTGGGCTCTGAAGTTAGCACTTCCCTGAAGTAGTTCACACCTTTGCTATTGCTCCTGTTCAGCTACAGATCATTTTATGCAAGGCTGATTTTAACAAGAAAATGGTGCATTAATTTACAGTGTGTTGAGTATTTTAGAAGTGGCAAAATCTAGGCCTTTGTGAAATTTTAGAATCTGAAGAAAATAGAAATACTTATGTAAAGCTCTTTAAAAATACCAGAATGGCTTCATGCACAAGAAATTACACTCTGATTAAGATCATTAGAAAATTCAGTTGTATATAAAAAATCAACCTCCGAACTAGTGGATTTTCTATGACTCTGCAGAGTCTCTATTTAATAACGAAGCAGATATAATCTTAGACATGATCTGACAAGACTTTTTTATAATATTTTTCTCTCTTACCTACTTGCTCTCACTTTTCCTTCCCTTTCTTTACCTTCTCTCTGTCTCCTCTCTCTGCTCACTTCAATTCTTTTTTCATTCTGTTATTTATCATTTTTCTATTTTCCCTTCTTCTTATTCTCTCCATTGTTCCGCTTCTTTTTTTTCCCTGTCTCTAAGCCTTTTCTAAAAATTTCAATTTTAAATGTGTCTCTATTAAAAAGACCAAACTTAATAATGGCAGCCTATTCACTCTCTTATCTCCCTCATTAGAGTAGTTGATATTTTGGAGTCATGTATTTCTGAAATAGCTCAATATTTTATATGCAGTTAAGATAAGCAATGGAACTACATGGGCATTATAAATATATCTTGATATATGCGTGTCTTACAAATACCAAAACTAAAAGGCCAAATTAATTCAAATTTAGAGATTCTGTTTTCGTTGTGTAACTGCATAAAGTACTCCAAATTAAAACCATAGATATGAAGTTGTGTCCTTTTATTTAAAACATTTGTTTAATGTTTATTTATTTTCGAGAGAGAGAAACACAGAGTGTGAGCAGGGAAGGGTCAGAGAGAGAGAGGAAGACACAGAATCTGAAGCAGACACCAGGCTCTGAGCTGTCAGCACAGAGCCAGAAGTGGGGCTTGAACCCATGAACTGTGAAATCATGACCTGAGCCAAAATTGGATGCTTTACCAACTGAGCCACCTAGGCACCCCTGGATCTTTTAATTTTAAATTATAAGTATTGAAGCTGTGAAAGAACACTCTTCTGATGTGTTAAGGACTCCCTCTTGCCATAAGTACCATGATAATTGAGTAACCAATTGTTTTATTAATAATCCATATGGATTGATTTTTTAAGCTATTTTCCTATCTTAAAGGACAACACTCTTATACTGTTATGTAAGGTTGGGATGCTGGAAAACAGGTTTCATTTTTTCCAGCAGGCTTCTTGCTGGACTCTGCTAACAGAGGGCATTTGAAGGAGGGAGAAGGGACACCCTACTTCCTGCAAAACTCCAGCAGTAGTTCTTTACCCTGACATAGCAGTTTGTCCCTCCAGCGGCTGTAGGTTCCAGGTTGGGATTTTCTTTTATTCTGGGAATAACCCCTTCGTCCCCCTTCAGAAGAACAAGCCACAGCCCATTGATCCCCTTTCTCAGAAATCTAGCACCCAGCTCCATAGGGCTTCTTGTCCAAGTTTGCAAGGCTTAATAATTCCAACCCCTTCTCACCCTGGTGGTAGTAGGTATCTTTTATAGTTACTACCATAGTGTTTCCTCTTTGTCTGTTCATTTTTCTAATCCTTGGATAAGAATTCCTCATATGAAATTCTCTTTGTTAAAATAATGATGTCGTCTCTGATCTCCTGACTGGATGATGTCTGATATACCATTTCTTATTTCAGGCCACTAACTCCTAGCTATATGTACTTAAGTGGAAATAACTAGAGAGATAAAAGCTGGGAGTTCATTTCTCTCCTCAACTCCCCTGCATGTACAATTTCCCCTAGAAAACACTGGATCATAGGACTGATTTATAGTATTTTTCTAAGGTGAAAAAAAAAAGCTGCATCTTACAGTTACCCTGCTAGGTTTTATTTCAACATACATCATTGTTATAAAAAAAAGGTATCACTTTGATTATAATCTACTTCAAGTAATCGTATTGGAAAAAAGATAGATTAGAGTTTATAAAGTTACTACAGTGAGCTATACTTAAGGACAAAAACTATATAGACCCACTGAATAAGAACCTTAAGCAAAACAGTATTTAGAGCATTCATTCATTCAAAAATAAACATTGATTATGTGACAAATATGTTCCTTTGAGAGATTAAAAACAGTTCTTATTTTCAAAGATTTTATATCCTGTGTAGACAACAGCTTGACACCAGATCATATGAGGTTGAAAATATCTCAAACATACACTATAACTTTTTAGGTACTAAGCCATGAGGAATACAAAAAATACAGGGGGGAAAATTAAAGGAATTTGTGCAGTCATATACAGTATTAGTGGAGGCATCAAGCAGGACACAGATCACTCCACAAACACACACTTTGATGTTTTAATGGTGATAGTAATATCTGAGAAAACAGTATAAACATCAGAAATAGCTCTCCTTCATACAGCCTATTACCTAAAGTAAATTGTGTGGAGATTTATTCTGCTAGGATTATTTAATGCTTCATAAAAAAACAAAACCTAGTGGTTTAAATAGTTATCAGTTGTTCTGCTCCTGAATCTACAACTAAAGACACTTCATCCTTGCTTTAATCAATTTGAGATACAATGTCTCCGCTTGAATTAGAGGACCACTTCTACGGTGGTTGGTTTGTATAGCAAGTAAATTGGTGCAGGCAGCTCATCTGAAAATTTAGTTATGGTTAGAAGCATGGCCTGCGTCCCCTTCACTGGGCCCTTTCACATGGGGAAGCTTGAGCTTCCTCACAAGATGGTGGCTAAGTTCCAAAATATTCTAAGAGACAGGAAATAGAAGTCACCAATCCTACAAGGGATTGTCCCAGAATGAGACACAATCTATTTTCCCTGTATTTTTTCTGATTAATTAGTCACAGAGCCTTCATAGATTCTAAAATAGGGTTTGGCACAGACCCCACTTTTCAGTGGGAAGATTTTCCAGAAATGTGAAGCCATCTTTAGTGTACTATATATTCATTCTATAATATTTGTATTTATCTCTTACTTAAGCTAGCATATATTCAGGAAATCAATTTAAAATGTCAACATCAAGACATGAAGAACAGCTCCTAATCGGGGTGCGTGGGTGGCTCAGTTCATTGAGAGTTTGAGTCTTGATTTCAGCTTAGGTCATGATCCCAGGTGGTGGCTCTGTGTGGAGCTTATTTAAGATTCATTTTCTCCCTCCGCCCCTCCCACCTGCTCTGTACTCACTCTCTTAAAAACAAACAAACAAACAAACAAACAAACAAAAAACAGCTCACAATTAAAAATTATGTCCAGATGGGGCACCTGGGAGGCCTAGTCATTTAAGCATTTGACTTTGGCTCAGGTCACGATCTCATGGTTCCTGAGTTTGAACCCCACATCCGCTTTGGATCCTCTGTCCCCCTCTCTCTGCCCCTACCATTATCATTCCCTCTCTCTCTCTCTCTCTCTCTCTCTCTCTCAAATAAACATTTAAAAAAATATGTCCAGAGATTGCATCGCTTATTTAAAAAAGTTTGTTAGATATATCCATGGGAAGTACCACTAAAAAATGGGTATGGGCATTGGCTACTACATCTTGAACTGCAACTTCTGCATCTACCCAAAGATAGATAAGAAGACTTGATAATAAATAAGGAGTTGGGATTTTTCTCTTTCAATCATCTTGCCTTAGTGTTTTTAAAAGTCACAGCATGTGTTTGATATATAGCTTATCATCATTGCTGTTTTCTTACCCATGTCTATGTACCTTTCTACAATGTAAATTCCAGAATGGCAAGATTTGTCTTGCAATATATTTCTTAACTACTGATATTAGTAAGTTGCTGAGGTAAAGTTGATAAATTATAGTAGACTGACAAAGTGATAATTATTCCTAATTAGTCATTCTAAGGCAGAGAGACAGCAAGCATTCAGTATATATATACACACAAACTGGATATTATTGTGGAAGATATACATATATATTTTCGTATAACTCTCTTCTTACTGATAGTCCTTGTTATTTGCCATAATTCTAATTCTGCTTAAGCCATTGATTTAAGGAAATTTTATGACATCTGGGATTTACTTCAAATTAATTTAGGGGGAAGAAAAATGGGTGGGGATACAAATCAAACAATATCGGCCAAGAATTGATACTCGAGGGTTACACTATTCATTATCCTTTGTATATGTTTGAAATTTTCCATAATAAAAAGTCAAATGCAGGGGCGCCTGGGTGGCGCAGTCGGTTGAGCGTCCGACTTCAGCCAGGTCACGATCTCGCGGTCCGGGAGTTCGAGCCCCGCGTCAGGCTCTGGGCTGATGGCTCAGAGCCTGGAGCCTGTTTCCGATTCTGTGTCTCCCTCTCTCTCTGCCCCTCCCCCGTTCATGCTCTGTCTCTCTCTGTCCCAAAAATAAATAAACGTTGAAAAAAAAAATTTAAAAAAAAAAAAAAGTCAAATGCAGAAGTTTTACTCAGGATAAAAGGCTAAGATAGATAAAGAGGGTTAAGAGTACACTTAATGTGATGAGCACTGGGCAATGTATAGAAATGTTGAATCTCTATATTGTACATCTGAAATTAATAGAACACTTAATGTTAATTATACTTCAATAAAAGAAATTTAAAGGTTAAGAAAAGGCATATGAGTAATATTTCTGGGTTTGACTTTCTGATAGAAATTTGTTAAATAGTACTAATCCTGAAAGAGTTTGAGAACATCAATTTTCAATCTTGTTAATTTAATGATGATCTCTTATAATTAAGAAGAAACTGATATGTATTGCTTAATCAAAAAGAAGAATCTTTAGACATACCAAAATATTTAATATCCAACAGTGATTTGAAATCCATAGATCCTAACAATTTTCTCTTATTCCTTTCAAAAAACCTATGCTTAAATGTGAAATTTTAGTACCCTTCAGCAGCAAAAAATAATCTTCACTATGTAAATTGATGCAAGATTGTCACACTAAGCCTGCAGCCAAATAGACTAAAACAATATGACCAAAGGTGATGTTATATTTCACATATTAATGGAGCGTTACTTTAGAAATAAAAGAGGAACTATTTAAATATTAACACTATTAATCCAGTATATCAAAACAAACACCTACCCTTCATACATATTTAAAGACTGGGAAGGAGATAAACTATTTCAACATTGAGTTCTATTCTTCCTTAAATAGACAAGGATCACCCTTCAGAGAATAGGGCTGTTGAGGTCTTCCCTCACTGCAATGTCATCAGTTGGTATGTGCTGTAACATTTAGATAGAAAATAATAGTGATTTGTGGGTTTTTTTTTTCTAGAGAGAAAGATAATACATTTTTGTAGCCATGCTTAAGAAAAATCTACTGTATTTATGTAGTTACTTGTGTTTATGTACTATTCACACAAATTTACTTACACCTTAGCACTTGGTAGATAAAAATGTGTTGAATGTTCATAGTACTTACAATATTATGTTGTCTTCTTTGGAGAAGAAATTCTCCTTAACTTTATAAAAAGAATTTAAGGTAACAGAAAGGGAAAACATTAGACTTTGTGAAAACTAAGTTATGGTTTCTATTTTGCTGTGTCTATATACTTCCTGGAGCTTCAGATCCATCAAAAAAAAATAGCAAAATTGTGAGATTATATGGCTACTAGCTGTAATAGTTTCTGTGGGTCCTGTAATAGAATAATGATGATTGTTCCAACAGATAAACCCCAGTGGAATTTTCTTTCTCACTTATTGAACATTGCAATGTAGATTTTCAGTAAGCAACCTTCCATGAGGCAATTCAAGGAGTCAGGTTCCTTCCAAATCTTGCCTCTATCATCAAAGTTTCCTCAAATTGCTAGTTAATAAGTAAGCAGGTGGGCTTATTTTTTAACAACGTCAACCCCCAAATTACACTTGTAACAACTGCAATACTCCAAATAGAGGTAGAAATTCCATTAGAAATGGATAGAGGAGAATGACATTCCCAAGATGGCAAAGACCCCAGCTTACATTCTTCCACAAAGGTCAATACTTAGACATCTATAAAGAAACAAATAAGTTTTGGGAGAGCTCCGGAGTCCACTTAAGAAGCTTCAGCAATACACTGGAAGAAAAAAAAAACCTTGAGAATAACAGCACAGAATGGGAAAACAGATCAGCTTTATTTTCTCTGTACCATCCCATCCCCAAGGCCAGGACTACTCATTGCAAAAATACACACACATTGTACCAGTGTCAGAATCCTGGTTTTGATCCTGTACTACAATTATGCAAATGTTACCACTGGGGGAAACTGGGTGAAGAATACATGAGCTGTTTCCCTATCTTTGCAATGACGCGTGCACCTATAATTTCAAATTTAAAAATTTTTGAATGGTATATGTGATTTGCTTTTTTCAAACTGTTCCATATACAGTAACCATACTCAAAGTCCTTTCTTGTACATAATTTTAAAGTCCCTTTTATTATTTTTGGCTTCCTTGCATCCATGTTCACTCACTGCCCTTATTTTGTGATGGCTACTTTAAGCGATCTGAAAGGCTCAAGTCTTTAACAATAAATTCTAATCTGAAACAATACGTTTTAATATTTTCTGTGATATATGTCATTTGCTTAAATAAAAAGTCTTACAAAACCTTTGTCCCTCAAAACCCCTTCAGTCCTTAGTCATTAACACTGGTAACACAAGTGGAGTTATTCTGTAATATAAAACTAAAATGTGACACTGGTGTAATGGACAGGCAGTGTGAGAAAACAGATACCAGACATTGGAAAGCTACCTATCTTTGTTGTGAACTGACAAATTTTGGGGCAACTCATTATTACTAATAACTTGGAAGGCAGACCACATGCCTATTGAGCTTGAAGTTTTATTGAAAATGGCAGTAAAGAGCCAGAGTTAGAATCAGGCCACTGCTCTTGGTTGAGTGGCCTCCGTGCCATAGATATCAACTAGTATTTGTTTTATTTGGCTTTGGTATTTTAAAGACATCATATCTTATTTGTAGTATAGTGGAAATTGTTTCTAAAGGTTAATCACCCTATTTCCAAGAGGCTACAGATTATTTCAAGTACTATTAAATACTCCTTAGTGCAATGATCATTTATATGACAATGTAGCCATATTAAAATTACTATTTGTGTCAATTATGTTTTTCCTGCAAATAACAGAATAGTTATTTTTAAGTAAGTCTTAAGTATAAAAGATTTATTATCACAACATAATAGCTATACATAGGTCAGAAGATCCAGAGTTTGTTCTGTGGCTCAATAATGTCAGGAATCTGGGTCAACTTCTCTGCAAAGCTCTTGCCCTTCTCCTCATGGTTACAAAATGACTTCTAGCATCTCTAAGCCATATACAAAAATATCCCAAATGAAGAAAGAGGTGTGAGACGAAGTATGGTGAGATAGCTTACATAGCATTTCTCTCTTTCTTAAATAAATAAATATTTTGCAGAAGTCTCTCTGTCAGTAAAAATTCCCCTTATATTTTGCCATATCTGGTCATATAACCACCCCTAAGCCAATCATGAGCACAAGAGTTCATCTTCTAGAGATAATTGTTCAAATATCTGACTAGCTCCAGAACAAACACTGCAATTCCTTTAGCCAGAAAGAAGGGGAGTTAGATCATCAACAGTGACTACCACAAATTACAGGACAGAATTAAAGACAGTTATGAGTACTAATAAAACCCAGTGTACCTTAATAAATATAACAGAAATTGTGGGTGACAAATGCGTTAGTTTTATTGAACTTGGTTAGAGTTTCACTCAGATACCACTACTTAGTACATATTAAAGGTTAGAATCTCATAAAATATCTGATATACAAGTTTTTTTTTTCCATTCAGTGTCACTACATATGACCTAGGTAGGTGGTCCTACCTCCATCTCAATTTCCTCTACTGGTAATCGAAGATTTGAGGGACAAGTTGTCATTTGTGATAAACATAGTACCAAACCTATTTTGATAATCATAACTACTCCATTTTATTAATCCCTAAAATGACAGTGAACTTTAGATAACATATCCTAAATATAGATTCCATAATCTTCCATAAAGATTCTCCATTTTACCCTACTCAACATATGCATGGTATCATTGACCACAATGATCCTTAAATTCATAAGAAAGGGAAGGAACTACATTGATGGGGAAGCTATATCTTACCACCCTCTTCAGGCAAGTTGAAAATTATCACAATAGTTCAAAAGAAATACTAAGGGAATAAAGAGTTGTGAATATTTATTGAAATAATATATTTAAGCAATAAAGATTTACTTGTTATTTTTCAAAAATATGCTGTGCGATTACTATACATTGAATGGGCACTTACTATGAACAATACAGGGTATGATCACTGAGTAATAGGAAGGTTTTTTTTTTAAGTTTTTGTTTAACTCCAGTTAGTTAACATACAGTATTATATTAACTTCTGGTGTATAATATAGTGAAGCAACAGTTCTGTATGTCACCAAGGGCTTGTTATAACAAGCGTGCTCCTTAATACCCATCACCTACTTAACCCATTACCCCCACTCCCTGAGTAATAGAAAGATTTATCAGACTTGAACATCATCTTAAAATACAGAAGTTAAGTCAATAAAAGCAATTCAACAGTTCGGCCCAATTCACCTCCAGAAGAGGTAAAAATCCTATAAATATTCAGAGAAATAAAAGATATTCCCCACCTTCTGTCTTTTCCCCACTCCATTGAGGATAGTTAGGGCAGAGAAAAATACAAAGAAAATTTCAAGAATCAAGGATATCTCAGTGTTACAAGAGGCACTTTATCAGAACTTTGAAACTCAGATAAAATTTGTATTTGCGAAGACAGAGATAAAAGAACTTTAGGTGGAGAATTCTGCATAAGGAACATAATAAACTTAGGGGCACATTATAGAAGGTCGTAACTGCTAGCCCAAGTTGTTTGGAACCTATGCAGTTCCAAATTGTTTGGACTTAGTTCAAAATTCACATTTTGAATTCATCAGGAGCTAGGTTGAAAAATCTGTCAAATAGAGACACATTATGAGCAATATGTCAGGAGATTAGAACACGACTCTTGTTTCTTAAATACTGATTTTTTTCTCCCCTTTTTAGAGTCTCCTTACTTTTACCTTTCTGCTTTGACATGTGATGTCTTTCATGCTGTTTTTTTTCTATATTTTTTCTAATCTTTCTATCAGTGACAATACTCAACAATATTCAAAGATAGGTGATAAATTACTTGCGTGTAAGACAGTAAAGTTTTTTAATTTAATGAACAAATGCATAACTCCTTTGCATTAAAAACCCGACATGAATTCTTATGCTAATGATGCTTATTTATTTGGTAGAGTTATAAACAAAAGATATTCAGAGATTGTATTTCTCTGAACAGTGAAAGTCCAAGCTGGCTTTTTTTTTTTGTCTCCCCCCATAGAAACCAATTTTCTGACCTGTTGGAGGACACCCCACCTCTCTACTAATAAGTACAGAAGTGATGGGGTGGAGAGATTGGGAGTTGGAAGAGGGCTGACTTCTTCCTCAAAGCAACTGGACAGGTGGGCGCATTCTCGGGCTGATTCTTTTTACTTTTTCTCAGCATAATGCGACAGAAGTGCACAGCATGGGGGAACTGGAAAATAGCAAAATATGAGCCAGGCAGCTGCTTCCCCATCCCGCAGGTTTAGAAGCCCATAAATTAGGGGGGGGGGGAATCTAGTAACAAGTGATTTCTTGAGAAATTTAAGGTGCCACACAGAACTAAACCCTAATCTATAATCGTTACCTCAAGGGAAAGACGTAGTTTATACATTTTTAATGCATGGACTAGTTTAACATGAAGTTGAAAGTAATTGTGGCTGTACTACATACATTTTTTCATTGCTCAAAGTAGGAGAAAAGAAAATCGCAGATGTGTCCTTAAACCAACTATTAAAGGTACTATACCATTAAAGTGATTTTGATTATTAAGAAAAGAAATAACTTATTTTTTGCTGGATTTCTTCAAATGTGTGTTTAATTGTCTAGACTTATTTTTATCATAACAATCATATTATTATATATCATATTGAACACTAATGTCATTTTGAAACAAACTTTTAAAATGGCCATTTTTAAAGGGCAACAAAATAGTTCCAAAAACACAAAGCAAAAAACCAGGGTTGTAAGCAACAAGGCAAAACCATGGGGGAGTGGGGGCTTTATAACATATGCTATTTCCAGGCAAATGTTTACCAACTGTCATTGGGAGAACAAAAAAGTTATGTTTGTTTTAAAGTAAAGCCTTTTTTAGAAAAAAATTTATGGTGGTGAATACATCGAAGCATAGTTTCTTGAGTTTTCAAAATGGGGACCCGTGATGAAAGATTTAGTAGCATGGAAAATCATCACTCTCCTTTGCATTGATGGAAGCTAACTCATGAAATCAGCGTGATTCAGGAAATAACTGAGTTGCTTTGTTCAAGTTTCATGAAAATACTGACAGAAAAAACTAGTTGGAGAAAGAACAGAGGGAATGAAATGTCTTCTACTTTCCTTTCCTTATTCTTGTCCTTATCTAATGGGACCAGCCTAAGCATTTGCTGTGTCCTCCTACCAAATCTTGGATTGTCTGATATTAACATTCAGCTTGACCACCCAAGTGTATAAATCTTAGGCTAGATAAGCACTGGCTAATGCAGCTTCTTCGGCCTTCTATTGCTTACTCTGATTTATATCACTGAGTTCAAACATAATCTTTTACAGTCACTAATACTATGTCTGAATGGTTTGAAAATTTTTATTCCTCCATTTCTGATTGCTCAGCCACTGACATTCTATAGAGAAGGTGACACATAGAGGTTTAAGCAGAGCATAAAAATGGAGGCATGTTATCTGAACAGTCACAGTGATCACAACAAATAAAACATACTGCAAAAATAGATAAAGTGTTTAGTCTAATAGCAGCTCAGATCCTAATTCCCCAATGACCTTCTCAGTCGAAAAGGATTACCTTTGGGAGTAAATACTCTGAGACAACACATTCTTACATTCAGTTGTTATTCAAAAATAACAAAAAAAAATTTGACATTCCATTAAATAATGGATTTGACTAAAACCTAGAGGCTTATTAGTAAGTCAACAGCATAAAAATTAGATTCCTTTAAACACTATGTTTTCCTATTCTTGTTGAATTTCCTGTTCTAAAACCATAAGAAGTAAAACATTGCAAACAGCTTCCGAACTTTGTTGAAATTCCTTCCACAATTAAAAAAAAAAAAGGGAAATGCAATATACACAGTTACTACAAATTTATCAGAAATATTAAAATGTATTATCATACAGAGTTATAAAGTTTCATTATATTTTTCAATTAATAATATTGCTCATTTAATGTCTGATATATTAAGGTTTTCTTATAAAGTATTTCAGTTCTTGACCAAGATTATTAGCAAAGTTGAAATGGCATGTCATGTTTTGTCAACTACAAAGACAGCTAACCTGCTCACACATGAAATTATGGCAACAATTATAAAAAACAGCAAGGCAAAACCAAAATAAAACACATAAGTTAGTGTTCAGAATAATTGGCTTGACAAGTCATGATGAAAGAAAATTTATAAATTAAATGAAATTTATTACATGCAAAAAATAGGATATAATTGTTAATAGTTTACTAAAATGATCATAGAGGTAATGACATAGTCCTATTGAAGCATTGCTCAAATATATATGAATGATGCCACCTTCCTAAGAAGAGATGATTTTGTAAATCCTCGAGTATCGCTATATTTTGTACTTATTTTATTTTATTAATGTTTATTTTTGAGAGAGAGAGAGAGAGAGAGAGAGAGAGGGAGTGGGGCAGGGGCAGAGAGAGAGGGAGACATAGAATCCAAAGCAGGCTCCAGGCTCTGAGCCATCAGCACAGAGCCCAGTGCGGAACTCGAAACCACAAACAGTGAGATCTTGACCTGAGCTGAAGCTGGCCGCTTAACCAACTGAACCAACTAGGTGCCGCATTGAGTATTGCAGTCTTTGAGAGCATGGAAGTCTAGCTTAATGAGGAACTTTGTATAAAAAGAGGGATGGGGATAAAGAAAATAAAAACTTGCACAGAACATGTCTCTTTTTTTTTTTTTTTTTGCTATTTCTAAAACCAAAAGTAAATAGACAAACTATAAGCCTTCTAATAATTTTGACTCATATTTTGGCATAATCAGTGCATAGTAAGAACATCTGATGTTGGCCATTCACAAGTCTCATGAATGTGCAGTCCACAGAAGTTGAGAGAAAGAGAGAAAGAGAAGAAATAATAAATGATGAGCATAGGAAATAAATCTGGAATTCACTTTAGCAGTTGACTGAAAGAAGACATGGCATTGGTGTGTGAAATTGACACCCTTTCCTTTTCTCTGTTGTATAAAAAATTTTCTCCACCCACAAAAAGTCTGGGGTCTTTTGAAGAATGAATATATTAAGAGTACTAACCAAACTCTTGCTATAATCTTAACTGGTTTATTCAGTATTCTATTTTCTTTTGCCAAAATTGAATAGAATATATCATGGTTCACATTTAGCATCACAAAACTCTGATATCATGACAGTAACATTTATTTTTACTATGTATAGCTCAAACATTAATTGCACTAGTCTGTTAGACTATTTATATATGGAATATGTGTAGCTTTTACCCAGGGGGTGTTGTAATGCTTCAGCATATTTATAGCAAGAAAATTTTCTGACACCAGGGGGTTATAGACTAATAGTTATGAGGAATGAAAACAACTCAACTAGTAATCAGGTACAGGGCCTCTAGGTAGTTAGATCATGCTCAGACATACTGGCATATGACTAACATGGACATAAATTCCCAAGGTTTCCTGAGTAACTGTCTCCTATAGGTGTAGATAATAAATTGCATGTCTGAATCAAATCCAGGACTGTGATAACACAGATACATTTGGTATATTTGTTACCTTCTTTTTCCCCATTTACTTTTACATACTTTTCTAATAACATCCCATTTTTAAAATAAAAACACTCATATCATTCAAAAACATTAGTGTTCTTTTTTTGTTTGTCTTGTTTTTGTTTTTGGTAGAAATGTTTCATTAAACAGATTTTAGAGTGCATGCCAGGCTCAAAATAAGCACTTCAGTTTTATAGTCTTTCTACATTGGTTGTCAGAAATACCAGGAAGTTGACACACTTAGACATCTATTAAATGAAACATGTCTGTGTTATAATACAGTTTTTCTTTCAGTCTTTATATCCATTGTAAACGAAACTAGGTAAGTCATCAATGAGAATAGAGAAGAACAAGATCTGAGTATCATTATAAGTATTTTCTTTTAGCCTCTTTTTTTTTTTTAAATTAAAAGGACAAAGCATATTAGACTAGAAGAGCAAAGTATGTATTACTAAGATGACTTTCTACATTCAGAAACTGTAAAACAGAACAGAAAAATGTTTTGGGCAGCTGACAAAGGAGAGGCAAAAACCCCCATAAATTTACAGTGATTCATAAGTTAACAGCATATCCAGAGAAGTAAACTTTGTTAATGCTGAGTTCTGTATGATGTGTTTTTAACTGTATTTGTTCACTCTGTATCCTGGTATGCAGATAATAATTGTAAAGTAGAATCCTTTACAAAAGTCAAAATAATATCTGAAAATCTTCTAAAATATTTTGATGTCAAAAAAGCTTACCAATAATGTTTGAACATTGTCTTAATTTTCTACAAATTCATTGATAACTAACTATAAATCATATTTAATGACTTCTGTTGTAAAGATCCATTTTCCCCTCCCCCAAAAAGTCACTCAGAAACTGTATACTGGTGAAAGTATAGGCTATAATCTGATATAAATTAATTTTGAGTGAGTAAAAATATTCTTTATCTACTTGACCTTTTGTATCAAGAATCATATAAATATCCATATTATATGCTTTGTTTTTGCACTAATTTATTTCTTAATAATAAATTTATAAAGTACTAAATCTTCTTCAAATGAGTTTTATGGAAATCCTTATTTCCTCCCAGAATATCCTCCAGAATGTTTCCTACTTACTTTGCAAAATAACTAGAAGGGCTATAAAAGTCACTCTTTCCATGTTTCCTACTTCTCTTTACAAGGGTATTCTGATTAAAAACTGTAAAATTCAGCAGGTAAGTTTATATTTTGCAGGAGGCATTTTGTTTTTGGAAGTTCAAGCAGAGACTGATTCCTGTATTGCGTAATTCCTTCATACTCCTTGAGTAATATTTTAAAACTTTTACTAGTAGATATAGCTCTAAACATAGGAGTAAGTTGTTTTTTTTTAATTAATACCCTTAATAATATTGTAATACAAACTTACATTTAAGTAGAATCACCACAGTTTCTCTGAATATATATATGTAATATTTATATTTAAATATAATATAAATATATTTAAATATAAATATTAGAAATATAAATATTTATAAATATATATTATATATAAATATACATTTATATATATTTAGCAACAAAACATGTTTCATTTTTTTATTACCTTGTGCCTTGTGATCTGTTAGGTTTGGTCTCATAGATACACACATAATCTTGATGTAAACATTTCTATATCTCAGCTGTTCTTCTTTGATAAAACAGGAAGCTTAGAGAAGAAAAATACCAGAGGACAAGACTCCCCAATAGTTTTAGTCTAGTGTAATACTCCTCAAACTATAGTCTAGGCATCAGTATCACCTGAGAGTAAGAAATCCAGATTAATGGCAGGCCTCCAAACCTACTAGATGAAAATCATTGAGAGTTGAACTCAGGAACCTGCAGTTTAAAATGATCCCCCCTAGTGATTTATGTGCATTTTAATGTGTGAGAAGTATCGGTCTAATAGACCTGTAGTAAATTTTAAATTAAATTATAAAATAATTTCCCATAGTGTTGTATAATAAAAATATTTTATAATCTTCATTTGTCCCAATATGTATATCATAATATACAATAAATAGATACATAATACATAGGAAATACTGTATTTATGTTATATATAGCATATATAATGCAAACGGTAAAAATATAACATTTTATTCATAAGAATTTAAATTTCTGAAGTCCTGGGAGAGTAAGAGATCAGTTGTTTAAATCTGTTAATCTAAACCTTATAACTCTAAGTTTCCCAATTGCTCTTCAAGTAAATGATGAAAGTATTTTAGGTAACTATCAAAGGAAAAATTCAAATAAATCTTGTTCAAGTAGTAAAGTAGGTAAGCAATGGTTTGTTACATTACATGCCATTTAGCTAAGCTGAAAGTAAGAAAGCAAGTGGTTTTTTCTCATAACAAATCTAATTTATATTAGCTGATAGGTGACATGAACACAGGCTATATCCCATATTTACTAGGATTCAAAAGTTAAATAATAACAAGTGTTAATGGATAGTAAATATCTTATTTCAGAGCTAAATATTCATTAAAAATTTTTAGTCCATGAAATTCCTTACCTTTAGTTTTTTGAAAGAAAAACATTTCCCAGATTGTAAATTCCATAAGAATAAGGATCAGATTATTCATGTTCTTAATACTAGTCCCAACACTAAACATACAGCCTGACGTGTTGAAGGTTCCAAATAGGTATCGACTATATGACTGTATACAAATTTGTGTCTGTTTGGAATTACATGTTTCAAGAGTGTCTTATATGCTTGAAAAATGTTTTTGCAAAACAGTAGTTGTTTAATAAATATCTCAACTTGAATTGGGTCTGATTTATGTTACCATATTTTAGAGAAAATGAATCAATAGTAAAATTTGTCAATAGGTGGTCTAGTACTTACAAAACACTCACAGTTTCATCCATTAAATACTTATAGCATATATTATTTTTAAGGGATAAACAATATCGCATGTAGTAATTTTCAGTTATGATTATTACAGAAACCTGTATTTCCACCTTCGTGACAATTCATGTGCAACACATGTATCTAGATGGAATGCATGGACACACACTTTCATTCTAATTGCTTTTCCAAATGCAAAAAAGTCCCATGAAATAAGTCAGACTCAGGTAAGAGTAAATTGCTTTTTTATGATAAATTTTTTTGAGAACTGCATTCATGTATGAGATTTGAAATGACATTGTCTGAAAATACACTCGATTTAGTTAATAGATTGTGGTTTATAGAATTACTGACTTATGAATGATATAGTTTGAGAACACTACTTAAAATTAAATAAAATTCAATATATGACTTAAGAGACAATTCCAAAATAGAATCACCTTTAAGTTAGTTTGCTGTATTTTCTGCTTATAGAACAAATACATAAAGAAACTAGAGCAGAAAATCAGTCACGTTAAATTTACTACCATCAGAAAAACCAAGGTAAGCTAAAAAAGCACCTTTAGCTTTCATATGCAGGTAAGTTTCACAGGATAATAGAGGCAAGTAAAAATTATTGCTAGTTCTAGTAAAATCTTCTGCTCAAAATGGAGCTTAAAGATAGTTGAAACATCTTAAATATAGTTATTTACATATATATATTTATTTTCCCATGCTAAAAAAATAAATAAAATAAGCGACCTGGCAGAGTTAGTATCTCTCCTTTTGAAACGAATTATTATTGTCTACATTATATGACATTAAAATGTTAATGATACTTGCAATTTATGTTAAAAAAAAACATAGCATGGTTCAGTAGTCTTTCAATTCCCTGTTTCCTGCACTTTACATATTAGTAAGTACAAATACAGATTTCATAAGCCATACTGTTTCATTTTATTAATGATTCCCATCTTGCCATGTAGACAATTAATGTTTAACTACAGATTGTTGTTGTTGTTTTTTTAAAAGAAAATCACAATAAACTCTGGGGGTAGGACACTATAACTGTCAAGAAGCAAATGTCTATGATAGCACAGCTGGAAACTTTTGAAAATATTGGTATGGGGAACACCAAAGCAGTCTGACCCTGGTGAAAAAAGCTTGTTATGTAGGCCTTTTCTAACATAAAAGTCTCCCTAATAAAGCATAAAAAGTACAAAACAATTTGTTCCAAGCATCAATCCGCTATTAATTTAATCTGTGTTATATTTGAATAGATATCCATCAACACTGTTTTATCACCATGCAAAGCTATTTTACTGTCTTTTAGCCATTTTTAAAGGATTCAATATGTACTGCTTTAGGTGATAGTGAATTAGTTAGAAGACTAATGTTCTTGAATATGGCCCACAAATGTTGTCCAATAGTATATAAGAGTTCTTAGAAAAATATTATTTTCTAAGTTTAAGAAGAAAACAAGGCCAAAAGTGGTTGCCAATTTTCTCATACTAATTATCCATATAACTGGATTATTCCCTTAAATGGTCTTGGTGTCAGCTGACTCATTCATAAAAAATGATAATTAGATTAAAGTGACTTTAAGGTGACTAACAGTTCTTTAAAGCTGTGAAATATGTATTATTGTACATCTCATCTTTGGTGGATAAAATTATCCAAGACCTAGTTCCTCTGCTAGAACTCCTGAGGAGAGACTGTAGTATGGTTTCCATAAGAAGAACTCCTATATACAGAAATATGTGAGATGGGGGTTGAAATCCCTTATGGTTCTCAGCCCTCATAAACTAGCCATAAAATAATTTATTAAGATTAATTATCAGCCTCTAATGTCAAGTTTAAAAACATCTGGTTTATATAAACATGTTCTTTAAAATACTCATGCAGTAAAGAGATTAGCATAGACAAGAAATTTGCTCTACTGAATGAGAATTAGTGTGCATAAATTTAATCCAAGGTTAAGGAGTTGTAAGATGGAATGTTCTTGAAAATGAAATGGTAGTCTCTCAAGTTATCTGGAACAGTCTTCCAATGAACCTGAGTCAGCTTTTCAGAAAGGAAGAAATACACCAAGGTAAAGGTCCAGTGAAAGAGTTGAATCTCCTGTAAAAACATGATTTACACAGGGCCAATGTTGGTATTCACCCTTGGCTAAATAAGGTCACATCCTCTACTTGTCTGGAGGAACCATTGGAGCAGTGAAGGGCCTAGATCATGCCAACAGATTATGTGGAAAGAGAAGACTCAATAATACAATAATAGAAAAGACTATGGCGCCAGATATAGAAGCTTACTGTCTGGGAAACTTGCAGTGAACCTCTCTGGGGAAAATGAAAATAGAGCCACTGGGTAGAAAAGCATCATAGAATTTTAAGAGAACTTTGGAAATATTGCACGATATTGAATACCTTTTAAAAAGGAAGAGTTCGGGAACACTACTTGCTTGCATTTCACAACAATCTAGGAAGAGTAAGAGGTGATATAGTATGAACACATTCTCTGCACTAGAATCAGACAGTACTGCCTTCCTTGTGTGTACTTACTCCTTGTGTGATCCCTGAAACTTACCTTTCAGTTCTTTCCTTGCAAAATGTGGGTAATAAAAGCTATCTGAGAACATTTTTGTAATGATTAAATGTGGCAATAAAAGCGCAAAATATTCAGTTATTGCCACTGCTGTAAATATCACTGCTGTCATTTCTTTCAGTAAAATGAGAGGTAAAACAATTGGTGCTCCCAAGTTCTATACAAGAACATAACATTTCAGAGCCATCCAGACTGTTGGAACACCACCAGTTTTCCCCAATGTCTGTTCAGTAACGTGCACTTTAAGGCATTTCCTCTCGCCATCATAATGTTTATCTTAAGTTTTCAGGCTGCTAAAAATATTAACTAGGTACATGTACATTTTCTAGGAAAATTCATGTAACTATTTCACAAAATTCTTGATTGCTTAATCCTCTAAACTAATTCACAGTTTAAGCAAAAGACAGTAAATGTGGATCAAATTACCATATTTCTTGATTTTGCTCAAAATTCCTTAAGGATCATTTACAAGTAACCTGGATTAAGAAATGAGAATCTGTGGGAGCCAGAGCTGACAAACCTAGAATGAGATATGTAGGGGTGTGAAATAGACCTTGTCTTTGACTTTCAAAATCACACTGTTTAGTCTTACTTTTCCATACATCCCACTGTATTTTTTCCACACAAACTTGATTCCAAGGAATTTTTTAAAGTTTTTATTTATTTTGAGAGAATGAGAGAGAAAGTGCACAGGAGGGGCAGAGAGAGAGAGAGAGAGAGAGAGAGAGAGAGAGAGAGAGAGAATCCCAAGCAGGCTCCACACTGTCAGCACAAAGCCTGATGCTGGACTCAAACTCACAAACCCTGAGACTGTGACTTGAGCAGAAATCAAGAGTCAGACGTTTAACTGACTGAGCCACCCAGGAGCCCACAAGGAAGTTTATATAATGTATTTAGACAAAAATGAAAATGACTGATAACAGCCTCAAGTCTTCAAGTATTACCTTTGCTAAAAATACTGAAAAACCCTATTTTAATTTACCTGAATGCTTTAAAGCCATAGTATATAGCCACAATGAAGCAATGGGTTTAGAAGTGGTAAACAGATGGGGAACGCAAGGGGTTATACGCTAATGTGTCTTTTTGCCTGTTTTCTATCTAATCAGATCTGGGCGGAAGATCTCCTTTACACCACACCTTGTGAGGTAGAACTTCCATTACAGCAAAACCTGAGGAAATCCAGGCCGCAAGTGAAGGTATATGTCAAAAGTAACTTGGCTCATAAGTGGCTGAGACAGTATCTCAACTGAAGTGTACCAGACCTCAAAGCTGATGCTCTTTTTCCACTATTCATGATGCCTCTATGTTCAAAGAGCAAGGATGGTTATGTTTTCACAACCCTGAGGGGGCAATATATTATTTAAAAAAAAAGTTTCACGTGTTTCAAGAATATATTTACTGGCAAAGTTCATTCTTGTGATCTAAGCTTTAAATCTCCAGAAAATACACACGTGCAGCATGAGTAATGTTTCTTTTTTGCCTTTGAGTCATATTCCCAAAGCCTGAAGTGCTCTTGCCCTTCCTCCTGGCCTCCTTTTCATCCATGAATATTCCTATTCATCTTTCAAAGTGGGGTCTAATATTGCCTCTTCTACAAAGCCTTCCATATTCAACCCCTAGCTCATCTCAACCCATGAGAAACATTGAGTACTTCCTCTGTGGTTCCAGCAAACAGAACATTGTTGCATGAGAGCATTCCTTGATGCACTGTACTCATTTGTTGACACATCCGTCTTCCCCTACTAGGCTGTGACCTTTACAAGGGCAAGTACATTGGTTTATTCATGTCTCTTTGTCTTTAGTGACTAGCAACGTGAAAAATATCTAAGTGCCTAATAAATGCCTGATGGTGACTGCATGGATTTCTCTTGTTACTTGTTCTGCTTACATAAGAGAAAATACTTAACTAATTCACTTGCTCAGAGATGGAAGCCAAAAACGAATTTGAACTTAGTGGTGTTTCTTTCTTTTTTCTTGCTTCCCCACAATTGGGATGTACCTAAGGGAAATTTTCAACGGAATCTGAGTAAAAATAATTTCAGTTCTGAGTAATCACTTCCTGGAAATGGATCCTTTGTGCTCTTTTTTCCCCCTAGTATTTCTAAAAGGAATGGAGAGTAACAACTTATTAAGAATATCTAATTACTTTTATTTTCAGACACTGAGAATGCTTGGATACCATATAGATAGTTTCATTATCTTCTTTGTGGAGGCACGCTGAATGTGAATTGTATCTGAGTCAGTCTATCCTTCCAGGAACGGAATTAGTTTTCCTCACACTCTCGGGGAAGGCGATGCATAACACAGGTTACATGTCAGAAGTGCTCCCCAGAGATGACGTTTTTGATTCAGCATCCTACTGTTTCAAAATACAGCTATGTAATTATAATAGTCATTGGACCTATGTGCTGGGAGCAGTTACTGCCTTGAAAAGAATCAGATTAAATAAAATGTCTTTTATTAGAGGTCAAAATCAGCCGCAGGCATTCATTCTTACAACATAAATAATCTTATTTCAGATTTTATGTATTAGATTTATTAAATTGGATCCTTCCTGATAAAACTGCCTCACAGTAAGTACAAAGGATAAAAATATATAAATAAATAAACTTCCCTGGGCCTTTCCTATTATTCAAAGATGATGTTACTGTCAATGATTGCTATTTGTGTGTGTGGGTGAAGCGGAAAAGACCAATCTGTAACCTCCAGTCCCTTCCACACGGTGCACACATGGAGATTGCTCTTTGATTTGCAGCTGTTATTTGCAGACCTTGTCATTGTGTGCAACTCTGCTTCTGTGGCTCACCTTAGGCCCAGATCCTCTTGCTCTAAAATCTCCGCAGTCCCTGATTGCAACACGGGGGCTTTCTCTGTCTGCAGTTCTCTCAAAGTTGACTTTCATGACAAAGTACTGGAAACTCTTTTTAGTGCACATTTGTGTGCTGACTTCTTGTACCTCCCTTCACTCTGCCATCCTACAGTTGTTGCAACAGGCTGCTCTCAGTAGTCTTTACACTTAGCTCTAGTATTTTTTTTTTCCTTTCAAGGGACAGTCTTTCCATTTTGGTGTCCTTATCACTTGGTTACGAGAAAAATTATTTCTGCTTTGATGTCAAAAACAAGACATTGTCCTAGCTTGACTTTTTCATTTTATTTATTTATTTTTAATTTTTTAAATGTTTTATTTATTTTTGAATGAGAGAGAGAGACAGAGAGTGAGCAGGAGTGAGAGAGAGAGGGAGACACAGAATCTGAAGCAGGCTCCAGGCTCCAAGCTGTCAGCACAGAGCCTCCGTGGAGCTTGAATTCACAAACTGTGAGATCATGACCTGAGCCAAAGTTGGTTGCTTAATGGATTAGGCCACCCAGTCACCCCTTGACTCTTTTTTTTAAACCATGAATCATCAGGGGACTCTGATGAAGTAGATGAAAAAGGATAGGCATAATATGAGTTGTATACCCAGGTCCTACTTATTTAGTAGGCATTAATAGGGATTCTGCTATTTGTAAGGCATTCTGACAAATTCTGAAGCTATGAAAAACCACAAGGTATAGGCCCTTTTGTGTATTTATCAACATAATAGTGGGGAAGACAAATGTATAATAACAAATGAAGACAATGCTGTACATATTATAAGAGTAGAGAGTATAATCTAACATGGTAGAATCCCAAAGGTTTTCGAAAGGGGAGTTAAAAGTTGAGACACAATGAGGGGCTCCGGGGTGGCTCAGTCAGTTAAGATCCAACCCTTGATTTTGGCTCAGGTCATGGTCTCATGGTTCATGGGATCAAACTCCATGTCGGGCTCTGTGTTGACACTGTGAAGGCTTCTTGGGATTTTCTCTCTCCCTCTCTCTCTGCTCTGCTCTGTATCTCTCTCTCTCTCTCAAAAATAAATAAATAAACATTTTTATTAAAAAAGTTGACATATAATGATATATTAGTTTCACGGGTACAACAGTGATTTGACAGTTGTTTACATTACTCAGTGCTTATCATGATAAGTGTAGTTGCCCCCTGTCACTATAAAAGGTTATTACAGTATTATTGACTGCATTCCCTATGTTGTACATTTCATCTCTCTCTCTGTTTTTTTAAGTTTATTTATTTATTTTGAGAGAGAGGGCCAGTGGAGGAGGGGCAGAGAGGGAGGGAGAGAATCCTAAGCAGGCTCAGCACTGTCAGCACAGACCCTGACACAGGGCTGGATCTCAGGACTATGAGATCACGACGTGTGCCCATACCGAGTCTGATGCTTTAACTGACTGAGCCCCCCGGGCGCCCCTTTCTCTCTGTACTGTTTATTAACTATACTTCAATAATAAAGGGTAGTTAAAGGATACCAACAAATGATGATTGCATGTCATTTTGTATTTGTCAAAACCCACAGGATATGCACCAAGAATGAGTTCTAACGTAAAATGTGGACTTCGGTTGATAATGATGTGTCAATGTGGTTCGTCCATTATAACAAATGTATCAGTCTGTGGGAGACGTCGATAGTGGAGAAAGGTTGTGTGTGGCTGCAGGGAATATATGGAAACTATTTTCTGCTGATTTTTTCAGGGAACCTAAAACTGCTCTAAAGAAAAAAAGTCTGTTAATTCTTTTTTTTTTTAAAATGCTACATTAGCTCTGATAAATATATTTCTCATAAACTTGCAGAATGGTTTACCACACCTAACCCAGAAAACAGTTTTATCTTTTCCCCTCCAGCTTCTTGTGTCCACAACATAGAGAAAGAGAAGGCTGCAATAGTAAATGGCACAATTGTATGCACCGTTCTGGTGAAAACCTTTTGGGGCCAGGGCGGGGGGGGGGGGGGCGTCTGACTAGGTATTACTTATATTCCTTCACTGCATGTTCAAGTGTGTGATATTAACATGGAAGTCTAAAATAATACCACAAAAACAGAGAGACAAAGGGATAGAGAAATCGTTTTTAAGCCCATATAAGATAAAGAATATGTTTTAGTGTACGCAGTTACATAAATAATATAGTGGTGTGATACAAAAATTTTTTAAAGTGTTATTGAGGCATGGGAGGAGGCAGCTACTCCTCCACAGTTATTAATTTTCAATGGTTGCTCATTATTCAGAACTGATTAATCAAAATCTTTGATTTATGAAATATTTTAATCAATTGCCTAGATATGATTGGCTTATATGTCCTTGTTTATGTACTAGTATATTTTAATTGTGTAATTAACAATCTTAAACATCATCCAAAATAACATCTAGTACTTTGAAAATAAACGATATCTAACCAAATGGTCTTCTGCTTTCGTACCATTTCCTCCCTCCACTATTCCTTCTAAATCTTTAGCTCCATATATGTCTAAAAAATGTATCTTGAGTTTTCTTTCACTACAAAAGGATATCACTTCAAAAAACATTTTTCACTTGGTGTTATACTAGTAAAATTCATCCATAGTCTTAGATTTAGCTTTACTTGTTGTGTAATATACCATTTTCTGGTTATACAATGATAATTTATTTCTTAAATGTCAGGTCCATTAATGGGCACTTGAGTTGTTTCCAAGTTTTTGTTGTTGTGAACTTTACTGGTATCATACTTCTGAGCCTGTCTTTGATATGCAGGCACAAAAGAATCTTTTGTGGACATAGCTAGATAGGGTTTTCTGTGTTGCAGGATGTAAGAACAATCAACTTATGAAAATAATGCTGTTTATTTTATAAATCAAACTGTTTCGGTGGTAAATCAATGAACTCTCCAACAAATAACATATAAGGGATTCTGTGGATCCTCTTGTCCCTAACACCTGGTAATGCCAGATTAAATTTTGCCAGTGTAATAGAAATATGACAGAATGTCATAAAGTTGTTTTTGTATATTTTGCTGATCATAGATGAGGTTGTCTTTTTTTTTTTTTAGACCTTAAGGAATATACACTTTTGTGTCTTTTCTCCATTTTTTCTATTTTGTGTCTGTGTTCTTTTCATTGATTTGCTGATGTTTTTATGTAGTTTCGATAGAAAACAATTATATTTTTTCAGTGTACAGGATCCTTTTTCACCTTCTTTTAATGTGTATTTTAATAAACAAGAGTTCTTGGGGCGCCTGGGTGGCGCAGTCGGTTAAGCGTCTGACTTCAGCCAGGTCACGATCTCGCGGTCCGGGAGTTCGAGCCCCGCGTCAGGCTCTGGGCTGATGGCTCAGAGCCTGGAGCCTGTTTCCGATTCTGTGTCTCCCTCTCTCTCTCTGCCCCTCCCCCGTTCATGCTCTGTCTCTCTCTGTCCCAAAAATAAATAAACTTTGAAAAAAAATTAAAAAAAAAATAAACAAGAGTTCTTAATTTTAATACAGTCAAATTTGTTAAGCTTTTTTTGTATCTTATTCAATAAGTGTTTTTCTACACAATATTCAAAAGATAATTAATTTAAAAATTTACTGACAAATTTAAAGTTTTATATTTTGACATTTCATCTTGAACCTACCTGGCGCCTTATTTGTCTGAGGCAGGGATCCAATTTCATCTTTTCCACTTGAATAACCTGTTTCTTCCTTTAACTTCCCAAAAAGCCCTTGCAGATGTAATGAAGAATTTTCAAGTACTTATGGACATTGTAGCACTTCAAAATCCTTTGAATAGAAAACAATAGTGTTCCCATATCTTAAGGTAGATAATATCTCAGATATGAAAAATGATACTCAAGAAAGACAAAGGCAGAATTAGAAAAGTAGATTTTAACAAGGATCAGAGTTGTGAATTATAATTTTTTATGAAATAAACTTAATGATCTATATATTTACTATGATCTATTCAAGACAGTGTTTTCATTTGGTTAAAACATCATGGGAGTTCACCACGAGGACCTGTAACCCTGAATACTTACCTAACTTTCAGTTTATAAAATACTCACTACTAAAAGCTTTATGTTACAGATATTGAAGAAAGCAATTTGTGCTAAAAATATCTACCCTCAACGTAATTAGTGTTCCTTAATTGTCTGGAGAAAACCCTATTGAAGAGATATAGAACATATCATATGTATACATTTTGTCAGATAATGAGAAAAAAATTGCTTTCTTTGGCAATGCCATACCTGAATAGAAAAAAAAGAACAATTTTTTTTAACTCACATAAATATAAATGCTAGAGATACAGCTTTAAGAAAGTCTTTGATTAGCAAACAAAATAGTAAAAAAAGTTGGTTGCTTCTTGTTTGTTATTAATTTAGCTCAAAATATTATTTCTTGTTTTATTTTTTTATTTTTTTTCAATACATGAAATTTATTGTCAAATTGGTTTCCATACAACACCCAGTGCTCATCCCAAAAGGTGCCCTCCTCAATACCCATCACCCACCCTCCCCCCCCCCCCCCCCCCATCAACCCTCAGTTTGTTCTCAGTTTTTAAGAGTCTCATGCTTTGGCTCTCTCCCACTCTAACCTCTTTTTTTTTTTTTTTCTTCCCCTCCCCCATGGGTTCCTGTTAAGTTTCTCAGGATCCACGTAAGAGTGAACACATATGGTATCTGTCTTTCTCTGTATGGCTTATTTCACTTAGCATCACACTCTCCAGTTCCATCCACGTTGCTACAAAGGGCCATATTTCATTCTTTCTCATTGCCACGTAGTACTCTATTGTGTATATAAACCACAATTTCTTTATCCATTCATCAGTTGATGGACATTTAGGCTCTTTCCATAATTTGGCTATTGTTGAGAGTGCTGCTATAAACATTGGGGTACAAGTGCCCCTATGCATCAGCACTCCTATATCCCTTGGGTAAATTCCTAGCAGTGCTATTGCTGGGTCATAGGGTAGGTCTATTTTTAATTTTTTGAGGAACCTCCACACTGTTTTCCAGAGCGGCTGCACCAGTTTGCATTCCCACCAACAGTGCAAGAGGGTTCCTGTTTTCTCCACATCCTCTCCAGCATCTATAGTCTCCTGATTTGTTCATTTTGGCCACTCTGACTGGCGTGAGGTGATATCTGAGTGGGGTTTTGATGTGTATTTCCCTGATGAGGAGTGACGTTGAGCATCTTTTCATATGCCTCTTGGCCATCCGGATGTCTTCTTTAGAGAAGTGTCTATTCGTGTTTTCTGCCCATTTCTTCACTGGGTTATTTGTTTTTCGGGTGTGGAGTTTGGTGAGCTCTTTATAGATTTTGGATACTAGCCCTTTGTCTGATATGTCATTTGCAGATATCTTTTCCCATTCGGTTGTTTGCCTTTTAGTTTTGTTGGTTGTTTCCTTTGCTGTGCAGAAAGTTTTTATCTTCATAAGGTCCCAGTAGTTCATTTTTGCTTTTAATTCCCTTGCCTTTGGGGATGTGTATTTCTTGTGTTTTAACAACAAACAAGATATTCATTTTCTATAAAATTTACAACTTGAAATCACAAGATATAATGTATTTTTTCTAACAGTTTTATATATAGAAGGCACCTCGTCAGATTGAAAATTAGTGTGTTATAGTATTGCATATGCTAGATCAGAGATTTTAACTTATGTACCAAAAAAGAAAAAATGCTAACAGATAAAACTTTGAATTTCTATGATACACCCTTATTCTCAAGAACCAGAAAACTCTGAGGCTGTTTATGCAAAAGACAGCCAAAGAAGCATATAATGTATATTTTTTCCTGTGTTTATGTGACACAATCTATTACTTTGTAGCACAGCAATGTATCTGGTTTATCACTTTGAAATTTAGTGCTAACTACCCTAAGAGTTCCCAGGTGCTCATGGAAGTTATTTTCTGCTTTGAAACATCAAGGTATGGAGGGCTATATCTATTTCTTTCATTTCACTTTTAACTATATGAAATTAAGTGTTATAAGTCAACCTTATTATCTGGCTTTTAAGATGACTATATCCACTCTTATGTTAAGGAAGGATGAAATTGTTTGTCTATAATTAACATTATTTTCAATATCAAAGTAGAAATATTTCACGTTTCATTTCATAATTTTTGGCCAGGTGAGTAATTTAGTAACACCATTATAATTTGCATGATTTTTATAGCATATATTAGAGTTCAGGAAAAAGCAGGCATTCAAGTTTCAAATTTTACGTAAGACAATGCTTAATTGTGAAAAAATAAAACATAAATTGACATTAAGTATAAAAATTAAGTATAAAAATTAAGTTTAAAAAATGTGAACCAAGAGAACAAAAAGACAATGCAATAAACACTGTAATTTAACATGCTTGTCATAAAAATATTTTCCATTCCATGCTTAAGTCTTAACGCCCTCAATTTGTTGTTGAGGCTTCCCTAATGTTACAGTTCAGTGTATTATTTCCCCATTTGATCTGATGTTATGAACAACATTAGTTCAGTTACAAAGTCAAAATCCTTAGCTTCACCACAGATAGCTAAATAAATATTAATATCCAGGTGTAAGGCTTGGAATTGTATCATTTAATACATTCATCATCTAATTCTTATCAGGGAAGTTTGATAATGTCTGTACAAATGTAATTATTCTCAGTCATGATTGGTGTCAGCTTTAAATTCAATTTTTTAAACGTTTTATTTATTTTTGAGACAGAGAGAGAGACAGAGCATGAACAGGGGAGGATGAGACAGAGAGGGAGACAGAATCTGAAACAGGCTCCAGGCTCTGAGCCATCAGCCCAGAGCCCAATGCGGGGCTTGAACTCACGGACCACAAGATCATGACCTGAGCCGAAGTCGGATGCTTAACCGACTGAGCCACCCAGGCGCCCCTAAATTCAAAAGAAGCTATACCAAGGAAATGTTTTTACATTTCCCATAGTTTTTGGTCCTAGTGAGTATCCACATTTGGTTTGAAACTAATAACTATTTCAGATAATTCTAGAAAAAAATATATAGACATATTTAATTTCCAAAATGTTAAACATAAGAAAGCTAAAATATACAAACAATATATTTACCACAAACCTTTACTGCTAGAATTAAATCTAATATATTCATTTTAAATAAAGTGTAATACTCCACTGTAATATACCACAATTTTTTTTTTACGTATTTCCCACTGATGCACATTGGCTGTAAAATAAAATCATTATACATGTCTATTTTTCCATAAGTGGAATACATGTTTTCTGTGCTTGCTATCTTCAGTGTTCTGTAAGCCCTTGTAGACTGTAGTCTGAAGTGTTGCAGGTAAGGGATGCAATCCATGTCCAGAGTTTTTGTCAGTTTCAGTAGGGACAAAATCATCATTCCTTTCAAGGGAGAAGGAGCCTATGTAATCAATCTGCTGGTAAATCTCACTAAGTAATAGTGTGAATCAAAGCTCAGCCACATTCTCTGCTACTGACATTTGGATATCCATCAGTGACAGCAGCTAGAAGATTCTTGGCAGGGTTGATTCCATATTTCTGAGCCAATGCATAATCTCCATCCCTGCACCTATGTGTGCCTATGCTCTTGTACCTACTGCACTAGCATTGGGATGACCAAGAAGAGACATTTGTTGTCAGCCCCAGGACAAATCTGTTTGAATTGGTCAATGTGTTGGAGCAGGATTTCTATTTTTATTTTTTTGAGCAAGATTTTTAAATAAGATAAATGTGTCCATGGCAATCCAAAGAGGTCTACCAAAAGGACCAAAACTGAGAGTTTTAGTGGTACCAACTTTCAAGATTCAAATCATTTTCATTAAGTTTAAAAGATATGTCTCAGCAAGACCTATATCATTGGATTTTACTTATTTAGCAGACCCCTGAACCATTGAAGTATTTATCTTATTGCTGCTAACAGGCATGTTTGTTACTAGGCTACCTAAAATACTTACTAGTTCCTGCTTGGCAGGCCCAATTAGTATGCGTGTTAAAAATATAGCGGATCAGTTGGTGTTTACTGAATACTAATATAATTAAAGCATCTGTAGGTGATCAGGAGAGTTAACATCAAAAATGGGCAAAAAAGTAAATGTATATTTCTCTCCTTGCCATATGAGAACTAACAAGATTTTCTTTCTTTCTTTCTTTCTTTCTTTCTTTCTTTCTTTCTTTCTCTTCCTTCCTTCCTTCCTTCCTCCCTCCCTGCCTCCCTCCCTCCCTCCCTCTTCTCTCTCTCTCCCTTTCTTTCTTTCTTTCTTTCTTTCTTTCTTTCTTTCTCTTCCTCCCTCCCTCCCTCCCTCCCTCCCTCTTCTCTCTCTCTCTCCATTTTTCTTTTTTCTTTCTTTCTTTCTTTCTTTCTTTCTTTCTTTCTTTCTTTCTTTTTTCTCTTAGCCTTCTGCCTCTTCCTAAATAAAATGCCAAAGAACTTCTAGTAATTACATCATATTGATATAAATCCATCATCATTTCCATGCCTTAATAAAAGAATGCAGACAAATCATTAGAACCACTCAAATATCCTGGCTATACCAGTGAATCCAGGGTAAGGAATAGCTGCCTCCATATCTTTAACTTTTCCTTATATTATAACCCACAATCCACTCCCACCCATGTTCTCATGATTCCCACTGATACTTCCCCAGAACCTGCAATTTTTTGGCATACACTATTTTCTTCTATCCAGGAACTCTTTTCCCCTATTCACACAACTGAGACACGACCAAAAGTAATACACATAGAGTCAGTTAGAAGTGGCAAAGGTAGGGGGGCCTGGGTGGCTCAGTCGGTTGAGTGTCCAACTGTGGCTCAGGTTATGATCTTGCAGTTTGTGAGTTCAAGCCCCACTTTGGGCTCTATGCTGACAGCTCAGAGCCTGGAGCTTGCTTTGGATTCTGTGTCACCCTCTCTCTCTGCCCCTCCCCAGCTTGTGCTCTCTCTCTCTCTCTCTCTCTCTCTCTCTCTCTCAAAAATAAATTCACATTAAAGATTTTTTTTTAAGTAGCAAAGGAAAGTATTAAGGAAAACTAGCATCATTTTTAAAGTAATTGTTTTGGTTAATTGTTGCATGGGCTCGGTGTAAATTCGAGGTTCTAAGAATCTCAGGCTTATTACACACAAAACCATCATCTCAGATCTCAAGGATGGACTCATTCCCAATTATATCAGAGATTTCCAATGCTGAGAAGAGCTTCACTAATTCCTAGGATATTTTTTCAAGCTACTAGACCTTGAAAAGTCTTCAGAGGATCAATCAATTTCCAAGAAAGTAAAGTCTGTGTAGCTTGACTGGAGGTTTGGATGTCAAAACTTATCTAGAATATATGCATTTTGTACATCATCGGAACTCAATGATGAAGAGTGTTTCCTTCACTTTAAAAAAAAGTATTCGTACTAAAATATGTTCTCTTAACTTTAATTTTATTGTATATATCATATAGAAATTTTCCTTGGGGCTATAAAAATGTCAGGTTTTTGTTCTCTCAAGAAGAATATTTTTAACTTTTCATTATGAACTCCACCCAGAAGGGCTCTTTGGGAGATATCAAGAAATACCCTAAATTGTAGTGTTGAGATAAAGATCAAATATTTATATTAGAAACAAAAAAGTTTTTTGTAGGATATAAATTCAAACTGAGAGCTTTAAATTCTGTATACCTGATATATGTTAATAGAAGCAGGGATAGATGCCTCTATTTTGTTAAGAATTAGAATGGGGGCGCCTGGGTGGCGCAGTTGGTTAAGCGTCCGACTTCAGCCAGGTCACGATCTCGCGGTCCGTGAGTTCGAGCCCCGTGTCGGGCTCTGGGCTGATGGCTCAGAGCCTGGAGCCTGTTTCTGATTCTGTGTCTCCCTCTCTCTCTGCCCCTCCCCCGTTCATGCTCTGTCTCTCTCTGTCCCAAAAATAAATAAACGTTGAAAAAAAATTTAAAAAAAAAAGAATTAGAATGAAAATAGGGGCACCTGAGTGGCTCAGTTGGTTGAGCGTCTGACATCAGCTCAGATCAAGACAAGATCCCATGGTTCATGGGTTTGAGCCCCACACTGGGCTCTCTATTAGTGCAAAGCCCTTTTCAGACCCTCTGTCCCCCTCTCTTTGTCCCTCCCCAACTTGCACACACGTTCCCTCTCTGTCTGTCTCTCTCTCAAAAAAAAAAAAAAACAAACATTAAAAAAGAGAATTCAAATGAAAATATACCAGTATATTTCAACTAAATAGGCTGTGGCATGAAAATCTACAACATGCCTAAACTATTGTTAAAGAGAAAGTAGTCTCCTGGGGAACCTGGGTGGTTCAGTTGAGTGTTTGACTTTGGCTCAAGTCATGATCTCACAGTCTGTGAGCCCAAGACCCGCGTCAGGCCCTGTGCTAACATCTCAGAGCCTGGAGCCTGCTTCAGATTCTGTGTCTCCCTCTCTCTCTGCCCCTCCCTCACTTGTGCTTGTGTGTGTCTCTCTCTCAAAAATAAATAAACATTGAAAAAAATTATAAACAAAATAAAAAGTAATCTCAAAAGTTATAACAGAAACTTTATTCAATTGATTAAAGTAGTCCCTAAGAGTAGTTTTGTTGTATTTAGGTTGAGTTTTGTTTGCTAGTTTAGTTTTATGGTATAACAGAATAAAAATGACATTATAAGGAAAGGCAATATGTTGATTGATAGGAGGAAAAAGTGAAAAATAGACATGAGAAAAAAAAGGGGGGCTTTCTTCAAAAATAAAGTATTTTCTGTTAAGACTCTCTTCTAACCCCTGATCCTGTAAAATACTACCGCAATATAAGCGGGCCTCAAATTTTAGGATTCAACCCCAGTCCCTGGGGCTTATTTAACAGAAAGTGCTCTTTTTACCTCTTTTATCCTCACTTCTTGGGGGTCACCCTTGACTGCACGTGAAGCAAAGAGCTCTAGAAACACTCTAACTTCCTTTACACTGTTGTCAACTCCAGGGGCCTCTCCTCTCTCTCTTGCCTCTCTCCTCTCTCTCTCATTCCTGGGTGTGGTTTGCAGAGTCCATTGCGGTTTTTTGGCAAGAGTGTGAAGCTTCTGCAGTTTTCATAAAACGAGAAGAAACAGACATATAATACTGTCTGAAGAAGACAAGAAAAGAGAAGCCAGAGGGTTTTGTTAATCTTTTTCCCTCACTGCTACACTACAGTTCAGA
Source organism: Prionailurus bengalensis (assembly GCF_016509475.1). Lineage (NCBI taxonomy): Eukaryota > Metazoa > Chordata > Mammalia > Carnivora > Felidae > Prionailurus > Prionailurus bengalensis. Next base: position 41,509,965 of record NC_057343.1, read on the forward strand.
GAAACATTTCTTGAATATAGTAGGTACTCAATAAATGTATCCAAGGGAAAGGATGCACATTCATACTTTGCACAACCCTCTAATCACTAAAATACAGGTCACAAATGGTTGTACTCTAAGCCTGACATCGTTTTGACATCAAATATCCTGATATTCTTTTCATATCAAATAAGGTGCTAAAAACTAAATACAAAGCAAACAAAAACCCGTGCAAAAACTCAACACAGTATTTCTATATATGAGATATATCTATACAGTTTCATGTGCTTAATACAAAGTCATTAAATCCCACTGAAAAAAATTATCTACAAAAAATTAATTCAACTCTGCTTAATCAAGGCTAAATAGCATTCTCCCAGCTCACATCCCCGATTAAGTGGAGTCTCCATTCCTTTTATACCTTCTTAGATTTTTATATTTTGTAGATTAAGCCAGTTTATTGCCTCTATAATAGTCCAATTATAATAGTCGTCAGTGTAATCTTTTCGAAGGATTCCTTTTGTGAGCAAATCTTAGACCACTACCATCTCTTACAAACCAGAAGGGAGGTATTTGAATACTGTGATTATTTCAAATTATCAGGTAAGGTAGCAGGAAAGTAACGTGTGTTACTATCTTTGTAACGATAAAACCCTTTCCTTAGCTAGTATGGCGTAGAACAAATGGGTTACATATAGCCAGACTGTTTTGTGTCCAACTGCATGTTTAAGAGAGGAGGCAGGGTCCGTGCCAGCAGGAGGGAAACCCCTCAGCATAGATTTCCCAACCTAAGACTTGTTGTGAAGGTCATGTATGATGTTATATAATTGTCACCTTGAAAACTTCTTTGATAGCTTGAACTTTACGACTTGCAAGCAGTGCTGGGCTGCCAAGTAGAGCACATTTTCCAGGTTTCTGAGTCCACGCTTGAGCTAAATAAAGTGTGACAAATCCCCTGAGGCCAGCCCAGGCTTTTCATGCCATGAGAACCTCTGACTCAAAAGTTACACACTCTTAAAGTAATATAAGACTGCACAGCCAACTACAGAGGTTGCCTGCAGTAGGAAAGAAACTCTCCTGAGACCATGTCTACGTGATATCTCCAGAATCCTTCAGAAGTGACCATAAAATAAAACCTCTGATGTTTTCTTCCTAAAGAAAATAGCTAATTAAATAAAATGAAGAGAGTGTGATGATCTGGATTTTGAATTTTTTCTTTGTCCTTGCCAGCTGACTTACCTGACATTTGCAGGAAACCAATTTGAGATGAATTGATGACTATACAAAGCAAGTTTTAACCTTGAAAAACCAGCACTGAACCAGCATCTCCTCATATCCTGGGGTGCTCGAGACATGAACTCTTGACTGTAAGCCTTCTCAACTCCCAGTAAAAAAGCACAATAACAAACAACAAACACAAAAGCTTGTTGCCTTTTGAAATGGTTTTTTTAGCTACCATAATAACACGGGTGGGTTTCTTAACATTGTTTGGCCAGCTTTTAAATCTAGCTTTCTCTGACAATTTCTTATGAAAGTGAAATGAGGGTGTGGCTAGCATATCCATCCATCACCAAAAAACTTTTTTTTTCATATTTCAAATATCAAAACCCAGGAAGAATTAGCATCATTGCAACTAGCTGGTTAAGAAATGTTAATAAAAGTGGTGACTAAAAACGTACATTATTGGTTTTCTTTTAAAAGGGAGCTACAGCATTCACGCACAGTCTCAGAGGCTGGGACAATGAAATGGCTCAATGTGAAGCAGAAAAATTTACTCCCAATTTTTGATACCACATTTTTCTACCCATTTTTCACATAACACATAATAATTTGGCAATTATTTTCAGAGTCAACTTCAGGTGTAGCCAGTGAAATTAACAATTATGCTGTATAAGCACTGGGTTTCTAGGTAAACCTCCCACCCCCTTCCCACTTTAGGCCCACCCAAATAGGTGTTGTATCAGGAGCCCCATGTCTCTCAGACCTTCCTGAAACCTCAGGAGTTTATTCAGAGGAGAAAGTTCCATCAAAGCAGGAATGGATATGAAGATTCACCATGTGACAAATAGAGAGCCAACTGTACTTTATATATTATTTAATTACATTAGACAGGTATTAAAAAGAATATTCTGCCAGCAAATAACTTCCCAGACATTTCCAGAGGGTGGAAATGCATTTTTTGTTGAAGTAAGTTTGAAAATGTATTGTTATTGTTGTTGATTTACCAGACACATTTACATATTAAAGGCTTTGGAAAATTTGCAGGAAGAAAAGTTGTGTAATTTCCAAATGCATTTGACAAATGCATCTATCTTATGTTTTTCAAACAATACTTACGAGCATCCTATTGTTTCCTGTCCCATGAAGCGGAAGCTGGGAAAATCAAGAAAAGAATATTCCTGACTTCTGCCTGACTTTTGGAATCACTCCATCCCCAGGACTTATTACAAAGTGACCAAACAATATTAAAGAACACTTACAAGCTAATATTTTCTCAAATTTAAAAGGAAATAATCCAATTCCAATTTTATTTTTATTTTTTTTCTTTATCCAATGTGGGGCTTGAATTCATAACCTGTATATCAAGAGTCACATGTTCTACTGACTGAGCTAGCCAGGGGCCCCACTTCCAATTTTAGTTCAGAGATACAAGGAAATGAAGAATGAAGGGAAGTCACTTCCCACTGTTCCAAAAGAAAACACTGGACAATCTTCAAACTAATGGTTTTCTGAAGCTCATCAAAGAACTGAAGTCACAGAACAAACTAACCTGAAATCTGGAGAGGGTGCCATGAGGTAGAAAGAAACTTAAGCAATTCCTTATGCAGGCCAGATGCCACTGGCCATCATATAAGTAGGAAAGAAGATTCAGTAAGAATTTATTTATTTATTTGTTTATTTGTTTATTTATTTATTTATTTTAGAGAGAGAGAGAGTAGGAGCAGGGGAGAGGGACAGAAAGAGAGAGAGAGAGAGAGAGAGAGAGAGAGAGAGAGAATCTTAAGCAGGGTCCACATTCAGCGTGGAGCCTGAGGCGGGCTTGATCTCACGACCCTAGGATCATGACCTGAGTTACAATCAAGAGTTGGACACTCAGCCAGCTGAGCCAACCAGGTGCTTCCAGTGAAGAATTTTTAATAAATTGCTAAACCTCTAACTGTGGGCTCTCAAGACAGTGTAAGACACCTGAGGACCACGGACATAGGTAGGATTCCCAGCCACATTCAGGCTTCCTCTCTCAGGAGCTCCACTAATTGATCAATGAGAATATCAGGATGAATCCTGAGAAAGCTTTCTTCATGGTGTTGGCTGGATGAGGGGAAACATACCCACTACAGATACTCTGTCCAGATCCAATCCTTATGCTCTAAAGAAAAAAAAGAAGAAGAAAAAAAAAACACCTTAGGAAGGAAAACAAAAACAGTAGCCTGTGGGCTCTGGTAGAAATCTTCAGTGGCTAGAGGAAAGGAGAGAAACCCTGTCCATACCCATTTGTCTTATATCACCTGAGGCACAAAAGCCTTAATCTACAGGAAGGAAAGAAACGAACACTGAAGGCCTGGTGGACACTTAACTGCTGAAAGAGGGGGATATGAATAAAAAACTCTCTATCCTTGGGGGAAGGGTAGTGGTATATGTTGGGTCCAAGCCTACAGTAGAAGAGAAGTAATGACAGTTGTAGAGGCTTTACCTGGAGACCCAGGTTCAAGTTCCAGTCTAAGGGGTTCAATAGATTGCCTAATATTAAGGCTCACTCAAACAAGAGAGTGCATACCTCACTCCCGTCACCCTTCCACGCTAACAATTATTAGAAAATAATGACAGTAGAGTATGGCTGAAAGTGCTGCAAGGCATAGAATCTCTCTAAGAAGCAAAGAAAGACTTAAAATCAAGTTCAGTGCAAGCAGAGAGAAAAACATGTGACACATAAATCAATATCATAAACACAAGATATCATCACTGGAATAATTTGAAGCTTCTGGTGCAGTGATGTTAAGTATAACAATATGCTTCAAACCCCACTCCTGATCCTATTAGCCACAATACTCCCAAATTAAAAGCCTACAGGAAGGAAAGGCATATTCAGCTCCAAACATAAACATGAGATACATCAGTATAAATGGTCCTATACACCATGTCTGGCATGCAAAAAAAAAAAAAAAAATATGTTGCATATAAAAAGGCAAGAAAAAACACAGTCTAAAGAAATAAATCAACCATCAGATCAAGACTCATATAGGACAAAAATCTTGGAACTTTCAGGTAAGGAAGTTAAAATGCCACAATTAACAGTTAAAGATTTTGCTTAAAAAAATATAAAGATATGCAAGAACAGGCAAAGAATTTCAGCAGAGATAGAAACTTTAAGAAAAAGTCAATTGGAAATACTAGAAATCAAGAACATTAGGTGGAGGTAACGAATGTCTTTGAAGTGCTCATCTGCAGACTAAACACAACCAAGAAAATAACCAGTAAGAATGAAAATAGTTCAGTAGATATTATCCAAATTGAAGACTATAGAGGAGTTAGTGGAATGGCGGGGGGTGGGGGGGGGACAACAGAGCATTCATTAACAATACCATATGATCTAAAGAATACATCATCACTGGGGCGCCTGGGTGGCGCAGTCGGTTAAGCGTCCGACTTCAGCCAGGTCACGATCTCGCGGTCCGTGAGTTCGAGCCCTGCGTCGGGCTCTGGGCTGATGGCTCGGAGCCTGGAGCCTGTTTCCGATTCTGTGTCTCCCTCTCTCTCTGCCCCTCCCCCATTCATGCTCTGTCTCTCTCTGTCCCAAAAATAAATAAATGTTGAAAAAAAAATTAAAAAAAAAAGAATACATCATCAGAATTCCAGAAGGAGGAAAAAAACAAAAAACAAAACAGAAAAATTATCTTAAGAAATAATGGCTGATAATTTCCAAAGTTAGTAATAGTGTTAAACTTCAGATCCAAGAAGCTAGGGTAAAGTCAAACGGGATAAATACAAAGTGCACACACAGGTATATATCTTCAAACTGTTGAAAACAAAGACAAAGAGGAAATCTTGAAGACAGCCAGATAAAAGCATATTTACAGGTTCTGAGGATTAGGAAAGGGACATCTTTGAAGAATATCATTTTGCATAACACAGTACTCCTCTCTCCAGGAGGTGGATCTTAATTAAATCCACCCCTCCTTTAAGGGTGGGCTCAATTCAGTGATCAATTTATGCTTATAGTGTGGAAATGGAAAAAGAATAATTACGCAGTGGAGAAATCATGCAGAAACCATCGTAACCAAGTGATCAAGTTTAACACCAACAGTAATCAGTTATGTTGATATCATGTACCCTCTGATGTTATGCAATGAGAAGGTAGTTTCACCTCTGTGGTGGTCTTTTTATTTATGTATTTTTAAAATTTTTTTAATGTTTATTTTTGAAAGAGAGAGAGAGTGTGAGTGGGGGAAGGGCAGACAGAGAGAGAGAGAGAGAGAGAGACAGAATCCAAAGCAGGCTCCAGGCTCTGAGTTGTCAGCCCAGAGCCCAACACAGGGCTCAAACCCACAAACCATGAGATCATGACCTGAGTCGAAGTTGGATGCTTAACCAACAGTCACCTAAGTGCCCCTGTGGTATGCATTTTAAAAATCTATAACCCCAATCTAATAATGAGAAAATCCAAATGGAGGGCCAGTCTATAAAATGCCTCATGAGAACTTTACAAAAATGCCCATGACATTAAAAACAGAGAAAGATTTAAGAAATTGTCCTAATTTGCAGAGATTAAGGAAACTTCATGAACACATGCCATGCAGTAAACTAGATTGGATTCCTTGGAATACAGGAATGACATTACTGGAAAAACTGATGAACATTATACAAAGTCTGTAGTTTAGCTCACAGCATTGCATCAGTGTTAATTTCTTAGTTTCGATGAAATGTTTTTTTAAGATGTGAACTTTAGGGGAAGCTGAGTAAAGATGTCTAATAGCTCTCAGTACTATCCTTGCGAGTCTACTGGAAATCTAAAGTTACTTCAAGATGAAAAATTTAAAAGAAGAGAGGTAATCACTTACTCCCCTTCCTGCCATACCTAATGGAACTTTATAAAAAGTCACTTGCATTTCTATTTCTCTCTTATCTTGTTTAGGATTACAGCCTAAGGAATGATGACAGCTATGGGTGCCTTTCTTCCTTTGAGACTTTTATATTTTACAAATGTATCAATGTGCTGAATCAGAAAAAAAAAAAACACAAGAGTTCATAAGCTCAATTAATTATGAGTAGGATCTTTTTTCTCATACCTTATTCATCTTCATTGCAGTACATAAGCCCTACATGATGTACCCCTACCAAGAACATGTTTCTTTTCCACTCAAATGGATTTTTACAATTTGACGTTTCTCTTTCCTCTCTAGTCTTCTCTTCTTGTCATATTTTTAATATTGCATGCTTTTTTCCAGCCTCTATACCAGTGCTATTTAAAGAAGATTTTTCAGTGAAGTAGTAGTTTGACTGCTCCTGAACTGTAGCGTATACTACTAGAAGAACCAAAGGCGTTTTTTTAAACCTTGCTGTACTTTAAATCTTAAGACTTGTCATAAAAAGACAAAACTTGGTGACATTGGTTTAAAATCTATGCTTGGACTTTATTGTCACATCATTTCTCATATTCTGTTTTTGGAAAAGGCCTTCCAGATTGATGAATTCAAGGGAAGTATTACAATAATCATATTAAAAATATAAATATTTGAAATAGGCAATATGCACACAGACAAATCCAACATCACCTCAACTTTCCATGACATCAAAGGACTGAAAACTAGAATTTAAGTTAAATTGACTCTAAAGTCCAAAGATTTCAGGTCTGAAAATTAAAATTAGATCTATTAGTTTAATTGATATGTATTAAAGATCATAATGTCCCATATAGATTCTCATATGGAACAAAGTGTGGCTAATTGACCAACAGAGTTAGCATCATCTGAGAGTTTATTAGAAATGGATACACATTTGCCACAACATGGACAGACCCATATATATATATATATATATATATATATGACCTAAAAAGTAAAACAAAAAAAAAAAGAAACAGACTCATAAATACAGAGAAAAAACTGACGGTTGCCTGAGGGGAAGGGACGTGGCGGGGAGGGGGCTGGGTGAAATAGGTAAAGGGGATTAAGAGGTACAAACTTCCAGGGGCACCTGACTGGCTCAGTCAGTTAAATGTTGGACATTGGCTCAGGTGATGATCTCACCATTCCCGGGTTCAAGCCCCACATCAGACTCTGTGCTGACAGCTCAGAGCCTGTAGCCTGTTTCAGATTCTGTGTCTCCCTCCCTCTCTCTCTCTCTCTCTCTCTCTCTCTCTCTCTCTCTTTCTGCTCCTCCCACACTCATGCTTCTATGAGTCTATTTTAAATTCTTCAAATAGGTGAAACAATGCAATATTTGTCCTTTTGTGACTGGCTTATCTCACCTAACACGATGTTTTCCAAGGCCATCTATGTTGTTGCAAATGGTAGCATTTCCTTCTTTTTAAATGCAAATAATATTCCACTGTATGTATATATTACATTTTCTTTATTCATCTGTCAATGAACATTAAGTCTGCTCCCATATAATATCTTGAAATGCCATTTTTCTAAATTTTTTTTTAGATTTAAAAAATCACCCTATCCAGACTATCCTCAGTTTACAAAATGGTGGCTTTGGGGAACGGTTATAAGTTGATTATTTAGAATTTAGGATCCATTTACTTTACATGCAAGGTTTGTGTTTCTCAGAATTTAAGACTGTATATTTTTAGTGAAAAAGTTATCAACATTTTAACATTATAATTAAATGAGGCAGAATGAAGCAGAATGACAATTTATATGGGTAATAAAAGTATTAAAGCAGAAATAAGGAAAGATTTTGCTACAACTTTTAGAAACGTTAAAGGAATGCAGAAGTTGATAACACTCAATGATTATTCTTCCTAATATTAAGGTAAGGTTAATATTTTTTTTTGTTAATTTTCCTGAAACTATATTTACACTAATTAGCCATGATAATTAGAATTCTCTCTTTCTCTCTCCATGTGTGTGTATGTGTGTTTATGTGTGTTTACTCTCAAAATTAAGAGGAAATATAAAAGGCTGACCTTCCTGAGGTAATGGTGCTAACAGCCGTTATTGACAAAGCAAGTTAGGTTGGAAGGCACCTGGGTGGTTCAGTCCGTTGAGCGTCCAACTTCAGCTGAGGTCGTGATCTCACAGTTCATGAGTTTGAGCCCCACATTGGGCTCTGTGCTAACAAGCTCAGAGCCTGGAGCCTGCTTTGGATTCTATGTTTCCCTCTCTCTGACTCTCCCCTCCTCACATTGTCTCTCTGTGTCTCTCAAAAAAATGAATAAATGTTAAAAAAAATTTTAAAAAAGTTAGGCGGAAGCATATATGAAACTATGTGAAAAAGAAACTGCTTTGTGATGAATTTACCTTTTCTGGGAGAGGTAAAAGGCAGAGAGATAAGGAAAAGGAGAAAGATTACAATACAGTAAGACTGCCATTGTGGCTTGGGGAGAAGGAAACGAGGGCAGCCCATATTAGAATCTTAGAGGAAGGTCTGTGAAGCTTTAACAAACATTTTAAATATTTTGTTTTTAAAAATTTTAAATATAAAGAGGTAGTTTTCTGTCACAGAACTCCCAATATCAATGCCCAACACATTCTTCATGGGTAGCAGTAACACTATTCTTAGTGTCACAAATAACCCTTAAATCTTATATCAGCATCGGCGGCAGAGGCAGAGGGTCCTTGAGATATATCTTATTTATTCAAAAAAGGCATGGATTCTAAAAGGTTGAGATAGACTTCTTTAGATAATAAGGGAAGAGTAAGCTTTGAAACCAAATTTCAATTTCAGCTACCAGGAAAAGCTGTCAGCCTAAGTCAGGGAGCTGTCTGGAATGTGTCCGGGGGAAAAAGGCCTATCCACCTGGCTCTCCATATGTATCACCCGTCCCAGAGCTACAGGACTTAGCAGAAATTGAACTGGGGGAAATCGAACTGGAAGAAAGGATGAGCCAGACTTGGCTGAAAACGGTGTCTGAAGTGGGCAGCACAGTGAGCTCTGGACTTCTACAGAAAGAGGTACTGAGAACAATGTCAGAGAGGACTCCAAAATACTGAACCCTGTGAAAACTGGGTGAAGAGCCAGCCAGATACTTCAGATTAGGGCAGTGGGGGATCGGGATATAGAATTTCTGACATTTTGCCCAAGTCTTCGCTGCTCACAGGCAGCTCCTCTTGGCCTTGCTGGGGTGCTTATCTCTAGCGTATTTTCGGGGAATTGAACATCCTCAAGAATTTGGAGGACGTAGTACAGGAATCATACAAGGCTTCCAGGATCAGTAAAATGCTGCTGCATTGTTCATGAATGTTCTATTTGAAGTAACTTTATTAAAATGATTTCCTTTTGCACTGTTTCAACCATAACACGCATATAGAAAATTACTGAAATGCTCTCTTTTCCTAGATAAAAACTACATTATTATTGTAAAACACGAGCCTTTAACAGTGCTGTGGAAAAAGAGCTGGACCGAGAGCCAGGAACCCGGCTCTGCCATTGTGCTCCTGGGCATTTCACTCACACTGTCTTAGATTCGGTTCTCTCAGCTGTAAAATGAGCAGGTTGGGCCAGATCATCTCTGAGGCCTATTCCACATGCATAATTGTACAGATCCATCATTATTATCACTACTTAATGTGAGCAGCTATCTTGTCAGCGTGTACATATTCCAATTCAAAGCTGTTGGCTTAATATAATAAGACTTTTTAAAACATCGATTTAATTTCCATGGGAAGAAAACTGAAGTAATTGATTAAACAAATTTTAAAATAATATAATTTAGCTTGCCGGTCCTTTTCTTAGCATGGAAAAATAGTTTGATTTCCTATAAAATCTATTCAAGTTGCACCTTCTTCCGATATTTTGTTACAGATTTTCCCTCTGCCAACAGCAGTCACCCATTTTAATTGAATGGAGGAAAACAGTTCTGATTGTCTATGTCATTCTATTGGATTTTATATCATTGAATTTCAAGCCGGTTTCACTGGGACCTGCCAAGAGTGGCTTATGCCAACCTCTGAGTCTCCTTGTTACACTTCTATCCTGGGTAGCATTGTTTGCCTTTTTGTCTGCTCTCTGATTAAACTGACATCATTTTGCCTTTTGTGACTCTGGTGTCATTTTCTGTTGACAGTGTCTGGTAATGGTAACAGACTTGTGTCCTTGTGGAATGGGTAGAAGTCATTGATTGGTTAGGTGTATTAATGCAGGCCTGTTAAATGACATGCAGACTTGTCTTTGTGCTAAGTGGCAGCTGAATGGGTGCCAGTGAGAGAGGTTATTAAGCACAGATAAGAAGCAGCACCTCTATTCACTGGCAATGTCACTTTCTCCCACTTGAGGAGAGACATTTGTTCAAGACATTTTTTTTTCTCCTCTCACTGACGATATTTAAGGCAGAAAGTTGCTAAGGTGCTGCTGACTGCAGAATGGATTGTTTTGAGAAGGTGAACTCTAGAGAAAGAGCCGTTTAAAACGGTTGATCTTGAAAACCATATTGCATTGAATGGGAATGTTTAAATAAGAACAATTACTGGGGCGCCTGGGTGGCGCAGTCGGTTAAGTGTCCGACTTCAGCCAGGTCACGATCTCGCGGTCCGTGAGTTCCAGCCCGGTGTCGGGCTCTGGGCTGATGGCTCGGAGCCTGGAGCCTGTTTCCGATTCTGTGTCTCCCTCTCTCTCTGCCCCTCCCCCGTTCATGCTCTGTCTCTCTCTGTCCCAAAAATAAATAAACGTTGGAAAAAAAAAAAAAATAAGAACAATTACATTGTTAACACTATCAGAAAACAAACAAACAAACAAACAAACAAAAAGCATAGAGGCCCAGTGACAAGATGTGCCATCGATCATTGCTGTATATCATTTGGAAATGAAAATAATTTTAAAACGATTTTATCTTCTGGGGTCTTCAAAGAAATAAGAAGATAGCAAAATCTAGTCAAGCCTGTGAAATTTTTCTAAGTAATTAAATTAGAAATAAAGTGATGATGGGGCGCCTGGGTGGCTCAGTCAGTTGAGCGTCCGACTTTGGCCTCAGCTCGGGTCATGGTCTCGCAGTCTGAGTTCTAGCGCCACGACGGGCTCTGTGCTGACAGCTCGGAGCCTGGAGTCTGCTTCCAATTCTGCGTCTCCCTCTCTCTCTGCCCCTCCCCTGCTCATGCTCTGTCTCTTTGTCTCTCTCTCTGTCAAAAATAAATTGAAAAGAAAAAAAAAAAGAAAAGAAAGTGATGAAAACTACCTTTATTTTTGTTTTATTGTTTAAATATCCAGGCATAGATTGCATATGGTCTAAGTTAACTAGGGATGTGATAGTATAGCATTAGGCTGTAAATTACAAACTTGTGAAAGTCTTTCTATTCACAAGAAAACGTCTTGACCGGTCTTTTCTTTGTAAATTGAGAAAGGCTGACATTTTCTGTGCAGCTTTAACTGATATTTGCCAGGCTTGTTATTTGTGGGGTTTTGCTGTACTTTGAAATATTCCACAAATCCTAACTTAGAATCAATCACACCCTTCAGTAGTTTAGCCTGTTGCAATGATTTACCGCTTCTGCTGTCTTCCTTCAGTCTCCAGCTTCACGTATATATACACCCTTTTCTGTCTTCGCACAAAGCAGTTGTTAATGTTTGTTTATAAAATGTGTCAAATTTAATTGGTAAGTTCAAGTCACTCTCTTAGGCACTAGAGGCAGAGACAAATGCACAATATACATCAATCCTCTATTTCCATTATGTAACCTCTTTGAACTTCCATTCTATCTTCTATAAAATGAGGATTACAATAAATCAGAGAGTTGCTCTAGGAATTAGCTGAAAAAGTGGATAGAAACATCTAATTCACTGCCAGCCACAGAGTTGATTATTAATAAATGTAAAAATATCTTTATCTCCAAATCATTATGAATGTGTGAAATCACAGCATCTTGGTTCTACTCTATTTCACCCTGAATCAGATTTCCCCAATAACTATTCCTTACTGATAATAAATGAAAGCTCAAGATAGGAGAGAAGATCTCTGATATGTTTATCTTTTTGTTCTACAAAAGGCGGAAGTCTAACATAAGAACACACATAAAAATATATGCCTCTTATTTACTCGGCGACTGATATTTCAAATGCACTGCTTTGTTTCATGTCTCATCTCAAACCTTTGAAGTATTATCTTTATTTTAAAAATAAAGAATCTTAGCTGTGTGATGTTAAGTAAATTCTGTAAGATATCCTGCTTGGGAACAAACCTGAGCCTCACGTCTCCTAATTTCAAGCTTTTGATTACTTAAAAAGTCCTTTTGAACTATGCTCCAGCATCAACCTCTAAAGACATTATGGCTGTTTGATACTGAGCTATCAGACAGTATTAATAATTTCAAGGAAACTAGCAGAAAGGAGGCCCCAAGAAAACAGTGAGAACTGAAGACACAGACATTAGTCAATGGCTCCCAGGTCTTTCCTTTCTGCGTCTGACATTCTTTCTCTGGGCCAAGTAATAGAAATTATTTCTAAGTGAGGTTTTTGTCACCTCATACAGCAACAAGTGTTTACATTACCAATGTTTCCATTGTATAACCCAGATAGTTGTATAACTTATGTGACATCAGAGAGCCACAACTCATAAATCCATAGATTTTAGGATGGGTTACCGTAAACAATCCTAAACCAAGGACTAAGGGCTCCCCTCCTGGCAAATAGAATTAGTCTATTTATAAGAAGGTACAATTACCAGCGTGCTTACACAGATACTAGACAGGATGACTTATCTTTCTCCCCCCCCCCCCAAGTGTGTCACCAGATGTGTATGTTTACTTGCTCTCCAACCCAGTTTATATTATTGAGAATATTAATTCCCTTTCAGAGAAATGATACAAAATGTGTGTGTGTGCATAAAATAGCTTTTTAAATATATTTCTTACAGAATCATAGGATTGTAAGTCTGAAAAAAAAACATTAGCTGATCTGCCCTTTCATCTTATTGTTTTGAGAAAATTAGAATAGTTATTCTTTGGATCAATTTTTTCAGCACTAAATTCACTTTGCTTTGTATTGCATCCAGTTTGTTCATTTATTCATGCAACAAATATTATTCTGGGCCTGATATACAGCAAATCAGACAAACATCCCTGCTCTCGAGATATTTATATTCTACTGAGGAAAACAGACAAAAAATCAAGTAAGGTAACATCTATCTATACATAATATAGCATGTTAGATACTAAGTAATAAGAAGAATACAAATTAAGCAAGAAAAGTAAGTACTCTCTACTTACTTAGAGAGTAAGTTGGCAAGGGCCAGGATGGGGAGATAAAATCTAAACAAACTGGTCAGGAGAGGTCTCTGTGAGAAGATGGTGTGGTGTCGAGAACGGAAGGAATGAGGAAGTGAAATGTGTATCTTACTGGGGAAGAGAATCCCAGGCAGGGATCAGCATGTACAAAGGTACTGAGACAGGAGAACCTCTGTTCTGGAGGAATGGCAGTCTAGTGTGCCTGGAACAGAATCAGGTGATAGATCATAAGGTCAGACAAATAATGGGGTGCTATGTCATGCAGGATGAGCACTGAATATGTATCTGTATTCTTCATTTAACTGAAGTTTCTAGAAGTCAGTGTCTTTTTAGCATGCTAAATCTATTCACCCCACGGTCTTGAATCTATATGCCTAACATAATGTCTTCCTTATAAATCTCAGATCCAAGTTTGTTGGTTGAAAGAACAATGTTTTAAAATCTAATTTTTTGACCTATTGAAATGAGATTCCATTAGTTCATGACAAAATTTTAAGACATAATAATTATTTGAATAAATACATAATTATATCACTTTCAAAATTGTTAACTGCCTTGCGAACTACTTTATGATTTTCTGCATATTCTCTTGAGCATAAAATTTCAAAAACTTCTTGGTCATAGAGGCTCACATACATGTCCAAATTACAGAAGCTACTAATTATTTATTAGCCACTACTCTATATGTAACTATCTTCCCAGTTCTATTCTCATTTCCCAAGATCTCAGGTAAGACTTAGCTTATATATTAAATGCATGTTTGGGAGTAAAAACTAGTTCTCCCTAATTCAGTTGGGATTCAGCATATTTAGGTTTGATTAACCACAAATCATAATGCTTCTCAGAAATTGATATTAATATATACATCTCTTTATAGTATCTTAGATTCTGTAATATTTTCCAGAAAATGCAGTATTGTTTCTTGTACTTTTAAAACTTACTCTGATAAATATAAACGAACACACGTCTCTTTTATAGCTCTCAACTATATTGTGCTTCCTAACGACATAGTTTACCATTATCTGTAATAATAAATCAGGCTTAAAGAATTCTGGCTAAAACATTGCCAGAAACAACAGAATGCGGAGAATGGCAAGATGCCATAGTGGGCCATATGACTTACAGTAAGTTGTCTGAAGAGCAGTTTTTAAATATTCTTACAATCTCCTTATGCACTTTCTCCTTTGATGCAGAGGAATGAATACTTACTCTGAAAAAATAACCTTTGTTGAATGTTTCTTCTCACACATTCTGACATCTGCCATACAGCTATGGTGCTGAAATAGGATTTCACATCAAGTATTTATATAATAATATAGAACAGTAGAAAACATTATTAGAGACCATTTACGAAGACCCAAATTGCATAACGTTTTCGTTTAAAGAAAGCTTAGCAATTCTATGTAGATAATATTAGTTATCTTATCTCTGTAATAAAAATGTACTAAAAATTAAATTTTACATCCTGTAATAGAACTATGAACACACACACACAAAAAATTGCACACCAAAAATACATGAAATTGAACCTGAGTTGTTTCACTTGGTGCGTGTTACTCTACTTCATACATTTCTCCCAGTCTGGCACATTTGAGAAATGCCTAGAAAATGTCAAATTAAGAAAAAGCCAATGCGGCATCTTCATGTTATTCCAATCCCTGCAATTCTCATGTCTGGGTGACATAAATGGAATGGCAGCTGTTTCTTCAGTGCATTTGATATATACTCTCAGAGTCATTTCCTGATGGATATTTTGGTTGTTACATTTCCAGTTGTTGCAGCAGCGATGATGACTCTGACACTCTTCTTTCGAGGTAATTAAACTTTCAGCCCATCTGTGCAGTAACTTTCATAATATTTTCAAAGGGCACGGAATGCTTTTAATATTTGTACCACTTCACTGTTACTTGCTCAGGGACCTATTATCTAGCTGAACATTGTTGAAACAAGTTTTTCAAAACCTGGCTAGTGAAAGGGAACATGAAAATGTCACATGAGCAGGAAAGTAATGCAACTGATGCTGAATTTTAAAATAACCCGAAGGGTACCTTGTTTACCAAAACCGCAGTTCGCAGTTAGGCATTTTATCTTTGACTCTCTATGATGTCGAATCTTCAAGTGAAACGACGAGTTCTGAGTATGATCTTTCTTGTTCTGGAGATACTGTCTGCTTTGAGAAGTTTTTAGCTTTTGTGTACTACAGGAAGAGAAGTTAAATTAGTGTTAAAATAGTGAAGAAATGATGACGTGAGTAGACACAGAAAGACCATATGTTTATAAGACCGGGTGTTTGAAAATCATATACAGCATATAAAAATAATGATTATTGTCTCTAGAAAGTAAACTTTAATGCATCAGTTAGTGTCTAATAACAACTTAGATGTAAACAAGGTCTAATAGAGAAGAGGAACTTTTATATTTTGAAATGTGCTCTTAATTGAGTCACTTTTTTCTTGTTATCAGTATTTATTGTAGGAAGTTTAAAGATAAAGGTATGAAGGGGCACCTGGGGGTCTCATTCGGTTGAGCATCCCACTCTTGATTTTGGCTCAGGTGTGGTCTCACGGCTCCTGAGGGGAAGACCCAGGTCGGGCTCTGCACTGACAGCACGGATCCTGCTTAGGATTCCCTCTCTCCCTCGCCCCCACTCATGTGTGCGCACTCTGACTCTCTCTCAAAAGAAATAATAAAGTAAACATTAAAATAAAAGTCATGAAAAAATTCGAATTTTAAAATCTTCTCTAACTCCAATATTCTCATTAATTACTATTATCAATTTAATTTTGTACATACTTAAGTAGACACAAATTAGCAGTACCCTAGGCATTTTGTTTTACTGCCTGCTGTTTTATCTTATCATCAACATTTCGAAAGATAAGTCACATTTCTTTCAATGTCAGCATAGACTTTCATCAATTGGAAGTAACATGTATCATTTAGTGGATCCCTTTTTATTTTTATACAATGTCTATTTTTGATGACTTGTCCTTTTCTATGACTTTTCTTATATTTAGAAATATTATTCTTTTTTTTTTCAACGTTTTTTAACATTTATTTTTGGGACAGAGAGAGACAGAGCATGAACGGGGGAGGGGCAGAGAGAGAGGGAGACACAGAATCCGAAACAGGCTCCAGGCTCCGAGCCATCAGCCCAGAGCCTGACGCGGGGCTCGAACTCACGGACCGCGAGATCGTGACCTGGCTGAAGTCGGACGCTTAACCGACTGCACCACCCAGGCGCCCCTAGAAATATTATTCTTTTATAGACAAAAGATACATATTCATCCATATTTTCTTCTGTTTTTAAAAATATGTTATTTAACTAAAAAGTATTTAATTTATTTAAATTTATTTTTGTGAAAAGAATAAATCGGTGATTTTATTTTTTCCCTAAACTGTCAGAATGATCTAAATGCCATTTATGTTATTTTTTACTCTTGCCTCTAATTTTCCAGTTGCTTTGTTTATTAGCACTTTCACACTTTATCATTCTTCTTGACTCATTTTCAATGATTTATAGATCATTAGCATCAAAATACAATATCAAAACTTTTATAAATATGTGACTAAAATCTTATGATAGAACATTTATAAATACTAAACACTTATAAATAACTAAAATCCTGTAATGGAACACTAAATCATCTTTATAAAAGGAGAACACAAAGAACTTTAAAATGTATCATTAAGTTTTTAGATAAATATTAGTATGTTACAAGACAGTGAGATCAAAATGAGTGAATTCAGTGTATATGTTAGCTTCCTGGTATGTTCAAGCTCTGCTGTGTACATGTGTCCCAAAGGTGAAGAAGATATAGTCCTTTTCCTTAAGATACTTTCAAGGAGATAATGCCATTTGGAAAGGTTGTGTGATAGAATTGATGTACAAGTAGTGTGATGTGCAAGTAGTTCATTCAACTCACCTTGGCTGTCAGGAAAGAACTCCTGGAGGAGACACATCGGAACTTGATGATAAAGGATGAATAAGAATTTTCCAGAAAAACAAAGGTAAGCCTGATACCACATGAATGAAGCCGTGGAAATGTATAACAAAAAGTTTAAGGGAACTGGAAATAGCAATATTGTAAAACCACGTGAGTTCAGCTATTCTCTGATGGTTTGGTACCCAGAAGCAGAAAAGAAAAGCATAATCATACCCAAATGTCTGTCTGGCTATCATCTGTCTGTCTGTCTGCCTTTCTATCTATCCAGCCACAAATCTTATTTTTGGCCAAAAAAATAATTGCAGAGAGAATAAAAGAGAGAGAACCTATAAGAAAGAGAATATGAATAAGAAGCATTACAATGTTTGCTAACACAGGGTTGATCAGCATAAACTAAAATGATATTTTCTTTTAGTTGTTCCTCTGCTTACTACTTACTAGATGTATAAAAGGAAGCTTACTGAACTTTGTAGAGTACTGGCAATCCAACATTACAAGAATAGAATGGAGGAAAACCAGCAAATGCCCTCCTGTAACATGGTATATGCAGCAAGTAAGAGAATGTTTTATTCTAAAATTTTAAATAAAATAGTCTTAATTTATCTTTAAATCAAAATGCAAGAAAAAAGGTCACAAGAATAGAGTAGCTTAAGTTAGTGTTAGTCATTCTATATATAATATTATACTGAGTTTGGTGAGGAAATTGAAATAGGAAATTATTCCTGATCTTGTGGAATTTACAATATGTTCACTTATTATACAAATGGGAAAATAGTGAATATTGTCTTTATCAATGTTGGCTTTGTTAGGAGACACATACCACTAGTTTCAAACAAACTCCATAATTTGTAATTTATTAGAATTTTGGTATTTAATTTTGAAATTCCAATGAGTGCTTTCATACTTAAATATGAAATATATGACATATATAGTTAATTTCTATCATAATGGCTGCATTACTCTTAAAAAAACATACATGGAACACCTTATGTTGACCATCTTATTACTCTAACTTGAATTTTTGTCTTTATTTTTTAAAATATCATTAACTACAAAGTGATGCCATTATATAGGTTTTGTCATTCTAATTTTTTGAAAGAAGTAATAAAGATACAGCCCAACAAAAGTAAAATTCTGCTGTGGAAATGGCTTATTCTCCTACTCTTTCCTCTTGATTTGTGGGTAGATTAGTTCATTCTAAATCTCTCTCTCCTCTGACATTTCTCCAAGGTGTCTACATTGTAAAGGAGACTGGCTTTTCATTGGTCCCAAACAATCATGACATAATTTCTTACTGCCTTATCCAAACCATCTAAAAACACTCCAGTTAATTATCTTATATAGAAAGATAGAATGAAAACAAGTTACTGTTATACACACTCTGATTTTAACATGAAATTCCACTGCATTTTAGGTGAGTTTCATTGAACTAGAAACAGATGGCTACAGTAAATCAGGTTGTAGAGCAGTTTGCACTATGCAGTACAGGATTTGTAGCACGAATCTCACAAAGATAAGACATTGTTTTATAATCAGATTCATGGAAAGTCACTATTCATCCCTTATCTCATGAGGAAAGGGGATAACGTGAATTAAACAGTTGATTTAAAATATACATCTAGAGAAACACAATCACTAAATATTTGAATTGCTTAGTGGGCTGACAATCAGCAGGCCCGTTCTTCATGAGGAATGTAGCAAACAGGACACAGTTACTTTTCTAATAATGTGGATATACTAGTGTCATGCTATCTGGGGAGTAAAGAAAAGGCATTTGTCCCTGATCTTTTGAGAAGTAACGAGATACATCTTACCTCCCCTCTCAAAAACAGACTTCAAATGATTAGACACAAAATGTCATAATAGGCATAATGAGTATTCGCTTTACAGAATTTCTTTAAGAATCCTATGTTATAGGGGCGCTTGGGTGGCTCAGTCAGGTAAGCGTCTGACTTCCGCTCAGGTCATGATCTCAGGTTGGTGAGTTCAAGCCCCGCGTCGGGCTCTGTGCTGACAGGGCACAGCCCACTTTGGATCCTCTGCCTCCCTCTCTCTGCGCCCACTTGCACACATACTCTCTCTCTCTCTCTCAAAAATAAATACAAACTTTTTTTTAAAGTCTTATGTTACAGAAACTTAACACTAATCTAGACTCCTTTTTAAGTATTCTTTTACTTTACTTTCTGAGTTAACACCAAAAAAGACAAACTATATTTGTCAAGAATCTCGTATTTAAATGAGTACAAATATTAACAAAATTTACTTTAATTACCTTAACATGTTTTCAGCATTAAATGCAATTCATTATTTGAAACAATTTTCAACCACATGCTATTTTTGTAGCTTATTCACTAAATTTTACTTAACATTTAGCCAAGTTGACAGAAAAGAAGTTCACAGCAGTGGCTTTCTTCATTGAGGGAAATTCACTTTATTTCTCCCACAGGGATCTCACTAGAGGTTCAGCATTTACATTTCTCAGGAATCTTAATATTCTCAGTGGGGTCAAAATAATTGTTTTAGGCATTTAGTGCTTGAATAAATCAAGACTGGCCCAAATTATCTGAACACACACAGAAGTCATGCCAAAACAGCACCATTGCATATTTTAGAATACATAGTTATCTATAGTATTTTCTTGTTCCTCCCACCAAATCTAAAAGCTTGGTTCAGCCTAAATTTTACACATTGGCTTAACTTAAACTGTCTGTGCAAATATGAAAATGTATACATTTTAACTAGACATATTTATAAATATTTCAATGAAATATTTTAGGGAGTGCTAATCAAAAAATAAATTATATAATGTGGTAGCTTATTATTAGAACTATAGAATATTCATAGGAAATCTGAAAGTAAATATCCTTTCTAATAACCAAGGACGTAGCCAATATTCAAAATTTCTGATGGTCTTACAGCCATTGAAAGAGGCACCTCAACTGGTGAGCAGTATTATTAACAGCTTTATATTCTTTATTTATGCAAGTAAAATCCACATTGTTCATTATTATGATGTCAACTCTGGTGCCTGTATTACCCTCCTGAGCACACAGTTTGAGGCACTGCATGTTACAATTGATCACTCTTACTGAAAGAGGAAGAAGAGGTGGGGGCAGTTTTCAAGGGACCCTACCTCCCTTGATACGGAAACTGAAGGCATAGTGGAAGGCAAAGCTAAAAACTAGGCAATAAGGGATGAGGAAAATTATCTTCCATGGGGTGACAGATGGGATGGTAGTGACGGGTGCACAGCCACATTTGGCAGTTATATGGGGAGGAAGCCCAAGAAAGTTGAGATCATAGGGAGGAAGGAGGTTTCCAGGCAGTTTCCCACAGAACTCAAGACACATTTTGGATTCATTGTTACTAGGTAGCCAGGTGGAACTAGAAATGTGGATTAACCTAGTTTAAGGAGACAGTGATAGAATGAACATACTTGTGCTTTCTCCTGTTCAGCTAAGGTCTCCCATTAGTATAAAAATATCCATGTGCCATTTGCTAGTGTGTCACTTTACACAGAAAATGAAGTATATAGAGCTAGATAGAATATTCCAAATGTGAGCCCATTCCCATGTAGTGCAGTAGGATTACCATATCCTTTTGTATTAATAAACACATTCAATTCTCTATACATGGTCCTGGGTGCTTTCCATATATAGATCCCTTCTGTAGTTCTGCAACCCATAAACCTCTGAGAAATGAAAGCTCTTTCATATGTGATGCAAACTTGTTTGCACAAAACCTGATTTGACTCATGAAGAGGTATTTTATGGTCTTTATTAATCCCATCTGATGTGAATATTGGCAGCTTTCACTACAAAAATGTCAAGCTGCCTTGTAACTCATTGGGAATATTTCAGTATAAATACTATTTCACTCTTCTGAAATTGGAAAAATTGTGAATTCTAAAACACTTCTGCATCTGAAGGTTTTAGGTAGGTGATTATAGATCTGAACTCACCCCTTTAAAACTCTCAAAATTAAAACATGAAATAGGTACATTTCTGCATTACATATATGTTGATGAATTGCTCAAGGTAATAGAGCTAATTAATAAACTTTCTAGAATGTAAAACACAGCAATCTGGTTTCAGAGTCCATTCTTCTCCTGAAACTTTATGATCACCTGAAATGACCTTATGTAAAGGTCAATATCCAGTATGATAACATTCTGTTCAATGGACATCATTTAATGTGTATTTTCTTGGCCAGTGAAGTCTTTCATCTGCCCCAAGAATTTGCACGTCTTTTTTTTTAATGTTTATTTTTTTTATTTTGAGAGGGAGAGTGTGGAGGGAGGGCAAAGAGAGAGTGAAGGAGGGGCAGAAAGAGAAGGAGAGAGAAAATCCCAAGCAGGCTCCACACTGTTAGCACAGAGCCTGACACAGGGCCTCGATTCCACAGTGTGAGATCATGACTTGAGCTGAAATCAAGAGTGGAACACTTAACCGACAGAGCCATCTAGGCATCCCAAGATTTTGCACCTCTAATAGCCATTTTGTCCAAGGATTTGATTTCTTTTTTTTTTTTTTTAATTTTTTTTTTCAACGTTTATTTTTATTTTTGGGACAGAGAGAGACAGAGCATGAATAGGGGAGGGGCAGAGAGAGAGGGAGACACAGAATCGGAAACAGGCTCCAGGCTCTCAGCCATCAGCCCAGAGCCCGACGCGGGGCTTGAACTCACGGACCGCGAGATCGTGACCTGGCTGAAGTCGGACGTCTAACCGACTGCGCCACCCAGGCGCCCCGGATTTGATTTCTTTAAGCCTTACTGGACATCCTAAATAAATGTTCAGATGATGTAATGAGGAGTCCTTAATACTATGATTCTATTCTGGAAGCAATAAGTAAGACAAAGAAGGGCAAGGTGTTCTTGATTTGTTTGTTTGTTGCTGTTTTCCAAAACACCTCAGCTATGTGGGAAAATAAAAGTAGGATATTGGAAAGTGTCTTTCTCTTAAACCAACAGAGAAGAAAAATATTATGCATTCATTTTTAATTGGGAGGGATCTTATTATATTTTATTTAGTCTAAGTTGCTTTTTAGTCCAAATTTTGAAAAGCTCCAATTCTCCCTTACTAGAGGTAAATTCTTAACACCACCGACATCATAGAAAAAAATAATTTCATCTCAAGTCACATATTATATTATACACATATACACATATATGTGTATATATGTACATATTATACATATATACACATATATGTGTATATATGTACATATTATATATATATACACATATATGTGTGAATATATCTGCATATATTCATATATATTATCTTAGTGCTGCCACAAAAATATCACGGTGTATATAACAGCACGATAATTACATAGTAAGCACTTAATCTTTTCAAGAGCTAAATTTGAAGTATGTAACTCCCTATGGAATATAACTCAATAATGCATTAGTTTTACATGTATTTCTATTAACTATTCTATTTTTTTCTTTCCAATTATTAAGCTTCTCTTTCAGCATAACTTCAGGCTACAAATACTCTTTTGTCTATTGCCTTTAGTAGATAATTTATATTCTTGTGATTTGTTACATTTGCATGTTATGCATTTATAGTTACATTACCCACTAAAAAAAGATTAGATTGTTGGAGAAGTTAACAAGGTTATGAAACTAGTGCATTGATTAAGAGGTGTATTCATTTGTTCAAGAATTATTTTTCAATTTTTCTACCATTTGCTATGTCCACCGTCATCACTAGGAATAAACTAAGAAATTAATACAAAATGTCCCCTCCCCTCACACAGCTAATGGTCATTTCCCTATTCCATCAAAGACACCTAAATAATACAGAACTTCTTAATAATTTCTGTCTTTTTCTTCCTAAAATAAATTTCTCATTCTTAAACCTCTGAGGTCTCTTTGATAGACATATTCATATTAGCTTGTTATAAGAATTCCTATTCTTTTAAAGTGGACACCAAACTGTCTTGATTATTACAGCTTTGTAATATACCTTGAAATCCAGAATCATGATGCCTCAGTTTTGTTTTTCTTTTTCAGGATTGCTTTGGCTATTTGGGGTCTTTTGTGGTTCCCTACAAATTTTAGGATTGTTTGTTCTAGCCCTGCAAAAAATGCTGGTGGCATTAAATGTGTAGATTGTTTGGGTAGTATAGACATTTTAACAATGTTTGTTCTTCCAATCCATGTGCATGGAATGTTTTTGCATTTCTTTGTGTCCTTTTCAATTTATTTCATACATGTTGTATAGCTTTCACAGTATAGATCTTTTACCTCTTTAGTTAGGTTGATTTCTAGGGATCTTATTGTTTTGGTGAAATTGCAAAAAGGATTGATTCCTTGATTTTTTTTTCTGCTGCTTCATTATTGGTATATAAAAATACAAAAGATTTCTGTGCATTGATTTTTATATCCTGCGGTTTTGCTGAATTCCTGTATTCTAGTAATTTTTTGGTGGAAGTCTTTCAGGTTGTCTACATAGAGTATTAGGTTGTCTGCAAACATTGAAAGTTTGACTCCTTTTTGCCGGTTTGCATGCCTTTTATTTCCTTTTATTGTCTGACTGCTGAAGCTGAGCAGAGAAAGGGGAACCCTCTTGCACTGTTGGTTGGAATGCAAATTGGTGCAGCCACTCAAGAAGGCAGTATGGAGGCCTCTCAAAAAACTGAAAATAGAACTACCCTACAATCCAGCAATTGTTCTATTAGGTATTTACCCAAAGGACACAGAAATAATTCTGAGGGGTACATGCACTCCAATGTTTATAGCAGCATTATCAACAATATAGCCAAACTAAAGGGGTGCCTGGGTGGCTCAGTCTGTTAAGCATCTAACTTTTGGTTTTGACTCAGGTTGTAAGTCTGAGCCCCAAACTGGACTCAGCGCTGTGCATGGGGCCTGCTTAAGATTCTTTCTCTTTCTCTCTGCCCTCCCCCCTTGCACGGACACATGTGTGCCTCTCTCTTTCTCAAAATAAATAGATAAACTTAAGGAAAAAAAAAACAATAGCCAAACAGTGAAATGAGCCCAAATGTCCATTGACTGATGAATGGACAAAGATGATGTGGCATATATATGTACATAATCATTATATCTATCTATCTATCTATCTATCATCTATATGTATATGTATGATCATGGAATATTACTCAGCCATCAAAAACAATTAAATCTTGCCATTTGTAATAATGTGGATAGAAATAGAGTGTATTATGCTAAGTGAAATAAGGCAATCAGAGAAAGACAAGTACAGCATATGATTTCATTCATATGTGGAATTTAAGAAACAAAACAGATGAACATATGGGGGTGGGGGGGGAGAGGAGAGAGGGAAATAAATTGCAAGAGACTCTTGACAATAGAGAAAAAATTGAGGGTTGATGGAGGGAGGTGGATAGGAGATGGGCTAGATGGGTGATGAGTATTAATGACGGCACTTGTGATGAGCACTGGGTGTTGTATGTAAGTGATGTATCAGTGAATTCTACTCCAATAATGCGCTGTAAGTTAACTAACTTAAAATTAAATTTAAAAAAATACACCCTGTTGGAAGAGGCTGAAAAATATTCTTGTGACACCTATTCTTTTTTCAGTTTTGTCAATATTTGCTATGTATATGAAGTGATATTGGGTAAATTCATCTTTTAAACTATTTTGTTTTTCTGAAGAATTAATCATTTTATAATTATGATCTCCCTCTTTATCTTCAGCAATGTATTTTGGTTTGAATTTCATTTTGTCTAATATTACAATAAACACACTTGCCTTCTTATGATTAATGTATGCCTAATGTATTTTTCCAACATTTTCTTTTTTTTTCTTTTTTTTTTTTCTGAAATTTATTGACAAATTGGTTTCCATACAACACCCAGTGCTCATCCCAAAAGGTGCCCTCCTCAATACCCATCACCCACCCTCTCCTCCCTCCCACCCCCCATCAACCCTCAGTTTGTTCTCAGTTTTTAACAGTCTCTTATGCTTTGGCTCTCTCCCATTCTAACTTCTTTTTTTTTTTTCCTTCCCCTCCCCCATGGGTTCCTGTTAAGTTTCTCAGGATCCACGTAAGAGTGAAACCATATGGTATCTGTCTTTCTCTGTATGGCTTATTTCACTTAGCATCACACTCTCCAGTTCCATCCACGTTGCTACAAAAGGCCATATTTCATTTTTTCTCATTGCCACGTAATATTCCATTGTGTATATAAACCACAATTTCTTTATCCATTCATCAGTTGATGGACATTTAGGCTCTTTCCATAATTTGGCTATTGTTGAGAGTGCTGCTATGAACATTGGGGTACAAGTGGCCCTATGCATCAGTGCTCCTGTATCCCTTGGATAAATTCCTAGCAGTGCTATTGCTGGGTCATAGGGTAGGTCTATTTTTAATTTTCTGAGGAACCTCCACACTGCTTTCCAGAGTGGCTGCACCAATTTGCATTCCCACCAACAGTGCAAGAGGGTTCCCGTTTCTCCACATCCTCTCCAGCATCTATAGTCTCCTGATTTGTTCATTTTGGCCACTCTGACTGGCGTGAGGTGATACCTGAGTGTGGTTTTGATTTGTATTTCCCTGATAAGGAGCGACGCTGAACATCTTTTCATGTGCCTGTTGGCCATCCGGATGTCTTCTTTAGAGAAGTGTCTATTCATGTTTTCTGCCCATTTCTTCACTGGGTTATTTGTTTTTCGGGTGTGGAGTTTGGTGAGCTCTTTGTAGATTTTGGATACTAGCCCTTTGTCCGATATGTCATTTGCGAATATCTTTTCCCATTCCGTTGGTTGCCTTTTAGTTTTGTTGGTTGTTTCCTTTGCTGTGCAGAAGCTTTTTATCTTCATAAGGTCCCAGTAATTCACTTTTGCTTTTAATTCCCTTGCCTTTGGGGATGTGTCGAGTAAGAGATTGCTACGGCTGAGGTCAGAGAGGTCTTTTCCTGCTTTCTCCTCTAAGGTTTTGATGGTTTCCTGTCTCACATTGAGGTCCTTTATCCATTTTGAGTTTATTTTTGTGAATGGTGTGAGAAAGTGGTCTAGTTTCAACCTTCTGCATGTTGCTGTCCAGTTCTCCCAGCACCATTTGTTAAAGAGGCTGTCTTTTTTCCATTGGATGTTCTTTCCTGCTTTGTCAAAGATGAGTTGGCCATACGTTTGTGGGTCTAGTTCTGGGGTTTCTATTCTATTCCATTGGTCTATGTGTCTGTTTTGGTGCCAATACCATGCTGTCTTGATGATGACAGCTTTGTAGTAGAGGCT
Source organism: Prionailurus bengalensis (assembly GCF_016509475.1). NCBI lineage: Eukaryota > Metazoa > Chordata > Mammalia > Carnivora > Felidae > Prionailurus > Prionailurus bengalensis. The sequence continues at coordinate 41,536,501 of NC_057343.1, forward strand.
AAAGTCTGGGATTGTGATGCCTCCTGCTTTGGTCTTCTTCTTCAAAATTCCTTTGGCTATTCGGGGCCTTTTGTGGTTCCATATGAATTTTAGGATTGCTTGTTCTAGTTTCGAGAAGAATGCTGGTGCAATTTTGATTGGGATTGCATTGAATGTGTAGATAGCTTTGGGTAGTATTGACATTTTGACAATATTTATTTTTCCAATCCATGAGCAGGGAATGTCTTTCCATTTCTTTAAATCTTCTTCAATTTCCTTCATAAGCTTTCTATAGTTTTCAGCATACAGATCCTTTACATCTTTGGTTAGATTTATTCCTAGGTATTTTATGCTTCTTGGTGCAATTGTGAATGGGATCAGTTTCTTTATTTGTCTTTCTGTTGCTTCATTGTTAGTGTATAAGAATGCAACTGATTTCTGTACATTGATTTTGTATCCTGCAACTTTGCTGAATTCATGTATCAGTTCTAGCAGACTTTTGGTGGAGTCTATCGGATTTTCCATGTATAATATCATGTCATCTGCAAAAAGCGAAAGCTTGACTTCATCTTTGCCAATTTTGATGCCTTTGATTTCCTTTTGTTGTCTGATTGCTGATGCTAGAACTTCCAGCACTATGTTAAACAGCAGCGGTGAGAGTGGGCATCCTTGTCGTGTTCCTGATCTCAGGGAAAAAGCTTTCAGTTTTTCCCCGTTGAGGATGATGTTAGCTGTGGGCTTTTCATAAATGGCTTTTATGATCTTTAAGTATGTTCCTTCTATCCCGACTTTCTCAAGGGTTTTTATTAAGAAAGGGTGCTGGATTTTGTCGAAGGCCTTTTCTGCATCGATTGACAGGATCATATGGTTCTTCTCTCTTTTTTTGTTAATGTGATGTATCACGTTGATTGATTTGCGAATGTTGAACCAGCCCTGCATCCCAGGAATGAATCCCACTTGATCATGGTGAATAATTCTTTTTATATGCCGTTGAATTCGATTTGCTAGTATCTTATTGAGAATTTTTGCATCCATATTCATCAGGGATATTGGCCTGTAGTTCTCTTTTTTGACTGGGTCTCTGTCTGGTTTAGGAATCAAAGTAATACTGGCTTCATAGAATGAGTCTGGAAGTTTTCCTTCCCTTTCTATTTCTTGGAATAGCTTGAGAAGGATAGGTATTATCTCTGCTTTAAACGTCTGGTAGAACTCCCCTGGGAAGCCATCTGGTCCTGGACTCTTATTTGTTGGGAGATTTTTGATAACCGATTCAATTTCTTCGCTGGTTATGGGTCTGTTCAAGCTTTCTATTTCCTCCTGATTGAGTTTTGGAAGAGTGTGGGTGTTCAGGAATTTGTCCATTTCTTCCAGGTTGTCCAATTTGTTGGCATATAAGTTTTCATAGTATTCCCTGATAATTGTTTGTATCTCTGAGGGATTGGTTGTAATAATTCCATTTTCATTCATGATTTTATCTATTTGGGTCATCTCCCTTTTCTTTTTGAGAAGCCTGGCTAGAGGTTTGTCAATTTTGTTTATTTTTTCAAAAAACCAACTCTTGGTTTCGTTGATCTGCTCTACAGTTTTTTTAGTTTCTATATTGTTTATTTCTGCTCTGATCTTTATTATTTCTCTTCTTCTGCTGGGCTTAGGCTGCCTTTGCTGTTCTGCTTCTAGTTCCTTTAGGTGTGCTGTTAGATTTTGTATTTGGGATTTTTCTTGTTTCTTGAGATAGGCCTGGATTGCAATGTATTTTCCTCTCAGGACTGCCTTTGCTGCGTCCCAAAGCGTTTGGATTGTTGTATTTTCATTTTCGTTTGTTTCCATATATTTTTTAATTTCTTCTCTAATTGTCTGGTTGACCCACTCATTCGTTAGTAGGGTGTTCTTTAACCTCCATGCTTTTGGAGGTTTTCCAGACTTTTTTCTGTGGTTGATTTCAAGCTTCATAGCATTGTGGTCTGAAAGTATGCATGGTATAATTTCAATTCTTGTAAACTTATGAAGGGCTGTTTTGTGACCCAGTATATGATCTATCTTGGAGAATGTTCCATGTGCACTCGAGAAGAAAGTATATTCTGTTGCTTTGGGATGCAGAGTTCTAAATATATCTGTCAAGTCCATCTGATCCAATGTCTCATTCAGGGCCCTTGTTTCTTTATTGACCGTGTGTCTAGATGATCTATCCATTTCTGTAAGTGGGGTGTTAAAGTCCCCTGCAATTACCACATTCTTATCAATAAGGTTGCTTATGTTTATGAGTAATTGTTTTATATATTTGGGGGCTCCGGTATTCGGCGCATAGACATTTATAATTGTTAGCTCTTCCTGATGGATAGACCCTGTAACTATTATATAATGTCCTTCTTCATCTCTTGTTACAGCCTTTAATTTAAAGTCTAGTTTGTCTGATATAAGTATGGCTACTCCAGCTTTCTTTTGGCTTCCAGTCGCATGATAAATAGTTCTCCATCGCCTCATTCTCAATCTAAAGGTGTCCTCAGGTCTAAAATGAGTCTCTTGTAGACAGCAAATAGATGGGTCTTGTTTTTTTATCCATTCTGATACCCTATGTCTTTTGGTTGGCGCATTTAATCCATTTACATTCAGTGTTATTATAGAAAGATACGGGTTTAGAGTCATTGTGATGTCTGTATGTTTTATGCTTGTAGTGATGTCTCTGGGACTTTGTCTCACAGGGTCCCCCTTAGGATCTCTTGTAGGGCTGGTTTAGTGGTGACAAATTCCTTCAGTTTTTGTTTGTTTGGGAAGACCTTTATCTCTCCTTCTATTCTAAATGACAGACTTGCTGGATAAAGGATTCTTGGCTGCATATTTTTTCTGTCTAGCACCCTGAAAATCTCGTGCCAATTCTTTCTGGCCTGCCAAGTTTCAAAAGAGAGATCAGTCACGAGTCTTATAGGTCTCCCTTTATATGTGAGGGCACGTTTACCCCTTGCTGCTTTCAGAATTTTCTCTTTATCCTTGTATTTTGCCAGTTTCACTATGATATGTCGTGCAGAAGATCGATTCAAGTTACGTCTGAAGGGAGTTCTCTGTGCCTCTTGGATTTCAATGCCTTTTTCCTTCCCCAGTTCAGGGAAGTTCTCAGCTATGATTTCTTCAAGTACCCCTTCAGCACCTTTCCCTCTCTCTTCCTCCTCTGGGATACCAATTATGCGTATATTATTTCTTTTTAGTGTATCACTTAATTCTCTAATTTTCCCCTCATACTCCTGGATTTTTTTATCTCTCTTTTTCTCAGCTTCCTCTTTTTCCATAACTTTATCTTCTAGTTCACCTATTCTCTCCTCTGCCTCTTCAAGCCGAGCTGTGGTGGTTTCCATTTTGTTATGCATTTCGTTTAAAGCGTTTTTCAGCTCCTCGTGACTGTTCCTTAGTCCCTTGATCTCTGTAGCAAGAGATTCTCTGCTGTCCTGTATACTGTTTTCAAGCCCAGCGATTAATTTTATGACTATTATTCTAAATTCACTTTCTGTTATATTATTTAAATCCTTTTTGATCAGCTCATTAGCTGTTGTTATTTCCTGGAGATTCTTCTGAGGGGAGTTCTTCCGCTTGGTCATTTTGGATAGTCCCTGGCGTGGTGAGGACCTGCAGGGCACTTCCCCTGTGCTGTGGTGTATAACTGGAGTTGGTGGGCGGGGCCGCAGTCAGACCTGATGTCTGCCCCCAGCCCACCGCTGGGGCCACAGTCAGACTGGTGTGCGCCTTCTCTTCCCCTCTCCTAGGGGCGGGATTCACTGTGGGGTGGTGTGGCTCGTCTGGGCTACTTGCACCCTGCCAGGCTTGTGATGCTGGGGATCTGGCGTATTAGCTGGGGTGGGTAGGCAAGGTGCTCCGGGGCAGGAGGGGCAGGCTTAGATCGCTTCTCCTTAGGTGATCCACTTCAGGAGGGGCCCTGTGGCAGCGGGAGGGAGTCAGATCCGGTGCCGGAGGTTTGGCCTCGCCGAAGCGCAGAGTTAGGTGTTTGCGCGGAGCGAGCAAGTTCCCTGGCAGGAACCGGTTCCCTTTGGGATTTCGGCTGGGGGATGGGCGGGGGAGATGGCACTGGCGAGCGCCTTTGTTCCCCACCAAACTGAGCTCTGTTGTCAGGGGGCTCAGCAGCTCTCCCTCCCTTTGTCTTCCAGCCTTCCCGCTTTCCGAGCAGAGCTGTTAACTTATGACCTCCCAGACGCTAAGTCGCGCTTGCTGTCGGAACACAGTCCGCCCGGCCCCTCCACTTTTGCAAGCCAGACTCAGGGGCTCTGCTTGGCCGGAGCCGCCCCTCCGCCCCGGCTCCCTCCCGCTAGTCCGTGGAGCGCGCACCGCCTCGCCGCCCTTCCTACCCTCTTCCGTGGGCCTCTTGTCTGCGTTTGGCTCCGGCGACTCTGTTCTGCTAATCCTCTGGCGGTTTTCTGGGTTATTTAGGCAGGTGTAGATGGAATCTAAGTGATCAGCAGGACGTGTGGTGAGCCCAGCGTCCTCCTAAGCCGCCATCTTGCCGCAACTCCTCCCAACATTTTATTTCTTTGTTTTTCTTTGCCATATTTTTTATTTTTTAACAAATACCATTGATAATTTTAGTTTCAATTTAGTGTTTGCAATTTTAGGCAACTCTTGGCATTATACCACATTCCATTTTATCAATCATTAGTTATCAGTTCATTAATTCCTTCCTCAGATATGATAGTGTTTCTGTCACCATAGTCTCCTTCATTGGATTCTTTTAAGTTTTTAATTCCAATTAGTTAACATACAGTATTGTATTAGTTTCAGGTGCACAACATAGTAATTTACCACTTCCATACATCAGCCAGGGCTCTTTCACAAGTACACTCTTTAATATCATCATCTATTTAACCCATCCCCACACCTACCTACCCTCTTGTAACCATCAGTTTGTTCTCTATACTTAAGAGTGTTTCTTGATTTGCTTCTCTCTCTCTCTTTTCCTCTTTGCTTGTTTGTTTTGTTTCTTAAATTCCACATATGAGTGAAATTATATGGTATTTGTCTTTCTCTGACTTACTTTGCTTAGTATAATACACTTTAATGTCATCCACGTTGTTGCAAATAGCAAGATTTTCCTTTTTTATGGGTGAGTAATATTCCATTTTACATATTTATGTGTGCACATATACACACACACGTACCACCTCTTTTTTATTCATTCATCAGGCAATGAACATTTGAGGTTTTTCCAAAATTTGCCCGTTGGGGATAAAGCTGTATAAATATTGAGGTGCAAGTATCCCTTCAAATTAGTTTTTTTTTTGAATTAGTATTTTTATATTCTTTGGATAAATATCTAGTAGTGTAACTGAAGGATCTTAGTTTAGTTCTATTTTTAACTTTTTGTGGAACTTCCATACTGTTTTCCAGAGTGGCTGCATCAGTTTGCATTCCCACCAACAATGCAAGGGGGCTCCCCTTTCTCCACATCACTATGTCGTACAACTGACACTAATGATGTGTCAACTATTCTCAAATAAAAAACAAAATAAATTAATTAAGTGCTAGGCTTATTAAATCAAAAGGCAATATTATGAGAAGATATTGTACTCCCAATTCCTCAATTTATTCATTAAAGACATCACAGTATATCTAGCTTTTGTATTTCCCCTAAATGTGAAAATATAGATGTGATACTCTCTGTACCTGTTTACATGCTGCTGAAGTTGAAGTTATTGGATAATATGATAGCTCAAGTCATTATCCATGTCTCAGGATAAAAAAAACAAAAAAACAAATATTACATTTTAATCATACCCTGTCTTATATGTTGCCGTTGGCATTGTAAACTATTCAGTATATTACCACTTATTCGCACCTCCTATGCAACATACTAAGCAGAAAAATAAAAATATAAATTATTTTCTCTTCCTAAAAAGTGCACAAACCAGAAGGGACTAGTAAGTAAGTAAACGCCATTAACATAATCTGATATGCTAAAATAGAGATACAAATAAATTACATTAAGAAAAATTCCACATGGAATCTCCTAGGAAGCTTTTCAAAATCCAAGAAGTAAATATTCCTATTTCTACTTCTAACATTTCTTAGCAAAGTTGTTTGAATACGGTAGGAGAGGAGAAGCCAAATTGTAGTATAAATGCCTTAAGATTTGCTATTCTGGAGATATGCTGTGGGTTACTTCACTTTACTGTTCATATAACTTTCATTATTTTCAAAATCTCTTTTCTCTCTATCCTATTTCTTGTTCTTGCCCTATTTCCTTTTCTCCTCTTTTCCTTTGTCTTTGCTTTTCAAATATGGCAAAGGCAGTCGCTTTTTTTTTCCTCAGTGATAGAAATCTTGTTGACCCTTGAACAAGAACATTAAGTTATTCCAACAAACTTTGAATTGGGCGAATAATTTTACCATTTTTATTATTTTTTTTACTTGTTTTACAATTGTGTAATGTAGTCAAAAGAAAATTAAATTCTGACTTTTGAAAACATTTTTTCTCAAGTGTATAAACAGATAAGAAATCACCACAGGACCCAATTAAATATTGCAATTAGTTATTGCAATAAAAGGCTTCCAGGCTCCACTATTGCAATAAGAACCTTAACAAATGTGTAGTTTAATAAATATTTGCATAAGTAAAGTTCCAGAAATTTTTTTAGGAGAGTGGCCCAAAATAACTAATAAAATCATCATCATATTTTTTTTTGGAGGGGTAACAGTAGAAAATGAATAGATTTACTATTTTATGAAAGTTAATGCTGGGTTTTTAGGATTTTTTTTAGCCTATTAGGGAATAAATTATGCAAATTCAGAACTTAGAGCAATATCTACCAGGTAGCAGTAAATGTTTTAAATAATAAATCGGTCTATACTGATTTTTACCAACTTCATACCAAAAAATAATTTAATGTAAAAATTTTTTTTCTGTTACAAAAATATTTACTTTATATAGTTACATCTTTTAAATTTTCTATAGTTCCTAGCATGAGTCTAAACTGATAGTAGGATTACATTTAAAGAAAAAACATTTAGAGATTATCCTACACTATTCCCTCATATTACTGTGATGGAAAATTAGGACAATGGAACACAAAAATATTATCCATGACTTTTATTAGAGAGAAAACAAGAATGAACACATACTGCTACTGACTTATTTATTTATTGTATTATTTTAATTTTGTTTTTATTTTGTACATATATTATTAACATTATATTGAGTATTCTTAGCTCATTTTTCAAATATTAGTTGGCCATATATGTGTAGGTTTGCTTCTGGGCTTTTTCTCCTTGTCCATTGGTATATGAGTCTGTTTTTATGTCAGTGAGAAACTGTTTTGGTTACTATAGTTTTTATATTTTGAAATCAAGAATTATGATACAGGTTTGTTCTTCTATCTCATTATTGCTTTAGTTATTCAGACACTTTATGGTTCCATACAAATTATAAGATTTTTTTTCTATTTCTGTCGAAAAATGCCAATAGAATTTTCTTATTTTGCATTGAATTTATAGGTAGCTTTGGGTAATATGGATATTTCAGCAATATTAATTCTTTCAACCCATGGATACGGAATAGCTTTCCATTTATTTGTCTCTTCCTCAATTTCTTTTATCATTGTCATAGTTTTCACTGTATGGGTCTTTCACCTCGGTTAAATTTATTCCTAAGTATTTTATTGTTTTTAATGTTATTGTGAGTGGGATTGTTTTCCTTATTTTTTTTCAGATATTTTGTTGTTAGTATATAAAAATGCAACTGACTTTGTATGTTCATTTTATATCCTTCAACTTCACTGAGTTTATTACTTCTAAGAAATTTTGATGGAGTCTATAGGGTTTTCTCTATATATACTATCATCTGCAAACAATTTTACTTCTTCCTTTACAATTTGGATGCTTGCCCTTCCTTTCTTCTTCCCTTCCCTTCCCTTCCCTTCCCTTCCCTTCCCTTCCCTCCCTTCCCTTTCCTTCCTTCCTTCCTTCCTCTCCTCCTCCTTCTTCTTCCTATTCTTCTTCTTCCTCCTTCTCCACCTCCTCCTGCTCTTCTTCTTCTCCTCCTCCTCCTCCTCCTCCTCCTTTTTCTGCTGCTGCTTCTGCTTTTTCTTCTCTTTCTCCTCCTCCTCTTTCTTCTCCTTTTTCTTTTTCTTCTTTTTATCCTTCTCCCTCTTCTTCCTCTTCTGCTTCTTCTGCTTCTGCTTCTTCTCCTCCTCTTCCTCCTATTCTTCTGGTTCTTGGTTTTTTTTTATTTGTCTTGTATGTTTTGGTTTTGGTTTTTGGGTTTTGTTTTTGTTTTTGTTTTCTTTTGTTTTGTTTTTATGATTGCTCTGGCAAGGACATCCAGTGCTATGTTGAATAGGAGTGGTGAGACTGGATATCTTAGTCCTGCTCCTGATGTTAGAGAAAAAAAATGAGCCTTTTAGTATTGAGTGTAATGTTAGCTGTAGGTTGATCATACATGGTCTTAATTATGTTGAGTTACATTCCTTATATACCTGATTCGTTCAACATTTTTATCATGAAAAAATGTTCAATTTTGTCCAATGCTTTTTCTACATTTACTGAGATAATCATATGATTTCATCTACCATTCATTAATGTGATGTATTACTTTTATTGATTTGCCTATGTTGAGCCATTCTTGCATCACTGAGCTATATCCTGCTAGATAATGGTGTCTGATCCTTTTTTGTGTGCTGTTGAATTTAGTTTGCTAATATACAATTAAGAATTTTGTGAATTTTCTAGCTTCCCACTTGATATTGGTTTCTCATTTTATATCTTGTGGTTAAACAAGATATTTGATATAATTTCTACCTTCTGTAATTCATTGAGACAGGTTTTGTTGCTTTTCATATGATCCATCTTAAAAAATATATCATGTACACTTAAGAAGAATGCATATTCTCATGCTTTTGGACAAAATTCTCTGTATATGTGTGTTAGGTCTGTATATGTGTGCTTGTTTGTTTGTTTGTTTGTTTATGTTTATTTATTTTGAGAGACAGAGGGAGCACAAGAGGGGAGGAGTAGACACAGGGAGAGACAGAACCTCAAACAGGCTCCACACTGTCAGCACAGAGCCCAATGTAGGATTCTATCCCACAGTCCACCAGATTGTGACCTGAGCCAAAATCAAGAATCCGACCCTCAATTGACTGAGCCACCCAGGCACCCCTGTTTGGTTAATTTAATATTATTCAAGTCCACCATTTCCTTATTGATTCTCTGTCTGGATGATCTATTCATTTTTGAAAGTTGGGCAATAAAGTCCTCAACTGTTATTCTATTGTTGTTTATTTTTTCTTTCAGTTCTGTTAGTATTTGCTTTATATATTTAGGTGGTTTGATGTTGGGGTACATGCACATATTTACAATTATATCTTCTTGATGAAGAGCTCCCTGGTCTGGCAGGGCTGGTGGCTGTGTTTCACAGTCAAGTGGGCCACTGACTGGATTTTGCAATTACCTCCAGTCAGGCAAGGTCACAGGCTCTCTTTCCTTGTAAGGTAGTACCACTGGTTGTATTAACTATTTGGCAGGGTTGCAGACTGTGCTATTTGTGTAATCACTCCTGGTTGGGTGGGCTGAACTCCCTGACGAATGTTTCTACTGAGCTGACTCTGTTCAAGAGGGGCCTCACACTGTGCCTTATGATTAGGCTACACTTTAGGATGTGTCCTAGAGTTTGGTGGCTATACTACACTTTGGGGTAAAGTCACTGGTCTTTTCTGTAAAGTTTATTATCAGTTATGCTGCTAGACATTGTGATATAGAAGCATAGGTCCAAGTTTCTATTCTGACTTTAATTCATGAACACACACATATTTTTTTTTATTAAAAAAGAAGAATTTGTGCCAAAACATTATCTAGCAATTATTTTTTTAAAGTAATCTCTTCACCCAAAATGTGTCTCAATTTCACAATCCCGAGATCAAGAGTCACAAGCTCTACCGGCTAAGCCAGCCAGGCACCCTGATTAATATTTATGATTAGGAAACTATAAATTCATTCCAAAGATTAGTACTTCCCTTAAAATAAATATGGATTTAAAAACAATAAACACGTTTTAGTTTTATCCCGTGCCTTTAAACTTAATTTTTTTTAGACTAGTGTGTAAGAAGTAAACAGTTATAATAGCTGTATTTCAAAAATCACCTCTTCCAAGGAGTGTATATTCTTCCTTAGCTTTTGTTCATAGACAAGCAATGTCTCCACTGTTAATAAAGAATTTCAGGTGTGTCTGGGTGGTTCAATCGGTTAAGCATCCAACTTTGGCTTAGGTCATGATCTCATGGTTCGTGGGTTCCAGCCCCACATCGGGCTCTGTGCTAACAGCTCAGAGACTAGAGCCTGCTTCTGATTCTGTGTCTCCCTCTCTCTGCTTCTCCACCACTAGACTCTCTCTCTCAAAAATAATAAACATTAAAAAAATAAAGAATTTCAAAGGTATATTGATTTTATGAAAAATTGTAGATACAGAAAAATATGATTTTTATTTTATTAAATCCCATTTAAGTTTTTCAGAAATGCCATATGCACAAAAAAATAATAATAATACAGGAAAGATCATCCAAAGTCCTCTAAGTATATATCTCTTCCAATAATTTTACAGCCACTACTCAGTGACACAAGTTGTCATTCATCGTATTCAATATATTCAGTTTCTTCTGATGCAAATGTCCTTATAGCATTCACAGAAACAAAGATGAAGTCCTCATTGACAAAATACAATAATAAATCCCATCTTATTTTTGTAGCACTTTAGAATTTGCTATTTGATTTTATATATGTTACACCATTTGATAAGAAATTTCCTGTTTTTAAGGCAAATTGATTCTCTCTCCTTCTCTCCCTCCATCTCTCTCTGTCAATCTCCCTCTCTCTCTCTCCCTTTCTTTTTCATCCTTCTCTTCTTCCCCCCTGCATCAAATTTATATATGTGAAGTTTGTGCCTATGAATTTCAGATGAAAAATTCCCAGAACTATTCTTTAATACCATGCAGAACATTCTTTAAAGTTGAATAAATACACTTGCATGGCATTGGAATACAAATGACTGACATTTCTGATACTTTGCCAATATGTTAGAGTGTAATATTTATTGAAAGCTACCTTCTTCTAACCTAACCTTGTAAGCTCAATAACTAAAATGGAAATGGAAGTGGAATGATTAAGCCAATTCTGGTGTTCATGGCAATGTAGGATACTCCCTCAATTTCCTATGTATTTATGTAAATATAGCTTACTTTGTCTTGTGGGCCTTATCATAAAAACAACTTTTGACAGTTGTTTGTGTGCAATGACATTTTTGTCTTGTTTAAAAATAATCAGGGGCGCCTGGGTGGCGCAGTCGGTTGAGCGTCCGACTTCAGCCAGGTCACGATCTCGCGGTCAGGGAGTTCGAGCCCCGCGTCAGGCTCTGGGCTGATGGCTCGGAGCCTGGAGCCTGTTTCCGATTCTGTGTCTCCCTCTCTCTCTGCCCCTCCCCCGTTCATGCTCTGTCTCTCTCTGTCCCAAAAATAAATAAACATTGAAAAAAAAATTTAAAAATAATCAGAATTTTTATATGAATATTTTCTGTAAGTACAATTTTATCTCTATTTTTTTAAGTTTATCTATTATTTATTTTTGAGAGACAGAGAGCAAGAGCAAGAAAGGGTCCCAGAGAAAGAGAGAGAGAGAGATTGAGAATCACAGGCAGGCTCCGTGCTATCATCACAGAGCCCGGCACGGGGCTCAAACCCATGAACCATGAAATCATGACCTGAGCAGAAATCAAGAGTCTAATGTTGAACCAACTGAGCCAGCCAGGTATCCCAAATTGTCTCTCTTTTTTCATAAAAAAATATATCATATAAACTACTAAAAAAATTACTATGTAACTTTCTGTCTAATGTAGCTCCTTAAATTTTTCAGTCTTGTAGAACTTGGCAGAGAAACAATGAGGAATCTGTTCTGCTTGGTAGGAAAATGTTGATTTCTTTTCATTGAAGTTCATTCATCTCACAGAGTTAACTCTTCCTTAATATGTTTGTATGTTACAAAAAGGCTGATAACTCCATTTACAAACAGATATACTTTATGAGTGCATACTTAAGTCTAAACTGACAACCAACAGTCTATATTTTGTTGAACTTTTTCAGAGACCTTGCCATATTTGAGATCTTTTTCTCTACTGAACTCAGTTTCTAATCTAGATCTTTTGTAACAGGCTCCTATCTGACTTCATATATGAGCTTGATACATCCACAATTACCATGAGTAAGTCAACTTTGTCAGCAAGTTACTCTAAAAACAAAAAAGCTTTACTTACATTAATCCATTGCTCAAAAAATTGTGATGGTTTAATATCAGACATATCTTCCCTATAAGTCAAACTCATGGAATCCAAGACCCCCTACAGTCAGGCTCCAACTAATCTTCTAACACTTACTCCATCACACTCCATTAGACAAACCCTCAGGTCACCCTGCTTTCTCAAAAAACAGACATTCCAGATACAATTTTTGTGATTCTTTTATATTTCTAACCATATCAAATTTTTATAAAACCTATCAGGACATTTTGCACGAATATCCACAGGAAAAATATAAAACAATTGTGCAGAAAAAATGAAGATTTTTTGCCTTTATGGGTCATTTCTCCTATGGATATGAGCTAGCTACTCAATAATGCTTTCCTACTACCAATGATATTAGCATATTTACTAGACAGATTACGTATGAGAGAAAGTATTTGATATCCTTATTATCTGCCCCAGATAATGGGATCAATCCGCACTCAACAATACACAGTCTGAGCTCAGAGTCTTTACTATAATTGGAAAATACGTGGCCTGCTTGCCAAAAACTTAGGAGCTTCTGACTGTATGATGCGATTTAATGAGTATTTAATCCCACATCTTACCACTGAAGAGCTTCAAATTCCCTTGATTAGTACACATTTATTGTGAGCTGGAATTTTAGTTTTCCTATTTATCTGTTCCCAGATCTTGCATAGTATTTGTCATATAGCACTTAGCCAACACATATTTGTTAATAAAATTCTCCTAAGGTGTTTTTAATCTGCATATGCATTTCAATTACATTTAGTCATTATTGCCTACATTGGTAAAACTTGAAACTAATATATCTTCCCTGGCCAAGGGTACTGGGAAAGAGGGTAGCTAATTTGTGAAAGTTAGAAGAGGGACAGGTCTACATTATGAAAATTTCTAGGAGGTCGTATATTGGGGTGGAGGAACCTTAAAGGAAAGCGAGGGAGGCTGAGAACAAAATGAGTAGCCTTGATTCAGTGGGAAGATGCTGGGTTCCTATTTTGAAGATGGAGAGTAAAAGGGGAAAACCGAAATTAGAATTGTGCTATGGACTGAATTGCATCCATTCAAAACCCATATGTTGAAGCTCTAACCCCTAGTCTGACTATATTTGGAGACAGGGCCTTTATAGAAGTAATTAAGGTTAAAAGAGGCCCTAAGGGTAGGGTTCTGATCCAATAGCATTAGTTAAATTGTCTCTCCTTAAAAGGAGAGACAACAGGTGTGTGTACAGGGGAGGACATATGTGAACGGAAGGCAGCCCTGCCTCCTTGTGAGAAAATAAAAATAGGAAAGGGGTTGTTGGAATTTGGTTTCTGCTTCCTCCCACTCTGCGTGGGACCAGTAATGCCAGAATCCATACCAGCAGTGACTCAGGTCTCTGGGCCAGTTTTTTCTGGAGTAAGATCACAACCACACAAAACCATGGATGGATGGGGAGCTGAGAAAAGCGGGTGTTGGGGATCTAACATGCCTTGGACACGGGCTGTACCACCTCTGTCTTCTACACACCTCCAAGGCTGGTAAGCCAGAGTGAGGAGGGCATCCTTTTCATTCTGTGTCTCTTTGCTTAGCTTGGGAGAATGCCTTGATCTGAGGAGTTGCTAAGAAATTATTATCTCCGGTTCTCTGGTGTTTCTGTGCTTCAGCCTATTCAGCACAAACTTGGATCAGTCGGGGTTCAAGTAGGAAAGGTCAGCAGTTGTTATGGCACAGGAGAACAAGGGGATTGTTTTAGGAAAGTTACCCAGAACCGTTGTGGAAAGAGCCGGGAAGTGAAGATCTGAAAGGAAGAACTGGAGGGTCAAAGTTACTGAGTCAGTCATTCTGAAGGGGGGCTGCAAAGGAGGAACATAGTTCAGAAGCATATTGGGCGTATGTTGTTACTGAGGATCCTCAGACAAGTGTCCAGCTATAGGCCTAAAGCTATTGTTGCTCAGCAGAAGCAACATGTTGGTAGAAGATCTGAGAACAGAGCTGGGGAGAGCAAGGGCAAGCTAGACCCCTGGTGACCTCACGTGTGTCTCTCACGTCTATCTGTAAGGATGTCCGGAGAGTGATGGTGGCTCCTTCACTCCCACCTTCCAAATCTTGCATAAATTCCTCTTTTGACCAACTCTAATCTAGAATCAAAGAGAGCAGAAGGTTCAGGGAAATGCAAGTTTGACTTAGCCAAATGGACAGAATACAAACCACTATGCTGCTCTTTGAGATCGCTGGACTTGGCACAGGTTAGGGCCTTGCCTGACTGAATACTAAATAAGCATATAAGCTCATAAGTTGGTAAAATCTTACAAGTCAAAATAACCAGGCATTTGCAGAGCACAACTATTTCCAATGAGAGACAACATACTATGTTTGATTGCATATAAAGTATAAGTATTGGATTAGAGGGACTAATGATTCAAAAATAAGCCAAATAAACATGAAAAAAGGGGCAAGAAAGATATCAGCAATATGAAACTAGAAAAAAAGAAAACAGAAAAAAAGGACAAGCATACCATTAGACTGAAAAATGTAATGATTGAATCAAAGAAGACATTTGTCAGATAAATAGTGGAGAAGAAGAAAAAAAGAATATACAGTGGAAAGATATGCCTGAAGAATAAATTTGTGTATCAAAGGGAAATTTGAAATGATGCATTGCTGAAGTATTTGTTGAATCAGGGATACAGTGTGTTTTAATATGATGAGAGAGAATCTGACGAAATGTGCTGGCTGTCCCAGACTTCTCCATAATTTATCCGTATCTCACCATTACCTGTGTCCTTATAAATTATTAGCAAAATTTGATTTCTGACTTGTGGGTCTCATTTAGCAATCCTATACTTTATAGTATTTTGTGATAAGCCTTTTTATTCTTCTCTGACTTAAATATATACATATATTTACCATATACATATGTATTATAAGAAATATACAAGTTTGGATGTGCATACATATGTACAATTGACCCTTGAATAATATGGAGGTTAGGGTTGCTGACCCTTCATCTGCACAGTTGAAGATTCAAGTATAACTTTTGACTCCCCCAAAACTTCTTAATTGATAGCCTCCTGTCGACTAGAAGGAGATAGATGATAGAAACTGATGATAGCAACGATCGATTAACACATATTTTTAAATGTTATTTGTATTATATACTGTGTAACAATAAAGTAAGCTAAAGAAGAGAAAATGTTATTAAGAAAAATCGTAAGGAAGAAAAAATACATTTATAACACTGCACTGTGTTTATTGAAAACAAATTCACCTAGAAGTGGACCCATGAATTTCAAACATATGTTATTATTATTCCCTTTAATGCAGACTATGTAACTATCAAAAGTAGCATCGTGCCTACAACTTAAAAATCTTGAGATATTAAGTGAGAAAAGCAACTTACAAACCAATATATTTAGTACATACCAAATTTTGAAAAAAATATATATATGTGAGTATTCTTATACATTTTATACATTCATTAAAAATTTCTGGAAGTGCAAACATTTTACTGTTATGAATCATGGGTTTGGGAGGAGGAGAAACAGCTCTTTATTTTTATTTTAAATAATTTCAGATTATTTTAATTATTTACTTATAACAATTATTTATATTTGAGACTATTCCTATATACAAACAAACAAGGCAGAACAAATAAAACCTTCTAAATTGAGGGTCAGAATTTCAAGTTTTACCTGTCTCATCTAGCTAAAATTTCTGTGATTTTATTTATTTTTATTTTTTATGTTTATTTGTTTTTTGAGAGAGAGACATAATGTGAGAAGGGCACAGGCAGGAAGAGAGGGAGACACAAAATTTGAAGCAGGCTCCAGGCTCTGAGCTCCAAGCTATCACCACAGAGCCTGATGGCAGGGCTCGAACTCACAAACTGTGAAATCATGAACTGAGTGGAAGTCTGGAGCTCAACCGACTGAGCCCCCAGGGGCCCCTCTGTGTGATTTTAAGCAAGGTGATGTTCCTACTTGCGTGTTTGTTGTAATTCTTGGCTTGAAAGTTTTTCAAGGGTTAATATATGTGTACTTTGCAAATAAAAAGTCAATTCACCAGAAATGCTCATTTCTTTACAAAGTAAAAAGAGAAGGAGGAGGAGGAATAACTCCTTTCTCTAGGATATTTTTGCTTAAAGCCCTTGAGGGAGTTAGAATCATTCCAAAAAGCAGATTTTAAATAAAAGCAAATTAGTACAGTGCTAAAGCTATAGCTTTACTCGCCACCCACTATCAAGTGTTATTTGTGGAATTCTATTGTATAAAGATTAACAAGGGAGAATACAGATGGGCAGAGCTGCAATTTTATATAGATACGAAAAATGAAAAATACCTGTGAATCCCAAGTTGACTGAACTTCATTCAAGATTATTTTACACTTGGGCAGAACCGAGTGGATCAGGGGGACAGTCAGTCCGTGGAGACTCTTCCCTATTGTTACCTCTCTGTAAAGCACTTCTGTTATCAATTCCATGCTTAGAAATAGTCCCTGCCAGTGGAAATTAGGAAAGTAATTTTAACAGTGGAAATCAGCAAGTAAAACTCATCAATCAGTAGTCTTAAAAGAGAGAAATATAATCATGGCAGAAAAAAATGGGAGTCAGACCCCTGAGGGCAGTAGGAGTTTGGTATAAAGATACATATGATGACTTTGCAATAAGGACATCATGCAAAACAATTCTAGATTGGCTGTCCTTGTCAACTCAGAGATGTCCCTAGCCTGTGGTCTTATAATAAGATCTCATTTACAACATAAAGATATTCAAATCATGGTGACTGATAAACAAGAAATCCACTGTAAGACTAGATGTCTTTTCTGAAGTACTCCTGAAGATATTTACTTTGGCCCCTTAAACAGTTTGCTTTGCTGTACCAAGAAAGCAGAAATTCTTATGTGACCACTTGCGCCAAATTGTGTAAATGCTGGCCTCTGGAAAGTCCACTGTTTAAGCTGCATCCACAGCAGCCACGGTGCCATCTGTCACATGGAAGTCAGCATATGCTGCTGGACCTGAATAAAAAAAATCTACGGCTGGCCCCAGCTCCTGTGGTCCCTTGGTATACAGCTTTCTCCAACACCGATGTACATTTCTGCTGATTGACCCAGGTGGCTTCTTCCTCACCAAAGAGTGGATAAACCTTTAGTGTTGAGCCCAATCTATGAAAAAACAGAGCAAAGGCTCAGGGCCAGAAAAAAAAAAAAAAGCAAGTCAGAGGGAATAACTCTTAGGATTTCCACATAGCCATTTTCCCAAAGGCAGAGGAACAGCGAGCAGGTGCAGGGAGAACAGGGAATGAGGAGAAGACTTGGACTGCATGTCCAGAATCTATTGTCTTCCCCAATCCCCTGTAATTTATTTACATCCAAAATGTCAGGAAGAATTTATCTGACTTTTGCCAGTGGGTCTAGAACTCAGATGTGTTTCAAAGTGGAGCTGGATGTTATCTTCCCAAGAATCACTGCTTTTCCTGAAAATTAATTAAAACACGGCCTTGCTGCAACTGCAGACACCATTGCCAAAAAGAAAAAAATTATTCTATGGGCCCACTGTTTCCCTTGCTGATCTGATGCCTCTCTCACCACCAAACCTGCTGTGAATTTTGCATCCTTCAGAATAAGAAGGGAGGAAAGAAACAGCCTCTCCCTTCCAGTATCAAGTTACTTCTTTGTGTGGCTTCAGGAAAATGATCCCCAAAATTGATTCGCAGTAGGAGTTTACATGCATTAAAACAAAACAAAACAAAACAAAACAAAACAAAACAAAAACCCTGCACCCAACACATTAGAGGGGATTTTTCATAAAGGGACTCAATAGATCATTGCAAAAATGTCAGGAAAATTTACTATCGTGCTTAAGGGCCAGAATCCCTGGTTTATATCTTAGCTCATCATCTATTTATTAGCTGTGTAAACCTGGGTAAGATCCTTGCCTTCTCTGTGTCTTGTATCTTAATCTGAGAGCAAAAGGAGTGTTCACAGTATAACACAGGCTGTCGTGAAGATGAAATAAATTAGTCAATTAAAGATGTAAAAAAACCAACACCTGCAAACAGTGAATGTTCTATGAATAGTTTTCTCACTCTGGGATAGGTTTATTGCACAAGTTTGTCATGTTCAATTTTATCTATGGACACCTTGTAATAGTAGCCACCATAAGCGTATCATATCACAAGGGGTGACAAAAGAGGGAGAGAGTAGACAGGTTATGCAGAAGAGAAAAGAAAATGTAGACAAAAACTTGACACTATTCTTGAGACGGTATTACCAAAATCTGGCACCTCTGGGTCACAAAAAGCATTTTCCCCAAAAAAACAGATTACAGTTCTCCATCCCTTCAAGCACAGTAGTTACATTGCGGCATTTTAAAACTAGGACTGTTGCACAGTAAAAGAATAAAATGTTACAATCTTATGTGTGTTTTGGTTGGATGGGTGGGTGGTAGTTATTGTAGCTTTTCTGAGAAAACTGATAGAGACACAAATGCATTCCGTAGCTCAAGTCTTGCTGAAGGACCATTCTGCCCACTAAAGATCTCCAAAAATAACTCTCAGCAGAAGACTTTCAGAGAATTTTTCCTTTTTCTTTGTATCAGGCAACTCTTCCCAATTATCCTTTTGTGCTGTCATTTATAAACAGTGAATAGCTATGAAAGAAGAGCTTTTCAGCAAAGGAAAGCAGTGACATCCAACCCTTAGTTGCCACATTCTATTTTCTGACTTCCTTATTTGAGACAGTCATGAAACTGCCACGATTTAAACTATGAGAGTTTGGGGATTGTACTTCAATAGGTCTCAGGAAAAGTTTATGGATACTTTTATTCAATTCTTTCATTGAATGATAAAATGTTTTATCTTCATTGCAAAAAATGTAAAATGCAGAAGAGTGGATGGAAGAATTAAGTCACCTGCAGTTTTATAACCAGATGTAATCACTTAAAAATTAGTGTGTTTGTGAGAAAGAGAGTTTATATTCATACTACACATTATGTTTAATGCAGTACAACTAGGTTAAAATTAGATATGATAGATGATAGATATATAGATAGATAAACTAGAAGATTGGTAGATAGATGAGTAGATTGACAGAATGCATTATATGTGTATTATAAATGGGAAGAAAGAAATTGGGATCATTCTAAAAATCAGGTTAATGTTATCTATTTCCACATATCATGAGGAGTTCTATCTATCTAATGTTATCTATTTCCACATATCATGAGGAGTTTTCTACATATTTAGGCATGCTTTGAACATTAGTAGCTACAAAAATGTTATCATATTAATATACCATCATTTACCTGAGCTGAATTAAATGACTTAATTTATTAAACTATTTCTCTACTGTTGAATGTTAGGTTGTTCTATTATTTTTCAATCTTAATGCTTTGAAGAAATTTCTGGAGCATCAAACACAGTTTGATTCTTGATTATTTATTTAGGATTTATTATTGAAAGTAAAAATATTGATCAGAGAGCCAAATTTCCCTCCAGAAAGCTTGAACCAATTTTTATTTTCCCCCACAAGGATATGAGAATACTTAAGTGTATTAATAACTAATTTTAGCGTTAGCCAGTTGGGAACAGGGGACATATCATCTTATTGGCTTTTTTTTCTTAATTTGCATTTTAAAAATTATTGGTGAAGCTAAACATTTCTGTTTTAGTCTTTTGCTCTCTTTTAAAAAAATGAATGCCATTATACTTTGGAAGAGTTCTTCAAGCTTTTTAGAGGAAAACAGGTTTGAAAATGTTTTTATTAATCAATTGTCTGCTGGTTTTATCTGTGATGACTTCTGAAATATCAGCGTTAAAAGACCAGGTAAAACATGACTCAAATAATTTCTGTGTGTCTGGGATATTCACCTGTATTTTCTGGTATTTGTATTATTCTGTTTTTATAAAAAGTGTTATTTAACTTATTTTAAACCTCTGGAATTTATTTGGGTATATGTTGTAAGCAAATAAACTAACAAAAACTCCCCAGATACCTACTATTTCCTGCAACTTTTTATGACTAACCCATCAGTACTGCTCAGATCACTGTTGTTTTTGAGGCTGCATTTTCTGCTCCGTTTACGTATTTGCAGATATTTACGCAAGCTGATTTTTTTTACATTATTCTATTTTATACCATATTTTATTTATTTTTTTTTAAATTTTTTAATGTTTGTTTATTTTTGAGACAGAGAGAGACAGAGCATGAACGGGGGAGGGGCAGAGAGAGAGGGAGACACAGAATCGGAAGCAGGCTCCAGGCTCTGAGCCATCAGCCCAGAGCCTGATGCTGGGCTCGAACTCACGGACCGCGAGATCTTGACCTGAGCTGAAGTCCGACACTTAACCGACTGAGCCACCCAGGCTCCCCAAGCCTCCAACTCTTTTTTTTTTAATTTTTTTTTCAATGTTTATTTATTTTTGGGACAGAGAGAGACAGAGCATGAGCGGGGGAGGGGCAGAGAGAGAGGGAGACACAGAATCGGAAACAGGCTCCAGGCTCTGAGCCATCAGCCCAGAGCCCGACGCGGGGCTCGAACTCCCGGACCGCGAGATCGTGACCTGGCTGAAGTCGGTCGCTCAACCGACTGAGCCACCCAGGCGCCCTTTTTATACCATATTTTAACATTTCGTCGGGAAATCATATTTCCTTATTTTCCCAATTCATCTTTATTTTCACTGCCTTAACGACACTAGCCACCATCCATCTGACAGTTCCCTGCTCCTTCTACTACAATAATTACTGATTACTCTGAAGTTGAGAATTATTTTGACAAGTTCCAACAAAAAAAACCCGTGGAGAAGTGATATATATGTTTCGTTACATCTATAAATTAATTTGGGAAAATTGGAAATTCTTACACTATTTAGTTTTGCTTATTGTGTCTAATTTATCAAAAGACAGTTTTCATTAGAACACATATCTACGGATGCCTACAATGTGCTGGATACTGCTCTAAATTTTGGGAATACAGAAGCGGCAAAACAGATTAAAATCTCTGCCATGGAGAGTTTTGCATTCTAAAGAGAACAGAAAGACAGTGAGAAAACTAGCAACAAGAAAAAAGTTAAAACATACTATGCCAGATGTTTGTAAAAACCTGTGGAAATAAAACAAAAACTGTGTGTTGGGTGAAGAGGAGACACATCAGTGAGGAGGCAGCACTTTCTTGGGGGGTGATGCTGGGAAAGGCAGAAGCTAGTCAAATATTTGGAGAGGAGGCATTCCAGGCAGAGGGAACCAGTTAAAACTTTTTTCTTTTTAATGGAAGATTCCTTCAAGCTTTATCTTCTTTGGATGGCCTCCAATCCTTCCTTGCAGCTATTTTAATGTATTTTATATTTTTTTATTGCTAGAAATATAATTGTTGTATCATTAGTATTACCGTTATTACATCCTCTAGGTTACCGCCATTTATAGAACAGAACTTGATTTTTTACTCCTTTCTATTTATTTTGGGGGGTGTATTAAAATGCATTGGTATTGAGGCGCCTGGGTGGCTCAGCCAGTTGAGCGTCCAACTTCGGCTCAGGTCATGATCTCACGGTCCTTGAGTTCGAGCCCTGCGTCAGGCTCTGTGCTGACAGCTCGGAGCCTGGAGCCTGCTTCAGATTCTGTGTCTCCCTCTCTCTCTGCCCCTCCCCGCTCATGCTCTCTCTGTCTCTGTCAAAAATAAATAAACATTAAATTTTTTTTTCAATAAATAAAATGCTTTGGTATTAAAACACTATTTCAAATACATTTGCATGATAGGTAAGTAAAAATGGTGATTCTTCCCAGCCTTCCTTATCCTCTACACTTCCAGAAATAGGAACTTACCACTGTTACCTATTTCTTTGGGTGGTTACATCCATATTTCTAAATAATAGGCTTCTAGTACTATTTATTGAATTTTCAGTTTTAGCTACTTAACAACCTCCTCCCATTCCCACCCTTACATGTACTTCTAACAGTGTCTCCAATATAGTTGTATTACGGTTTTTGTTAAACCAATATCTTGTGATTTTTGTTATGACTCAGGAACTATTCTTCAGATCTATACAACTCAGTTACGATGCTTAAATGTTTTTCTTGTCTGACCTCTCTTTTTCTGTTCGTGTGTTTTAACCTATGAATCATTATCTAATTTGTTTGTTCCTTTTTTTTCTTCTGTAACCATCATGATTCTTTCTCTCCAAGACTCCAACAAACCTTTCACATTCTTTTCAATACAATGGACACATTGGAAAGTCTATCATTTTTGTGTTGTTTTATTTTGCTTGGGTTCAATTTGTCTTCTGGCTCAAATCTCCCCGGAGCCTTCTGTCCTCCTGTTCCAGCCTCAATGGGTGGTGGATCCTATCATCGTAGGATCTGTCTTCACCATCATCCTGAGGATTCAACTTGCCTCTTTTCTTTTTTGGATCCTCTATATTCTTGCATTTATAACTTCCTCTTTCTTGGTTAATTCTGTCTGGGGAAGCTTATCTTCAAATAACCAGGAGTCAGCAACCTGTGGGCCTTCAGGCCAAATCTGGTTCTCCATCCAATTTGTACTAGACAGAAGTGGAAATAATTTTTACATTTTCAAATGTATCGGGACAAGAGAATAATATTTCATAGCATACATGTGACAGTTTATGAAGTTCAAATTTCATTTTCCATAAATAAAGCTAATTGGAACACAGCCATACTTCCTCATTTATGTATTGTCTATAGGTCGTTTCACACTACAAGGGCAGAATCCAGTGGCTGCAACACAGATCTGATGGTCCATACAAAATGTAAATTATTTGTTATGTGGACCTTTAGACAAAAGCGAGTTGTTGACCATTGCAACTACCTAAGGATGGGGCATGATATTAAGTTGTTTTGGAAGTTTTGCATTTGAAATGTTTCTATGCTACCCTCAGACCTAATTTATAGTTGAGCTAAGTACATATTTTTAGCTTAAAATCACATTATTTCTTCAAATTTAATTTTTTAAATGTTTGTTTATTTTTGAGAGACAGAGAGAGAGAAAGAGACAGAATGAGAGTGGGGGAGGAGCAGAGAGAGAGACACACACAGAATCTGAAGCAGGCTTCAGGCTCTGAGCTGTCAGTGCCAGGCCCAACAAGTTTTTTTGTTTGTTTTAATTTACTTTTGAGAGAGAGAGACAGAGAGACAGAGAGAACACGAACAGGGTAGAGGCAGAAAGAGAAGGGGACAGAGGATCCAAAGCAGGCTCTGTGCTGACAGCAGACAGCCCGATGTGGGATTCCAACTCACAAACTGTGAGATCATGACCTGATCCAGTCAGATGCTAAACCGACTGAGCCACCCAGGTGCCGCTCCTCTCTATGAGTTCTTAAGTTATCAAGAGCTCTGAATTTTCAGAATAATCTGTCTTGCTGTGGATATTCTTAATTTATTTTACTGAGACCTCAAGGGGTTTTTTAATCTAGTAATATATTTCCTTCACTTCTGGTGATCTTCTCTGAAATATTTCTTTGATGATTTTCTCCCTTACTTTTCCCCAGTTCTCCTTTCCTACAAATCTTTTCATTCAGAAATCAGGCCTTCTGGTCTGATCTTTTATAGTTTTTGCTTATTTTATTATTCACCTCCTATTATCCCTTCCTCTATCTTTTTGTTATCTCTAGAATTTTGCTTCGAGTTTATTTTCCAATTCTCCATTCCTTATACATGCACGTACAGTGTATGTAAATATATATAATATATGCCACCTATATAATATACATTAATATTCAATATCATTCATTTAATGAATACTTTTTTTTAAATATCTTTCTGCTTTCCTTTATGGCTTCACTCTCTTATACTCTAAGGGTACTTGTAATTTAAGTTTCCCTCTACTTAGTTTTTGCCGTTTTTTTTTCTTTTGCATGTTAGCCTCTGTGTAACAAAGTACCCAAAACATAGAGGCTGTATACAGACACACACACACAAATATGCATATATATATACCCAAATATTTTATGTATTGTTTGTTTGTTACCCCACCGTTTTCACAGGTCAGGAACAGTTTAGGGGGTGCCTCTGGCTCTGTGTTCCTCAGGAGGTTACAATCAGGGTATCTGTAGTGGCTACCACATCTCAAGAATCAACTGGAGGAGAAGTCCCCTCCAAGCTCTCTTAGGTACTCACATATTTTTAACTTTCAAATATACCCTATTTCTGAATTATGTAATATTTCAATGATTATACTGAGCTTATTGTTTTATTATCAAACTTACAAATTTTTTTTAAATGTAATTTACAACAGCTTATGAGTATCAGCACTTCATGGTCACCCCTTGTAAAGCCCTTTCCGAAATTTTGAGTTTTTGATGTTAATTTGTTCTGCAGGGAACCGAAATATGCATTCAGTTTATATCTTTTTTTCAGGATGGTAACCACATGCTATAATGATCATCTTGTGTTTCTGAGAATATCAATATGTGTAGGCTTTAAATATTAATTAAAACTTACATGAACTTAAAATTCTCAAATAACATTTATATGTATATATATTAGCATGCACTATTTCAGAAAAGATTATAAGCCAAAATGAAATTTAATTCTTCATAAATATATCATTTTGCTTTTTTTTTAGTTGAATGAAGGGCTTTCTTTATGATTATAATTAAAAATTTGTACATGCTTGAACTAGGGTGAAAATCTATTGATTGATTGTACCTGATTCACAATAAAACCATTCAAATAGTGGATCTATGTTATTGTTTCTTTTCCAGAAAATTTTCTTTATTTAATTCTAATGGGTATTGATTCTTTTTCTTTGAGCTCCTGGAACTCTTAAACTGGACTGCAGGCTTTGTCTCCCATACTTACCAACTTCTCTCTCATATTTTAATCTCAATTTCCTCTTCCACATTATGAAATTCTTTCTCAGATTTGTCTTTTACAGTGCTATGATGATCCAAGAGATGAATTTTATTTTTCACTGCCTCTATTGAAAGTTTATATTATTGATTTATGTTTTTAGATTCCTTCCAATATAACTCTCAATGAACTCACATTCAGTATCAATCCTTTACTTTCTGGTAGGATCCTATTTCTGTTTATAGGGAAGAGGTCTTTCTGTTTATAGGGAAGAGGTCTTTTAAGGATTCTAAATAATTGCTTTAAAATTCAAATCTATTTATTGTACAACTTTCAGAGGCATATTCTCCCCTTGAATTTTTAGTATGGCATTGTCTTTTCTTTACTCTGAAGAACTTTCTATATGCCCCATGTTGATTTTTATTATTAATCATTCTTGGATGAGGAGAGATAGCGCTAGTCATGATCTTTGCCAACCAAAAGGGTATGGAGGCTGCCCTTGTGGTATCTATTGCCCAAGGGTTGCTGGTTGAATCCTATTCCTTATCCATATCTAGAAGACTGATTAGTACATACATCTCTTGACAAAACTCTCAGCATTGAACAAAATTAAATAGTGTAAGTTTCCTTTGCTCTAATACCAGTGTGTTTCTGTGATGATTTGAAAAATGATAAAGAAAAAACTGCTGCATTTCCTAGAAAATAAATTTCTCTTATAAAACCCTTTACTTGCATCAGAGCATCCTTTCCTGTGAAATCTGTACATCCTAAGATTCACTACATCATGCCTAGTCATCCTGGACGATCTATTCTTTCTTTGTAATTTCTCAGTGCCCGAGACATTGATCATATTGTGTGCATCCTTCTATGACTCCAGGGAAATGGAATGATATATATCTAATCTCTCCCTTTGTCTGTGTCTCATACCTGCTTTCAAACATGTGCAGTGTTATTAGCCAAAATATTTTTCATGTCCTGGCAATGAGTTATCAGCCAGTCTCAGTTTCCAATGTTGTGAGTTTTATGCTTTCCATGTCTTGATAACTATTTAGCATGAAGAGATGAAGTCTGAGAACTACTAAGACAGTATCTTAAACTGAACATTTGGGTTTAAATCTAATATCCAAATTATCTCTACCATATTGATAGAATATATATATTACTTGTATTTATATATTTATATACATATATATATATGTGTGTGTGTGGACACACACACACATATATATATATATATATATATATATATATATTTCTGATACTGCTCATTTGGCATCAATACTGATTTTCCTCAAGAATAAGAAAGTCTATTTTTGGTGTGACTGCCTGTGTTTCATAGATCCTCATCTAGATTGTAATTTAAAAGGTGACATTGTTTCTTCTTAGCATAACAATTCCACAATTTTTGTCTTACTAGGAATAGTAAAATAAATGCATCTAAATAGAAAAATGTTGTTTGGATTTTTTCACTTTAACATATTATCACTTTTATTTCTCAACCCCCTACCCCAAATTTTAACAGTTAATTAGCACACCATGTTACTTGTGAAGAGGAAAACATTCTTTAGAATGACAGGTGGCTGGGCCCCAAGTCATTAGAAATTTATACCATTTCTTTTGGAGAACAAAAAGTAACAGATAAAATATGCAAATGATAATGCCGGTTTAGTATTCCATTTCTGGTATTTTTTCTCTCTTAAATCAAAGTGTACTTATAAAATGTAATCTTATGAAAAGATTGTCTAAATTTAGCAAACAGCACAATGTTAAGCTATAATTATTATTATGAGTATCATTTCAAATTCTGTGTATTCACCTTGGTCAAAAACTATAATACTGGCAACTTGAAAGTTATGTTTTTAAAATCATATAAATATATTTTAAACCTTATCCACAATCATCAACATTTTAGCTTGCTAGTAATATGCTTTAAAATAAGATGTATGATAAAGAAATTAGAAAACAACTGATGTCAATGTAAAAAATTAGTTATTTGGTAATATAAAGTTATTGACATAATGTGACGTTCTACTGTCTTAAAATACACCTATGCCTTAAGGTTCCTGCCAGTAACTTTCTACAGTTGAGGAAACTTCCCTGATTTGCATTGACATTCAATAGCTTCCCCCAGGCAAATACTTGCAGACAATCAGCTGTTGATGCCTGTCTATAGGCAGAGGAAAGCTTTAGAACAGTAGCTCTGTAAAATCAATTATTCCCTTGACTGTTACAAGAAGGACATTAGAGAACCCAGAAGATTATCAGCTCCCATTTATACAGTTCTTTTCATTCCAAAGACTTTTGCAAACGTGTCGTTGATTTTTAATATAATTTAGAAGACAAATTAGTCAATATGTTACTAAACTCTAGGTTGAAAATCCTACTTCCTGGTATATATGACTTTCTCAGTTCTAGTATACCAAACTCCATTTATTAGGCACTCAGCATGCACTGAGCACTGTGCTTGGTCCAATGGGTCTACACAACATAAATTTTTATGAATAGCTTTGAAGTTAGAAAGAATTGCAATGGAATCCTGTCTGCTTTTTGGCTGCATTCCCTTTACCAAATTACATAATCTCCTTAGGAGTTAGAGTCTTTAGCATAAAGTGGAGGTATATTGTCTAATTCCTTGAGTGGTTATGATGATTAAACTTTATAATCTATTTTAAGGTCTCAGCCCAGTGGCCAAGTAATCACTCTAGAAAAGGCACTGGATGAATGCAAGTCATTACTATTACTGAACTATCAAGAATCTCTTAGTATCAACTGTGAAGATACAGTTAAATAGATATTACTATTCTCCTTACCTGACAGGTCCTTAAAATATTTCAAAGGAAAAATTCAGAGAAATGTATCTCAAAAGTTTCTTAGTAATGTTAAAATAGATTACAAATTTGGACTGACATTGATAAAGAATTTATAAATACATTCTTGTATGATTCCTTTATTAGATGGTATTTTCAATGCTATTGAAGCATTTATGGGAAAGTATGTTTAAGAGTAGAATTCATTGAATGAGACAGATAACTACACACAGTTAAATCTCTGAGATTAAGTCTTTCTTTTAAGGGAGAAAAATATACATATTTTTAAAAAGGTGTTTCTCATTCATGATATAAACCAGAAAAGGGGAGAATAATTATAATTATTAAGAGTCACAAAATTAGCAGAACGTTATTGCCAAAAGCTAGTTTGTGTCAGAAATAAATATTCTCCGGGGTGAAAATGATACCATTAGCTAAGTGAGATATTCATCTTCTATAGTCTCCAGAAACAGACTTGGAAAATATTTATTAAAAAATTAACTGAAGTACTAGATCAAGACTGGTAAAACCCATAAAAACTTACTATATGTTACTTCATTTAAATTTTGTTTGAATGTCATTTTCTTTATATATAAATACATTTTCATCAAAATTATACTATATTTAATAATAGTAATTCATCCTAAATGCAAAAAAATAATTACTTTAACATGTATAAATTATTTTTACTTTTCTGATACCCTTTGTGAATAATGAAAATAATGAGCCTAATGTACTGTAACATTCAAAAATTTCTACCTGTCAAATAAATTCCATTAAGATAGACATGATTCAAAGTAGTTTAACCAGCCTTGAGAAGACATGATTAACAAAATCATCTTTATTAGATGCATTAGTAAAATTTAATATCTTTAGAATATAACATAAGTAATGTTGACGAGATTTTAGGAAATAAATAATTACCATTTCTTTCATTTTCAGTTTAGAACTAAGTGAAAAATAAGACATATAGGAGATCCACAAACAGAGATGGAAATGTCAACTTTTAACTGATAAGTACATTTGAAAGTGTGACTTTAGACCTGTTGCTCAAATGGCTTGATGATGGCTTGATACAAAACACATGCTACAGAAAACACTCTTACCCATTATTCTACCATATCTGCTATCTTTTAACAGGTTAACTCCACTAAATCAAGCAATCGAGACTGATATGAAACAAGCATAGAAAGCTAGATAGCCCCCCAAAAAGGCACATTTCTAAGAACTCATCTCAGTTGTTATCAAGAGAGATAGTAGAAAAGAGAGAACCTGCTGGAGCCTGGGGCCAAGGGTCACAGAGAACAGTGGGCAAGGGAGTATCTCCCTGAGAGCAGAATCAGGGCTTACTCAAAGCACCTACCTCATCCCTAGTGCAATATTTTCCCAGTGGGATTTAAAAGTTACTATGGATTTATGACGGTGGAATGTTTTCTGTTCTTCTTCCTGAATGAGAGTGTTCGCTGCAATCTTCCCATCCTTGTTTCACCACCGAATGCTTGATGTATGTACAAAGGGAGATAAGTGATGGAGCTACATACGACTTGACATAGAGAACACTGTGTATTATCAGAGATTCTGGACTTCTGAGCCTGATGCAGTGATGGGATAGAACGTTAGAATTGGTTCTAATCCCCCTCATGGAGAGGGGATGAGTGTTTTCTTTCATGGTTATAAGGTAGAAAAGGAATATCTGATGGTCAGAATTGTTACTAGTTCTGGTCAATGGATCATGAGTGGAAGTAATAAGTGTCACTTTCAGGTTGAAGCAATGAAAAGACTTCACCATGTACCAGGTTCTGTGTTCCTTTCCTATAACAACTCTGGACCATTGTGGAGGCACAAGACAGACAAATTCTTTCATCGCAACTAGGAGCTGTCCTAGAGAGTCTCAAACTCTTTCAGAATTTCTTTGAATGAAAAACCTCTGTTTAGGTAAAATCCTGAAATGTGGTGATTTAATTTTATCTTATCTATATAAGATTTATCTTATATAGCTATAAATGTTATCTGATATATCCATAGATTACATATATAATAATTTAAATAAAATTAAGCTTATACATATAAAAAGATGGATCAATGGAAAGCACTGGTAAATTGGATGATTCACTGTTTCTTTGTTTTTGTTTTTGTTTTGTTTTGTTTTGTTTTCCGAATGAGAAATCAGAAGAGGTATTCTTGTAGAAGCCTTGATATCTGGGAACAAGATGTTAGGAGGAAGAAACTTCTACACACAAGCTTGGGATATATTATTATATATTAATTGGGACATTAGCTTTACAAATATATCTATTACTTACTTAGATAACATTTTAAATATTTAAGTAAGCGATGTTTAAATTTGTGTGTGTGTGTGTGTGTGTGTGTGTGAATGATCCATTAATTTTAGGTTAAAATACATAGACATGTTTCTATAATTAGTGGCCATATAATTTATTCTCTAAAACTTGACATTTTTTAATGTTAAACAGGACATAATTAATAATTATGCCAGAATAATGGATGTAAACTGGGACTCTTCTGGGAAAACTAAGACATATGATCATCCTACCTGGAAACAATTTCCAAGCCCTAGAAGGTCCTTCGACCTCCCTCTCCCCTTCCTCCTCCTGGAAAACTAAACAACAAAAGAACTTTCTTCCTTTCTTAAAATATATTGGCTAAAACTATAGACTGTCATTCCACTATTGGAGTTTAGACTTAAAATGCAAATACTCTTGGATAACATATGGATTAGTACACACATTCTCAGAGCGGGTTACAATGGGTTGTCATTGGTAAGATGGAGGGGCATGAGAGAGGACAGGAGGGTATCCACAGACGAAAACAAAAGGTAATGAGTAATGACTGGATGCACCAAAGATACACTTCACTTACTTTAGTCTTGCAAAGAGCCAGCCCTGTCTGAATATATAGTTCCTAAAACTGAATTATCATTAACCTTGAGAGAAATTTCATGGTGCATGTTTTATTGTTCTCATTTTATTCCTAATTTCAAACTGAGATCTACTGCCAAGCAACTTTTCTTTCTCCTTCAATAATTACCTGAAATCCAAACTTCTACATGAAGTTTTTCAGTGATTAAGTCATTTAAAGAAATTAAACAGTCTTGAACAATAATCAGTCAGAGCAGTTATCCATTTTAGATGAGTCATCTGAATAATAAATGTTCAAAAAAATTCTCTTCAATGGCACTTTTAGCCTGCATTTTTTCTATAATTGCCTTAATCCCTCAGCACAATTACTAAATGTCCACACACTTCTTTTACGATTTTACTACCCAAATCACTTGCTCTTTCTCATCAGCTTTGCAAATTAATAGTATATTAAATGCACCAGGGTAGCTTACTTGAAAGGAATGCTAAAGTGAATTTTTCTAAGTGGCTAATAAACGCGACTTAAATGACATTTAGTAAGTTTTAAGATTTCTTATTCTACAGTAAACCTGTATTTCTTTCTAAATTGCATTCTTCTTATGACATTGAAATTCATTAATGCCAACAATTGTATTAATAATGATAACAATAACTACCCATTCATTTAGTCCCTAGTTTGAGGCAGGTGCTGTGCTAGGGATTTTCTGTACATTAGCTCATATTTGGCTCTTAAAATAAGGCTGTAAGCTATTTTTATCCCTATTTTAAACTTCAGACCTTATACACAAATCAGGCATCTCCTACGATAATGTGCCTTTACGTATTTTCTTTCAAAATTTATAACATATACACAACAAACTCTATGGAGGCATAGAACATGTCTGTCTATTATAGTTGCTCTGCACTATCTCTACCTCATTCAAGGATTGTAAAGGTATCACGTATCAGGAAATTTTCTTAATCATAAATGTTAAAATTTCAGGAAATTACTTTCTATGAAAAAAACATATAAAATAAAATGTAAAGTAACAGAGCTAACTCAAAATAAACAAAATTATGTCTGTTTTAATTTGGTAATAACTGTTGTGTGACTTCAGTTATTTATATATCTCCATGCTTGTATTTCCTCATCTGCAAAAGCATGAGATTACTACTCAATTTTCATTTCACTCCATATGGAAAAAAATGTAAACTAGAAGAAGAAGCACAAACGTACAAATGAAGAGAATAATTCTATGACAGATACTAAAATGGACTATCAGCAGACATTTCACACTCAAATTTCTCGCTAATAGAACCCCAGGTTTGTTCTGTAACATTCTGACTGGTTGCAAGGAATAAGCCTTGACTGGATATGAGCCAATCTTAGCTGATAGGTTTTTTTTGACAGCTCTTTACTTTCTCAATCTCCCTTGCCAGTTGGATGGCTCTGGGACCCATCCCCGGTCCATTATATGTTGTCATGTGGAAAATAGCCTTCATGCAATGGTAGCCTCTACATACACTCCAGGTACGTTACTCTGGAAGCCTTGGAGCCAAAAGATTTACAAACCAAGTCAAAATGCTTAAATCTCAGGGATTATCAAACACAAGCAAAACAGGAGTACCATATTACCTGAATCCTATATATGCAAAGTTTGTATGTCTTGTCTTTTTCTGTACCACATCAATCTTCTCTGCCTATGGTATAGCTACAGGGACCAGACTGGATATTCTAGCAGCTTTACCAAAAGACAGAAGGTGTCCTGGGCCCGGGATACTTGCTCCATTGGAGACTTAGGGAAAAAGTACACTTGGACACTGGGCCAAGGTGATAGCTTGACAAACTTCTTGAAGAATAGCATAGGATGTATTTGTGTTTCTTTTAGCAAAGAACTCATGGGGCCAGAATGAGTTTTACCAGTAGATGGCCAAATAAGACCTCATGAATATTTAGTGTCTGAATATTTTGAGACGCTTGTATATCGAGTCACATACATATTTAGTATCATACATATTTAGTATGCAGGTGCCTCATGAAGATTAGGTATCTCTTGGTCCTTCCATCCTTTTCTATCTGTGTTTAACACACACCTGCTGTACTTATTAACTATTTATCTTGTAAGTAACATATCTTATGAATTCTGCCTATGTCTAACAAACTCTGCTTACTGGTTACTTATCTATAATGAAAATGCCTCAAAGAGTTTTACCTATGTTTATAAACTACAGACTTATTCATCTGAGAGAATTGAATATTTTCCAAAGGAAATGCATATTTCAGATGTAAGGGAAAATTGCTTGAGGGCATATGGGGAATGTGGTTCTTTTAACGGATAATATCAGACCTCACTTTTTCTGTCTCCCCACTTCCTTTCTGCTTGGGACGCTGGTATAAAGGCAGGACTCTAGGAACTGTGAGGGTCTGGCTGCTTCTATGTTGTTGAAAGCCAACATGCTGGAGAACAAGTTGTCACAGGGTGGAAAAATTGTTTCTGTGTCCTTAACGTGTTTGAGCCATTGAATGAAACCTGGGAGTGCTTCCTGTAGAGTTTTTGTGGCATAGCACCATGTGCCCTCAGGATCTAAGACATCATTAGATTTTCTTTGTTTGCACTCAAACACACCAAACTGATTCAAAGGCCTATCATCACCCTTCACACCAAAGTTCATCAGGGAAACCACAGCTATAACTAACAGTGTTTTGAGCTTAAAAAAAAAAAAAAGCAAGCAAGCAAGGCGTGAGGAAAAATGCAAAGGTGTTTTTCAAGACATTTCTCATAAATTCATTGCCACACACAAAGTTTTTAGAGGCATCCAGTTCATCCTTTCTAAAGCAAATATAGAAGAAAAGAAAAATTGTTTTATTCTTTGGTTTTACATATATGCATGCGTGTGTGTGTGTGTGTGTGTGTGTGTGTATGTCCTCATGGCATGTTAAAACTATCCCTGTTATTTTTTCGTCCATCACACACACACACACACACACTATCTCTCTCTCTCTCTCTCTATATATATATATATTTATATTAAAATAAATAAATATAATATATTAAAATAAATATATAATAATATATATTAAAATAAATATATAATAATATAAATATTTTTATATAATCTGCAATAAAGATGTAACCTCTCTATCCAGTTCCTTGGAGATATATATATATATATATATATATTTATACAGATCTACATATCAATCTATATATATATATACACACTAACACTGTTTCAACTATTTTATTTCACATATATATCTATATCTATATTCATATCTATCTCAATTAATATATATTTCATGTATTATGTGCATATATATCTAAAGAACAGTAAGCATATATATGCATGTATGTGTGTGTTTATACCATTGGAGATATACAGATATTGATATAGATAAACACACACACACACACACACACACACACACACATAGACATTCATCTGTGGGTATGTGTTTGTGTGTGTATCTCTTCATGGCAAGCTAATACTATACCGATTATTTATTTCATACATGTTTGTGTGTGTGTTGTGTTAATAAAATAAATAATCATAGTAGCATTAGCTCACACAAAGAAAATATGCCTTCTTTTCTTGTATCTTAGAACACAACACAGTACTTGATATAGTGGGTATTCAATTAAGGGCATATTTGAGTGATATCGTTGGATCTTTAAGGAAATATTAAGGTCAATTTAAGTATAATTATTAAGAAAAGGTAACAACGAATTTGAATAAAAAATAAACCTATATGAAAATTCAGAAAATAAACTATGAAGAAACTAATGCCAATTACCTGTAAAAGGTAGTAAATGTTTAGCTTTTGTTACATACAGTACTGTGTAACACCAAAGATGATATTGGAATAATGACAGCTGGTTCCACAAATAAGTAGCTATAACAGAAGGATATCATCACTGTTGAAAACTCATAGTGGTCTTCCAAATGTTCAAATGTTCTCTTTTTTTTTTTTTGAAATTTGTTCCAAAAATTCTTAAAGAAAATAGTACAGTAGGATACAGCCACTTTTTAAAATATAAAACAGATGGTGATATTAGACATACGTGAAAAAGATTTTAAACTTTGTGTTAGAGATTAATGTACTGATAAATTGAAGAGTAAATTAAATAAAAGACAGTAAATTATAGGAGTAAATGTGCACCAAGGAATGTAGAAGACATTATAAGTTGAGTAATAGATTAAGAATATAGAAGTTTGTGAACCAATCATGGCACCAATTACACATGAAACCTGTTGTCCTGCCTTGTTTTGGTTTCTTAGGAACTCCTTTTTCTCTTCTTTCGTTAACAGATGTGACCCTTCAAGTAATATTTACTAGTATAAGGTGGGCACCTGTCCCTCACTAGACCAAAAGAAATCCATCTCATGATGGGAGAGACAGTACAGAGAAATAATTTAAAAGGCTCTGAAGCCAAATTTTCCAATTTCACATCTGCTCCTGATACATACTAGCTGTCTGATTTAGGGCAAATAAGTAAACTCTCTGTTGCTTGGTTTCTTCAACTAGAAAGTTTAAGTGAGCTAGTCAACAATAGGTATATAAGAGCATCCCTTTAAAAAAGGATTCCAGTGGCACCCAGGTGGCTCAGTCCATTAAATGACCGACTTTGGCTCAGGGAATGATCTCATGGTTCACGATTTCCAGCCCCCATCAGGCTCTGTGCTGACAGCTCAGAGCCTGAAGCCTGCCTCAGATTCTTCTCCTTCTCTCTCTGCCCCTCCCTCCCCCCTCAAAAATACACATTAAAATTTTTTAAGGATTCCATAAATATAAACAAAAATACATAAAATAAAATTCCCAACTTAACCCCTTGAAGCCAGACTGCTATTTTATTTATTTATTTATTTTTTTAATTTTTTTTCAACGTTTATTTATTTTTGGGACAGAGACAGAGCATGAACGGGCGAGGGGCAGAGAGAGAGGGAGACACAGAATCGGAAACAGGCTCCAGGCTCTGAGCCATCAGCCCAGAGCCCGACGCGGGGCTCGAACTCACGGACCGCGAGATCGTGACCTGGCTGAAGTCCGACGCTTAACCGACTGCGCCACCCAGGCGCCCCAAGACTGCTATTTTAAATGATAGAAAGATAAAAACATAATTACTTATTATGAGAAAACATAATTTTCCTATTCCTCCTGCCAAATACAACTAACCCCCTAGATGTTATATATAAAACAAAGGAAGACTGAAAACTAGAGAGAAGAAAGTAGACCAGTTAGAGATCTTGGTATGAGAAACATCCTGGGGCTCCTGGATGGCTCAGTTGGTTAAGTGTCCAAACCTTAATTTCAGCTCAGGTCATGATCTCATGGTTTGTGAGATGGAGCCCCACATCAGGCTCAGTGCTGTCAGCACAGGGCCTGCTTGGGACTGTCTCTCTTCCTCTCTCTCTGCCCTTCTCTGTGTTCTTTCTCTCTCTTTCTCTCTCTCAAAAATAAATAAATATTTGAAAAAAGAAGAAAGGGCACATGAATGGCTCAGTTGTTTAAGAGTCCAACTTTGGCTCAGGTCATAATCTCACAGTTCATGAGTTGGAGCCCCACATTCGGTTCTCTGCTGTCAGCACAGAGCCTGCTTTGGGTCCTCTGCCCTCCTCTCTCTCTGTCCCTCCCCAACTTGTGCTTTCCAAAAAATAAACATTTTTAAAAAGTGATAAAAAAAAAAAGAAACATCACAAAGGTGAGTTTCCAGAATTTTTGTTTCGTTTTGTTTTATTTATTTATTTTTTGCATCAAATACCCTAGACTGGAAACTGGAAAAGCTGGTAGCCCAGAAATGCCAATGGAAGCAGAAGAACAACTATTTTTTGTAACCAAGGGGAAGGAAAGGAGCAGCCTCAAAAAACAGAAAACTGGGGCTTCTAGGTAGCTCAGCCAGTTACTCATCTGCTCTTGATTTTGCCTCAAGTCATGATCTCACAGTTTGTAAGTTCAAACTCCACATCAGGCTCCACACTGACAGCATAGAGCCTGCTTTCGATTCTCTCTCTCTCTCCTTCTTTCACTGCCCTTCCCCCCTCTCAAAATAAATACATAAAGTTAAAAACAAAAAAAGAAGACAGTAAACTTTCAGCAACTACTCTGCTTTAGCCAATGCCACAGGAAAAAAAGACAAAAACAAAAACAAAACAAACAACAAAACAAACAAAACAAAAAAACTGTGGCCTCACCCTCATCCACACCAGAAAATTCTGAATGGTTGCCTAGAATTCCATCCTGCAGAGGCTATAGGGGAGGTACCCCAATACATCTGCCATGATGGTGTCAAAGAAGGCTAAGTAGAGAGTTGGGAAAACTTCCTCCCCTCCAAATGCTAACAAGCCCCCTTCCCACCATTCAAGGTATGAATGGGGACCACCCGAGAAGGTCGGGCTTGCAACGCCACCCATTAGTGTTGAGGCAACCCTTCTCCTGCCTGCAGGTATGGTGTCAGAGGAGACCGACTAGAGAGGACTCTCACCATCTTAGCAGTAACCAGGCCATGTCCCTTCCATGGTGTCAGTGGTGGTCATATGGAGAGCAGGAACAGGGAGGACCTTCTTAGCCCCTCAGAGCCTGAGGCCTCAGAGGCACCTGGGTACTTCAGGTATTTCATACTGTTAAAGCAAATAATTTTTTAAAGTGCTGAAGTATTAGCTAAGGGAACTATCAAGTGTAATAGGGGCATTTTTTCTATTCTTCAGGGGTTTTCATCACTTTCTTCAATTCAGTGAACTGCCTATTCATCTTTTC
Source organism: Prionailurus bengalensis (assembly GCF_016509475.1). Classification (NCBI taxonomy): domain Eukaryota; kingdom Metazoa; phylum Chordata; class Mammalia; order Carnivora; family Felidae; genus Prionailurus; species Prionailurus bengalensis. Next base: position 41,573,980 of record NC_057343.1, read on the forward strand.
AGTAAATCCTTCTTATATTATGGATGCTACAATGCTCTACATTTTCTAGACACACTAACAGTTGTTTTTTTTCCCCATGTGATCCAAGTTCCACCAGTCATTCACACAAGATGTAAGAGACAAAAATGAGCAAGTTTTAAACCTTCCTTAAGGAAATCAAGGCCAAAGGAAGAGGCATTTAGCCATTGTATATATGTTAAAATATATATGTAAAAGAATATATATAGTTTTACACTCAAGTTCAAGATATAGGATCCACAATGAAATAGGATCCACTGTCAACTTCCTAAGGACATTGACGTAAAGAGGAGGGCAGATGTCAGTATAGATGGGAAGATACCTTCCAGAGGGATGCCAAATTCTTTTCTTGCCCAAGAAGAACAATCCTGGGCTGTGGATGGACATTTATGCTAGGTATATTATCTTATGTTATCATTCAAGTTCTAAGACACGCCTAGAAATTCTGTGTACTGCCTATTATTTTCTTCAAAATTGTATCTATCAAAATTGAATTCTGTTGCCTACAACTAACAGTGACCAATAAGTAATTGGTAAAAGAAATGGTTGCAAGAAAAATAAGCTAAAATACATGCAACTCTAGTGTTTTCCTGACCTAGAGTTTGAAGGCAATGAAAATCTGGTTTACTTAATCTGAAGAAACACTGATAATCTCTGGCACACAATAATGAAACATTATTTAAGTGATTAAATATGGGTAGTTGGAATGAAAAGCCTATTGAAAGCAAAACTTTGAGTGACTCTTACAATAGACACTTTTGAAAGACTGTGATGTGAGCTGACTGCTACTAAGCTTGATGGAGAACTTAAAGAAAATGACTCACTTAATTAAATTGTTGAACAAAATCATGGTCAGAGAGCCACTGGTTTTCTTGTAGAAACAGAATTCAATGGCTGAATATCAGATGTTGAATCTGCACTTCAGTGGTACTGAAATATACTATGAGATATACTCACAGCATTTCCAGAGGGTTTTTTTTTAATTTTTTAAAAATGTTTTTATTTATTTTTGAGATAGCATGAGCAGAGGAGGGGCAGAGAGAAAGGGAGACAGAATCTGAAGCAGGATCCAAGCTCTGAGCTGTCAGCACAGAGCCTGATGCGGGTCTCGAACTCATGGAGTGTGAGGTCATGACCTGAGCTGAAGTTGGACTCTTAACTGACTGAGCCACCCAGGCACCCCAGCGTCTCCAGAGTTTTTATAGGAAAATGGAAACATTGCTTAGGAATGAGTGGGAAATTAAAAATACACTGGAGACATTCATTTGCCTCTGGATACACTAAAAGAACAAATTTACTGAGCTTCCCTTCTCTGTAGAAATGGTCCTTCTTCAATTATTGGATGATTTTCTTGCTGAAAACTCTGTAATGACCATACCTGTTATTTCACAAAAGAATATAAGTTTTCCTCATGTCCCACTTATACCTCGGTGCATAGTCACCAAGCACATAACCATACCTGGCTGCACATCAGAATTACCTGCAGCAATTTAAAATATCCTGCTGTCTTGACCAGTTAAACCAGATTCTCTGAGGCAAAGCTCAGGTATCTGTCTCTTTTAAATGTTCCCCAGGAGAATCTTACTTATCCCTTCCCCCCAAATTTTATATTTGGAATATATATAAATATGCTTTATATATTATATATCTGCATATACATTATATACAAATATATACATATGTATGTATCTATATATTATATGTGGTATAATATGTATACACACTCTTCTTATTTATTAATATTGTTAAAAACATGAGGAAATGCATGGGTATATATTCTAAGGATGCCGATGTTAAATTAGGAAATAAAGAATATAAATTTAGACCTGGATGAATTTCTTGATATGAGTACACTTAGAGGTTCTGGATTTCACATATTAAATAAATTATATAAGAATAGTTTTAACCATTTGATTAAGTGGCTATTTTGTGTAAACATGGGTGAAAATAAGAAAAGCTGCCATTGATAGTCTCAATTTCAATGTTTTTAGTAGTATTATGAATTCACAATGATCAAAAAAACAGTACCTAATTACCAGAGCAAAATTAGTGGCAGAACTGGAGTGTTATTTGGGACGGTTGGTTAAGTAAAGATCTTTGGTGGTAGCTAACTCATTAAGATTTGATTTTCTTGGGAAAGAACTGTTAAGACTAGAAAGAATGACAGCCTTACTTGACCCCCAAAATACAAAGACAAGGACCTCCATGCAATTACAATATTTGAGTTCAAATACACAGAGTATATTAAATGAAATGAATGTTAAGGTGTCTTGAGGTAGGTCTCAGTAATAACCTCTCAAGAATATCTTAAAAATCTCACTTCTAGTAGTCTCCCAAAGAATCTTTAGCTGTATGTTAAGAGTAACTGTGCATTGGGAAAAGAAAATATCCAGAACTCTGCAAGATTATTGGATACTTGCTCTGAATTTATCCTAATCAATCAGGATCACAAATGCCTATGTTGATCTTTTGGTCAAAGTGGGAACTTCTGGATGTCAGGTTATTAACTCAGTCTCACAGAGTCTATATAAAACAATCTTGAGGTTTTGTTCTCCCCAAATTCCAAGTGAATAGTAAATTATACACACACACAAACACTGAAAGAGTCCTCACTTTTACCTTCCTGATCTGTGAGTGAACATTAGCATGGTAAAAAGAGTAGATTTGACTTTTCACACTGAACAGTAAACTAAAAGCAATATAGTAACCTTGGTAAGACAAAGTTCATGTCACCCTTGAAGATTTGAAATAAATAGTAGTGCTGATACCTATCACATTTTATATAAAACTTTGGCTTGACTTATACCAAAGAAAAATGAATTCAGAAAATGACAGCAAATTATTATAAGCTTAATCAGGTGGTGATTTCTGCTGAAGCTACCATTGGAGATGTGATTTTTTTTTTTTTCTGGAGTAAAAGCGCAGAGTGTCTAGAACCAAAAGTTTTCTTCATCTAACAGATTATGTTTACCTTATTACAAAAGAAGAAACATCAAATGAAGTGTTCTTCCACCTGGACGAATCAGCAATATATCTGTATCATATATTCTGGGCCATGTGGCATCTCTGATGCTGTGATATAATTCCTTCTGCCAAGACACTGACCATCTACCATTTCTTAGTACATCACTACGGTCCAATATAGCTGGTATCCTGAGTATAAGATCACATAAGCATGAAGCTGGTGGTAGCTCTCATGCCTCGCACAAAAGATAAACCTTGAAACCTTAGGAGTCTGACATCTTAGTAAAAGTTCTGAGTCACATGGAGTGTGGCATGTTGGAATGAATACTTTATAAAGATCGAAATGAGACAAGTCGTTGCAGCATGTAACCCACTTTCTATGAAGATCCCAGAAGTGTAGGTAGAAAAGCTACTGTAAAACTTCTGCCTATCTAAAAGTCAGAATGCCTTTGGAATTCATGGGTCACAGTTTGATTTAAAACTCAGATGTAAAATGGATTGAGTCATCATCTCATCTAAAAGCAGGAGTAAATATCCTTCCCTACCTCCACTCAGTATCATCTTTTAAGGATTATTTTCTGTCAATACAGTTTGGCAAAAAAAGGATTGTTTTCTTTTCTGGCTCTTTACAAGTCCCAAATTTTAGTTGTCTTTTGTTTGTTTGTTTTCCTGCTAACTTGTCCCTTGTTACTACTCTGTATACCAGCTTAGACTTCCGCTTTCTTTCCTGATGATAACGGCATAGAATTCCCAGGCTACCAACTTCTTTTGCTATTCCCCGAAGTACCACAAAAATAAGAATTTGGGGAAAAACATATTTGACTGAAGACTTGGGATAATGGCAAATGTATTAAAACTGTAAGTTATGATGTTAACTCTTATTGTTGTGACAGCCTCCAAATCTCAGTGATTTTACACAATAAGCCTCAGTTCTCTTCACAATTGTATGAGTTGGGTGACTCTTCTGAGTGGCTCTCCAAGAAGTAACTCTGAAAGTCAAGTTCCATTTACATCATTGTTCCATTGCCCCCTGGAGCACCATCCACAATTCAGGGAAACTTTGCATTCAACTGTCCAAGAAAGCAAGTATGGAGGATGCCATAAGGCACTTTATAGCCAGGACAAGAAGGGGTGTTTTTGACTTGCAACTACATTATACAACCAGTGACATCCTCATCTTCCATCCAAAGAAGGCTGGAAAATGTAGTTACCATGTGTTCCCAGGAAGAAAAACAAGATTGATAAGCATCCAACTAGAATATGCCCTGGAAAGTAACTATGGTAAATACATGAAATGGGAGAATTTAATATTAGATAACATTATTCCATAAAATAAGGCTCTCAATTCAATATAGAATTTCGTGAACCCTGGTTCCCCCTCATATTTTTAGGACCTTTCTCTTTTTTACCTTCTTACACCTCCCTACAACACCAGCAGCTACTTCCAAAACTCATGTAACCATATTTTGCAAATTATTTTAACTCTTATTTTTGCTTATACATTTCCCATCTACCCTTTGTTCTCACGACCATGCCTTTGTTAAATAAATAGAACCATTAATATTTTTCTGAGGCAAAAAGAGACATTCTCCCACAGAAGTATTTTTTCCCTAAGCCAACCAGCTCAAAATGTAGATAGCTTTTAAAAGAAGCAATTTTTCTTGCTGTCATAGAATTTTTCAAAATCCCTATACCTTCTCTTCATATAGGAAAAGCTGTCATCAACATTAAAAAGTGGCCTGCCAAATGAGAGATATTGCTAGAAAGACAAACTCATAACAGTTGTATCTGCTATTCAGGGACGCTGTGCAAATTATATGAGAAAATATATATAAGTGCCATGTCACAAACTATGTGCTCAGTCGATTTTTTTTTCTCTTCTTTCTTCTCATCCTGTTCTTCCCACTTAGACCCTTTCCGCTTGGCTCTGACCTCCACAATATTCACTTCTATGGTTGACTTCTTCAATCTAATATTGATTACCTTCTCTGGAATGTAAGTGGTCTGGACTTCTAAGAACACTGCAAATAAACAGATAAACCTTAGAGATATCCTTTTCTCAAGTCTGCTTCTATTTTAGGGAAAGGTGACCACTTTTTAAAAATTCTATTCCATATGACAGCTCCTTAAATATACTTGCTTCTCTGACTTATTTTGTTGTTGTTGTTGCTGTTCCTTGATGGGTAACAGACACCAGAAACATAACCCAGTGTGACTTCTATGCAATAAAATCATTTCCTAAGATTAATATGGCATACAATGTTGAACAGTCTGCTTTTCATCACATCTCCATACTGGTTAAGAAACAAAGAGTTGAATCTATAATTTTACATTTTACTACTATTACTTATATTTTTAAAACAACTACTTAAGGGGCACCTGGGTGGCTCAGTTGGTTAAAGCATTCAACTCTTGATTTTGGCTCAGGTCATGATCTCATGGTTCATGAGTTGGAGCCCTGCTCTGTGCTGATGGCGCATAGCCTGCTTAATATTCTGTCTACCTCTCTGTCCCTCCCCTGCTTTCTCTCTATCTCTCTAAAAATAATAAAAACAAATTTTCTAAAATAAAATAACTACTTAAAATAAAGACCACAATTTTCTTTTATTCAGTATGGCCTCAGCAACTTACATAGTGGCTGGCAATGATCACAAATGCCTTCTTTCTTATCTATCCTGCATTTGTTTAATAAATATTTACAAAAAAGGGAAATTCTGCTAAATTATACTACAAAGAATATTGGTAGAGGTTGTTATACAGTGATGTCTACAAAGCTCTGTTTATAATTAGTTATGATAGCAATCCCTCCAAATCTGTATGAACAGCTCAAATTGTGCACATCAGTTACAGAATTTCTCCCTGTATAGAAAACCTTTCCCCTTTCTAGCTTCACAAAAGTGCTCACCCTTTTTCTTGAAAGACAATCTCCAGCTGTATGCAAAGATTAAGCAAGCACTTGTTAAGGCTGCCTACCCAACACCAAATTTCTAAAAATAATTTTAAAAAATTCAAAAACACCGAAGTGCTTTGGGAAACAAGAAGAGAAGTTAGTGTCTCATAAACTATGCATGATCATTCATACAGAGAAAATAGGCAAAATTAATATGAAGAAGAAATCCAAAGCTTAAAATGCGTGCCAATGTATTATTTCTGTAAGTAAAGGCTAGTGGAGAGAAACTGCAGAGAAGACAGGAGGTGATGCAGTGGCAGCCAAAGCTGTCATTAGTTTGATTACGCCCACAGAGGTGGCCAGGAAAAATCTCCCCTGTCCATTGCTGACTTGTGTCAGGCAATAGCCATGGAGGCAGACACCTACAGGCAAAAGAACAGGGTTTAGGAATTTGAGCAGAAATGGGGTACTCACTCCCAGAAGATTTGGTCCTAACCTGCGGTGCCCACTGCCTCTCCCACCCCTCTGTCACTTTCCTGGAAAACAGATCAAGCAAAAGCTATAGTTCTTGCTGCCAGGTCTTTACCTGCAAGCAAGCTGTGTAAAGGATACTACAGGCAAGGCAGTCTAATAAATGGAAATCTCACCTAGGAAAATGAGAATACCCGATAGCCAGCACTGAGAAACAACTCAATCAACACAAGAACTAACACTTGAGGAATCAAAATTAATAGAGCAAGCGGAAAAGATGATGATTTCCTCAAATTACAGTACTTAGAGGAATTAATGACGTTGGGTAATGTTCTAGTTATAGAAGAAATACTCAGAATCAGGATTTGGAAATGTCAGTATATACAATCAATCAACTTCATGGTAATATATATATTTTAAGTATAAATATATGTATATATATACATATACATATATATGAAATTGGTTAGCAAGAATAAAATTTAAGTAGCCTCTTGTAATGACATATTAAAGAATGTGCCATTTCTGTGGTTGAATCTGATCCAATTTTTCCAAATTATAGATGATGGCCAAGTCCAAGAGAGAGTTAGTGTTCAGAGTAAGAGCCCTCTCTGCAGGCCATGGTCACCAGGCATCAAAAAGGACCCCTCATGCTAGATGGGGTCACCTCTCTGCAAAATCAATACTTCCTTTGCACATCTGTCTACATCAACATTAGCAGAAGCCAAGTGGAAGCCTGTATCTCTTACTTATTCTAAGAGCCTTCCCCAACTCAGCATTCATACTCCCTTCATCACTGTCTGTGTCCCTTTTGTCTAAAGTAATCATGCCGCTCCTCCTTGTTTATGACCATCACACAAGTAGCTCAAGACCCTCAGATTTCCCTTCATCTCCCAAACCTTAATTCTACTATTTCTATACAACTGCCCCTCCGATCTCCTAAAACGCTCACTATATTCTCTGAAACTCGAAGCAAATCGTCACCAAACTCCTTTCTTCTCTTCCTTCTCTTTTTCTTCTTGGAGTAACCGAAGTTTGGCTCCCTCTGATGCTGCTGTTTCTCCTCAAGTCTATCCAAGATAGAATTTATTACTCTCCCAAAGCTCTCACACGGCTAGGTTGCAGGTCAACTAATTATGGTTCTTATTCGCCATTATAGTATCTAAAATATTTTGGCTTTTGCTGCCTCAGAATATCCAGCCTAAACCTCAAATAATCAAACTACACCTCCCATTACAGCTTCTTGAATAGCTAACTGAGTTACTGCCTCATGTTCCTAGATTTTAGCTCCAGGCTTAATGTCATATTCTCCAATACTACTCTTATTATATAATATTTGGTGATTTCAATCCACATACATCTTCCTGTTGATGTCTTCACAACCTGATTTCTTGATCTTCTGTCTTTTTCTTAATCTGTTTTCCATTCTGTCTCAGCCATTTCTTTCTTTGATCCTGTCTCTGACTCTGTCTTACCATTATCTTAATATCTTTTTTAATGTTTATTTATTTTGAGAGAGAGAGAGAGAGAGAGAGAGAGAGAGAGAGAGAGAGAGAAGGGGAGGGGAAGGAAGAGGGAGAATCCTAAGCAGGATCTGTCCTGTCAGAGCAGACCCCCACATGGGGCTCAGTCTTACAAACTGTGAGATCATGACCTGAGCCAAAATCAAGAGTCAGACACTTAACTGACTGAGCCACCCTGGCGCCCCTCAATACCTTTCTAAGCACAGTTTAAAATATTCAGCTTTTCTGTTGCCATTTCATGTCTTTCTAGATTATTTCCACTAACACTCCGACACCAACAACTTTGAACCCACTTTCAGTCAACTTATCGAACTTATTCATGATGTCTCATTCTCCACATGGCCTGTCTTCTCACTTTACCCAACTTAAATTCCACAGTAAATCTCTTTCACATATACTATCCACTTCATCACTCCTGTCTGTCTTTGTCATCCTCTTTTGGTGACACCACAACCCTAGCTAAATCCGTCTTTCTCCGTACTCCATGCTGAATGTGGTTGAGGAAATTCACACTGCGATGCGTGGTCTCACTCTGAATGTAGCATGTCTTTCGGTCTCTCCAAGGGTCTCTACCATCCTAGTCCAGTTTCACACCTACCCACTGAGACAACTCTTTCATTCTTTCTTCTCTTTTCTCGATTTCCAATATCTTCTTTCTCATTTTCATTCTCAATGATTATATTGAACAATGTCATGCTTCTCTGAGAAACATTCTGATCCATTTTGTTTGTTTGTAGGCCCTTAACTGCAGAATGCTTTCATGTCACACAATAAGCACCTGTTTTTTTTGTTTTTTTTGTTTTTTTGTTTTTTTTCCAGAGGACTACCTGAGAATAATGGAGCCTGTTTTGTAACAAAAGTACTGGGAATTTGCCACCCTTGGAAATCATTTAAACAATGAGTGATGAATACTGTTGTATGAAAGTCCAGCTCACTTGCCTTTGATCAGGACAAGTCTTAGGCCTAATTTACACTCCAGAATTCCCCTACAAGATTGGGCTGAATATTTATGGGACTATACCTGATTGATTCCTTTTTTTTTTTTTTTTTTTTTTTTACTTTCGCTCTTTGCCTGGCCTCCTCCCAGCTATCTCTTAATGGTCTCTCCTGAGAATACTTCCTTAATAAGTTGCTTTCACAAAAATCTTCAGCTCAAGTCTTCTTCTGGAAAACAAACAAACAAACCTAAGACAATGGCTTTGAAGAACTCAGAGGAGTTCTACAAGCTATCACCCCATCTACTTATCTATCCACCAGTATATCTTAGGATTTTTCCCATTAAATTGGGAGGACTATCATGTACTCAACTCATGCACTAATTCTCATCTCCTCTTGCTTCCTCAAGAATATCAATTTTTAGCAGATATCTCCTGCATCAGCAGTTTTTCCCTCCCTGATGCACCATTTCCATCAGTATCTGTTGTGGGTTGAATGATGCCATCCAGACAGATATGTCCATATCCTAATACCCAGACACTGAGAATGTTACTTTATTTGGAAAAAGAGTCTAAGCTGATGTAATTAAGTTAGGGATCTTCACCTGAAAGCATCATGGGTTCACCAGATATGCCCTAAATCCAATGGCAAGTTTTCTGAAGACAGGATGTAGATACAGGAATGGGAACAGGCAATATGACCAGGGAGGCAGAGATTGGAGTAACAGAGCCAAGGAGGCCAAGGAACACCTAGAGCCACCAAAAGCTGGAAGAAGTGGGGGAAGGATTTTCCCCAGAACCTCCCAAGGTAGTACAGTTCTGTTAACACCTTGATTTCAGACTTCTGGCCTCCAGAACCATGAGAGGACAAATTTCTGTATGTTTTAGACCACCCTGTTTGTGACTATTTGTCTCAGAAGCTAGAGGAAATGAATATAGTATCCAGATATGTTATTTATTTCTCCCATGAAAAAAATACAAAAATGACAAACTTTATCTTAGCCCATTTTCTGTTATAGTTACTATGCCATTTTCTTTCCTTTTACTATGAACGCCCTTGAAAGAATTGTCTCTACTTGGTACTTCTAATTTCTTTCTTCTCTTTTTTCTAATGAACCCATTCCAATAAGGTTCCCACCCCCACCCCCATATCACTACAAAGAAACTGTTCTTATTGAAGTTACCAAAGACCTCACTAATAGATTCTGAATCCAATTTTCATTTCTCAGCCCTTATCTTTCTTGACCTATGAGTAGTAGCCTTTGACACAGAGGATCGCTCTCTCTTCCCTTAATTTTTCCACTTACTTCCAGGGGATCTCACTCACCTGTTTTCCATCAACCTTACTCTTGCTGCTTACTTCCCGTCACCGCAACATCTACAATTTAAATTTCTGTAAGACTTACTCTTTGAATTTCATCTTAAATATTAATATAACTCTTTGGGTAATTTCACCCAATTTTGCAGTTTTAAAAAATACCTATATGCTGATTTCTAATTTATATTTCTATTCCAGTCCTCTACTCTGTACTTTAATCCATATATTAAACTTTTTACTTAATACCTGTACTCAAAAGTGTAATAATTATGCTAACTGTAACATGTCCAAAGCTGAGTTCTAATATTCATTCTTAATTTCTTCTTACCTCCTAATAGTCTACATCTTAGCTAATGGCAACTTTATTTTTCCAGTTATGTAGGCCAAAATATTTAAGTCATTTTTGAATGTTTTTAAACGTTTATTATTATTGAGAGACAGTGAGAGATAAAGCAGGAGCATGGGAGGGGCAGAGAGAGGAGGAGACACAGAATCTGAAGCAGGCTCCAGGCTCTGAGCTGTCAGCACACACAGAGCCCAATGCGGGGCTTGAACCCACAAACTGTGAGACCATGACCTGAGCTCAAGTCGGACGCCTAGCTGACTGAGCTATGCAGGTGCCCCTATTTAAGTCATTTTTGACTCACCTTTTACTTGCTCCTCAAACCCAGGAACTGATAGCACTTAACAGTTCTTCAAATGAACTTCAAATGAATAAGCTCACTTTTCACATTACAACTGCCAATATTCTGATCCAAGCTAACAACTTCTCTTATGTGGATTACTGAGATAGCCTTCTAAATTGTCTTTCATCTTCTGCTTTTTTCAGTGTCCTCTAAAAATGGCAGACACTGTGATACCATTTAAATATAAGATAGCTAATGTTATGTCTCTGCTCAAAACCATCCCACATCTTCCCACATCACTCAAAGGAAGGAACAGATTTCTTCAATGACTTTGGAGTACCTACATGATTTTCCTGCTGCCTCTTACTTCTGGGATCCCATCTCCTACTACTGTCTCTCTTGCTTACTCCCCTAAACTGTGATTATTTCATAGTATATCAAACAAGCCATGCACACTCCAACCACTGAGAGTTTCTTTCATACCTCTTCCCTTCCTTTCCCTTCCCTTCCCTTCCCTCCCCTCCCCTCTCCTCCCCTCTCCTCTCTTTTCCTTCCTCCTCTCCCTTCTTCTCTTTCTTCTCTCTTCTCTTCTCTTCTCCTCAGTTGTTCATCTCCATATTAGTTCTTTATAAAAGGCACTTTCTCATACAGAGCTACTGTGGGGTCCTTGTCTAAAATTTCAGTTCTCCTTCCTGCATTGTTTTTCCTTCTTAGCACATATCAGCATCTAACATTCTATATATTTAAAATTTTTATATTGTTTATTGTTTGTCCTTATCATAGCTTTTAAAATTCATGAGGTCAGTGATATCTGCCAGTTATTTTTACTTTTGTATCCCCATTACGTGGTATGTTGTAGGGACATAATTAATAGCTACTGAATGACTAAATACAGTGATAGAAAACATTAGCCTTGAGAGGTGAAATATCACAGACTAAAACATCAAAACAAAGTCACCTTATTTACACTCTTTTGTAATTTCTGGCAATAATAGGAGATTCTCAGGAGACACAAATATTACAGATAACATTTAGGTAAATTCAACTGATATTTTAGATTAAGCATTTAATGCCATAAACTATTTAGATCCCCAGTATTCATTTATAACAATATACTTCATTTTGACTCAGGATTTTATATTTTTCTAAAATAATTAGTATTAACTCCATGCCAGAACATACCATACTGTATAGTAGACAATTGAAACATTTCTAATAAAACATTTTTCAATGTTTGTCACTTTTTTGAACTGCTAAAATTACTATGATTAATGCTTATTACTTTCTATCAGAAAATATATAATATTTATTTCTCTTTAACAAAAGTACAAACAATATACTCATATTAATGATTTTACCTAAATCATGCTACAAACAAAAGATATCTTTCTTTTAAAGATTTTAGGAGAAAAATATTTCTATAGCCCTCCTGATGATAATTATGGTTTAATATTAGCATCAGTGTCCTATATCATTAACAACTGCCTCTGGTGTCAGTTGAGGTCTCTTTCCAAGAGCTATACCTGAATTATTTTATCATGTAATAATTTATATCAAAATATTACATTAGATACCACCACTTTCTTATTATACAATATAACTAATTCTAAAGAAGAAATACTGTTAAAGAACTGGGGAAATCTCTGAATGTCAATATATCTCGATTCTAGTTTAGATTCTTTCAGTAACTAGTTATGAAACTAGTCATGATCTCACAGTTTGGGTTAGAGCTCCACGTTGGGCTCTTTGCTGACAGCTCAGAGCATGGAGCCTGCTTCGGATTCTGTGTCTCCCTCTCTCTCTGCCCCTTCCCCTACTCGCTCGCTCTCTCTCTCTCTCTCTCAAAAATAAGTGAACATAAAAAAAAAGGAAAGAAAGAAAAGAAAGAAAGAAAGAAAGAAAGAAAGAAAGAAAAGAAAAGAAAGAACAGGGGAAAAAGGAAGTACCTAAAGACAAATACAATTATCTGGAGAAAGTATGCGTTTTATAGATTCAATGCACTTGTTGTAGAGATAGTCACCCTCAGTTTTTTAGTTTTTATTAATTTTGTTAATAAGTACTTAGTTTTTGGGGTACCTGGGTAGCTTAGTTGGTTAAGCATCCAACTTTGCTCAGGTCATGATCTCTCAGTTCCTGGGTTCGAGGCTGCGTCAGGTTCTGTGCTGAAAGCCCAGACCCTGGAGCCTGCTTCTAATTCTGTGTATCCCTCTCTCTGTCTGCCCCTCCCTCTCTCTCTCTCTCTCTCTCTCTCTCTCTCTCTCTCTCTTTATCTCTCTGTCTCTCAAAAAATGAATAAACATTAAAAAATAAAATAATAACAATAATTACTTAGTTTTTCATGGAACAAATATTTGAAGAAAGCTTGGATACTTGTCATGCAGGAAGCATTCTGCTTGACCTCAAAGGTGCAACAATGGAATGAATAGACATGGTCAGTGCTTCGAATATTCCAGTGTCTTTACAACATGAAATTAATTTAAAAAAAATTTAAAAAGGGAGAGAGAAAGAAAGAGAGAAAGAGAAAATATTCTTCATTCTCTCTCTCTTACTACTGGAGTTTTCTTAGATAAAGGAGAAAATAAACCATCCACTATTAAAGAGTTAAGGGCTTGGATCTATATAGAAATTAAGCAGTTCCTTCAGGAAAACAATACTATCATGGCCTCTGAGCCACCTAGATCTGACTTCTGTTCCTGATGTTTTCTTTAATTATTTTTTACATAAATGTTTTATTTTAGAATAGCTGTGGACTTATGGAAAAATTGCAAAGATGGTACAAAGAAATGTCATGTACTCCACACTCAGTTTCCCCATTATTAACATTTATATTAGTATTGTATATATGGTACATTTCTCATAATTAATGAACCAATATTGATACTACACATTAACTAAAGTCACTACTTAATTCAGATATTTTTAGTTTTTCCCTAACCTCCTTTTTTTTTTTCTAGGATGAAGGACACAACACTACATTTAATTTTCATGCCTATTCAGGCAATCTTCTTTCCTTTGCAGAGGACCCATTTGTTAGAGAGAGGGCTCAGGGTATATTTCACAATGATTACTCTTACCATTCTGTTGGAAAACATGTACATGAGAACCGGGTTGGTTTCTTGAGTGTGTTACCTCCCACAAAGCAGTCCCAGGATTTTCTCACTCTTAAACTAATGTCAAGCACTCAGCCTCGTGCATTTATGGAAAATCAACGTTGAGCATTCTTACCAGTTCATGACTTCAGCAGCTTCTACTCCTGGTAGGCAGATCTTGACAGTGACTTCAAAGATTTGCCTGTCTCTCCAAATTTCAGGGTGTCAGTTTGCTCTGCAACCTCAATTTTCATATGGGTCAAGGAGAAAGTGATCGTTTTTCAATTTGTAAGAATGGAAGTGACAACATCCCAACTGTTTACATGATGTAGCTGATATCATGTCTTTGATTTTGTGCAGTGTCAAGGCTGAATATGTTTTGCTGACTTTTATAGTTCTTAAAGATACATCCTAGAGGTGATGGTTGTAAGAAACACTTAAACTTTAGCTTCCTTCTTGTAGGAACATTTATTTCTTTTCTGCTGTTTAAAGTAGCATTAGTTTCTTAAAAGACTTCTGCTAAGGAGAGTCATTCTATTAGTAGCTATTAATGAAAAGTCATATCTAGATTGATGATATATGTATAAATAAGCAGAGAGAAGAATGCTCTAGTTTTTTGAAAAGAATAAGCAAAGAGTATGTTATTCCTGTATGGGGAGGGGAATGGGGTACAGAAATGCTTTTTTCTCTTTTTACAACCATTCTTTCATTGAGAAGATGTTTATGAATCTGGAAGGACAAGAAAAAGAACTCTATTTTTGCTGAAAGTACACAGACTTAAGAATTCTGCAGCTTAAATTTCCCAATTTCATGTGTGAGATGAAGGTTTCAGCTTTATCCTCTGTATACTGTGGATGATAGTTGTACCCCACAGCCTTCTTGTGATTAGATTATGAAATGGTCGTATAGCTCCAGAATCAGTACACGTAGCTGGTACTCAATAATCATTAGTTTCTCCTCTTTTTTTTTTTTAATTCAGTTGGCTACCCTTTCCATCCTATTTCACATCTTTCTGAAGGGACATGAGTTCTTACCGTCTCACTTGACCTTTAATTTGCCCTTGTGAAGAAGGCAAAGTTTGCCAATAGGGAAATGATACTATTTTGAGTTATTTATATAGTCTGACAACTATGCTACTGACTTAATATTCATTATCTTATTTACTCTCACAATATTCCATGTTTATTTTTTGCAGTTTTGGGTCCAAAGACCAAGAAATGTTAACTGTTTGTCTATGATCACATATCTAAAAAGTGGCTAAACCAGAATTGCAATCAAGTTCTATCAGAAAACAATAATTATGGTTTCATAAACAATCTAAAATTTCATAAAATAAATCTTTCATATATTAATGATGTCCATTTTCATGAAATGGACAAAGAAAGCCAGACTTGCCTGAAACATGAAGACAGAGAATTGTATTTTCTGAGCCCAGATAACAGGCTATTGCAAACTCAAGAAAAAATTTGAACAAAGTACATTTTGACTAATGCAATTGTTGTGAACAAGTGAAGAAGAAAAAACTGAAACTTGAAAAAGAAGCTGATTGCATTTTTTCGTCAGTGACATCTTCATAAACAATTGAACAGAATTATTTTCAATGGCACCTGGGAAATAAATTTCTGAAACAAAATTGTAGAGTCTCCATATAATGTGATCTTCCAAAATGTCTGACCTTCCCGAGCTAGCATCGAGACTAAGCTTAGTCAGCTTATAGGCTGCTGATTCGGTAAGCCTTTTTAAACTAACAGAATAACTAAAATGATAGCTTAAAACTATCTAGATACGCAATGACTATGAGATTAGCAGTTTTCTTCTAACAGGTTAGTTATAGTTGGATTTGACGTTTAGCTAATACCTCTTCTTTCATCCAACTGTAATTAACACTTGATCTGTAGTCTTAATACATGTACCACAGATGCCACAAGGCCAGAGTGGAACTTTGTGGATTGATGGACGACCTGCCAATGGAACATCTTATTTTAATGATGATAGGCCTAAGTAAGCTTTCTTTTATCCTGTCTTACTGGACTTACTGGGATGTGTATTTTGCAACTCGGCTACATTGAAGTTCGAATTCTCCTACCCTGAGGTACTATATATTTTAGCCAGTTATTTAATCTCTTCAAGTTCCATGGATTTCTGAAAATTTGAGTAAGATAACATTTTCAGGTCTATTAGAATGTAATAAGACTTGATTTTCTCTTATATGAGAAGTTAAAAAAAATAATCTTGGGGCCTGTGCTTTTCATTAGATTGCAGAAATTTTCTTTTGAAAAACCCAAGTTTTGTGACAGAGATGAGATTAATGTCATAAGCACTAAAAGCACACAGACTCCAAAGTGTTTAAATCCGGGTCTGTCCCTTATAAACTCTATGTCAGTGGAAAGTTGTTCTAACCCCAATGAACTTCAATTTCTTCACCTGTGAAATAGAGATAAAAGCATCTTTCTTATATGGTTGTTGTGAGGAATGTTTTGGGCTTTTTTTTTAATGTGTGTAAATCATCTGTACTTATTAAACCATGACCAGTATTATTATTCAATTAAAACAAAACAGCTTTCTTCTATCCTTACTATTGCTAAGAGCACCAATGTAATTCTATTATTCTCTTATGATATAATGAGAAAGAATGCAGTATTCTGATTTCAAATATCTACAGAGGCAAGCAATATAAATCGGGTGAATCTGAAGTGCAAAATGATATAAACAGAGATGAAGAATGTGTAAACTGGAAAGTGTATGCCCATTGAGAATCTTTTCCAATTGAAAAAGTTTTAAATGCTACTTTGACCAAACAAATGAAATCTGTAGGATTAATCTGGTCCATTGTTCCCATTGTAAGTGGCTTAACATGTTGCATAAGGGAGTTGGAGTGTAAAACAAATAACTTTGTCCTCTATAGCATTTTATTTTCTTTTTTGGCCCAGGGAAAATGCTTCCATGTGTTAGAACTTATATTGTATATTCTTCAAAGATGTGTGGCCCTAGAGGTTGTAAAATAATTTCAGAAATCACACATATAGTGATTCTAAATCCACATAATAACTTTTAGAATAACTGTTGTTGGTAGGTGACTTATACCATTTTTTTTTCTGCAGTGGGAATTAAAAACAAAACAAACTTATGAGAAATCCATATACTAGTAACTTCAAAGAATTATTTGTAAGGTTCTTTGAGGTCAACCCTAATTCAAGACCAAGGAAAAAGCGTGGAAAGCAGCAGAAAGACATGCCTGTCTTGTGATGAGGACACATCAGGCTCCATATACTACTCAAATATCAAAAGTAGGTTATCTATTAAAATACAATTTTTGATGTTGCCTTTATTATAGGAAAATGAGTTTGTTTCTAGTGTTTTCTTAAACTGATCCATTTCTAATTTAATCAACTACCAGGTAACTTTTCCTTCTACTGGATAAACCTAGAAGTTTTTTAATCTTCAATCAGTCTTTTGTTTCATACAGTGGGTAAGTTGAGAGCTGTGGGGGGAGATCTCCCAACTCAAAAACTAGCCCCTCAGTGTGGCTCAGGAGCTCTTCCATAGTTTCTTTGCCATTATATCCAAAACCCTTTTCAAAACCTCTCTGCTCTCATCAAATCTCCAAACCCATTGCTCTACTCTGACATAAGATTTTCACCTTCTACTTCACAATGAAAAAAGAAGTACTAAGAATAGTCAATTCCATTCACACTTAATTAGGAGAATTCATGGAGCTCCTTCTTCCCACCTGACGTACCCTCCAACTCACCTCATGACATAAACAACCCAACAAAAACAACTAACGATAAAGAAGGGCTCTGGTTTCTAAACAAACTGGTCATATTTGCAAATTGTGTAAGATGCCTCTTATTAGACATTACCCTTGTCCTATCTGTCCCTTGCATTTGACAAGTAATTCATTTTGTTTCTCTAATATCTTCTGTGCTTCTCTCAATCATGGTGCCTCATAAATGCTTGACTGAAATGATTACTATTCAAGTATAAACATCAGAAATACTTAGATACATTTTGAAGGATGAAAATTTACAAGAATCTTTAGTCATAATTCTCTGAGAATGACTTGAAAAAGAATATTCTGAAGTTTAAATCTAAACTGGGTAGCTTAGAATTAAAACATTGCATGTCCCCTTAGACATAAAGGAGATGCAATAGCTACTCAATTGTAGAAAAGACTGTACTAAAGATGAAAAAAAAAATTGAATTAGGTTGTCTGTCTTTGTCCAGTTGAGTTACTTTTTTTTTTTTTAACTTTACTTACTCTTTCTCAATTACATGGGGAGAATTATTCTTTCTTCAATTACAGTAACAAAAATTCCACTTCCACAAATTCCTTCTGAATTCTGCCATTTTTGCTCTGGGTAACAATCAGAAAAACAAACAAACAAACAACAAACAAAACACTACGCAGTTTTCACAACAGGAACATTATTATTCAAGACTTACTTAAAGGGTGGCAAGGGGGTGAGAGAGGAACCAGAGGAAAGAAATAAGATAAGGAAAAATGGAAAAGGAAATTAAAAGGAAGTAGAGGAAATAAGGGAACATAGAAATGCTAGAATAATGGAAGTAGAGTCAGCCTGGAAGTTGGGGAAAGGAGAGATTTACACCTAAATTTATTTACAGACAGATCATGTGTCCTTGAGGAGTGGCAGCAGATGCCGTCTCCCTTTTTCATTCTAGAAGCCTCCACTCTGTTCCATTTAGCGTGGTCACTGACAAATTATATTTACTTACCAACTAAGTAATCCAGCAGCATACGTAGAGGTCTTCCCTCACTGAATTGCCTTAAGGTATGAATTAAAATGTAAACCTGTGAAGTATCAATAAAGCTGACATAAAACTTTTTGTTCCCAAAGATAGAAAGCAAAAAGAGCATGGCCTTAGGGTAATATACTATGCCTAAAGGCTAACCGCGTCTCCTGCCACACATTATATTGGAGTGTTATTACATTTTGTCTATTAAAGGCATAGTGCCCTTGGGATTTTACAGGGTTTTGAACATAAATCCTTCTGCAGCTCGAATTTAGTTGATGCAGAAGTATATACCATGGCTCTAATGCTCATGAGTGGGACAAAATACCAAATCATATCTTGAGATGCCTAATGTGAGTGTCAAATTACCAGCCTCCACCAAGCAAAAGGGAATGCTAATTAAAAGGGTAGGACATGTTCCAGTTGTTCTAATCAAAGAGAGCTTAATCCTTCCATAAGCTGGCTGGCTTTGTTGGAGGAAATTCTGAACAACCTTGTTACTTTTGATAACTGTAAGCCACTGACTCATGGCCCCTTGACAGCTAGCTGAGCATGTAATAACATTTCTCTGTATTTGGGGACTGGCTTAGCTGGCTTTATAATAGATTATTGTGGATGTTAAAGTGAAATGTTAGTCCTTCTTTAAAGCTCTGTATTCCCCAGTAATTAAGGTTATAAAAAGGGCACTGAGCACAATATAGTTTCAAGGTCGCCAAACACAGATATAACAGCCTTCAGTTTGTGTAAATAAGGTATTAACCATAGGTTTATTCTGCAATTGTGTCATGAAAAATAGGTTTTTCAAGAGCAGTTTGATGGGAAAGTATTTTGAGGTGCATTTAAAAATGCTTTTTTTCTCTTTTAGTTCCAAAGAAATTAATGAATAGAAGGGAAAGCAAGTGACATTACAGAAAGGCAAGAAACAGAAAAAGAAAAAAATATACATATATATATAATTTTAAAAGTTGAAAGCTATCAGTTAAAGAGAAAAAAACAGATACCTGAGCAGAGTTTCATCCCAAAGCATTTGAGGTTATGGATATAACAAGAACCTTGGAGAAATCACCACCTTTGGCATGAAATGTCTACAGAGACCACACAAACAAGGATTTCACTTTCACTTTCAAGGCAGTGACAGTTATTGGCTATTTGTGTTTCCAATTCATTGTAAATGGAAAAAGTTAAAGAAAAAGTTCACCCAAGAGAGCCATTTAACCACTTATTTCAAAGGAAGAAATTGATATAGTTTCACTTAACTTTACAGTTTTGATACTTACTCACCATTTGAATCAGATCCTTATGTTCATCATTAAAATAAAGAGAAACGTTACATCGTGTGTTTCATAGGAAATACTTCTTTGTGGTGTTCAATTGCCATATAATTTGAGATGAAAAAAAAGAAAGATTTTCTATTTAAGTACTGTAAAGGTAAAACAACTTCCTATAGAGCAAAAAAGTCACACTAATGGTGTAGATTACTATTGCAGAAGGGTCCTCCAGTTGGGAAAGCATAATTTATAGTGTCAGTAAGGCAATCATATTTTCATTCTACCAGATAAGATCAGGGCAGGTACTCCCCAAGGAGCGAGCCTCTTTGCTTCAATTTTAAACTGATGAAAGGGAGGATGTGCAATGCTTTATAGTGCAGACAAAAATGTCACATCAGTAATTGCTATGCAGGTGCGTAAGTACATGCCAAATAAAACCATAAATTATATTTCTCATGCATTAGGCGTTAATTGTGTCAGTAGTTAAAAGAACAATTACCACATAATATGTACCTTTTTAAAAGATAGAAATACTCAGGAAATCATTCGGATAACCTTTTGTGAAGAATTAAGACTTCCTTTGAAGGTATTTTACATTTTTGTGCCTATCTTCTAAGCAGAAATCTTTATTTTAGTCAAATTCCTGCCATCAAATGCCATATATAATATATCGAAGGCTTCCAAAATGTATCAAATAAAACTATAATTAGGGATATAATGAATTCATTTGAAGTTACCTGGTAGAATAAAATGAAGCTTGCATAATTTTCAGGAAATTAAAGCTATCGTAGACATCACCAGCCCCTTTCTCTCTCCCCACACAAATTTACTCAGTTCCTCCTTTAGAAGAGACAAGAATTTCAATAGCTGTGTACCTCACACCTGTAAACCTGGTAACCTTGTTTGGGTTGCTCCTCCCATCTGCTCTTTCCTAGGCACAATTTCTCTCCCACATTCACCCAGTCTTTGCCAACCAGAGCCCTTTTCTGGTATTGTTCAAACACAACTTAGGGAGAAGAAGTGTCTTGTTCCTCTCTGGCCATAAGGCAATGAGGATACAAGCACTGGGCTGGTAATGCTGAGGTTTAAGTATTGCTGAGAAATGAATGCACAGAGGAAAGCAAAGACAAGAGCAAACAATGGGAAACTGGTGGTATTAAAGTTTCCAACATCCTTAAGGGCATATCTACCACTGACTTTTCTGGAGTTGAGTTTGGTGCACTAATTACCAACTCCTTTTGGTTTATGATACTTTGGGTTTTTTATACCCATAAACAAAGCAAATGTGGGAAACACATCTGTGTTCCCATTGGACTTTGTTGTTGTTGTTACGCTATTTTATATTAATTGCCTAAGATGCCTAGAACTTGCATTTGAATATGACTTAACCATTTTTCAGATAGATCTCAGTCAAGTGTCTAAACCTCTCTGTGATTCAGTCCCCTTATATTAAATTAGGTAATAAGTATACCTGACTCATGGGAATGTTATGAAGAGAAATGAGTTAATATATGTAAAGAACTTAGACCAGTAGCTGGCACAAGATAATTACAACAATAATAAAATAATATTAGGTTTTATCAAGGCCACTTAAATTGATTATGACTTTTAATCACAACAAAAATCCATATCAGTTGCTTTCAGTGTTCTCATTTCACAGATAAGAACACTGATTACAGTCATAGTCCTGGCACTGAATTCCAGGTTTCTTTGAATCTGATTATTGTGTTCTTTCCCTTTTATGAGGCTACCTCTCATAATGTTAATATGAAACTCATTTCATTATATTATTGTTTATTATATAAAAGTCCATTTCTTCTGCTAGATGATAAATCTTGTGAGGATGGTAACTATACTAAATTCATTTTGCTAAACGAAGTACTTAGCAATGTACTTGTTCTTCTTCCCTCTCCCCCAACACTTTTCCTTCCTTCTCTTCTGTCCTCCCTTTCCCAGGTCAAATACCTATGCCAAAGGGTCATACAATCTACTGGAAATGATTTGGACTCAGTCTCCTGGCTCCCAAAGTTTCCTTACCTCCACAGAATATTGTCACCCAAACAAAAAACATATTTGCTTATTTTCCCGTGACCTGAGACTGCCCCCTACTTAACTCTCACAGGTGCTCTTTCATGAGGTGATCTCTTCTCACTGGTCTGGATTTTGTATGGAGTCTCTGCTATAACTCAGCTTTGCATCTATAGCTCATTTCTCTCCAATCTTCATTGCCCTTGATATGTTCCACAAAGATCACCTTGCCTTTGATTCTAAATTCCCAGCATAGAACTACTATGAATCTCTACTGTGGACCTGTTATACTTGATTACTAATGACTGATCACTTCCACTGTCAAGCTGTATTCCTTCCTGCTAGCCCCAAGATGACACTTCCTGCTCCAGAGAGCAAATCCTCTCCCTAACACACAGCACTACACATACCTCAGAAGGCCATGTTTTTGTCACAAAGCCATGAATTCATAACACATATAAAGCTAGAAGTGTTGAGGTCAAAGACGGCTCAGTAATATAAAGCCAACATGTTTCTCAAAGGCTGAGGAAAAGCCTAGAAAGTTGCCAGTGACAATTTATAAGTGTCAGATCACTTACAATTGTATTCAGTAAAGGTGGCTTAGAGTGTAGGACATTCTCCTTTACTTTTAGCATATACTTTTAGAAATATCTTTTCACCAAACCAACTTTCCTAGTGTTTGCAACATCTTTCCAGTTAGCATGTATGATGTGTTGAAACATCTATTATCTAGTACTCTGAAATTTCTCTAAATTTCTCTAAACTCTAAATGTCTTTTAGTCAAGTTGTATATTTATTTGTAAAAATATATTTACTTATAACAAAAAAAGCTAAAATATGTGCTAGACAGGGGCACCTGGGTGGCTCAGTCAGCTGAACGTTTGCCTTTGGCTCGGATCATGATCTCATTATTCATGGGTTTGAGCCCTGCATCAGGCTGGGTGCTGACAGCTTGGAGCCTGGAGCCTGCTTTGAATTCTGTGTCTCCCTCTCTCTCCCTGCTCCTCCCCTGCTCACACTCTGTCTCTCTCTCTCTCTCAAAAATAATTAAACATTAAGAAAATTTTAAAAAATAATAAAATATCTGCTAGACAATAACAGACCAAACTAAATAGCCTCAGAGCATCCAGAAAATTACCTAATTCATTTTAACTTATGAAATTTGGAAATATCTTTAAGAGTTTAACTAATACATTTTTTTTCACTGTAACATTGTGACTATCATCATCACAGTGGAATACCCCAAAAGTGGTAGGTTAAAAACATGTAAATACAAACGATGTACCCTTTCTCAATACATTTTAAGTAATAAGGAATAAACACAAATAATATCTAAGTTAGCTTGCTGTAGGACTTCATGATAAACAAGTAACAGAGGACTACTTAGAGACTGCTGGTAGGCGTGTAAATTGGCATAACCAATTTGAAACACTATTTAGCATTACTACTAAAGATAGACATTCCTATATCCTATGAACCCCAATTCCACTTCTGGCTACACAACAAAAAAGAAATTAACACATATGCCAAAGATTGGTGAAAGAATGTAAGTAGCAGCACTATAATACCTCCAAACTGGAAACAACCACAATGGATTATCAGAGTAAATTTTTTTTTTAAAATAATAAACTGGAACATAATATACTAGAAAATACTATAAAGTAATGATAACAAAAAATAAATGCAACACTCAAAAATATAAATATGCTTCACTTATGTAATATTGAGGGGAAAAACGTAGGTCTAAGAAAGAGTATGTACAGTATAGATCTATTTATATAAAGTTCAGACAAAACCAATCTATTTTGTTAAAAGACAGGATAATGATTATCCTTTGGTGGCATGTAGATATTGAAATTGATTACAAAAAATTCTTCTAGAGGATTGATAATAGTTACACGAGTATATTTGCTTTCTGAAAATTCACTGAACTGTGCAATGATGATATCTTCACCTTTCAGGTTTTATGCTATCCTTCAATGAATAGTTTACCTGAACCAGAAAAACAGTCACAAAGTGAAATATTAAAAAACACAACTTCTAAGGGCACCTGGGTGGTTCAGTTGGTTAAGTGGTCGGCTCTTGATTTTGGTTCAGGTCATGATCCATGGTCGTGGAATCAAGCCCTGTGTCAGTATCCAAGCTGAGGGTAGAGCCTGCTTGGGATTCTCTCTCACCCTCTCTCTATGCCCCTCCCCCGCTTGCATGGGTGCACTCTCTCTCAAAATAGGTAAATAAACTTTTTGAAAAAAATTAAAAATGGCAACTTCTACATGAGTTTACAGAAGGGTTCACTTAATCCCAGAGAAGTCGAGCAAGGGCTTGTGGAAAATATGAAGATTAAATGGAGTCTTGAAAAAAGTATAGGAGTAATTCCCTGTAATTCATCTCAATAGTAGTATCTGTTAGAATGCAGTTTAACTAAAAATAACACAGCAAAAAGAAAAAAAAAAGAAAGAAAAGAAAAAAAAAGAGCAAATGAATCAGTGTAGCTTAAGCAAGATAAAAATGTATTTCTCTCTCATTAAAGAAGATTTTGAGAGATTGAGTCCAAGTGAGGTATGGTATATCCAACATGTTTGCTAGACACCAGCTCCCATCTTGGTTGTATCACGGTGTACAATGTTGGTGTATGGCTGGATTTCCAGATTCTTCGTGCTCCAATATGACTGCTGGAAATACAGCTCTCAGAGTCTTGATGCTGAGTGGGCAAAGGAAGCAAAACAAAAGGAAAAAAAATGGACTCTTCAGTTGAATAATTTCCCTTTAAACCTTTGTCTGATGGGAGCTACATTCCCATTTATATCTCATTAGACACATGACCACAATTATCCTAGGAAGAAGTTGGAAAATGCAGTCTTTCATTCTGAGAGGTAAAGTACTGAGTTAAAAATGAGTCCGTTATTAATTGAAACAGGATAAAAGAGTTTGCGATAGGTAGATAAAGTTCTCTGCCACAGTTGAAAACAGTAAATTGGTATCACTAAGGACCCACATTGTAAAACACCAGTTTTGAGGCATAGAACTGATTTTGAAATAAACGAATGGCCATCTCTGTGACCTTAGAGGAGAGTAAAGTGTGGTACCTGTCTGTGGAAGTGTAGAAGTAGCAGGATTTGCAGGTCTTATTTCTTTTTCTTTTTCTTTTCATTTTTCCTTTATATACCCTCATCCAAAGAAAAAGATAAATAGCTAGAACAAAAAATATTTTCTTACATGATTTCATATTTAATCATTTGAAAGAAGCTTTTGTAAATGTTTTGAAATATCTCTGAGTCCAAAGTTAGCCCTACATAAGGAGGGACCACTATTAATGATAAGATTCTTTGTTATTTGAAATTCTGGCCACATCTTTTCATCAGAGATACTATTCAGGGCAATTTTGTCTTATAGGCTTTCCCTGAAGTCAAATGCACTTAGAGATAACTGTAAATGGTATTTGTTGCAGTCAGACTGAGCTGCTCTAACAAAAATACCATAGACTGGGGGGCTTATTAACAACAGAAATTTATATCTCACAGTTCTGGAGGCTGTGAATTCACGATCAGGGTGCTAGCATGGTCAAGCTCTGGCGAGAAACCTCTTCCAAGTTAGAGATTGCTGACTTCTTGTAGGATCTCCACAAGGCAGAGTAGAGAGAAGAAGGAAGCTCTCTCGTGTGTGACTCTAATAAAGATACTGGTCCCACTCATGAGGGCTCCACTGGCATGACCTGATCAGATCCTAATAACGTTCCAAAGGCCCCACCCCTCCTAACACCTGAGGGTAGGGTTTCAACATAAGTATTTTGGAGGAGATGCAACCCATCAGTCCATAGCAAGCACTGAGAAAACGTTTACACTAACCAAGCTACAGAATATTTCAAGGTACTCTGCCTAGTTTCTTCAAGTACAAGATTCTAGTTCACAGGAATTACCTGAGATGGGTAAAAGCCCCTACTAGACTGTACATCCCTCAAAGTCAAGAACTGTTCATACTTGTGTGTGTCTAGAATCTAGTAGAGTGCCCAGCGCTTAATAGGCTTTTAAATTTTGATTATGGAATAAGTGAATTGGATTCTGGTAACAAAAGTCAGCTGTACTCACACAAAAAATGTATTCTCTCCCTGTATAAAGTGAAACTAACTATGTATGAAGTGAAACGTGTCTGCTCAGCACGTCTTGAATCCAGGTATAGGTAAGTGACCACTTCTCGCCAATGGAATGTGAGCAGAAAATGATGAGTAAATCCCTGGGCCAGGGCTTTTGAAAAGCAGGGGCACTGTGCTCTCTTCTTCAAGTTTGAAGTAGAGATTCTGAGATATAGAGATGGTGCAGCCATAAAATGGAGCAGAGCTAGGTCATTGTATCACCACATGGAGTAGAGCTACTCCAAAATAAGAAAAGCCACATTGGATTCATTGCTGAGCAAGAAATATTCTGTAGGATGAAGCCATTGAGATTTGGGGATTTATTTGTTAAATCAACAAACATAACCATAACAAAGGCAAAAATCACTCCCTAAAAGATAGAATATATAAGTTTGTGTTCTAAAATAATGTGACCTCTGAACAAGGGAAAGAATATAGGCTGAAACCTTTCATGTACCAGCATCTGCACTTGTACCTTGTAGCGGCCATGCTGCTTTTTTTTTTTAACGAAGATATACATATATGAAAATGTTCTTACTCAGTCACTGCCATCAGTACCCGTAAAAAAGAACTATTAAAACTCTATTAAATACAAATTCTTATATTCCCTACTTTGAGGTCCCAAATCACGTGAATACTTCTGCTAATTCAGGATTTCTCAACCTCAGTATTATTGACATTTGGGGTCAGATAATTCTTGCTGTAGGGGATTGTCTTGCATATTGTAGGATGTTTAACAACATTCCCGACCTCTACTCAGTAGATGTCCATAACACCCTGCCATTTGTGACAACCAGAAATGTCTTCAGATAGGAGGTATTGCCAAATGACCTCTTGTGGGCAAACTCCCTCCTGATTGAGAATCACTTGTGATCAGAACCATCATATGCCATTCCAAACTATAAGTATGTATTGTCAGAAAAAGACACCTGTTGGATTGTTATGCAGCATGTCTCATTTATTCAAATTAAATAACCTCATGCTAACATATCTTTGTTGCTTTCTAATTAAAAAACTACAAAATACAAAAATCCATAATAGTGAATCCGTTTAATCTAATTTGGGATCTGATGAGAACACATCTTTACATTATATCAATGTATGGCACATAGTATACATTCAAAAAAAAAAGACCTGTTGATATGTTAACCCCCTCCTGAGCTAAACATTGTACCAAAATACATATTTGATATGGAGAAATACAGTTCATTCATTTATTCAAGAAATACTAAGTTACTGAAGACAAGTTTTATGCTAGGTGCTGGAGTCACGTAGAAAATTTGATAATTATGATAGTCACTTGAAACATTTTCCAGAAAGACTGCATTGCTCCATCAAAGCCTTACAAGGCAGACTGTGCATGTTATGTCCACATATTTAAATCTATAAAAATAAAGGTTTGCAGTTGCTTTTCCCTAAAAGTCTATGTAAATATTATGCAGCAAGAAAAACATCAATTTTTGCATTTTATAGTCTTGATATTTAATTAAGAATGTAAACATGAGTATTAAATCAAATTTCTGAAATATACATTTGCATAATGGTAGAGCCATCACAGTGTATGTAATAGAGATTGAAATGTAAAACTTTTTAAAAGTTTATTTATTTATTTTGAGAAAGAGTGAGAGAACAGAGAGAGAGAGGGAGAGAAACCCAAGCAGGCCCTGAGCTGTCAACATGGAGCCTGATGTGGGGCTAGAACCCACGAACTGTGAGATCATGACCTGAGCCAAAACCAAGAGTAGGGCGGTTAACCGACTGAGCCACCCAGGTGCTCCTAAAATGTAAAACTTTTTATAGGATTTCATATCTTATATTTATCACTCACATCATGGTATTTTGAGAATAATTTTGTCAATCAATTTGATTGATTCTTTTTTTTATTCTTTAAGCTAAAATGATTACTAATAGAATGCATGCTCCAATAGTTCAAAATAAGAAAAACGAAAGAAGACTTAGATCAATATAGATATGTTTGAAGTCTTTGATATGTCCCTTTCTTTTTTTTTCTTTTTTTTTTTAATTTTTTTTTAACGTTTATTTATTTTTGAGACAGAGACAGAGCATGAACGGGGGAGGGTCAGAGAGAGGGAGACACAGAATCCTAAACAGGCTCCAGGCTCCGAGCTGTCAGCACAGAGCCCGACGCAGGGCTTGAACTCACAGACCGTGAGATCACGACCTGAGCCGAAGTCAGCCGCTCAACCGACTGAGCCACCCAGGCGCCCCGATATGTCCCTTTCTTAAGATTTTGAGAGAGTTTCTAATCGTTTGTTTTACTTGTTTTTAAAATGAACTGAAAATAAATTTCAGGTCAAGGCTTAATGATCACAACTCATAGCCTTTTTGGAGTAGAACTTGCATTTCTTTTGTACCAACACATTTTCTAACACTTGTCACTTCCTACAATGTGTTTAAAGCTAACCTAAGGAGTTTCCTATTTGTGAAGGTAGTGTTAAGAGGTTCCGGCTGACCTGAGTTGTTAAAATCTAGGCAATCTCTAGAGAGGTGAAACCGTTGGGGAGTTGGCTCCAAATGCCCCTGTCCACTCCCAGAGTCCTTCATAGGACACAAGTACTGAGATAATCAGCCATAGGGGAGGAGAAGCAGTCAAAACCACGTAATGAAATCCTGCCTAGGTGGCAGCTTAGGAGGCAGGTCTGGGAGTGACAGCAGTGTCCAGAAATTAGTAGGTCCTCAATTAAAAGTTGCTAACTGAAGACTGAATGCTTGAATACTAGAATGGGACCTTTCTAAAGTGGATTCTGTGGACTCTATTAGTACCTGGCCCAGCTAGACACATTTTGAAATAGACACATTTGGTAGCTTCAGAGCCTGCTTTGCTCATGAGTGATATCTCGAGAATGTAGGACTGCGTTTAGAAATCATACTGCTAGTGGCAAATATAAAAGTACAAGTTAGAAACTAGTTCTTAATTGTTACTAGAAATAGAGCTTTCCCTTTAGAGCAACATGTTCCAAAACAGCTTTTGAAACATTTACCTAAAACATGAGCAAATAAATAGATTTTACAACCTTTGGGGCATTTTCAGTCTGTTTATATTTTTAGCCATTCCTCTCCCATTTAGAATAACACCGGTTCCCACCATTCCATAACTGCAATATTTACTCTGGGACTTAAGAGTCGCACACAGTCCTTTAGCTGCTGGCAGTTTTGTTGATAGATAACCTCTGGTGTTTCAGGACTTGGAAGCCTCAATATTCCTGCACTTGAGAGCTTGGTAAGACTCTGCCTCCTTCCACTACACATGAAACTGTTAATTAGCTGATTATCCTAACACCTTAGCTAACACTCTTATCTGAGAATACCTTCTGCTTACACTGGCATGATACAAGGGACAGTACCTTGCTCCTGGCTTCTCCCTGCCAAGCCTTGATCCTTCAATCCTTCTCCTTCCAGAGAAAGCAAAAATGATGGAGAACAGGGGTAGAAAAGATGAAAGATCTCCTTACTCTATAGTTGGTGTAATCCTGAACCAACTTTATGGTTTTGCCCTACTGATCATGATCAGATTATAACATGAACAGTATGGGAAAGAACTTCTGCAAAAGCCTTCAAAAAAGCTGATTTTTCCCTCTCCTTTTGGGGAGAGGGCGAAGTGGCCAGCAAGTACATCACTTCAATAGCACAGGTAATTTCAATCAGTGTAACTTTGATCGTCTTCCTCTTCCAATGTGATTCTCTTCCACTAATGTTTTCAAACCTGTCCCTAACACAAACATACATATCTATGTATACATACACAAATATGTACACACACTGACAAATCCCCAACGGTGAACAGTGAAGTTTTCTCTTCAAGTACCTTCTAACTCACAACTTCTCTTTCTTAGAAATGCCTCAGGTAATAAAGTGACATAAAAGAGGCAATTACATGGCATTTACCACATGAATACTAATCTGGGGGAAATAAAGAACTATTAAGAGTCTATATTTGGAAACTTTGAGCCTACATTTTATCAAAGTAAGATGCAAGGACTTTAAAAGAATGAGATATGTTTTTATTGGACAATTGAACATTCATTTTAAAGAGGAAAAAAAATGTATTATCCTTAATATATCTATAAGAGCTAAAGTTTAGGTCAACTTTATCCAGCTTGTCAAGGTCAGTTATTTGATAAACAGTGACTGTTTCATCCTTGAAAATCCTGCTTTTGATAAATAATCTCCAGGTAATAATTATTACTTCCACTACCTTATAAAGACTTTTTTTTCTGAGTGTGGGGTCAAACTAACCTTTCACTAAATCAAAGCAGTGAACCAGATGCTTAGAATAAGGATGATAATTAAACCATGGCCTTGTAAGAACAAAGGATCATTTGAAGAAGGCATTTATATGCCGGAGTCATTTCTTTTGTTCTTGTTTTGTTTTGCATCTCATGGTAATTTAATTCATAAGAGGTTTGAAAAACATATTGATAATATTATTATGTGACAGCATATCAGCATTTCAGAAAATCTTCCTGTACCTTGGGATCAATTTAAGTTTGTTTCCAGTTTTGTGGCAGTTAAATGTACTTAAATTTTCAATCTTATCAAAAGATGGACAACAAACTCTGTAGGTTTCATCGATTTACAATGATTGTTAATAAGTGTTTCGCTGTAAAGATATGAAAGATAATGATTGATGTGAGTTTGGATAAATATGATTAGATCAAAATATAAAATTCCACACATTCATGTTAATAAAGCCAAAATTTAATCATTTAATATTTATGTATAATTTTTGTGTATAAAAAAAGGAAAACACATTTTTGTGATATGTTCTCCTTTTTACAAAAGTACTATAGTCCTGCTTATATTCTTCTTTCCTATTGGACAAAGAAAGAAAATAAAGCATAGCATATCAAAATAGTCTGAAAAGCGCAGTTCCTCATATACTTAAAAGAAAGAACCTCATCTCTAAAATATAACCTTAAGCATTAGAAATTTTCTGAACCAGATTGTCATTGAACACAGTGAATCCTAACAGATGAAAATAATCTTTATTTAATGATTCAACAAATATTTACCATGCACTTCCCATATGCTAGGCACTGTGTTATTTAATGTAAATGTATCAGTAGATCTTCTGTTGAAAGTGAAAACATCAATGGAAATTCCAAAAAAAAAAGTCCTTAGAACATTTACAGAATGCACACAAAGAGTAGCCCACAAAGGAAATTAGGAAATAATCAAAAAGAAAAGAAGACAAATAATTCATTGTATAAAAAGTATCCAGCAACTTCGGATATTGCCAGTAGGTCAAGTGAAAAGAACATTAATTTTTATCTATTGGAAATAAGACAGAGTGGGGAATTTACTGAAAGAAATTTTCCTGCTATGGCGTGGCAATGATGGAGTTGTTGTGGTTTGAGTGAGGGACATAAGGAAATGGGAGAAAGCCAGTGTTGCAAACTTTTGAGACGCCTTGAAGAGAAGAAAACTATAGTAAGACTAGAAAGCCAAAAGATTGAGGGGGTTTAATGGGATAACTTGGTAATTTGATGTTTATAAGCTAGTGGAAAGGAGTCAGCAGGGAGGGCAAGAATGAACATACAAAGAATAGAGAAAGAAAGCATAAAACTGAGAAGTAGTGTTGCGTCCTTTGGCAAAGGAGAGTTAAAGAACAGTCTAGATGCAGATCAGTATATTAGTCTGGTGGCAGAAGTAGAGACTGATCTATTAAATGGGAAGACATTAATTCAATAATTATGTCATCTACACTGTTGTAGATATTACTGAATGTAGGAGAAAAGGAAAGAGGGGGATGTGAGGAGAGTATGGGAGATTTATGGGACTTATGCAAAAATATTTAAATAGCTATTTTAAAGAATGGGAGCAAGGAGTGAAGAAGGAATTGTGAAAGTTACAAGTTGTGATTAAGGTTCAAGGTGAGGTTGGGTGACATAAATCTGTAGTGTCACAAATCTACCTCATTTTGCAAGCATCTCCAGTAGTGCTCACTGACTAGGTGTGTGTGTAGAGAAGATGGGCACTTTTTCCCCCCAGGCATTGTGATCGAAACACCATAGAGAAAAAGAACTGTTAAAAAAAATAATCAGAGAATGTTTGACATGATGGGTAAGGAATCTTAGATGAGGAAGAAAAAGATCATGAGAAGGGAAAGAAAGGAAAAATAGAGGGTTTGAGCAACAGGAGGACTTCATAAAAGGTGAAGAAAATGTATCTTGATACTAACTGAGATGAATAAGCTGATTTGTGATTTGGGAAAGGAACGATTCAACTCAAGTGTTAATTGGTTGGGAATTTCCAGGTGATGATAAGATGGAGTGTAGAATATTGAGTGAGGATAAAAGTCACTAAAGGTGAAAAAAGAATCACAAAATGGAAAAGGTAGGGCACTGAGTCTTGAAGTCAACCAAAAAGAATTTATATTGTTTCTCAGTGTGTGAAGCACTCCAAATAAAGTGGATAACCAAGGGAGGTATTATAACCCATCTGACAAAATTGACAGTCAAGAAAACACCCCAGAAAATAAACACCCACGTGTTTGAATAACACTTCAACGTGGATATAAAAGAAAAAGGAAATATTTCATAATGGAAAGTGTGTGGGATTTGGAATCTGATAGACTGGCATTCTAACCCAGCTCTACCATTTACTAGTTCTGCGCCATTGTCTAGCTAAGCACAGGCTTTATCAGTAGGAAAAAGGGGATTCACTTCATATATATCTGTTGGTCTATTTCTCCATGCCAGAGAATGGGTTAAATGGTAAAAAAATTGTATCTTGTGCTTCAGATTGTTGTCAGAATGAAATAAGGGAATGAGTGTAAATTCAGATGTGTTGCAATAAATATTGCTATTGTCTCATTATTGTTCTAATTTCTAAGATCTTTTAAAAATCATGTTTCAACAATAATAACAACAGTAGTTAAGTACATGTTTTATTGCTGCCATATGAAGACACTTAGAGGTCGTTAGGAAAATCTCAGTATTTTTATCTTTGAATAAAGTATGCATTTCTAATTCTGTTGAGCTTATTTAACAATTGGATTGTTACCTACTCTTTGGAGGGTAACATGCCCCAGGATTTTACTTAATTAAGTGATTTATTTGTAAGAAATTAATTTGCAATTATGACACTATATGGTTATAGCATGTCAGTCTCTTTGCTACTGAAGCATAATATAATGAGTTCTACCCTATGATTTTTAAAAAGTGAGTAATTAAATATTATTATATATTTTGTTAATTTCATCTCAATATAAACTAATATTGAGTTATATGCTCATATAACTATGAAAGTTTAAGAGTTATATATGTAATTCTTTGCAAAGATTGCGATTCAAAATACTGTGTGGGTCTGATGTATCTATAAAAATGCTATGTAATTACTTTGAAATTTAAAATAATTTATTGTTTAAGTGGGAAACATCCAGATTCTTAATATTTAGTGAACTTACACAATTCAAGTGGGTTCATCACCTGTTTTCAATACAATTATCATTGTGATGGTAGTGACTATAATATTGTTAAATCCTACTACATCCCAATGGTACCTTGTAATGAAAAACTGGCTAACATTTTTAGATTTTTTTCTGGCTGGATAGGTTGCCTACTGGGGGAAAAAAAACATAAAAATACTAAAATACTTCTGAGAATAATCTGTACCTTACTAAAGCAATTTTTAATTATTGCTACATTCAAGCAATCTACCCATGCTTTCTAGTCTAATTGGAGTTATAAGGATCCCCTTTCAGTGTTGGGAAAAGTCCTTTTAATCGTAATTGGTCCTATGACCTCTGGTCTAGACCACCACTGTGTGGGAGCTGACACTTCCTTCTCTGACTAAGCACCAGCAGGTCTTTTGATTGCTTGGTGCAGATGGCTGGGAATCACAGCCGGTAATAGAGGTAGGCTGCAGAATTTATAATCACTTCTTTTCTTCTTTTAACCAGCACACCTTTCCACATTTGTTCAAAACCTATTTCCTCCAACGTGGAGACTATGAAGCTAGTATGAGAATAGATTATCACACTTTGGGTATGTTCTCCTTAATTATTCTCAAATTTCTTTTCTAAATCACCTACTTTAGGGTTTACTAAGAGTGACAAAATTCAGAGTGTGGATTAGCATTTTAATTTTACTAAAGAGCACTAGCAGTTTAACACTGGGATTCATAATACTCCTCCTTCTCACAAAGAGCCTGTTTTTAAGCCTGACATCAATCTACAAAACATAACAAGCAGGATTATACAGAAACACACATGCAGAACATTTTCATCATAACAGATGAGTGGCTCTCAGAGCAGACAAGAACCCATAGGGTATTCACTGCCATGACTCACTTGTCTTTTCAAAATCCCGTCTCTACTCTACATGTACAATTTTAGATCTCACTGCTTCCCAGCATGAGCTGAGAGAGAGCTTCTTGCTCTTTTTAAACATACTCTGTTCACTTTCTACTCTAAGCTCTTTTTTGTACCATTGCCCCAAATTTATGGGACTACATTTCCCTTCCCACTCTCTTTTCGTATCTTAACTATTTTTTTTTAAATTTCCGTTGTATTGAGGTATAATGGACAAAAAATTTAAGATATTTAAAGTGCATATCATGGTGAGTTGAGATTGTGAAAGGAGTCTCCCCATCAAGTTAATTAACACATCTGTCACCTCACAAATTTTCTGTTCCTTCTTTCTTTTTTTTCTTTTCAGTGAGAATATTTAAGTTCTACTCTCAGCAACTTCAATTACACAATGCAACTATAGTCACCATGTTTTACATTATATCCTCAAACCTTACCCATTTTTTAAAGCTTTATTTATTTATTTATTTTGAGAGAGAATGAGAAAGAGAGAGAGAGAGGTAGAGAGAGACAGAATCCCGATCAGGCTCTGTTTTCACAGTGGGGCTTGAACTCACGAACCATGAGATCATGACCTGAGCAGAAATGAAGAGTCTGACGCTTAACTGACCCAGGTGTCCCAGACCTCATCTTTTTTTTTTTTCCATCAATGTTTGTTTACTTTTGAGAGAGAGACAGAGCATGAATAGGGGAGGATCAGAGAGAGGGAGACACAGAATCCGAAGCAGGCTCCAGGCTCTGAGCTGTCATCGCAGAGCCTGACACGGGGCTTGAACCCATGAACTGTGAAATCATGACCTGAGCTGAAGTTTGATGCTTAACCGACTGAGCCACCCAGGCACCCTGACCTTACTCATCCTATAGCTGAGTGTTGGTATCCTTTTACCAACCTCTCCCTATAGTCTATCCTCCTGCCCCTGGCAACTACTTATATCTACTCTCTGCCTCTATGAGTTTGGCTTTTTTTTTTAAAGATTATACATATAAATTATGCCAAGCAGTATTTGTCTTTCTTTGTCTGGCTTATTTCACTTAGTATAATGCTCTCACGATCCATCCATGTTGTTGCAAATGACAGGATTTCTCTCTTTCTCATGGCAATATTCCATTGCATATGGATACCACACATTCTTTTATCCACTCATCCATTGAGGAACACTTAGGTTGTTTGCATATCTTGACTATTTTTAGAGAACTTTTTGAGGTACCACTTCCACCAATGCTTTGATGATCTTTCCTACCGGGATTTCTCATTGCTTCTTAAGTATTTGTTTCACCAGACATTTTTTTTTTCAGTAGTAGTAGGAACTATTACCTTCCAGCTCAAGGGGAATCCTTGGCTAATTCAGAAGTAGGCATATAATATATTCTTAGTTTTAAAAAGGGGGTGGATATTTCTACCCTTGTATTCCTTTTTCCAACACAACTAGCAGGGATGAGATAGATGCATCCTTTCAAGCTTTTACCTCTCTTTACCTCCATTGTAATGCCGTCACGGAGAGCTGCAGTTGTAAGTAAGTCTCAGCATGCCAACTGTTAGGTCCCAATTTTATAAGAAGAAATTCTGCATTTAAGGATGATACCATTCTGTGAGCCGGCTCATTTCCATTTTCTGTAGCAAAGAATGTGAAATATTCTGCCTTCCCTGGACAAATGTAGGCCATACATAACCACTTAATTTCCTGGTCATAGAGGCAGAAGCTTTTGTCTTCTGCCATGTAAGTAGTCCTGGACTATGCTTGGTCCCATTGACCTGACTTGTCAGTTCAGTTCCTCACCTGTATTCCCTCTTGCTGAGGCAAACTGAAGTCTTCCTCTGAGGGAGAAGGGGAAAATATGAAAGAGAGGAATAAACAGCTCATCTAAGTCTCCAAGCCTAAACTCACACTCAACATTAAAAGCCAGAGAAACTCAAAGTTCAGTGAATGTCATTAGGTCTTCATATAGTTCTTAACAAATGAATAATTTCCTTTCCTATTGTTCTTTTGGAACAGATACCGCTTCAGGGAACTCTGAAAAGGAAGAGGAAGAAGTCATCGGGTGCAAGCAACAGTCATGTTCAAATGGGAATAACACTTAACTTCTTAAAATTCCACGTTTAAATACTACAATGAAAAGGGTTTAAAATACTTTCTACAAGTTATTTTGAATTAAAAAATAATTCAAGCCACAGGGACAACCATTACAGTAAAGATGCAATACTGTTTCAGTACCTATATTCGGACATGGAAACTAGCTCAAGTGAGAATTTAACAATGATTTTTTGCTTTTTTTGGCCCCTATTTACCTTGACTTCTTTTCTCTTCTGTTCTCCCTATTTTGTATCAAAATATTAGATGCCAATGGTGAAAAAAACTAATTTTGTAATGAAAAGTTTTCTCATTTCAAATAACATCCTACACCCAGTCTAGTATCCTGTGTAAGCACTATTTACATGTTTGTTTTGTTTTATTATGTTGTGTTGTGTTGTGTTTTTTAGGGTGGATAAGGTTATAGCTCTAAAAACATTATTATAGCAATGATTGTGGATTTAACTATTGGTGCTTTATAAGGAAAAAAACACCTGACTTCTGGTTCATCCAAATAATAGTCTTAATTGATTTTACATTTTTGACAAGCACATTATTATACTGTGGTATGATTTTTACGTGTTTTATTATTTTTGTAACAATACATACTATTCTTAAAATTCAGTTTCTTTTTCCATGAAGTTTATATTACTCTTTTTATTTCAGATTACCTGTCACTTTTTTCAGTCAATAAATATTTCTTGAGTATCTACCATATTCCAGAATCTGTTTCAATCAAAGAGGGTTCAGCAGAGAGAAAAATAGGTAAACAAAAACCCAAAAATATTCTTGTCCTCAAGGGCTTACATTCTAATATAATAGCTCCAAATTTCAATGGCATGAACACCGTGTGCCTGACAAATATTTGTAGCATCAAGGTCAAATGCAATCCCTTTTCCTGTTCCCCATCAATTGCTCAAAAATTCTCTATACTCCAATTTACTAAATACTAATTTTTCTTCAGTTATTTGTTTCTGTAGAAGTGTCTATTTTTTATTGGTGATGAAAGAATAATGTGCCTTCAACAAGTATTAAATTTAGGCACCTCACAGTCATCCTTTGTACAAAATGAAAGGCCTTCCTCCCCTCAGCTGTTTTCAGAACACCTTTCTAAGGTGTTCTCATTATTGTATAGGATTGTATAGGTGAACTCATTATTGTATAGGATTGTTGCTCAGGTATCATATTTTTAGAGTCAGTATTTCTTGAATTCTCATATATTTAGAGTCAGTTTTTCCTGATACCCCTATATGTATCCTTTGGAAAACTAGATAAGTCTTTTGTCAGCTTTTTAAAAAAAATATAAACTATATATATACATACATATACTTATATATACTTGATATATGTGTTATAGATACTGAGAGATATATGTCACATTACTGGATTAAAAGATTAATGTAATGTTATTTAGCAATTATGTTATGTATATACATATATATATACATATGTATATATATATATATACATATGTATATGTATATATATAATTTGCCCAAGACATACCAATTCATTAGACTTACGTGCATTTAATTAGAACTTATAGGTGGGTTGACATTGATTTCACTATTCACACTTTAACATAAGTAATTTCATATATTTTATATTAAGCATGTTTCGTTGTGGTGGTGGCTGTTAACATCCCCTATATGATTTTCAATCAGCATGAGCTAGTTGTTCATGAAAATCTTGATTTGGCTGTAGTGGTAGTGCTACTGTAGCAGGAAACAAATAAAAGAAGAAAGAAATGATACCTATCTTTGTGACAGGAGTAGTTTTGCAACCTGCCCTGAGCTACTCAAGAAGTTCAGCTCCTAATCTTCCACAGAAACTGGGAGATAGGGATGCTATCTTCCTTGATGTTTACATTTCAAAGAGGTGGTTCTCAGGTCCCTGAGAAAAACATTTCTGGGTCATAAAGCTGACAAAAGGCCAATATAGTTTTTAACAGGACATGTAGATATTTCATGGAGAGAAGAAAGTACTTACACATTTTCTACAGTACATGCCCTAAGAAAAAGGAGGGGAAAGTCTCTTTCCTTATTTTTCAACAGAGAGAAGTGGGCCTGTTTATTATTTTATTTTATTTTTATTTTTTATTTTATTTTATTTTATTGTATTTTATTGTATTTTATTTTATACGTATATTTATTTTTGAGAAACAGAGAGAAACAGAGCATGAGCAGGGGAGGGGCAGAGAGAAAGGAGACACAGACTCTGAAGCAGGCTCCAGGCTCTGAGCTGTCAGCACAAGAGCCCTACACGGGACTCAAACCCACGAATCTTGAGATCATGACCTGAGCAAAGTCAGAGGCTATAACTGACTGAGCCACCCAGGCGCCCTGAGCCTCTTTAAATTTTTACTTGTCCTTACATTTATATGAAATGTCTGTTTGTATATCATCTTAAAGAGACCTCTCAAAGTTGTATAAACTTGAGGCAATTTGCAAACCGGATATATCCTCAAGATTGTCTCATTGCTTCATTTTCTTAAATGGGTACAGGAACAGTCCAAGTGATCATAGAGAATATCTTTTAATACGTGACAAGAGAAGAAACACGGTTACCTTCTTTTTTTTATCTCTTTATTAAAATAAAGCCTCCAGCAAAAGAATATGTCGATTTTATAAAACAGTGACTAAAATGTTAGCTATAGGTGTTTTCTTCAGGAAAAAAGAAGAACCTATAAGGTTTATTCCAGGAAGTGTGAAAGTCAGATGAAAGAAAATACATGGTTTAAATAGTAAGGGAAGTAAAACACTGATTAGAAATGAGAAACCCTGTAAATGAAAATGGGAGGTTTAATGATTTTTGCCTTAGTTACTAAACCCCTTATAATGCATGTCATTAGAAAATGATTTAAATATCTGGTGAAGACACACAAGGGGGCAAATTCCAAAGGTGGTTTTGGACCCTTATTAAAAATGCAGGGAGATCGTAACTCTGCATTACAATAGTAATTAACTATGGTTAAAGGCACCCTGTAGAGATGCAATTACCTTTAAAATAATTCTGCAATTTAAGATGTATATTTAATGCATTTATTTTTCAGTTAATTGATAATTTGCCAGTTTAATTAATGTGAAGTCTCCCACTACAAGATATAGGGAACATTTTTCATTCATTTGAGAATATTGTATTGCTGTTTCTTGCAAATAATACTTATGATGACCATCTTCTTTGGTGAAGCTAAATATAATATCTTTAGAAAGTAGGTGAGAGTAAAACAGATACTACAAGGCATCTTCATTTATCGAGTCATTTAAACTTACAATAGTTCATAAGGACAATAATAATTCTCTTTGAAACAAAATAATTATTTCCACATTTTAAAAATAAATTGACTGTAGTTACTTTATAATGGGTGGAATGTCCGGAAATAGAAATTTATAACAAATTCTAAACATACTTATATTTCTAAGTGGCTTACCCCAGGCTCTATTAACAGATTAGAAACATTTCATGATTGTTTAATGGAGGGTGGATTTCTATTAATCAAATCCTGCTTTACACCAATTCCTATCATTAAAAAAGAGGCTCATTTTGTCAAAAGTAAAAATTGCTGCTGGAAAATTTAAATGATAAAATTAAGGGTAGAAAATTTAAATATGTATTAGAGAGAAAATGATAATTATACATTTAAAAATCTTCATAGCAAAGCCATTTACAAAATAAATCTCAGGGTAAGCACATGCTTCAATATTTGAATTATTTACAGTAGGATTACTTGTTTTCATTGATTTGAAAATTGTAGAGCATGTAATCCCTAACACTTCATCGACTTGGTTAAGTTTTCACTAGCCTCAAATTATTTTATTACTTCTACCTTTGTACCTTGAGTGACAATATTGCTCTTCTTCTCTCCTCCTCTGTCACATGAACTCACTGACCTCTTTTGAAACATTTTCACCTAATAATATCCATAGAGTCTGAGACAGTAATATTGGCAAGAAAGCCCAAAATAGAGTACAAACCATTTCAATTATTTGACAATGGAGGGAGTAGGCTGAAGGCTCATGTTTACGTGGATCACATAAGAAAGTAGCATGGTCTGTAGCTATAACAATATTAAAGAAACCATCAAAGACTGTTAAAATAGCTATAATCTCTCAGTTTAAAGGGATAATTACTTAACATAAACATCTGATTCAATTGTCTAATTACTTAAATACAGTTTTTTGTTTTTGTTTTTGTTTTTCATCTAGCATTTAAGTTCCATAGACGGATGGAAACTGAGAGATTCTGGGTTTTAACCTTACTCTCTACTCCTTGCAAAGATTCTGTGAGTTTCAGGACATTCTTTTAAAAATTATTTTTGTAGATATCATCAAGACAGGCACAACAGAAGAAGGAGGTTTAGGGAATAAAAACGTGATTATTTAGTGGAAGTCTATTTAGTAAATGGAGACAATTCAATGTCAATTCTCAAATTGAGAAAAAAATTGAGGGATGTTCCAGACAAAATCTGAACAGATTACCTGTGAAATTAAACAAATTGTTGTAACATTTATATGGAAGTTCAAACAGTCAATTAGAATCAATACCTATTACGGAAGAAGAAAGAAGTGAAGAGACTTCCTACAACAAACTAAATATTACAACATATTACAAAACTATTTAGTCAAGCCTGTGACATTGGCACAGAAATAGAGTAATAAAGCAATAAAATAAAATACAGAGAGTTTAGAAATGGATTTACAGATATATGGACACTAGACTTACGACTTGTCTTTACAGTGCAAAGGGAAATTAATAAATAAATAAAGGAGAATAACTTCATGACATTTGTGTCGTGAAAAATGTTTTAAACTGACAGAAAAAGCAGAAACTCTAAAGAAAATAACTGACAAGTTTAAATACATTAAAACTAAGAACTGCTCACAAAGAAGAGCTATTAAGAGATTGTAAACAGCTATAGGGAGACTGAGTTGACGTTTCCAACTACCGACAAGTGGATTGTATCCAAACTATACACAGAACCCCCCAAAATCAATAAATGGAAGACACAAGCCAATAGGTGAAAAACAACTTAAATGCACATTTTAAGAAATGAAAATTCAAAAGACCTATAAACGTAGAAATAGGACACCCCTTATTAGTTATCAAGAAAAATAAAAATAAAATCACAATGGCATTCAATTGCATGCACACAAGTGTGGCTAGTCCTGAAAAGTGTAACTGTTAACAAGTTTGTTGACCAAACTAAATTCTCCTATACTATTGTAGAGGAGGGCTTTTTTGTGTGTGTTTATTTTTGACAGAGAGAGAGACAGAGACAAAGACAGAGACAGAGCTAGAGCATGAGCAGGGGAGGGGCAGAGAGAGGGAGACACAGAACTGGAAGTGGGCTCTAGGCTCCACGCTGTCAGCACGGGGCCCTGCGTGGGACTCAAACTCACAAACTGTGAGATCATGACCTGAACCGAAGTCGGGCGCTTAACCCACTGAGCCATCCAGGCACCCCTGTGGAGGAGTGTTAATTGGTAATGTTCACTTTGGAAAAGAATTTGGCATTATCTGGTGACAAAAGCTCTTTGACCAAATTTTAGTCAGGATCCTTTGAGCCCAGTTCAGGACTAGTCCTAGAACTTGACGTGCAAGTATCCTCTAAATAATTTTCATGAGAATCCCCTCACCCACGATATATGACCATCCTTGATATCTGATCAAGTTCTCATTCTCTACTCTTCACGTTTAAGTCCCTGGTCAGCCCTTACCAAGAATCCTGAAAGGTCAGTTTAGCAAGAATTCCCCTATGCTTGATGTCTCTTGTTAGAAATTTTTCATCCACTGACCCCATCACCCTGTTTCCTGGTTATAAATTCCCACATGTGCTTGTTATATTTAGAATTAAGCTCAAGCTCTATTCCCCACTGCAATAGAGTTGACTCCTACTATAGTAGTCTTGGATAAAGCCTTACTGTTTTAACAAGTATCATGGTAATTATTCTTTAACATTGGTCAGGTAAATGATCTGCATACCCTGTGACCTTGACCATTCCTTTTTAGCTGTATACCTTGTAGAAATGAGTTCTTGAATGTGCTAAGATACTAACATCCAGAAACACTCATAGAAGCATTGTTTGTGATTACTCCAAATAGAAAGTTACTCAAATATTCATTAAACATAGAATAAAGAAATGCAATATTTTCAAATAACACAATAAAAACAAGCATCAACTACAAGGAATAGCATAGATGAATCTTGAAAAGCAATATTGTGTGGGAAATCAAATAGCCAATTTCTGGGTTAGGAGATTATAAGGAATGCATTGCAAAGTAGAACACTGCTTTCTGGCCTTGCCAAAAACATATAGTTTCATCTATTTTTCTAAGTTTCCAGTTTTAATAATTTCAAAACTCCAACTTTTGTGTATCTAATTTATGCTGATACTATATGGGAATCCATATTTCTCATTTAATTTACTATTGGGCAATGATCTGTGGGATAATATATTACTTTTTTTTTTATTTCTTCCCAGATTTTTAAGTGTTTTTTACAGGGTACATTATGGTGCTTCTTTTTTTCTCCATCCTGTGAATGAATCACTCTAAGTACATGCTGTGAGACTGAGCTGTTATATCTCTATAATGTGTATGAAATGTGGTTAGTGAATATTCTGTTTCAATGTTAGGAGGTATAGTGACCATTTTGTCAGTTTAGTTTGTTGTATTTATCATTTTAAAAAATGTTGAAGCTTTTTCCTGAGGAAAAAAAATTCTTTGAATAAAAAATTGCTACTTTTGCTCTTACTGACCCATATCCTACAAAGCTGATCTTCATTTCAATGCTCTTTGAAGTTAGCATTTACTTCTATCATATATATATATATATATATATATATATATATATATATATCTTGAGGGAGAGGGGAGAGGGGGCGAGGAAGAAATACCCTGAAAATGAAGAGCATACAGATTTTAAACAGATTTTAAACTCACTTGAAGTTTAAAAAGTATTTAAAATAGTTCTAAAATAGCCTGCTTTCTATAAAGTATATTTTGAAATTTTTAACAATAAAATATAGAATACATATTTGTATGTTGTTTTTAGAATAGACTAAAGGAATAATCTCACAAACATTCAAAACGAACTATAGCAGAATGTCATTTTGAAGTTTCCAAAAAATTCACTCACTATAAACTAAAAATAATGTTTATATTAATTTATTATTAGAACTAATGTATTTAGTTACATTTATATTCAGATTCCAAACATTCAGGAAATCATTCAAATTCCAGGTGTATAACTCACATCTGTCACTAGATTCTTAGTGTCATACTGTCAAATTCAGAAAGGCAGTCCTTGAATTAAATACTCCAGTTCAAGCTTTAACATAGGGATGAAAGTTGATCTAACTTGACAGTTCTCTAGAAATAATCATTCTGACATGTCAAAGCTGGTACATGTCCAGATCTCTACATTATTCAAAAATGATGGGATCTAGGGAGAGGAAAAGAAATGACACAAAGGCCTA
Organism: Prionailurus bengalensis; assembly: GCF_016509475.1. NCBI lineage: Eukaryota > Metazoa > Chordata > Mammalia > Carnivora > Felidae > Prionailurus > Prionailurus bengalensis. The sequence continues at coordinate 41,617,873 of NC_057343.1, forward strand.
CACCCAAGAATTAAATACTTCAAAAGCAAAAAATGGTATAATTCATATAGGGTTGGTTTCAGAATGGAGGATGAGAATATAGAAGTATACATCATTACACTTACTCAATATTTTTCTCAACCTTTTCCCACACTCAATAAACTTTATAAATTTGAGAAATTATGGGAAAAGGTGGATAAGACCGACTTTTGACATTTAACTTCTATAGTCAGTGACCGTTTGATGTAGATTTGTTGGTAATTAGTGAACGAGCAATGGTACAAATAGATTAGAATGCTAATCATCTTGCATCTAAAGTTTTGACTTAACTGTCCTTTTAAAAAAATTTGCCTTTGTATTTTGGTCTAAGATTTTTTGAGGAACCCCTGATTACGCTGAATTGTCTATCTGCTTTGTTTCTTTGGTTATTTATGTCATGGATCGATTGGAGCTACCAGTTGTTTCCTCCCACTTGTCCCATTCATAACAACAATGACTGAATCCATTTTGGAATTTGATGCGATAAAATATCAGGTCAAAGGTTTTTATTTCTATTCACATATGGAGTTAATGATTTCTCCAACTACACCATTTGAATTAAGACCTTATCTGCAACAATCACCTCTAGAGTTGATATGGTAGTTCAGATACGTTTGCCCAAATGAGCCTGAGATGTCTGTGACGAGTCCACCATAACGGCACTGCAGTCAGCCTATGAAAAACAAACTAGCTGAGCTGAGTCAGCTGGGTCATCTATTGCTCTCTGCTCACAGAGGAGAGCTGGAAGTGATAGATAGCTCCATTAACTCCGCCTGACTAATGCACACTTGGGGAACACCAAATTGGGAACATTTTTTCTATCTTTCTGAGACAAACTGCAGGCATGCAGTTGGTTCATTCTCCACTTGTAATGAGGACGATATTTGGAAACATGAGTAATAGCAAAAGAAAGCAGTAAAAATAATATTTGATATCATGGAATAGCATTTGATTTTTAATGAACACATTTCAGTCTAGACTATCAAAATATTTTCTCAGCATTATTTACAAATATCTGAGAAAACTGACATGCAATGTCACATATCAAATAGTAAATAGTTTTACCTTGACTAGAATGACAATTTTCATAATATTAATATGTATATTATAGGTCCCATCTTATAATGGTTCAATATTTATATGAGAGTGTTATACCGATCAAAGAATAAATAAAAGTTTACAACAGAATCACAATTCCTTCCTAATTTCCATTATTAAATATACAAAGATATCATTTCTTTTTAGGTTCAAAGAGAAAAATTAAAAGTTGAAGATTAAATACACTAATTCCTCAAATTATTTATAATGGTTTTATCTGAGATTGGTGTTAATAAATAGGCTAATGAGCGTACAAGGCAAAGTTGCTTCCTTACCACTTGCCAGTTTGAAATGAATTATTTACGAGTTAAATAACAGAAATTGACAAGATTTCTGTGGGGCAATTCCTTCTTTTATGCACAGCCTTATGTAAGTTATTGAAATTAATTAAAAATGGTAATGGAAAACAAATCAAAGTGCAAAGCACTTGTAAAAACAAAGGAAAAAGGGAGTCATTTCAAATTCAGTGTTGTCCTATTAGATGTCATTGTAATTATAATAAACAATTAACATTTTCTGAAGGATTTATAACTCTATCTCATCTTTCCCAATACATGATTTCCCTTACATTTTCAATCTATTCTCCTTTATGAAAAAAAATCATTTTTTTTTCTTAATAGATTTGAGGAACTATTTAAGGCACTGAGAATTCTAAGATGAGTAATTTCATCATCTGTGACCTTAAGGGGGAAAAGAGAAAGAAATATAAATTAAAAATGTGAAAATAATATTCATTCAACAGATGGAATTGATTACCTAATATATTTCAAGCGCTATGCTTGGCTCTTGCACTTGATAGAGAATGAAGTTAGATAGATTCTATGGCTTCATGGAGTTTAGGGTATATAGAAAGAAACAGACATAAATTAAATGATCACACAGAAAAATAGAAAATATCAAAGGTGTAAGAACCTTGAAAAAAAGAGACATACAGTAGCCTCCCCTTATCTGCTGGGGATATGTTCCAAGACCCCCCCCCCCAGTGGAAACCTGAAAGTGCAGATAGCACTGAGCCCTATATATACCGTGTTTTCCCCATACATGCAAACCTATGACAAGGTTTAATTTACAAATTAGGCACGGGAAAAGATTAACAACATTAATAATAAAATAGAGTAATTATAACAATATACTGTAATAACAGTTATGTGAATGTGGTCTCTCTTTTAAAATATCTTATGGTACCATACTCACCCTTTTTGTGATGTGAGATAATAAAATGCCTATATGATGAGGTGAAGTGAAGTCAATAATGTAGGCATTGTTACATAGTGTTAGACTACTATTGACCTTCTGGCAATAAGTCAGAAGGAGGATCATCTGCTTCCAGACCATGGTTGATCACAGGTAACTAAAACCACAGGAAAAAAACAAAATAAAACAAAAACATAGATAAGTGGGGGACTACTGTACTGCCAAGGAGACCTACTAATCAGAGTTAGGATTGGCTTTCATGAAGACAAAGCAGTTGAATTGATACTTGTGAGATGAATGGGGGTTTACTGAATGAAGGGTGGATGAAATATGTTCAGGCAAAAGAAAGCATGTGGTAAAAGGAGACATGACACATGTAATGAACAGAAAGATTCCAGTGTGACCAGAGCCCCAACAAATTGGAGAAGAGTGGTCCAAAACAAGGATGGAGAAAACAGGATAAGACAACTGGAATAATACAGTGTTGTATGCTTATAAACTTGTTAAGAGGGTAGATTTCATATTAAGTGTTCTTAACCCCCCCACACACACATGCACATGCACACACGCATGCACACACAAAGGGACACAAGAAATCTTTTGAAGATGATGAATATGTTTATTACCTTGATTGTGGTGATGGTATCATGAGAGTATACATATGTCCAATTTCAACAAAATGTATACATTAAATATGTACAGTTTTTTGTACATTAAATATATCTCCATAAAGCTAGGAGACAAACAGACAACATAGATACAAAAATAAATGGAAAAAAAAAAACCTAGCTCAGACAAAGCAGAATATACCAGTTTAAAATATTAGGCTTTTCCTGGCTCACAGAAAGCAGAAAGATTTCAGGTATGGACTAACATGGTTAGATTATCAGGTTTTAAAAATATCATTGCGTCTGAAATATGGAGATAAGATAAAAGAAAATCAAAGACCAATGAAAAGGCTGTAGTAGTCCAGATGGAAAACGATGGTGGCTTAAACTACTGAATGGGAATGAGATGGAGGGAAGTGAATGAATGAAGAGATATTTGTGATGTAAAAATCATAAGATTGGTGATAGATTAAAATAGAAAAGAACATAGAGGGGGAGAAATCAAAGTTAGCTTTCAACAAACAAACAAACAAATCCTTAAACAATGAAATTTGATGAGCTTCTGAGTTGGTGAACACATCCAAGTTCTGGGAAGGTGGCAAACACCAGTTCCAAAGGGATAGAGGCTCCTCAGTCATGACATCTCAGTGCCCTTCCTGACTCACTGGCTGTTCATCTGTGACTTTTATAATAAAGTTGGTACACATAAAAAGAGAAGTTAACTTTCAAATTCCCGGCTTGTGAAATGAAATGAACAGTGTCTCTATTTATTAAGAGAAAAATAATTGGAACGAAGCCATGTTTGGGAGATTGACAAGGAAAAGCAAGATTATTAGCTACTTTTTGGACTTGTTGGTTTGTGGTACTTTCGCAATATACACATGGAAATGTCAAGAAGGTAGTTGATTATCTCATAGATTAGACCAGAAGCAATTTGATTAGTATCATAGAGGGCATAGAAGAAATTATGACAGGATTTAGAAGAGAATCTGGGACAGAATTTTGGGTATTTCCAATATCTTAACAGTTGCATACAGACATACAAACCTGTAAAGGAAATGAAGAATTTGTTGCCAAAAAAGACATTAGAAGAATAACAAGAGCATGATTTCATAGTCATAAAAGCCTATGGAAAGGGGATCTTTCAAGATAAAGGAATGTTGAAAAATACTGAATACTTTTCAGCGGTCAAATTATATGATGACAAAATATATATGTGAGCATAGTGACTAGCACAAATGGTGTCTTTGGAACAGAATATTTGACTGATGGTAAGAATGATCTTCCTCTAACCAAAGTTAAGAGGAAAAGCTGAATTCAAAAGAGAAAAAGAAGTGATATTATAGGGTTCTTGAGACCAGATAGATCTGAGGTGTAGGTATGGACTAACCTTACAGAGGTCAAAGGACAGGTCCTCAATTTTACAAAAAGGCAGGGAAAAGTTGGGTTTGTTTGTATACAGGTTGATTTATACAGTAGTAGGAGATTTAGAGCACTCTAATGTAATAACATCTAATTTCTCTGTGAAATACGTGTCAAGTCATTTTTGGGGAGGAAGTGGAACTTGAAGAATATTTATTTGTTTGGAGTGAAGCAGGGACATTCACAGGTTCGAATTAGATGAAGAATGTTTTACACTGCAGAGCATGGAAAAGGAATGAATGAATGAATGAATGAGATGAATAGAGTAATGAGATGAAGTTGACAAAAAGATTATGAAAGCGTAGTTAAGGGACACAGTTAACTCAGCTAAAAATCTGTGAAAGTCTCATAAAAAATGATTTATGGGCTGAGTCTAGAAAGACAAATAGGAAATTATCAGGGAAGGGAGAAACATTATTAGCAAAGGAAGCATCATTTACAGAAGCAGGCATTAGAGTACCTTCAAGAATTTCAGTGTGGGGGCATCTCGGTGGCTCAGTGGGTTAAGCGTCCAACTTTGGCTCAGGTCATGATCTCATGGTTAATGAGTTCAAGCCCCGCATCAGGCTCTGTGCTGACGGCTCAGAGCCTGGAGCCTGCTTCAGATTCTACGTCTCCCTTTCCCCCTGCCTTACTCTTGCTCTCTCTGTCTCTGTCTAAAATAAATAAATATTTAAAAACAAAGATTTTAGCATGGCTAAAGTCAGCAGTGTGCCAGAATGGTTCTGCCATGCTTCCATGTAAGGCATGCAGCTGGTCTGTGGCTCTGTTTTAGGTGCTCTGACAGTGGTGGCTCTTTTCTCCCCCACCAAAAATATCCTGGCCAAGACCCAAATTTAGGTGAGAGAATCGGTGAGGAAAATGTAGTTACCATGTTTTTCTTGCAGGTTGAGTAACTTACCCTCATTCCAAAAGACAAATTAAGACAGTTACTCTCTCAGAACAGTTAATAAACTAACTGAACTTTCTCATGGCTGTTCATAAAAATGAATTCAAAGTGAAAATAAGATATGTGCATTCTTTTCTATCACTTTTTGTTATTCTCATTTTTACTATCATGGGTTTTGTGAGTGATGACTTCTGAAGAAGTAAAAAAAAAATACAATCTATTTTAGCACTGCAATTAATGACATTAGAAAATTGATATTAATTACTGAAGTGAATTATACTAATAATAATCTAATTTTCTCATATGTAATATCCAATGAGAGGATTAATGGCTATTGTTTAATTCGGTTTTTTTGCTAGTAAACTTAATGTTTTTATGTCAATGTTTATTACTGTGTTTATTATTCTTGGGAGTTTTCATACATCAAGCATGTGTTTATGGGTATGTTCTAGAGCATAATTTTCCAATGATTTGAATAAATGATTTGAAAACATAATTCAACACTATCATTATTCACAGCATAAGTGCTTTGTTGTATTCCATATTTACAGATATGTATCATGTTGACACTGTGTGTTCAAACATTGAATTGCACAATGATACAAAATTTGAAATGGCATTAATACTCTGTCAAACTTTTGATACAAGACTAATAATGAAGTAGGTTTGCTATATTAGCAGCTATAACATTTAAAATTACTAAAGCCGTATAATTCCTAACTATTTAAGAGATCCTTTTTGTCATCTTTTAATTTTCTAAGGTGCATATTCTTATCTAAATGCATATATTATTTTATTTTTTAAAGTGTATTTATTTATTTTGAGAGAAAGAGAGCATGCTCACAAGTAGGGGAGAGGGAAGGGAGAGAGAATTCCAAGCAGGGTTCATGCTTTCAGCGCAGGGCATGACGTGGTGATCCATCCCACAAACTGCAAGATCATGACCTGAGCCGAAATAGAGAGTCAGAGGCTTGACAACTGAACCACTCAGGTGCCCCAAAATACATATATTGTTTTAATGTATTTTTTTTCTCTTTCCTTGTTTGGTATTCTGTGTTGACTAGACATAAAAGAGCCGGCTCGAAGTGGTTACTTCATGAATACATAGGGTTAAATGTGTAATTTGTCAATGGCTTTTAATTATCTTAAAACAGATTTCACATTTTTCATTTTCAATTATTTTATGTTGTCTTCTTCCCAACATTGCGTTTTAGCCAGGTTCTTTACAAAATATTTTTTTTCGTAAGAGCCAAAACACACCACTTTATTTTTAAATAATATACGAGTGTAATCGTTACATACATCATCTGGAGCGTTTGGCTACACGTGAAAGACTACATAAAATTGGCTTAAATCATAAGAACGTATATTTTTTAGTTAACTTCCAAAGTCAATGGTCCAGTTGTTGATTCCGTGAATGAGAGAACCACCCATTTCCCAGTACACCCCATTCTTCCACTAGGTATCAGGAGTTTGCGGGTGATGCCCTACTCACAGTTGCAAGATGGCTGCTGTAATCACAGCATCTTTCCCACTCAGCTCTCTCCACAAGGGAAGAAGTAGCAAATAGAAAGAAAGAGAGGGGCCCCTGGGTGGCTCAGTCCGTTGAGTGACTCTTGGTTTCTGCTTAGGTCATGATCTCACAGTCATGGGATAGAGCCTTGCATGGGCTCTGTGTTGACAGCAGGAAACCTGCTTGGGATTCTCTCTCTCCCCCTCCCTCTCCCCTGTTTGCATTCTCTCTGTTTCTCTCTCTCTCAAAATAAATAAACATTTAAAAATTAAAAGGAAAGAAAGAAGAGAGAGAGAGAGAAAATATTTTTCTTTGTGTAGTTTTGGAATGGGTTAGTATAATAAGAATAAATTTAATTTTTTATGATACTTATTCATGGAGTAGCCATGATGTACTTGAAAATATTGTTTCTTAGTTTCTTACTAATAACTTGTTTCATTATATTTCATATACCTCAGGAGTTCATTCTTATTTCCTTTCTCTCTCTCTCTCAAAATTATTTCATGCTGGCCTCAAATTCTGTGCTTCTAAGTCAAAACCCAATCCAATTATTTTCTTATATCAAGAAGTCAGCAGTTGTTTTCCGTGCCCACAGACACAAAAATAAAAACTTTGCTTGTGCTATGGTGAAATACACATTTTAGAAGATATTTGAACTCAAATAAATTTTTATTTCTTCTTAATTCCCTCCTTCTGGAAGGTCAGCTTCTCCATAGGAAACTTTTCCTTGGTCTTTTATTTTAAATTTTTTAATGTTTATTTATTTATTTTGACAGAGAAAGAGCAAGCAGGGGAGGGGCAGAGAGAGATGGAGAGAGAATCCCAAGCAGGATCCATGCTGTCAGCGCCAAGCCCGATGCGGGGCTTGAACTCACAAACCATGAGATTATTACCTGAGCCAGAATCAGAGTCAGACACTTAACCAACTGGGCCACCCAGGTGCCCCAAAAACTTTTTCCTTGGTCTTTTTAAAATGCTTGACATTTTCTAATATTACAAAAAACAAAAACAAAGTTTAATTGCTCATGACACGGCTTTCATACAGTAACTTATTTTTTTATTTCTAATTTCCAAATGATCTCTTTTTCATTAATACTTCTGTCATTATCTATTCCTACTGTCTCCGACACAACATCTAACTACGTGGTCTTCTCTCAATGCTCCCAAGCATGAATGCCTCAATTATTTTTATTCAATAGCTTTATTTGCTCACACATCTAACATTTACTGTTTATCAACAGTTACATTTATTGTTTATCTAACAATCTAACATTTATTGTTTATCACGCCAATTGCTGAGCTATGGTATTATGTGATATGCATTGTTTTATTATTAATAATTATGCTTTTTAAATATACAGACTTCCAATTTACCCCTTTTTGGTATCTATATTCTTATAGTGTCTTTATCTAGTGCCATATTTCTTTCCTTTGAGATTTGTTTATATTTTTCAATTGACATTTGAGTGAAGTAATCTTTTATTAATCTATGAATTTTATTTTCTACAGCATCTATATATAATTTCAGCAAAATATTAACAGCTTATTTTGTCCTTGTAATATGCATAGTAATATTATTTAAGTAGATTTTATTTTCCAGTTTACATGTAAAAAAAACTAATTTTCATAACACTGCCAAGTGTCAAATTTCAGATAACAATGTGAGTTTAGGTCAAAGTTGGGTAATATTTTCATTCTTGAAAAATGGATTTGGTTTGCAAAAATCTAAATTTATGTTTACATATGCTGTAGTTTAGTCTTTAATTGGAATATTTCCAAGATAGGCTATTTCATATTATAGTATTAAACATCTTACTATCCTTTAAACTGTTACAAGTTATTTAATGAAATATGTGGGATCCAACAGACTTATTTGAGTTTAAAGTTTACCAGGGTTAAACTGATAGTTTTACATTTTATAATTGTTATTCAACACATGAAGGCAATAAGGTTCAGTAAATGTATCCATACAAATATAAATGCACACACACAGACATGTAATGTTAATATAACATTTTCTTGAAACACATCCAATACTTCACAGTCTGTTAGGCTTAAATTTAGAATCTAATGGTATAATTAAATAAATGATTTGGTCTTTTACTTGAATATCACACTCTACTAATTAGTACCCAAATTCAAGAAGGGTACCATACACATATTAATATTTCACTTTAACTTACTTTGTAATGGAAATTGTTGGGGGAAAAACCTTGACAATTAGAATCCATTAAATCTTTCACTTGTCGATTTACCCATTTTTAGAGGATGGAGACATCAGGGGTGGGACGGAAGGGATGGCAGTAAATGAAATAATGAAAGGGATCAAGCCAAGTGCCTCTCTGTACCAGAGTAAAATCTGATTATAAGAGACTGTCTTACCAAAGACAGAATTATCATTTTTCTAGTTTTCTATTTTTGTAATCATACAGTGTACATTAATGGTACAGGATAGACATGATTACTTGTGATCCTGCAGAATGGCAGGATAAATGAAATAGCACAGCATTTTATACAGATAATGATAGATGTTTTCTATACCTCATATGACTTGCTTCATTAATCTGGGGTAAAATATAGCCACATTTCTTGTTTTTCCAAATAATCATTTTACCATTACCTGCCTTATTACTGGGAAGTATGTATGGTATTTCCTTCATCAGGGCTGTCCCTACCCAGTAGTTGTTGTTGCTTTTTTAATCTTAATTGAGTTATTAATTCTTAAATAAGGGTATATTCTGCCTTAATACAGTGAGAGAGAGAGAGAGAGAGAGAGAGAGAGAGAGAGATTTGTTTTCGGATAAATCCTCTTCTGCTATTTCCTTTCCCTATCCCACAGTATTGTTGTTGAGTAGCATACTCTCCTGGATGCTTTGTCTACTGCATGCATGACACTATTAGTCCATTTTCTTGGGAAGAACTATTGGAAACCCTTCAGGGCTTGCAAAATTGAAATTATCTTATATCTTACATGCACAGTCACTTTTCCCTAAAGCTCAAATATCACAATGACAGGAGTATCCAGCATCACTTAGGTTGTAGCATCGGTCCATCATTTTTCTTTAAACAATAGTCTCCCAAAAATTACTTAAAATTTTTTGAAACTAATTCTTCAATCTAGACTTGCCCTTTCCTCAGTAGAAGTTTATTATTATTATTATTTGTTTGTTTCCTGTGTGCCTTCCTGGTAATATATATTGATTGGGGTGCCAAAGTCCCATTCATTTCTCCAATTTTAAATATGATAGGATGTTTGTTGATGCCATCCTATGTTTCCCATAAGATCCTGGGGCTCTTTATGGAAAAAAAAAAATCCACCATTTCCCAAAAGTGGCTCTGCATACCAAGGGGATGGCAACTTTTGTGAAGGTAATCAATGTCTTAAGAGTTCTTATTAAACTTTTACCTTCCAGGATTCTACCAGTGTAAATTAAAGAGAGAGAGAGAGAGAGAGAGAGAGAGAGAGAGAGCCATGTCAGTCCCCCCATATAGCCTAAGAAGACAGTCTTAGTTTGCCAGCTACTTATGTAGTTTACTTATGTACTTAGTTTTCATTACCTATGTGACACATGGAGGGGAGGAATGTATGCAAACATTTCTTCAAAACTATGCTTTAACAGTATTCATAACCAAGCTGATGTATCAGACAAAATAACTCTGCTCTGACACATTTAGGAAGATAAAGGAATCTGAAGGAAGATGCATGATAGATATGTCATGACTCTTATTATGGCCTTCTTGAATTTTCTTGACTTAGTCCTCAATTGTCAATGGTTTTGCCATCCATAGCCCACTCTAACCCATTTTCTGGATCTCAAAGTGAGTAGAATATGAAAATGGAGGAATTTTGTGAGAACACTAAATCAGGAAACTCTGAAAAACTGCTGGATAAATGCTTTAATCTATTTGCAAAATCTGTGTGTGCAGTTGGCGCCCTGCTGAAATACATAAAGTAGGGCTCAAGTAAGGACTTTAAGTCAGCCCCTGCTCAGTTACTCAAGGCTCTACATGGGTTTGCACTTAGCCTGGAAGCGCTGATGCCCTTTTGCAATTTTTTTTCCCATGGAGGAAACTATTCTTTTTTTCAATTAGTCTACCTGGGAGACAGGGATGCTTTTAATAATTTGTACAAGACCCCTTCTGTATTAACAGAAACTTGATTAGTGTCTTTTGTGATGATAGTAACAATCTTATAGGAACTTTTGGCTAAATTATTCATCCATGACATGGAGATGTACCTCCCCGAATATCTCTAACCAGTCGTATTTGAGATTTGAAAAATTTCCATGAACCACTTATCAAGAAAGAATAAAAGTAGATTGGTTCAAGTATTATTTAGAGTATTAGCCAGGCCTTGACAAGGTCAAAATGAAATGTGTAAGTAAAGAACTCACCCAGCCAACTTAGGGCTTTCTTGTATTGAGTTGCTCATTGAGGAGAAAAAACAAAACAAAACAAAACACCAAGTATTTCTGAGAGTTTATTCATTCGTCCATCCTCCATCTTCAATTTGCCTGTTTAGACAATACTTATACTTCTCCTACTTGGGCAACAACACATCCACTCTTGCTGCCAAAAACACAGAACATCTGAAATCTGTTTTTAAGCAGTGTCAGTTTTTCAAAGTAATAGGCACAACAAGAAGAAAAGAAACATCTGCTATCTACAGATCTTTTTTTCCTTTTCCTCCCAACATCAATCTAGCAAGTCTTTGGCAAGCAGTTCCTTGCACTCTAAGTCACAGAAATGTCAAAGGAGAGTGGAAATGAGAGTGGATACCTCTGTTGAAATGTCACTTTGAAAGTAAATAAAATCAATTGAAAAAAGGCCATCTGAAAACAAGAAAGTTACGGTCAGGCGATGAGTCGCGCTGTATTCACAGCCCGTTGAGGAAGCCACATACTGAAATGACACTTTTTTCTAAAGCTTGCTGTATGCTTATTTCTTGAATTACTAAAACATAATAAACATGAATACAAATGTAAAATGTAATGGCACTTGTCGCCTTGAAATTAATTGACTAATTGAAACTACTTTCTCGTGAGCCTGAACTAGTATTTTATTTTATGCTTTATATATATTTTAATGTTTATTTATTTTTGAGAGAGAGCACAAGCAGGGGAGGGGCAGAGAGAGTGGAAGCACAGAATCTGAAGTAGGTTCCAGGCTCTGAGCTGTCAGCACAGAGCCCGATGTGGGGCTCAAACCCAGGAGTTGAGAGATCATGACTTAAGCTAAAGTCAGATGGTCAACTGACTGAGCCACACAGGCACCCTTAAACTAGTATTTTATTTTGTTTTAATGTTTATTTATTTTTGGGAGAGAGAGAGAGAGCACGAGTGGGAGAAGGGCAGAGAGAGAAGGAGACACAGAATCCGAAGCAGGCTCCAGGCTCTGAGCTGTCAGCACAGAGCCGAACGCAGGGCTCAAACTCAGGAACTGTGAGACCATGACCTGAGCTGAAGTCGGATGCCTAACTGACTAAGTCACCCAGGTGCCCCACAAACTAGTATTTTAAATGAAAACAGTGATTATATGTAAAAAATCGCAAGGGTTTTCTACTTGTAAAATTGCCTTCAGAAATAATAGTGCTAAGGATCAGAGTATTTCACTATGCAGTAAGGTATAAAGCCTGCAAATTCAGAATGTCCAGGTTTAATCTTTCACTTCATCACTTAGCTGTGTGACTCTGAGCAAGTTATTTACGCTGCTGGTGCTAAATTCCTGATTTGTAGGTTTAGATAATAATAGTAACTAACTGGATTTTTGTGAGTACTAAAAACAAAGCACTTAGAATTGTGCTGAGCATGCCTGAATACTAAGGTGGTTTTTATCATTATTAATTAAAGAATCTCTCATGCTTCAGTACTGCTCCTTCTAGCATAAACCTACACATAAAGAAGCAATTTCCTGTCATTTTCATTTACTGCACTGTTGGTATGACCGAAGGTGCTGACTGCTATGCTAAGCAACCAATGGTGTTGTGTAGACAAGCTCCTTATAGAGCTATTAGTAAACCTGTTACAAATGGAAAGGACTTCAGAATGCAGCCCCAAAACTGGTGATTAAAGCTGTTATGTGGCCTTCAAAGAAGCAATGGTAGCAAAATTGTGGTCATTATAATTGAAAGAAGAAATGATCAGGCAATCATTATCGGATGTCATTTTTTCCCCCGAACTGTACAGTACTTATTATCTAGAACTAGTATAGAAAACTCCTCCAAGAAATATAAAGGGCCTCCATAACATCCGTTTCTACAACTTTTCCAATTTCTCGTTGATATTATGCAGATTTGTGCATACCTAGGTGAAAAGTTAAGAAACAGTACCGACTTCAGGTGATTTGTCTGGGAGTCTAGGAGCAAATTTACATGGCACTTTTATTAAAAATTTCATTATGAGTTTTTTTTTTTATTTATTACTTTTTAACTTTTTTTCCCACATCTTCTTCTTTCCCCTGGGTACTTTTTGCCAATTATGAAATATGGCCATTGGTGCAGGCTATATTAAGATGAAGAGTGTCTATGAAGTTCCTTTCCTCCTTAGGTCTCTTCCATCCTCAGTATTCAAATAGATGTACATAGACACTGACACTTGGGAAGCCAATATCTGTTCTTCAGTAGAATCATCTTCTCCCCCTAATACTTGAAGAAGATTTCCTTTGTTAGGTTTTTATAAAATGAGATTCCTACAGAAATTGAATACTTCAGAGTGGCATTCCTGAAGCAGTAAACCCACCTGGAGACAATGCTTTATATAAGTTTTCAACTACAAATGATCCATGCTTTTTATGAATAAAGATCGTTCACAACTAATCCTCTGCCAAAGTTTGTTGACGTATCTGACATGAGCCGTCTTATAGTCAGCCAAATAAGTCAAATGAAGTTATTTGTGAAGTTTGACTGGCTGGGGCTTTCACCCTATGCTTTTCTGGCACCTGGAAAGTGACATGATGACTAACTTCTGCCTTTCTTTGTAGAGCTTAGTCCATTGAGTCATGTCACTTGAGCTGGGAATCATGTACACCTATGACCTTTCCCGAAGGAGCATGGAAAGGAAGACTTATAGAGACATGTCTCAAGTGATAAATATTTCTGAGTCCTTACATAATATTTTTTTCAAATATTTCCCCATGATATATTCCTAACCACCATATTTGGAAACCAATCTTAAACAACTGATTGCTTTTGCACTGTAGTACTTAGGGAGATAAATTGCCCTTGGATGCAGTATAATTTTCAATTTTTAACAGTATGTTTCAGTCTATAGCTCTCTTTATATTTTACTCTTATCCACATATACAGTATTTCATTTGCAACCCCCAATAAGGCAACTTCTGTTGGTTTGACAAAATGCTGCAGAGAATTTCCATTTATTGATTGTTTAATATAAGATTTAAGAGTTCATGTGCAAGAACAGTACTGTCTTTATTGGGGACACTTAAAGTTTCCTTTTCAGGATGATTTTTTTTTTAGCTACAACACCTTTTAAACTAAAAGAAAGGGTATTATATATGATAGATATATGATAGATCTAGACAATCTTGTGTGTTAACAAGCTGCTTTTTTTTTTTTTCGGGAAGCCTGATAATTAAGGAGAGAAGAAAAAAGAGAAAGTGAAATTCAAGATGCTTACTGTATAACTTTAGATAAGCAACTCTTTGGTTAGATCATTTTCTATTAATTTTCTGCTTTTTCTGTCACACACATTGAGGATGTTAAATTCATTGATTCTATAGTCTTTCTTTTTTGATCAATTATCACAAATCCATGTTCTGAATCATTACTAAAATTATAATAGTAAAAAGATAGTATTTTTATCATGGCATCTCACATAATTATAATTTTCCTAATGTCATTTTATATTAAAACACTATTATCCTCTAGGCCTATCAGATTACTTACCACTCTATAAACATGCCTTGTAATTTTATGCCTATTTGCACAGAATCCTTGACCTTGATTGCTCTTGACCATTTTTCCACTTTTGAAATCTTATTCATTCTTCATAGCCCTGTTCAAACATAATGGTTTATATAAAGAGTTTTTCCTGATGCTCTTAATCAAATATATTTCCCTCCTCTCTGTTTCCGTAATGTTTATTGTACACTAAGTATAGTATTTGGTCCAGTTTATCTTGTATTTTAAATATTTGAAGAATATACGAATGCACTTCTTAATATATTTTAATAAATTTTTATGATGAAATTAACAGAGTGAGTAAAATTTTAAAAATAACATTCAAAATCACATGAAAGAAATGAGATGACTCCATAATTACCTGCTGGAAAAAACATTAGGATATCCAAGCAAAATATATATCTATCAGCACTCAGAGCCAGTTTTGAGATGGCACACTGTTGATCAACAGTGGTCTGATTTTTTTTTTTTTAATTTTTTTTTTTCAACGTTTATTTATTTTTGGGACAGAGAGAGACAGAGCATGAACGGGGGAGGGGCAGAAAGAGAGGGAGACACAGAATCGGAAACAGGCTCCAGGCTCTGAGCCATCAGCCCAGAGCCCGACGCGGGGCTCGAACTCACGGACCGCGAGATCGTGACCTGGCTGAAGTCGGACGCTTAACCGACTGCGCCACCCAGGCGCCCCATGATTTTTTAAAAAAATAACATTAAATGGGAGTAAAATGAGGGCTGAAACCATTTCTGAAGCACTCATGGGATAAGCTTATGACGATATATTGCAAATATCCCAGTCCCATCGCTGAGGAAACTTCTGTAAAATGGATGTAAAATGGATGTATTTGGCTCTTATAGATACTAAATTTTCAATTTGTCTCATGCAGTTTTGAGATTTGATGTTCATCAAGAAACCTTTTTATTGTGACTTGTCTTTCTGCAAAGGTTTCCTAAAGAGAAAAATGCATTCATCATGTCACTATGGAGTCTTGTGGTCTGTGTGGCAAGAATGTTTTATTGCAAAGAAACACATTAACATTATGCTTGTACATCACACTCATGAATTTGGTTAATAATATATGTGTGGATCTACACAAGGCTGAGAAGAGGTGCATGCATCACAGGAACCATATCTGTGATTCTTCTTGGAGGTAAGCCAATAGGGTTTAAAACCTGGAGAAGAATTGTGATACTGATGTTGAGAATTCAAGAATCTTAAAAATGTATATACATATAATTAGTTTTACATTTCTTCCTTATGATTTTTTAGCACATTAGAGCAGGTTGCAGATTCTGTCTTATATGTTTGTTATCCCAGTGTCTAACATAAATCTTGGTCTACAGTCCCCCAGTAAATATTTACTAAATTGATTCTGTGAGTCTGGCATGCTCTGTTACTGTCATTTTTTTTTAATTTTTTTTTCAACGTTTATTTATTTTTGGGACAGAGAGAGACAGAGCCTGAAAGGGGAGGGGCAGAGAGAGAGGGAGACACAGAATCGGAAACAGGCTCCAGGCTCTGAGCCATCAGCCCAGAGCCTGACGCGGGGCTCGAACTCCCGGACCGCGAGATCGTGACCTGGCTGAAGTCGGACGCTTAACCGACTGCGCCACCCAGGCGCCCCTGTTACTGTCATTTTTAACCCAGTCTTTGATGGCTAAGCCATTCACTGATTCATTCATTCAAGGTGTATTTGTATGCTTTCCAAGTACTAGGTAGGCATTTATCTGACGCTAATTTCTAAAAATCCCTATAACTCCTCAGAAGCAGAACAATTTACCTAATGATCTATCTATATTTAGTTTTCTTTGGAAGTCATAAACTGGTTTTCCCACAATATCCTTCTTTATTTTTTAGTAATAAAGACACAAAATTGTATCAGCATACATGGCCAGATAAGACTATGTTTGTCAGGCTCAATTTGAGCAATATTGAGCCATGTGACTACACCCAGGCTGACAGGATTGAGCAGGAAGTGGTCAGTTCGACTGCTAGGCCATACCATTAGAGGCCGGGAGCATGCCATCCAAAGTCTCTTCTAAACTTTCTTTTGGTTGAAATACAGATTTGAGAAATGGAACCTAGGTCCCTTTTTGACATGACGTGGAAGCAGTGTATCGAGGGCCTCAGATTAATAAGGTAGAAGGACACTGGGTAACTACTATCATGGAGCCACTGTCATTTCAGGACTGAACTATTAATTGAAAGAGAAATTAAACTTTCACATTTATTAGCTATTGCTCTTTGGCCTTTGCAATAGCAGCTTATCCAAGATACTAATAACTACAACTGGATTTCATTTGGACTTTAGAATAGCATTTCGAAAAACATTCAGCTTTGCCTGTTCACCCTGCTGCTGCAGATGTAGACTGAGGAGTCAAAACAAACAAACAAAAATTGTGTACTGATGGGTGGAAAGATGGAAAGGTGGAACAGCTCTGTTTCTACGTTTCCATCTCTCAGCCTTCTGTCCTAGTCTCCTATTCCTACCAACCACCTTTGAGTGAACCAGTCTCCACCCTCATTCCCCCAAAGCAGAGCAGGAATCTTAGGCAGAGACAAAATGAACTTTTCTGAAAATTATGTTAGGAAGATGCAATCAGTATTATTAAATAAAATATAGAATAATAAAATGAAATATTATAAAATATAAAATAGTTTGAAGAAACAAGTGGATTTGTTGAATTGGTATATAGGTTACCTATCTTCTAAGAAATTAGGTTTTAAAAATTTTCTGTTTGCTTTTTCCCCCTAGAAATAAAACCACATTTCTTTCCCTGTGCATTGCTTACTATTCCTTCCAATAAAACTTACAAATGTTTTCCAATGTCAGTTGTGGGACCTGGACTTAGCTACCTTGATTTATCTACATCTTTAATAAATATTGTATTGTTTTTGCCTATCAAGTAACCCGTATCCATTCTTCTGGAAAAAGCATCTTGTGTGTGTGTGTGTGTGTGTGTGTGTGTGTGTCAAACTTAATTGAACTTCTCACTGACTCTCCAGATCCCCACTCTACCATCATAGACATTTTTACTAGTCTCAAGTTGACTAGTCAGAGTTCTAAATCACACTTATTCACAGTGATTTGACCAATGTTGGATGTGCAGTGCAAGAAAGAAAAATCAGGGGATCAGGCTGTTACTAGCAGACAAGGTTAGTCCCAATATAAAAAGTTAAAGATATCTGTGGCCTTCATAATGATACTTTTCCATCTCTAACGAATAATCATGACTTTTTATGTATCAAATAGTGTATGTCATAATTCATAAAGAAAAAACCGCCAAAAATATAGAAAAATACAAATGTGGTATAAGACTGTAGTTAACACCTCTTGGGAAATGAAGATAAAGTGGATAAAAAATGAGCAAGCCAGCTCATCCATCAGTTTGCAACAAATGTATCACCTTGGTGGGGGTTGTTGAAAATGGGGGAGGATTATGCAAGCATGGGGACAGGGGGTATATGAAAATCTTTGTACTTTCCCCTAAATTTTGCTGTGAACTAAAACTGCTCACCAAAAATAAAGTTTTAATTAAAAAAAAGTGCATGCACATATATGCACTCACTTTTCTCCACCCAACCTTAGTATTTCTAAGATACATATGTCCACATAGTTTTTTTCCCCCAAAAACTTAGCCTAAAACCTGCAGCTGCATGGGGAAAATGGATAAAAGAGAAAAAGAAAAGTTGGAGATGCTGAAATTGCAGCATGTAGCATTAATTTGTTTTTCTACCAACTTAGTCCTTACATGGAACATTTTGTAAGTAAAAAATTTCAACCTCTTATGAACTAAAGGGAGTCAATTTTGTTTGTGTTCCGGGAAATATAAGATATTGCTCTCAAAATAAAAGTGAGCTTATGAAAGCCCATTGTATCATAATTTAGGAGGTGAATTTACTACAGATGTATTAAAAGCAGTTCCCGGGGCACCTGGGTGGCGCAGTCAGTTAAGCGTCCGACTTCAGCCAGGTCACAATTTCGCGGTCGGTGAGTTCGAGCCCCGCGTCAGGCTCTGGGCTGATGGCTCAGAGCCTGGAGCCTGTTTCCGATTCTGTGTCTCCCTCTCTCTCTGCCCGTCCCCCGTTCATACTCTGTCTCTCTCTGTCCCAAAAATAAATAAACGTTGAAAAAAAATTAAAAAAATAAAATAAAGTAAAAGCAGTTCCCTGTGAAGAGACTATAGCAATGGATAATTTATAATTACAGTTTAGGTGACAAAAAAGTCAATAATTTATAAAGTAGAAATATAAACACGTTTTGGAATAAATATTATATGTACTCTAAATAAAACAGAAAATAATAAAAAATAGATATTTCAAACAAAAAAATTATTACAAGGATCAAAAAGGAAAAAAAATAAACCTAAGAAATATTTGTGTTGACTTCCATTTCCATAAAGTTGGTATTGTAAATGGCTTAATATCATTAAAAAACATCTCTTTATATAACCATGAGCTATCAAAAAATATAACAAATCCTCAAAGATTACATGAAGACAAGAACTCAGGGTAGTAAGTAGAGCACTAATGTCAATTTTTCTTGAGGGAATTTCACAAATTAGTGAATATAATCATCAGTTATTTAGCTTTGTAAGCTTATGGAACAAATATAGCTCAACATAGACCAGGAGATAACATCTCAAATATCCACACCCTAGTTTAAGAGCATACTAATAACAAAAGTAATGTTATCACCTCCAACCTACAAATAAAATGCAATGCAAGAATTTGTAATAAGGAGCTAAACTTCACAGGGATAGTTCTTAAATTCACTGTAACTGAGCGTCCAGAGAAATCTCAACCCCAGAATATTGTCCCAAGTCTCATAATGTAATTTCTGTTGTGTACCTTATAGAGGTAAAAGTAAATCCTTCCTAGAGTAGCCCAAATTCATCCCACATGTTTATATTTTCACAGTTAAAAATTCCTAGAAAATAAACTATACCTGGCAAATAAATAAATATCACTAAAAACAGGCAGATTAATATAGTGTTATACATCAATTACATCTCAGGAAAACTGGAAAAGAAATAATAAAATAAAATACTAGCTAAAAAAAAAAGGACACATGCGCAAAATAAGGTAATATGAATTGAAATGAATAGAAAATGACACAAAAGTAGATCCACAAAAAATTCAGATATTGGAACAATCAGTAGATTATATGATTAATACAAAAAATCCTTCAATAAATAAAAGACAGATGTAAAGTATCAGTAGAGAGCAAGTAAGCTTGACAAAAAGAGAACTCTAGAAATAAAAAGTAGAATTACTAAAATTAAAAACCCAAATTAAGACAACGTTAAACTAAAGACACTAGAAACAAAACAGCACATTTTGCATGACTCATTTTAAATAAATTTACAATCGGACAAAACAATTCTACAGTATTAAGAGTCAGGAAATTGGTTATCCTTGGAAAGGATCAATCTAATATATGTAAGGGGCAGCTGCAGGGTTGTCTAGGGTGCTTATTCTAATTCAGATTACATGGGTGTGTTATTTGTAAAAGTCACTGAGCTTTATACTTAAGATTTTTGTAGTCTTCTGTGTTTAGTTTATGCATGAGTTATATAAATATAAAATAAATATATATAAAAGTAATACACCAATCAAAATGCCCTGAATAGCTGGGGGGACAAATAGCTTTCAAACTCTTCTATGAATATACCTAAAAAGTGATTTTTAGGTAACTGGTTGTATATTTACTTTTAAAAAACCTGTTAATTATGAAATTTAAAAAGTATATACAAAAAGAATGGTCTAATAAATTGTCATTTACCAATAGGCCAATTTAACAATTGACTCATGTTCAGTTTGGTTTCATTTGTACTCTTACTAATTATCTTCCAAAAAGTTATCTTTGAAGAGATACTTACTGAAGTTGTCCAGAACTGATAAAAGACACCAAAATACATATTCAAGAAGTACAATTAATTCCAAAAAGGATAAAGTAGAATAAATCTACACACAGAAACAACTTAAAGGAAAAGCACAAAAAATGAAAAGTACAAAATAAGATGGTATAAATAGTATATATCAGTAATTAAAATAAATGTAAATTGGGCCACCTGAGTGGCTCAGTCGGTTAAGCATCCAACTCTTGATTTCAGCTCAGGTCATGATCTCACAGTTTGTGAGTTTAAGCCCCACATAAGACTCTGTGTTGACACCTTGGAGACTGCTTGGGATTCTCTCTCCTGCTCTCTCTGTCCCTCCCCAACTCACTCATGTGTGTATGTGCATGCTCTCTCTCTCAAAAATAAATAAAAGAACAAAACTTAGAAAAAATATTTTAAAAAACGTAAATAAATAAGTATTGAAATAGTTTCAGAATGGATAAAAGAATAAAGCTTAGGTATATGCTATCTGGAGAAAAAAATCAAACACAAGAATGCAGTGAGGTTAAAAAATAAAAGCAATAAAGTAATGCACAACAATGCTAAAAACAATAACAAAAATGTTGTAGTAATATTAATACCAGGCAAAAAAAGACTTTAAAGAAAACGAATCCAAAACCAAAACAAAATAAAACACCAAAAACGGTGCAAATTTGATAATATTATAATACCATTACTTTATAATGATAAAATTTTAAATTCATCATTAAACAAAACAAATTTAATTTACATGCAAATATAACATAGCTTCAAAATTTACAGAAATTATAAAAAGAAACAAACAATATCATCTTAACGAGAGATTTCAATATACCTATTTAAGGGATTGGTAGAACAAATAGTGAAAGATTTAGTTAAATATATAGAAAATTTGAATGAGAAAATTTTAAAGGTAATTTAAATGTTCCATAGAACATCTGAACCCAACTAAAAAGTATGGTTTCTTTTCCAACATACATTGAATATTCACTTGCTGTGAAGCATGCCTCGGCAAGTTTCAGAAGTTTGGAAGGTCATAAGATAGAATGTCAATAAGTTAGAAAGTAAAAATAAAATAACTCCCAGGGGGAAAAAATGTTAAGAAGTTAAGAAAAAAAAAATCTAAAGTCTCATGAATCAAAGTCACAATGCTACTGTAAATTGGCAAATATTTACAAATTGAAATTAGTAACTTCAAAAGTTGTTAGCTGACTCTATAATATTACCTGGATGGAAACTTATGGCAAATCAGGTGTTGACAGGCTCTGGTATATGGGTCAAATCCAGCCTGTTGCTCTTTTATACACCTATTGAGGTAAAAAAAAATTAGACACTTTTAAAAGTTGAGAAAAAATACATAGATATTGTAGAGAGTCCATATTTGGGCACATAAATTAAAATATTCACTATGTGCTCATTTTCAAGAAAAGTTTTGTTGGCCCCTGGCTTAAATGCTTATATAGAAAAAATAATAATAATGAGCTTAGTAGATATACTTCCTAAGAAACTGATAAAAGACCAGTAAGCAAACCTAAAGAAATTGAGAAAAACAGTCAAGATAAGAGTAGAAAGTAATAAAACAGAAATCAAACATATGGTTGCTATCAACAAAGCCAAAGTTGTTTCCTTGAAAAGTCTAATAAAACTGACGAGCTTCTGGCAAGACTCATCAAGAGAAAAAGAGAGTAGGCACACATAAACAATGCTAGAAATAAAATAGGATATACAACTCCGGTTCTTCAGACCTTAAAACGTTATTAACAGAATACAATGAACAAAAGAGATATTACTAGATGCTTCAGAATGTTAAAAGATAATAAGAAAATACTATGAAAAAAATTATGCTATTAACGTAAAACACTCGTGATACTAGATACAAAAATTCTAAATAAAATATAAGCAAATAAAATCCATCCATGCATGCAAAAAATAATACATCATAACATAGTTGAGTTTATTCCAGAAATGCAGGTTGATAGATAAACACGGAAAATCACTAATGTAATTCACCACAACAAATAAAAGAAGAAACACATAATTGTATCAATACAAGCTGAAGAAAACATTCAGTAGGAAAAAAAAAATATATATATATATATATATTCATTATTTTAAAAAAGATTTTTATCAAAGTAAAATTAGGAGGGAACTTCCTCATCTATAAAAAAATCTCATTAAAGTTATGTGCAAAAAATCATATAATATATTATATACTGATGTTAATTCTGTTTAATATCAGAAGTAGGCTGGGGCGCCTGGGTGGCGCAGTCGGTTAAGCGTCCGACTTCAGCCAGGTCACGATCTCACCGTCCGTGAGTTCGAGCCCCGCGTCAGGCTCTGGGCTGATGGCTCAGAGCCTGGAGCCTGTTTCCGATTCTGTGTCTCCCTCTCTCTCTGCCCCTCCCCCATTCATGCTCTGTCTCTCTCTGTCCCCAAAATAAATAAACGTTGAAAAAAAAATTAAAAAAAAAAGAAGAAGTAGGCCAAAGCAGACTATTATTACTATTGTTACTATTATCAGAACTTCTATTCAACATTGTTCTGACAAGCCTAGCCAGCAAAAAATAAGGCAAGAAATAGAAATGAAAGGGAGAAGCATTGGAAAGAAATAGGCAAATCTGTCATTATTTTCAAATAATATTATAGTTTACATAGAAATTCCAAAGTAGTTTTATATAAAATTTTTAGAATTAAAAAATCAGTGACATTTCTATATAGGAGGAACACAAATTGGATACTGAAATAAAACATAGCATATTATTTAGGGTAAGTAATGTTAGTTTCTGTAATAATCAACATCCCAGTCTCTCTAGCTTAACAGAATACTGATTTATTTTTCACTCATGACAATAATTCAATCAAGTATTCCACAGATAGTCTTGCAAGTTGCATTCATGGACCCTGCCTCTTTTTAAATCATGCGCTATCATCTTCTAGGACTTCTTCAGACTGCTCTGCTAAATCTCTATAGGTAATGAGTAAAAAGAAAGAATTGCTGTGATTATTTGAGAATAAACCTACACTTATAGGTTGCTTGAAGGGAATTTTGGAATTGCAGCTTCTTATATGCCTTATAAAGCCTTATATAGTCTTTCTATGCCTAGAAAGATTAAGGATATTCCTGGTTATCTAATGCATTCTACTACAATAATTGTGGTGGTGGGGTGGTGGGAGATACTTATTTATTTATCTATCTATCTATCTATCTATTTATTCTACATGTAGAACTTGGCAAACTTCTTCTTAAGGAAAAACTTCAAATCCTACTGAAGTCAATGTACTAATTCAATGTTCAGGATCTCCGTGGGATGTGGCTTCATCTCTTTCAAGTTTAGATTGTGGCTCAGAAATCTATCAAATAAAACATGTTATTTGACTCTATTCTCATCACTGCCCAGCCCTACTCCCAAAATAATAATAAAATGGGACAGGATAATCACAATAAATCCTCCTTTTTTGTGGCTGGGTGAAGAATAGATCTCCAAAGTTGCTCATGTCCAAATTTCTGAAACCTGTGAATATGTTGCCATCTTTGGTAAAAGACCCTATGCTGATGTAATTAAGTTAAGGATCTTGAGCTGAATGGGTTCACAATAATCACAAGATGGCTTACAAGAAGGATACATGAGGCAGAAAAGAGGGAATGTGTTGTAATGATGGAAACCAAGAGGGAAAAGACATTGCTTCATTGTTGGCTTTGAAGAAAAGATAAGAACCAACATATTATTACAATTGAAAATGTCAGAAGATGCTTAACAGGAAGTTGTAGTAAATCTAAGGAATTCCATCTCCAAGTAAAGAACCTAAAGATATATCATCCAAATATGCAAAGACATATTAAGAAGGAGGATCCTTGCAACATTTTTTGAAAGAGCAAACGACAGGAAAGGAAGTTAACTTCCATTGATAAAGAACTCAGCAGGGGCATCTGGGGGGCTCAGTCAGTTAAGTGTCAGACTCTTATTTTGGTTCAAGTCATGATCTCATGGTTCATGGGATCAAACCCCACATAGGGCTCTGTGCTGACAGTGCAGAGCTTGCTTGGGATTCTCTCTCTCTCTCTCTCTCTCTCTCTCTGCCCCTCCACTGGCTTTCGTGTGCACACGTGTTCTTTCTCTCTCAAAATAAATAAAAATTTAAAAAAAAGATAAAAGACTGAATAAATATATTACTATCCCAACCACATACAATTATTCAGTAGAAAATTATTCAGTAGATTAAAAGGAAAAAAAAAACTTTGTTGAGAGAAAGAAAGAGGCAAACCAAGAAAGAGACTCTTAACTATGGAGAACAAACTGATGGTTGCTAGAGAGGAGGTGAGTGGGGAAATGGGTTAAATAGGTAATGGGGTTTAAGGAGTGAACTTGTGATGAGTGCCAGGTATTGTATGAAAGTGTTGAATCACCGTATTGCACATGTGAAACTAATATTACACTTTATGTTGACTAACTGGAATTTAAATAAAAACTTATAAAAAAACTTTATCAAAATATACTAGTATGGAGTGATCTTCAGATACATTCTTAATCTTAAAAGAATATGCTATATGTACAATATGCATCCATTTAGAAAGAAAGTTTTGTATTTATGAGTTTAGAAAATATTTTGAACTATTTATACATATAAAAACTGCTATGTTGTTTTGGAATGAGGATTAAGGTGGACTGGTGATGGAATAAGAAATAACGTTATGTTGTATCTCATTTAGAATTGTTTGCAATTTTCACTGCATTTGTTTCTTACTTAAAAATTTAAAAATCACAATCAGACAGATATAGACAAATAGATGGTGGATGAATGAACAACTAGATAGAGCGAAAGACAGATAAACGGACAGACAGAACAAAGTACAACAAAACCTTTTGGAAGATGAGTCTATGAAAATAATCTCATTCAACAACCACCGCATTTTTCTTCTACTCATTCTATTTTCCAAAAGAAACTAGGGAATTTTCTGGTTTATCCAGACTTTCCTGATCACTACCCTCACATATACACAATACTTCTAGCAAACTATAAGAAGTACTTTGAATACTGAGTCTTCTATTTATTGAATAGTTACTGAATTTGTCCAAAAGTATACTTTTGGCCTAATGTGAAAAGAAATTCCACTTTATCCTACATAGCTACTCTGATTGTATGGCAGCCACAGGTCCGGATTCTATTTTACCTAGGCATTACAACCCCTTGTTCATTCCATATATAACCATTGCCCGCACAAAACTTTAATTATAAGCAAAACATATAAAGATTAGTAAGAATTTGGATGGCAAACTAGCTTGGTCATTCACCAAATATTTATTGAGAGCTTACAATACACGCATGGCATTCTGTTGAAGAAATAAAGATTCCTTTTTAAAGTTCATACTCTCAAAAAGTTCAAGTATTTAAGTAGGGTAATAAATACATTCACAAAATAGGATAATAAACACATACACAAAGATTATAATGCAATGAATGCGATAAAGAAGACATACACAGGGTTATTAATAGGCTCACAAAACAAGGGCCTTACTCTGCCTATAAAATGGTCATGGAGAGTTCCCTAAGAGCTGACCTTTTTGGACAGCATTGAAGAATACTTTGGAATTTATCTAATAACCAAAAAAAAAAAATCTAGCAAAAGCACCGAGGTTTAGAGAGTATGACAAATTGGATAAATAGTACGTAGTTTGCATGGCTGCAGTAAGGGCATATGGAATAGTGGAAAAATGGTAAATCCTTAAGTTGTGAATCTTTGTCAGCCAGGCTTCAAAGTGTGTATTTGTGCTTTAACCAGGAAAAGAGTAGAATGTGAACATTTGGGAGATAGGGGAAAGGTCATGACATAACCAAATTAATGTTTTGGAAAGATTATTCTGGCAGCAACACGGAGACCAACATGAAAAATGGACTGAAGTAAGGACAAGACTGGAGTGGAGATATATGTTTTCCTGCTTTTGAGAGAATTCATTATAGAGGCTGGAGGGTAGAGTTACATGGAGTCAGGGGCAGTGTTGCATATAAGAACGTCAAGGCTTTTAAGATCATCTGGTTCCACCACTTAATCAAACAAATTGTCCAAGTATTATCCTCCATAAGTGTTTATCTGGTCTGTGTTTAAAGCCCAGAAAAGTCAGAGAATTAATTCAATACCTGCCCTGATAGTCGATTACATTTTTTTGATTTTTTGAACAATTCTGATTTTTACCAAAATAGCATTGCAGCCAAAGTCAGAATATTCATGCTGTCATTTATTTCTGTTAACTTCTTTGGTGATTAGCATCCAATTTCTCCCTTTCCATCTCAACTCTGCAAACCACTCAAGCAGTATGTGTTTTTCCTCCTTGCCTATCAATTTCTCCTTGTATAGCATATATGAATAAATAAACTATACAGAGTGAACAAGTTGATTAGAGTTGACTTGTGATGTTGTAATGAAGAATACTCATTTATTAGATTAAATATAATTTTGTACCATCTTAAGAAATGGGTTAAATAAAACTGGTGGATGAACCACTTACAGACAATGCAAGATTTGAACAATATATTCACTTTTAAAGGAGAAGAATAATATCCTCTATGTAAGGAAATATGGGTAATAAAAGCCAAAAATAACTAAGGGCAATAATTAAAAATATAATTTTTAAATTCTTAAAAATGTCCTTATTTAATTTGTGGATTTTTTAAAAACTTAATTTTTTTTTATTATACTCACATGCATAACATTGTGAAAAGTACTATTTGAGATATTAAAACGTACCTGTGTAATGTAAATAAGTTTTCATTGGCAACAAGATACTAGTAATCTTTTTTTTTTCTTTTTAATGAACACTTAGCTCTGGAAACAAACATGTAAAATGACAGATAAGTTGGTAATTTCTTTTCAAACCTGAAGATATGAACTATGAGCTACTATATATAATCATAGATATATATTAATTGATATTAAAACAACAGGAATTGAAGTTTCTAGGAGTTCAAAATATTGAAGGTAAAATATAAACAGCACAATACAAACTCAAATCCATTTCTTTGACTTCCAAAAAATCTCTTTTAGATAGACTTTGAGGCTGAAAAAAGTAATTATATGACAGGATTACATTGTTCATTTGGTTATCAAGAATCTTAATACCAAATTTTGTTTTATTTGAGAAAAATAATGCTTGTCTGAAAATATCTGCATATTTGTGTTCCTTTTTCTAACCTCCTTATCTGATTTCTGCTTTTTATAACTTTTCTTACAAGCGGATTTTAAGTCACGTAAATAATTACCTCAGTAAATGTGTGTAAAATAGATTATCATCTGTGTAAATACATATCTGAATGGGTATTTAAAAAGGAAGAAATCTGGGGTGACTGGGTGGCCCAGTCGGTTAAGCAACCAACTTTTGATTTTGGTTCAGGTCATGATCTCATGGTTCCTGAGATCAAGTCCCACATGGGGTTCTGCACTCACAATTCAGAACTTTCTTGGGATTCTCTCTCTGCCTCACTCTCTGCTCCTACCCAGCTTACAGGTGTGCATGCGTTTTCACTCTCCCTCTCTCTCCAAAACAATAAATAAATAAAATAACTTAAAAAAAGTAAAAATAAAAAGGAAGAAATATAGACCAAGGGAACTATAATATATAAATTAAAATATAATGTTCAGGGGTGCCTGAGTGGCTTAGTTGATTAAGCGTCTGACTCTTGATTTCAACTTAGGTCATGATCCCATGGTTCAGTTCATGGGATCGAACCCTATGTCAGGCTCCATGCGGAGCCTGCTTGGGG
Source organism: Prionailurus bengalensis (assembly GCF_016509475.1). NCBI lineage: Eukaryota > Metazoa > Chordata > Mammalia > Carnivora > Felidae > Prionailurus > Prionailurus bengalensis. The sequence continues at coordinate 41,646,168 of NC_057343.1, forward strand.
TTCTATCTTTCCGTCTCTCTCTGCTTCTTCCCTGCTCACACATGCATGTGCTGTCTCTCTCTTTCAAAATATATAAACATTTTTTAAATGTTTATTTATTTTTGAGAGAGAGACAGACAGACAGAATGTGAGTGGGTGAGGGGGAGAGAGAGAGAGAGAGAGAAAGAGAGAGAGAGAGAGAGAGAGAGAGAGAGAGACAGAATCTGAAGTAGTCTCCAGGCTGTCAGTTGTCAGCACAGAGCCCAATACGGGGCTCAAACTCATGAACCACCAACCAGATCATGACCTGACCTGAAGTCAGATGCTTAATTGACTGAGCCACCCAGGAGCCCCAAAATATATAAACATTTTTAAAAATTAAAAAAATAATAAGGTTCTCATTTATAAGTTTTTACTTCCAAACAATTTAATATGTTGATATATCTTTTTAGTAAATAGCATCTCATGATCTTGAAAATATGTCTTGTAATATGCCTTGTAGTTGCATCCATAATGATGAGAAACCTGTGGTACTCGGAAATTGACATTATTTTAGTGTGTTATTTAAGGACAAAGTTTAACATAAAGTAAATTCATTCATATGGGTATAATTAAAGGCCTATCCATACAAAGCGAAAAAAAAATGTAGCTGAGAAATAAAGAGTGTTTAAAGCCATGTAAACTGCAAATTTCTATATAAATTACTTGGCATCCAATTTTTGTTAAATATTTAATGTTTCTAAAGTGGGTTTCTGCTTATACATCTGTCTTTTTGCTTTTCTCTATAGAAAACGTGGAGCAGATGGGGACAGTGAGACAATATAAAGATAATTCTTCTTCCTGAATGTGAATTCACTAAATATTTAGGATCTTGGCAGAGGCAGTAGAGTGCCATACACAGAATGACAGTCCTATAATCTCTCCATCTATAGACAACAGCTGTTTTATATATTGACATATTTTCCCAATTCTTTTATATCCACACATTACAAACTTGAAGCACACATATACATGTGTATGTGAATATACATATATATATATATATATGTACACATGTGTATGTATCCAGACTTTCTCAATTAACATTCTATCACAAATATCTTCCATATATAATATTCTATTATATTCATATTCATATCCATAATGTATTTAACTATAAATTGTTAAAGACTCTTTTTTTTCTGCTATGTAACTCTGGGATAAATATTAATCTTTGCCTCATACCTAGCAACATTCTTAACATACATAGCTAATAGTATATTATTATACTATTAGTATAATAGTATATTAACTGAGGCCATGAAAAAATAAAAACTTTTAGTCTTAACTCCTATTGAAATTTGGTGTGTTTATGTTTGTATACATAAAGAAAAGTAGGAAGGGGCGCCTGGGTGGCACAGTCGGTTAAGCGTCCGACTTCAGCCAGGTCACGATCTCGCGGTCCGTGAGTTCGAGCCCCGCGTCAGGCTCTGGGCTGATGGCTCAGAGCCTGGAGCCTGTTTCTGATTCTGTGTCTCCTTCTCTCTCTGCCCCTCCCCCGTTCATGCTCTGTCTCTTTCTGTCCCAAAAATAAATAAACGTTGAAAAAAAAATTTAAAAAAAAAGAAAATTAAGAAAATCAATACATCTCAGAACAAGACTATTTTAGAAGCCTTCTTTTAGATGGTAAGACTAAAATAGGTTGGGTAATCACATATAGCATTTATACCACTTCAATAAATGTATTAGCACATCAGTAAATGAAAATGCCTTAAAAGCTTAAGACAAGATGGATCCCAAGCCTAAACACAAGCAATAATTGAGGCAAACTGCATCCGCTTCAGAGGGGTTTCTATTTTTACAGTGGAATCCAATTTCCTTGCATATAGCTTGTTGCTGATTTTAGAGACTCCTCAGGTGACATTACAAGCTACATTAAAAATTTAAGACTTTACAAATGAAATATTAACTTGCATATTCAAAAAGTATTATAGAATGAAATAGCAATAAAGAATGGTGATGTGTAACTACAACTGCACTAATACAATGATGAATAATTTGTGCACAACTAGAAGAGATTGGAAGAATCCTTGTCCTTGTTTTTCCCATATTATCTAACTAAAGAGATGTATGTAGTGCTTCTGAATATCTAAGTATATAGAAATTATAAAATAGGTTTAAAAGTGTCCATCAGGGTGTGGATACTTCAAATTTCAGAATACCTTCACTATAAAACTCTGACTTCAAACTCACCGAAAAGAAATCATATTTTTATTTTACAGATTCTTGAAAAGGTAATATTGCTCTAGACATGAAGGATTTTCTTTAAGAGTGGGAAGAATCATCTGGTATCCACATCCAAGCAGGCTTCCTGACACCAAGTAAACAATAAACTCTTATTAGTAGAAATGCTCAGGCTCTACAAAAGTATATTCTACCATTACAGATTGTCTGATAGAACCTAATCCTTTGTACATGTGAGCTGTTTGAAACAGGGAATCCAGACCTTAAACTTACCTGGGAAATTGACATCACAAATTTCTATACCTCCAAAATTCAGATAGTAGACTTCTCCCTTAAGGGCAGACCTGAAACATCACACACACACACACACACACACACACACACACACACCCCAGAAAAGGCTAAGAGGGGCGCCTGGGTGGCTCAGTTGGTTAAGCATCCAACTCTTGATTTCAGCTAAGGTCATGATCTCACCGTCTTGAGATCAAGCCCTGCATCAAGCCCTGTGTCAGGCTGCCCAGTGGGCATGAAGCCTGCTTATGATTCTCTCATCCTCTCCTTCTGCCCTTCCCCCATTCTCACTCAAGCTCTCTTTCTCTCAAAAAAAAAAAAAAAAAAAGAAAGAAAGAAAAGACAAGACAAGAAAAAAAGGAAAAGGTTAAGAAATGCTAAATGCATTATCTAAGCAATTTCACAATAACATCAGATTCTATTTTGATTTAACTGAACAAATAATCTTGGTCTTCATACATATTAAGTACATAAAAAGGAGCATTTAATAGCTGTGTTATTACTCTTTCTAAAATTCTTGTCAGAATTCCCTTCTATTTCTCACCAACAGAAAATAACTTGGCAGCTACCTATGGCTGACTACGGCTTGCTAAGAATAACCCTGTACTGTTCTTCACCTACATCTAATTGCAATTACGCACAAGGTCCATCCACATAGCCAAGTAACGGGAAGAAGAATGAATGTTATCACCTGTGGCTTCTTGATTCAGGAATCAGTGAAGAACATGTTTTTGTCTTTGTCGGGAAGAGATTCAACTCATTCTTCTAACCCTATGAATGATCATCTTTATCAAAAGGTACAGACACCCACCAAGAGGGGACATATATTGTCATAAGTATTTTAGGGACCATTATCTAGGTGTCACTAATACTATCTAGTGACTACTTAAAAAATCTATGGCATTCTAATTATCCAAGCTTCAAATCCATTTTTTTTCACCATTGGTGAATTCATTTTAGAATTGTCAAATTATATTAAGATACATATTCAATAAATAATTATTAATTACTTATTTTGTGGAGGCACTTTATGTGAACACAAAGATTGTTAAACCACTGCTCCTTCCCTCAAGAGACTCAGTGTATAGCTGGATGAGACAAAAAACAAACAACTACCAAAAGAGAAATGCTTTCTCTATCTACTAGTGAACTTAACAGATAAGAAATGTATCTGGCCAGCCAAGAACAAATGCCCCTTTAAAGGTATCTACCACCAACAAAGCATTTATTTTCATTGACAACTCCTCGATATATTTTTGATAAAACTTCATTGAATACAGGAACATTTTGATGTTTATTACCCTATTGAATTCCCTGACTTTAGAAATATCTCTATGTAAATGGTGTGCTGGGAAATGTACTTTACTCTCTATTCGCTCTCTGAAGTAGTCATTCATGGTTCATTTGACCACTCTAGGGTTCAAGTTCTTTTACCTGAAAATGAGAATGCAAATTACTTCATAGATATAAAGCCTGGCATCAATGTTATTTTTAAAAACCTCATGATTCATTAAAACTCTTCATAGTCTCTGTACCCCAAACCTCTAGGTGCTTAAGTGCCACCAAAGCTTTATCAACAACTACTCACATACCACTCACAGGAAACACTCACACTGTGAAGGGCATGTGTTCACGTAGTAAATGCCAAATGTACAGAGCTTTAAATAATTATGACATGCACACTTAAAACAGATCCCCATTGTCGGATTTAGTAAAGTACCACCAATTTGAATGTGCACTTAACATCTATGCACATATATTACCTGCAAAACTGACAGAATTTCAAAACAGTATTAAAATATATATATATATATATATATATATATATATTTCCAACCAAAATACATCTTCACTGAGTGATAGCTAAATAGGAAATACATAGTAAAGTAACAAAAATGCAAATCATGCAAGAATTATTAATTTTAATACTGAATGCAATATATCATATTTAGCAGCAGAAATTTTTGTGGTTGTTTTATTTAATATGCTGAGTATTTAAGCAAAGGAAGGATCTTAGTAAAAACACCTACAGTGGTACAAAACCATTGTGAGATGTCAAAACAAAACTTACAGTGAAACTAATTGGACTATATGGAGTATGTAAGAAAAGATTGATCAAACTTTGTCAAAACTTTAAATACCACCTCAAGACCAAGTTGAACTTTTCATGAATTTAATGCACATGTATTACTAATTCACCTATAAATCTTTTCCAACTCCTAAACTAGATGATTTTACTTTTCAGCATATAATGAACTAAAATAGGAGAACTACTTAAATGGTGAATCAATATGTGTCTATAGTTATAGAAGTGGTTCTGGTGCTCTTTCCTAATATCAGCATCTACTAAAGAAGCACAATACATTGAATTTTTTTTTCCTTTGGGAGGTAAGAGATTAGGGAGCCTCATTCTTCTGCCATTAGAGGACAGAGTGTCCACATATTATTAATGTCCACCTAATGAGATATTTAAATCTCAGGCATGTTGTTCATATGGGGGGTAAAAAAGATTGAAATAGATTTCCAAGTAACTGAGAAACCAGTATGTAAAGCATTTTTAAATCTAGATTTTGTTAATATATATGGAACTGAATTTTCCAATCTGTCTCCTATCTGTGACATTGTTCATTTATATAAGTTATTCTCCATAAGGGTGACATGGGTTGCTGTATAATCTAATATCTTCCATATTTCCCATCTCATCCCCATATTCTAAGATAAACCTTAGGTAGAACTGGCTGAATCTTATCTCCTTTAAATCTACTTCGCAAAGAATGGTTCTGAGACCATTACACCAGAGCTTGTATGTAGATTCTATGCTCTTACTCAAATCTATTTAATCACTAGGACTAAATGTCAATATTCTCTGGTCCAATCAACCATGGCAAGTATTCCAGGATCAAATGAAACAAAGTATGCCAAAGTGTTCCCAAGGAAATATCTCTGGCTGTTTATTTCCTCAGGAGTTTTGTGCATATGGTGATAGATACTTGGAGTTTCATGGGCCCCTTTCAAATACAGCAAATGACTACAATATATGACAGAACATCATAAATTCTCTCAGAGAATGGTTTACATTTGTCTTGATGCTGAGAGGAGGAAGATATTTCTATTTGAAACAGTAAACTTTCTTGGGAACTTTTTGAAAATATTAACAAATTACATTGAACAAACCACTTTCACCATAGATGAATGTTTTTCATAATGCAGTAACTGCTTAATTATGCAGAGGAAAATAGATTTTAAAAAAGATTGGTGCAAGTCTTGGTTGCTTGCAATATGTGATTTGTTGTCCTTAATTGGTTACTAAATTTGTCAAATATAAGTGTGCCAAAATTAACCAGCTTGAGAAGCCAGTTGAAGGCTGTCATATATTAGATGAATTTCTCATCTCTTTATAGTCAATGTCCATTCCTCTGTTAATCAAGTGTTCATTAATTATACAATACAGTTCTCTGAAGTCCATATACAAGGAGAAATAACTGTGTTTATTGTGTTGACAACAATAAAGGAGACAACGGGATAAATTTCATACCCAAGACCTTCCATGAGAGGATCTAAAACTACTTCTCTGGCTCCCTTTATATTCTACTTACTTCCCCACATGGCATTTGACATTGTTTAGTGGACCTTTAGATCCATTGTTTAGATCCTTTCCTATCTCCTTGTCTTTGTCTATACTGAATGCTGTGCCAAGATATCTTCTTCCTGGCTTCTTCTTTCCTATCCCCAAGATATCTTCTTCCTGGCTTCTTCTTTCCTATCCCCAAGTTTCCTATCTGTTGATCACCTTTTAAGACATAAATCAAATAAAATTTCCCTATGTATCTTTTCTCACAAGTCTAGGCCACCATCTACTGTGTTGTAGAATTTGGTATATATTATTATTATACATTTATCTTATTATATTTTAATAACATTTGCCTTGCCTGTTACTCCCACTAGACCAGGCACTTTTCCAGAACAGACACAATATAGCATCCATTCTGGAGCTCCATTAGCACAGTGCTTCATACAAAGTATGCTCTCAACAATGCTTTTTGAATGAAGGAATGAATTTTTCATTGATTAGGCATTAAGATAAATTCATCTATGTAAAGACTCCCTTTTATTTTTTTATTGCATGCCTTGTAGCAATGACAATAGCAACAAAACAACAGACATTTATTGAGGATTTGTCTAGTGCTAGGCACTGTGCTAATAGCTTTACATCCATTATTTATCTCATTTAATGTTCAAAACAATCCTCTGAAGTGAGTACAATCATCATCCCCATTTTAAGAGAAGGAAACTGAACAAAGAGAGATTACACATTTGGCAAATGGTCGTGTCACAATAAAAATTGAGGTCTTATGACTCTAGCACTTGCCATTTTGAACAAATACAAAAAGCAACCTCTCACATGATTGATATAAGAGTGAATAAAATGCTTTAGCCAGTGGCATAACTAACCAAACATCTGAAAATAACCCCCTATTAACTTCAAAAATAAATGACTCTTCATAAGAAAGTCTCCACTTTCATCTTTCCCACCCTGCACTGTATTTATTAATGCATTGCAGTTGTGATAAAAAGAGATTTCATTATTTACTCTGGTAATATTCAATTTATATATGCCTACTTTATCACTATGTAGTCTTAATTTATCAACTATCTTACCATTAAATATTTCTTTCAATGAATAATTCCCATTTTGCTTCTAAAAAACTTTGCATTTATTGTGTAAGGCCTTGGAATATAAAAACCATCAAGGGACACCTGGGTGGCTCAGTTGGTTAAGCCTCTGACTTTGGCTCAGGTCATGATCTCATGGTTGGTGGGTTCAAGCCCCATATTGGGCTCTATGCTGACAGTTCACAGCCTGGAGCCTGCTTCGAATTCTGTGTCTCCCTTTCTGTCTGCCCTTCTCCTACTCATGCTCTGTCTCTCTCAAAAATAAACACTAAAAAAATTTTTTAAACACCAAAAAATTAAACCTAAGCCTTGAATAAAAAGATTTTTAGATAGTACTTTGATTAATTGTCCTAATCATTTAAAGTCTACACAGTGTTGGTTTTTACACACACACACACACACACACACACACACACATACACACACGCAGAAAAAAAATCTACTATATCCTAAAATTTCCTTTTATTTACATTAATGCATATAAAATTCAGTTATACTAACATTATGGTTTCAGAATTTCTAAATCAACAGGAGAGAAGTAAATTGAGTTAAAATTCGATCATTTATAGAAATCACAACACTGTGCACCTAATGAGACATAGAGATTGACTTGAATAAAGAGTGAGGAAGTATCTGAGGTTAAGAACAGGTTCTATATCTTGATTGGTTCCTTGGTCATCCAAAAATGTATCTTTTCAACCTAATTTTTCCTCTGTTATACCTTGTCCTTTATTTTCCATTTAACCTTTCTTGACTCTTTTGTACACGTTATTTCCCAAATATTAAAAGATATATACATTTCAAAGGATTTCAATTTTGGGGCACATGAGTAGCTCAGTCATTAAGCGACTGACTTCAGCTCAGGTAACAATCTCGTGGTTCACGAGTTCGAGCCCCTCAAAGGGCTCTGTGCTGACAGCTCTGATCGTGGAGCCTGCTTCAGATTCTTTGTCTCCCTCTCTCTCTCTGCCCCTCCCCCGCTCACACTCTGTCTCTCTCTCTCTCTCTCAAAAAGGAATAAATGTTAAAAAAATTTTTTTAAAGATTTTAGTTTTAACTTTTTTCCCCCAACAATCAATTCTCTCCCATCTCATATGAGTGAAACATCATTATTTAAAATTATATTGAGATAAAATGGAATGTTAACTTCTTATTCAGAATGTGACATGCTTGGTCTCATTTTAATTCTATGTCTAATTATTTTCAAGTGTTTTTAGACTGTTAAAATGGAATATGTCCATTCTGGCATGAATCCTGGTACACCTATGGTATGCCAAGCAGCAGTGTGTTGGTCAAGATGTACTCCTGCTTGCGGCCCTGTCACATCATATTTTTTCTAAAATTTTTAGTGAAAACAAATAAGGAGGAAAACAATATTTTCTTGAAATCAGTTATCTTGAATATTACATAATATTCTCATGATTTATTCAAATATCTTAGCTGATTTGATATGATTTTTGGACTCTTTTTTGTTCTATTTATTGCCATTGAAATTTATTCATTTTCCTAATCTGATATTTTTATGGATTAAATACTGTTTATTTATTCTCAAAACAGAATCCAAAATTCAGCAGTCTTTATCAATTAGCTCAGTTTGCTCCAATTCCAGCTAAAGGGAATGAAAGTAGGTATTCTATAGGAGTTGTGGAAATGCATGAGGCAGAGTTTCTGCAGTACATTTCCTAATTCCCTATCCCTTTAGGATGTTAGGACATCTTCCTCTAGCTCGTGGGAATGTTGCTGGCAGACATCTCTCAACCAACAGTTCTCTTGAGAACAGCTTTGTCTGAATTGCATCCCTCTCAAAGTCATGGGTGTCTTCACAGAATAGCCTGCAGTCAATGAATGATTCGTGTGCAGAGATAGCCATCCACCAACTTTGCTCCTATTCAGAACAACTATAAGGGTTTTTCGGCACTCCCCATGGATGAACTGAGGTCACTGAGACTGCATCACAGCTCACCTCCAGCCTCCTTCCATTCCTGCTTTCTTCCTTTCCATTCTTCCAGTGTTGATCTCTAGATTGCATTCTAAAATTCCTCCCACTTGCTAATTTCCTTCTCAGAATCTATTTCTGGGGAAATGCTGAGATGAGCTCTACCCAGCAAACTCTAAGAGAGGATCAATTGGCTTCAATCTTATCTGTTAAAAAAAAAAAAGGATTTACTCTATGACTGAATGTCTTGATGAGGAAACAAGCACTATTCTCTGCCAAAAATTGAACATAATCAAATACTTACATAAGCATGTGAAGAAAGTTGGTTTCTCTCTCCACTTAAAGATTTTACTTAATCAAACAATGCAAGAAGGATTTACTTAGCAGATTTACTTTTGCCTAAAATGACAGTATAGGAGAAAAGTGACAACCAGTCAAGAGAACAATAGCCTTAGAAGATTAGTTGAATTAGGAATTCTGTAATAAGATCATTGAAGACCCACAGAATGATCCCTTTTTAAACTGGGCAAAACAATCACATAGCCCGTGCTGCTTTCTTCTCCTTTTAAAAATATGAACTTCATTCTTATGTGTCTCTTGTATATTTAGTTAATTAAAGAGAAGAAAGTTTAAAGCTGAAGCAGAATCATAGTCCACCAAAATTTGGAAAGGAAGCGACTTTTAAGTTATCTAATTTAGATCTCCTATTTTAAAGATGAAGGACTTGATAACCTGCAAGTTTTAGGGAAGGTACTAGAAGTCTTTTTCTTTTTCCTTTTTTTTTTTGACATTGTGCTACCTTTTCACCAAATTTTTTGTACACCAAATATTCATATTATACAAACTGCTCTCAATTATTATATCCTGAGTTTGGTGGGGGTAGATACAAATAAGTAAACGATTATGTAGCAGTTTGATGCATTCTGTAAGAAGAGTCAGTTCAAGTATGTTTTTACAGTCATAACCAAAATCTAGAATAAAAAATTATATATGTGCCTGCATGTGTGTGTGTGTGTGTGTGTGTGTGTGTGTGTGTGTCTGTGTGTTGTATTTCAGCTTTAAATACTAATCCTTTCACTATTTCATATTTGGGTTTTTGCCTTGACTGCATGGAATACACCCTACCGTTTAAAATTCTTGAATTGTGTAACTGATAATAAAATGCTCTATCATAGGTAAATATATGCAAATATCTAATAACATATTTAACTGCATATTTTAAGGTGTTAGGTATGGTGTTATCAATGAGAATACAAACATTATTATTAATATTTTTTAAACATTAATAATAGCAAATCATTTTATAATTGCAACAAGACCTAGCAAGCCATGAAGTAAAGTTGATTAATGCCTTTCTGATGCAGACTGGAAGCACCAAAGAAGTAAATTAATCAGAACTGCTGCATTGTTTGTCATGTTCTATTGCTTAAGTATTCCACATATTACTCAAGCCACTAAATTTTAAGTGGATCTAAATAACATATTGCATTAAATTAATTTACTCCCTAAGGATTCAATTGTGTAGATATTAATTTTATATCTTAGAATTAAAAATATATTTGCCTCAGAGTTGTATAACCACTTCCAACCCAAATCATATTTACATCGCCTTGATGTTGGCCTATTACAAATCACGCAACCCACTCCTATTCGGAATATATGCCTACTCCCTGAGGAGACTGTATACAACATTTAAGCCTCAGAGAGGGAAACACATTTCATCTTCCAAATGACTAGTGAAGTCGCTTTGTAATGTGTCGGCCTGCTCTGCAGACTTTCAACTCCAACATTAGATGTGAAGACAATTTTACAGAGACTGCTTAGCCAAAGGGCACAATTCCTGAGGTCAAATCTCTTAATATGGCCTGTTTCTGTTTGTGGGTGTGTGTTTATACACACACATATGCTGTCTGCTTCTCTGACTGAACCATCACTGATGTACCCATCCTAAGCAAGTCAAACAAGAGGAACTTTGACTCTAAGAAAAGAAAAAAAAAAGAAAAAGATTATAAAAACAATAAATGCCCTCCACTCTTCTGTCTTCCTGAAACTACTCAAAGAATTGTCCTGATAAACCATCCTAAACTCTACTGATAATCCTGAAGTGTGATCATTATCAGACAAAACTTAATAAATATTTGCTTTTCTAAAGCAAGAATCTTCAAACATTATTTCATTGCATTATTTTATTTTATTGCAAACTGCTATCAGTAAATGTGAGGGTATATGAAGTATATGTGTATTTACTTACTTTATGAATCACTCACATGTAATTACACTAATATATATACCAATATTGTAAAGTTTTTTGTTTTTTCATTTTTAGATACAAGTGAATAGAAATAGGAATTCCAGAATTTTCTCTGTATATCAGCTTTCATCTTGAGCACCCACTAGCACTGGGGCAAATTTAGGATGAGGAGAATTATTATTGTACAGAGTGTCATGTAAATTAGTACCCCCCGTTCTCCACTAAATCTCAGTAGTTCTCTTACCTAGTCACTGAGACAACCAAAAACATTCCCGAAGCCTATGTGCTCCCTGGGTTAGCAATATTTCATCCGGTTGAGATGCCAACACTGATCTAGACAGTTCATAGAACAGGCTAGGCCCTGGCAATCTGACCACACTTGGCTTGTAATTATTTTCCCAGCTGTACAAATAGTGACTTGATGGGATCATTCCAGTTAATAAGATTTACATTTTCCTTCATTTACAGAGTTCTCAAAAAAACAGGCATTTTGCTGCATTTACTAACATAATCTATAAATTCAAAAAAGAGTTGAAGAGGGACTTGTAAGAAAGGAATACAAAATGCTGATACTTGACATTGCAAAATATAAATAAAATTTCCCATAAAACAAAGATAATCTTCATTTTCCAATCCATTGTTGAAAGATTATGTGGAGAAAACAACTTCATTTCCAGTATTATAGGTAAGCTAATTATTTTCAAAAGTTAGCCTTTGCCTAAGGGTGTTTTGGTAAAATTCCAATGCAGTGACTTTTGTAACAGTTCACACTCAGATCCCAAAGCTTAGAATGGTACAATTCTGGGTTAAGAACATATAAAACATTACAACTGTTTATAAAATTATCTTTGTAAAATTAACTGTCAGTTTCTTGTTTAATATAAACAAAATCCAAATAACAATTACAATCGCTTCTTCATGTAGATAGGAAAAATGTATATAATTATCCTGCACAAATCATCAACTTTAAAAGCCACTGTATTTGCAGGCTTAAAAGGCGATTATATTTTACAGTTTCCTATGATGTAATTCACTTAAACTACTCATATATATTTCTGGTTGCAAATGAGATTTTACTAGTTTATTGAGGAGAAGAGACGGTGACAAGATTTCTAAACTTGTGGCTAAGAGTCATTTCCAAGATATATTTCTATTGTCAGGGTTTATCACCAATTTCCATAATTGATGTTGCATCTATAATACCACAACTTTTTTTATACAGTATAGATAATTAACTAGTCCTCACTTCCAGCTGATTATTTCTATCCTCCAAGGAGCCTCATGGGATAATGGACAAAATGTCAAAAATAATTAGGAATAATGATGGTGGCAACTCAGCTATCAGACAATGTGCACCTCAGACTGATTCTTTTATGCCTTGCCTTTGAGGAAATTTAGATGATTTAAAAGTCTCTCCCAGGCTTTAATTTTCCTTGGTACAAAAGTACTAAGATTCTGAAAAATAAAAACAGAGTGCCTTTATGTTCACATGTACATGTGCACAAAGTCTAGGTTTATACATTTATTTTCATACTTAAGGTAGTAAGATCAACTGAGCCCTAAGCACCCCACAGCTTGTAAAGATACTGTGTATCTATATATGTAATCATTTGGTAACTTTCACCTGATATTTGGAAAGCTAATGGAAATATTTATCATGCTGTATGAAGTCAGCAGAAATAATGCTTTCTTTTACTTTGTCTGGGACTTGATACATTTATCTTCGATGATACCAATACACATATCTTTACTTCTTAGGTGACCTAGTATGCGCTCATTCAATACATTCTCCAACAGTGGTTCCTCAGGGTTATTTAGCTGAGGAGTAGAAGGCAATATGTATTCTCATGTTATCACATACAGTGTAATTCACAAAGTGTCACTTTTGTCAAATACATGGAAATTATTTATACTAATCATGTCCTACATTGCTGACCATCAATAAACTGGTAACTTCATTTCAACTACTTTTTTAAAGTTTATTTACTTATTTTGAGAAAGAGAGAGAGGGAGAGAGAGAGGGAGCATGAACGGGGGAGGGGCAGAGAGAGAGAATCCCAAAAAGGCTCTGCACTGTCAACACAGAGCGGGACCAGGATTTGATCGCAGGGTCATGAGATCATGACCTAAGCCAAAATCAAGTCAACACTTAAACGACTGAGCCACCCAGGCACCTCTGGTGTTTTCATTTCAAAATGCAAAATATTCTAAAAATACAAACATATTTCATAATATAACATTTATCAGGTCTCATATCATCTGGCATTTTCACACTTTTATCTGTACTTCCTTACAGTTTTGAAAGTATTTATTTTGTTATATTACTAATACAGTATCCTCTTTTTTCCACTCACTGGCTCTGTGAGATAATGCAAAGATTTATGTCTAATATCATAGATGAAAGCCGTCAGTCTCAGGGGATAAGTGATTTATCCAAGGTCACACAATTGATAAATACATGTCATTAGAAATAGAAGCAGTCTTTCCTGAATTCGGATTATATTAACCAAACCCATCTCCAGCTCCTCTGACATCACATTATTTGTACAAAAAGTCAGATTGATAAAAATTTCAAATTGTACTAGTTCAAATTGTAAAAAGGAGCTCTTGAAATATAAATATTTAATTTCACAAAATAAATATCTAAATTTTACTTAGTGCATTGAAACTTGAAGCTGACAATCCCAGTCTTAGAGGGATCTAGTTATATAGTACAAAGAATGCCGAAGCTCTGAGAAAGCATATTTCTTTCTTGGACGTAACCTTTCACTCCCAAAGTCCTGTGTGTATCATCTCACCTGTCAACCAAAGTCAAGTCAAGTTGAACTTATGAAGTCAATATTCACTTTCACATCCAGAAAAGAGCAAAAAATGCAACAGGAAAATATGTAATAACCCTTTGTGGGTCTCTTGAATTCTTCAAAGATTTGTTATAGAAAAAGAAAAAAAACAAAAAACAAAAACTCTTACGTAAGGGAGTGCTGCACAGTGATGCTCACTCCTGGGACCATGCTCTTGAAAATCACACAAAAGTCTAATGTCCCTGAAGATAAAGTAATTCTTTGGCACCATCTAAATCCATGCTAACCAAGTAAAGAGGAGAGTGAGTCTGGGAAGAAGAGAAACGAATGCTGCGTTTAATGAGGAACTCTTTATTCTTCCCAATCGGGCCATTTCATGCCTTATAAAAGGAAGGCTGGTATTGGATTATGTCTAATGCTACAAAACAGTTTGAAGAGATAAGTAAAATCCTTAGGGACTCAGAAGTATTCACAGGAGTAGGAGACTAATAAAGATTCCTTCCCCTTTGGATGTCTGGAAAAAAAGTCACATCACCATACATGCCACACGTTACCACCCAAATTGCATATACTTATGATTTGATAGTTGGGAATCTCTGGGGATGGGATTTTTACTTCTGCTGAGTAGGAAGGCTTTCTTGAGGTTGCTAATTTAAGCCATAAATAAAGCTGAAAATTATTCCAGCGATGTGACAGTTGCCCCCAGTTACCTGTAATGAATGTTTCTACTGGTAAATGATTCTAAATTACAAAAGCTCAAAATGCTTTGCAGACCCGTAAGATAATATTTTAAGGTATTTTTATATATTTTAAATAATTCCTTGACTGATTAATATTTATGATTTTATATAGAAACTAACTTTATGCTGCCATCGGAAAGTTAATAATTTACAAAGGCTGCTTTGTAGTCTAATGGCAGCACTTGACTTTTGCTACTGCTTGAGGGCCTGCAACTTTGATGTTTCTGTCTTAAATTAAGAGAAAAGAAAGAGTCAGGTATCAGCTCTTCTTCAGTTACTTTTTCTGAGGGGTTCTTTTAACTGAGTTCCATGAAGCCATAAATGTCTTTTAACAACAATATTGATTGCAAAATAAAGCCTCTTTCCATTATCTTCTTAGAAGAATCACAGAGAAAGGTGTTTTAAAAGTTTGAGTAACATTACTTCTCTCCAGAATGTAAGTGTACTTACTGTGAACTCTCTGGAGCACGTAAAAGGAAAGTTTCCGGAGGGGTTTGCTCTATAAGCAACCCTTTTCTTCTTTCCCAATTCAAAATAAATCAAGAAAAGCCACAGCATTAATTTCCTCTGACGGTGAATGTAGGAGTGTTTTAATTTAGAGAAACTCTCTGGACTTCTCGATTTGACTTACTAGTTTGAGAACAACTACGTACAGCCAACAGTATTGCCTTGGGACCTAGGAATTGACAGGTAAAGGTTCCGGAGGTAACCAGCAGTGCCAATTAGCCAGTCCCGGTGTCCAGGGAAGCTGGTAGATCGCAGCTCACCAAGTTGAACCATTGCATACTGAGTGCGTTTAGCAAAAACTCGGAGGACCTCCTTATCCAGTGGACACGATCTTTTGTTGTTCATCCTCACTGTGGTGGGTTACTCCCAAATTCCAAGCATACTATTTGAATTCAGCAACCCTGCCATTTTATATTATAATAAAGCATGTAGCAAAAGCCAAACATAAACCTTGAAATGTACTTATTTTAATGGTCTGTCAAATAATGTGAAAATTTCGTTCCATCCAAATAATGAAAAGTTGTTTATTGAAATATGAAACACTGATACATGGGAAACATGTATTGCTTGATTCCCAAGCAAATGTAAACTAGAGCTAATTTAAATGTTTTGAACTCATTAGCTGAGGGTTTCTATTTTGCAGACTACTTTAGGGTTCAGCCACATAAAAAAAGAGAAAACTTGTCAATAGGAATAATTTCTGGTAGCAGGAGGAACAAAAATCTGAATCTATGCTCCAAAACTAAATAGTAAGTAGGTTTATGTAGTTGGTAAAATGTTGAAAGACCGCATTAACTTTTAATTAGTCAAACAATTAGTTTTTAATATTTTTGTTGATGCATGGTGAGAATTCCAGAAATAAAAAAGATGATATCTTTTCCCTGACTCAATGACTTATCCATCAATAATATATAGGAAATAAATAGTAAAAATTGATTGAGAGAATGCTTTTTTAATTTCTCTCACAATTAAATCACAATAGATATAAAAATGATTCAAAGCAACTTAAGTGACTGTTTCTATGTTACTAAGTGAACACTTTGCTGAGAAATTTATGAAGTACTTTAATATCTGATGGGGTTCCGAATATTTGATTAATTCCAGAATATTTTTGAACATTTCAATATGTTGTTTTTCTAATTGGTCCCTTTCAAACAGAATTTAACATTAGCTCCTAGTTACCATTTTTAAGCATTTCTCAGTAGCTGAAATGAGCCATATCTTAAGATAACTCACATATTTTGTGCTTCTAGAGAAGACATTGGGACTTCTGTTAATTTCTCCTTAGCTTTTTTATTTTATTTTACAAATTAGATTCCTCCTCTTTGCAAAACCATTTCACACAAATCTTTTCAAACCCTGCATATATGTTACTAATATTCTATCCAATTACTTTTTCTTTCTTCTTACAGTTTTGCATTGTCTATCTATCTATGTATGTATGTATCTATCTATCATCTTCTATCTACAGTAATCCTCCATTACGGGAAGCATAGGGACATGTTCTAAAACCCTTGGTGGATGCTATAAACCACTGATAGTACCAAACCTTGTATATTCTGGTTTTTCCCCATATGTACACATCTATGATAAAGTTTAATTTATAAATTAGGCATAATAAAGGTTAACAACAAAAACTAACAATAAAATATAACAGTTGCAACTATATACTGCAATAATGTATTCTCTCTTTCTCTCAAAATATCTTATTGTATTCACCCTTCTTGTGATGATGTGAGACGATAAAATGCCTACATGTTGAGATGAAGTGAGGTGAATGATGTAGGCACTGTGATGTAGCATTAGGCCACTATTGACCTTCTGATGATTCAGAAGGAGGATTATCTATTTCCTTACTGCAGGACAACTATTTCCTTACCAGGGGCAATGAAACCAATAAAAGTAAAACCAACACATAAGGAGAGATGGGGGGGGGGGGAGGAGGGCTACTGTATATGTTTGTAGGTTTCATCTACTTGTATTTATTTCATCTTACTGAAACTTCATAATAACATGAGAGCTTCTAAAAGACCTTGCTTCAGGGTTGCCTGCATGGCTCAGTTGGTTAAGCTTCCAACTTAAGTCATGATCTCATGGTTCATGACTTGGAGCTCCTCATTGGGCTCTGTGCTAACAGCTTGAGGCCCGGAGCCTGCTTTGGCTTCTGTGTTTCCCTCTCTCTCTGTCCCTCCTCCGCTCTTGCTCTCTCTCTCTCTCTCTCTCTCTTTTAAAAATAAACATTTAAAAAAATGTAAAAGAGATTACTTCATTTCTTGACACTTGCTTATCGACTTGTGCTACAGTTAAATCAGTAAGAAGCCAGTGATGCATCTCTGGATCTTTAATACATAATGGAGGTGTTATCATTACCCACCCCTTTATTAGCATTAGTTAGTTAATTAGTTAGTTAGTAATAAGAAGAATATCATTGAGAAACCTACCAGCAGTATAAATAAGTCAAAATAGATAGAGAAAAGATACCGGGGAAGATAATTGTCTTATTAATTAGTCTTTCCTAGAATCATATTCAGTCTGGATTTTCCAGGAAATTAAATTGGTCGAAGATTTGTTAATCATGTAAGGTTGTTATTCTTACCATTGACATAATGAGAAAATACTTTCAAACACTACATTTTAACAAATATTTATTTTTTTGTACTCTCCTATTGCCATGCAAATAAAAATAAAAGTATTAAATTGTACAAACTGCACAAAATTTCTTTCTCATGTCCACAAATAATCCTGTGCTTTCATTTTGTCTGGCTTGGCATTTAAGGAGCATAGATTATACATCTAGAAAAGAGCAAAACAATTTATACTTAGGTTGTGTTTTCATAAGCAATTTTAGAGAATTACACCATTCAAGCAGAGCTGGTTGGAAGTTACAGTACACAGATTGTGTAATAGTGTAATGCTTGTGCAGAGTACTACTGGAATTTTATTTTTAGTATTAGCTCCTATTCTAATTACATGTGTGAACTCGAGCTCATCACGTTGTCACTTAGTCTCACTTTCCTTACCTATAAATTGAGAAATTTGACCTGAATTATGTCAATTTTTTTTTATCTAGTACCTTATGTTTATCTCGGTTTTCACCTCCTAGATCATAGTCTTGAAATTCCTGAATGTTTCATTCTACTTGAAAGTGCTTACAAATTTACAATATGCCAAGAAATTTAACAAATCTACTTTAAAAATATATACATTGTTAAAAGACATTGTCTTTGGACAGAGTTTCCAATTAAAAGTATATATAAAAAGTTAGAAAATTAGGTAAATGCCCATTTAAATTGGTTCATTTAAAAGACAGAATGAAAGCAATACTCCCCTGATAGAAAATGGCTTTGAGGACTAAACATGAACCAACTTTTAAGTGGGTGAAATCGGAAAGTAATTTTTAAACAGGGGTAATCTATACATTTGGTGTTCTGTTGTGAGAAGTAAATGCTTATTCTAATGCATTTAAGCAAGCACTATTAATGATTAATGACATTTTTGATTCTGTAACTAGACCTACAAATTCTTGAATAATTAATGAGGTACTCAATACTGCATAGGATATCCATCTGCTAAGAATTTGTGTGTGGGTGTTCAAGCTATTAATATTGAAAGCCTTACAAAAAAAACGTGAGGGAGAGATTTGGGATGAAAGTAATAATGTCTATTAAAATATACAAGTTTTTTTTATTTCTTATTTTTAATATTAAATGCTTATAAACTGTTCATTAAAAAGGTAACTGTGATCTAATAGCAAAAATGACATTGATCAATTTTTTTCTCAATTATGTCATCTCATAATAATAATAATGAATAGCTATTGAGAAATCACTAAATTGTAGATATTGTGCTGAGTTTTAAGAATAGAATGAAGTAGAAGGTATGTCAGATGGAAAAGCAGTCATAATTCTTCATACTGCTTAGTCTGTTAGGTTGAGGGAAAATTATTTTAATGGGCCATCTTTTAAGGCATATTTGTGCATTCAATGGAGACACAGTTTTTGAGACATAAAATGAGAAAATAAGTGTTAAGTCTGGAAGTCATTACCATGTCATCCTAAATTCTAAAAGATAATCTCATTCTTCATATTTCATATCATATTCTTATTTTCAGGTTGAGTTCTTAAAAAAAAGAAACTTATAATCCTATGATGATCTCAGAATTATAGACTTAGAATTGAATGAGATCTTTAAGAATGTTTAGCTCAATGTCCTTATTTTAAAAATAAAGAAACTGAAGCTCAGACATGTTAAAATGCTCCACAATTCCCTCTACGTCTGTTATGTTCCATTCTGTCTGTCTTAAATTAAGCCTTCATTTTGAAATAACTCATGATAGAGCAGTTCTGTGGCCTAAGGTAGACACTTGGAGAGCCTAGAAATATAACACTTCCCTTCACTTTGGAAATATGTCACAGCTCCATAGATGGTAGAGAGGTGGAGGATATGGAAATATGTAAATTACCACTGAGTTCAGCTATAAATTATTCTAATTTCATTATCAGGTAAAAACTGGTAGATGAATCACAGGAACCTACCCCCAAAACCACGAACACGCTGTATGTACACTGTATGTTAGCTAACTTGAAATAAATTATATATACATATATATGTATATATACATATACGTAGATATATGAAATAAAATAAAATAAACTGATAGAAAAGTTATATAATACACAGACTAGTGACAAAAATATTTTAAGAACTAGTAATACAATCATTTGCAATTTTGACAGTATTACCAATATAGTCCCGCTAGTTTTAGTGTATATGAAATTAGTGTCATAAAGACTACCCTTTTCACTCAGTTAATAATATGATATATCAATACATTCATGCATAACAGATAGATATACATACACTGTGTAGTCATAATAGTGTAAATATTTCATTCGCTAGAAATCAGAGACCTGTGAAGTTAAGTAACAGGACATTTATAGTGTTCTAATTTTTAAATAAATTTATGACAGCTCAAATATTTCAGGCTTATCAATGAAAATACAATTCTGAGTATCTTATTATCAATTTTAACTCTAAAATTATTTTTGAATATGAATTATGGGTGACTCACTAAGGATACAATGGCAAACAAGACAAACATGAACTCTGGTCTCTAAATATAAAGAGGATAAAATAATTACAGTATAATAAAATACACTTTGACGTGGAAAAATGTGTCAGAGTAGAAAATAGAGTACAAATTAAATTAATTTATATGAAATTGTGTTTTTAAATCATTTTACTGGGCTGTAATTTACATATTCACCCTTTTTTTTTTTTTCAACTTTTTTTTTTTTTTATTTTTTTGGGACAGAGAGAGACAGAGCATGAACGGGGGAGGGGCAGAGAGAGAGGGAGACACAGAATCGGAAACAGGCTCCAGGCTCCGAGCCATCAGCCCAGAGCCTGACGCGGGGCTCGAACTCACGGACCGCGAGATCGTGACCTGGCTGAAGTCGGACGCTTAACCGACTGCGCCACCCAGGCGCCCCAAATTCACCCATTTTTAATGTACAATTTGATGAGTTTTGACAAATACACAGACCCATGCACCTGACATCCCAAGCATTGTATTTCTATCACCCAAAAAGTTTCCTCATGCTCTTTCACAAACAACTTTCCACCAAACCTTCCCCTAGGTAACCATGGTTCTGATTTAAATCACTACTGATTCATTTTGCTTGTTATAAAACTTCATATAATAGAATCATACTTATATCCTTGGTTGTCATACCAAATCTCAGAGTTTAAACTCTTGGACTAAAATCTGTAAGAAGCAGGATACAGGTAAAATAGCATGTCAGGTCTTACGTCGACAGATGCTCTAATAAACAATACCATTAAATTCGGCAGTGGGTCTTGGGATATTATTCATTACCCTATGCCAACATTTTGTTACTTTCTTATACTTCATTCTATGTTGCATTTTATTCTACATTTATGAATTTTACATACAGAATATACTCAGTGTTAAGAAAGTTTACTTTATTGTATCACTTCCTATGTTTCTTTTATTAATCAGAAACATCTATGTATTTACTAAAATGTTCTGTATCTTAAGAATTTTGTAGGTTGTATAAAAAACTAGATTTCTCTTCTCATGCCCACTGATAAATGACAAAACTCTAAACCATGCTTGGCAAAGATATAGGATTTATGGTACTTATTTTTATAATAGCCTCATTTCTAGCTCCATTTTATGTCGTTATGTCTTTATCTCTTTGTTGAATTTCTTCAGCTATTTTCTTCAAGTTATCTGGTTCTATACAATGTATTTCAACGTGCGCTGAGCTGAGTTCAATTAATTCAATCAATTAAGCTGAAGATTTAAATTACTTTTCAAATTCCTGTAAACTTTTGATCATTTAAGAATTCATTCAGAGAACTACCCAAATTATGGTCTTTACCTTGAATTTCCTCTTGTTTTTAAGAATTAATTGTCATTCAGGGTGCTTAGGTGGCTCAGTCGGTTAAGCAGCTAACTTTGGCTCAGTCAATCTAACAGCTCAAAGGCTCATGAGTTCTAGCCCTGCAACAGGCTCTGTGCTGACAGCTCAGAGCCTGGAGCCTGCTTCGGATTCTGTGTCTCCCTCTCTCTCTCTGCCCCTCCCCTCCTTGTGCTCTGTCTCTGTCTGTCTCTCCCTCTCTCTCTCAAAATAAATAAACATTAAAAGTTAAAAAAAAAAGGAATTGTCATTTGATATATAATTTTGGTGTGGAATGATCTCCTTAAAAAATCCATAGGCAATCTAGGAAGTATTATAATACAGTGAATTTGATATATGCTGGATATATATGGCCCTTTGTTGTTAATGTTTATGTGCACACACTTCCCAGAAGCAAAGTTCAAACCTACCAGATGTTAAAGCAACTCCATCTAAGCCCATTACTCTGATTAATCTAGGCTTATTATCAAGGCTTCCATCTTGCAAATACAAAGTCAAAGAAGATGTAGAATCAGTGAACTTTCTGAGATTAATTAGGAGGAAATGAAGCCTCTAAACATTTCCAATATAGTAAATTATTTGATCTATAACAATACCACATACATCCCCAACACACACTTGAAAGAAAAGCTTGAAGGCATAAAAAATATGCTTATAATAGAAATTATTGCTGAAGCTAGCCAGATGCCTTTTCATTCATAATAAATTGTTGTTATACTATACTCATATGGCTTTTAGTTATCCAAATATTATTAAAATATAAAAATTACAACTCCTACCCCTATTGAGAATAAAAACACCAATAAGTTTCTTTTCATAAAGAAAAAAACAAATTCCTAATATCCAAAATATAAATATTTTTGAATCACCTTAAAGGTATGAAGAATGTGGTTGAAAGTTGCTATAGGTACTACTTCAGAGTAAACACTTTGCTTCATAACATGAATGCAAACTCATATATATCTTTTTAATGTTTTATTTATTTATTTTGAGTGCGGGGGCACAGAAAGAGGGAGAGCAAGAGAAAATCCCAAGCAGGCTCCCCACTGTCTGTGTGGAGTCGGATGTGGGGCTCGATCTTACAAACCGTTGAGATCATGATCTGAGCTAAAATCCAGAGTTGGATGCTTAATGGACTGAGCCACCCAGGCACCCCACAAATTCATATATTTAGAGGAAATATAAAAAGACCACAAAATTAAGTTGACCTTGTGCATTTTTGTGTCTATGATAATTATCCTTTTGGCCTTAATTTGCAAATTTTTAAACACATAGAGTAAAAACTTCTGAAATTCAATTAGACTTATATTTAAAGACAAAAACAAGGATATTGTATATTATTTTATTGTTTCTGACCCTCTAAGTAGAAAATTGTCTTCTATGCTCAATTAAATAAATCAAACAAATCCTGTCTAATGTGGGTTGGTTAACACAAGGGTTATGATTCCTAAATAGTCATGCTCATTAGAGGTAACTTTCAGGGAGTTAAATTAAGGATAAGCTCCAGACATGGCAAATGTTTGGTAAGGATGTTTTCCCATACCCAGTCAGCTCTATAACATCTTGGAAGTCTGGCTGGCTTTCAGGACATTTTATTCCACTAAGCAGCTGAACTCAAAGTTTACAAATGAGGCAGACACTGGAATCTGTTTCTGGTATATGTGCTGCTGAAGAGAGCACTGGAATCTCTGATACCTGTTCCACAAACTCATTTCAGGCTAATCATTTGACTTAATTCTAATTTATTGCTTTAGAAATGAGAATAACTTTACTGGCATTTATGAAATTGTGTACTACAGACCTCTTCAATAAGAGTCATCTGGGGTGTCGTTAAAAATGCATATTCCTGAATGCCACCATATCTCTATCACGTCAGAATATAAATTGTAGAGGCCAAGGAGATTGCATTTTTAATGAACTTTGTATTCAATATATATGCAACACACTTTGAGAGCAACTAAATTAGGCTGATAATATAGCATATAAGAACAAGAAGAACAGGATCTGATGAAGATTCCAGATCCTTTTGCCTTCCAGGAATGAAGCAGTAACTGTCCTCTTCCTGAACCTTCACATTGACATGGGCAGGAGGCAAGGGGGAGCTGAAGGACTCCAGAACTCTGGGTGGGACTTCTGTCTTACTTTTTTAAATTGTAGTCTCTTCTTTAAATTGTAGAATCTGACAAACAATATATCTTACTTCTTATCACTCTAACATTTATGTGTGGAGGCAGAGAGATAGTTTGTCAATAAGTATTTTATAAAAGAGCAAATGAATTAAATATCTGTATGTAATGTTACCCTTTATGTATCTGTGAAGTGGCAATGAATTTATGGTGAATTCTAAGCTCCCTGACTGTGAGGGTGACTACAGTTCCTTAATAGCTGAGGGGGTGGATTCCAGCTTTTAGGAAACAGAGGAAATACTATTTTTTGCAGTCTCTGATGTTGGAATGCCTTCCCCCCAACCTCTTATCCCAGTTTAATAAATGATAATCTTATAAATAATCTCTCAGCCTTCAATCATCTTCTCTTCCATGAAAAGTTCCATGAAAGGTATTTTTAGACACTATTGATAAAATTTTAGCAGTCACTCTGGATAAGAATCCCATAACTAAAATATGAAAGTAATAATGATTTAAATATGATAATCTAACAATAATATTCATATTGTTAATGTTTGATCATTGGTTTTAAACTCAAGAAACTATCACTGACACCACTGTTTTCTTTTCTTTTTTGTTTTTTCTTTCAGTGTGGTTTCTTTACTGACCCCCACCTCTTTCAAGGACAGGTGCAGGCATCTGGGTGATGGCAAGAGATGTTCACTTGAAGGTACTGTTGTGATTGAAGGTCTGGCTGAAAGAAGTTTCTGGGACCTGTTGATAGAGCCACAGCTGGGTTCAGAAAACTGTGATGTTAGCCAGCGTCATGTGTTCTCCACCAAAAAAGTCCTCATTTTCAAGTGAGCATCCAGCAGCCCCAGAAGTCACCCCACCTCCTCATTTCTATGCTCTGTAGCCTGCTTGTTGTGGTGCATGATGCCCAAGGTGGGCAGGTACTGGCTGGTAACACTACATTGCTATCAACAAAGTTCACCCATTGTGCCACCTGTTTCTTCTCTGCTGCTCCTCATTGCTCACATGGTAGGCAGTGAGATAGCTCTCAAATACACAGGATCCACGGTCCCCGTGAAGTGCTTGGAACTTGCTGGCAGGAAATTTATGGAGAGATTTAGGGTGTAGTTGGTTTAAATAAAGTGAAAGTGGGTGGTACGGACAGCTTGCCAACCTGAACCCCACTGTACTCAGCTACAACGAGAGCCTTAAAGGTCTTCCAGTTTTCAGGATATGTGTGCAGGATTCCAGCCACCATGGTGAGTTCACAGAAAAGGGGTCACTGATTCTTTAGCAGCTTTTGCATTTATCCTGACATCTTCATTCCAAAACCATCACTGATGCTCCTTTTCCTTGTTCTCCTGACAGCACCATTGTAAGTGATGTCTAATTGATCACCCATCTAGCCCATCTTCAATCCTGTTTCATGCATTGCCAGAATGCTTTTTCAAAAATGCATATGTAAACATAACACATATCCACTTAAAACATTTCTATGTTTGCATATCACTCATGGGACAAAATGCATAAGCATTTCATTGATGCAGAAGATCTCCATTATCTGGCCCTTAACTATTACTGCAAATGATTGCTGGCAAATTTCCGACCTTTACCTCCTCCACCAGACAAAATTATTTATGTTTTCCCAGATATATAAAAGCGCTTTCTGACTCTGTGCCTTGGCATATATTCTCTCATTTTGAAACGCTCTTCCTGGCACCTGGGTGGCTTAGTCATTGAGCAACCGTCTTCCACTCAGGTCATGACCTGGCAGTTCATGAGTTAGGGCCCCACATCGGTCTCACTGCTGTCAGCCTGTCAGCCTGTCAGCAGAGAGCCCACTTCAGATCCTTTGTCCCCCTCCCTCTCTCTGCCCCTCACCAGCTTGTGCTGTCTCAAAAATAAATAAATATAATAGAAAGAAGAAAGAAAGAAAGAAAGAAAGAAAGAAAGAAAGAAAGAAGGAAAGAGATAGAAAGAAAGAAAGAAAGAAAGAAAGAAAGAAAGAAAGAAAAGCTCTTCCACTTATGTAAGGACCCGGAAAATGGCTATTAAACATTAACTCAAGTATATTGTTTATGTGGAAATGTCTCTGACTTCCCAGGGTTTGTCGTTTATTGTTTCCTTTCTACTTTTTACAAGATCTTATCATTGGCACTCTATATATTGTTTTGAAATTATTCCTTTATGTGAAACAAGTCAATTATTTTGAGATTTTTTTACTATTAACTTCTGAAGAGAAGTCTAAACACCTATATTTTTAATCACTTGACTCCCCAGTCTCTAAGCTCCAGAAAATCAAACAATGGATGAGTTCCAAATCCATGGTTTCCTGGTCAATAGACTGGAAAGAAAACACAGATCAACTAGGTGATCGTATTTTATCTTTCAGGAATTTAAACTGGAAAATGTAGGGACAATGATGTAGCTTTTAGCAGAAGATAAATCTAGAAAGGCCCACTTAAGGAAACACTGGAGGATTTTATGTCAGGTAAGGAAGAACCAGATTCAACCTGAAATTATGAGGGAACAATAGTTATGAGGAAACAGGAGCTATATGGCAAATCAGATAGCTATGCATGTTGGAGAGCAAGGCAAAGCAAACTTGTAGCAAAAGGGGGAAATGACAGAAATTTGGAGTGTCATGAGTCATTTTATAGCAGACCACATAATCATTAATAATTCTGTCTAATCTTCTACAGCTGATGCTCTTAGTGTACTGTCTTAGATCCTTCTAAAAAACTTAGGCTTCTAAATTTTTTCATTGGTCTGCAATATTATAATTTATATTTGCTTATGGCCTAATTATGCAATTTTTTTGGATGAACAGTTATTCTTAAAATAAATTCTTCATTACTGGAAGCAATTTGAGTGATTCTTTTCATTTTAACCACAAAGTCCTAACTAGAACATCTTTTCCCACAATAGTATAAATTGCACCCAGGCTGGGATATTCTCATCTTTCTCATTATATCTCTGATACGTAGTAAGCACTTTCCCTTTCCACATTGTTAGATACCATTAACATGTCCCAGTCTGTCCCCCAAATCCTACAAGTTGCCAATTTATTGTAACCAGGAGAGTTATAGTTTATAATGTCTTACAGTAATTACCATGAGGGGGTAGTGAGAGGACAGCTGGCCAAGCTAAATTATCTAAAAAAAAAACCAAAAAAAAAAAAAACAAAACAAAACAAAACAAAAACTTGGAAGATCGAACTTCCTAATTCACATATGAACAAGTAATTCAAGATGAGTCATATCCCACATTGACCACAATGGGGAACGCTAAAGATAGTGAAGTAGCTAGTCACTGGGTCCAGAGAAAAATAGAAATCTAGAACATCTGATACAGTTACTGAGATGAGCACTTTTATAAAGTCTATTTGCAAAACATTCTCATTTTCTCAATACTCCCCCATTTGAGGCTCTCAACTGACCCTTAAATTCTGCATAATGATCTGTACAGGTGACACCATTTCTTGTATCCATAATTTCAGTTAACTCCACACACCCTCATGTTCTGCAGTCTCTTCCCAGGTCTGGAAGCCTCTCATTTTAGACTTTCATGTAACACAAAGTCACATGTAATGGAAGAACCCACCCATCATCCTAAGATCTTCTCTCAGAGTACTTTAAATGATCCTGCATATCACCCTCCCCCCTAGAGCAAAGCTACCTTTGGTAACTCAAAGATGATTTATTCCTTTTTGGGTGATAAATATCTTTACAGTAGTATCTCTTTTGCTACACGCCTTGATAAAACATGAAAACAATCCACCAAACATATGCAAAATTAGATTTCTGGCAGAACATGCCAGAATTGTAATGATCAATGAATCAATGGATGATCATTGCACTAAAGACAAGAAGCTGACCATGGTCTTACAATGTTTTTACACCTAAAAAGAATATGTGAAATAGTCCTATTTACAAGGCTAAAACCATATTATTTGGTGACCACAGCAGAAACAATGTAAGCACACTAATATTTTCAGGCCTCAAGACCCATCATCATTAAACTAAGTATTCAAGTAATCTAGCTTCGCTGCTCTTTCTATATTAGGAAGAAGGGCCTTCGTACCTTTGTTAGGTAGCATTTACATACCTAACAGATCAAGAAAATATTCATGCTTTAAGTCATATACATGAAGTTATACCAATTTTTCTAGAACAGTAAGTTTAGACATGTTTAAAAGGTAAAGGTAGAATAGTTTCAAATAATATATTTTAAATGCATAGCATTCTGCGAAAGAGTAGGAGTAGATTGATAACTGTATAATGAACTGTTTTAGAATCCAAAATCTCGTAATGGGATTAAAACTACTAGTTCCTCTTATTCTGAGTTAGTCCATATTCTTCAAATAGAATAATTTATGTGATAATGTGACTAGAGAAAACTAAAGGAGCCCTTTAGAATGTTATCAGAGAATGATAGGAGAGATATTTTTGTAGTTTATCAAGGTATAATTAGAAGTATATACTTTTTAAAAAGCTATGGAAATCTAAATATATTCATACTATTTTGTATTATACAAAGATTATTAACGAATCTGTGTATTCCTTAATTGTTTTTCCCGGTTTGGGAAATTATTAGAGTTATACTTTATCTGTACCTGGATTTAATGGGGAAAAATATGAATCTCAGTTATTCCATAACTATTCTTAGTGGAGCTGGAACTGCATCAATTGGGCAGTCCTAAAAAGCCTTATCATAGAGATGTGATATCATAGGATATCTAGTCTTTGTTCCCAGGTACTGTCATAGAACTCCTAAAATTCTGGGAATTTCCCAGTGATAAGGGTGACAGGATTGTATCTTTTGTTCTGAGGAGGCAACTCTTGGCAGCTCCTAGATAACCTTAGGATGGGGACTGGTTGCCAGAAAGGCCTAATATTGATTAGATGTCTTGGATTTTCAGTCCTACTCTCCATCCTTCAGGGAGATGAGAAGGACTGGAAATTGCATTACTCACCAATGGACAATGATTTCATCAGCCATGCTTGTAAGATGATACCTCCATAAAGAACCTCTAAAAGATGAGATGTAAAGAGTTTCTGGGTTAGTGAGTAGGAAGGAGGCATTAGGGGAGTGGATCTAGAAGCTCCACACTCTTTCCCCCAAAACTTGCCCTATGTATGTATCCTATTTGGCTATTCCTGAGTTGTATCCTTTATAACAAATTAGTAATGGTAAGTAAACTCCTTTCCCAAGTTCGGTAAGTCTTGCTAGCAAATTATCAAATCTGAGGGGAGATATGGGAACCCCTACCTTATAGCCAGTTGTCCGAACACCCCAAGCAATGAAGGCAGTAGCTAGCCAAAAAGACCAGTGGGAAGAAAGAGGCCGTAGAATACAAACCTAGATTCAACAACTTTAGTTGTTATGGAAAAACATCTTGGTATGACCCTGTACTCGCAAGAGCATAAAATACTTTGATTGTATGTAAAACCAGGAAATTGCATACACAAACCCTTAGAGACTACCGTGAAGAAGCCAAAGCTCGAATTCAGGTATTGTAAGATTTAGAGAATAATCTTCAAATTCAGAATAACTATAAAGTCCTTGAAAATTTTCCTCTCCTACTATAATGGCCACATTTTGTATTTGTTTTTTAAGAAGACACCTTTGAAAATATCAATCTACATTTTTTCATATAAGATAGTTTTATGAATTATCTTCCATTCCTAGGGAGAAAGTCTCAGCTTAGTAGAAGAAAAGGTTAAGACATTATGTGAGTATTTTTAGGCTTCATATCCGATTCAGACAGCAAATGAGGGTATCTTTGTCTTGGAGAGTTCCTAAATTGCTATGAGAAATGGAGAAGAAGACAGTTCATGTTAACATAATTATTAAAATCAATGTGGAAACTCCCCCTCATTTTTATGATAGTACTTGAATCAACTTGGAAACTCCACTTTGCTTTCTTTCTGTCTCCTGACAGGTGAGGATCAAAAAAGCTTTTTAGGCTTAAGGAGAATTTTCTGGCAGATAACTATAACATGTATTTCAAAGGCCATTAGCAACATGATTTTTGGGAGGAGCTGGATTTTATTAAAAATGGAATAGAGATACTGGATGATATTGACAAATTGATGATACTGGAAGTTGTTAGGTATTTCCTAAGAAATTTTTAAAATAAATAAGAGCATATAGTTTTATTAGAATTTTACTCTATGATTTCAAGAAGAATGGAAAAGTCAAGGCAAATTTCTATGCAAACTGTTCAGAACAGAGTATACAAATGTCATAATATTAAATAACATGGCAGAAAGGGCATAGCTGTAATAAACATACTTTTTGAATTATTATCTATATTTGCATATATCAATGCAAGAAACTCAATAATTCCACAAATTACTAACCACTAATTTACAATATATTCACTTGTAGGTGGTAATTTCTTCAGGTCAGCAACCTGAATTATCTGTAACTTAATTTTCTATAATCACCACATTACCTCATAGGAGAGTTATGAAGTATGACTAATTAATGATTATAGCATTTTGAAAATTCACTGTGTTATATGCTAATGCTAAATAATATGATAGCAATAATGCCAGGTGTGTAGTACATCAATGGACATTTACAAATGATAAACAAATTAAATAATAAACATATAATTGTCTATTATTCGTCCAAACATGGAATAGTTTATATTTGTATTTGTCTAATCTAAAGACAGACAGTATTAATTAAAACTCCAGTTCTATCCTAGGAAATACACTTGGAAATATTTCACAAGTTGAAATATAAGGAAACTAAACACCAAAATGTGATTTTTGCATTCAACGCTTCTTACAAGAGAAAAAAGTTACATACCTGATTTCATAATCCACTCATGTACCCATGCATTTGCTTAATTCAAAGAGTACATATACTATTGGTAATATCAGGATCATTGCTATGTTCTCCGCCTTCTGACACCCTGTTAAAAATTACTAAAATAATTTTATATCCAGTATATGATAAGATCTGATTTTGAAAACATGGGGATATATTGATCATTAGAGTTAACTTCATAGGTCATATTCATATTCTCTGGATAATAAGGAAAACATATAAGGTAACTCTTTCATAGCTGATAGAATATTAGTTAGGCAGAAAAATGCTCACTAATACATCAGGACATGGAAAGGTTGCTGTATTTGACCACTATACTTCCTTTTTCCTAACATTCTCCATGTTTTTGTTTGGGTATGGATAAGTGTAGAACTGAGCCCTTGTGTTTCACGAACAAACCCACCAGCAGACAAAATTGGGGAGTTGGATGTCGAGAGTAAGAGCAGTTTGGTAAAAGGACTGCTAAACCAACCAACAGATTCCATTCCCCTAGCCAAAATGACCAGTTCAACTGTGAGAAAATTATAGGACTATCCTTTGAATGGCTAGGTAAGTTTTTTTTCCCCCCCTACTTATGGGAAAATGAAGAAGCTGTTATTTGTAGTTACCTTTAACTGTGAGGAAATCAGCTTAAGGACAAAGTAAGAGAATGAAAATAAAGAAATCTCAAAGAAACTGAGATGAATCCCCTATAAGACTAAGTCTCAAGCCTTTCTTACTCTATACTGTTCACATACATGAGCCAGGGCACCTGTTCTACAGTGGTATGGATTATAAAATGATATGAATGATACAATCTGATCTCTTCCACAATGGTATGAATTTTCTACACCAAAGTCCCTAGCATATAAATGTGTGTGTGTGTGTGTGCGCACACACATATGTATATATTTCAAGTGCTATGTATGTTTGGTTGTAAAAAATTCGTAACATATTTTTATTTAAAAAATGTTTTTCTTTGTTGGTTGATTCTAAATAATCCCCAAGTTTTTCTGTTTGGCTACTATTAACTATATACAGCTCTTAGATAGTGTCCTCTATACATCCTTCATTATATACCTCTCAAGTCTAGAGAATCTTTCTTGCTCCTGATCTCCTTCACAATTGTTCTTCTTTCTCCTTTCCATGGTGTTCTTTCTTTTCAGTTTATCCTACTGCTTCTGCAATATTACTGACTTAACAAAGTTTCATGGGATGATTTAAAAACTCACAGCCTAGGGGCACCTGGGTGGCTCAGTCGGTTTAGTGTCTGACTTTGGACCAGGTCATGATCTCATGGTTCAGGAGTTCAAGCCCCACATCAGGCTCACTGCTGTCAGCACACAGCCTACTTTGGATCCTCTGCTTTCCCCTCTTTCTGCTCCTGTCCTGCTCATGCTTTCTCTCTCAAAAATAAATAACCATTTAAAAATAAAACCTCAAAACCTAGTAACTCCTTTCTATATCTCTCTGGGTCTCTGGAGTTCAACCTTTTCCCATGAAGTGCACACAACTTAGAAAATAATTTTTTCTGGGAAGATGGCAGCGTAGGAGGACGCTGGGCTCACTGCGTCCTGCGGATCAGTTAGATTCCACCCGCACCTGCCTAAATAACCCAGAAAATCGCCAGAAGACTAGCAGAATGGAGTCTCCGGAGCCAAGCGGAGACTAGAGGCCCATGGAAGAGGGTAGGAAGGGCAGAGAGGCGGTGCACGCTCCACTGACTGGCTGGAGGGAGCCGGGGCGGAGGGGCAGCCCACCAGCCAAGCAGACCCCCCCGAGTCTGGCTTGCAAAAGTGGAGGGGCCGGATGGAGTGTGTTCCGACAGCAAGCGAGACTTGACATCTGGAAGGTTATAAGTTAACAGATCTGCTTGGAGAGTGGGAGGGCTGGAGCACAACGGGAGGGGGAGTTGTTGAGCCCCAGACGACAGAGCGCAGCTTGGCAGGGAACAAACGTGCTCACCAGTGCCATCTCCCTAGCCCATCCCCCAGCCAAAATCCCAAAGGGAACCAGTTCCTGTCAGGGAACTTGCTTGCATGGCGCAAACACCCAACCCTGCGCTTCTTCGGATCCACCCCTCCGGCAGGCAGGTCTGACTCCCTCCTGGTGCCGCAGGGCCCCTCCCGAAGCAGATCTCTGAAGCGAGCTGAGCCTGCCCCTCCCGTCCCCATGCACCTTGCCGATCCACCCCAGCTAATACACCAGATCCCCAGCACCAAGAGCCTCGCAGTGCACAAGTAGCCCAGACGGGCCACACCACCCCACAGTGAATCCCACCACTAGGAGAGGGGAAGAGAAGGCACACACCAGTCTGACTGTGGCCCCAGCGGTGGGCTGTGGGCAGACATCAGGTCTGACTGTGGCCCTGCCACCAACACGAGTTATTCAAGACAGAACAGGGGAAGTGCCCAGCAGTTCCGCACCACTCCAGGGACTATCCAAAATGACCAAAAGGAAGAATTCCCCTCAAAAAACCTCCAGGAAATAATGACAGCTAACAAACTGATCAAAAAACAATATAAACAATATAACAGAAATTGAATTTAGAATAATAGTCATAAAATTAATTGCTGGGCTTGAAAACAGTATAAAGGACAGCAGACAATCTATTGCTATAGAGATCAAGGGACTAAGGACCAGCCAAGAGGAGCTAAAAAATGCTATTAATGAGCTGCAAAATAAAATGGAGACGACCACAGCTTGGATTGAAGAGGCAGAGGAGAGAATAGGTGAACTAGAAGATAAAATTATGGAAAAAGAGGAAGCTGAGAAAAAGAGAGATAAAATATCCAGGAGGATGAGGGGAAAATTAGAGAACTAAGTGATGCACTAAAAAGAAATAATCTATGCATACTTGGTATTCCAGAGGAGGAAGAGAGAGAGAAAGGTGCTGAAGGTGTACTTGAGGAAATAATAGTGAGAACTTCCCTGATCTGGGGAAGGAAAAAGGCATTGAAATCCAAGAGGCACAGAGAACTCCCTTCAGACATAACTTGAATCGACCTTCTGCACGACATATCATAGTGAAACTGGCAAAATACAAGGATAAAGAGAAAATTCTGAAAGCAGCTAGGGATAAACGTGCTCTAACATATAAAGGGAGACCAATAAGACTAGTGACGGATCTCTCTACTGAAACTTGGCAGGCCAGAAAGGAATGGCAGGAAATCTTCAATGTGATGAACAGAAAAAAATATGCAGCTGAGAATCCTCTATCCAGCAAACCTGTCATTTAGAATAGAAGTAGAGATAAAGATCTTCCCAAACAAACAAAAACTGAAGGAATTCATCACCACTAAACCAGCCCTACAAGAGATCCTAAGGAGGATCCTGTGAGACAAAGTACCAGGGACATCGCTACAAGCATGAAACCTACAGACATCACAATGACTCTAAACCCATATCTTTCTATAATAACACTGAACGTAAATGGACTAAATGCGCCAACCAAAAGACATAGGGTATCAGAATAGATAAAAAAAAAAAGACCCATTTGCTGTCTACAAGACACTCATTTTAGACCTGAGGACACCTTCAGATTGAAAGTGAGGGGATGGAGTACTATTTACCATGCTACTGGAAGTCAAAAGAAAGCTGGAGTAGCCATACTTATATCAGACAAACTAGACTTGCAATTAAAGGCTGTAATAAGAGATGAAGAAGGGCATTATATAATAATCACAGGGTCTATCCATCAAGAAGAACTAACAATTATAAATGTTTATGCACTGAATACGGGAGCCCCCAAATATATAAAACAATTACTCACAAACATAAGCAACCATATTGATAAGAATGTGGTAATTGCAGGGGACTTTAATACTTACAACAATGGTTAGATCATCTAGACAATGGCTAGATCATCTATTGACATTTATTGTCAATAAAGAAACAAGGGCCATGAATGATACATTGGATCAGATGGACTTGACAGATATATTTAGAACTCTGCATCCCAAAGCAACAGAATATACTTTCTTCTCGAGTGCACATGGAACATTCTCCAGGATAGATCACATACTGGGTCACAAAACAGCCCTTCATAAGTATACAAGAATTGAAATCATACCATGCATACTTTCGGACCACAATGCTATGAAGCTTGAAATCAACCACAGGAAAAAGTCTGGAAAACCTCCAAAAGCATGGAGGTTAAAGAACACCCTACTAACGAATGAGTGGGTCAACCAGGCAATTAGAGAAGAAATTTAAAAAATATATGGAAACAAACGAAAATGAAAATACAACAATCCAAATGCTTTGGGATGCAGCAAAGGCAGTCCTGAGAGGAAAATACATTGCAATCCAGGTCTGTCTCAAGAAACAAGAAAAATCCCAAATACAAAATCTAACAGCACACCTAAAGGAAATAGAAGCAGAACAGCAAAGACAGCCTAAACCCAGCAGAAGAAGAGAAATAATAAAGATCAGAGCAGAAATAAACAATATAGAATCTAAAAAGACTGTAGAGCAGATCAATGAAACCAAGAGTTGTTTTTTTTGTTTGTTTGAAAAAATGAACAAAATTGATAAACCTCTAGCCAGGCTTCTCAAAAAGAAAAGGGAGATGACCCAAATAGATAAAATCATGAATGAAAATGCAGTTTTTACAACCAATCCCTCAGAGATACAAGCAATTATCAGGGAATACTATGAAAAATTATATGCCAACAAACTGGACAACCTGGAAGAAATGGACAAATTCCTAAACACCCACATTCTTCCAAAACTCAAATAGGAGGAAATAGAAAGCTTGAACAGACCCATAACCAGCGAAGAAATTGAATCAGTTACCAAAAATCTCCCAACAAATAAGAGTCTAGGACCGGATGGCTTCCCTGGGGAATTCTACCAGACATTTAAAGCAGAGATAATACCTATCCTTCTCAAGCTATTCCCAAAAAAATAGAAAGGGAAGGACAACTTCCAGACTCATTCTATGAATCCAATATTACTTTGATTCCTAAAGTAGACAGAGACCCAGTAAAAAAAAAAGGAACTACAGGCCAATATCCCTGATGGATATGGATGCAAAATTTCTCAATAAGATACTAGCAAATCGAATTCAACAGCTTATACAAAGAATTATTCACCATGATCAAGTAGGATTCATTCTTGGGATGCAGGGCTGGTTCAACATTCGCAAATTAATCAACGTGATACATCACATTAATAAAAGAAAAGAACCATATGATCCTGTCAATTGATGCAGAAAAAGCATTTGACAAAATTCAGCATCCTTTCTTAATAAACCCCTCGAGAAAGTCGGGATAGAAGGAACATACTTAAACATCATAAAAGCCATTCATGAAAAGCCCACAGCTAATATCATCCTCAATGGGGAAAAACTGAGAGCTTTCCCCCTGAGATCAGGAACACAACAGGGATGTTGACTCTCACCGCTGTTGTTTAACATAGTTTTGGAAGTTCTAGCATCAGCAATCAGACAACAAGAGGAAATCAAAGGTATCAAAATTGGCAAAGATGAAGTCAAGCTTTCACTTTTTGCAGACGACATGATATTATATATGGACAATCCTATAGACTCCACCAGAAGTCTGCTAGAACTGATACATGAATTCAGCAAAGTTGCAGGATACAAAATCAATGTACAAAAATCAGTTGCATTCTTATACACTAATAATGGAGCAACAGAAAGACACATAAAGAAACTGATCCCATTCACAATTGCACCAAGAAGCATAAAATACCTAGGAATAAATCTAACCAAAGATGTACAAGATCTGTATGCTGAAAACTATAGAAACCTTATGAAGGAAATTGAAGAAGATATAAAGAAATGGAAAAACATTCTGTACTCATGGGTTGGAAGAATGAATATTGTTAAAATGTCAATATTACCCAAATCTATCTACATATTCAATGCAATCCCAATCAAAATTGCACCAGCATTCTTCTTGAAGCTAGAACAAGCAATACTAAAATTCATATGGAACCACAAAAGGCCCTGAATAGCCAAAGTAATTTGAAGAAGAAGACCAAAGCAGGAGGCATCACAATCCCAGACTTTAGCCTCTACTACCAAGCTGTAATCATCAAGACAGCATGGTATTGGCACAAAAAGAGACACATAGACCAATGAATAGAATAGAAACCCCAGAACTAGACACACAAAAGTATGGCCAACTAATCTTTGACAAAGCAGGAAAGAATATCCAATGGAAAAAAGACAGTCTCTTTAACAAATGGTGCTGGGAGAACTGGACAGCAACATGCATAAGATTAAAACTAGACCACTTTCTTACACCATTCATAAAAATAAACTCAAAATGGATAAAGGACCTGAATGTGAGACAGGAAACCATCAAAACCCTAGAGGAAAAAGTAGGAAAAGACCATTCTGACCTCAGCTGCAGAAATTTCTTACTTGACACATCCCCAAAGGCAAGGGAATTAAAAGCAAAAAGGACCTCATCAAGATAAAAAGCTTCTGCACAGCAAAGGAAACAATCAACAAAACTAAAAGGCAACCAACGGAATGGGAAAAGATATTTGCA
Source organism: Prionailurus bengalensis (assembly GCF_016509475.1). NCBI lineage: Eukaryota > Metazoa > Chordata > Mammalia > Carnivora > Felidae > Prionailurus > Prionailurus bengalensis. Next base: position 41,683,476 of record NC_057343.1, read on the forward strand.
AATGACATATCGGACAAAGGGCTAGTATCCAAAAATCTATAAAGAGCTCACCAAACTCCAGACCCAAAAAACAAATAATCCAGTGAAGAAATGGGCAGAAAACATGAATAGACACTTCTCTAAAGACATCCAGGTGGCCAAGAGACACATGAAAAGATGTTCAATATCACTCCTCATCAGGGAAATACAAATCAAAACCACACTCAGGTATCACCTCACGCCAGTCAGAGTGGCCAAAATGAACAAATCAGGAGACTATAGATGCTGGCGAGAATGTGGAGAAACAGGAACCCTCTTGCACTTTTGGTAGGAATGCAAATTGGTGCAGCCACTCTGGAAAACAGTGTGGAGGTTCCTCAAAAAATTAAAAATAGATCTACCCTATGACCCAGCAATAGCACTGCTAAGAATGTACCCAAGGGATACAGGAGCACTGATGCATAGGGGCACTTGTACCCCAATGTTTATAGCAGTACTCTCAACAATAGCCAAATTATGGAAAGAGCCTAAATGTCCATCAACTGAAAAGTGGATAAAGAAATTGTGGCTTATATACGGAGTACTACGTGGCAATGAGAAAGAATGAAATATGGCCCTTTGTAGCAACATGGATGGAACTGGAGAGTGTGATGGTAAGTAAAATAAGCCATACAGAGAAAGACAGATACCATATGGTTTCACTCTTATGTGGATCCTGGGAAACTTAACAGAAACCCATTGGGGAGGGGAAGGGAAAAAAAAAGAGGTTAGAGTGGGAGAGAGCCAAAGCATAACAGACTCTTAAAAACTGAGAACAAACTGAGGGTTGATGGGGGGTGGGAGGGAGGGGGGGTGGGGGATGGGCATTGAGGAGGGCATCTTTTCGGATGAGCACTGGGTGTTGTATGGAAACCTATTTGACAATAAATTTCATATATTAAAAAAAAGAAATGTGCTTATGGAAAAAAAAGAAAATAATAGTTTTAGATAGATAGATAGATAGATAGAAAGGGAGAAATTAGATTGATGACTGAAAATACATATTATATGTTTATGGAGATATGCATATATTATCATTACCTCATTTTATTGTATAGCAAATAAGGATTCTATCCTGATACATACCTACCAGTGTTAATACTCTATATAGAACTCCCCACTGCTTAAGTATGGGATGCACAGTGGCTTGTTTCCAAAGAATACACTTTGGAAAGAGGAAAAAAAAAAGAATAACCTCACAGTGGAGAGATCTGTCAAATACTACCTCAGTCAGGTAATCATGATTAACATCAATGAGTCATGTTGATTTATGTACCCTTGGTACGATGCGATCAGAACAGAAGTTATCTCTGTAGTCTTCCAGTCAAAAACCCATAACCCCAGTCCAATTATAAGAAACAAATCAGACAAATCCCAATTGAGGGACATTCTACAAATATGTGAGCAGTTCTCAAAACTGTCAAGGTCATCAAAAACAAGGGAAGTCTGAGAGATTTTATGGCCAAAATGAGCCTAAGGAGACATGATGTCTAATTGCAATGTGGTATCCTATACAAGATTTTAGAATAGAAAAAAGATATTAGGTAAAAACTAAAAAGTATGAAAAAAAGGATGAGCTCTAGTTAATAATAATGTATCAATACCACCTCATTAATTATGACAATATACTAATGTAAGATGTTAATGATATGGGAAATTAGGTGTGAGTATAAGGAAACTCTGTCCTATATTCACACTTTTATGTAGTTCAAAAGTATTCTAAAATTAAAAAAAAATGTTTCAAAAAATATACTATATTTTGGGTCCTTGAGCTGGCTTGGGTTACATGTTTTCTACCTTTGAGCCTAAACTAAGGCCTAAACCAGAAGCAGGCTGAGTGAGCACCTTGGGCCATTTTTCCTACCACTGAGCTCTCCCATCCATCAGGCTCTTAAATTTAGGTAGAGAAAAAAGTCACCCCCCCAAAAAAATAATGATAATAAATAAAAGAAAAGCCTTCTCCCAGGCTCTGAATCCAACTCTCAACCTGGTGGGCTTATCAACAGCAGCAGAACAGTGGCAGGGTAAGGGGCCCAGGTGTGAAAACTTCTGAGGACAGACATCAACACTAAGAGAATTCTTGCCTAGTCTGTTTCTGTTTGCAGTCCCTCCATTCCTTTCCTTGTGGTATCTTCCATCTACCAAAGAATCATCAGTGTCTTTCATCCACATCACAACTACTCTCTCTGTGGGTTGATAAGGGAAACATTTATTGTGTTCCACTAAAACAACAAATAAATCTTATATAGCATAGATACTAAAAACAGTAAATTTTAAAGACCCAATAGAGTATGGTCATGAATTTAGGACATATTAGTTACATATCACATAATCTTTAGCAATAGCTCTTATTTTTAATTTTAAGGAAAATTATAATGCAAGCCACAGGAGATATATTTGTTCTTTGTTTATAACTTCATTACTCTCACATGTTGACATTTCATGCAAGAATGACCGCATTATACTAGTTTGTATTTAGAAGGTATATTTTGTGACAATACAACATGTATTTTGTTATATTACTTACTACAAATTAATGCCTCTTGTTAATTTTTTCTCTCATGTTAATCCACATTCATCTTCATTTTGCACTTTGGTCTAGTCTCTCTATTGTTTTTACATTGCCAAGACTTTACATAGGAACTTATGGATATATAGTTATCTGCTACCGTGTAACAAATTTACCACAAACTTGGAAGCTTAAAACAACACACATTGATTATGTCATAGTTTGTGTGGGTCAGAAATCCAGGCATAGCTTAGCTGAACCCTCCACTTATTAGGCTTTTATAAAGCTGTAATCCAGGTGTTTAACACACTGTGGTCTCATTGGTAGTCTGATTGGGGAAGACATTACTTCCAGATTCTTCCATCTTTCCTTCAGATTGTTGGTAGTGTTTATTTTCTTGAAGTTACATAACTGAGGGCTTGGATTTTATGGCTGTTGCATTGGAGGGTGTCCTCAACTCTGAGGAGATGCCTAGAGCTCCTAGAGGCTGCCCACATATCTTATCCTTGTGATTTTTCCTAATATAGCTACTCTCTTCAATAAGCCAGCAAAGGGAGTTTCCAAAGCAAGTCAGCTAACAAGAGGGATTCTTCCATTGGTGACATAACATGCCATCAGCTTTTATACATGCAAGTGTCTAGAAACAAATCGCAGCTCCCTCCCACATTCAAAGACAGAAAGTTACACATAGGTATGAATATTTTGAAAATGGGGAACATGATCGGTCACCTTAAAGTCTATCCATTACAAAGACACAGTTGATTCAACATAGTTCAAAGGTTTGACACTGTAGCACCTTTAAAAATATGCCAGAAAAATGTATTTTTATGCAAATTGTCAGTATATTAGCAACCATCAGATGAATATCACAAATTCAAAGTTCAGAACATGTTTTATATAATGGTGCTTTTTATGTAAAAACAGCTGACCTTATTTATTTGCCTATTTATTTATTTATTTATTTATATGCTCATTAATTCACAAAGTATCTTTACTTAGAAGGTCATCCATGAAAATATAAGTAGTTTTTTTATGAAGAAGGCAATTTTTATTTTATTCTATTTATATATTGGAGCCCTAAGACCAATAGCTTAGCTTAAAAATTAAAAAGATCCACATGTAGCATTAAAACAGCAACAAAATCTAAACAATATCACAAAATATTAAAGCTGAGAGCCATCCTTATTCTTTATGAAATTATTAGTGATGATGTATAGAATAGAAACTTCTAGCTGAAGAGCTAGTAAAAGCAGGTATTAAAAAGATAGCATGTATTAAACACTCTGGAAGTTAATAATATTGGAAACTTCCCCATTCTTTTGTGTTGGTCCACCATAAAAATGAAGAAAAGAAAGGTGCAAAACAGTACAGAGATGTTAGCAATTAGGGAAATTTACTGGCAGAACTCAGAGACAAACATAATGATCTCCATGGCATCAACACGAAATTTTGGTATCTTTTTATATATGTTAAGATCTACTTCTTTTTTAGTTTATTTATTTATTTTGAGAGAGAGAGAATGCACACAAGCAGGGGAGGGGCAGAGAAAGAAGGAGAGAGAGAGAGAATCCCAGGCAGGCTCTGAGCCATCAGTGCAGAGCTCAGTGAGGGGCTTGAACTCAGGAACCCTGTGCTGATGACCTAAGCTTGAGCCAAAACCAAGAGTCGGATGCTTAACTGACTGAGCCACCCAAGCGCTCCAACATCTCCTCTTTTTAAACACCTTTTTGAGGTCTACGTTGATCACAAAAACCAATCTTGCTCACTTTGATTTGTCAGTGTTGAAACAATGTAAAACTGAAAAAGAAAGAAATAGAACAATTTTTATGAGCTTACAATTTTTGAGGCGAGTGACTTTTAAGAGTCTTCAGAAGTGACAGCAATATTACAACCATACTTTGAAAATCTTTTAAATGAGCTGTTTGCAATGCTGTCATGAATGCCCTCTTCCAAGCCCAACCATTTCTGTTTTGTTTCTGCCCATGCATTTGAATGTTGCCCTAGAGGCTAAGGGTATCAGTCATAAGCACTAGAATCAGACTGCGGCCAGAGTAGATACAGATGTACAAATCCATCTCTCTCCACTCGAACAGTCTGGTAAATTCTGCATGCAGCTGCTGGCTCTGAATGGTGTTTAATTCTTCTATAAAATACATTCTGAGAGTATTAAGTATATATTATTTTTCTATCTATTATCCTTTATTTCTCTATTCCATCATTTGGATGTACAATTTAGATATGATGAATTCTGATGATTACTTCAAATCCCTATCAAGTGAGTGTCTCCATCAATATCGTGGTCCCAGGCCATTATTGTCTATTCTTTGATTATACGAAGAACATATTATGAAGCAAAGCAAGAAAACAAACAATATATCTTTAATTTTAAAATAAAGCTATTGGTCAGGTTTCTTTCAGAGTGTTCAACAAATAGCTTTAAAATAAACTGGGAGTAATAAGGAGAATAAAGACACAAGGTAGAATAGATCTAGGGTAGAAAGTTTCAACTTGAAAAGAAAGATAAGAAAAATATGGAATGATATGGGTGACAATTTCCTTACTTTTCCTCACTGGAATGTTTAGTTGCTTTCCACTGAATGTCTCTCTTCACCCTTCTGTACACTCTTAACTATTTCAGAGGATTGAATCTAGTTGTTGTAAATGAGCATATCCAGCAGACTCAGTTTTTAACAGAAAACTAAAATTGGGCAATTTTCCCACTCACGTCCACCCACCAGTGTTAAGTGAATATATCAGCAAAGTAAATCATGTGTAAACTCCCCCTTGCTGTAAATGAACATCTTCTAGAAATATGTTGCCAAAGGCAGTTCAGTTTTATCCTTTAAAAGAGAAACGTATTCAACTCATGAATGTAGACATCAATTCTTGCTCATATCAGAATGCAGACCATTACCTCTGAAGAAGCTTGGAGCCAGTGCCCCCCTCAGAAAATGAAAACAGTGACAGTTTTTCTAGTAAGAAACCGGTTACACAATACAGATTCATTCACAGTATATGGTTCTGGCATGTGCCATCTGTAGCACACAAGCAAATTTCCCTAATTACTGATATCTCTCTATGAAGGCCCATGTTCTCTGTGTGTGTGTTGCACTTTCCTTTTCATCAGCTCCCTTGTGGACTAAAAGCAACATTTCTGCCAGGTGAGCTTAACAGATGCCATTTTCTGACCTAGCCAGCAAAAGGTCTGTTGCTTTGTTTTTTGCTGGAAATATTTCTTGTCGGATTGTACAAGGTGTATGCTTTTCAAACTGAGCCACCAGCTTGTAGACCATGTTCCAGTTTATAATTCTTATCAAAATTAAAAAAATTATCCCCAGTACACTTACGGCACACCAGTCAAAGCTTACAATGCATGCCAAAACTCTAATCCATCAAGTCAGTGATGAGTGAGGAACATGATGGGGACAGGTGCAGAGAAATCAGAGCAAGTAGCACTCAGTCCAAGTAAGCATGCAGAATCCAAGATCTAAATATACAAATCCAAGGTCAAGTTCAGCTAGTATGCTGAAGAAAGCAGAGTAGATGCATGTGGAGGATATTCAACATTTTTCTATGCCATAGTCATTTCTGGAAAGTTTCTGTGAAAATTCTAGACTCTGCTCTAGTGTTTATGTCTCTTTTTTAAAGGTCCTACCATCTGGGACCACTGTTTCTGTCATATAGACTCTTTTCCAGTACCTACTTTCCTAAACTGTTCTCTTTGACATCTAGGTATCTTCTTACCGACATCTCTTTCCTGTACTTAGATCTACATTGATTTCCTTCATTTCTACATTACTGTTGTGCCTATAATCTTTATCTTATGAGGTTAAACTTTACTCAGTCATTCCACAAATATTTATAAATTTTCCATCATATCCCAGTTTTCTTTGACTTGCATTTGTTTTTGTTTTTTCTTTCTTTCTACCTAGATATAAGGACCTCAAGGACAGGCATTTGGTGATATAAACTTGTTTTATATAAACCCTATATCTTTTAGCATAGTACAGGATACAAAGTGAGAATTTCGTAAGAACCTTTTAATAAAAAGAAAAAAGATAAGCAGATAAAATCCAGATATATATTATAATTTAAATCAAATTTAAGTACATTGGTTTTGTATATTGAAAATATATAGATACAATTATCAACAAATTTCTCAGGGAAAATTGCAAGTTAGATCCAGAACCAAGCAAGGTTCTAGCATTTGATATGCTGAGGAAGAAGGCAGAATTAGAGTGAGAGTAGAATTGTCAGAATCGTAACTGATTGGACACGAGATAAAGTAAGAGAAGGTTTCATAAGATGACTTCTAAGTTTAGGGATAAATGATACAAAGTATCACTAATCAAAATTTTTTGTGTGTTATGCTCTTTCTTCCAGACTAAACTTTCTTTCAGCATTGATAGCTGAACCACATTCCTGTCAACTTCACTATCCAAGATAGATAAAACATTTCATTCAGCATTTATTCAGCAACTATTTATTGTGTGAATAATAAGACACCAAACAGGCACAAAGATGCATAAGACCTAGCTGATGATTTAATCAAGACAAATGTTATTTATCCATTTATGTATGTATGTATGTATGTATTTTTATTTATTTTGAAAGAGAGAGCGCATGAGCGTGCAAGCACATGCACGAGCAGGGGAGGGACAGAGACAGAGGGAGAGAGAATCTCAAGCAGACTCCAGTGAAGACAGATGGTACTTAGACCAGGGAAACTGACACATCGTCTGCATACACAGAGTGCTATGGAAACGGATATAATCTGGCCTTGGAATGCAGAGAAAGGTTTTACGAAAGAAATGTCATTTGAATTGAGTATAGAAAATAGTAGTATTGGATTGAGTAGCAGACATTCTAGCTAAAAGAAACTGCCTATGCAAGCCCGTAGAGACCGAAAGAGCATGTTTTAGGAAAACTCCCAGGTCCCTGCCTTCCTTAACTCTTTCATTCTTCTGTAAGCAATGGCAATGCTCAACTGGGTCTTACAACCTAGTGTGCTCTCTACAAGAAAAACTAAGGAATACTGGCTTTATTCCCCTAGAGGAAAACATAAATTTACTATTTATGTTTGAACCTAATTTACATATGGCTGGAATAAATCACTGGAAATTGTTGTTAAAAAAGATATATTTTCTGGGGCGTCTGGGTGGCTCAGTTGGTTGAGTGTCTGACTTCGGCCCAGGTCATGATCTAACGGTTCATGGGTTCAAGCCCCATGTCAGGCTCTGGGCTGACAGCTCAGAGCCTGGAGCCTATTTCAGATTCTGTATCTTCCTCTCTCTCTGTCCCTTTACCACTCATGATCTGTCTCTCTCTCAAACATAAATAAACATTAAAAAATTTTTTTAAAGATATATTTTCTGAAGATAGCACAATAGTAAGCACATGATAACAATGGAGGTGATTCCAAAGAAATGAAGACAAGCAGAGCTCATGGTAGTTTTTTTGTTTGTTCATTTGTTTTAAATCAACTCAAGATATTTAAACTCCAAAGGTCAAAAAAGATAAGCCTTGATTTGAGCTTGCGTTTTGGCTTCATTTCTCTATTTTACACTGTGTTTATACATAAAATTGTAATAATGACATAGAAATTTCACTTTTTCAAAGTCCTTTGAGAAACTCTGCTATAGACCAGGTCAGAGCAGTTGGACAAAGATTATTTAGAGTTAAAAAAAATATATAGTTCATTACTCCCCAAGGGTGGTATTTTAATACTTTTTTTTCCCATATGTGATAGTCCCATATAATCATGGTGACATTCTAATAGTGAAACATGTGTTTTGCATGTTTCCTTCAAAACTATGGATTTACATGGACAATGATGACATTGATACATAAGACAAATCAAGATCTCTACCTCACTGATACATTGCATTATATTTTTGCAGATTTTGTTTAAAATAAAAAAAATATTTTCTAAGGCCAAATTTTAACTTCTTGCTATGTTCAATTTAACATTCTTCCATGTGAAATGAAGTTGGGGAAGTGACTATCTTAAACTTAAACTGCAGTGCCTTGAATTCTTCAAATTGTGAGAGGAGTCTTAAAATAAAAAGAGAAGGATAATCACATTGCCTTCCTGTTTCCATAGAGTACAGAACTCTTTCTATTCATAGGGAAGTTGTAACAGCATAATCTTTGTGCCTGCATGTTGAATTGCATGATAACCAATTGAGAGAGAATTGGGAAATCTGAAAATTAAACAATCAAAGATTTCACTTTTTTTCTTTTCTCCAAAGGGTGGAATGTACAGAAAATTGTCTTAAGTTTGGTGATTTCCTTTCCTTTGCATTTTCTCCATGACAGCTTTCTACTCTTCTTGCAATAGGACTTTCAGAGTGATTTTACGTGAACAAGTAAAATCCTATGCATGCAGGAAGAACCAAGCAGAATACCAGCACTCGACTTCACGTCTCCCACCAGACTCTTTGCTTATTATCCACCTTGGTTTCAATGACGTACCAGCCAAGCAGGGAGGGGAAAGGTTGGACCCCCAGTGTCATTGATCCCAGTGAGCACAATGTGACAACGTCTGTCTAACCTGCTACTGCAAGAATGGGTTATCTGGCAACAATCCCTGCTGGAGCACCACTGAGCAACTAGAATCAATACAGCTGTCAGACAGGATTGAGACAAGTTGTTTCTCATGCACATTCCCTGTGTTCACATGGTTGGTTGTGTCTACTTGGGTCTGTCTATCATTTTAACCACACTTGAACAGTCTTTTCAAAAATTAGTTACATGACAGCCATCAAAACAGTCACTGGCAAATTAAACTACATATTTTGTATGTGGATAATATTGATAAGCATGGCGATTGTGAATTTTATTTAACCATGATTTCCAGGGGTGCCTGGGTGGCTCAGTCGGTTAAGTGTCTGATCTCACGGTTTGTGGGTTAGAGCCCCACGTCGGGCTCTGCGCTGACAGCTCGGAGCCTGGGGCTTGCTTTGGATTCTGTGTCTCCCCTTCTCTCAGTCCCTCCCCTGCTTGCACACACTCTCTCTCTCTCAAAAATAAAATAAAATAAAGTAAGATAAAATAAAACATAAATTAACCATCATTTCCAAAGCAATGAGGTTCTAAATCATTTGTGGTTAGAGGAAATACGTCATACTGACACCGGTTGCCCGTTTTGCATCATCCTATGACGCTCTCCGGTTATCTTCCGATGAAACAGAAAGACCCTCCGAAGTAGGCCACCTTCGGGGCTTTATTTGACACCATCTGCATTCACTTAAATCCCAAATGCACTTTCTAACAAACAAAACATTTTCTCCCCAACTGGGGTAACTAATGATGTTAATGTTTTCTGTGCTCCCCCCCCCCCAACATCTTTGAGTGGAAAATGTCCCTCCCCCACTCTTTGGGTTGGCATGCTTGCTCTATTCTGTGCTATGTACCGAAGCTGCACTCTCATGGTCTCTTGTTGCGTCATCCTTTCAAGCTTGCTGGCTTTGGTGCTCTGTGGTCCTGTGTCCTAAATAGCCTCTCTCATCTCTGTGGACCCCGCTGTCCCAAGGATCACTCTGTTTTCTGCCCTGAGTGCATCGTGAACAGATACTTGTCCTGCTGTCATCGTTTTGAATGTGAATTAGAATAATGGCTGTATTTTTTTTTTTTAGTGCTTCCTATATGCCAGATAGTGTGGTGAGTACTTCACATATATTATCTAATGTAACCCTCAAAAATAAAAATGTATGAAGGAGGTACTCCTATTAGCCTCTTTTAGAGGTGAGAAAATAATATCAGGGGAAATTTTTTATATTAAATATAGTCACGGAGCTAATAAATGACCCAAGCCAGTCTGACGCCAGAGTCTACACTCTTGTGCATTAATCTCAACAGGGTGAGAAATAGTTCTGAGGCAAAGTGAGTCTGGGAAAATATGTCCCTTCTCTGACCATGTTATGGTCAAAAGTTGCCATCCTATTCCATATGTAAAGAAATCATAATTAATGTCTGTCTGTAATACATAGCATAGGTACCACAAACATTTTAATCAAACTCATAATAGTATTTCTTCTGCCAATTACTTTGAAAAACTTTTACCTTACATTAATTCTGAATTCACATTTCTTTAATTGAAATAAATGTTAATGACAAAAGTTATTTGAAAAGTCAACAAAAAAGAAATACTAGTCTGCTCAATAAGCAAAAATATAGCTCTCAGACAAATTATTAATATTGTCAAGAAAGTAAAGATTCTACTTTAGAATTTTAAAATATTTTACTTCCTCCCTCCCATCATTGGGCTAGCTCATAGTTCATTTATAACTAATTTTCTCAAACAAACAAACCAACTAACATCAAATTGTGTTCCACTTAATTGAAGTTGTAAAAGGCCCATTACCAATACCCCTTTTAGAGTTTGGACTGTTTGAGGGGAAACAAAGGGGTTACATAAATAGAAATTAAAGTATCAACTTTGTTACTGATAGAGTTACTGTAAAATTTGGCTCAGGTTAATCAGAATTACGCTGTCACCCATTCAATCAGGCAGTGCTCCCTGGAAGGTGTAAAGGCAAGACTCAAATCCATGGTTCTCCACTGGAAGTGATCCTGCTCCCTGTCCATCACCCAGGGGATATTTGGTGATACCTGAGAAAGGATTGGTTGTCACAAATGGGGGAGTGCTACAGGCATCTAGTAGGTGTAAGCCAGGGATGCTGCTAAACATCCTACAAAGCACAAGACAGTCCACAAAACAAAGGGTTATCTGGTCTAAAATGTCACTGGTGCCATCCATGGTTGAAAAATCCTAAGCTAAGCTTACGGAAGGGACTAACATGGAGTAGGAAGCATTTTCTCTGAAAGTAGACAGATTCCCTACGAGAAGGAAGAGAGATGATGCTGACTACATTTACTCGGTTCCTGCATCAAAACTTATCAGATAATTTGTTCATCTTGCCCTGGTCAGGAAATAAAGAAGAAGCCAAGAAGGCCAAGGTTGTGTTGCAGTAATTACTGTCCCTCAACAGAGGAACACAAGGTGAAGAGAAAGGTGACTCTGCACGCTAACACTTATTTACATAATGTGATTTGTTCAGATTTTCTAAATCGATTCTCATGGCATAGGACCAAGATAATTTGACTTTGTATCATACATACATATTTGTTTAATTCATGCTCAGAAGAATAATGAACCTTTTATTTACATTTAGGTCTATCATACGGAAAGGAGTGACCAGTTGCAATGGGTATTTTTATCTGTGCTATCTTTTAAGCTCTACTTGAGTACATACATCGACTTTTCTTAGGTGGAGGTAAAAGCAAAACTAATATAGTTTGCAAAAGGCATATTTACTTTATTGATTAAACAATTCAAATTGGGTTTGACTAGTTACTGCATAGTCCCAGGAGCACTTAATTAGCCCTACTGTTAAATTTAAAAGGAGAAAGAGTCAGAGAAGGAAGGCAGATAGGCAGAGCCATTTGCATCACCACAAAATTGGGGTTCAGGTTGCTGGAGCAAAGCTAAAGATGAATCCCAAAAGATTCCCCTGAATTTACTCCTTTCTTTTCTTTTCTGATTCTTCTTGATACTTTTATATTCTGAAACATGTCAGCTCTCCCTTTTCCTATGTTTCTTTTTCTTTGAGCTGAAGAGAGAGTAATACCGTGCCAATAATCTACAGTCACATTCCAGGCTGGTGTCATTTTCCATTGTTTTGATGTCTATGTAAAATAATATAACAGACTAGCTAGAACTATTAGAATTATAGTGGGAATCTATCCTCCTTGATGACACTAGGCCATTCACACAGACACATGTGTGTTCTTAAAAAATGTAACGGTATATTTTAAAGCTCATTTTAAAGCTATAAAGAGGGAAAAGGCCAAACCAAAGCAGAGGCAATTTCTGATAATAACATGAGAATCTTTAATATTTATTTAACTTCTACCATGAACCAGACACTATATAGAGCAAATTCTGTGCATTATCTCAGTTTATCCTCACATGGTATCTCTGAATAAAGTTCTATAATTGTCACCATTTTACAATGGTGTTTACAAACACCATGTTTGGATCACATATGCTGTGATCCAAAGGGAAAGAAACTTGGCCAGTGTCAAACACAGTATGTGGTTATAGACTGAGGTCCAGAGTCAAGCTTGTTGACTCCATACTCTATTATCTTAACCACTATATGAAAATGACTTGCTAAGAGAGCAATCACAGCACTAAATATTTCTAGCATTCATTGGTCCCTAAATTCAAGAAAACCATTAATATCATGACTGTGTTTAAAAACCTCAAAAATCTTCCTTGTCTATGTTATAAGTCTTAACTACATCTAAATGTTTTTCTTCAAATACTTTTCTAACTAAATATAAATTACTTTTCCTGTGTGAAAAGCGTCATGAATGACTCCCAGATAATCTGCTTGGGCAACAGAAAAACAAACAAACAAACAAACAAACACAAACAGGAGGTGTCACTGATTAAAAAATAATGTAGAGAAATAGAAATAGATTTTTAGGGAAAGGTAAGTTCCATTTAGAGATGTTAACTCTGAATACATTTTATATAAATGTTGTTTTGAGGGTGGGGAACCCTCTCCCTTCCCTGACAAATGGAACTTTTTTCCAAAGTGAAACTCATACTGTGTAGTTCATAGGGGTCACCCCTAGGAAAATGGTGGACACATGAGTGAGGTGTCACCAAGCAGAGTACAGCATCTGTCTGCTCATAGTGATTTGTTGCCACAGGGCTGGTTGAAATTCTCCCCATAATTTTTGCTGGTACTGAGAAGAGTGAATAATAGAAGTAAATACCAAGTAGACCCTCAGCTTACCAAAATTATCTTTGCTGCCATGTTAGAAAGCCTTCCTGCTACTGACAATTTCACACAGCAAAGAAGAGGGAGAGAGACTGAGTCATCATCTGAACACCTGTATTAAGATAGGCCCAAAGGCAGACTTTCAATTATGAGAGCCAAAATATTCCCTTTAAAAAAAAAAAAGCTAATTTGAATTGTATACCTATAACCTGCAACTAAGAGTGCTAAAACATATGATGTTGGTATGGCACAAGAGTGACAATATTACCATCTCCCACTCTCTTCCTCTCAACTGAAGATGCAGTTGTGTCCACCCTGCCCATATGCTGTAATCCAAATTCCTGACTATTGATCCGTCGCCACTTCACATTGAAATGTTAGCACTCCTGCTCCCAACTTGGTTATCACCATTTATTTGATAATTTCACTTTGCATCTTTCCCAAATGATCAGGGCAATTCTTCCATCTCCCTTGATGATTTCAACACCTGGATCACTTGCTTCCTCTCTTCATGCTTAATCATTTATAGTTCCTTTAATAACAATGCCCATGATGTATTGAACTTCTCAATGCAGTCGCCATTATCACTCAATTCTGTTCTTTCTAATCAACTGATTTGTAACTTTACCTCAGTCCACATTCCTTTGAGCATTTTCACCTTCATCTTGGTCATTCCATAATGCCGTTCAAACCTCAAAAGCTGACACAGGTCGTTCCTTTTTAGAGTAACCTCTGAAAATTATCATACTTCGTTTCTTTCAACCCTTACTATAAACACCCTTTCATCAACCCTCTTCAAATTATACTTGATTTCATTTTTCAACTTCAAATTTCTATTCAAATATTTCAATATTATTTTTATTACTCTTATCATGTTATTGCTTTCAAGTTTTACTGTATCATTCACTTACTGATCCCTTTATTCTTTTCCCAGTCTTACTAGAAAATGGTCCAATGTCTGTCCTATTGACTTGATACAACTTTCTCACTCACTTGCAATATCCCATCTCTCATTAAATCTTATTGATTCCACTTTTACTTCCTTCTATCCATTTCATCGTCTCCATGTGTATCATCTCTACCCTCATCTGGCTACTTCATCTCTTGTTTGGACTCCTAGTTTCTTCATATTTTGTCTCTCCTCATTATATTCCATTCTTCACACTGAGGTTCTTTTTTAAATGAAATATTATGATGTCATCTCCTGTTTAAGACCTATTAATTGTTTCTCACTGCTTCTAGGAAAAAAACCCTCAAATTCTTACTATAGCCCACTGGCCTGAATGGTTTCATCCCTGTTTTCCTACCTCTTTCCTTTAATCTCACACAGCTTGCTTGCTCTTTAAGATTCAAACATACTGTCATTTATTTTATTCCTTGATTAAGCTACGCTTCTCACTACTGGTTCTTTGCACACTCCTGTTCATCTCTTTGGAATGCCCACCCTTCTGCCGAGCTTCACCCAGTTAATGCCAATTCAACATTTATGTTTTTCTCCCACTTAAATCTTCAGGGAAAACATAGCTGGTGCCCTAGCTTTTAGGTCAGGTTCCTGTCTGATATAAACCTCTACGACATTATTCTCTCCATTTGTTATTTCAGGTTGTAATATTACAAACACTGTGTTGGTAATTCTTTAATATTTGTCCCCTCCTGCTCAATAGAAGTACCTAGATGCATACTTATTAATGAATCAATAGATGAATGAAAAAATTGAGAAAATACTATTTCACATTGAAATGTTAGCGCATCTTGTACAGGCATCTTGTACTATAGATTAGAAATAAAAAAAAAAAAGAAAGAAAAGCCTACAGGGAAATAAGGCACATAGACATAAATATGTGTGCATGTATTATAATATGATAGTTCAGGATCAGCCCAGTTAAGCTCAGGTTAATATAAGTGTCCAAAAGGATATCCCAGCACAGCCTGATGACGGGACTGGAGATGGAGATATCACATAGGCAGTTGAGAGGTATTGCTATACTAATACCCCAAATTTATAAGTGTCCATTCTTGTCTCCCTGTGATGAATTGCTCAGATGGGAAAAGACAAAAAGCAATTCAGCGCTGCTCCACAATCAATTATTATTTAATTCATTTAGCAGATTTTCATTGACTGCCACACAGTGTGCTAACCTGAAAATGTAGAAATGAATAAAACTATCTGTGTCTTCTGATATTTCCCAGTCCAGTATGGCAGAGAGCCTTTTATGGTACAATATGAGAAATATGCAAAAGAAAGTGACAGATAAAATGGGAGCACCATGGAGGGACATCAGAGCAGCCTGATGTATCTGGGAAAGTTTTCCTCATTTGGTGAGACCTGACATGAGTCTAAAAATATAACATTAAGCAACTTGGACAAAACTATTCCAAGCAGGAGAATGATCAAGGGATGAATTTGGGGAAATATAATTTGTGCTGTTTGGTTTTGTGGTGCAGGATATTCTAAGGAGTATTTAGAGATGAGTTTGTGGATACGGGCAGAAGAAAACCATGGAGAGTCTTATGAGCCATGAAAGAAGTTTAGGCCTTGCCAGGAAAGCAGTAGGAAGGATTTCAATTTGAAAAGTAACATGCGATTCATTTTTAGGAAAAATAATTTTAGCAAGTCTAAAAATATATCGCAAGACTGAGAGAACCAAGGCGGGGGTGGTAATCTTTCTAATCATGCATTATTCCACTCAGATGTCTCCCAAGGAAAACGCTCCTCACATTTGCTCCCACAGCACCATGTGCTCACCTCCATATCATAAAGCTGACTTGAAAGTTCCAAGCTCATTTGTATAAGCAGGTAGCATCTAGCATAATCCTGTGTATATAATAGGGCCAGTGAATGCTGCTGGAGTAGGTGAGTGAATGAGATAACAAGTCAATCAGTCTTTGAGAGAGCTGTGAAGATTCCTAACAATGACTGATATGGTTTACATATTTACCTTTCATATGATGCCAAATCACAATGAAATTGATTTCTTTATCTATAAACATATTAATATTCCTCTGGAAAACTTTTATATCACCTCACTGTGTTCTCTGTGGAATCAAGTCAGCTATTTGAAGAAGATAGGAACTCTAACAAATGTTGAATCAGTCTTTTTTTTTTTTTCTGGATTAATTGTGTATATATCAGATATCAGAGTGACTATGTGTTCCAATGAAGTGAGCAAATATTAGGTGAATGGAGCCTTTTGGGTAAGAAAGGATTCAAGTATTAAATTAAACCATTCATAGAGGTCAAAAGATTTCTCCCTGGTTTGGGTTTGTGGAAAAGTAATAAATATATCTTCAGTTATGTAATGTCATTTTCAAAGGTATACTAGAAAATTTTGAGATGTTTGTTTTTAAACATCCTTATTTTTGTTATTCTAGCTTAATAAAAATCTTCCTACTAATTTATTCAATCTATCATAGTTAATTTAAATAGCACATGAAATTTTAAACAGATGTTATATCATAAATATCCAGAGTATAAATATCAAAATTCTGCTTACAAGTATAGAAAGATACATTTTTATTTTAAGTAATTAGCACATTTTTAGAATGTTTTTACAAATAATTTTCAACTACCAGAAAGCAGCAGCATGGATTATCCAAAACTATGAATAATCCAGAAGGCATTTTGTGTCAAATTGGGGATTTTTTTTTTTTTTTTTGGTAACAGAACATCATTCTGTGTTACTTAAGCAAAAACTCAAATTAGTTTGACATTTCCTGTATACGTAAGAAATGGTTTACCAGCTGAGCTTTGAGGTCAGTTGATGAGAAATATGTTAGGCTTTGGGGGAAGGAAAAGACATAATAGATATGTCACAGTACTTTTATTATTTCATTTTATTAGATGCATTCCTATTTCCTTGATTTTGAACAGATTTTCTTTTCACAGACATTTAGACAATTTGCTGTCTTCTGTATTATTTTTGTTGGAGCTAAGAATATTGAAAGTAGTAAATGGTAGTAATTAGTTGAATATACAATATATTTTTCAGCATTAATAAAAACTACATTTCTTGTGGACAAGCTGAACTTGTGTCTATAACCTGTAATGCTCAAAGAGAAATAGTAAACTATACTCAACATTCACTGTCAAGAATAACTACCTTTGAGTGATAGCAAAGTCATTAATTCCTGTTTGTTTATTCATATAAAATTATTAGATGTATGGCTACCTCATATAAAGGATTGTATTGACATCTGGGGACATAGTAGTTGCTAAAATAGAATATACCCCTGGAAGTTACTTTTCTAGAGGTATTTTCTTTGTCTAAATGAAATAAAATAACTTTATGGAAAGAATTTTGGATATTTTAAACAATTCATAGTTTGGTTATTTACATTTGATATCATATGTTCTTTATTTTGCTTAAGAACAGAATATATGCCCACCTATAATAAGATGGAATTGTTTGTGAGGATGTGGTGGGAGCACAAAACTAGTCAAAGACTGTTCCAGAAAGGAAGATGAAGATTTCATAGTAGGGTACAAGAGAGGGAAGTATTAGCTGTGTCATTCCTAATTAGCTCTGTAAATAGCTGTTTCCAGTGGATGATGCATAATATATTTTTTAATTTTTTTTGTTTATTTCATATTTGAGAGAGAGAGAGAGAGAGAAGAAAGCAAGTAGGAGAGGGCAGAGAGACAGAGATAGAATCTGAAGCAGGCTCCAGGCTCCCAGCTGTCAGCATAGAGCCCGACGTGGGGCTCGAGCTCACCAGCAGTGAGATCATGACCCGAGCTGAAGTCAGAAGCCCAACCAACTGAGCTACCCAGGCACCCCATGATGCATAATATTATTAGTGGGCAGGGATGGTTTTCAGGATATCTATTCAGAGTGTGGCACTGGAGAATCCATGAGGAGAATGAATATAAAGAATTACAGGAAGTAGTAACAAGCATTCTGATTAGCTTATACAAATGTAGGAGAATCCATCTAGTAGACTCAATGATATAAGGGAAGGAGTTCTCCAAAAGACATGGAACTGGCCAAGACTGGGAAGGTAAGTAGAGCATTAGGTACATGGGCGGGGACTCGGCTCTATGAACGAAACTAGAAATAGGGAGAAGAGAAAGAATCAAAAAGGGACAAACTGGATTTTTTTTTTTTTTAAGATTGGCTCAGTAGGAAGAGTGGTTTACCTCTGGAAGAACAAATTTCAAGTGTGGTTGATTTTGAGTAAAGACTGGTGAGATGAAGAGAGTGAGGGTTTGTGAGTAGTGTGAGATTATTAAGAAGCATATCAGCATTTCCTTAGGTCCTTAGCCAGAGAGAAGTCCAAATTTTTGATGTAGGGAATTTTTAATAGGTCATCCTTTATGAAAATATGAATGTAGTCATTATGGGAAAATCAGAATATTTGGGAATGATTAACAGACTTTTTAAATTAAACATGAAATGGAAACTCCTTGTTTTACAAGACTTGAGCACTTTTTTTTTTTTTAGTGTTTATTTTTTGAGAGAGAGACAGAACACAAGTGGGGTAGGGGCAAAGAGAGAGGGAGACACAAAATCTGAAGAGGCTCCTGGCTCTGAGCTGTTAGCACAGCTCGAACTCACAGACCACGAGATCTCGACCTGAGCCGAACTCCAACCCTTAACTGACAGAACCACCCAGGCGCCCCAAGACTTGTGTGCTTTTATGATGTTGTACTACTTGTAGCTGCAACTGAGTGTGTGTTTTGAGAAAGAGTGCCTTTTGTACAAAACATACTTCTGCTATTATCTGACCTGAAAATAGAAACAGAACAAGCAGAATACTGGCGGATTTATTATTTTTGGTTTTTTCTAAGTTCACATCTGTCATCCAGGAAATTCAAAAAGCAAAAGTGACAAGGACAGTTACCAGTGTATTGTGGGTGATGAATAATCAATAGAAAACTTCATTTTCTCTTCCCTTCTCTTTTCAATGTCTTTCTTTTCTTACCCCTTTTTTCCGCCTTCATTCCTATCAGCAATAACACTGTAGTCAAACCTTTAAGCCTTGTATCTATCACTCAAAGTTCAGTGCAGAAAATAGAAACCCTTTTACTTATTTCAATCAGAAATTAATTTAATGTAGAGAATTAAGAGTTAGAAAAACCCTTGGGAGGCATCATTCTACAGTCAGGAGGCCATCATTCCACTTATGATTTGAAATACCACCATCTAGCTCCAGTCAGGAATACAAGAATATGCTGTTGAAACTGCAGCCACCAAGACTGGCCAACAGTGCTTTTCAGTGCCCAGAAAGCTGGAAACTAGAGGTTGAGTCTGGTCACCACACTTTCTCATGTCTCATGATCTTGCTTGCAAGAGAAAACAGCAGCAAATGACAGCTTTTGCCTATATCTGTCTTCCAAGCCTCCTATGTGTGCAACTCTTAGGAAACCTTACTTGCATCCAGTCCCCATATGTAAGAGAGTGTGAGGAAGGCTGTTTTCAGCTTTCTATCATCTCTAAATTGAATGAAGCTGGATTGGAGTTTGGGAGAACCAAATCAAATGTCTATGACAAGCTGCTATAGTGATTTATATTGACCTCCCAACCGTTCTCTATATTTGTCATTATTCATGGCTTTTATTAAATCTATGTCTTATATTCTGTTTACCTCTCCTCTGACCCTGCTAAATCTCATTTCTACCCTTTTGTGTAAGCACATTAGCCAATATTGTACTTTTATAATGTTAGCGTCACCTGGAATATTTGCTATATCATTAACTAAACTTCTGAAACACTTTCTTATGATTTAGGGAAGAAACACACTATAAGGTTAAAACAATTACCACATAAACATAACTTATTTGTTAAAACAATTACTACATAAACAAATACTTATTTGCTATGGGTCTCGAGATAACTATCATTTTATTTCATCAGAATATGTCTTAAACAAGTGTTGTTTCTATTATTCATGCATTTAATCAAAATGTACAATTATTGAATGATTAATATGATCTAATATGAGTATAAAGAAAGTGTCTTGAATTTTAACTGCTCCTAAATTGAATTTTTAAAAAGACATAAGATATTTATTAGTCAGGCAAATTTTTTCTCATATATTTAGCACCATGGACCTTAAATTTGTGCTGTTTTAATTTTAGACAAACTAGCACAAATGGTAAAATGAAATCAACAGGCAAGAGCCATTTACATTATAAAACCAATATCGTTCATTCATCTAGTCATTTTTACTAGAATTGTATTTCCTCTGTGTATGCTTGAGCTGCACATAGATATTATCCCATCTCAGTGTAAGAGTTAAACTTGATTTCAAAATAAGAAATAAGATTACATCCATCCTAATTATAATTCTTTTTTTTAAATTTTTAATAATGTTTTATTTATTTTTGACAGAGAGATAGACAGAGCATGAGCGGGGGAGGGACAGAGAGAGAGGGAGACACAGAATCCAAAGCAGGCTCCAGGCTCTGAGCTGTCAGCACAGAGCCTGACACGGGGCTTGAACTCACAGACCAAGAGATCATGACCTGTGGTGAAGCCAAACACTCAACAGACTGAGCCACCCAGGCGCCCCATCCCAATTATAATTCTAAAACAACTGTCTCCTTATCTTTTAAGCTAAAAGTGAGATTACTCTTCCATATTATTATTTTCCTAAGTTTGACACCTCTATCAACTATCACAGTACTGTTTCATTTGCTATCCTTGCCTCTAAAGTAAAATGGTCTTGTAAAACTAGTTTTTAGTTAGATAATCTACTAAAATGTCTGCTTTTCCTTTTGGATGAGTGTTTTTGCTCTGTTCAAAGCATGTCCTGTTATCAGAGACTGTGAAGCTGTATTGTCCCTTGGTTCAGAATGCTGGACCCAAGAGTCTGATGTTGTGTTTACTGCATGAACAACAACTTAATTAAGTGTTGCTTTAGAAACATCACCAGAGCTTTGTTTCTGGTATTGCACTCAGGCATGTATCACATTGTTTTGACACATGCACTGGGAGATTTGCTTTGTAGTTAGTCATGTTTTTGGAACACTACTAGTAAAAACAGAAGAAAAGAATAATTTTATTGGTAAAACAAGGAAAATGCTCTCAAGATCCAAAGAATAACTATGAATGATGTATCAAGACCAAATTTTCTTCTGAGAACACTCGCAGTAAAACCAAATTTCCTATTTTGACATTTAGCTGCTTAAAAGCGAATGTTTTTATGCTTTTGTAAAGATTAAGAAAATCAAATGTACAGATTTCTTCCTTTTCTATATCCTTATTTATCTCCCCAAGGAACATATTTTATATACCGAGATAAATTCAATGTTTTAATTTTAGTTTGTTTATCATGACAAAATATCTTTTAAATAGTATTTTTCTGTTACAAACCAGGAAGGTTTGGGAAAAAAAAATGATAATGCATGAATACATTTTCACACTCTTTTCTGCAAAGAAGTAAACAAATTTTCCTTCCTGAGAAGGAGAGAAATCAAATGTGTCAGCTTCAAAGCACTGGAATGTTTAACTCCACTATCGTTGGCCTCATATTGGGGCTTATGCGATGAATACAGTTGTTAAATAAGATCAAAAAACTTGTAAAAAGGAAGGTACCAACTAAAAATAAAGGAGTGATTTCGTCAAAGGCGGAGTGGCCTGGAATCTCCAGACAAGGTGGCCCAAATGATGAGTGAGGGAAAATGCCCCAGAGGGAACACAGAACTTTAAAGATCTATGAGATGAAGAAAGGAAACCAGTTATTTTCAACAGTTTTCTCATGTTGCTTTTTAACTTCAATAATTGTCCCTATTCTAGTCCAGTGATAAATGGCAATGGTAAGACTTTGTTTACCTCAAAGGCAGGTTAACATCGGCCCTCAAATCTTAAGGTAACTGACTTAAGTCGGTTTTATATGCACCTTCAAGAGAGAGACCTATACAGGAAAACCCTATTTGAGCTGTTGTCTTTGATTTAATGTTCAATCAGTTCTATTCTAAAATTCCATATATATTTGAGAAAAGCCTTATGTAAAGATATTATTCAAAACATGATTATTTGTGTAAATTTATAAAAATGTTGGCATGTGTGTTTGTCTATGTTTTTGCTATTGCATCATGAAATATCCCTGTGTGCTAGATTAATCCTTTGTCACATAATTTCAGAGATCAGTGTCACACTATGTATCATGCAACAATGTTTTGGCAAAGTAGGATGATCACAAGTAAGAGTAGCAACAGAAACTTTTTCCAGAATGTCAAAACGGTGACCAAGAATTAAGGAAAGGTAGAAAACATATACATACTAGTAACCACAGCTGAAATTAAGTTGTCCAAAATTTCCTCCCAAATGGCCATGATCCCAGAGAGTTGATTCAAATTGTGTTTACATGTTCAACTGACAGAAAATTCCCATGTTATATAAACTATTCCAGAGCAAAAAAAATATGTTTACTTTTTTATTTTACAGACCTAGTTAGTATACCAATAATCCCATACAAACAATACTTAAAATAGAAATTAAGAGAAAAAAAACAGTGTATGTATAGAGGGGGCTTTCCACGTGGGAAGCTCAGTGGGCTGAGGGTCCAACTCTTCATTTTGGCTCAGGTCATGATCTCATGATTCATGAGATGGAAGCCTACATTGGGATTCTCTCTCTCCCTCTCTCTTTGCTGCCTCCTCCCCTCCACCCCCAAAAAACAGACGTAAAAATAGAGAAATTAGAAACTAGTTTCCCTGATTTCTTTATTAAGCCTTTGTCCCTCAATTCCAAAGCCACCTTGCTATACACATCTGTGTTGTTGGAGCTGGGCCTCTGAAAACAACATTTCTCCTTTGTCAGCTGACTGCCTATCAGTTTTCAGCAATCAATGGTGCCAGAGGGAAACTGGCAGGCAGGAGAGAGAATGAGCATTCTTCACTCTGGTTTGCTTTCTGTCCCTGCCAGCATCACCTCACCAACAGTTTTTCACGTTAGCAGAAACAGATACTCCAAATTCCATGTTTTTATTTTCTCCACTCTTCCAGAACCAGAATTGGTTTCAACTGTACCCCCTCAGAGGTCCCAAGACTAGATGGCCAGTTCTCTCTCCTCCGGGTTCCGGCTCTTTCGGGCATCTCCTCCAAGCTCCTCAGAGGTCTATGTCCCAGCTGTATGGGGCCCCTCCTACTACATTCCAGGTTCTGATAACACCCATATCTTCTATTTCTTCCTACTGTCCTAAGAGTGAGCTACTTCCTTAGTTGCTATCCCTTTTGGGTCCCCTGTATTCCTCCCTTCTTTTCCTTCCTCCCTCCCTCCTGCATTTTCTCTAGTACCTGCATTATCAGTCCCTTAAAAAGAATGATCTTTTTCTAATATCTGGCATCTTTTCTATTTTCCAGACCAGACCAGAATGGATTTGTTTATACAAACACTAATACAACAATTGTAAATGCCAGCAAATTTAACTTATAGAATGAGATATAAAAAAAAAAAATTGCTAGAAAAAGAGGTAAAGGAGGAAGAGCTGGTAAGAATAGGAGAGAAAGAAGAAATCATTATCAAATATACAGTGTGTTTAAGAAGGGCTAGAGTGATATTCTGATTTGTAATAAGAAATATAGGGACGCCTGAGTGGCTCAATCAGTCCAGTGTCCGACCTCAGCTCAGGTCATGATCTCACGGTGGTTCGTGGGTTCGAGCCCCGCATCAGGCTCTGTGCTGACAGCTCAGAGCCTGGAGCCTGCTTTGGATTCTGTGTCTCCCTCTCTCTCTGCCCCTCCCCTGCTGTGCTCTGTCTCTCTCTGTCTCTCAAAAATAAATAAATGTAAAAAAAAATTACAAATATATGTTTGGCCTTGGTCCCTATTTCTGGCACAGAGCTCCTAAAACCCTCTGGAATTTCCTAAGTGATTAAAGCAACAAAGATGTCTTTCATTATGTTCATGAGGTGGCTTTTGGACAGCACCTAAGGATGGGCCTGATCATGTGATTAGACATTGCAGCTTTCAGTTTCTGGCTGTTTCTGAGTTATATCTTATTATACTAAACCAGTAATCTAGTAAATAAAATGTTTCTATGAATTCTGTGAGCTGCTCTAGCAAATTAATCAAAAGAAGATAGGAATCATTGGAACCTCCAGTTTGTAGCCAGTTTATCCAAAGCACAGGTAACAACCTGAGCTGGCAACTGGCTTCTGAAGCAGAGTGGAGTGTGGACGTCTTGTAGGACTGAACCCTTAAACTGTAGAATCCGATGCTATCTTCGGGTAGTTAGTGTCAGAATTGAATTGAATTCTTGGACACCAGCAGGACACTAGCAGGTGTCTGAGAATTGCCTAGTGTCATGTGGGAAGGCCCCTCCACACATACACTTTGTAATTGGGTCCAAGAACCCTGAAGAGTAAGATGGGTAAGCACAAAGATATTTATTTGTGTAATTAATCAACAATAAAGTGAAAAAAAAAACTATCTGATTCTCTTAATAGACCCCAAAAGCTTTTGGTAAAAATCAATATCCATGCCCAACAAAATTTTCTATTGTAAGAAAAACCATCATGATTAATATTTTCTCAGGCTAGTAGCCAATATCATACGAAAAAAGATACCCATGTACCATTCTGATGAACTCAATAATAAGCAAATGATACATACTTTTGTCACTATTATTCATCATTATTCAGAATATAATCGGTGCAAATAGCTATATGACTTGCTTTAACCAATGAAATAAGAGTAAGTCACATGGCTACTTACATGCTTACATGTTTTGCTATGAGCCATTTCTTAGTAAAGGAAGCAATATTAAGACACTGGTTTACATTTTCTTTTTAATCACATTTGATCAGAATCAAGTCAATTTCAAAAATAAGTAAAGCAGCTGTATTTTTCCTTTCATTTTGGTCAATTTAATTATACAAGTAGATAAGAGGACAGAAAAAGAAGATATCTTACCACCATCGAGAGCAGATAAAAATAATATAACTGACATTAATGATAATTTAATTTAATAATAATTGAGGCAGAAATTAGTTATAGAACATTTCCAGTCAGGAATATTTGAAATTCACTCAAAATAAAAGGTTACATGACAAACTAAAGCATGGAGATTTTTACATTTATGATTTGTTAAACTTGGATTTGCAAATTAATGCTTTAATATTCCTTAAGAAAGAGTATACAATCTATTTATAAAATCATAAATATTAGGTAGAAAAAGATTTCACTTGATTACAAATGAAAATTTTTTTAACCTATTGCTCTGAAGGGTTAGTTCACAAATGATTATCATTACTTATAAAAGACTGTGCCATTCAAGATTTTTACCTGATTAAGAGAACATGAGTCTGCATGTTTTAAATTATTTCTCTAAAGTGTGGAAACATTTGGGGGAATAACTCTTACCTGATAAAAGTCTCTATGTTCAATACCTATAAAATTTTATAATGGTTCTCTTCTTTTATGGCTGTGTCAAGATAGAGTAGGTCATGTAATAATCACAAACAACGTAAAAATCTCAGTGGATGAAAACAACAAAGTGTTCTTTTTTCTTTTTCTTCTTTCTTTCTTTCTTTCTTTCTTTCTTTCTTTCTTTTTTCTTTCTTTTTTCTTTCTTTCTGTGTGTGTCTCTGTGTGTGTGTGCAGCCTGCTGCTGTTTTTTGCAATTGTCAAGTGCAATTGTTTTTCATATGCGGGATATTTCACCTACATATCTACATGTATTGTTATACCCATACAGCAGAAGAAAACATAAGTTGAAGGGTTGATCTTTGACAAATATTCCCACCTAGAACTGATACATGTAATTTTAGCTCAATGCCATTGGCTCCAGGAAGTCATATAACCTCCTCTCTCTTCAAGGAGATGAACAAGATAAGTAAGAAGAAGAAAATGAGATATCACCAAATGGTAGGGGTGTCTACCCCAAGAATGCTTTGAATACATTTTTATTGTAAGTAATCTCAAATAGAAAATCATTAATTTTGCTGTTCATAGCACTCAACACATCATATCTTAACATGCACTCATATACCCACACACACATGTGCTCACTGCATACCCAAATTATGTAAATTACCCAGGAAGAAGGCAACGCAGGGACTCAGTTAACTGAACTTAAGTATAAATTTAAAAGCAACAGGATACAAAAGTTTTTTGCTGAGATTACTTAATAATGTACAGAAAAAGACCATTTAATTCTAAATAAGAATCATCTAAAGAAAGGGGGTCCAGAATAAAAGGAAAGTAGATTATCCACTCTGAGTGATGGGTCTTTCTCTTGCATCTGAAAACATAGGCTTTTCATTTTTCACTTCCAAAAACAGTAATGCATCACATTGAGAAGAAAAAGTTCCATGTAAGTCACCCATATGTAAAGTAGTTTCATCAATTGCTTCCAATCACAGAATTCTACGACACACTATCTCTTTCACTCATCTGACCCCAAACTCAGAACCCCCTCAGATCTCTTCTATCAGCAGCAGGTGTTTGGAGATCTTTATTTTGGAATTCTCACTTTCTGTGTTTTCAACAGTCCCTGCTGCTATGAACAAACTCCAGTAAGCTCCAGTTGCTGGCTGTGAACAAGCAACTTCAACTTTTTTTTTTTAAATTCTTAATGTTTATTTTTGAGAGAGACAGAGCACAAGTCAGGGAGAGGCAGAAAGGGAGACATAGAATCCAAAGCAGGCTCCAGGCTCTGAGCTGTCAGCACAGAGCCCGACTTAGGGCTTGAACTCATGGACCGTGAAATCATAACCTGAGCTGAAGTCGGATGCTCAACTGACTGAGCCACCCAGGCACCCCAAGCAACCTCAACTTTTAATGTGTCTTGTGGTTTCTGACCCCTCGTCACTTCTGATTTCAGTTTACTTGTGAATTCTGATGACTCATAGTTTTAGTTTACTTATAGCTTCTGCTAACTCACTTCTTCTATCAACTCAAGGTCTCTGTGTGTCTCCTCAGGTGCTATTTCCATAATAAAATACAGATGCATTTCTCAGAAAAGATCTGACTTAACCAGTAGCTGCCATTTGGGTAGAACCTTCATTTTAAGTCTGTTCGTGCAAAATGTATTGACCTGTATACTGGTTTCCCTTGAATCAGTTTGTCACATCAGGCCAATAGGATTTTTCTCAGAAGAATGCTCACATAAAAACAAACATGATTCTCTATACTTCAGGGATTCTTTAGATTCACTCCTGAGAGCGGAGATCTTAATCAGTGATCATCTCAAAAGAAAATAGTGGTCATAGCTATTTGCAGCCATACATGGCCTTATAAGATTTAACATAAGCAAGGTAATATCTATTATGCATTACAGATTGTAAATATTAGAAATAAAGAAATGTAAGGGAATGTTCAAGAGATAAACACACAACTAGAGCAATCACATGATATATAAGATTCTTAGGAAAAGGAATCTGAATAATTAATGCCAAAAATTTTATATGATATTTATTATATTCACATTTCTTTCCAGTCTCTCCTAAATTTATCATTTATCGCTCTGATGCTCCACCTCACTGTGAATATAGCCTCAGACTTTTCAATTGACAACCACTTTTGTCTTGCTCTTACAACCTGAAGAGATCCTTGGAGGCCATAGATTATGTTGGATCCAGGAATAAAATCCCATGGGTAGCGCATGTTTATAAGTTCTAAAGTACACTTTATTAGCATATAAATTGAAAATAGCAACTTTGATCAGGTTGTTTAATGAAAAACACCTCTTAGTACAAGTGAAAAACTATTTCCTTAATCCAGGTTGCTTATAAAACAACAACAAAAACTACTTATGTGATTACTGCAAAAAAGTGACAGGAGACAGAAAATCAAAGTGATAGCTGAACCAATCAACCTTTAGAAAAAATCTTATGTTAACTCTGGACGAGTAAATAGCTGGATACATGTGTAGACAGAAACCCTTCCAATAATGTTCCTAAAGTCAAGGTCTCTGGGGCAATAAAGACTTTCCTGTGATGAAGTCCATTAGGCAGCAACCTTATTAAAACACGGCACACACAATTAGCTCTGGGTGACTACCTCCAAGCTTCTCTCCTGTGACAAGGCAACGAATCTTCATTTTTCCAATAAAGAGTGATATGGCTTTGATCAAACCTTCTAACTTCAATGTCCCTGGGTTAAAATATTCCTAGAAATATTTTTTGAGACTTAATGTCATATAAACATCCTTTTATTTTTCTTCTCATATGTGATATTTTTAGTCTGTGTGCAAATATCATAATTAAGGAATGAACCACTTCATGAAGTGTTGTCACTGAGTTCTATAATTTTTATAATTATATCACCCAAATATTATGTCAAGTTGCAGAAAAAGTATTGAACAAATTCACATTGCCATATGCCTTCTTATTCGTATATTTTGTGAGTACACATTAATTTAAATAATAAAGCCATTTCAATTGAAAAGGACATCTGGCTATTATGGGCAATTGCATGACCAAGAAGAGAAAGAATAAACACATGTTGCTGAATATGAAAAGACGGACAGCCAAAGGGTATTAGTTTATATAAGAGTGTCCTCTATGGCAGCAACATTAAAATCTACCAAGGGAAGTAATACTATATAATCTAAAGACTTCTTACGACTGAAAAACAAAATGAAGAGTTTGAGATAAAATATGTACTGTTATTTAACACTAGAAGATAAAAAGTATGCCTCATAGTAAAAAATGTTTCCATAAACAGTGTAAGCCTGCCTGAGGGTAAGAAGGAGCTGTATAGACAGGTATAGAGGTGTAGGAAATATGACTGCTTTATTTAACAAATTTAGTTTGGAAGTCGAAACAGAGGTCCTTAAAAATACCGTTCTACTTTCCCATTGTGTCTTTAGCAAATTACAACAAAGTTCGTGCCTTAAACAACATAAATTTGTTACCTCACAGTTCTGGTATTTGGAAGTCCTCCAGGAAAGGGTCTCAGTGGCTAACATTAAGATAGAGGAGCTACATTCTTTTGTGGAGGCTCTGAGAGGGACCATTTCCTTGCTTTTCCGGTTTCTAAAGGCTTTCTGCTTTCTGTGGCTTGTGGTCTCCTTTCAATATACCTGCAGCAACCTTTGCCCTGAAAAATGTTCAGACTCTTTGCCATAGCCTTTAATGTAGCATTGTTTATATAAACTCACTTTTTATTCAATTCATAGGTCATATAAAAATACTTCTTCTTAAGAAGGTTCTTGTGCTTCTATGACCGATCTTCAAATAGAAAACATAAGAACTTACATATTCAGTTACAATATTGATCAGGATCTTCAATGTTGACAATAAAAATTTCCTCCTAACTCTTATTTGACTTGTTCTCTTATAAATCCCATCTTATATAATGGTACAAGATACCTTCACTTCAGGTCCATGATAGAGAGCATAACTTTTAATTATATATCAGGTCCTATCAAAACCCCAGTGGAAAAAAAATCATTTATGCTATATTTTTAAATCATGTTTACAAAGGTGTATTTCAGTGTTGTTCCCTGAACTTTGATTAAAGCTCACTAAATTCAAAAGCCTATGATTTCTTCTTTATTTGTCCTGAAATCATTGTTCAATGTACTAAATATTTCATGGAATAGCAAATTCTAAACCTTAAGCCTGGCAGGTGTTGTGTTTAGTATAAACAATATATTATTTTATTTTTTAATACATTTTACAATTTTTATAAATATTAAACTATAATACATTAAATGATATTGAATAGTATTAAAATACATTAAATTTTTAAAAACATACATAAATATATAGTATATATTGTGTGTATATATATATATTTGAGGGGCTTTATATATGTAAAGTAACATTTATATATATATAACATATATACATTTTTCTATAAACCTATAAATATCTATATAGAAACACTCAAATACTTTTAGGCAGGGCAGTCCATATCTGCATAGGGTCATGACACCCAGCTCTCTCAAAGCAAGCTGCTTTAAGCATTTATGTTACCGACTTGACTCTTGAAAGCATTTGTGTTTTTCTTCCTTTGTCTGCTATATTTCCAAATGTTACTTCTCACATTGAATTCTTCTCAGCACGTAGAACTACTAAAACTTTGTCTTTTCTTTTTTTTTTTTTTTTAATGTTTATTTATTTTTGAGACAGAGACAGAGCATGAACGGGGGAGGGTCAGAGAGAGGGAGACACAAAATCCAAAGCAGGCTCCAGGCTCTGAGCTGTCAGCACAGAGCCCGATGCGGGGCTCGAATCCACGGACCGTGAGATCATGACCTGAGCTGAAGTCGGACACTTAACCAAATGAGCCACCCAGGCGTCCCAAAACTTTGTCTTTTCTAAGGAGCTGGTATTTTTTCCCTGTATACATATAGGGAAATGGTTACTGTATCATTCTGTGTCATTCAAATTCTTTTCCCAAACATGCCTAGACATTTATATTTATCTTTCATGAACACTGTGTTACTATATTATGTATATCATAGAGCACACACAAAAATGGACATTAAAATATGGATGAGTTAAAATATAATTATAGATGGTAATATTTTACAGCATCCTACTTTGAAGATCATTATTCTAGATACTATCATTTTATTTCCTGCATGTGACTGGTGAAAGGTCTGGAGGCAATGGTGATGCCCAGTAAAAGAAAATTTATTGACTTGATGTTGATAACATTGGTCTTTTGCCTTAATCCTCATTTTCTCAAGTTCTATTTTTTATTTAATAAAATATTCCTTTTTTATGTGTTTGCATATCCTCTTTGGAAAAAAGTACTATAAAATAATTATTCAATCTATTAGAGAATCAACATATCACAAAATATTGAAGCTCAAAGAGCAATTAAACACTGTAATTGAACAGATAAGTAAAATAAGGCTTATGAATTTTAAATTATGTTCTCAAGGCCACAATCTTTTCTATGTACATCACATCAAACTTGGTATAATACTCTTTAATTCCTTTAGAGTTTCCAATTAGATCTTTATCTTCAAATTGGCTGACAGTTTAGGAGGACTTTTCTGAATGGACTCAAATTTGAAAAGATTGCACACCTTCCAAAATTTAATGGAATTTTTTAAAGCATCCACTTGAGGAAACACAAAGTTGCCCTGGCCATTACTTTTCAGGCCAAGATGCACTGTAGTGTAATCATGCAGCTTAATGGTTCTTCAGCAGGGTCACACATCAGAACCATCATCTCAGGGGGATTTTTCAAACTTAAAATGCTAGGGCTAATTCCAAGATAAGAATCCCTTGTTGCAGGCTTTTGATATGTGAAAATAAATGGTAAAAAAAGGAAAGCTTTTCTGAGTAATGTGTGGACATCTTTACTTAAGAATTTACTGCATATAAAGACCTGAGGTAAGGACTAAAAAGGTAAAATTTAAATTAATGAAATTTAAAACCTCATCCTTAATTAAAACAACTATAAAAATCGGCAGGCTTAGGTGTGTGGTCTTCATACATAAAGAGACCTCTATTTTTATTCATTTCTAAACACTTAAATGGTCTTACTTTGATTGTACCATATCAAGTCTTTGGCTGAATAATAAATTAGAAAGCAAATATGTCTACCATAATCACTTTAAATGAGCCAAGATTTTATGAAATCTAAAATGTGATAGTAATATAGGCTTAAGGCCTAATAAAACTCTAATATGTGTGCAATCACAACTGGTCTTCTTTGCATTTCTTTCTTTTTTTTTTTTCTTTTTTCTTTTTTCTTTTTTTTTCTTTTTTGCATTTCTAAACCTAGGTGATACGTTTGTTTCTCTAGGACTAGGAACTTGGGCTAGGGAGCTAAACTAATAAGCCCTGTGTGATCCTAATACCTAAACAACTTAATTGCTGTGATTCATAAAACAACATACAGAAATGGGAATGAATAACAATAAAATTTTGCTCAGTTCTTTTCACTTCCAAATCACTGTCAAAACAATGAAGTATGACTGCACTTACATGGATAAATAAATAAGAGATAAATTGATAAATTTGGATTACGATGCCATTGCAAAAATTACTAAAATGATGAAAATTCATTTTCTTTGTTTGGACAAATCTGGTAGTTATATTAAAATATGCACTAGGGAACATTTTCAAAGCTTTTATGGTGTCTTTTATGCTGCTACACATTCTGGTTTTGAGAGGGAGAATTGCCCTGGAGAAGAAATCCTTCAGAAAGAAGAAGAGAGGGAACACAAGGACTCGGGGGAAAAAAAAAAAAAAGTTTGCAACTGCAGAGAATGATTAGTACAAGGAAAAGGAGGAGGAGACATCTGTTGGTGAAATGATTTTTAGAGATAATTAAGTGCATTCATCCAGAAATAACACATATTATACATCGTTTGCAGGCACACATGGCTTTACTAAAAACAAGAGAGACTTTGAAAGGCCCACAAAAAGAATCAGCAGCTTTGAACCGATGTCACCAGAATGTCACCCCTCCCTGTGTGCCCCACCTCAGCCTTCCTAAATGCCTCTCAGGCTCCAACACAGATTTTATTGCAGGGTGTGTATAGTATTTACGGAGGTAAGCTTTTCAGGAAGCATTGTCAGAAGAGTGTAGCTTGGTCCTCAAGTTTCTTAAGTAGCTTAGATTAATATCCCATTTCAATCTCCTGGAATTTAATTGGATTTCTGGGCATCTCAGAAGTCCGTGTATAAAGAATATTAGTGTTCCAATACAATAAGTGGATGCAGATTTTTTTTTAAAGCACAGAGAAGCAATTGACCTAACAGTAATAACTATTTCAAGGACTTAACAAAAATTAACCTCGGAAATAAAGTTTAGATTTTGCTTGATATTTGTTTATTTAATCCTCTTCCATAATAGAATTTATGCTTCATATCTTTGCATGTGATGCCTTCTTTTGAGCTTTAAATACATTCTTTGAAGTGCTAAGTGATGGGCCTTGAAATGAGGTTAAAGAAATAAGAACATGGTAAAAGACTTTTTTTATAAGAGTTTACATATATAAACTCATATAAGACTTATAAAAACATGCTAAGTTTTTAAACAAAAATGAATTGGAAAGTTTTAGATCAAAAAGGGAATATATATAATGGATGGTATTTCTACATAAATCATTTGACATTTATACATGGGGGGCACATGAGTGGCTCAGATGGTTGAGCATCCAACTCTTGATTTGGACTCAGATCATGATTCCAGGGTCATGGTTTTGAGCCCCACACCAGGCTCCATGCTGAGTACAGAGCCTGCTTAAGATTCTTTCACTCTCTCTCTCTCTCTCTCTCTCCCCTCTCCTCCCCTTCTCCCTCACTCATGCTCTCTCTGTCTGTCAAAAAAAAAGTAATATAAAAAAAATTGACCCTATCTCAGCTCCTCTGCATGGTATATCACCAAGCACTTCAGTATTCAATACAATTGAAGTTTTATTAATTAAAACAACATTTACTTAAAACTGAAGAATTCTTTAAAAAACTAACCCCAATGCATCTACTTAGAATTTAATTTTAATTAGGATACTTCCAACTCCATATTACTTCTCCACCAAATAGAATTAATTTTTAAATAATAAAAATATAATATTGCACAAGATGAGAAATCCCATGGTAAGATACTTCTGTGGCTGATAAATTCCTTAGTTCAAATCAAGAATCCAGTTTCTCTGGATTCATCTTTCTAGCCTGGCATCCTTGTAGTGTTAGCAAACCTCAAGATTCAAAGATGGTTGCCATTGTTCGAGGTGTAAAAGAAAATTGACACTTTTGAAAAGCCAGACAGACGAAAAAAGGCATCCCCGTCCTTAAGTTTCTTTTTGAGAGTAAGAACAGTTTCCTCAGATGTGTCTGCATGGTCATATCTTATCGGCTAGAATCATGTCACATGACCATTCACATGCCTGTGTCTGGAAAGGTAGAATTACCATGATATCCTAGCCTTAGACTAAGCAAGATCAACTACCGTATGGCTTTCTGCTACCTGAACAATAAGGGAGTTCCAATGGCAAAGACAAAGGGGATGTTGGTGCTATTGGATTAGCACCGCGTGTCTCACTTTAATTATTTATCCCACATCTGTAGCAATGATCACTCTTCTTTTTGAACTATACTTATTTTTGTAAGAGTCTTATATTCATTTATAGAATACAAGTAACTTTAAGGAAGAGACCACATCAGAAAGCTTTTTTATTCTACATTTTGCTTGATGTAGTGGTTTAATTATAATAGGTAATCAATAAAACTCTTTTGAATGAATGAATAAATTTATAAGGCTTTGTCTGGCATGTGGTTTTTATTTGCACAAGTTTATTCTTAGCTGTGACTAAATAGATTTTTTTCTTGACTTGATAAAATGTTTCCTGAAATATATTTTTGGAATGCCTGTTCCTGAGAAGAAAACCTTTTAGGTGTAGGAAAGGAAGTACAAATACAATTTGCTTCTTACAAAAAAATCAAAGAGATATTTTTAAACTATAACTTTTACAAAATAATGCATAACAGTATAAACAAAGATGGGACTTGGCTATTTTAATAATGCATTCTCTAAATAAAGTAAATCTGCAATAATTTTAAATTGCCTCATTCAACACAATTTGGTGCAAAACTTTCCAGAGATAAATAAACACCAAATGTTGGGGAATGGCTTTTGAGTTTTGTTATTTGTCATTAAACAAAAAAGGAAAATGTGCTTGAAACAAAAGTGGATCTTATATTTCGTATGTATTCTATTACAGAGAATTCAAACGTAGATTGAAAAAAAAAAGTCCAGCACCTCTTTTTTTTTTTATTTTTACCATTCTAGTTCAGGAGGTCATTTCTCTAACCTGGACTTTTACCCCAGCTGTCTGCTATATTGAACTTTAACACGCAGATCCAGTCATATCAACTTCTGACATGGCATGTGCTGACAAAGTTGTCTAGAGAATTCAATACAAATTCAATGGTCTTCTCATGGAGACTCCTCCTAAAATAGACCCAACCCTGTTTTTCACTATTTTCCTTTTGTGATATTCACACACAACTTGTTCTCCAGCTCAATTGTACATTCATAATTTTCTAAACACAATCTCCGCTTTTTCCAAGTATCAATATTCTCACTTTTTTCAAAATATATCTGAGTTCTTCTATTCATTTGGGAAGCCTCTTATGTCTCAATTTCTGTATAACGTTTACATCCAATTAATACACTTTTGTTAATGTTTCTCATAAACCACAGCTATTAATGAATGATGTCCTTTCCAAAAGAAAATACGTTGAAGTTGTTACTCCCACTTAGAATGTGACCTTATTTGGGAATAAGGCCTTCAAAGACGTAACTAGGATGAGATCATACTGGAGTAGAGTAGACCCTGAGTCCAGTATGACTGGTGCCATTATAAGGGAAGACACAGAAACACATGTAAAGAACTCCAAGTGAGGACATGGCAGAGATTGGAATTATGCAAAACAAGCAAAAGAACACAAAAGTTTGCAGCAAACTATCAGAAAAGGCAAGGAAGGATTCCTCTAGAGGCTTCAGAGGGAGAATGGCCCTGTCAACATTTTGAGTTGAGACTTCTAGACTCTATACAGTTGTGAAACAACACAATTCTGTTGTTTTAGCACACTCTGCATAAGAGTGTGCTACTTGGTTAAGGAAGTCTTAGGAAACTAATACAGCCACTAAATCAATTCCTTGTTATGCTACGGGCATTATCCTATAATAGTTATATGGATATCCCTTCCCTCTTTCTCCTTTATCAATTCTGTTAGTTCAACCAACTAATATAAATTTGGCTCTCCTCCCATCATAAGTCATATAAAGGCAGGAATTTTATTATTTTACCGTCAAATGTCCTACTCATTTTGTAACCCTCTTCAGTGACTTAACAAGAATTATTGCCAAATTAAAAATAAATCATAACATCCTGAAACAATATTATGACTTAACTCTCCTTTTAAGTCAATGGAAATGCTTCAGGCAAACGCCTAAAAATATTGACAAAGTAATCCTGGTTTCTTACATTTTTCTACAAACCATCTGGCACATGAAAGCATATGCCTTCTGACAAATAGTTTCAAGGACCTCCTAACTGGAAACATACACATCTACACATACACATATACATCTGTATACAGATACAAAGACTAATTTCCAGTTAATTGTATAGATATAAGTAAACATTTATTGACCTTAAAACACATTCTATTTTAACACTGAGAATGTATGAGTGATTGGAGCTAGTAGGTAATTGAGAAACAGTCATATATATATATATATACACACACACACACACACACACACACACACATATATATTAGAATACAAGTAGCTTTCTTTAATGTAAATATATATGTTTATATATACATATATGTACATATATATGTGCATGTATGTTATGTATGTGTATAATGTATATATAGGTGTAAATATATACATATATATGTATATATGTGTGTATGTATACATATATATTTACATTAAAGAAAGCTACTTGTATTATAGTAGAATACTATATATTGTGTATGTATATTTAAATATACACACACATATATATTTACATTATATAAAGCTACTTGTATTCTACTATATATATATATATATTCTATACACATGTATTATATACATATATATGTATTCTACTATATATACATATTTAGAGAGAGAAACAGAATATTAAACCTTCATATATTCCTCAGTGTGATGAATTATCATTTCATGACCAATCTTTTCCCTGTATGTCCCCACAATTTCCCTCACA
This sequence comes from Prionailurus bengalensis, assembly GCF_016509475.1. Classification (NCBI taxonomy): domain Eukaryota; kingdom Metazoa; phylum Chordata; class Mammalia; order Carnivora; family Felidae; genus Prionailurus; species Prionailurus bengalensis. The sequence continues at coordinate 41,720,387 of NC_057343.1, forward strand.
ACCTGGTGGATTATAAAAACATAAACATTTTATTTCCTCTCATCAATCCCTCATCCTGTATCTAGCACTTTCTCAACCTCCTAGATACCTAAATAACACTTCTAACGGTTTATCTTAGAATATCTGTATAAGAACATTTCTGATCCGGCTCTTGTAGAAGATTTATATGAAAAGAGTCAGAGATAAGACTTGAGAGGCAGGAATTAGGGAAATTTTGAATGTCAGCTGAATTTAGTATGTTCTGTGTTGGGGAACACAGTAAAGAAAGGGGTGCTGGGTTTTTATTTAGTTATTAATATAAAAACACTACTCAATAAGTGCAAAATGAAAAACTGAAAATCATTAAAAAACTGTCACCAGTTTCAGTGAAAAAGCACAAGAATTCAGGTTTGACACAGGTTTGAAGAGGTGAGTAGTTGCGGAATTTGATGGGAGAGAATGAATGGTAAAGGGCAGCACTTTCAGCATCTGTCTTCTCTTTATCAACAAGGGCTCTTGAATAAGGAAAATGAGTGTCAAGCAGACAAAAAGCATCTTGCGGGTCCAGGCCATTCAGGCATTGTCACAGAGGTGACCAAAACTTGGAGAAAGGAGGCATTATATAACATTCTTCATCTCTAATTCATTCATTTAAAGTAAATTTACTGTTTGATTAATATGCAGGTACTGTTCTAAATTCTGAGCTCAGAGTAATAATTTAAAAACTAAATTTTCATTAAAACACCAAAATTAAATTGATATTTTTAAAAGTCTGATTCACGGTTCATACTCTGATGAGCGAAACAGATTTTAAACAAGTAACTAAGACCTGTGTAATGAAAAGAGGGAGCAAGACAAATGAGCAAAACAAAGGCATGGGTAGTGGTTTGGGGCAAGACTATTTTACTCAGGGTGGTTAACAGGCTCTCTGAAGAGGTACCCTTGAACAGAGATAGAAAGGACCAGAGGAGTGAGTCACACAACTCTGAAGGACAAAGTTTCCAAATGGCAGGAATAGTGAGTACAGGCCATTAAGTCAGTCTACAAAGGGAACAGCTTGGGAGAAGAAGGGAGTGCAGAGTCGTGAGATTGGAGGTCTTCCTCGGGTAGATTAGTAAGGTTGTGCAGACCCTGATAAGGAGTTTCCTTTTGTTCTAAAATTTCTGGAGACCATTTGCAGGGTTTAGGACAGTGGAGTGACATGAAGGAATTCTACGTTTTATAAAATCACTGACGACCACCTGACTTTAAGGGAAATGGAAGGACACAGCAGGAGGACAAACTGGGGACTATGGCAGCAATTCAGAGAGGTAGAGGGGTGTCTAGACTGAGGGTTAGTTAATGGCTGAGTGAAGGAAAGTAATCAAAAAATCCTAATGAATATGGGTTGGAGGCAAAGAGAGAAGTCAGGTTGACAACTAGGTTTGTGGCCTAAGCAACTGAGTAAAGGCGGTACCATTTACTAAGATGGGGAAGACCAAGCCTGGAAGAATATATTGAGAAAAATGCTTTTTTGGTCATATTAATATTGAGAACCGTATCCAAAATGGAATTGTCACTTACAATGTAGGGGGGATATAGAATTGAAACTCAGGGGAGAAATTTAAGGACAAAAGCTCAGATTCCTAAGCATACTGAGTATATTTATAATTACATAAGCCACAGTGCTATACGATGGGGTTGCATTTCTTTATCATGCTATTGATTTAATAGTGGCAATAAGATAATTATTAATTTTCTTCTAGGTAAAAAGTACACTGGTGTTTTTTTTTCTTTTAAAAACACTTATCCTCTGTAAAATAAAGTTAGACAATTCTGTCCTTAAACAAGGATGTTTCAAGGTCTTGAATGCCTTTTGTACTTTTCCTGTGAAAAAATAAAACAGGTTTACAGTCAAATATTCAGAGGAAAATTCAAAACGTATTTTAGAAATATGTTTTTATTTTCAGATAGCACATACTTAGTAAATAACTTTGTATTACATCAAATTTATAAATAAAGAATAAGCATTATATGAAATATTATTAAGCAATGTTAATCAATTAACTAAATGAATCCATCTACAACGTACTCAGGCCCACTTCCTAAATATTCAACTAGTTTAGGGGCACCTGGGTGGCACAGTCGGTTAAGCATCCAACTCCAGCTCAGGTTATGATCTCATGGTTCGTGAGTTTGAGCCCCGCTTCAGGTGAGCTCGAACCCTGCTTTAGGTGAGCTCCAGCCCCCACTTTGGGTGAGCTTGAGTCCTGCTTAGGGCTCCACACACACACTCTCTCTCACTTTCTCCCTCTTTTTCTCTCCCTGCCTCTGGGTCCCTCATGAGATTCTCTCTCTCTCTCAAAAAAAAAAAATATTTTAAGTCAATAATCTTTTCAAGTAGTGAACATCAGAATTACTCTGGGGAGCAATTTTACAAGCCCGTGCACAAATTTCACTTCCCTAAACTGTGAATTCTGATTCAGAGTGGAAGTATAGAACCAGGACATGTGTAGTGGAGAAAAGACAGATGCACTGTGGTTCAAAATCACTGACACAGCAAATGGGCTCTGCTGACCTTAATCCCTCTGACTCTGTTCTCTCTTCTAACCAAACTCCAAGTTCAAGCATAAACCTTCTACAGATAAACTAACTCATCTCTTAAATTGATGTAAAGATGTGTTAGTCTCTTTGAGATAATTTTGGATAACTTTGATTGCATCCATTATGTATGGTTTTTGTTGGTTAATTTATACGTAGGTGACGATTTTTCCTTTTATTTTATTTTATTTTATTTTATTACACTTTATTTTATTATTTTTTTAATGTTTATTTATTCTTGAAAGACAGACAGAGCTTGAGCAAGAGAGGGGCAGAGAGAGAGAGAGAGGGAGACGCAGAATCTGAAGCATACTCCAGGCTCTGGGCTGTCAGCACACTGCCTGATGCGGGGCTTGAACTCACAAACTGCGGAGATCATGACCTCAGCCAAAGTTGGACGCTTAACCAACTGAGTCACCCAGGTGCCCCTTTTTCCTTTTATTTAAAAAAACTGGACAGTCTCTTATTATTGCCCTTGTTCACTATCATCCATCTCTTCATAAAGCTAACAATTTCCATTTCTTCCTAAATGATATTTTTTCACTGGTTTCCAATCCATCATTCAGACAATTATATAATTGATAAGTTAGTTTCCATTAGTTTTTTTAACTTGCATTAAGAATCCTCACCTATATGCATGATATGTATCAGTTATTTATTTCCTAAAATTCTGCCCTCCTGTTGTGGGTAACTTTCCATTAACTTAATTTAAAACATTCAGTGTCACTGGAAAGACACAGTTTTATTTCAGAATACACATCACATGTTCAAATATGATAAAAATATATATATTTTTATGCATTCTGAATTTAAAGTCTCAACTTTTGTAAACAATAGTAAAATCCTTTTGTGTTTTTAGACTTGGGATTTTGTTTTAGTTTTGGGAATCTATTTTGTATTATACAAAAAGTTTTTATGTTCTGTATTGTTCCCTGGGCAAAACTCTCACTGAATTCCCTGCACTGATAATCTAAGAGTTGTTTATGAAACAAATTCATGCTATGCAATGGAGTATACAGTGGCAACAGTGAGGTTAATTTTACTCTGGATTTATAGTGTCATTTTCTTGGCAACTGAAAAATTTCTCAATGCCAAATCTATAAAAATGTTAATTTGTCCAATTTTTAGAACATAAATACATTGTTAATGAATATCAATATTCTTTTCCATATCTAAATGTTTATTTCCACTATTCTGGAAATGATATAACAAACTTTTGAGAAGCACACTGAATAAACCATTTGGAAAGTAAATGGTCACCTATTAAATATGCTTATGTGGAGAATCAAAATGGCCTCTGTTAGAGAAAACAGAGTGAGGGGACGGCCAATTGGAGCTCTAGGTTGCAGGAAAAAAAAATAGATATTTTAATAATTACATGTATCAGAATGGCCTGGGATATTACTACATCAAGATTTCTTTTTTAAGTTTATATATATATATATATATATAAACTATATATATATATATATAAAATATATATATTTATATATATATATATGTATCAGAATGGCCTGGGATATTACTACATCAAGATTTTTTTTAAGTTTATATATATATATATATAAACTATATATATATATAATATATATATATATTTTTTTTTTTTTGAGAGAAAGAGAGAACATGTACGTGTGAGCAGAGGAGGGGCAGACAGAGGGAGAGAGAAAGGATCCCAAGCAGGCTCTGTGCTGTCAGCACAAGGCCTGATGTGGGGCTCAAACTCACAAGCTGTGAGATGATGACCTAAACTGAAATCAAGAGTCGGAAACTTGACCTCCTGAGCCACCCAGGTGCCCCTACATCAAGATTTTCTAAAGAAAAATTGGGAGATTGAATTTTAAATCTTTTAAGTAAAGCTACAACATGTATTACGAACAATTAACTTTTAAAAAAGTATTAGCAGTTATAATTCGATATTTCAACACCCCTGTTTTTCAAATCCTTCAATCTTTTCTGCCATCAGGAATTTTTCACTGGCCAACAAGTATACTGTAGACCCCTCTGCTTGCCTCCATGTTGTTGAACCTCTTCCTCCCTGTTCTCTGTTGTTTTTTTCCACCATCACCATCCTTCTCACTATTCACCTGTACTGTCTAACCACTCTCCACAAATACATAGCCATGCTATCAAATTTATAATAATTTCCTAAACTATTATGATAGATCAGTATATCTATCTCTCTTTCTGGCTCTCACCTCTTACAAGATAGGTCAGATGGCCAAAACCTTGGAACCAAACTCTCCATATATTAAGAAAACTTCAGTAGTCAGATCTTAGGTCTATTTTTTTTTAAATATAGCTAGCTAATTTAATAACAAAAATTAATTGTTACCTGGGTCAAGATTTTAATTGTATGCCAAATCAATGATGGATTTAAATCATTGGTCTAGTAGAAGTTTCTCAACTAATTATGAAGGAACTTTTCAGGTAATTTTTCTTGATATTTGGTGCTATACACATCAGGGTTTAGGTTACAAACATTGAGAGACAACTTTAGTTAATGTACAAGGAAAGATAATTAATTAAGTTGATGTCAAAGAGGTCATACATGCAGTGGGTGGCTGAAAAACCATACTGGGGCATAAACTTACCACAGGAAAGGTCTCTGAGGTCTATGCATACTTAACCTCAGGCCCTATGAGCTTAAGTCCATACTAGTTGTGAAGGCACAACTTTTTTACTGCAATACTTACAGAGCCTTGAGCACTGGAGACACTACATGTACTATTCAACTGAAATTACATATTGTAAATCTGTGGTGGAACAGAGCCATCAATTTGTTTCCCAGATGTGTTTAAAATTTTTTTTTTATTACGTTTCTTTATTTTTGAGAGGCAGAGAAAGAGTGTGAGTGGAGGAGGGGCAGAGTGAGAGGGAGACAGAATCTGAAGCAGGCTCCAGGCTCTGAGCTGTCAGCACAGAGTCCGACTTGGGACTCTGAACTCATGAATTGTGACATCATGACCTAGGCCGAAGTCGGACGCTCCACCAACTGAGCCACCCAGGCACCTCTGGGCAGAATGTAATTATAAATGTATTAGGGTTCAGTCAACAGAAAGAAAACACACCAATTATCTGAAGAAGAATTTAATATAAAAACCTTCTTACTATTGCTAGAGTAAGAAGTGGTTCCTAAAAGTAGTCAAAGAGAACTCTAAAGGAGACAGATATAAACAGTACTATATTTACACAGCAAATTTGTAAACTTTCAATTTCCAGTTCTGTATTAAGGAGATGTGAAGTCACCACTCTGTGCTAGCAACAAGTAAAAAGCTAAATAAACTGAAAAATCAACAACTCTTCTTGAATATGTGAGACATCGTATATGGAGCACACAGAGAAAATTGCTGTCCCAAGACAGGAGAGATAAGCAAATAGAAGAAGGCGTGGCCACTAGACCAACAATCAACAAGTGAAAACAACCTCTGGAACCAGTGCTGGCAGGAAAACCTGGTCTGTAATTAATGAGCTGCTAGATGCTCTATTTGGACAAGTTTGAGAGTTAGGGGATCCAATCACAGGGGGCTCCCCAAGGTATTGTTGAGATTTACTTCTAGGGATTCTACTAGGTTCCCACAGTAAATATCAGAGAAAACTTCCCTCCTGTTTCTGACAGGAGGGAAAAGGAACCATTTTTAAATACTCCAGAGCACTATGTTCTTAAGTCCTTTCCTCTGGAGAAACTAGTTCACCAGATCCTAAGCTGATGGGATATTATCAGAGCATGGGGGAAGGGGATTACCCAACTCCACCCAGCTCTAGCCTTCTATGTGGAAGAACAGCTCACTGTAGCCATCTTGTCCCACCTAAACACGAGAAACAAACAAGCAAATAACAGCAACAACAAAACCAGAGAAACGTGTGTAGTTCACAGTCCAGAGGCAGAGGCTGGCTAAAAGACCGAAACCTAATCATAGGACTATAGAACTCTTCCCTTCCCCCTACACCTCACCACCACATTACTAAAAGCCTCTTTACAGCAGTTTCTCTTAGTTGAGAATAAGAAAATGCCTACTGGGCTGTTAATAACATTCACTGAAAGATGTGCGATCATGGCTCTCCTGAACACCAAGAGCGAGGAAGCCATGTGCCCGGGTGTTGACAAAACTCCCTGGAGGGAGAAACCACAGGATCCCCTGGCACACCTCTCCCATGGGAGTCACCTGTGTGGGTGCCAGCAAAACACGCCAAGAACCTTCTCAGTAAAATGTCAGTGAAACTTGCTGGAGGGTAATTACCGGTGTGTCTTCCAAATAGTGGTAGCAAGGAAACTGCTCGTTCAGATGCTGGAAATATGTTGGAAGGGGAGAGCCACCGGGTCTTTTTCATCCCACTGGAAATATTCTAATATTTGACTCTAGTTGTGGCTCTAGTGGCATCAAGGGGTAATTATGATGGTTCTTGAGGAGGAAAAGCATCCTTTGAAAAAAGCATCCACAAAAGGTGAGGTTATAAAAGTGTTTCCAAACAAAGCACACTCCTCTGACACAAAGGAAAAGCTTCTTCCATGTGCAAGGGAAGCACGAATCAACTTGTGAGTTTGACATGCCCATTCCATCTAAGGCCAAGCTAATGTCTTAAATTCCAAGCTTGGTTCCATTCTTTCCAAATCAATGCAGTGTTCACATGAGAAACTGTGTCACATGATGACATTGTGAATTCAGTTGATGTTAGTTAGCAACCTGCACCATTATTGTTTGATTTTTCAGCAGCATCAGCTCCATGGATAAAAATATAAGAGATTCTATGAGAGCTGTCATGAAAGCTCTGATTTTCAGATCATGATTGAACTGAGGGTTAAAGGACTTGATCTTGTCATTTATTTTTTGTAAGTGCTCCAGTGCACTCAGCAGATTCCTCTCACATCACAATGCTTCTATGTATCGTGATTGCTTAACGGTCAAGTGCTACATCCACTTGGGGTCCCAAGGCACGTGCTTCAGTTGGCACTTCATCAGAATCAACCACAGGTGGTAGTCTGATTAACTGTGATGCCACTACATGCTTTGAATTATTAGCATCCTGTGTCCCAATGGTCAGGATATCACCAACCTACTGAAGCCCATGAGTAGGACCAAACCAATCCCTAAATTTCATCTTTAAAGGTTCATCTCTTAGGGCTACTCCAAGTACTAATCCTGCATCAGTCAAGATCCAGTTAGGGAACAGAATCAAATACGGTAATTGGCACCGAAAAAATTTAATATAAAGAATTATTAACTAGGTAAGATTTGGTAAACAGAAAACAACTCCTAAAAAATACAGGAAGAGCAAAAATGAGGAGCAGCTGGTACATCCAAAGCCAAGGGAGAGGATGTGAGGAGGAAAAAGAGTTAGAAGAACTAACCCCCCCCCCCCCCAAATCCTGGTGACCTCAACTCAGGCTGAAACTCAAACTTCATTGGAGAAGGTATGGTTGCGGATCACTGGATGACAAAATTCACAGAGGTACCGTATACCAGAGCGGCTGAGCAGAAAACTACCAACGAGGATGCCAACTCTCTGCACTGATAAACAGAGAAGTCCCGCTGGATGTAGGGTTGCCAGATAAAATAGAGGATGTAGGGCAAAGTTTGAATGTCAGACAAATAACGAATAAAGGGTAGCATAAGTATATCTCAAATGTTCAGAAAAATTTTCATCTGAAATTCCAATTTAACTGTCTCGTATCTTTATTTGCTGAATATGACAATCTTACTTTGCAGTGATGTGAAACTCACTGGGAGGTATGCACCCTTGGGTCTCCCACACATCACTAGCAAGGGAGCTGTCCACTGGGATACTAGTGAATCTTGCTGAAGGCACGGTCCCAACAGGTGTCTCTCAAACCACTGATCATCAGAGGCAAGAAAAATAAAACACACTAGAACCAAGGGAAAAAAACAAAAACAAAAACAAAAATCTCTTCTACTTTTCCTTCCAGACTCCTTTTAATGCCATCTAATGAACGTTGTGCTAGGTATGAAAAAAAAATGCTGGGTGGGGGGGCAGGTGGAAAAATTCCAATTACACAAGAGATGACAAGAAAGAGTGGGTTTGGAGCTGAAAGACAAGAAAGCAGTAACTGTCATAAGTATTCAGTGTAGTTATCTATTAAAAATATGATTTGATACCCCATTTGAACAAAATTATACAAGCAACTATTTTTAAGCTGCTTAAATCACCAGTTCTATATTTGTATAACTTTGAATCAAGTGAGCATTTGTTTTCTGTTCAAGAATTTTTACACATTATAATATTACACATTTATGTTTATCTAAAACTTTATTTCTAAGTGACACTTCTAAATGGTGGCTACAATCATAGGTGCTAGTGAATGAATCAAAGGCCTGTGTAATGAATCATTTCTTCATAACTTCATAAATCATTACTGTAGGTATACTTAAAAACTATTAAATTTAGAGGTTGATAGGCTGGAGAAATGAGCTAAACATAGTATTTCTCTGATTATATGAGTGGGTTTTTCCCCCCTATACTAGTGACATTTTGCAATGATAGAGTTTCAGTAAACTGCTATTAGATGCATTTTTCTGGGGTAGAAAAATAGCAACTGCTAATTTTGGTTGGATAGAAAGGCCTACAATTATATTCCCTTCCACCAGTAAAGCTATTGAAGATTTCCATGTTGTACAACGAGTTGTAGTAGCTTGTTTTTACTGCATTTATGTGTCAAACCCATTGTGTTGTTCTGCTATGTAGAGAGATGTGATTAAGATATTTCCCCCTCACATCAGGTGGAAAGTGAGGCATTTGAGAATTTTATTTCAATTAACTTTGAAATGAACTGAAGAAATGAATGAATTTGGATTTTATTTTTCAGCATTTAGGCAGACTAAATGTCCTGAATACCCTCCTACATACATGCCAAAAAGACGTTATTTAAAAACTATAACTGAGGGGCGCCTGGGTGGCTCAGTTGGTTAAGCGGCCGACTTCAGCTCAGGTCATGATCTCGCGGTCTGTGAGTTCGAGCCCTGCGTCGGGCTCTGTGCTGACAGCTCAGAGCCTGGAGCCTGTTTCAGATTCTGTGTCTCCCTCTCTCTGACCCTCCCCCATTCATGCTCTGTCTCTCTCTGTCTCAAAAATAAATAAACGTTAAAAAAAATTTAAAAAAAACAAAAAAAAACCCCTATAACTGATTATATAAGAATACCACAAAGAAGAAATTGAAACTAAAGACAACAGCTATTGGAAGGGCTGATGGGTTGGGATTGGGTGCTGCAGGCTCAATGACTAAACTTTTTGGCTTTAACAGCCACACAAAAGGTAAGTGTTGGGCCCTCAGATGGTGGGTAACTGAAATTCAGAACATTTAAAAGATTACATCATCATTTATTTGGACATTCAAAAGACTTCACTATCATTGAACAGATAGGATTGAAAACAATAAATCTTTTATAGCTGGAAAACAAAGAAACTCATCCGTCTTTGTAGGGATTAATGCAGAAATGAAAATAGTTTTCCTGAGAATTAAAAAATATGATTATGACTTCATATGAGACTAAATATTTTCCCTCTTGCATTATCCAGGACATCCAATCCAGTAGATTAGTATAAAAAACAGTCTCAAGTGGGGCCAAAAGTGATGGAAACATGGCAAAAGTGTTCTAAAAGAACAACATTTAATTTAGATTAGAGAGAATTCCTACAGATAAAATCTCTGTGAATGGGAATTCACAAACCCAAATGACACAATACTTGTGCAGTCTTCCAAGAACAAGACCATAGACACAACAAGCAATATTTCTATGTAATAAAATTATTAGATACAGACTTTTAAATGATGAATAAAGTATATAAAGTTATAAAACATTCTGAAAATGAATAAACAAGGCTGAAAATGAACAAAATACATTTTGCAAATAAAATATATACTAAAAAACAATAAAGCAAATTAACAAATTCTGTGTTAAATAGCAAAATAGATAAGTAGTGAATTAATGAGATAGAACATATAGCTGGGAAATTACAGAAAATAAAAGCATAGAAACCCACAGAGAGAAAAAATATGAAAGAGCAATTAAGAGACATAGGGACAGAATAATAAGGTCATACATATATGGAGTAAAAGTTCAAAAAAAAAAGAGATCATTAAAAAATCGAAGGGTGAGGGGTGCCTGCATGGCTCAGTTGGTTGAGCATCCAACTCTTGGTTTTGGCTTAGGGCATGATCTCACAGTTCGTGAGTTCGAGCCCCACATTGGGCTCCACACTGACAGTGCGGAGCCTGCTTGGGGTTCTGTGTCTCCCTCACTTTCTGCCCATTCCCACCTCATGCTCTCACTCTCTTTCTCAAAAATAAATAAATAAATAAATAAAAACATTTTGAAAAAGTGACTGAAATCCTGAGTCCACAAATTTAAGAATAAACATATTTTCAAACCTACATGGGACATATACAAATATTTTTAAATGAAAATATACTAAATGTAACAAAAATTACTCTCTACAAATAACAGAGAAAGGATATAATCCAGGGAATGTTTCCTAATCATAATATAAATAAGTTATAATTCCATGTTCAAAACTAACTTTCGAAAGACCCATACTATAAAGTTTGGAAGTTTTTAAATGAGTATATAAATAACTTATAGGTCAAAAATTAAGTCATAATGGATACAAATTTAGAACCAATTTGTAATCAAAGTTGCATACCAAAATTTGTTGACTAAGCTGAAGTAGTATTTAGAGGAGAAACTTTAGTTCCACAAGGTTACATTAAGGGGAAAAGCCTGAGAATTAATGCGGTTACAGCACAACATGAGAAATTAGAAGAGGAACTGAAGAACTATCTTAAGACAGTATAAGGAAGGAATCAACATAAAACTACAATGGAAAACAAAAATATAAACAGTTTGGACCAATAAAACCAACAGCTTATTTTTTTAAAGACTTAAAAAATGCATAGATTGAAAGTACGAAAATCAATGCTAGGATTTGAAATCTACAAATGTATCCTTTCTTATATTTTAACATGTCTGAAATCAGGATGCTTTACAATTGATAAAATGTCGTAGTTTAATTGATGCAGTTTTTCTTTCCTTAAAGGAACATAAATGTATGCATCTTATAAATGACTAAATAAAATATTATTATAAGGAAGCACCATGAGCAATTTTGTCAAGCAATTTGACAAATTGAGACAAAATTTATTTATTTATAAAAATGTAACTTAATTAACACAAAAGGTAGAAAAATTAGATATACATATTGTAAAACATGCTTTAGCCTGGGTTTTCTTAGAACCAAAATAAAACTTTGCATGTGGTACTTGCCATGGAGCAGAAGTACAGGACAGGTGGAATGAAACTGGAGAAGGGGAATGGCCAATGTTAGAATTTATCAAATTGTCCTCAACTCTAGGTAAATACTGTTGGATTTAAGAAGATATGTCTCAGAACTCTTTACCCAGGAAAAGCAAGGGGGACAGATATCCATTTGCTCTCATTCTTCCTTGGTCAATTATAGCCCAAGGGTAATCAATTTCTTGATATTTCCAGGTTGTGCATGAATGACTGAAGAGTGACTCTGATGGGTGTGACTCTGAAGGCGGACTCATGGTAGAAAATAAAGGGTACACAGAGTGGCTCAGGTGATGGGTTGCCCAATTGTCTTTGCATAGCAACTCAGTATCTGCACGGAAATGGTTATGTAGCTGCAATAAGGTTGGGAGAATTTTGAGGTGGTGGAGAAACAATCAAAGCAACTAGTTATAAATATACTAACTAAAACAAACCCACATAACTCATGCTAGAGCTTTCCAATTTCATGTAATTTATTCCAAAATACAGAAAAATTCAAATTATAAAGTTTGAAATGTCTTGATAGCAATATTGATAAGCAGAGAGTATAAATATACACAAATATAGACGCCAAATCCTGCTTACAATGTTAGCAATTTGAATCCATCAACTTATATTTACAAAGCAAAATACCACTATTACTGTTTGATTTATACTCATCATATTAACATATTTTTAAAATATGATCATTATAGGGGTGCTTGGGTGGCCCAGTTGATTAAGCGTCCAACTTCTGCTCAGGTCATGATCTCACAATTTATGAGTTCAAGCCCCATGTTTGGCTCTGCATTAACAACTCAGAGCCTGGAGCCTGCTTCAGATTCTGTGTCTCCCTCTTTCTCTGCCCTTCCCCTGCTTGTGTTCTCTCTTTGTCTCTCTTTCTCTTTCTGTAAATAAACAAAACATTAAAAAAAAATAAAGTATGATCATTATAATAGAGGCAGTTTTCAAATGATGATATTTCAGTATATGAAATAAAAAGAAAAACTGAATTCATTGCTTACTTTAGGAAGGAAGATCTATACTAATCAGTCACAGCCTTCCAAAATAGAGCAGAATGCCGATGTTTTGGATCAGAGGAATTTAGGAGTTGGTGGACTTTTAGAGGTGAGTGTGGTGGGTGTCATCACTTGGTAAAGCTTGATTACTCAGAGGTGAATTGGTTGATTGATTATCAGAAGTAACTCTATTTGAATAAATCTTTACCTGATTGGCTGACTTTCAGAAGTCAAGGGTTGACACTAATTGGTTGGCCTGGAAAAATATTCTTATTTGTGCACATTATTGATAAATCCAATTCTGGTGTCTGCAGACCAATGTGTGTGTGTGTGTGTGTGTGTGTGTGTGTAATTTAAATTTAAACTTTAATTTGTGAGCATGTCAAAATATTTAATGATGTTCATGATAAAATGCCTTGCTGACTCTAAACTGCTTGGAATTTCCTTAACTGACTAAGACATTATCTATCAAAACACCTTTAAAATATCATACATAGTGATATAACGATAGGTACATTCTCTGTTAAAAGGAACAAAACAAAATGTCCATTAACATAACTAATTTTCAAAATTTTATTCGTGGTGCTGGCCCACACTATATGGCAAGAAAATAGAATTTATGATGATCTGACAAAAAGAAAATGGCATTATTCTCAGACAGCACATATATATGTATATATGTATATGTGTACACACTTAAAAAAATCCAAGATCTGCAAAAGATTGTAAGAGTAACTTTACAGAATTCGCTGAGCATTTACATATAAGCAAAAACAATTTAATATATTTTTATAGTAGCAACAGATATCTAGAATTTATTTTAGAGTTCTATTTAGTGGTCTCTAGAGAACTTATGGTGACATTGCCATATCTCAATCTTTGGAAGTAAAAGAGAAGCCCCAAAACATGACTAAGACATCCTATCTAGAAACAGTCCTGAAATTTTTCATGTAAGATTACTCTAATCTTAACTCTTGAGGAGTCAAGTGTGATTATTATGACATTCTCTATATTCTCAATCTCTTCTCTAGTCCTTACCTTCAACTTCTTATTCTAAAAGAAACCTAGAATCTCTCTTCCTCCAGGGCTCTCCTCTGTACCCTTTTCTAATGGCAAGTTGACAACATTTAAACCACTGCACTCTTCATTGCTTTGGAAATATTATTATTGTGGTTTCTAGAAGTTTACAATAGATATGGCTTTTACATTAGGGATCAGTGTTTGCTCTCTTGCCAAGTGACCAGGACAGACAGAACTATTTTAAACACAATTTACTGTGAGATAGTTCCCTAGACCACTTTAGTGATGAGAATCTGGGCTGTACATTGTTGATAGGGCTGACCAAGATTTTACTTTGTTTCTTCTTCTTCTCCTCCTCCTCTCCTCTTCTCTGGCCCCTTCCCCTTCCTCTGCCTCCTCCTGTCTTCCTCCCCACTTTCTCCCCCCTCTTCCCCCCCCTTCTGTTCCTCCCCCTCCTTCTTTCTCCTTCTCCTCCCCTCCCCCTCCCAGTCCCCTCCCCCTCCCTCCTCCTCCCTCCTCCTCCTCCTCCACTTCTTCTTCTTCTTCTTCTCTCTTAACACTGTCAAGTCAACTCTCCTTTGTAGTCTCCTGGCTAAAATAAAGGGGGCTGGTCTACTTCTGGTTCACTCTTACTCTGATCTCATCTTGATGAGAAGTATTACCAGATACTCTATATTTTAACTTTTACTTTGCAAGACCTCAAAACTAAGATACAGTTTGCAAGTTGTAGGGTCTTCATTGCCAAGGGCCATCAGATCTTCGTATTTTAAACCTTTTTTTTAATGTTTATTTATTTTTGAGAGAGAGAGAAAGAGAGAGCAAGACTGGGGGAGGGGCAGAGAGAGAGGAAGACAGAGAATCCAAAGCAGGCTCCAGGCTCTGAGCTGTCAGCACAGAGTCCAACGTGGGGTCAAAGCCACAAACCACAAGATCATGACCTTAGCTGAAGTCGGATGCCCAACCGACTGAGCCACCCAGGCCCTCCAGGTCTTCATATTTTTTGGCTGCCTCTCCAGTTGTCATGTTTTACCCAGTAATTCTTTACTATTTTTGATCTATTTTATGTTTTTAATGCAGAACTTTTAATTAAAGTTTTTTCCCCAATAATGTCAATATAGGACCCACAAATCCATAATTGAATAACCTTATAATTATAATTATGTAGAGATATTTTGCATTTTAATATTAGAAGAATGTTAGAAATAACAATCTGAAATACTGGAATACTACCAACGGAAAGAAAAATTGAGGGTTTTCACATGTTTATCACTAAACTAATTCCTTGACAAATTTGGCCCAGCCATCTCTTTCTCAGAGGATAAAATAAAGGTTTAAAATCATGACATTCCATGGACTTTAGCCATTTCACATATGCAGGAGATTACATTTTGAGACCAAGATTAGGTTACCTACTGGGGTTTGAAACCTGATTCTTCACTGACAATTTTCAGAAAGATTCAAACTTCTATTTCTATTCTATTTTCTATAGTTGCCACTACCACTGAGTGGCAGCTAGTACTTAAAGGAAATTTATGAGCTAAGACTACTTACGGAGGGAGATTCACCACAGCAAATCTCTAACCTAAAGCTAGAGTTATAATTTTCTGTTGTCATTGGGGTTTTTGAGGAGTGATGAAAAAGTGAGTTTCTCAAACTCACTTACTCTCTTCTGTCCACACATGTGCTCTCTGCCCTCCATGTATGTAAATATATTTATATGTATGCATATAATTGCACATATATATTGCACAATCTAAAGGTTGTGAGTATATTTCATGTATAATGTGAGTATGCGTATGTTACATACATAACTGACTCCATTTGAGTATATATGTAAACCAGTTATATATTGTTGTATAATGAATTACACCAAAATCCAGCGTCTTAAAGTTACAAGTTATTATTATATCTCCTAGGATTATGTATCAGCCAGGCAACTTTCCTGATCTTATCCAGGCTTGGCTGATTTTGTCTGTGTTTGCTTCTGTTTCTGCCATCAGCTGGTAGTTCACTTGGAGGCTCACTGACCTGATGATCAACTGACTGTTGTCAGGCATACCTGGCATGGTTCATGTGTCTCCAATTATCCAGAAGATTATATTGTATCTGTTCACATGATAGTATCACAGTTCCAAAAGAGAAAACCTACAAAGCCACTAGAGGCCTAGACTTGGAACTAGTGCAAGGCCACTCTCCAAAGATTCTCTTGGCAAAAGCAAGTATCAAGGGTATCCCAAATGGGAAGACAGATTCCCTTTTTGTTGAGAGGAGCAGCAAAGTCATATTGCGAAGCATATGAACACAGGAAAGATTGATGAACTGGTACCATTTTGTAGTCAATCAACCTCAGCAAGATTATTCACTTAATTTTCATAATTATGTGTATTTATATGTTTCAAAGAGATTGATAAGTTGAATTCTATGTAACTCTTTGCATATAGCCCCATAATATCTACCTAGTCCATGAATATTGATGATGTTAATGTAAGTGTGAGAAGTGTCATGAACAAAATTTAATTTGCCAGACCAGGCTACAGAATTTGTGAATCCACACCTTTTCTGCATTTCTATCATGGTGATGACCACTCTCTTATAATTTACTGATCGATCCATTTATCTACTTATTCATTAAACAAGGGGTTCCTTGGTGCTTACTATATTCTAGGGACAGCATCGTATGAAGCAACAGTCAAAGAAAAATAAGAGTAAAGGTAAGCAAAATTGAATAAAATAGGGTAATCACTGGAATACGAAAAGTGCAGATTTCAACGGAACACATAGAACCTACTGACTAAATACCTTCAGGGCAGTATAAAACATATCTTTAAAGATGTGACACTTTTACTCTCAAGTAAGACTTCAAAGAAAAAGAGCAATAACAATCAATAAAAAAATGGACTTATATACTTTAGCAATATGTCTGCTTTTAAAAACAAATTTCCTTATAATCTCATCATTTTATCATATGCTCAATAGTTACAAACTGCATATTTTCATGTATATACATATAGATATGTGTATAGATGAAATAAATGAAAAACAATCTTACTACCACAGTATCAACACATATTTCACATTACTAAAAGTAGCTAATGGACATATTAGCTATGGACATATATAGTCATATATGTGACATATATAGTCACATATTAGCTATGGACATATATAGTTCATATTACCTATGGACAATATAATATGCTAGGTGCTTTATGTGAATCATCTTACTTAATTCTTTATCCTATGGAGTATTACTTTAATATCCATTTTAACAGATGAAGACAGTTGAGATTAGCCAAGTTTAGTAACTTGTCAAAAATCACCAGCCTGTAAGTAACAGAGCTAGAATTCAAACTCAGGCTTTGAGACTGTAGAAATCTCTGATCCTACACCATCCAGCTTTCCAACTCTTCATCGTTAAACTGATCATTGTGTAATTTGCAGGACCTGCTGCTTTCTGTATTTGCCCAAACGCACAGAGAGGCAGTTCTTTTTACAAAGAAAGAAGGCTTCACCTCACTACTGATCTTTACCCAAACCTCTGGCTTTTCTTCCTTTCTTGGCAATCAAGTTCAGATTTTCCAGGGAAATAAATTATATGCATATATAAGATTAAGCACCTAAAGAATAGGATTAGAATTGTAAATTATGCTTCATCAAAATCATGGAAAAATCCAAACAGTGAAATTTGGAATGCTTTCATATTTTATATTTTGACATCCCATTTTTTTCATAACTCAAATTTTTAACTCAGTGTATTTATTTGTTTTTTAGTCTGTCTCCCCCACTGAATTCTACATTCCGGAATCTAGGACCCTGTCTGCCTTCTTTCCTATTGCCACTGACCCACAAGAGGCACTTGATAGCAATTTCTTGCTCTGGAATCTGACTCCTGGCAACTCTTGGCAGTGGCTCAGAGATCCAGAATCAAAGTCTGAAAAGTGAATACAGAATTAAAGAATAGCTGCTGCCAGGAGACCAAAGAGCAGGGCTAAGGAAGAGTGAGCTGCTCCAACAGTTCCCATAGGCCTTTCACTGTCTTTCATGCTGACACAGTCCAAACATACCTGCCAGGCCTGGTCAGATATTCTGTTCTTAAAGAGGCCCCTCTTGATATGGATATGACACTTCCTTTGTCTATGTCCTCAGGAAACAGAGGAGATCTGAAAGGCAGTGTGCTGTGTGAGGCTGGAAGGAATCAGAGCGGTTGATAAGATGACCTTAGGAATGCCAATTAAGCTCAGTGATTAGGCACAGTGCTCTTGTGCAAAATTGCGTGCTCACACGCTCTCCCTCCCTCTCCACCCCCCCCAGCCCCCGTTTCTCTCTCTCTCTTTTGGTATCCTGAATTTACCCAGGAACTCCATTTCCAAAAATTTTCCAGGTTGAAATATATATATGGTATGTGATATATATGATATATAATAATTTTACCATATAAAGTGTTGTGCACACTTTTTTTTTTTTTACTACTCATTTCTTTTTGGACAAAATATATTTGAAGGGTGTTCACATACTTGAGTAGCTTTTGAATATTTTTCTTCCCCAACTAGATTCCAATACCTGTTATGAATTTACTAAGACATAGAACAGAGAAGTAAATGAGGCACTGCAAAAGCAAATACCTCTAAGGAAGTTTCAAAGACATTTAACATTTTTAATGTAAATTATATATGGCATTTATATATAATATATAAAGGTAAACATCCCCAGCATGTGGCACAACTCATGCAAACCTGTGTTTCTTCATAAAGAAATACCTATTCACAAAAAAATGACCACATATTTATAAATTTTTATTTTGCCACCCTTTGGAGTAGCAAAGGGGAAGAGAACAAACCATTTATCAAGAACCTATTATACACCGCATATTTCGCTTGCCACCTCAGAAGTGCTATGTTAGTAAATATTAACAATAATCCTATTATATTAAATCCAGAAATTGCCCCTAAGAGAGAGTGTGAAACATGCTCCTGGTTACAAAGGTAATAAGAAGCAAAGTCAAGATTTAAATCCAGGCTTTTTTTTTTTCTGACTCCCACATCTGAGTGTTTTTCATTTCACCCTCATTTTCCTCAAGTTCAAATCTCTGGGACTTCTAGTGGTTTCTTGCTGGAATGTGGAGACCAAACAGAGCTGGTCCACAGCTTACCCTTCTGAGCTTCTTGCTCCAGCTGTAGCATTATAGGGAGCTTCATAGCCATGCATTTGTGTATCATAGTCCAAATTTCCAAATACTTTGTCTCCAGAGAGCAAAAAGTCATTTGTTGGACCTGCAGTTGAATCCTACTATGGTACGGTCCTTCCTCTAGAAGATCCACACGGAAGAGAGAACTTTGCAAACCTCGTAACTGGACTTACAGTCGTCTGGGCAGGGAATTTGGACTCCAGGACACATCTAGAAATCGGGGCATGGAACCCGACCCGAGAAGACTTGCTGCCCCTTGAATAGGGGTGCACGTGGAAAGCACGGGGCCAGGACTGGAAACTTTATTACAGAATAATGGTGGTTATCTCAAGTCAGAAAATAGGAATAACTTTAAATTCTCTTTTTAAAATGGTAAAAACAGAACTGAAAGCTGGGCAATTCTGGCCGGGCTCACTGATGAATTTCTCTATGAGACGCCATTTCAGCAGCCATGACGCCACGGCTGGAACGTGCACCGCTGCCTCCTTTCCTTTATACTTTTTCAACCACTGCAGTCTTGCTTTTGTAGCAGCCCACCTACCAGAATAGTTCTGGCATCAATGACCTTCTGATTCCCAAAAACAGTGGACATTTCACAGAACTTACCTCACTGGTAATAACAGTGTTTCTGGAAGGCTATCACTCAATCAGCTCTTCCTGCTTTTTTGCAAGGGTGGGAACATGATGTAGGATGGCCATAGGACATATTTTATGCTCCTGAGGTAGTCATGTGATCCAAGTGGAGCCAAACAGAATCCTTTTACAGGATTTATATGGATGCTAGGGGAGAGAAAGTTACGTTGTCTGTCCCCAGCTCTGGATTAAAAGATGAGCCTGTAACTGCTCTGGGGAAAAAAAAAAAAAGGATTGAAAGGGGAAGTGAGAGAGAGAGAGGGAGAGAGACAAAGTGAAAGGCAGGGGGAGGGAGAGAGAGAGAGAGGGAGAGAGACAAAGTGAAAGGCAGGGGGAGGGAGAGAGAGAGAGAGAGAGAGAGGGAGAGAAACTCCTGATGTTTGAATACCCTAGATCCAGTCATAACTGATCCAGTCAGGCATCACCCTGGATTTCCCATAAAATGTATTCATGCAGATATTCATTGCTTTAAATGGTTTGAATTAGGTTTGTTCCATTCATAACTAGAAGCATTTGAATTGCTCTGTTGTGCACAGCACTCTTGAACATTACCTCTGTTTTTTAATTCTTCCTGCCCTAAATTTCTAAGATACATTTCTCTAGCTTTCCCTCCTGCATTTTTTAATACTACATTTATTGATTTCTTTCTCTATCTGTCCCTTGAATGTGGATATATCTCAGCCCTTTGTCATTTCATTCAATAAACTCTCTTTGGATAAAAACACCAACATCCATTGTCTACTCCCTTTATGTATACTATTGTTCCAGCCAGGTCCCTAAATAGAGAAAACAGATAAAATTCACTGAATCTTCCTATGCTTTGGTTCAGGAACTGCTTTCACCACCCACTTCCTCAACTGCCCATCTTCATCAGACATTGTTGTACATGATTTAACAACGTGAACCTAACTTCACACCCTGACTCTTGTTTTTTAGTTTTTTTCCTTTGTTCTTTCACCACTACAATTCCTGTTCATACTGGAGGAGATAACCTGATTTTGAAAACATTCTCTAGCACATTTCTTAGTATCATCAGGTGATACATCAAACTTTACTTCTTGGTGAACAAGATCTAGCACCTAGATCAGTGGTCCTCAAATTTTAGCAGCCATAAGAATCACTTGGAAAAACTGGTGACATACAGAATGCTGTCAGCATTTTTGATTCAATAAGTATAGGGTAGGACCTGAGTATGTGAATTTCTGACAAGTTCACAGGGAATATTGATGCTACTCGTGTGGACCATAGGAATAATTCTGATATAGTCCATATTCTTTTTGTTATTTTTTGTATTGCAAACCCTTGTATTATGCATTTCTCTTTAGTGTGGGAGGAGCCTATGACTTTTTTTGTAACCAATTGAATATGGCAA
This sequence comes from Prionailurus bengalensis, assembly GCF_016509475.1. Lineage (NCBI taxonomy): Eukaryota > Metazoa > Chordata > Mammalia > Carnivora > Felidae > Prionailurus > Prionailurus bengalensis. The sequence goes on from NC_057343.1 coordinate 41,741,459, forward strand.
AAGTGATGGGATATTAACTTGCTGACTATATTATATATAATATCTAAGACTCTACTATACGAGACAGGAGACAGAGAAGTTCTCCTGCTGGCCTGGAAGAAACAAGCAGCCATGTTGTGATTGTGAACCACCTATAGAGAAGCCACAGAGATATAAGGTTTGCCTCTAAGACAGCCACTAAGAAGCTGGGACCCTCAGTCACACAATCACAAGGATATGAATTCTGTCAAAAATATAAATAAGCTTGAATGTAGAATTTTTCCCAGTTGAGTAGCCTGATGAAAATACAGTCTAGTCAGCACCTTTCTTGAAGACTTGTGAGATCCTGAGCAAGGGACCTAAATAAGCAACAGCTGGATCCTGACCCATGGAAACTGTGAGATAATAAATATGTGTTGTGGAGTGCTTGGGTGGGTCAGTCAGTTAAGCGTCCAACTCTTGATTTTGATTCAGGTTATGATCTCACGGCTAGTGGGATTGAGCCCTGTGCCAAGATCTGGGCTCTGTGCCGATGGCACAGAGCCTGTGTGAAATTCTCTCTCTCTCCCTGCCCCTCCTGAGCTTCTGTTCTCTTTTACTCAAAATAAATACATAAACTTAAAAAAACAAGACAAAAAAACAAAAACAAAAACAAATGTGTGTTGTTTGAAGCTGCTAAGTTTGTGGTAATTTGTATTGAATATGATATCTTCTAAAGTATTATCCCCAGCATCAACCTCTGCAAAGCTCACACTGCCTACAAGATAAAATGTAAACACCTTAGTAGGGCATAGAAGGCTTTTTATGAAAGGTGCCTTGCTTTCTTCTGTAATTTCAGTACTCAAATCGTTGTCCCTCCTGTTTAGTACCAAGCTATTTCAACTCTTCTCGTCAAATTTGGCACACACTCTACTGTATATCACGGCCTCTGAACAATTTCTAACTGAGAATTCATCATTTTTCACCCATTCTTATCTCTTTCCAAATTCACTTCTGATGCTGTCATTTTCTGTGAACCTTCCATGGCACTACCCATCAACCCAACTCCTGAGCCTATTTATAATCTTCCCCTCGAAGCACCACGTGTTTACCTCTTATTTTGCAGTTACCACATTTGTCTTGCAAAGTCAGAGTGCTTTTCTGTCTCCACAAGTAGATGTCAGCAACTTGAGAGCAAGAGTTTCCCTTTAGTTTGTTTGTATCACTGCCTATCAGGTGGTACCCATTCAATGGTTTAACCAAGAACAATAATTTGTGAGAGAATTACATGTATTTAAATTTTTTTTTATTTATTAAGATATCATTCATTAAAAAAAAACCCACTAGGAATCTTTAGAGAGGGTAAAAATATAAGATAGACTAAGAAGTATCTGAAATCACGATATATGTGGCAATCCCTTAACAGGAATGAGAAATAAAGAACAATAGGAGGTCTCTAATTATGATAGGTAGGTCAAACCCTGAATTACACTTGTATTTTCCAAGCACTCCATTATGCTACTTTATAATATGCTGTTTCACACTAAAATAATGCCACAAATTTAAGTTTTATATAGCTCTACATGGATATTCTCTTTGAATAAATCAACTATTGTTATCACTTTTGATTGGAGATATTTAATTCAATTACTAAGTAAATAGATAATCATATAGTTTATAATAAACCAATTTTGAATGTATTACATTGAGAGCACTTTAATAGTGTTTTAAAAAAAGTGGTGTATTACATTTTCTATTTCATTAAAAATAAATCTCATTCCCTTATAATTTTTCCTTACTTTTCTGGGAAATTAGTTTTAAAAGGTTTTATAGCCTCTAGATATATATTTCAATGCCTCACATGAGAAAAGTTTTTCATTTACAGTTTTACTACTCTGCTTCTTCATATGTATATTCTCCTTAAAAGTATTATTCATTGTAATAATCACTTTGAATTCTTTCTTCTTTCTCCTTGTATGATAGACGAGTGAAAGTTTAATCTCATGTGACCACCTTAATAAATACAATATGTAAGGTACACACATTTACACAGGAATTATAATAAATAGATATAATTCCATAAAGTCAGGTAATATGACAAAGAAGTATTATTTAAGTGAAATCTACTACATTTAGTGAGTCAAACCTATTTGCCCTCGGGATAAGAAAACCACAATAATTATTTCAATAAAGATATTTACAGACTTCCCAAACCTTCTTTCTTATAAAAATATTTAAATTGCTAACATAAAAAGGAAAGAGATCACACGGCTTGTGTTCATCGTTAATCTACTAACACTACGTGTTATGGACTGAATTGTGTCCTCTCAAAATTCATGTACTGAAACCCCTAACACACCCAACACCTCCAAAAGTGACTATATTCGGAGATAGGGCCTTGGAAGCAACAGTGAGGTTAAAATGAGGTTGTTAGAGCGAACCTTAATCTAATCTGACTGGTGTCCTTATAAGAAGAGATTAGGACCTACAGAGAAATACCAGGGATGCATATAACAGAGGATAGGCCATGGCAGGACCCAGCAAGAAGGCCACAGTCTACAAGCCTGGGAGAGAGGCCTCAGGATGAACCAAACCTGGCAGCACACTGATCTTAAACTTGCAGCCTCCAGAACTATGAAAAAAATAAAATAAATTTCTGTTGTGTAAGCCACTGTTTTTATGGTACTTTATTATGGCAGCCTGGCATACTAACGCACTGCCCAGTGCTCCCTCAGTACCGCCAAGGGTATGATGAAAACCGTGGTACTTTTTTTTTTTCTTTTAAGCACACTCTACACCCACCATGAGGCTCAAACTCATAACCCTGAGATCAAAAGTCACATGTTCTACCAACTGAGACATCCAGGCACCCCACCACAGTGTTAAGATTGAAAAAAAATTAACACATTTATCACCTTTTGAAAAATGAAAGATAAAAATAACTGCTGATGCTATAAATATTTCTCAGCAGTTTTAGAAAAGATGCATAAACTTAGATCTATCCTTATTAGTGTTAGTGCTCTTTCCTCTCCCTCTCCACCCCCTTCTTTTTTTTTTTTTTACCTTGACACAAACCTGCTCTGTCCTGTGTCTCACAGAAACACTAATCTGAGTGTACTACACTAAAATTGGGCGGGGTGGGGGGGGGAGTGGTAGCTGTATTTAATGTATCCCTAAAGTATTTACTTTAGCAATAAAACATAAGGAGACAAGGAGAGACTTTCGTCTTAAAACCTATGCCAGAATATTGAAACACAAATAGACTACATAAGATGCAAGGGTTTTAAAAATTGCTTTGTACGTATCATTGCAAAGGCAACTTATTTGGTCTTTACAATTAAAATGATAAGCACCAGGTTAAGAAACTTTGAAGTACCTTCTGTTTTGTAAACAAGCATGAAATTTAACAGATGAAAATTTTCTTTATCTTGGCAACCTGTATTATGGCTGGCATTATTTAATTAATGCAAAATGAAAAATACATGATTCCAGGTATTACTGAATGAGTTTTCCTAGGCTGATGATTGAACTCATAAAATATGTAATTATTATTCAGCTAAATAAAATGAACATATTGTTATCTATTAATATACCATAAGCCAAAGCCTTTTATTAAACTCTTTATGTCTTTATGAATGAAAAATATCATGAATTTTCTCATTATATTCTTGATATAAAGAAACAGCATTTTATGATCGTTATTACATAAGAAGACACCTATTCTATACAAAATTTAATTCTACTAGTTAAAGATCATTTTTAAAGTACTTAGGCTACTATGGTAGCAAATATTATATCTTGAAGTCATTGAACAATATACCAGCTGACAAGCTAACAGAAAATTGAAAGACAATTTTCAATACTATGCTCCAACTAAATGCCAATTTAGAAACTAAATATAACTCCTGGATTCTGTTTGCACTTTAAAAATTACATTCTAAAGTTTAGGAGTAGAACGAAATTTTCTGTAAGTTCCATATTCTCAAGTCTTGGGGCTAAGGTAAATTTTGTTCCAAAAGAATGGGCAGTGTTACTTAAAATGCAAAAACCATTCCCAAATCTATACACAGATATTACATCTTTTAAGTAAGAAAAAAAAATGTTAGAACTCTGAACTTCCCAGTTATCAAAGTAATGAAGAACAGACCGGGTGACAAAATATAGTTACACTGCTAGGAAGAAGTGACCCACATTTGTATATACGATCTTAGGTGATTCATTCAACAAACATTTATGAACATTTAACTATGTGTCAGGTATGTGCTATGTGCTAGAGTAATGCCAAGATCCAGTCCCTGAAACTGAAGAGTTCATAAACAATTGCGAGGTAGCAGAGGAAACAATGATAACCCAGTGTGGTAAGAGACAGGCAAGGGGTAAGAGATAGGCAAGAGGTACTGTATGGAAGTTCCCATGAAAACAATCATCCCAAACAACATACATAGATAAGAGTGGACAAGTGTTGGTTTCTTGCAGGAGATGATATATATACAAGCTTTAGAAAATGAGTAAAAAGTTGGCTAGACAGAGAATCATGTGCAAAGACACAGAAGCTCACATACTGTGGCCTATAAGCCGGTGATTGGAATGGCAAAAGGAGGGTGTCTGGGTGGCTCAGTCATTTAAGTGACTGACTCTTGATTTTGGCTCAGGTCATGATCCCAGGGTCATGAGATTAAGCCCCACGTCATGCTCCACACTGAGCATGGAGCATGCTTAAGATTGTTTCTCTTTCCCTCTCATATTCTTTCTGTCTCTCTCTCTCTCTCTCTCTCTCAAAAAAAAAAAAAAAAGAAAGAAAGAAAGAAAGAAAAAAGAAGAGAAGAAAAAAGGAGAAAAAAAATGGCAAATAGTCAGTGGGAGAAATTATAAAGGGGCTTATTTGTAAATCTGCAGTTACCCAGCAAAAGTTAGTGGGCTTAATGGTTGGTAATTACGACTAGGTTTGTGATCATGAACCCTATAATCAGGAAATCCTGCATTTTAATACTAATTGAGAAAGTTACTTCTTTTTGTCTCAGTATGCTTTTCTATAAAATGGTAATAGTAATATCTACCTCATAGCTTTGAGATGAAAAATTGAATTAACTAAAATAGATATAATAAATGGAATGTTTGTGTTTCCATAAAATTCATATTTTGAAGCCCTAACCCCAAGTGTGACTGAGTTTAGAGATGGGGCTTTAAGGAACTAATTAAGGTTAAACCAGATGGTAAGTGTGGGGCCCTGATCTGATAGGATTAATTTCCTTCCAAGAAGAGACACCAGAGAGCTCTTTCTTCCTCTCTTTCTCTACATGCATGCACCAAGGAAAGGTCCTATGAGGACAAAGAGAGAGGATAGCAGTCTGCAAGCCAGAAAGAGAGCCCTCACCAGAAACTAAGTGGGCTGACATTGGGCCTCTAGACCTGAGAAATGTGAGAAAATTAATTTTTGTGTTTAAGCCACCCAGCCTATGGTATTTTGTTATGGCAGTTCAATCAGACTAATAACAAAGGTAAAAGGCAAATCGCTGGGGCTGACACATAGCAAGAACTCAGTAAATTGAATCAATACCTAAGAAAGCATAATTCAATTTGCTCTAAGAAAGATAGACCTAAAAGGAGGATGGATAATGATTCATAAAGGAACAGAACAGGAGGTGACGAGAACACCTTAGGGGTGCATGTAACCCAGGTGAGATTAAAGGTATGGATAGAAGAGTGGGGAAGGGTGTGGAGTTGGAGAGAGATTTGGAAGCTGTTAAGAAGTAGAGCCTTGGGGCGCTTGGGTGGCTCAGTCGGTTAAGCGTCCGACTTCAACTCAGGTCAGGATCTCGCGGTCAGTGAGTTTGAGCCCCGCGTCAGGCTCTGGGCTGATGGCTCAGAGCCTGGAGCCTGCTTCGGATTCTGTGTCTCCTTCTCTCTCTGCCCCTTCCCCGTTCATGCTCTGTCTCTCTCTGTCTCAAAAATAAAATAAAATAAAAACGTTAAAAAAATTAAAAAAAAAAAGAAGTAGAGCCTTGGGGTACCTGGGTGGCTCAGTCAGTTGAGCGTCTGACTTCAGCTCGGGTTATGATTTACTGTTCGGGTCCTACATCGGGTTCTTGCTGACAGCTGAGAGCCTGGAGCCTGATTTGGTTTCTGTGTCTCCTTCTCTCTCTGCCCCTCCCCTGCTCACCCTCTGTCTCTCTCTGTCTTTCTCTGTCTCTCAAAAATGAATAAACATAATTTTTTTAATGTTTATTTATTTATTTATTTATTTTTTTTTTTTGAGAGAGAGAGAGACATAGTGTGAACCAGGGGAGGGGCAGAGAGAGAGGGAGACACAGAATCTGAAGCAGGCTCCAGGCCCAGAGCTGTCAGCTCAGAACCCGACACGGGACTAGAACTCATGAGTGGTAAGATCATGACCTGAGCCAAAACCAGACACTTAACCAACTGAGCCACCCAGGTGCCCCTCAATTTTTTTAAAGAGAGACTTTAAAATCTAATGGCAACGAGGAAATGAGAAGGTAAGATGAGAGATAAGTTGCAGGTATGTATAGGTGTTATTCACATAGGGGACAGTGGAGGAAGTGAGTAATTAGAGGAAGAAACATTAAACTCAGTTTTTGAAATTTTTTTTTTTTTTAAGAGACTCTTTGAGCTTCAGAGCAACATCTAGACTGGGATAAAAATTTGGAATTACAACCAAATTCTTCCAGACTTCTTGAATTAACATTTCCTTTAATACCCAAGAAAATGGCTAGAGGCCCCATCTCATGTGATTATAAAAGTCAAAACCCTTCCCACAATTTGCTAAGGCTTCCAAGAGGATTAACTTTTATGCTTGTGTTCCATCCAAATTTTAGCTCCAAAAATTTTCTGCATGTGTGTGTGTGTGCATGCGCATTAAGGACATTTAATATGAAATCTACCTTCTTAACAAATTTTAAGTGCACAGTATGACATAGTTAACCATGGGCACAATGTTGTGAATCAGATCTCTAGAACGTGTACAACTTGCAAAGTACCAGGGCAACTAATAGCAACTTCAATGTAATCAAATCTTTTATTTTATATATATATATATAAAGATTTTATATATATATATAGATTTATATATAAAGACATATATATATAAAGATTTATATATAAAGATTATATATATAAAAGATTTTATATATATATATATATATATATATAAACAGCTTAGGGTTCAAAAACACATATCTCAAGAAAATGAAAGAGAGAAAAGCGGGTAGAAGCTATCTAGCTGTATTGACTCATATGACCTGGGCTGGAAAATCATACTGTGTTGTTTTCCATTGCATTTTAATTCTATAAACAAGTTACCAAGACCAGTCCATATTCAAGGGAAGTCCATATTAGACTCATCTCCTGGAGGAGTGTGCTAGACTAAATATTACACCCCCACAAAAATGTCCATTTCCTAATCCCAGAAACCCGTATGTATGTTACCTTACATGGTAAAGGAAACTTTGCAGATGTGATTAAGTTAAGGATCCTGAGAAGGGAAGAAAGATGATTCTGGATCATCCAGCAGGCCCAATGTAATCACAGAGGTCCTTTTAAGAGGGAGCAGGAGAATCAGAATCAGAGAAGGAAATATGGTGACAAAAGCAGAGGTCAGAGTGAGGTAGGGCCACAAGCCAAGGCAAGGCAACCCTCTAGAAGCTGGAAAAGATAAGGAAACAGATTCTCACCTAGAGCTTTCAGAAAACTGGAGTCCTATGTTGATTTTTGAACCCTTTTGGATTCTTAGTGTCTAGAACTATAACAGTAAATTTGTGTTGTTTTAAACCATTAACTTTGTGATAATTTGTTATATAGCAACAATATAAAACTAACATAAAATGTACCAAACAATTTGTGCACAAGTTTTAAATGATTACTTTCACAGGGTGCCTGGGTGGCTCAGTGGGTTGAGTGTCTGACTTTGGCTCAGGTCATGATTTTGCAGTTCACGAGTTCAAGCCCCGAGTGGGGCTCTGTGCTGACAGCTCAAAGCCTGGAGCCTGTTTCGGATTCTTTGTCTCCCTCTCTCTCTGCCCCTCCCCCACTCGCACTCTGTTTCTCAAAAATAAAGAAACATTAAAAACAAATTTTTAAGTGATCACTTTCATCATTTTCTTTGACTTGTTGAGAGGCTCAAATGAGTTCATTAAAAACCCAATATTATGTAGCTTTCACGCCCCAGCATTGGGTTAGATGCTAAGGATATAAAGATGAATTAAACATGATTCTTTTCCCCAATATGCTCACAGATAGCATTCATGAAAGGACTTTGTAGAACTCTAAAGGGCAATATAGATGTAATATACTGTGAGTCACTTGTGAAGCTTGATATGCAAACCAACCATTCCTTAATTTACTAAATCATAAATCAGAATCAATATTTCAACAGATGGGAACTATGCATACTTCCTAAGTAAATTACAAACAAATAGAGAAGATAATTTTAAAAATTAAATGTCAATAGGATTTGCAATAGACATTTACCACATCTCAAGTAAGAAACCTGTTAGTACAAGTATACAATGGCCACTCTCAGTGCCAAAGCTGCGTTAATGAGCCTCCAATATGCTAAAAGATGTCTCCTGGGGATGAAAGGCTAGGTTGTTTCATTCTCTCACCGGACTTTTAACTGAGGCAGCTAACAAGATAGCCAACTGTGATTTAGACACATATCTGGTACAAATAGATGGACATTGCTAATTTCCTTTGTACAGGTCACTGAACTTATTCCATTAGGTGAAAACTTATGGTCCCTACATATAGGATCATGAACATACACCTGAGACAAAAAAAAAAAAAAAGAAAGAAAGAAAGAAAGAAAGGAAAAAAGGAAAGAGCTTTTCGAACTACCTCACTTGCCAAGAAAAGAAAAGCAACAAGAAACAGCAGTCACTGAACTGAAGTATCAATTTTGTTATGATATTTAAATCTTGGAACACCTTGGTACACTTGAAAATTATAAACAAAACTCTGAAGTCTAGAATATATAAATGAGCTCATGAAAATAAAGTTGGTATGAACTAAAGGCTTCTTCAAGAACCATAGCCACTTTAGTCCTTGAAGAAAGTTAACTGTTCAAAGGAGAACTAACTTAATGATTAGATGTTAAAAAAAAAAATACAAGTTATCAAGAAAGCTTAAAGGAATGATATTCAGTGGTCTGCCTTGAGGATCTGGGGGAGCCCTCTTTCCACAGGCACAGCTGCTGGCAGCTGGCCAGCATCTCAGGCAGGCAGCTGGCAGGGGACGAGTGGGCTCTGCCAGCTGGCGCTAAAAAATTAAAATTAAAATTAAGGGAAAAAAATAAAACAACCTAAGGCGCGCATGCATAACAATCAAGCCTTGATTCCTGGTGTTCTCCCTTCTTCTTCAGTCCAGAGGGAAGCCCCGCAGTGAGGGAGCTCCTCCCTCCTGTCCCACCATCTCTGGTTTTCATCCCCTTTTGAAGTTTTCTGTGTTCATCGATCCAAGCCACACTTCTGCAGTCATAGTGTGTGCCAAGGAATGTGCTTAGGGCTGAGGATGAAGATATAAATATTAATTACATTCTCGACTGCCATAAATATGCAAATTAGTGAGGGTTATGGGCTGATTATAAAATGCCTTAAATCACTGCAGAAAATGGGGTGACCATAGTGCTTACGGCAACTAGAAGAGAGCCCAGAGGAGACGATAGAAGGCGATAATGACGTCAGAAGACAAGAAAAATTAAGGTTCTCTCACCTGGACAACAGGGAATAACCTCTTCCGGAGGTAAGGACATGAGGAAAGTCATAAAGATATAAAACAGAAGTTGAATTTTAAAGTGTTAATATACTATTAAGGTATTGTGTGAGCTGTTATATCAAGGAGACCAGAAATGCCATCTCTCTCTGGTTTACAGTATGTTTCAGAAGGACATCGCCAGCATGGCAGCACTGCCTTTCTCGATCCGCAGCTGTAACTTCAAGATCTGAGGAAGCTGTTTCTTCTCTTGATACTGTGTCTTTTTCTCAGGGATAAGGAAGAAAGGTCAAAATCCCCTTTTAAGAGACAACACAGAGGTGGTTCACATCACCTCCACTCACAGCCAGCTTCAAATGAGGCTTCTGGGAAATGTAATTTCCTGGGTAGCCTTGTGCCTACCCGAAACTCAGGAGTTCCATCACAGATAGAAAGAGGGAATCCACATTGGTAGAAAAACGAGTCCCAGTCCAGAATAAACAGTAAACCTATATAAGCATAGCTCTAATTGTTAGCGCGTAATTAGTTTTGTGACATCTCTTTAAATTATTTCTTCCAAGATTTACATTGTCCGATCCTTACTAAGCACTAAAATATGGATTATTTAACAAACAAATATATTCTAGAGATAAGTTAGGATCAAGACATTGTGGCAAGTATCGTTGTTATAAACCATGCCTACTTCACCATAATAAAGGTGGAATTTTAAAATGACAAAGTATTACCATGAGAAATGGAAAGAGATGAACACACAGTATTAGGGCCAACCATGGAATAGGTTGGTCATCAGCCTTCTTGATGAATGCATGATGCTCACTATAAAATAGTCCAAATAGTCGTAAAACCTTTATTCTGTCAAGTCAAGAAACCTCTACTAAAAATGTTTGCTCAACCTGCATTTCATCCTATCTCTCAATCTAGCCATCAGATTTTGATCTATGTGAGCCTCAAGGTAATACATTATTGCTCCTAGAGTCCCAGTATATTCCATAAAGTCACATTTCATGCATAATGAAGATAGCAGTGAACTACAAAGGTTTTTATCAACTCAAACAGGAATACAAATGCTGTCTAAGGGCGATTTATGGTATGTATTTTTAAAAGAGTAAGAAAAGGAGAAGTTTTTAGGTCAATTTATATGTCTTTAGGGAAAATTATGTCACCTAAAGGCATTTTGAAAAAGAGAAAATTTTCATTTTTATGGTTAAGATTCTTCATATATATATATATATATACATATATGTGTGTGTGTGTGTATATATATATATATATATATATATAAAACAATAGTATTGACATTTCAAACAAAAACTTTTTTAAAAAAAAGTTTTTTTAGGTATATATAATTTTCTTTTATAGATATTTATTGATTGCCTATTATGTGCATGGCATTTTGTGACACAGTGGGATACAAAATTGGTCACTTATTTTAATTAGGATAATTTTGCTCTAAGGATAAAAGATTCATCAAAACAGATCAAATTAAGAAAGTCTGTTGTGAGATGTAATAAGGAGCAGTAAAAACAACTTAAGGACTAAATGTTGACAAGACTGGGGCTTACTTAAGACCAAGTTGAGGAAGGTTCCTAGACTGAAGGAAGCCCTGAGGACCCCAGTAATACATGTGCACTTTCACTCTGGTGAAATCTGGGTTGATTTTTGTTTGTTTTCCTCTTTACTTTCTCTATCAGTTGTCAAATTCCTTCTTTAAAAAATTTTTTTTTAAGTTTATTCTGAGAGGGAGAGAGAGAGCAGGAGAGTGACAGAGAAAGAGGGAGAGAGAGAATCACAAGCAGGCTCTGCACTGTCAATGTGTAGCCCGATGCAGGGCTTGAACTCACGAATTGTGAGATCATGACCTGAGCCAAAATCACAAGTCAGACACTTAAGCAACTGAGCCACCCAGGCACCCCCAAATTCCTTCTAATATTCTTAGTTCAAGTTGCCAAGAACAGGAATCTGATTGTTGTAAATAATTTCCCAGGCTGTGCTACAAATCTCAGGTCCCTGTCCTTACATATGCACACATTGTGTATTCGAGTGGCATCCAGGTAGATGGGGGTCACAAAGTATAGAATCTCTCCATTTAGGGCGGATGAGCATTGGGGAATTAAAGATGAGTAAGACAGGGTTTTCGACTTCACAATATGTACTTTCAAACCGTTTTAAACTGTAAATTGAAAAAATACTTACTGAGCAAACATACCTGTTATTATTGATATAATGTTTAATAAAATATTTTAACATAAACTGTATATTCACACAACTCCTTTGGTGTGAACAGAGGTGATATTCAGAATGGCTAAAAATCAGTACAGCATGGGCATTGACCAATCAGAGTGAATAACCAGAATATCAGAACAAATGCTGTCGTAGGTAAACAGTATAATGAACCTGCATGTTATATGCTGGCTGAAAACAGTACCGGATCCAGATCCAGTCTTTATCTTGCACCCATTTTACAGGCAAAAAAAAAAAAAAAATAGTTCAAGGGAGGTTAAGTGATTTATTTGTACTGGAAGATGGGTCTACAGATTCCCAAACTAATGCAGTTAACACATTTTGTCTCCATCGATACCTTGTGGCCTACTGTGACATATAGCAAGCTCAAAGGCCACATCTGTGACCTGTGGAATGAGCAGCCAATTGTTTTTTCTGTGTTTGTTTTTTCTTTTTGAGGGGCAGAGAGAGAGGGAGAGACAGAATCTTAAGCAGGCTCCATGCCCAGCACAGAATCTGACTCAGGGCTCAGTCTCACGAGCATGAGAACATGACCTGAGCAGAATTCAAGAGTCAAACGCTTACCTGAGTCCCTATGGTTTCTAAACCTATAGTTTAGGTTTCTAAAGTACTTATATAAGATTTTATCTTGGCTGGATTCCCTGTGACATTGATTTTCTATGGTCTCCTTTTTCTGGGGAATATGCTCTCTGAAGGCAGAACTGCTAATGCTTGTTCCTTGTACTCTGTACTCTACCAGGCATTCAGCAAAGATGTTTTGAAATACTTCAAATGGAGGAGGAAATATCAAGTGCATGTAAATTGGTCCTTAAATCAAAGAATGGTGGAATTTCAATGAATCCTTGAAGAGAAAGGCTTAGCACGGCGAGGAGCACAAAGTAAGTGTTGAATAGCTTTTGGGTGCGAACCAGTGTGCAATACAGACTCCCCTGTCTTCTACACAAAGGAATCACATATTACCTGGAGGGATTAGAGCCTAAAGTCAGAGCATGGGGCAAAACTTACAAAATTTTCATGAGTTATGAAAATCTCTTAACTCATCCATCTAGTATACTAAACTAGTTTTTGTCCATACAATTTTAAACAGATTTAAGTATGTCTAGATGCATAACGTATTTACTAATGTAGTTCACACAAAATTCTCTGGAAGTAGCAATACTTAGGAATTAATTCATTCAAGCCTTTCACTGCTTAGAATTCTTCCGTAAAATTACCAAGCCTCCATCCTTTTTCTGTTTGTTGTTTTGCCTTTGTCTCCCAGCTACATCTAACTTTTTGTTTAGGCAATGTTTTCTTTGGCCCTTAATTAGTTCTTCAATAGCTGTCTACAGGCGGTCCAGAAAACCTATAACCACCTGCTTCCCACCAGTCACTTTGAATGTTCTCAGCCTCTTTCTCTCTCTCAAACGCAGCTGAGTTGAGATAACTTAAAAAATAAGTGTGCTGGGGCGCCTGGGTGGCTCAGTCGGTTAAGCGTCCGACTTCGGCTCAGGTCATGATCTCACGGTCCGTGAGTTCAAGCCCCGCATCAGGCTCTGTGCTGACAGCTCAGAGCCTGGAGCCTGTTTCCGATTCTGTGTCTCCCTCTCTCTCTGACCCTCCCCCATTCATGCTCTGTCTCTATCTGTTTCAAAAAAAATAAATAAACGTTAAAAAAATATTATAAAAAAAAATAAGTGTGCTGTGATAATTCTGTGTCATTTGCTTATAGGGTGTTTTTAGTTTACATTCATGTTTGGATTAATCATATATAGGGTGGGCATCGTTACTATGTATTTTCAAAGAGCAGAAAAACCATATTTTAAAGAGTTTAGAAACTTTCTCAAGATTATATACAAGTAGTAATATGGAAGCTGGTTATAAACTCTGGTCCTCAAGTGTCAGATACTTTAAATCAATGGATCTCCAGAAAGGCATACCATGTGCAGAAGGAATTTTGAAAAATGGTTTGGGAAGGTTTTGGTTACTCTATAACGGGGAGAAGTAGCTGACGTTCAGTGGGTGGGGACCTGGGGTGTGGCTCTATTACAGCCTGCAGGAGAGTTCCCTTGTACCAGATCAGTTGGTCAGGCAAGGGAGACTTTACTCAAAACTTTTGCAGATTGAACTGAACTCCTCTGAAACAAAAGGTAGAAGCAGTTTTAAGCATTGGGATGAACTAGAGGAAATGTACCAGAGGATTATGGGCTAGCTGTTCAATGTGATTAGGCCATCTGTGTTTGCTAATTGTTGCTACCTACCCTCCCACAGAGAATGAAAGGTAGGGGCCCTAACTTCCTTGATGATTACATTCCAGGGATGGCTCCCAGGTCTTTGAGAAACTGGATTTTAAAACTGGTAAGAGGCTGGAAGAAGATTTACATCTCAAACAGGCAGAGAAATAATTTACAATTGCATGTTTTCTAAAGCAAATGCTCTCAGAAAAAGGAGGTTAGGGCCTAGAGTCAGGAAGGAGCTTATTTAAAGTTTAGTCAATCTTTTGGGGTGTCTGGGTGGCTCAGTCAGTTAAGCGTCCAACTTCGGGTCAGGTCATGATCTCACAGTTCCAGAGTTTGAGCCCTGCATAGGGCTCTGTGTTGACAGCTCAGAGCCTGGAGCCTGCTCCAAATTCTGTGTCTCCCTCTCTCTTTGGCTCTCGCTCTCTCTCTCTCAAAAATAAATAAACATTAAAAAATTTTTAAATTTTCTCAAGCTGAGGGAAAAATTAAGGCCATCTTGTTCAGGTCCTACATGAGAAAAAAATTGTCCCCATCTCCTGCTGTTACGGAAGTGAGGCCACTGCTCATAATTACGTGAGCCTGCTGACCTACTCTATTTACATATGGATGCAAATATTTTCACATGGTCTTAATAGAAATGCATCATCCAGGAATTCAGCGAACTTAAATTCAAGGAAGGCTGTTTGTTTTGAAACATAACCAAGATTTGATCATCATTATAGAAAATCATGTCACTAATGGCCACGTTGATCACAGATTTTAAATCACCAAAGAAACATCTGCTTAGGTCTGCTTTTTGTAGCTAATCCCTTTCGGGTGACTCTATGTGCAGATGCAAGAATCGCATGTACTTCATTTTGACTTCTAGTAAGTTCATATCTGAGTATGTACATATTATTTTATTATAAATTGTATTCTTTTTATATCTCCTTCGTGTTAAAGTCATAGCATCTTTTCAAGTTTGTTGGGGATATTTAAAACCTTTTAACATGTGAGCACTCCACCCTTGTTTACTTATGATAAGGCCAGACACAGACGTTGTATCCAAAATTCCATTCTTTGCCTCATAAATCACGAGCTATTCTACTGTCCCCACTAATCGATCAGAACTAAATGCTTATTACTCAAACTTCTGTTAAGTCTCTCTCCTTTTCCAGGAGGAACTTTGACTTACCTTCAGTCAGAGCCAGCAGACAGCCCCTCCTGAGAATATGCTGGCCTTACTGTAAATAAAACGTTTTTGACCTACTATCCTATGAAGCCACCCTTTCATCCCACTTCCCCAAATCCAGTCCTTTGTAGCCCTGTTTATTACTCACTGAAAAAGAATAACGCTTTCCTGCCTAGTCCTCAGCCACTTGGCAGACCTATGGGCCGAGACTTCTCACTGCCATGCCCTCCCTCTACTTTCAAAATCCTTTCTAACGAAGTCTCTCCTTACCAAACCCAGATTTGTTTTTTCCTTCAAATATTATTATATTGGCAAAATAAATAAACAAACTAAAATTCACCCAAGATCAGAAAAGTGCCAGGGAATCCAAATTCCGAATTTCTAGAATAGATTAACATATATATTTGAATGGTTGCTGGAGTCCTCTTCAGAAACTCATCATAGTAAATTCTTGAACACTCTCAGACTGCTGTGTCAGCCAATTTTATTGTTCCTTTCTTTCCTTACTTTTTCTTAAACTAATCACTCTTCCAAGTGTGCCAAAGCTAGTTAATCCCTCAACAGACAGGAGCTCTCGCTGGCTATACCACAAAGTGAGCCACCTCTGCCTTGGTGAGGTCAGACCAAATCCTAGCAAAGGTGGGAGAAAGTATGAATGTCAGTGGTAGTGATTGTTAAACAGACTGTGGAAAATGGGGAAAAGATTAAGCCAACTTTAGATGACCTTCGTGTGCATTTAAGTCATAATGGCCCTTGACTGCTCATAGCCACGTTCTTCCTCACAGAGCACTTACCCAGGCAGCAATTTAACAACACAGCTGAGTTTCCATTCTGATGATGGCATTAGTTTAGGGCCGGATGTGGTAAATGGATAAACAGTCAACTAATAATTACAACCTATGAAGTTATGCATTTTTTTAAATTAAAAAAAAATTTTTTTTAACGTTTATTTATTTTTGAGTCAGAGAGAGAGACAGAGCATGAACGGGGGAGGAGCAGAGAGAGAGGGAGACACAGAATCGGAAACAGGCTCCAGGCTCTGAGCCATCAGCCCAGAGCCGGACGCGGGGCTCGAACTCACTGACCGCGAGATCGTGACCTGAGCTGAAGTCGGATGCTTAACCGACTGAGCCACCCAGGCGCCCCAAGTTATGCATTTTTTAAAAATTTTTTTTCAACGTTTTTATTTATTTTTGGGACAGAGAGAGACAGAGCATGAACGGGTGAGGGGCAGAGAGAGAGGGAGACACAGAATCGGAAACAGGCTCCAGGCTCTGAGCCATCAGCCCAGAGCCTGACGCGGGGCTCAAACTCACGGAGCGCGAGATCGTGACCTGGCTGAAGTCGGACGCTTAACTGACTGCGCCACCCAGGCGCCCCAAGTTATGCATTTTTTAACTGGCTTGAAAACAATTTTCACTGGACAACAAAAGAGAAAAGTAAAAGGTAACCACCATGAATTGATATTGAAAGGTGTTTTGTTTTTTTTTTTTTTAAACCAAAACCTAGGGTCACCTGGGTGACTCAGTCAGTTAAGCATCCGCCTCTTGATCTCAGCTCAGGTCATGATCTCACCGCTTTGAGTTCTAGCCTCATGTCCAGCTCTGCCCTGACAGTGAGGAGCCTCCTTGGAATTCTGATTCTCTCCCTTTCTCTCTGACCCTCCCTTGCTCTCTGAATAAATAAAGAAATAAACCTAAAAAACAAGTAAACCAAAATTTGATCATTCGTTCCAATAACTGAAAGAAAATATAATCCTAAATTTAATAAATCAACTTCACATCTAATCCATTATTCAGTCAAGATTCATAATTGACACTACTGTGCACAGTTTCTTTCTCTAAATATTGAGACGCAGGCACCGTCCGCCAATTCCAGGGACTCCCACTGTGGGCATGGGGGACAGTGGCCGTTCTGCCAGAAGGGGAGAGTCAGTCACACAGCTACACCTGCTGTAGCTGGCAGAGGTCGGCGACCATAATCTCAGTCCAGAAAGAAAAATAAATGAAAGACAAACTTCACTTTTTAATTAATAAAATAACAATGCATTTGAAAGTAGACGACAACATTTTTCTGAATTTAATTTTCAAAAATAAACATTAATGTTTTATGTCAGTGTAATTATTCATTGAATCTTCTGGTCTTATGTGAGAAATATAGGTTTCTTCACCAGAGCAAAGACACATATACTAAAAATGGATTCTTATTTGCCTTAAATAGTTGGATTATTTGCCTATTTATAATTATGAAAACTTCGTTGAAGAAAACAGAATAAAACTGCTTAAATTGTAAATGATCTAATCATAAACTTATTATTGAATTCAAGGTTTAAAAATAAAGGTGAAATCTAGTGTGATACGTTGAATGTAATTCGATTCCTACATAATACTGTCTCATTTAAATATTACACATGTTTCTTATGCCAGTTTTGCAAAATAATAAAAAGGATATATCAGACATACAAATATTTTTATATTTTCTAATGAACATATTTTCATTCAAGCATGCTTCTCATATTAGTATTTCTTTTTACTATGCCTTCTTATCAAGTCATAAGAATGCCCCCAACTCTATGATCAATATTGTTCTTTTTCTACCTATAACCAGGAAACAATTGCTTCTATACAGATTTCTTTGTTTCTGAATGAGAAAAATGGAAAAGAGAAATAAAAGAGAAAGAGAGGAAGACAATGAAACTATGTGCATGTTCTTGGTAGATGGCTTAAAACTAGAAGATTATTGAGCAGATTTTTCTCCCCATCCCTGTCCCCCCTTCCTTTCCCCTGTGAACATGGCATGTCTCACTCAGTGAGGGTTTAAGGCAGGTGGAAAAAATAACCATAATGATCTTGATTTTCTCCCGATGTAGAAGGTGGATAAGGTCAGGGATGCAGGCCTGTGTTAGGCAGACGTGTCATTAGCTAGTGTGCAATGGTGATTTGAGTGTGTCTGTAGTGCCTTTGCCCCAGGTAATCCCAGAAAGATGAAACAACATGCCTTTTAAAACACAGTGGAATCAAGCTTCTCATTAGTGGAAGAAGCCAGTGTATCTCTTGGGGATGTCAGTCATCTCAGATACTGTCTACTACAAATTGTTCATTTTAAGGCAATACAATGGATAATCATCTCGCTTTTTCACTTTTTAAAATGTCTTCTATTATGAACATTACTATAGTTTCCCCATCTTCAACTGTCACTTATTCAACTTGTTTGGGACTACCAAAAATTTTGGCTGTTTCATTACCCCAATGATTTGTATCTCATTTCACACTTTTATCTGTTCCATCTTTTTCGATAGAGTGTATGTGTGTGTTTCCTTACCAGGTGTTATTAGCACTGAGCAACAAACAGTACATGCTCTATCAGTGTGCCACCCTCAGTCTCTGAGCTATGCTGATGTAATAGGTATGATCATTCCAAGACAACTCTAGTATATGAAGTGTCGCTTTTTAAAAAAAATTTGGGGGGTGCCTGGGTGGCGCAGTCGGTTAAGCGTCCGACTTCAGCCAGGTCACAATCTTGCGGTCCGTGGGTTTGAGCCCCGCGTCAGGCTCTGGGCTGATGGCTCAGAGCCTGGAGCCTGTTTCCGATTCTGTGTCTCCCTCTCTCTCTGCCCCTCCCCCGTTTATGCTCTGTCTCTCTCTGTCCCAAAAATAAATAAACGTTGAAAAAAAATAAATTAAAAAAAAATTTGGTTCTCATCCTCTACCCAACAATATTGGCATAAGATTCAATATTAATCATTTTTCGTGGTTCTCTCTACTGCCCTTGAGTTTTACCAAAAAGCTGTAGCTGCCATAGTCCAGGGAAAATGGGATCTACTGCCTCTCACTTTATAGCTGTCACTGTTGCTATCGATCCTTGACCAGAAGCATGGGGACTTTTAACAATCACCCAAGGTTAGAGTTCTTGGGGTTTAAGTCATCACACAGATATTCCCCAGCTACCACCATCCATGCTCCTCAGCCTTTAATCTACTGATGGTGACTCTGTTGCCACTCTTTGCCAGTTTCAGAAACTGGTGTCTTTCTGCCAACTTGAGGAATCTTCACCACTCTCACACACAAACTACCAGCCTTCTACACCTCCCATTCTAGGGGTAATTTCCAATTCTCTCCTTACAGGACTTAGAGCAGAGGTTGCAAAATGGCCTAAGTGGCCAAAGCCAACCCACAGAAGGGTTTTGGTGTGGCCTAAGTCATGTTTTTAAAATTAGGCTATTTCATATCAAAATGTCAATTTCAGGATGATTTTGAAATACAAAGAGGCTGTTAATTATAACTAGGAGCAAATGAATCCGTGATTTAAAAAAATAACACACTATATTTGACTGTAAAAACAATCAAAGTAAAGTAATAGGATAATTTTCACATGGAAGAGTTAACATATCGTCTCCCAATATGTTTTCCTCATATGTAGAGGACATTTGGTGATTGTGGCTACATGATCTATGTTTTTATGAGATAAGCACCCAAGTTTCTTGTAAACTTCACTGTGTCATTCTTTGTTCAGATAGCCCTGAGGAAATTAAAGTATACCCCCTAACTGCAGAGATAGGCATGTGACACAGACATGGCCAGACAGAGCTAAAGATACCAAATATTAAGGAACATATAGATATAGATATATAAAATATTTGGTATCTTTATATATATACACACACACACACACACACAATAAATGTTAAGGGATATATATATAGATATATATAATAAAAAGCAAAATAAAGGCTTTTTGTGGTGTCTATAAGATTGTGAGGATGTATCCTTGGTACTGTAGATATAGCTATGAGTAAAGATCCTACTAAGAATGAAGTCAACAGAGAGAAAAGCAGCACCCAGGGACAGAGGAAGAATGATACCTTATGATACTATTTGAGCCCCTATATTCAGTCATATCCAAAGCTGGTCTATCTCTGGACATTACAGATTCATAAGCCAAAATATTCCCTTTCCTCTTTTAACCACTTAGAATTAGGTTTCTGTCACGTGAAATCAAAAGCTCTAAAAAGGAGCCTGTTACATACATATTTTCCCATCTGTGAATGCTCTTGTTCTTAACTCCTTTTCTTCGAAATTTCTCCATAATCTTTAAGCTATACCCCTTCATCCTTTTTATCCCTTCCAACTAGTTGAACTTGTCCGTATCTTAAAAGACAAATGTTGTATATGACAGCCTAGAATCCAGAACACGGAGTCAACATGAAAATTCCACACTGGATGGTTACATGAGAAAAACAAAAAAACACTAACAAACTTTTTTTCTTTTAAACCACTGAAAATGGGGCACCTTAGTGGCTCAGTCAGTTAGGTGTCTGAGTCTTGATTTCAGCTCTGGTCATGATCCCAGGGTCATGGGATAGAGCCCCACATCGTGCTCCATGCTGAGTGTGGAGCCTGCTTAAGATTCTCTCTCTCTCCCTCTGCCCCTCTCCCCTGCTCACTCTCTTTCTCTCTCTCTCAAATATAAAAAAATTAAAAAAACACTGAAATTAGGAAACAATTTAGCTTACCATCACTGAACTATCAACATATTTTTATAATTCAGAGTTAGCTGATAGCCATGCTAAGATTCACAAAGGTCAAAATTCACATAGTATGCTAATGATTTTGATAAGTATCTATAAGTATTTAAAACAGATATGATGCTTAAAGTCTGTATTAAAATGAAAATAGTCCTCTACAGCTAGCATTTAACAGTCTAAACATAAAAAATGAAATACTAGAAAGAAGATAAAATATGTGGTAAATTAATTTTTATTTTAATTTAATTTCAATCCATTACAAAGTCCTTAATTTCAAATGACAGTGAGAGTGTTAATATGTGAAATTCGTTGCTTTCATGGATTATGAAGAAATTCACAACAAACAAATTTAAAAGTAAATTTAGAGGACAATAAAGTCATAGTAAAGCAAAATCATCCTTTCTCCAATAATTCACATTTTCACTATTGTGGCATTTGACCAGTATTCATAAAATCCACCCCAGGACTAAAATTATTAGTGAATGGCTGGAAACTGAAGTGAGCAGGCATTTAGCAATTGTTCAGTGGTCTGTAAAATGAATTTCTGATCTCAGTCCAGTCGTAAAACCTTTCAATTGATGCAAGTCAATGCCTTTTCTATCAGTCTCATCAGGGAAGCCTGGGACTGCCTGAACAGAGACACAGAAATGTCTCCTATAGAGCCAAAATCTGTAAGTCAAAATTAAGGATCACTGGTAAGGGAGTTACTGTCTCTGCTTGAATCATTCTGTAGCTAAGTGCAAGGCTTTAAACGATGATTCTAGTTCCTTTAGGAAGATTTACATTCTCTCTAAAGATAGAGTGGAATAGATACCATGAAAATCCTGTATCCAGTGAGAAGAAATTGAAGATAAGAAACTGCTTCATTCCACTGGGAGGAAAGTAGCAGATTACCTACAGTTCTAGTCAATAGAATAGACATTCAGACTTAGAAGTGGAGTGAGGTCTGAAGAGTATCCTTTATGTTCAAATGGACCATTGCAATTCAAAATGCTTCGGAAGGGTCAAAATTCTACATGTATCTACATTAAATGTATTTATGCCTCTCTGAAATGACTTGACCATATATGTATATGTGTGTGTGTGTGTGTGTATATGTATGTATATATATATATATATATATACACATGTGTATATGTATATGTATATATACATATGTATATGTATATATATATATATATATACACACATATGTATGTTTTGTGTGTGTGTGCAAAATTTCAGGTGCCCCTTAGGTCTTTTTCAAAGGATTTAAAATGATTTTTATTTATTAATCTGTGTCATATTATTATTATTATTATTATTCTTTCAGCCTCTTTCATAAAGTTACACTTCATTTTTTTTAAGTTTGGATTAAGCAGGGGTCTGAGGGATCAATCAAAATGATTTAAACTGAACTCTACCACATACCCAGTGGCAAATTCTACAGTCAAAACAGAACAGACTCTTGCTCCCCTTCTCCCTGGTTGCCTGAGAAACTTATGGTCCTCTTACATCCTGAGTGCTATATCCTTTGTGATTGCTGAATTAGGAAGAGCTGAGATATTAGGGTATATATAATCTTTTTAATATTCTGATCCCAGATAATGGGAAGATAACATTTTGGAGTAGAGATTAATTTGTCTAATTTTCTAGGCTACAAACAGGTGCTATATGGAGCAAGATACCAAGAACCTAAAAGATTTAGATTAGGTCACCAAATGAGAACAAAGATTAGATCACCCTAAGTACAGACACCTCCAAATTAAAGGTTAAGTTCTCAAGTTTGAAACCTTTTTACCCTCTTTTCTCATAAACCCCTCTGAATTTTATAGACCACAATATTAAAGCAAGGAGAATGTTACTATGGGGAAATTTTATAGTTCTTAAGAAGTTATTATCTACACAAACATTAATGATGATTTATGCCTTTGGTAAAATATACTGATTGCTTTCAAGATGTCAATAAATATCATAAAGATGTAAATGTGTCCTTTATAAGCTTTACCATGTAGATTTGACTATTCTTTTTATCTAATTTGTATTTGTGACATTCTGTATAGAATAGAATAGAATAGAATAACATCTACATATATCAGATTGTACTGATTCTTGCTTGTATTATTATTTCTCTATCACTTGGGCATTTATTCACATACAAAAAATGTAGATAAGGATAGAGTTAGTCTCTTAATTGATAAACTAATTCTATAGGAAATATTCTTTTAACTGTTTAATATTTCATTAACTAGTTTTACTAGTTACATGTAATTATCATATAGCCCTGAGTCCTGGACATATCCTCAAATTCAGGCCATCGCCATCAGAGTACAATTTATTTCTCAAGGTGAGAGAAACAAAAACATTCAACGAATAGGGAAGGGACATAAGAATAAATTGCGTTTATTATATTGTTTCAGCGTATATTAAACCTAGTGTGGGAAATGTTATGCTCCCAAACCAACCTCCTAAGAGAAGTCTCTAATTATGAGGGTTTCTTTTGGCTCCGTCAGCACCTTCATTTAATGCCTGTTGGGTTTCCTACCTGCTCTCATTTCAGGACACTCTTAATTGGGCCAAGGCATGTACAAACATTGAGAATCTGACATTCCAGTGTGAACTTTATATTCCCTCTGATTTGTAGAAGATTCAATCACTCACTTTGTTTATACTTGTTGTTTTATTCTTTCTGCAATTGTTTCAGGCAGGAAAGCAAACCTAACAGTCTAAACCCATGAGTAGAACTGGAATCTGTT
The DNA here is from genome assembly GCF_016509475.1 of Prionailurus bengalensis. Taxonomy (NCBI): domain Eukaryota; kingdom Metazoa; phylum Chordata; class Mammalia; order Carnivora; family Felidae; genus Prionailurus; species Prionailurus bengalensis. Next base: position 41,765,030 of record NC_057343.1, read on the forward strand.
CTGGTTATGTACTACATCACAAACCACACCAAACTTGGTAGCTTAAAACAACAATCAGCGTACTGTGTCTGTGACTAGTAAGCCAGGAATTCAGGGCTCATTTAGCTGAATGATTTTTCTGTTCTAAACAGCACCAAATGTGGTTACTGTTTTTATTCAGCTGGCAGCTGAGCTGTCTAAAAGATCCAAGATGGCTTCACCCACATTTCTGGTGCCTTGTCAAGAATAGTGACCCCAACAAGGCCATCCTCCCTCACTATGAGTTCTTAGGACTTCATGTAATCTTGCCAGAAGAAAGATCAAAATTCTAACATGTCAGCTTAGAGCTTCAAGTATGAATATTCCAAGAGACAGAGCATGGTACAAAGTCACTTCTGCCATATTCTACCAGTCAGAGTAGTCACAGAGCCTGCAACAGATTCAAGAAGCAAGGACATAGACCCGACTTTTCAATGAATGAAGCATCAAAGATTTTCTGGATATCCTTAATTACCACACAAACAGAAATGTATTGGTGCAAATGATCATTAAAAATCTTAATGTGTAAGAGCTTCAATCCTCTTCATTTTAAAAATAGTACATGAAATTCTGTGGTAATTAGAGAGTTTTTCAAGTTGAAAGATTTGGTAAGATTCAGAGCAGAGACTAGAACTATGAGCTCTTGACAAAATCCAGCACCTTTGAACAGAAAAACACATTGATAATAATTACGATTTTCTGGTAGATGCTATAATTATTATCCTCAACACCACAAAACAGTATAGCACATAGTACTTGCTGAACAGGTGATGGCAATAAAAGAAGCCTGTGATATCAGTTTATGGTTTGAATGCAGATTGTAGTCCGGGCTCTAGAGTCAAACCTGGTTTGACTCCAGACTCCAGTATGAATGCCATTAGTTATTTCACCTCCCACTTCCTAGGTTTTCTGGTCTGCAACAAGACAACTACCTTGTTGTTTTGTTGTCAGGATGCAATAAGAGACTATGTGAAGTGTCACACACAGATGCGTTTTTACCGGTTGGGGTAGGATGATAACACAGTTCTTTCCTGAAGACTTTTATTGTCTCATTCTTATCAAGGTAAGGCCATCAGCTGAGAGTGAGATGCAGGGGCAATGTAGGAATACTGAGCAAAAAAGAGAAGCTATAAACTGTTTTCTCAGAGAGTAAAAAAAAAAAAAAACTGTGCAGAATTTCAGAGCAATTGACTGACCCTTTGAAGTCTGTGGGAATGAATTTAAAGTGAGACCAGACAGTCTGGTTTTCTCCAGTAATATTCACTTGTTTAGATGAAGTTGCTCAGAAGGCACAAAGTTGGGTCAAGCAGAATTAGGATCTCACAGGCATGTATGACAGAGGGAGAAGATTAAAAATAGTTAAAATTTTTGCAAGAAAATGATAATAATGGACTTTGAACAATATTAGGAAGGAGGTTTGTATGATTTTTCTAACATGATAGAGTCATAGAGTCATTTCTTTAAAAACCATACTGATAGCAGAGGTGTGACAATTTCGGATAATGCCTAGGTCCAGTTGTATACCTGACAGTGAGATTAAAAAGCGTGGAGATAAAAGTTATTAAAATTGAGGTCACACAGTGCTGCTGTTGAATCATGTGGATAACAGACTTCTGCAGGTAAAGACAGAGGTGCAGTTTCAAAGCCTTAGAAGAATAAGAGTGACAGAGAAGGAAGAAGGTAAGAGTAACAATGAGGAGAAGGGCTGATTGGCCTGAAAACACAAGCCTCAGAAGACAAGGTCTTTTCTATGAGAATGAAAGAAAGAGTTTTCTAAAACCTGTATCTCAGAGCAAAAAGTAGTTGAGCATGTTCTCAAGATTCTGAGGTATTCAGGCAATGTAGAATCAGCAACAGCATTTTTAGAAGGCTGTAGGGAGGTTGACTCTTTGCAAGACTAGAGGGTGTCACTTAAGTCACAGGTGCTGGAAGAAGCATTCTATCATCATCATCGCCATCATTGTTATTGTTCCCTGCTGTTATTACTATGACGGTTATTATATGACCAGGCCCCAGTGGAACAGATTGAGAGGGAGGGCAGGGGGTTCGGTGATTCAGAGACAGGCAAAACAGTAGAGTGGTGAGGGCAAAGATAAGATGTTTCCCATAGGTGCTTACCTGGCGTGTGGTGACTGAGAAGTAGGATGTTCTCAGTATTTCCAAAAAGTTAGTCCTATTATATTGATATGAATGGATGGCATTCTAGAGCAGTGTTTCTCAAAATTTGACTTGTGTATGTATCACCTAAAGATCTTATTCAAATCCAAATTCTGATTCACTAAATCTGGGTAATGCCAGAGCTTTTTGTTTTTGTTTTTTGTTTGTTTTTGTTTGTTTTAATATATATTTTTTTATATTTATTTAGTTCTGTGAGACAGAGCGTGAGCAGGGGAGGGGCAGAGAGAGGGAGACACATAATCAGAAGCAGGCTCCAGGCTCCGAGTTGTCAGCACAGAGCCCGCACGGGGTTCGAACCCATGAACCGTGAGATCATGACCCCACATGGAGTCGGAGGCTCAACCGACTGAGCCACCCAGGCACCCTAAGCTTTTGTTTTTCTAAAAAGCTCCCAGGTGCTGCCTTCTTTTTATTCACATTTACCCAATTCACGTCCCACGCTACAGGCCACGGAAAACAGTGAGAAGTCTAAATGAAAACACCTACTCTTCACCTATAAGGACATGAAGAAAAACAGAAAAATGAGTTAATTGGTTTGGAAAAATCTATTCACAATTTATTCTCTGAATATTTGTTATATCTCTCTTCTGTTAATAACCCTATACCAAAATACTTTGTAGAAAATATGTTAGCAATAATGTGGTTAAATTATACTCCTCAAACATTTCAGGTATTTCAAGAAGTGCTAAACTTGGGGAAAGGAGAAAGTGATATATAGAAGATTGAAGATTACCAATAAATTTATACTTCATGAAACTAATAAACTGGTGATTTTAGAAAGATTGAACTCACATAGACATTACACACTGATAAAAATGGCTTCCTTGTAAATTGTGGTGAGGTGACTGATCTTGGAGGAGAGCACTAATCCCTACTCTTAAAAAAAAACTCTAGAGGTGCCTGGGTGATTCAGTCAGTTGAGCATCCAACCCTTGATTTCAGCTCAGGTCATGATATCTCAGTTCATAGGAATCAAACCCTGCATGGGATTCTGCGCTGACAGCATGGAGCCAGCTTGGGATTCTCTGCCTTCCTCTCTCCCTGTTCCTCTCCCACTCTTGTGCATGCACTCTCTCTCTCACTGTTTCTCTCTTTCAAAATAAATAAAGTTGAAAAATAAAAATAACCTGAACATCTCAGTACATTTCTGGATTTTTAAAAACCAACAAATGAAAGAAATTAAATTTAGAAATCTGATTCAAGATTTTCTATAGTTTTTGGGCAAAATTCCTATGAAGTTTGTGGAAATTTTTACGTTGAGAAGAAGTCAACCTCCAGTGAAAATTATCAACAATAACTTTTTCAAGCAAGAAAAAAAATCTAAATTTTCCAATTCAAGGGTGCTGAAGAGGCACAGAAATTGCAAGAACTCATAAAGAGTGGCAGATATAGATGCAATATGTGTCCTGACTTGGAATGACTTAAAAATATATGAGAGAATAGCAAAGGAGAAATGTACAAGAGAAAAATATGCAAGAGAAAACTCGAAGAAACGCTTGACTTTTCTTGGTATTTTTTCATATAATCATTCACATTAGGCACATCTCCTCTCTTTGTTTCCACGTCAGAATGTTCTAAAATCCCTCCTCATAGTCTCCAAATATAGGTAGACACACTGAAATGTTATGACTGTACGGTCAGTCTGTTAGAGTTTGTGAGTGTACAAGGGTATCATAGTGACTCAACTCAATGACTAGTGACTAGTTTTGTGTGGAGATTCAAAGTCCCAGTAGCCCTGAACCAAGTTCGTGATCTCAGATGATGGCAGTCAGGTCTCCTGAATCCAATGCCTGCATGGTCAGGGGCACAACCTTTGTCCTTCTGAATGACTTCTCAATCTCTAAATTAATTGTCAGTACAACCTTTGTCCTTCTGAGTGACTTCTCAATCTCTAAATTAATTGCCAGCAATATTCTTCTGGTAATAGGCTATCAATGGAAACTTGCTCAGGGAGGGGGTGCAGGCATCTAAACCTCATCTGCATTGATCCAATTATGTGCAGGGCCATATTCTAGGGTCTAGGCATAAAACTGTGAGTTGAGCAGTCACTGTCTTCAAGGAGCATAATTGTGTTGTGCTCATGGGAAACAATGGGAAAAGTTCCTTGACATTGGATGTCCTAGATATGGCACCAAAACACAGGTGAAAAAGCAAAGATAGACAAGTGGGACTATATTAAACTAAAAAGTTTCTGCACAGCAAAAGAAACAATCACCAAAATGAAAAAGGCAACATATGCAATGGGAGAAAATATTTGCAAACTTTATATCTAGTGAAAGGTTAATATCCAAAATCTGTAAATAACTCATATGACTCAATAGCAGAAATAAGTCTGATTTTAAAATGGGCAAAAGATCTCAGTAGACGCTTTTCCAAAGAAGACGTACATATGACCAACAGGTATATATGAAAAGGCGCTCAAAATCAGTAACATCAAGAAAAGGCAAATCAAAACCACAGTGAGATATCACCTCACACCTGTTAGAATGGTGATGATTTCAAAAACTCAATATACTTCCCTGGTGACTGTATGCAGGTACATGCACAAAATCTGGCATCTCTTTAGGGACCTGTTTTGTAAGACTTCCAACCCCCCGCACCCATCCTTTTCTTTCTTGCTTTCTTGCTTTCTTTTCTCTTTCTTTCTTTCTTTCTTTTTTCTTTGAATATACTTTTTTTTTTGAAACTAAGGTTGTAGAATTACAAAATTCCTTCAACCTTGGAACCTTAAGTAGAATGCCCTCAAATGGACCGATTTTAATCCTTAGGTAGCAAATGCGTGTTGCTGCTCATTTAATACAATTCAGTTGGAGCCTCAAGAGTCCAAGAGTACCAAAGTACTCCCTATGCTTCCCAGATGCCTCTTTCCTGAGCCACCAGTAGGTGGGGATGGGTGGGGGGTGGGGGAAGAAGGGTACACCTGAGCAGGGAACCTCAGGTGACCTAATATAGTTTGCCAGTGCTTACTCTATTGAAGACCTGGTTTTCATTTTTGAAGACACTCATGGAAAGGTATGTTTCTAATAGATTCACCAGTGCCTACTCTGTTGAAGACCTGGGTTTTCATTCTTGGAGAAACTCATGGAAGGGTATGTTTCTAATAGATTCACATATTAATATGTTCGAAAATGTCCTGGGTGCAGCTTATGCCACATAATTATGAAGATTGTTCTTGAGTATTGCACAAAGGCTACGATGTTGGAACGGATAAGTCATGGGTGTGAAAGCTTTAATTTACCTACCTAATTTTTTTTTTTATTTTTGTAGCCATAGTCTCTATTTTCCTAATTTATGATCTCTGAAGTCTTCTGACACCATCTTAAACCTGAGTTGACCTATGCTGGGAGCAGCTGGATGTTCAAGGTATTTTTGCGATTCTTTTTTTTTTTTCTTATCACCCTCCTTTTTGTATATACAATATGAAGCAAATAAAAAACATTGCTTCGATGATTTAACAAGGAAGGAGAAAGAAAAACCTTAATTTCTGAGTGGAGGAGTCTCCTTCTATGTGGAAAAGTTGATCAAAACTGCTATCAAAATTTGTGTTATTGCACCTGATTTTAGCATCCAAAGAATTTTTGGCCAAGTTGTGCCTTTCCTCCTGGAATTGTAAGTTGAACACAATACTGGTACCTGTTTACATTGTGAAGTGGGTATTGTTACAGAGAACACACCAGAGTCTTTCTCATTGTTAAGAAAATAATGCCTTATGCCCAGTAAACTCCACCAGAAGTCTGCTAGAACTGATAAATGAATTCAGTGAAGTCGCAGGATACAAAATTAATGTACAGAAATCAGTTGCATTCTTATACACTAATAATGAAGCAACAGAAAGACAACTAAAGAAACTGATCCCATTCACAATTGCACCAAGAAGCATAAAATACCTAGGAATAAATCTAACCAAAGATGTACAAGATCTGTATGCTGAAAACTATAGAAAGCTTATGAAGGAAATTGAAGAAGATACAAAGAAATGGAAAAACAGTCCGTGCTTATGGATTGGAAGAACGAATATTGTTAAAATGTCAATACTACCCAAAGCAATCTACACATTCAATGCAATCCCAATCAAAATTGCACCAGCATTCTTCTCAAAGCTAGAACAAGCAATCCCAAAATTTGTATGGAACCACAAAAGACCCTGAATAGCCAAAGCAATATTGAAGAAGAAGACCAAAGGTGGGAGGCATCACAATCCCAGATTTAACCTCTCCTACAAAGCTTTAATCATCAAGACAGCATGGTATTGGCACAAAAACAGACACATAGACCAATGGAATAGAATGGAGACTCCAGAATTGGACCCACAAAAGTATGGCCAACTAGCCTTTAACAAAGCAGGAAAGAACATCCAATGGAAAAAAGACAGTCTCTTTAACAAATGGTGCTGGGAGAACTGGACAGCAACATGCAGAAGGATGAAACTAGACCACTTTCTTACACCATTCACAAAAATAAACTCAAAATGGATAAAGGACCTGAATGTGAGACAGGAAATCATCAAAACCCTAGAGGAGAAAACAGGAAAAAACCTCTCTGACCTCAGCCACAGCAATTTCTTACTTGACACATCTCCAAAGGCAAGAGAACTAAAAGCAAAAATGAACTATTGGGACCTCATGAAGATAAAAAGCTTCTGCACAGCAAAGGAAACAATCAACAAAACTAAAAGGCAACTGACAGAATGGGAAAAGATATTTGCAAATGGCATATGAGACAAAGGGCTAGTATGCAAAATCTATAAAGAACTCACCAAACTCCACACCTGAGAAACAAATAATCCAGTGAAGAAATGGGCAGAAAACATGAATAGACACTTCTCTAAAGAAAACATTCAGATGGACAACAGGAACATGAAAAGATGCTCAATGCCACTCCTCACCAGGGAAATACAAATCAAAACCACACTGAGATACGACCTTATGCCAGAGTGGTTAAAATGAGCAAATCAGGAGACTATAGATGCTGGAGAGAATGTGGAGAAACGGGAACCCTCTTGCATTGTTGGTGGGAATGCAAACTGGTGCAGCCACTCTGGAAAACAGTGTGGAGGTTCCTCAAAAAATTAAAAATAGATCTACCCTATGACCCAGCAATAACACTGTTATGAATTTACCCAAGGGATACAGGAGTGCTGATGCATAGGAGCACTTGTACCCCAATGTTTATAGCAGCACTTTCAACAGTAGCCAAATTATGGAAAGAACCTAAATGTCCATCAACTGATCAATGGGTAAAGAAATTGTGGTTTATACACACAATGGAATAGTACTTGGCAATGAGTAAGAATGAAATATGGCCTTTTGTAGCAACATGGATAGAACTGGAGACTGTTATGCTAAATGAAATAAGTCATACAGAGAAAGAGAGATACCATATGTTTTCACTTTTACGTGGATCCTGAGAAACTTAACAGAAGACCATGGAGGAGGGGAAGGGAAAAAAAAAGCTAGAGAGGGAGGGAGGCAAACCATAAGAGACTTAAAATCTGAGAATAAACTGAAGATTGATGGGGGGTGGGAGGGAGGGGAAAGTGGGTGATGGGCATTGAGGAGGGCACCTGTGGGGATGAGCACTGGGTGTTGTATGGAAACGAATTTGACAATAAATTTCATATTAAAAATTTAAAAAAAAGAAAATAATGCCTTATGAATGTATGATATATGGAGAAACCCCAATAGTTTTACCTGCTGATACTATATGTCTTGTTGGAGAATAAATTTTGGATTTTTTTTTCTCTCTCCGTCCCCCAAAATCTCAAAAGGTAGCAACTGTTGATCAGGCTGTGGAGAAAAGAGAACCCTTATACATTGCTATTGGGGATGTAGGTTGATGCAGCCACTACGGAAAAGAATATGGATAGTTCTCAAAATATTAAAAATGGAAGTAGCACATGATCCAGTAATCCCACTTCTGGGTATATATCCAAAGGAAATAAAATCACTATCTTTAAGAGATATCTACACTTCCATGTGTATTGTAGCATTATTCACAATAGTCTCCATAGAAAAACAACCGTGTCCATCAACAGATAAATGGATAAAAAATGTGATATAGACCCATACACACACACACACACACACACACACACACACAAATATTATTCAGCCTTAATAAAGAAGGAAATCCTGCCATTTGTGACAACATGGATAAATCTGGAGGACATTATGTTGAGCAAAGTAAACCAGACAGAGAAGGACAACTATTGTAGGATCTCCTTATAAGGGGAATCTTTAAAAAAAGTTAAATTCATAGAAACAGAGTAGAATGGTGGTTACCAGCGATTAGGGGTGGGAAAAATGGAGGAGATGTTGGTCTAAGGGTACAAACTAAGTTAAAAATGAAATTCCCTGTGCTCATAATCTGAATAGTATTAGAGCAAAGGCAACATTAGAATTCTTTTATTTCCCTCATTGTATTAAGTTTCTATAGTTCTATAAAAATTACACAAATTTAATGGCTTAAAACAACATAGATTTTTTTACTTTACCGTTCTGTGGAAGTCTAACATGGGTATCTGGGCTAAAATCCCAGTGTTGGCAGGGCTGCGTTCCTTTTTGGAGCCTCTAGGGAGAATCTGTTTCCTTGCTATTCCAGTTTCTAGAGGACATGCATACTTCTTGGCTTGTGGCTTCCTTCCTGCTTCTTCAAAGCCAACGATGTTGCTTCTTTCTGATCATTCCTCCCTAGTCGCATCTCCCCTGACTACAGATGGGAAATTTTCTCCACTTTTAAAGGGCTCTTGTGATTAGATTGGGCCCACATGGAACATTTAGGCTAATCTCCCCTTCTCAAGGTCCTTAGCTTAATCATCTGCAAAGTAGTCACAGGTTGCAGGGATTAGGACGTGGCCATCTTTGTGGGGCCATTACTCTGCCTATTACTCCCATTTTATGCTTTTCATCTCCTTCTTCAAACTTGATAAGAATCACTCAGAGATTTTCTTGAAATCTCTTCTTAATCAACTCACAGTCCCTCATTTCTAATGAATAGATGCAAGCCTCAGCTAAACTGCCAGTTCAATTATTATGGCAGAACTTCATTACAGCCGTGTTATAAACATCTCAGACAGTATTTATCTATCCATCTATAAAAGCCAGTATTAAGTAGCAGGCTTATTTTATCATTTCTCTTTAGTGTGCATCTTAGTTTTACTAGACCCCTAACAGATTGTCTCAAACATTCTTTGGATGTACATCCCCCATACAAGACTCAAAAAGAAAAAAAAAATTGCACATAACCTAAAGGACAGCCTGTGATTATGAAATAAATATTCCATCACTGCAGATTCCTTGTCTTGATTCTTGCATGTCAAGTTAGAGCTGGTTCACTGGGAGGTGACTAAGATGTTTATGAAGGACGGTAGAAGTGGAGCCAAAGCCCCAGAAAGCTCAAGCCAATTGTGTTTATTGGGATAAAAAAGAAAACATGGTACAGACAATGAAAAAATACATAAGTATGGGGTGCCTGGGTAGCTCAGTTGGTTAAGCGTGCAACTTTGGCTCAGGTCATCAGCTGGCAGTTCATGAGTTCAAGTCCCATGTCAGGCTCTGTGCTGACAGCTCAGAGCCTGGAGCCTGCTTCAGATTCTGTGTCTCCCTCTCTCTCTGTTCCCCTCCCACTCACACCTTGACCCTCTCTCTCTCTCTCTCTCTCTCTTTCTCCTTCTTTCTCTCTCTCTCTCTCTCTCTCTCAAAAATAAAGTTTAAAAAAAGATTTTTAAGGAAAAATACATAAGTAAATGTATAATCAAAATATATATGTAATATGATTGTGACCAAGTGTTACTAAAAATATAATATAAACAAAAGGAAGACACAATCTAGCTAAAGTATTGAAGAGTAGCATTTCTGTAGGTTTTATTTGATCTCAGGCCTGAATGAGGAGAAAGAATCAACCACCATAAGTAGCTGGGGCAAGGCACGGCATACAGAGGAAACAACAATTAAAAGATCTTGAGGCAGGAACTACCTTGGGGGCATAATGACAGTTTGTATAGCTAGAGAAGAGTGAACAAAGGCTGGAGGCAGGAGGCCAGGTGTATAGGAGATAAGGACAGAAAGGTAAGCAAGGTCCAAGACATTTAGAGCTTTATAGTTAGAGAGGCTACATAATTTATTGCTTTAACTATGTCAATTTTTGGAGTGGAAAGGACACTGTCAACAAGAAAGAAAGAAAGAAAGAAAGAAAGAAAGAAAGAAAGAAAGAAAAAAGGAAGAAAGAAAGAAGAAAAAAAGAAAAGATAAAAAGAGATCATTGAGAACAGAAGGCTAGAGCAATTTAGGACAACTCATATAAATGAGGACTCTCCCAGACAACCTGAGACACATACCTTCCTTACTTATAGACCAGGTAATGAGTTTTAATTTTGTCCCAGTGCAATATGGTCTGATAGCTGCCCTAAGAAGATGGTCTGACTGTACTGTGGAGAAGAGATTATGAATATCCAAGAGAGGATACGGGGACCCAGTGAGGAGACCACTGCATCCAGCATTACAACATTATTGGTATAGCAATGAAGATGCTAAAATGGTTAGATGTAAATTATAATTTGCAGATAGTGGTGACCGGCCTTGGGGGTGGGTGTGAGGAAAAGAGAAAAATTAAGCATGACTCAGGATTTTTCTCTCAACAGGTGCGGAGACAGCAGTGCCCTTCTGATCTGAAACATAGATGACTAGGGATGGAAGTGTGGTGGGCTTCAGTGAAGGTAAGAACACTACGGTGAAGATTCATATTTTAGAATTATTTTTATAGAGGAAATATGTAATGTCCCCTGGTTGAATGGCCTTGCTTGAACATGGTGTAGAAGATTGGCAAAAATCATGAGGTCCATATCCCAGTTGGAGTCTGAAGAAAAGAGAATTGAAGATGGCTGGAGACTGTGATGACAGTTAGTACAAAAACAAAGTAAAACACTGAGTTTTCTTTTCAAATAGAACAACAAATCACATCTATCAGACCCCAGTTCTCCTCTTTCTCAGTAATAGAAGAATTCCGTAGAAGAATTCTATTATTCTCTCCTTCTAACCCCCACCTTTCACACTAGGATCAGATAACAGCCTTACTGTGTGATCTCAAACAAGTTACTTCACCTCTCTGTTCTTAAAAATCCTCATCTTTAAGACGAGGACAATAAGGCGCTTCTGGGTGGCTCAGTTGGTTAAATGATTGGCTCTTGATTTCGGCTTAGATCATGATCTCACGGTTCATGGGGTCAAGCCCCGGGTCAGGCTTTGCAGTGACAGTGTGCAGCCTGCTGAGAATTCTCTCTCCCTCTCGGTCCCTCTCCACTTTGCACACACATGCTCAATCTCTCAAAAATAAATAAACAAACATGTAAAAAAATAAAGTAAAATGAGGACAATAAATGTTGCTACAATAAGGTTGTTGAGAAGATTAAAGTAGATAATGCCTGCAAAATGCTTAGAACGGCATTTATATGTTGTTAGTTTTTATTTATTTTGTGATCATCATTACTAATGTCGTTACTACTAGGGTATCACAAACACTTGTTTATACCACCTCCAGACTCAGAGAAGCCCCCTCCCAAGAACACAATGACAAATGTCCCCTTCCCCTTCCTTAAAGAAGGGAAAAAATTGCTCTTCCGAAGCAGGAAAAACAAACGAATGTTTATACCCTGGTATATTAAATTTCATATATACCTATGATTTTTTAAAAGTGAAACTAAATGCTTAAATATTTATTTAAATTCACTTTTAAAACCATGCTTGAGCAAGCTCTTAGAAGAGTCTCTATCAGGTAATTTGATAAGAAGTATAGCTCCATCTATGGGAGCCCACCCTATGTTGAGAGCTATGTTAGGCAGTTTACACACATCATCTTGTGTACTTACAATACTTTTTCTATGTAACTATGAATATCTCTGCTTTTATAGGTCTGACGTGTAGTTTATTCATTTTCCTGAGACCACGGGTTTAATGGACTTAAGTTCCTCCTGTTCCCACTGTACAGAAATGGCTCAACTGTGTAATACATATCTGTAAACATCTATTGAGCTCTATTCTGTACAATGAGCTTCAATTACAGCAGACCTGTGGGACATGGATCGTAATTCCCATTACACAAATAGGGACACAGAGAGGCTCTGAGAAATCAGTGATTTGTCCAAGGTTACATTATGTAAAAGGTTTGACACAGGGGAGCATCTGGGTGGCTCAGTCAGTTGAGCCTCTGCCTTCTGCTCAGGTCACGATCTCACAGGTTTGTGGGTTTGAGCCCCACATTCATCTCGCTGCCCTCAGTACAGATCCCGCTTTGGATCCTCTGTCACCCTTCCTCTCTACTCCTCTCCCAGTCATGCTCTCTCTCACTCTCAAAAATAAGTAAGTGTTACAAAATTTTTAAAAATTGACATAGGGTTTGACCTCAGGTTTTCTGGCTGCAAGATGGTCTTCTTGCTTTACAGCAAGACTTCCAGTAGAGGGTTTGGCTGTAGTAATGCTGGGCATGGACTGCTGAATAGACATTCCAGGATAAGTTGTGGTTTTTAACCTCAGTATAATTACAATTACATAAAATAATAAATCACAACCGCCAAATAGCAAAGAATAAAATTTACACTGCAAACGTCAATTTGGGGGGCTTATTACATACGAAGTTAGTTCATAATAAGCTAAACTTCCAATCCACATATTTTCTATTTCACTTCTTTAAAAACATAATCCATATGTCCCAATTTCTTGGGAAAAATAATTAATCAATGTTAAGTTCTCTTTCCCCTTGACTTCTGTACTGCAAATATCATACCTTATTGTATCTCATAGTTGAGATGTCAAGGAGTCAGTCACCGGAACACTCCAAAGATTTATTTCAACGAAAAATATTTTTGAATCGATATAGAATTTTCAGGGGTCACTTTGCCCCTGTACTAAATTCTCTCTATTATGCCAGAGTTTTCACTAAATCACATATATTTTTTACATCATCTTTATCATATTCACTCTTACCTTCTCACTCCTATAATCTAGATTCAGATTGTATTCCACATTCAAGATACCTTAAAATAAAAATGTTTCAAAATAACAATAATTGGATTGTTGATATTCACATTGTATTCACATGTGTTGATATATGGCATTGTGTAATATTGATGGCATTTCTTATAGAGTCTTTTTTTTTTAATGTTTATTTTTGAGAGAGAGAGAGAGAGAGAGAGTGAGCATGGGAGCGGCAGAGAGAGAGGGAGACACAAAATCCAAAGCAGGCGCCAGGCTCGAAACTGTCAGCACAGAGCCCGACACGGGGCTCAAACTCAAAAACTGTGAAATCATGACCTGAACTGAAGTCGGATGCTTAACTGACATAGCCACCCAGGCACCCCTCTTATAGAGTCTTTGAAAGCAAACCTATATAGATTTTCATAAAAGGCCCAGAAAATTGCCATTATTTTACTACTTCATAAAACACATATATATTTATTATTTACTTATCCTCCTCAAAGCAAATGTTTTGTAATAACCTGTACTTCCTTACAGTGGGAGCCTCCCTATCAGCCTCTCTGCCTCCAGCATTATTCTAGAAGAGGTACAATTAAATACCTTTTCCCTTTTCATGCCCTTGTCTGACATAGGCAATTGAATAGGTTTTATTTCAGAATGTATAATAAAAATAGTCTTATTGAATGGTTATTACATTCCAGACGCTCTTCGAAGTTGTTGTTGTTTTTTTTTTTTTTTCTACCTGGTATGTTATTATTTATTTATTTGATTTTTATAACAGCACTATTCAGTAGGCATTATATTATCCTCATTTTACCAGTGGAGAGACAAAGGCATTTGTAGTTAAGCAACGTTCCAAAACTCCCTAAGTAGGTAGTAAATTGCTAAGTAAGAATTTCAAGCCAGTCCGGTGGCCAAGTAATTCACTACTACTTTATGTTTACTCAAATGTTCAGTGGTCATATCATGAAGAGGCTTAGGATTTTGAAGTTTCTGGTGAAATCTACTAGGGACCACTGGGTGGGTGTTCTGTTCTTCTTTCACAGGAATGTTGCTATAGACTGAATGTTTCTGTCCCTCCCAAAATTCATATGTTGAAAGCCAATCCCTAGTGTGATGGTATTTGGAGGCGGGGCCTTTGGGAGGTGAATAGTGTCCTTATAAGATCCCAGAGAGGACCTTTACTTCTTCCGCCAATGAGAACACAGTGATAGAACAGTTGTCAATGAGCAAGGAAGCAGGTTCCCACTAGATGACAAATCAGCTGGCAGCTGAATCTTGAATTTCCCAGCCTCCAGAACTGTGATAAATAACTGTTAGTTGCTTAATCCACGCAATCTATGATATTTGGGTTATAGCAGGGCAAATAGCCTAAGGAAGGTATTTTAAAGCTGAAATAAAATGATTTATTTGAAAGCATATTTTAAATAATGCAGCACACATTTTGTTGTAATTAGTAGAATTTTAAATAATAGTTCCTTTCATAAAAGTCACCCTTTATTTTATAAAATTTTGTTTTCAAGTTCGGTGTTTTTATTCTACTCCTTTTTAATGCAAGCTGATTTTGAGCGTTTTGAATAATAAATTGTTTGAAGGTATGTACTGTGCTTTCAAAATAGAATTAGCTATTTCCTTTTTGTTTCCCTGTGAATATCTATTTTTAAAAATGTTGAGGATCAAAATAAAAGGTTATTAAAAGAGAAAAATCAGGGAAATGAAAAGAAAAAATTAAAAAGGTGTCTGTAAAAGGAATATAGTTACCATTATTATACTAACTTGGGCTCTAAGTTTTGAGTGTTTTGACACTCCAGAATTACATAATTTATTTTACATAATGGAGAAAAATATGCCAATTTTTAAAGAGATGAAGACAGTTTTAAGGCACAGAATTCCAAAATAAATTTGTCAAATGACACCTATTTCAAGAATATTATATTTCTTTTTTTTAATGTTTATTTTTGAGAGAAAGAGAGAATGTGAACCAGGAAGGGGCATTAAGAAAAGGGGGAGGAGAGGAACTGAAGCAGACTCCATACTGACAGCAGTGAGCCTGATGCAGGGCTCAAACTCATGAACCGTGAGATCATGACCTGAGCTGAAGTCAGACACTCAACCGACTGAGCTACCCACCCAGGTGCCCCAGCATTTCAAAATAAATATGTTTCATTTTCACATTAAACCATATTGTGTATAGAGAGTCAGTGTTCATCATCCAGCTGTTAACTGTGTGGATAGTTAAGAATATACTCAGCGCAAGGGCAAAAGAAAACTGTCTTGTGATCTGATGTCAAAAGGCCAAAGTTAAATTATGTTGTGGCATTGTGAATAGCACATCCATTATCTGTATAATATAACTTAACTCTTACTTGTCTAGCGCAACAAACGTAAAGAGACTATGTTCATTTTCTGGGAAAACAAGATTTACAGATGTTAAGTAGCAGGTTCAAAGTCAGTAAAGAACTGTATCTAGGCAAGTCTATTTACAAAGCCATGTTTTTTCTAATAAAATTTTCCTTCCTTCTGAAGAGTCAAAAGAGTTGGTGATAGCTGAACCAAGTTTACAAGCGTTAGTAAAATTCCACTGGGTAGAAAGAGACAAAAAGCGTAACCCAGAGAGAGAACAGCGTTTGCAAAGCCTCGGGACAGGAGAGGCTACTCAATGACCTGAAAGTTGTTGGTTGTGGGTGAAGTTTGACTAGACTTCTTTTCTGGAACCAGCTCATGCAGAGAGTTAGCCATTCTCAGAAGTCTGGATTTCATATTGAAGTCATGAGAAAACACTGATGGATTCTCTACATTATGTGGGGAGTGGCAAATAAAAGAAATGAAAGCTTAAGATAAAATGTGCTGCTAGGATTAGTGACCTAGCTAAAGTCATCATATTCTTGAAATATTTAAAGATGTCACTACCATCTTCCCTCCTCTTACTAGCAGAGTTCAAAAGTTCAAGTGCAAGAGTAGAGACATTAACTTGTGGAATTGGATAGGATGTTCATAGGATTGAACAGGTATTAAAAGAATTTTAAGATAATAGCTATAGAATCTGTAGAGATGTGAGTCAAGTGAATGAAAAGAAGGGAAGAGAAGGCAGGGGTGGATGACACACTGAAAGGTAATTTAGTAGGATGGTAGGTCAGGCAGAGGTTAAAAGAACTGCTATGTGACCTGAGGAGCACCCAGGTGGGAAACACCAAATCTAAAAGGGAGTTTCTAGCAACACTCTCCAACCTTTGCCCCACGTAAATCATTGCATTATTACCCTACAATGTACACATTTCCTCTGCGTAGAGGAAGAATTTACTACAATGGAATGTTGGGGGGAAGCATATTAGTCAGGAAACAAATGCAGGGGTATAGGCTATCTCTGGCTGCCAAGGCTATATGCTATTCAAAAATGTTTGGCAAGATAAGCCAAGATGATGTGTAGAAATGCCATAGAGTATTGCCTACCAATAATCTCACAAGTTGGTTGTTTCTAGGTGATAACAAGTTCTGAGTTGCAGCCAGGGGAATGGGTTGCTAATTGATATAAGAGTTACCCATACGGACAGCAGAAGTTGACATAAAGAAATAGACAATGAGTAAGGTTATCAGACCTTTTAACAAGTTGCGGAGAGCAATCTGAATTTGAAAATAATGATGAAAGCCTAAAACAGAAAGTAACAGCAAAAACTTCCTGGGAAGGGTGCAGAGAAAGTGATAACCATACAAGACTTTTATTGCATGAGAAGTAGAAGAGAAGAACTGCTGTTTTAACACCTGTCACCTCCAAAAGCATTCACACTAATTCTAGTTCTAGTGATACATGTACTGAAGTATTTAGAGGGAAGTACATTTTGGAATGCATCAAAGAACAGGATGGTGATGGATAGATGGATAGAGATGTGGTTAAGCAAATATAGTAAAATAGTAGTGGCATCAAGGTAGCCATTACACAGGTGTTCACTAAAAATTATTTCACCTTTTCTGTATGCTTGCACACTTTCTTTAAAAATGCTGGGAAAGGGGCACCTTGGGGGTTCAGTCGGTTAAGTGTCCAACTCTTGATTTTGGCTCAGGTCATAGATCAAGCCCTACAGTGGGCTCTGCGCTGAGAGTGCGGGGCCTGCTTGGGATTCTCTCTCCTTCTTTCTCTGCCCCTCCCCTCTCACGCTCTCTCTCAACATAAACTTTAAATTAAAAAAAAAAAAGATGTTGGGAATAAACAGATTTAGTGGTGGTGGAGATATTTGTTTTCTTGTTTGCCCCACTGCAGACCTGGGACATTGCCTAACCATGACATGAGGACATGAGGTTCTAAACCTCCAGTACTGGAAGAAGTTCCAGTTGTTTTCTCAAAACTCTACATTTTCTTGGGTTCAGAACTTAGCTCCTTTGACCTTGAGCATTATAGCCTTAGTGTAGACTTTTTCAGGTATCACAATAATGAGGGCACCTTAGGGAGTGGCCTTCGACAATGTCAAAGACTGTAGATATAATCACAGCAAATCAGGGTGTGAGTGAAGCTATCACGGGAACCAAGAGGTTAGACTGGAGAGCACTTCTGTTACACACTCTGGAAGATACTCAGATCTCTTCGGAAGAATCTGACAATGTCAAGAATTCCAGAGGAGTTGAGGAAAGAGTCACAAAAATACCGATTTATGATTATAAAAAATATGTCTCCTTACTTGGTGTGACTTGGGAATCACTACTTATAAATAATTATTCAAAACAGACATGGAGTTGGAAGAATGCTCACAGCTCTGTTCCTCAAGAGTTTTCAACAGGCAATAGAATAATGAGTTGCCCAGAAGAAAAGAGATGATACTGGATGAAGCTCGGTTTTAACTAAGACTAAAGTTGCAGCAAAGAGAATGTGATGTGATGGGAAAAGTAGGAAAATTTAAATGCATTGAGCTGGGTATCTGAAGCCTTGGTGCCTAGAACCAGGTGGGAGAGCCTGAAAAGTAGCCAGATCGCCCCCAGCAAAACAGGAGCAGAAACACTGATTGGATATGAGGTTTATTTAAAGTCACTCTTTCCCTCTAGACTCTGAATTTCATGAATGTGGTCCTAAATATCTTCTTCATCTCTTTATTGCCAGCACAAGTTATTGTGTTTAAAACTAGAGCCATATTTCCTGTGAAGATAACAAAGCCCTTGGGCTTGAAGGTCCATTCCTTCCTTAGGTACATTCATGGCCCTGGGAGGGCCCCAAGCAATGCATTCGCAAGTGCATATGTTTTTGTTAAACATTTGCCACTTTGTGAATGGTTCATTCTATAGCCTTTATTAAAGACAGACTCCAAAATTATACACACTTAGGCCCCTCCAAATCCGAACCCATCACTGCATCTGATGCAGTAAATATTCAATTAATATTTATGGGATTAATGAACACATAAAAGAGATTTAATGATAAGATTTACAAGAAGGGACCTTAGAACTACCTCTAAAACTTGGGGAATGTATCTCAAAAGCGTTCAGCACCTTGCATATATTGCAAAAATGCTTACAATCTTTTTATAAATATTAATTTTTTTAAATCTAAAAATATATATTAATGTTTGGGGAAAGTTTGTGAGAGGAGAGAGGAACAAACAAAAGTGGAAAATGGGTGTTTTAAACACCTCACTCCAAGAAAGTCTGCACAAAAGTCTGTGTATTTAAATAAATCAAATAAATGAGACTGAAAATATTGAGGTTTTTTCAGTGAAAGACATAATGGGGCATACATATTTTATTTTCTCTAATAGCTATCAAGAACAGCCTTAAGCAACTCGTTTTAATTCCAAAACAGATTACAGAAGAAAGTAGGTGGCCACTGGAGAAATAAAATACTAATATAAGGATTTTCAAAATATTTCTATAAAACAAAAAAGCCTCCGATAAATTGTGTAAACTAACAAAATAATTAGGATACCTTTGGAGAAGTTTTTGGACAAACTAATAGGTATTCTTTAAACGTTTCTGAGAAACCAAAGAAAGAAATTGAGAGACACCATATTTGAAAATCTTCACTGAACAGTCCTTTTTCTTTTTTAAATAAAGAGAAAAGAAAAAGAAAATAAAGTTGTATCTTAATCCTATTTGTAATGTTCATGTTAAGAGAAGCAGCATTAGGCATATTAATGTGTTTGCTTCTCCTCTAATTTACGATTCCCTTCCTTCTTTAATGAGATCTGCTCTGCAGCCCATAAAATAATTGTTATGGTAAACTGACTTTTTAAAATTAGCTACACACCAGTTGGTCCAGAAACCTATTCCTCTAGACCATTCATGCACAAAATACCTTTGTGTGAAACCCTTTCCAAATGTGTAATGACTGGAGTTCGTCCAGAAGTTTGCCCGCAGAGTCTCTCAGTGGAAACAGCTTTACAATTTCCTTTCCTCACAAGCGTTTCCATGAGGTTCTCTGTCATGAGTGCGTGCTCAGGCCACTTGCAGGCCGACACTGAAGAAACTACATTCAACCCAAGTGCTGTTTCCAAAGAATGCGGCTTCTTTAACCTGCAGAGATGCTACCTGACCCAGCGTCTGGTGGTATGGCACTAACGATGAAGGAGAGACTGATAGAAGATTCTCAGGGGAGCCGGCAGAGTGCTCAACTGGAAGGATCTAGCCTGTCCTTGGAGCCCTGAACTCATTGCTTCATACTCTTACGAACTGTTTTCCCTGTGTTAATTCTCACACTGTGACTGTTGCTCTACCAGAGTGACCCCTGATGGAAGAAGGCGGACAGAGAAAGGAATGGTTGGCCCTCTTCCTCAAAGGTGGGAAAGAGAGTGACTGTGAGATACCCCATGGATATAGATACAATCTGGTAGGCACGCAAAGTAGTAGAGAGGGAGGGTTGAGGTGGAGCGGCAGGCTCCTTTCCCACTCACCAGCAGACGCCTAAATCAAAGAGGCTAACAGGGCCGAATGTGTACTAAAGCAGGTACTGATTAGCATAGTTTTCAAGTATTCCAATTTGCCTTCATGGAAGCATCCTGCATATCTGGAAGAAAAATGAAGCTTCGCTTTAGAACAATTAATATCAGTATCTTTTGTAACACTTAAAAACTCTGAGGAAAACTAAACTGAAACAAGGGAAGCTTTAGCATTACTTAGCACATATTACATTATTCTGCTGAATTATTTGCTTCCTTTTTTTTTTCCTTGAGAGCATGATAGTTTAATGTACAAAAGAAGATTAGGAATTCCCCTACCTACACTGGCAAATACAATTCTCTTTAAGTCTATTTTACTTTTGGCATTTGAATCGAGGACATGAACATTTATTCTTTTTAAAATTTTACAAATATATTAAGAAACTTCTAAGTCCAGGCTTTATTCTGGGCACTAGAAAGCGAGTAGTGAACAAAGTTGATATACATTGGACGTTCTCAGCATGGCATACTGCTTATTTTAAGTAAATCCCATGTATTGATAGAACTGTAGAACTGGTCAATTTGTATTACTTTCTTTTGTATTATTAATCAAATATTTAAAATTAAGAGACCTGTCCAGTATCAGTAAAAATTTGTTTAGAATGCATCACCTCAGGGCGCCTGGGTGGCTCTGTAGGTTAAGCGTCCGACTTCGGCTCAGGTCGTGATCTTGCAGTTCATGAGTTCTACCCTCGCGTTGGGCTCTGTGCTGACAGCTCAGAGCCTGGAGCCTGCTTCGGATTCTGTGTCTCCCTCTCTCTCTGCCTCTCTCCCACTTGTGCTCTGTCTCTGTCTCTGTCTCTCAAAAATAAGTAAACATTACCAAAACAGAAAGAATGCATCACCTCAAGGCAACATTTGCTACTATCACCTAAAATACTGGAAACATCAACCAAGAGGATGGAGACTGACATGTCTGAGAGATCAGGGTATAGATATAGAAAAATGTCTCTTTGGGGTGCCTGGGTGACTCTGTTGGTTAAGCTTCCCACTTTTTATTTTTTATTTCAGTTTTTTATGTTTATTTATTTTTTAGAGAGAGAGTGCCAGCAAGGGAGGGGCAAAGAGAGAGGGAGACCCAGAATCTGAAGCAGGCTCCAGGTTCTGAGCTGTCGGCACAGAGTGCAACATGGGGCTCCAAGTCACGAGCCATGAGTTCATGACCTGAGCCGAAGTCGGACGCTCAACTGACTGAGCCACCCAGGTGCCCCAAGCATCCCACTCTTGATTTTGGATCAGATCATGATCTCACGCTCGTGAATTTGAGCCCCAGATCAGGCTGTGCGCTAACAGTGAGGAGCCTGCTTGGAATTCTCTCTTTCTCTCTCTACCCCTACCTGTTCGCTCTCTCTCTCTCTCTCTTTCAAAATAAATAAATGAGTGTAAAAAAAATTAAACAAGAAAAAAAATCTCTCTGATGAAAACAATTGTAAACAATATTTCCCAGTATATAATGGGGAAGATGATGAACCAAGTTCTTTACATTTTCTCCAGAGGAACATGTCTGTTTATACTAAATACAACTCAAAGGAAAACTGTGATTTGTTTTCTGGAAACTTACTTTATGGCCAGTTGCCAAAGAGTAATATAGGTAGTAGACAGTTCATAAGGAGGAATTGCAAATGGGAGAAGACATAAGGGAGAAAGTGAGATGGTACATAAGCCAGGCCAATACTCGTCTGGATACATTTTTAAAAATACAGGGAAATATACAAATGAGTAAGGAAGAGATGGCTGCAGCAAGCTACAAACCTTGTAACTCAACCAGGCTCTGTCCAATGGCAGAAGTCAAGAGACAAAAACTCAGATCTAGAGCCCTCTGTGAAAATAGAATGATTACGGGAAGGACAAAGCCAGATGCAAACGGTGAATTCTAAGAGTAAAAGGCAGTGCCATGGGGTAGAGATAGGCATAGATGATAGAGACCAAAATGAGAGAGAGAGAGAGAGAGATCAAGAATGGTTGAACCAGGCCGACTATAGGTCATAGTAGCATCTGGAAGAGAAGTGAGTGAACGAGTCAGTGAGTGAGTGAGTGTGTAGGTGTGAGTGTGTGTGTTGTGGGACGGGGTCCAAGGAAGGACTAAGACATTTGAGAATTCAGGTGGAGGACAGATCAACATCAGGCTGCATTTAGTTGCAGGTAACAGATATGTGCATGGGCAGCTGTTCTGCAAACTGTTACGGTATCCAGACTCCACCCAAGTTCAGCTAATGTTAACACTGTAGCTGATCCTTAGGAAAGAAGTGATTTCTTAAGAAATGAAAAGGTTGTAGTGAGAGATAACAGTTCAATCCCCTTCCTCAATAAATGTAACAAGCGGTGCATTCAAAGGCAAAGCTGTAGCATATATATATTTTCAAAAACTAAAATAAAATTACCTTCCTCTTTAAAAAGAATTTGTGCCCTCCACAAACAGAGCTTGACATACTTTATAACTGCCTGGAAATAGTCATGTTTCTCAGCAAAGCATACCTGAATCAATTCCTTGTTTAAAATGTTTAAAATGTATTCAATTTAAATGCACATGAAAGGGCATAATAAACTTGTTTCCATTAAAATCAGGTCATGGCACAATTTATATTTTTAACTGCACAGAAATGTTAAGTATTTTATAAAACAGATCATCCGAGAATACAATTGTCGAATGATCCAAGATTGGAGCTCTGGCTTTCTCACAGCTAGAAAGATGGTTAGCGACCACAGAGGCTGGGCATAAAGAGCTACAGGAAGTTCACTTTGTCTCCAAACCTTCAAAAATTTCAGTAGTGGATTCTAAAGTTCAGTTAATGCTAATGGCCAGTCTTTTGTTTCGAATAAAATGAAATGTGGTGAAATATAGCAGGAAAAGAATAACAAATAGAGTACATCACATGTAATACATCATGACACTTTTATTTCAGGAGTTCGTTTGGGTATGTGTGCCAGATCACAATGTAATGTGTATTTCTTATTGTGGGTTGGAGTCAAAAAGAGTTGGATATTACCTGGCCTGGAAATGGAAATAGGGAAGAAATGGCCCTATCCTTTTCTTTATATCCTCCTTCAGGCTATATCTTATGATATTTTTCTTTATTCAAGTGTTTTATGAATGTTGCTTTTTATCTGATTTCACCTGCATAAAATGTTGGGAGGGAAATATGAAAAACAAGATTTTTTTTTTAATATGTGCACCTCCCTAGGGATGATTCTGCCAAATAAAATATCCTTCCAAGGACACCTTCTAAAATCCCAACTTTTAGCATTATTCAAACAGTTAAAACCCAATGAAAATGTTGGTATTACCAAACAGCATTAATGTTTTTGGTTTTCAGTTAATCATGCCACTAAGCCTTGAAGCTCCTGACACATATAAACACCTCATCATTACAATTTTAAAACAGCTTGAAAAAAAGAACGCAAATGAGTCAGACTTTTTTTTTCTTTATCTGCTTCAGGCAATGAAAGAATTTGCTGTGTCTCCATGCAACATTTGAAATTTCCCTCATTTAAATTGTCCCAACTTCAAAGCATTTAAAATACAAATCCATCTTCTTTTGGCAGTCTCAATGTCAAAAAGTTATCAAGGGAACAAAGCCCACCTTCAGCTTAATAAAATGATACTTTTTATGAAAGACATTTCCATTATCTACAGCTAAACTAAATTCTATAAACAATCACCACAATGCTGAATTCAAATTACCCTATTTAGAAAAAAAATTGTCAGAAAATAAGAAATATTAAAAACTCCATAGAGACATGAAATCAGAAGAGTCAACTCATACTTAATAATGCAGCCCCCAGAAACTGCCATATGAAACCACAAAAGCTGTTGGAATAATACAAGAGAGATTGACAATTCTGGCTTCTGTTCTTTCTTCCATGGAATGAAAGTATCATTACACTTATCGCTCTTCATTTTGGATCTTGGTTTCCTGCTTAGAAAAAGTAACTGAAAATTCACATCACGTCTACTTGCAATCTGGATAAAGAGATCTGAATAAAAACTAATATATTTATTTCTAGATTAAATATTATCATTGACTTAACATTTCATAAATAATTTTATTTTCCTGAGCCAAGATGTTGCATTCACAACATGATGGTTGTGTAATGTTGGACGAAATAACTTAAATTCTCCCAGCCTCTGTTTTCCTATCTATAAAATGGGCTAATAGTTCTGCTTCACAAGGTTGCTATGACAATTCAATAGATTAGTAAATGTAAACCACATAATATAGTGTCTGACATGTAGGAAGTGCTCAGTAATGATCTGATATTATTATTTGCTTAGATTTTCCATCTTCACATCCTGACTCTGTGGTGAAATTGTGAGGATTAAGCAGGTAACACATTTGAACATTAGGTAAAAGGTGTTATGTAAACACCAGAATCCATGAGAGCGTGGATCACACTTTGCTACATTTATAAACACTCTTATACACAGACAATAGAATGATATTAAGGATAATAATATTTAGCAATCATAATCATAATAAAAAATTAATAACATTAAGTAACTCATAATCGTAAAAATTAAACTTTTTCATGTATATTCTGATACATGGGAACTTTGAGGCAAATTACCCCCCAGGATGTTTCCCCTGTGTTGCTTCCTATTTCTTTTGAATTTTACTTTAAAACCACAAATACAACTGCACAAAGGCTTTCCTACTTGTTTCCCTGACAGACTGGACACAAATGAAACAGACAGTATTTGCTTGCTATAATGAGAAGAGGGAGCCCTCCAACCCTCCCAGTGTCAACCAAACTCGCCACCAGACACATTCATCTCTTTCGTCGGCTTCTTCCTATTCTGTTCCTCTTCCTCACTCCCTGGCATAACTATAGCGTTCCTGCGAAAAACAGGCAACATGGAATGTCCAGGCACTGTAATCACAAAAGGGAAAAAGAATCTCACGAAGACTATGGTACGTAAAGGGCACAATGTAGACGGCAGGAATCTTACAATCTTACCAGTTTTGAGCCTGGGTAAGGAGCTTGTCTAGAATGTTTCCTAAAATCTGAAATTCTGTATTTAGGTGAAATAGTTATAAACCTGTGATCATGTGAAGTGCACAACACCTTTAAATGTGTTCCCATTGAAGACAACCGAGACTCCCTGAGATGGAACTTCTTCACTGCAGAGGCACATAAATATAAATGGAAGTTCATGAAAGTGGAATAACTTGTCCATGGCAGATAGCCAGTTGGAGCTTGGATGCATTTCTCCCAAAATCAGAGCCTGTGCTTTCCTCCTGTGTCACACTCCTTCACATACATGATCATTCATAGAATGTAAAATGTATTCTATTGCTCCACTGATAGCCAGTATGCTTTTGCACATGAAATTTCTCTTCAGTAGTTAAGGGAGCTAAATAAACCGTATGAATTTAACACATAGTAACGGAATGACAATATGGCCGCCAGTGCATAATGTGACAGGCTACAAAAGTAAATATGATGACTATGGCATCCAACCTTATGGAATTTATGGTCAAGAAGGCAACACAAAAGCGATAAGAAATACAAACAGGTGTCCAATTATTGCTTGTCTTTTTTTTTCTTTTTTTTGTAAGCTACCGGGACTTGTCACTACATACAAACTATTGTACTGTCTACTTCCTTTTATTATTTCATTTAATCCCTATCTGTGAATTAAGTATTCATTTCCTTATTTTACGGATGAGGAAACATGTATAACTAGTATATGCTTGTGCCAATTTATTCCCCTTCCAGCAATGGATAAAAACGGCCGATTTCATTATATCTCTCCAATACCAAGCGGCATCTTTTAAAAAAATGCTATTTTGATAGATTAAAGCATTGTATCTCATTTTTTATTTTTTTCTAATGAGGTTGGGAATTTGTTGGTATATCAGGAAAGATTTATTAAGCATCCATCATCAATTAAGTACCATGTGGCAGGCATAGTGGATAGAAAGACAAAATTATTGCTTTAAAAATATTAAAGGGATTAAAAGAAAAAAGTTTATGAGTATCACAGGTGAAAAGAAGCAGAGATATTTTCTTCAAGGTCTAGTGCCACCCACTTGGTCACAGGGGAATGGTTGCTGAACCTCAACAAGGAGGGCAAAGGACATTCGGAATCATCGCTTATTTGTTGTTGTTTACACAAAGATTCTGCCTAAATAAAGTTAACTATGAATGTACTCATGCAATATGGGTTTTCTGCTCAGCTTTTACTCTTTCTGTATGGGTTTCTGCTCTGCCATACTCCAGTGGCCTGAAATGTAATGAAGCCCTCAATTTAAAAGCAAAGAATGGCTTTCTCAGTGCTGACCCTGACTATATGTGATTTAATACCTATAATTCATCTGAACAAGGAGTTGCTAATTTGAATATAAAGTTTATTTTAATGCACATTCAGAATACGTCTTTTGTGTTGGCTAATATAACTGTCTTGTGTTTATAATGTTGCTTAAAGTCCATTAGTTACTCCTGAAAAATCAGATTAGAACCAGTACCATTTTTCTGATGTCTTGGCTTTCATTCCATCTTCCTTCAGCCAAATCATACTGACTTCCCAACTTCTCACTGGACAGCCAATGAAATTGCCCTAGGCTAGGATTATCACAGTATGAAAATCAGATAGAATGATAAAGGCACTTAATATTCATTGCACCCTTATGGCATATTTGTTTTTCACAGAGCTCTCTCTTTGGTTTGGAAAAACACCTATTCCATTCTCTCCCATTATTTTTATTTCTCTTTAAATTGTACAAACTGTCAGAGTTGAAGCTACAGCTATTTGTAGATGAGATCAAGCTACATCTATGAATCTATTTGTCTAG
The DNA here is from genome assembly GCF_016509475.1 of Prionailurus bengalensis. Taxonomy (NCBI): domain Eukaryota; kingdom Metazoa; phylum Chordata; class Mammalia; order Carnivora; family Felidae; genus Prionailurus; species Prionailurus bengalensis. Next base: position 41,791,901 of record NC_057343.1, read on the forward strand.
GAGAGTTGCTTTTGATAATTGATCATAGACTTATGTGACACTGGCTTAAATCATAGGGTGTTGATTGTTCACTTATTAGGAAGTCTCAAGGTGGGTGATTGCTGGGTTAACAGGTTCACTCCTGGCCTTTTCTTCATAATAACAGACAGCTGCATGCAATCAAGATGTCTCTTTTATTAAAGAAAACACAAAAAGTCTGTCCCAGAGGTTTCCCAGAAGACTACCATTTCTGTGTCATTGGCCAGAAATTTGTTACATATTCACTTTTATGCCAGAGACTAATCTTACCTTCAGTGAGATTTTTTTTAAAAAACCTGTCCTATTGCTGAACAAAACCAGGCTGACAGCAATAGGGGAAAAGTTAGGAAATAGCTTTTGTGTAAAAATAATAAAGCATCAGAGAAAAAATGTTTTAAAAAGCACAGTGATTGATCAAATCTAATCACTTTTTTCCCTTCAAATCTAATCAGTTCTTAAATCTCTTTAAAAACAGAAGAAGCTATAAATTCATTATGATTGAATTTGACCCAGAGCCAAGTATTATAAAATTTGAATATGTAAGACTATCGCAAATAACACACATTAGACACATATCCTAAATCCAAAGAAAAGCTTTCTTATTGAACCATATTTTACATGTACTCTAATTTAATTTAATTAATATATTACAGAATTATGTCTTGATCCCATTGTGCAGCAAAGAATTCAAAACTTATTGACCCAGTTCAGCCTCAGGAATAAAAAGACCATATACACAGTCAATTGAACACAAATATTATGAGAACATATTTCTCCAACCAAAGAGGTTTTATACCCAGAATTGTCAGGAAGATATTTGGAACTTTGAACTATAAGACTTAAGTTTGCTGAGAGATAAAAAAGTCAACCTTCAGAAAATTGGACATAAGGTAACTATGAAGCATACCATGCATGGAAAAAAAATAAAAGCAAGGTTGGCATATTTTCAAAATTTATAATTACCTGCTATGTGTAGCAATATCTTCTGGATAGAAATAGTGCAATAGGGGCTCCTGGGTTATTTAATACACTTAGAAATATAGAAAATAGTTTAGGCTTAGTGGTGCCTGGGTGGCTCAGTCAGTTAACCACCCGACTTCAGCTCAGGTCATGGTCTGGGGATTCATGAGTTCGAGCCCCGCGTCAGACTCTGTGTTGACAGCCTGGAGCCTGCTTCCGATTCTGTGTCTCCCTCTGTCTCTGCCCCTCCCCAGCTCACGCTCTCTCTCTCAAAAATAAATAAACATTAAAAATATTATAAAGAAAAAGAAATAGCACAATAATTTAGAACAAAAGAGAAAAATGGACTTAATTTTTTTTTGTCTGATTTTATTGGTTTCTTTTTTTAAGGAAACACTTTTTAAATGTCAATATTTAAAAGTAATAAGTCAAGAGGCATCTGGATGGCTCGGTCAGTTAAGCATCCGACTTTGGCTCAGGTTATGATCTCACAGTTCGTGGGTTCAATGCCTGTGTAGAGCTCTGTGTTGACAGCTCAGAGCCTGGAGCCTGCTTCAGATAATGTGTCTCCCTCTCTCTCTCTGCCCCTCCCATGCTTGTGTTTTCACTCTTTCTATTTTTCTGTTTGTCTCTCTCTCAAAAATACATAAATAAACATTAAAAAAGTACTAAGTCAAAGCATATTTTATTTATCTAGGGTAACTTGCTTAAATTTCATTGAGTGAATATGACATGTGAATTCTAAGAGAACTGCTATATGCAGAATTATACTCCAGATGCTTGTGTAGCTAATGTGATTAAGCAGGAAACTGTGCTCTTTGTATAACTGAACATTTTGTTTAAGTAAAATAACCTTGACTTGATTGACTCCTATTCTATTATATTTTGGATATTTGAATTCACAAGGTGGTCAGTAATGATAAATTATCTTTCCAATATTTCATACACAGTTACACATAAAACATAGGATTCTATTTAAAAAGAATAGGTGTGGCGTGGGTTTCTAGAACCATTAATTTCAATGAACTTTAAAATAATCAATATCACAGAGATAAGATACAGTATTAGTTTTCTGAAGAAAATAAATTGCACAAGACAAAGTCAATGACTGTATATATGGTTGGTGTACCAAAAGCAAAATAAGTTTTCTAATAAAAAAGTGGAAATTACAGTTGAACAAAAGTGTGATCAATCAATTAAAATTGTTGGAAGAAGATTTTTCACTTAGACAAGTGTAAAGCAATCATTAAGAACAGTGTTCTGATAAATATTTCTTGCTGAAAGAGAAAAGCTAAGTCTGTTGGGTAAGCGGGAACTAGATCGAGCTATGCTGCCAAAATAGTTTTTTAGAATTTTCTGGCATTTGAGCTAATGCCTGGAATTTGCTTTTTCTAGTGCCTTTCCATTTATTACCTTCCAATGGCTGCAGCCTAACATTGTCCCTGTGCTTTCTCCATTTCTACCTTTCATTGTGACCCAGGGAGAGTCCCAAGAGTGGCCTTTCTGCTTTTCCTCATTAGGGCTACTGGCTTGACCAGTCAGCTACATCCCTAACTCCCCGCTCTTTTGAATTGTCAAGGAAAACCAGGGTCAGCTGTAGATGCCGCTCTGAGTGTACAAAACTGTACCAGTGACAACTCACCATAATTTAATATTTTTCTACAAAGTTGAGGAGAAAAACAAAAAGAGGGGGGAGGGAAGAACTAAGTCATGATGGAAGTGAGTTAAAAGTGTTTCTTATTCTGTCTGTCAATAAGCATTGTTTAAATTCAAAAGAGCAGTTGGTTTGCAATTAACACTGTGTTAAGATCTGTGTTGTGTCAATAGGCTTTGTACGGAAGCAGGAGACTATGTCCATATGAAAGATGTTACCCAAGCATTGTGGATTACAGAAAAAAAAAGAATTAATAAGATAAAGAGGCTTTCGAAGCATCTAGCTATCCTATACAGCTGTCATATCATTCCCTCCTTGAGAAAAACGATCCAGATTTCTAACATTCAATAGCCAAGCAAACCTTTGGAGTATAACCTATTTAGGAGTGCAAGAATGCTTATTGATATAAATTAACTTAAGCAGTTTCAATTAACAAAGCAGTTTCTCTCTCCATAATACCAAATGACAACCCCCAAGCCCCCATTCTTATTTGATTACAGAAAATATGTGTCTTTCATAAATGTACTTTTCTTTTTATTTCTGAGGATTCTCAAGAAATGTTATTCTAATACCACAAATCGATACTGGTTTCCTCTTGCCATGTCTTCAAGCAGTGTCATTCCAGGATTCTTTTTGTTCCCTCTTGACTCACAAGAGGGACAAGGGAGTGATTATACACCATTCCTACACAGCACAGTTCATGCCAGTCTGTAGTGTGTAACACAATTAGGCTAAATTTTGATTAAAACAATGAGAACTACAATGCAGGAAGGGACACCTTAAAAATGGGTTCCATACAAAGTAGTCTTAGCATCTAGTGGTCTTTTCACTTCTGGAACCATCTGTTTTGTTGAATCATTTTGCTTAGGGCCAGCTTCTGTCCTCATTCTTGAGGTCAAATTCCCACCGCCTCCCTTTTTGCGAGTGTATGTGTTGGGGGTGGACAGGGAAAGGATGAATAAACATTAATCTCCTTCAGCTCTAATTGAGCTCTTAATGACGTCACATCTCCGTCTAATTGTCTTCATTTAGACTTCATCACTGTTAAAGATTGCCTCACGTCTGCATGAGTCACTGTCGCTCGCAAGCCGACCTGACCAGAATACAGGGATAGTATTTCCACAGCACAATTCCAATGTCCAATCTAAAATTCAGAATCTACTTATAAATACCATATTTGCCATTTCATCTGCTTAAATAATTTAAACATCCAGATTCCGCTTTGAGCAACAGAAGAAACTCTTGGTAAATTTAAAACAGCAGTTTGTCTCCACTGCATAAGCATTACTGCTTCTATATATTGGAGCATTGAGTAAGTGCAAATTACTGTCTCTTATGGAATATCTTTTAGTATTTCAAATAAAATGCACCTTTTAAGAATGACTGATAACTCATAATTCAGTATTTAATGCATAAAACTTTGAACAACTGTATTTGAGTGTAGGTTTTTCATATCCACAGCCCAACCATTTTATTTTATAGTGCCATTTAGCAATTGCGGCATAATTCCTAAGTAGTTCATGTTTGAATTTGGAAATTTGAAATGTTTTTGAATTATTTATACTATAATACAAAGTTGAAGAAAGAGAAATCAAAAAAGAACTTTGAGCAGGTTTTTCAACTTCAGGTCGTATTAGACTAGTCTATTGTCTGCTTTATTAGCATGTTGAAAAAAATCCCAGTGAAATAATTACACTTATAAGAAACTGACTTCACCTTGGGTCTCGATTTTCTGCTTTGGTTTATAGATCCCTATTTCCCAACCCTATATTATCCTAATACCTCTCCATAAATATATCCTACTTATCATGTTACAAAGTGTTATAGAACATTAAGCTGGAAAAAATGATATTTAAAAGCCATTTAATCAAATCCACATCTGATGTATATCTTTTAAAAATTCTGACAAATGGTTGTCATATTTATAGCAAGTTTAGCTTGCTACTTCAAGAGGCAGAAGAGTTTTATTCCAAATTTCACACTATGCATTCATTAAATGCCTGCCATATTATAAATCCTGTATGAGATATTTATTCCACAGGAGTAACGAATCAGTCTTCAAATAGTCCCCAGTCAGGAGGAATGGGCAACAAATAAACTGAGAAATACAAATATAGCTTAATGAAATAATACTATGATAAGGAAGGCACTAGAGGAATGCTCAGGAGGAACATCTGGACAAAAGGAAAACCAATCTTTTTCTCTACAGCACTTGCCTACTAAAGGCGTAATCACTATTGCTTCTGCTTTTTCCTGTCACCTACACCCTGGCAAAGCCAGTAAAGTCTGAATCAGCCCCTATTAAAAGAAGGTCTACTTTTTCCTCAGACAGAAAAACAAAAAGAAGCAAAAGAGGAATAAAGAAAAAACCTACGACACATAGTATATCAGAACAGTCCTAAATCGGTTTAATAATACCTTTAATATCTTTATAATACCTGTAATACAGGCAATTATCTATAGATATCTCAATGTATCTGTATATCTATAATAGTCACTCGGATCGTCTTCCAAGTTCTCTGAGTAGTACCGATGTGCACTTGCAAGAAGGCAAAACCCATGAATTGATTCCATAAACATTTATTGATTCCACAAACATTTATTGAACCCGTCCTATGTCAAACAGTGAACACAATGGTGAATAAGAGAGACGTCATATTTGTTCTCAGTTTAGAGTCAAAGGAGGGATCCTGGCAAGTAAATGAACAGTCACAATACCGTGCAAGTGCTGTGAGTGGGCAATAGTCTTGGTTCCTTGGAAGCAGTCAGAAAAGCCTTTAAAGGAAGTCTTTTAAGTCTGACCTAAAGAGTAAGAAGGAGTTAGCTACTCCAGGGAAGAGAACAGAAGGAAAGAATGTACCAGCAGAGTGAAGGACACTCACAAAGACCCAGAAGGGAAAAAGAGCATGGTGTTTTCAAGGAACTCTGGGGAGTTCGATTTAGCTGGATCACCAAGTGATCCATGTTTTAGCATAAATTGTGAAGAGGCTGGTCAAGTGATCAGAGGACAGAAGGTGCTGGAGTCTGCAGGCTATTTTAAGACATATGGACTTTTGGACTGAAAATAATAGAAAAACACTGAATAGTTTTGACCCAGAGTGATATGATCAGATTTCATTCTAGACAAAATACACTGGCTACTTGTGGAGAATAGATTTTCAGGACTTCAAGTCAGGAAGCAGATAAGTAGATGTTAGAGCTTGCTACACCACCATGCTGTCTGTCACAGATCCAGTTTAAACAATGCCCCAAATTTGGTCAGCACCAATTGAGATTGGTGGCTCTCGTGGTTTAGTGGCATTATGGCTTTCAGTGATTTAATAGAAGGGGCTATCACACTACCCCTCTTGCCCTAGCATAATCTGCTCTCTTGGCCTTCCCCTATGAGGGTTGTTCTCACACACCACCATCCTACAGCTTCAGCAGGGTCCACAGTGACTCTGGTGCCCAGGTACACAGAGGCTCTGGTTCTTTCTTTACTTCTACATTCAGACATGGTCTGGAAGCATGAGATCTGACTTCTCTAGAGGCTGCATGGAGACACTGAGTAGAATTGCATTTGAGGCATTTCTGGGATATTTTATTGACCAGTTGTTTTCATGGGTCTGGTATGTAGGAGAAAAATCTGGACTATATTTGTACATTTGGAGAGCTCACAATTGAACCATTAGCATGTGTAAGATGCTCTTAGAGTATTCAGTGTGGGAGAAGACAGAACCTTAGGGAAAACTAACAGTCAACACTTGGAAAAAGAAGGCGTTTTGCATAGGATATTAAGAAGACGTACTCTGAGGATATAGAAGGAAAGCCGTCAGAATTCCTTGTTGCAAAACTAAAGGAGTCAAATGTTCTAAGAACATGTGCAATACCACTAAAAGACTGAGTGAAGTAAAGCCCAAGAGGTGATCTTTTGATTCAGGAATAAATTTGGGCAAGATAATTTTGAGAATTTAGCAAGAGATATCTTGTTGGGAGTGGTTATAGGTGGGAACGGTTGATGGGTAGTGTGTTGATGGATCTTTCTTCAAGATCATGAAATGGATAAAAACAGGTCTGACAATAGGTAAGTGAGTGAAATGAAGCTTTCCACTTACTTGTATGTTATTTCTTGTTTGTTTTATTTTATATTTTATTTTTAATGTTTATTTATTTTTGAGACAGAGAGACAGAGCATGAACAGGGGAGGGTCAGAGAGAGAGGGAGACACAGAATCTGAAGCAGGCTCCAGGCTCTGAGCTGTCAGCACAGAACCCGACACGGGGCTCGAGCTCACAGACCGTGAGGTCATGACCTGAGTCGAAGTCGGACGCTTAACCGACTGAGTCACCCAGGTGCCCCTCTTGTTTGTTTTAAATCAGAGAGACCCGAGCATTTGAAAATGCTCATGAAAAGACATAAGCTTATGAGCAAGTAAAATAAAAATAGTTGAATTTACAGAAAATAGAAGAGAGAATTTCTGACCTGGGCCAGATTTGTTTGTTTGTTTTAAACTCATAATGTATGGGGCGCCTGGGTGGCTTAGTAGGTTGAGTGTCCGACTTCAGCTCAGGTCATGATCTCACACTCCGTGAGTTCAAGCCCCGCGTCGGGCTCTGTGCTGTCAGCTCAGAGCCTGGAGCCTGCTTCAGATTCTGTGTCTCCCTCTCTCTCTGTCCCTCCCCTGCTCATGCTCTGTCTCTCTCTGTCTCGAAAATAAATTAATAAAAACATTTTAAAAAATTAAAATTAGACTCATGATGTATTCTAGAAAGACATTTCCCATGACATTGGGGATTTAGGCTTCCCTTGAAAATTTTGCAAGATTTGGCAAGTAGAGCCCTCTATTCTGTATGGAAAGGGCCATGGTGGCCAGAGTCTGCTATCTTTTTCAAAGCCTCTGGAAGTGTTTGCATTTATTCAGACTGAACTATAGAGTCACAATAGAATAATTATAGAATAATCCTGAAAGAGCCAAAGGATGTGGATTCAGAAATATTGAAAATTTTCAAGTAAACTGAAGAAAGAAAAAAAGGAAGGAGAAAAAGCTAAGTTTCTACCTTCTTTGGTAAAAAGTGGAAAGAATTCTTGACTAACAGCATCTCAGCTCCCTAGAATGAAAGGCAAACTCTTCTCTGAGAGTAGAGAGAACTTAGTGAAAATCTTGGTCCAACACTTAGTGTGTAGGAACAGAACTAAAGGAAAATGCATTCATAATATTCTGAAGATTTGATATATTTTAAGTGCTTTGTGATTAAAAAAGGTTTTGAACAAACTGTGACTATCAAAAATAATTAAATAAAAGTGCATTTATGAAGCACTTATAGTATTCTGGACACCATTCTAGGCTCTAACAATTAATCACCCCATTCAATCCTCATAATAAGCTTACAATGTGAATATTGTTCTCCCAATTCTACTTCATTAAAAATGATTGTGTCAATTATACAAAATGCCAGATATTATGCTGTAAAATGGAAATTTCTCAAGTTGATAAGATTCAGGATCATTATCCTCTTTAAATTTTTCTACCTAAGTAGGATTTATAAGCTAAATCTCTTTATCCTCATTCCATTATTAATTTTAATAAATATTGAAATATTATACAGAACTTCACTACTGCTAAGTATCTCTAAAGGCATCAACCGTGAACTAAATAGTTAAGTATTTCATTTTGTACCATGTAAGTTTAAATGAATTCATGAGTCCTAGAATGCATAACCAAAGCAAGCTCTTCTCTGGTGATTTTTCATCTGCGCTAGGTAGTTTAAATGCCAGCCCACTGGGAAATTGGTATTTTACTAGATGAACTTCTTTGCCTAGAATTCTGGAATTGTATAAGCAATACCAAACGAATACAAAAATAACCATACAAGTTACTAGTAATAAATGCTAAAAATAACATACAACAGTCTATATAACTATATTAACTATATATTTTATATCTATCTACATACAATGATAAAACATGCAAAGATTCCCAGGCTGACATTTTTAAAAGAAACACCCATGTGTGTTTTCTTTCTCAAGAAGTTTAATATTGGTTTTCTGATGCTGGTTACTGTGGGCGCATAAAGAGACAGATACTTCTTATGCACCCGATGCTCAATTATTTACATCAGCAAGTATGTCATGCCAAATAATTAAAGATCAAAATATAAAAGAGCAATAATGTTATCCTATACAAGTGGCTTAAATGGAATAATGGTTTATTGAGTGATACTATGATATTATTGAACTACTATTAATTGGATATTTATATTTAATTACTTGTGCCATTTGTTATCATACCTTATTATAAAAGAGTGCAGTGTAAGATTGTGAACTAAAGGGAGCTGACATTTAAAATCTATGGTCAGCCCTTCCTGGGAGAAGAAAAGACAGATGAAGTCCGGCTACATGGTATGACCTTGGCACTGTAATTAATTTATTTCATATCTGTAATCTGGGATTCTTGTTTGTCAAACTAAGAGCTGTGTCTCCATTTGGAAAATAAACCAAACTGTAGATGTAAGAACAGCTGATGAAAATTGGTGATGCAGTAAGAGAGGGCATTTATGCTTTGAAGCCTAACATGTATAGCTTTCTCCATGACACTCGGGGAGTCCATTCTCTTCTCCACGTGAGCACGTAGCTCCCCTCGATGTCCATGCCAGCTGCGTTTCCGTGACGGGAGGAAAATAGGCTTGCTAAAGTTAATTATCAGACTGATTTGGGTCTCATTTTAATGCCCTGTTTATTGGCAATGGAAGCCTCATATGTGGCTCACTTTGTTCCTCACCTGATTTTCCAAGGTAGGGAACAGAAGGCAAGGGCCACGTTTAAAAAGGTGTGAACTGTGAACAGATATACCCAGGGCATGTAAAAGGAAGTGAGCATTTTTACCTAGCAGCAGGGACTTTAGATTTCCTAGTAACACGATTTAGGTTGTATTCACTCTAAACCCGTGTGCCATTTTAGACTGTATCGTTTCACCCCAAGGCTAAATAGCACAATTGTTACACATTTGATAACTAAGATATTTAAACCAACATATGAATATGTCATCCATTGGGTAAACCCAACTCTAAGTAGAAGGGGGATATTTATTCCAGAATAAATTAATAAATCATATGATTGCTGGTACTTAAAAAAAGAAAAATCAATTTATCACTCGGTCCAAGAATCAAAGAATGCTTGCATTTTTCGTAAGAAGGGAGTATTGCATAGTAGTGAAGCACCTGGACTCTGCCGTCAGACCGTCAGAACGGCACCTTGCTTGATCGCTTGCGTGCTCCCGCTACCATCTAGGGTTGATTCATTTAAACTCCTCATATTTCAGTTTCCTCATCTATAGAATGGGATACAAACAGCACACATCTTAAAAAAAAAAAGTACATGAGAAAAGTAATGTTAACACATGTGAATCCTTAGACCTGTGCTGAGCACAGAGTAAGTGCTATATAAACGCCTGTGATTAAAGCCTGATGAAAGCCACCACTGCTGTCTGGGACAATTCTAACCAAAAGGAAATAAAACCCTGATTTTAAAAAAGACTGTTCGTCAGTTGTCATATTGTGAAACAACCAAAGGCCTCTAACCCACATGCACTGGGGAGCAGAGATTTTAAGTCTGTTATAACCTCTGCCATATCTGGGGACAATGGTCCTGTACTTAGATCCTGAACACAATTTTATTACAGATGCTTTAACCAAAGGTGGGGGAATGAAAACAATTATCAAAGCTGGACATGTTATGTTTTACAAAGATTATGGTCTTCCTGGCTATGGAGGCTAAGGAAATTATTTCCTCATTTTGAAACTTTCCTAAGGGAAACTGTCCTTCCCATAATACATGGGGAGAATTAGTGACAGGAGACTTGGTGACATAAGTGATCTGGGGACAAACAATTATCATTATTATGATGTTTTCCGAAGGGTGGAACTTGCGAGCAAGATTATATAGGTGATGCATAATTGAATATTTAAAAATGTTATTATAAGCAAAGTAAAAAATATATTTTATACAGAATTTTATGTAGATTATATAGTCATGTTCACATTTTACACAAACTATTACTAAAAATGTACTCAACTTTGGGAAAATGTGTTTATTTTAAAATACTGTTTTTAATGGTCCATTTGTTATCAGACTTTGAAGAAAATCTCAAAGATAGAATACGATCCGCTGAAATTTAAAAATCTATTTTACTTATTTTACTGGTAAACGGAATGCTTTTGCTTCCTGTTTTGCTTTTGCTTTCACTAACTTCAGAGACAAATATATGGCCCATTTCTGGAAGGTATGGAGAACTGGTGATGTGAATTTATGAACACACACACACATGTAATACATAGACACACACATTCTCTTTGACTCAATTTTCTGTTTTGTTTTGGTTTTGGTTTTTGTAATTTTTCTGTTATTTTTATTTCCTGTGATGTGTGGATTTTGGCGGGGGGGAGAAAACAATCTAAAAACTTGTTTCTGGCAGAAATGACATGTGGCTTTAAAATGATGGCTGCTACCATCTTTTCCATAGGCTGATGGTCACATACAACATGTCCTTCGTGGGAGTGGACAGCACTGGGGGTGGGGGCGGAATGCACAGTGAGTATCCTAGAGAGTGAGGGAAGCTTGTATTGGAACTTCAAATCATAATGCAAGGAAGAACAACCTATAAAAAACAGTGACCACATTCACCAGTCATTAGAGTGTGCAGACTTCAAGGAGTACAGAAGGGAAAATAGAATCTATGAAGAGAACTTGCCAAGTAAAAGGGAAATCATTTGTTTTATTTGCCCTTCTGCGGTTTATCTTCGAGTGAGACAATGAGCAATAAGCATTAAAAATGAGTATGGGGCGCTTGGGTGGCTCAGTCAGTTGAGCGACCGACTTCGGCTCAGGTCATGGTCTTGCAGTTTGTGAGTTCAAGCCCTGCGTTGGGCTCTGTGCTGATGGCTCAGAGCCTGGAGCCTGCCTCAGATTCTGTGTCTCCCTCTCTTTGTCCTTTATCTGCTCATGCTCTGTCTCTCTCTGTCTCTCAAAAATAAATAAACATTAAAATTTTTTTTTAGAAAATGAGTAAATTGTAGTTACGTCAGAAGGTGGTCAGTGCTATGGGTGGGAGAAGTAGAGCAGGTTCTAAGTAGGATTGGGAATCCTAAGGGAGACATTTCAGTTTTAAAAGAGGATGATCAGATATGTTAAGCAACAAAACAGATCTCAGTAAATTTTAAGTTTGAAATTCTAAAACGATCTTTTCTAACTACAGTGGGATCAAGCTGGAAATCAATAACAGGACAATGGGAAAACGCACAAATATGTGGACATGAAACAACACACTCTTAAACAACCAATGTGTCACAGAAGAAATCACCAGGGAAACTAGAAAATACTTATGGCTGAAAAAAATGAAAAGGCAACATATCAAAACTGATGGGATGAAGCAAAGGCAGTACTCAGAGGGAAACTTAGAGCTGTAAACACATATGTTGAAAAAGAAGATCTGAGAAGACATGGCCAATGAAGTAAGAGGAAGTCAAGAGGTTGTGGTATCCAGGAAGCCAGGAGAAGAAAATGTTTTCAGGAGGAGGGAGTGTTTCATATATTCCATTATAGCTTACTGCTATCACTAAGCAGTTTGATGCCCTGCCACTGAGGCCAAGTTGCTGGTTATACTGACATCGAAGTATGTTTGGGGTCTATGAATTTAATGGAGAATGTATATAATGGTACCCTAAATCTTTTCATGATTTATTTTTCTTCAGAAAGCAAAAATGCTTCATATACAAAATAATAATGACTACAATGGCTGATGTGAACAGTTAAAACAAAATGGATGTAACGACGTGAAATATAAAAAAGTGAAATTTCACTTAGAATCACCTGATACTATATCACAGCACACCTTAATTGTATTAGAGTTCCAAGGTGAAGATTTTTATTACTGTAATTGAGTATCATTGTCCAGGATGATGTCGATGATGCCAAAACTAATGATGAATTTGGAAGTGAAAACATAAACACTTGTTAGAACAGAAGAACCATAAAGATAATGCACAGCATTGTGACTATAGTTAATAATATTGTATTGTATAATTGAAAGCTGCTAAGAGAGAAAATATTAAAAGTTGTCACAAGAAAAATAATTATAATTATGGGTGGTGATGGCTGTTAACTAGATGTTGTGGAGATCATTTTGCAATATATACAAATAGTGAATCATGTTGTATACCTGAAACCAATTGTATCTCAATAAAAAAAGTTTAAGAAGAACAACAAAGGTCCAGAAAAGACAGGGTTTGAATTTAAATGGTACTGTGATACTATTTGAAAAATCACTATAGTTGAACTTATTTTCAAAATACATGAGTTCTATAATATCTGGCATCGAATAAGCCCAATAATAATTGTGTTGTATACATGCTAATAAGAATACAACCAGAAGAATTTAAAGAAAAATCTAAGGATAAAAAATGAAAGAATATTTCTAAAGACATTTTTACTATAAAGCTTCAAGAACAATGTAATACATTAGGATAACAAAAATATGGACGGAACTCATTTCCATGTATGTGGGGGTGCTATTTAAGAATCTTAAGACATAAGAAAATAAAACGCATATATAAAAATAGAAAATATAGTCCTTATTTAATGTTTTTTTTTGTAAATTTTTTTAATGTTTTATTTAAGAAAGACAGAGACAGAGCATGAGTGGGGATGGGGCAGAGAGGGAGGGAGACCCAGAATTAGAAGCGGGCTCCAGGCTCTGAGCTGTCAGCACAGAGCCCAATGTGGGGCTCAAACTCACGAACTGTGAGATCATGACCTGGGCTGAAGTCAGATGCTCAACCGACCGAGCCACCCAGGCTCCCCCTTATTTAATGTTTTAAAACAGATGATGGTAGGATCAAGAGAACGCAAAACTGGTATTTTTGGGATACCCATTAATTTATACTTTGAGTGAACTGGATGTGAAAGAAATATTATTATGATTGTCATGTTTCAATAGTATTTACCTTACAAAGATTTTCAATACTAAGAGAATAATTATATATTTTCTCAACAGTGAAAAGGCCAGTTGATATCTACTAAAACTTCGGTAGTTGTGAATAGGAAGGAACAGTACATAGAGAGTTCATTATGTGATCACTGTGCCTTTAAGAACACTGGGAGAGTCTGAAAGCACTCTCTCCCAAAAGAACCAATGAAGGAGCTTCCTTCAGGGAGAGAAGATCAGCTCTGTTTAAAACAAAGAAGAACAATGAAGCATTTTTAAACTGGCAACACCCCTCCTCCTTTTGATAGTTTGGTTTGCCCTCTTACAAAGCAACACCCTGGCATCCACATTAGAATTGAAACCGACAAGGCATCCCTTTCATCCCTGGCTGCCAACACTCCTCACTAATAATAATTAGCCATCCCTGGCGTCTAGCCAAGAGACTTTAATAAATACTATAAGGGCTTTGGGGCCTCAGCTGCATTTCTAGCTTTAGCTAAGGAATGATGGGGGAGGGAACACCACTTGACGCTGAATGAGATCTGCTGAATAGCATCAGTGCAACAAAATGAGTGCTCAGTTGTCTGTTAATGAATGACCATTATTTAAATATATATTTTATGTTAGAGTATGTGTAGAAAGGCTCATAGGTCACATTCAGCTTTATAAAGTTTATCTCTATACCTGCCTTAAAAACATTAATATATAGCATCATAATATTTGATAATCACTCTAGAAGTCATTATCTTTATAGATTTCATATAGGTGTGCTTTTCTAGGAAATGTAAATGGCTCTAATTTCCAGGTAAATAAAGACTCATAATAGTCAATGCCTCCACAATTAAACAATGTGGACAATACTTGAACAACAGTCATTATGAATGTACTCTTTTATTTACTTGATAAACCCTTCATTTTGGTTCGTGATATTATCAACCCTAAAATTTCACAAAGCATATAACTGAATGTCTTGATAAGACTAGATATTGTTGTATTTATTCATAGAAATATGGAGGGGATGAGGAGTTTCTTTCCCACACTTGTGAAGGTTGTTCATAGAGAGGAGAACTATTGCACTTTTTTTGGTTCCATTTTTATGTCTTTATTTTTTATTTGAATAGTTCGACTCTATGGGCAGGAGAACTATAAAAGAAATTGTTTTAATTTCTCTCACACTTTACTCTTAAAAGCAGAGGAGAATGACTTATCTGATAACAAAATGAAGAAAGACTGTACAGGCATGGACTTTATCTTTTCCAGAGTGGCATGTTTTCAGGATTCATTCATTCTCTGTGTCCTGGGGCAGGCCGCACCCTCTGAAGAAAACACAGAGGTTCTATGGTGTGCCTCACAGTCATGGGTGAGTCTGGCTTATTCACAGGTGAAGGGTTACAGTTTCACATCCAGCCACAGTCCAAGCAAGTATCTTTATCTCTGTGTCTCTAACTCCTGAATCTTATTTCCCATTGCTACAAAAAGCTCTAGAGGGAGAGTCAGACTTCCTTACCTCCCCTAAAACCCTAACACGAATGAAAATCGATCCAGGTGTTCTCTGGAGAAATAAACACACGGCATATGTATGAGTATGTCTTATTATCCTTGACAGCTTTCTGTGCCTATTTTCCTATCTGAAAGAAATACAGATGACGTGTTAGCCCTTGTTTCAAGGCCTTAATCCCAGAATAGTTCTCTTCTGCCTTGGCCAACAATAAAATAACCTCACTTACTAGTCTACCTGCCAGCTTTCTGGACTTGGGATTTCAGTTTGATAAAACTTGCATGAATCTTGACTAGAAAATGAACTGAACTTCTCCATGAATTTCTCTAGAAAATGATTTCATAGACCAGAAGTTTAACTCTTTGAAATCGTATTTTCAGAACATAGGTATTAAACCCCTCAAAAGTCCGCCTTGATTTCTAATTAAGAGCTGATTTACCCACATATATTTATCCAACAATTAGAGTAGAAATTATCACTTTGGATGTTGACCAAGAATTAACACACTACAATCAGGAATTC
The DNA here is from genome assembly GCF_016509475.1 of Prionailurus bengalensis. Taxonomy (NCBI): domain Eukaryota; kingdom Metazoa; phylum Chordata; class Mammalia; order Carnivora; family Felidae; genus Prionailurus; species Prionailurus bengalensis. Next base: position 41,807,510 of record NC_057343.1, read on the forward strand.
AGAACATTTATTGCAAGAGCTGAATAATTGTAAATAACGTAGAACTGGCAAAGCAGTAACAAGGATAATTGTTTAGATATTGATTCTGTCAAAGTCATCAAACACCCCTCACAAACCGACAAAAATGTACTTCAATAAGCAATGCACCCCTACCCATTATTTTCCATTATACTGTGGAAAAACGTGAATTGCTATTTACAAAGTAATTTTATTTTTGGTAAGAACAAATTAACTATCAGATTAGCAAACCTTTTTTTTTATTTTTTATTTTATTTTTTTTTTACTTTTAAACTGATGTTGAACCGTGGCATTAAGATAACTTTCACTTCTTTCAATAAAGACATTTTGTTGCATGCTATTTATTTGTTTAAATCATCTGTCATGCCTTAACAAAAACCTCCTAAGAATGTTCGAATTTGGATTTGTTTGCACGTGCAACTGAGATCTTATGAACATTTGTTGTCACTCTGTTGGTTGGACCTAAGTGACAAGATGCTGGTACCTGCCAGGCATTGACCGACTATGATAACAAACAGTTAAACAGCAATAATTAGAGATTTATCCCTTTATTTCCCCCAACTAGCCTACCTGGAGAATGTTCTGTTACATCATGAAGGCACAACACATTAAATATTTTGTGGCTATGGTCTAACACTTGTGTTACAACAACATTATTGTATATGAGGATCAACACAAACTCTGCCATTTCAACAAAGTTGTAGACACACACTTGCCCGGTTGAAACTATTTTTGAATAGTAATTTTTCTTCAATATATGCTAATTTTGATACATTAGTTTTGTATGAGTGACAAGCACAGGATATTGTATTACTTGCTGAAGGATAACACTTTCCCATCACTCTCACACTTAATGCTACTGATTAAGTGATTTTGCTTTTGCCTACTTTGAAAACAAGGATGTCAAGAAAATAGGTTCTGAGTTTCCAAGCTTTTGTAGAAGTCCTGTTCTTATATAAGGTTTTCATTTTATCTTTATTTTTTATATAATCCCAGCATCATAAGCAATCACAAAAGAAGCAGGATTCCAGAACCTTTTTTTAAACACAAGCGTTTGAGATCCTTTGAACAATGTGTGTCAAGACAGACTACTAACGCAGAAACACCTCACTGAAAGAAACAACAAAAATAACGACAAAGAGGCAAATTAAGAAAAAGGAAAGAAGCAACCATAAAACACGGAATTATGCTACAACATTTTTTAGGTGAACGTTGTAAGTACACAAAAGTTGTTAATAATAACTTGCTTCTATTTACAAATACTTTAACACTGATTGACTTACAAGTATCCACTAACGTTGTTAACAGCACAATAGGTTTAATGCTTAATCTTTTTAAGTTTCTTTTGAAGTATAATGTCAAGTATAGCAGTCCCAGCACAAATCAATGACAAAAAGAGCACAATTTTCTAACTGGATATGTTTGTCAGTCACTCTAATCCATGGAACTTTCTTACTCTCCAAATGCATATTCTATTGTTCATAGCAGCAGTCCAGGGTCAAAAGTAAAATGCAATTAACAAAAAAAAAAAAAAAAAAAAAAAAAAAGAAAGAAAGAAAGAAAAGAAAAAAAAAAGAAAAAAGATATTTGCACAATGGAGTGATCATCTCTGGAGAGTTTAATCAATTCTAGTAAACAAGATCACATGGCTAGTAGAACTATCTTCTTTTTTATGTTGTAAAATATTGTATCCTCCATGGTGCTAACACAAAGTTATGGATATCCCTGCTATAAAGGGGCATAGTTATAGAGATCTATTGAATACATAAAGCTCTGACACACACAGTATTAGCATGTCTATTTAGATTAAAGTTATTAGGTCCCATATAGCCTTTTTTTTTTTTTTTTTTTTTAGAGTTGGTGCTCCTTCGGACTCTCAATAGTACCTCCTGCTTGCTTATAAGACTTCAGATTTGCCAGAGGAATGTCTGTCATGTGGCTGCCATTGTTGAAATGGCCTTCATTGGAGCCATACTGCTTACGGTCATTGAACTGGTTCCTGTTGCTATCTTCTTTCCAGGCTCTGGTAAGGGTGTGCCCATTCACAAGCTTGTCCTTCTTGACCCATTCTTTCTGGGGTGCAAAGGTTGAGAGAGGAGATTTAGGGTGTTGATATGGGCCCAAGCCAGGAGGCATCCAGCAATTATCAGAGTGACCCAAAACCAAGCACTCTTGAGTGCACATCTCTGTGGCTTCAGCTAATCCTCGGGGACCCAAAGGCCCATCTACAGAGGGCAAGAGACAGAGAAAATAAGAAAAGAAAGTGGTTAGAACTGTAATTTAAAATTGTCACCTTTGAGAAGAAGTGCATTGGTGATTTCATTTTCTTATGAAAGTATAATAAGTTACGCAAGTCAAAGAATTCAGTCTTTTAAGAGGAACAGAAAGAATCGAATTCCTTGTTGTGGAAGTAAGAATCATCTCTTTCCTTCAGCCTTCATTTATATCGAGAAACAGACATGAGTAAACAGATATACCCACAAGACACCATTTCTGATCAACTGTTTCTGTGGAGTATGTATTGTTACTGATTTACCATCTAATTCTCAACAAAAAGCCCTTATTCATGAAAAATTATGAAGAGTCGAAAATTTTTATGTGTGATGTTGAAAAATATGTAAATATGTAAATGTACAACTCCATAAAAACATAAAATACTTGAAATATAATATTAAAAAATAAATACTCTAAATGATTATATAAAATATCAGTTTTCCATAAAAACATGTTATTTTTATACAAAACCACACAAAAGTAATTGTGCAACATTTTTAAATTAAAAAAAATTAAAGCATATTTTAACTGTGTGTATTACTAAAGGAACACCTGGTCTGCTGCAAGCATTCTGAAATCCAAGTAAATAAAGAAGTCATTTGCATTCAAAGACAGCATTTGATTGTTTCCAAACCTAACCTATTTTCTTTTCTTTTAAATTTTTTTAGTGTTTATTTACTTTTGAGAGAGAGAGACAGAGTGTGAGTGGGGGGAGGGGCAGAGAGAGAGGAAGACACAGAATCTGAAGCAGGCTCCGGATTCTGAGCTGTCAGGACAAAGCTTGACGTGGGGCTGGAACCCACGAACCACGAGATCATGACCTGAGTCGAAGTCGGACGCTTAACCGACCGAGCCACGCAGGTGCCGACAAGCCTAAACTATTTTCTATATTTCTAAGTGTATTAAATAAATTCACTAGAATGAAAGACTAGCTAAGTTGCAAATTGGATCACATGGAGTCTAATATTCAGGGGGGAAAAGTCATCGTAGATATTTATCTATTGGTTTGCTTGTTTTTCCTAGCAGGCAATCTAGAACATATATTTTAACCTTCATTTCAAAAGTAAACTCTTTTCTGATTATATAAAGAGGAAATTAGCCCTTTACTGAAAAGCAACAGCCAAATGATTTAGGAAAAAACTGTTTTGTTTTGTTTTCTTTCCCCTTGATTAAACAGTCAAGTGATAAGTGATAGGCTGGAAATTAGGAATTGATTTTACGAAGGAGGTTAAGTGGAGAGGCAAGAATGGCTGAGGCAAAAAGCATTTTCAAAATAGTCACCAGAATAAAAATGTAGAAGAAAATGAAGAAAACATTTCGGCAACTTTGCCTCATCAACAATTAAAACACTTAATCCATTGATTGGAATGTATGTTTTTGCTAAAGCCCAAGTTAGCACTACTAACATTTTTAAGTGCCCCAAATTGTGCTTTTTAATTTTAACATCTATTTGTCTTACTAATATTCCAGTTATTCCTTGCATATGAAAAAATTCCTGCTGAAATAGGTAACAGTTGATACAAATACCTGAGACCACAAAACACAAGCAACATCAGAATGGTCACCAGATGTGAAAAAAATGTGGCTAAAATTTACTCTTTCCTGCAAATTCAAATTTTAGTCATTTTTAAAATCTAAAACCTTCTCTTTAGAACAACTTTAAAATTCTTTCTCATCTGACCTGTATTTCCATCCCGCCAAAAGCAAACAGATTTATTTCGTTTAAACACACGCTCATTACTCAAAACTATTTCTGTCACAAACCTCCAAAGATTACTTACATCCTCGTATATTTAATTTGAACTTCTCTATGAGCCTTTCTTTGTCCTCAGAATTCTGCCCATCCTTCAAAAGTTCAAACTAATTTCTCCCTTTTAGGTTCAGTTTAGTGTGCTCAGTGATTCTGTATCCACAAAGCGAACACATTTTGCTCAAACCAATTCATGCTCCTTACATTGAGATCACAGGTTTAGAAGATGCTTTTTGCATGCTTTGGACCATTTTCATTTAATTACTTATTCTTTCAAGGTCAGCTTGCTTCCCAAGTACCAAAGCTAACTCCCACAACTACACCAATTCATATTTTGTGTGTACCTTGAAGATATCCACAGATCTCCTCTTAGTGATGAATGACAATTTTCCTAATTGAGCTTCCTCAACTCCTGCCTTAATGATACCTTTGTCTTTTGAGGGAGGTTCTGTACTTTCGTGAGTTTCATTTTATTTTTGTTTTATCCCAACTAGATTTAAAATCCATTAATGGAAAAAAAAACGACTTCTCAGTCTTTTGATTCCTTATTGTGCTAAGCAACAGTGATGATCTATGAACAATGTTAATTGTTAATTAAAATTTTATGAGGTTGAAAATGTTCTGAGAAATAATTAAAAATATCCTCTGCTTAAAGGCAGACCTTAAGTAATTCTAATAGAAGATGCTGATTTCACAAACATCACACCAAAAGCTTCCTCAACAGCACATCTCTTTGCTTCACAATACTTTGTGACAGATAATAAATGAATTATTTAACTTCGCTGTTAAATATATTCACTCCTTTCAAGACATCAATGGAGATAAAGTAATCACCAATTTGATGTGCAATCTAGCTTGAGGCCTCTAAACCAACCTTCGTTTTTTACTTTTCTAGAACCATTAAGTTTTTCTTTTTTTGTTGTTGTTGATATCTCAAAGGAAAACAAATAATTAGCTATCTCAGAAATATCAATAGAATCAGGTTTTTATTGAGTACATAAAAGGAAAGAATATGCAAGATTATTTTTGTTTTATTTATAAATATTTTTATTTATTTTTAATTTTATTCAAATCCAAGTTAGTTAACATATAGTGTAATATAGCTTCAGGAGAAGAATTTAGTGATTTATCACTTACATATAACACCCAGCTCTCATTCCAACAAGTGCCCTCCTTAATGCCCATCACCCATTTAGCCCATCCCCCCACCCAACACCCCAACACCCCTCCAGTAACCCTCAGTTTGTTCTCTGTATTTAAGAGTCTCTTATGATTTACCTCCTTCTGTTTTAATCTTATTTTTCCTTCTCTTCCCCTATGTCCATCTGTTTTGTTTCTTAAATTCCACATACGAGGTAATCAAAAAGAATGAAATCTTGCCTTTTGTAACAACATGGATGGGACTAGAGGGTATTATGCTAAGTAAAGAAGTAAGTCAGGAAAAGATAAGTATCATATGATTTCACTCAAGATTATTTTTAAAAATAGCTTTATCCAACATTCATTATCCTCATATTAAATTAAGAAATTACTCAAGGGGGCACTTGGGTGGCTCAGTCAGTTAAGCACCTGACTTTTCACTTAGGCTTAGGTCATGATCTCACAATTTGTGAAATAGAGCACCATATGAGGCTCCATGCAGAGTCTGCTTGGGATTCTCTCTCTCTCTCTCTCTCTCTCTCTCTCTTTCTCTCTCTCTCTCTCCCTCTCTCTCTCTGCCCTTCCCCTGCTGACACACATGTTTTCACTCTCTCTCTCTCAGAATAAATAAACTTTTAAAAATATTTAAAAAAAGAAAGATTACCCAGAGATTGAGAAAGTTTGTGTGTGTGTGTGTGTGTGTGTGTCTGTGTGTCTCTGTGTATCAGAATATGTGGACCCTAAGTCTTCAGCAATGAGTGACACATTTTAACAAATACTGTATTTTTTTTCAGAACTGGTAACATTTATTTATTCCATAAATATTTACTGAGCACATATTATATGCTGACACTGTGACAGGCACCAGGAATACAGCAGTGGTCAAAATAGATGTCAACACTGTCCTCATAGAGTTTTCAGGTTACCCTGGGAATTTTTAAAATTCTCACTACTTTTATTTTACAAGCAGTGAACAAAGAGGGAAGAAAAGGGTATCCTTAAGAAGGAACAGGTGTCATTAGCAGTCAACTGATTTAGGAAGGCTTGTCTCTTTGCAAGGTAACAGATGGACTTTTTTCCCTATTACATCATTTCTACCTTTTTCTGAAAGTTCCTCTTACAGATAATTGACAGTTGAAGACATCTACAGTTATGAGTACTATACAAAATCCTGACCGGTAAAAAAATGAGCTTCTTTCCATTAAATAATATCAATCGTTGGGGCGCCTGGGTGGCGCAGTCAGTTAAGCGTCCGACTTCAGCCAGGTCACGATCTCGCGTTCCGTGAGTTCGAGCCCCGCGTCAGGCTCTGGGCTGATGGCTCGGAGCCTGGAGCCTGTTTCCGATTCTGTGTCTCCCTCTCTCTCTGTCCCTCCCCCATTCATGCTCTGTCTCTCTCTGTCCCAAAAATAAATAAAAAACGTTGAAAAAAATTTTTAAATAATATCAATCGCTCTTTGCGAATTATACTTAGATTTATTCGCACAAGTAAATTCGAAGGCTTTTGATAAAATGCATAAATATATTTCCAGACATTTGTAGATTCTTAGGTAAGTCTTTCAGGTAGCTGATTCCTGTATAAGATTGAAAGATCCACCGCAAGGTGGAACACAACACAACACTTGAATGAAAGCCAGAAGTCTGTGTTCCTTATGGCTCTAAAAGAGAAAAGGCCACGGGGCAGGGCGGCACAGAAGGTTGCACCAGGAAAAGGTGAAAAAGGGGGAATTTCAGGGGGGGGGGTGCGTTTATGCCTGGCAGACAGGGTGGGTGGGGTGAGCTGGTTCCCTGGGCTGTCTGTGGACTGATGAATTTGAATAATTTCTCACATTCTAGGGGACAGGGGCTGTCTGAAGTTGTCTGGTATGTTACCCCTGGGCAATTAAGGAGGGTGCATAATGATCTAGGAGTGTGAGGTCTCTAGAAGGGAAGTAATGTGTGGTGTGGGATCATTCAAGGGGAAGTGACCAGACTTTCACCAGGACCTCAGCACTCACTCAACACAGCATTAAAGAAAAAACGTAAGTATATGAAATTGTATGACACAAATTTTCTTATATGCTTGAACCACATGGTTGGGAAATATACTTCGCTTTATGTTTTGGTTAAGTTTTATTTAGGGACATGACATTGAATAAGGAAATTTTTACTTGTTTTATTTGGGCCTATATTTAATCACCAGTAGTTGCCTTGATGTTAAACAACAACAAACCACCCCCTACTCCTGGGTTTTATTTTGGAAAATAACAATGCTTCCAAATTGTCATGACTTGGTAAGAAGGGGAAAAAAAACACATTTTTTAAATTAGGGATTATTAAAGGGAAAACAGTCACACCTCTGGTTCCCTAAAAGTCCCTGTTCTTTAAAAGTTTACAATCAGGGGGCACCTGGGTGGCTCAGTTGGTTAAGTGGCTCTTGATTTCGGCCCAGGTCGTGATCTTAGAAGTCGTGAGTTCCAGCCCCAGGTCAGGCTCCGCACTGACAGCGTGGAGCCTGTTTCTCATTCTCTTTCCCTCTCTCTCTGCCCCTCCCTTACTTGCATGCTCTTTCTCCCAAGATAAATAAACTTTAAAAAAATTGTAAAAAAAGTAAAAGCTTACAATCGGAAGCATGCTAACCATGGAAGAGTTACCATTCATTGCTTTCATTTTTAGATACAATGACTGAATTGTTTTGTACTTTTTAAAAGGAGAAACACATTCTTTATAAAGCACTGATATTGAATACTGTCACTTCCCAAAATATGATTAAAAACAATCAACCTATAATTCTCCATCAAATATATAGCACTTAAAATACCAGGACATTTTTGCTAAAATATGAAAAATATAGGCACTAAAATATTGCTCTTCATCTTTGACTATAATTATTTTTAATATTATCATAATAAGTAATTATCTTAAGTGATGAATAATATTTTCCATTCATAAGTTCCCTCAACAAGTGTATATTGAATATCTATCATGTACCACACATATCAGATACTATGCTGGATTCTTAATAAATGCCTTAAGATTTTATGCGTGTACATGTGTTTGTGTGCACATGTGTTTTTCCCATTTCTCCAATTTTTTACACATTTTAATGTCCTACTTGTGCTACCTCATACAATATCTGTTTAGAACCCAGGTCAGGATTCCGAACTGCACATACATTATTTTCTACAATTTCAGCATTGCACCAAATTATTTCCTTTCTCTTCAAAATAATTAAAATCCACCATCATGATTTTTCTAAGACTGAAACATTTATTGATTTTTTTAAAAAAAACTAAATTATTTGTTCCCTTTCACAATCTGCAATCTATGGGTTTGGTTATCGTTCCAGGTTTTTGAATGTATAAAGACACGAGGGCTGATAAAATTGTACAAGCCATCTGTCTCTGCATTTAAATGTTGAAAGCAAATACAAAAGCACATAACCAAAAGCTTGAAAGTTGTCTCAGTTAATATTTATATCAGGTGCCAATGTATTTCCCTCTCCACCTTTGCATAGCTCACCTTCTCACTCAAAACCCAACAAAATACTTTTTCTATGGTTAGGCATCAATAGCTGTCAGAGAGCTGCTTGAATTGCTGAGTTTTAACGATGTGAGTTTAAAATGTGAAACGATCCAAGTTAATGGATCTCCAGCTATACCTAAGTGGTAGGATAGCTGAATGGGTCTTGATCTCATTTTATTATACCCAGAGGCAGAACCGTTACTTCATTGATTAACTCAACTGCTGTAATTAACAAGTACCTTCTGGCTTGTGGTCCACCTACTTTTCAACCTGAGGACTTGAAACCTTTTAATTCCAAAGCTTGGAACTGATATTTTTAAAAAAATCATGATACCTTTCCTATTCCTGGTTAGGTTTCATACTATATGAATATTTGGCCTTTTATGTGAATGAATTTTCTCTAGAATTTTTACTGTGGGGTAAAATATGATTAAACAGACTACCAGGATTGAATTGCAAAAGAGAGGAGTCATTTTTATATCATTTGGGATCAAACTCATCCCATTTCACTCAATTTTTCATTTCACTTGATTTTTATGATAGAAAAATACATCTCTTATGCAGAACACACCTGATTCTCATGTTACAATGGCCTTTTTTGTGGTAAGAACATATATCAGTATTTTTATGCAAAACATTTGTTCTTAAGTTCAATTTTGCTGATTTCCCCAAGATTTTCTGGTAGCAGGTAGGAAGTTCGCAGAGCTGTGCATCACTAAGCACCTTACAGTGAAGGAGGCATCCCCAGATTTGGATTTGCTTCAGCAGTTTCCCAGATCTCTAGGCAAATGATAAAATTTCTTCACTTGTTTTAAATAAATTTCCATTTTACGTAGACTTTCATCCTATAATTTTGCTTTACACTTGCTGTTATTAATATACTGTGAAAAATCTTATTTTTCATGATTGCTCTTTGCCTTAATCAATTTTCCTATAATAAAAGCTCAGGGAAACAAATACTTTCACCCACTACATTTGAAGTTAATTTTAGCATCTCTAAGAGACCAATACAAAAACATCAGTATCTTTGCTAGCTCATTCTCACCCTCATTTTCAGCTTATGTCTTTCATTTTTCTCTTTTCCCTTCTTTTCTTTCTTTCTTTCTTTCTTTTTCTTTTTTTTTTTTTTCTGGAACGATGTAACAGTGTAACGATTTCTTATCATCGCTGTGGATTACCTTGAATGAAAAGCTGAAGCTAAATGCTTATGCTTATGCAAATATGGAGAGACCTGAAAAATGGGTCAAATTCATTTGCTAGGCATCCCTCCTCTCTACTATTCTATCACCACTTACTATATTTATTGAACAGTTGCTGTTAAAAATCAAATCAATTAATTTTCTTCCCATCTAAACTACGGCCAAAATTAATTTCAAATATGAGAGTTGGCATGAGAAACAGAGGAACTTGCTTAGCATTACCCACATTCCCTTTTGAGACATCATTCTACTTCAGATCACAATACACAATGCCAAATCAAAATTTTTAAATCAATGTCACATGGGAATAAATATCAGTTATTACTCTTTTATATAGAAAAACAATCAAAAAGTATAATAAATTCCATTGCCATTAATGTTGCCATTCCATTGGCATACGAAATAGTGCAGCACAGTTATGTGGACAGTCTAAGACCCAAAAATAGATCTGGCAAATTTGAACACACTTATGGGAAAAATATTTTTCATTCATTCACTCACAAGCTTTGTTTGATCATGTTAGGCTCAAGAGATTGCTAAATAGAATATCTAAAATCAGAACCATCAGGTCACACGGATAGCTAGGTCAAACAGAAATAGATTTAAGTCACAGTCAAACAATGAATGAATATAGACTTTGTGAAAGTAATTTTAGATTCCTAAAAGATTTTAGCTAGTCCTAGTTTGTCATCTATAAATTAAGAGTAAGAGACTAGATTTTCATGCATGACCTCTACCATTTTCTTATTCTCTCATCAAATACCACTGTGGTTTGCCATAGATAATCAAACTTTTCAGTGTTGTTTTCATTTTAGTTATGAGAAGCCCCAGACAGAGCAAAGAAATTATAAATCAATTTTTCCTGTAGATTACTGTATTATTTAGGTCACATTCAGTTTTTGGAATGTGAAACTATATTTAGAACAAGTATTTATGTTTCTAAATCTAAGTAAAAAAAACCCTAATGATTTAGTCAGAGTTTAGCTTATAGCTCAGATTTAAACGCTACATTGAGACTGCACCTACAGTCACCTTGAGAAGCAAATGCAAAAAAAAAAAAAAAAAAAACCCACACCAGCAGGATTTGACAAAACCTTTGGTTAACAAGTAAACAAGGATTAAATGTTTTACACATTCCTCATACAGATTTTTTTCCTTGGTCACAGATGAAAAGTCAACATTTGCAGATGGAGACGGTCCAAATACAATAACACACGGCCGGCCCAAGCAGCAGATTCTCTGAGGGAGAGGATATTGCTATTTGGACAGACTTTATAGCTCACAAAGAATGGAGAGCACTTCCTTATAAGTCTTTAGCTTTCTTCTGCATGGCATAAATATCAGCTGCCTTTTTCTCACCTGCAAAAGCTAACCGCTGAAAAGAAAATTATCAGAGATAATGTCATTTATTAACTATTATTAATGTTTGATGTTGCAATCAGTTGAATAAAAAGGTCTAAGGTTATTCACTACCAAATTTTGACCAAACTGCATGATGTGAAATATTTATATTATCGCTGATCATATTTAGTTTCTACTATAGTTTACCACATTTTAAATTATATTTAATATCTTTCATTTTAAATACTCATTCTCATATTGATATTTCCTGAATTATTCTCCATTGCTTGGAATTTGCATTATTTCTCAAAAAAATGTAGTGTGGCTTATTTAATGTGCAACAGACTTTAAGGAGCCAATCTAAGGTATTGAGAAATGAAGTAATTTTTTACAGATTTATTTCAGGCCAAGATCCAAATGTAAAACGGAGAAGCGGCCTATGTAATCTTCCATCTCCTTAAAAACATTCTCAGCTGCTTATCTAAAAACCAGGCCAGGAGTATAAGTATAAGTATTGACTAAGACAATGGCCAAGGGGACAATGCAGACATAATAAAGTCATTTATCAACTAATAAAGTTGGCTTTTAGTTAAATAAAGAGAGATTATCAGGTAGGCCTAATGTCATCATGTGAGCCCTTGAAAAGCAGGGGATTTTCAGCAGCAGGTAGCAGAAGGGAGCTCATACTCAAAGCCCAAGAAGGATTCAATGGGCCATTGGTGGCTTTCAAAATAGAAAAGACCACACAGAAAGGATCTGAGAGCTGCCTCTAAGGCTGACAGCAACTCCAGCTGGGCAGTCAGTAGGACAATAGGGATCTCAGTCCTACAATGAGAAGGAACAGAATTCTGCCAACAACAGAGTTGTTTTAGCTAACAGAGTTAGTTAAAAAAATGGATTCTTCCTCAGAGACTCCAGAGAAGGGTTCAGTCCAGCTGATACCTTGATTTCAGCCGTGGGAAACCCTAGGCATACTGAGCCCACTTGCACTTATGAGATAATAAGTGGACAGAAGCAGAGATAATACATTTGTATTGCTGTAACCAGCTAAATTGTGGTAATTTGTTACTCAGCAATAGAAAACTAATAGAACATCTGTCGTTTACTCAAGACACACAGTCAGTCAGCAAGTTCTTTAGTCTACCTACTTCCCTGAAAACCCACCAGCTCAAACCACTATTATTTCCTAACAGGACTCCCTTTTTCTTTAAGCTCAATCCCCAATGTGGGCCTCGAACTCACAACCACAGGATTAAGAGTCTCATGCTCTACTGACTGAGCCTTCTTCTACTCTTTTGAAATTCTATTCTCCAATCTTTAGAGTCATCTATATATTTTAATTAAGTGATAGATATAGATAGATAGATAGATAGATAGATAGATAGATAGATATAGATAGATGATATAGATATAGACAGATACAGATATATAGATATAGATAGCCCTTCAGGCACCTGGGTGGCTTAGTCAGTTAAGCGTCCAACTTCGGCTCAGGTCATGATCTCGCAGTTTGTGAGTTTGAGCCCCACATCGGGTTCTGTGCTAATAGCCCAGAGCCTGGAGCCTGCTTCGGATTCTGTCTCTCCCTCTCTATCTGCACCTCCTTCACTCACACTCTGTCTCTGTCTCTCTGTCTCTCTCTCTCTCTCCCTCAAAAATAAATAAACATTAAACAAAATAAAAAAAAAAAGATATAGATAGCCCTTGAACAACATGAAGGTCAGAAGCATTGACCCTCATGCAGTCATATGACTTTTGACTCCACCAAAACTTAACTATTAATAGCCTACTGTTAACTATAAGCTTTACATAATACAGTTATTATAACTATGTTATAGTTGATTAACACACATCTGTATGTTGAAGTATTATATGCTGTATTCTTACAATAAAGTAAGCTAGAGAAAAGAAAATGTTAAGAAAATCATAAAGAAGAGAAAATACATTTGTAGTACTGTACTGCGTTTATCGAAAAAAATTCATGTATAAGTGGGCCCACACAGTTCAAACCCATGTTGTTCAAGGGTCAGCCAGAGTTGTAAGTATATAACTAATATACTTATATTAGTCTCCTATTTCTGCTGTAACAAATTACCACAAACTTAGTGGCTTAAAGCAACATAAGTTCATTCAATTACAGTTCTGGAGGTCAAAAGTCTGAAATCAATTTCATTAAACTGAAGTCAGCATGTCGACTGCAATGCTTCCTCCTGGAAACCCTGTGGGGAGAATCCATCCCCTTTCCTTCTTTCAGCTTCTAGAGCCATCCATGTTTCTTAGCTTCTGGGTCCTTCCCCCATTCTCAAAGCACATCTCTCCAATCTCTGCTTCTTTTATCACATCACCTCCTCAAATTCTTCCTGAATTCCTCTTATAAGGACCATTGTAATTACATAATACCTAGGTGGATAATCCAGGATAATCTCCTCATTGCAAAATCCTAAATTTAGTCACATCCGCAAAGCCCCTTTGATAACATTGTCACATGTTCTGGGGACTACGATTTAGGTACATTTGGGGGCTATTCAGCCTAACTCGATATTTAGAGCAGAATACCTCACTCCTTTGCTTCGCATCACATCAGAGTAAAAGACAGGGTCCTTTCCATGGCTCAAAAAGTCTCACATGATCTGGCTCCTGCCCAACTCTCTGACCTCGTATCTGCCAACCCTCCCACCTGTTCTCCTGTACCCTATCTTACTCTGCTACACTCACTTTCTTGCTGTGCCTCAAATACACCAAGATCCATGAGGTCTCAGGGTCTCCGGATTTGCTATGATTTCTGCTTGGGACATCTTCTCATTGGCTCTGGAGAAACTCACTCACTTAATTTAGATGTTTCCTCAAATTAAATTCTTCATAGAGGCATTTCCTGAGCTCTTTATTAAATATATATATATATATATATACATATATATATGTATATATATATATATACATGTATATATATATACATATATATATATATACATATATATATGTATACACCCCTACCCAGTCACTCTCCATTTCCTTACCCAGCTGAGTTCTTCTTAGCACTCATTGCTACCTGTCATAATATATTTATTTGTTAATGATCTATCTCTAAGAGTAGAATCTAAGCGCCACAATGCCAGGTAATTTGTTTTTTGATAACTGCATCCACAACATGTGTTACTATGGCCTGGAACATTATAGATAATTTCTGGATACATTTTTTTTAAAACAAAACATAAATGAAGCTTGTTCTGAGTCCTCTAATCAGCGAACTAACATAAAAACTGTATGTAGAACATTATGTGACAAGTAATTTACATTTAGAAAAATAGTGATCCAATAGTTTTTACCTGTACATGAGAAACACTGCTAAGAGTTCATAGCATAAAATTTCACTAAGATAATACTTGGGACATCTAAATGGCATTAATAAATGAAAGAAGCTGCATTCAAAAGCACTTATGCACTATCCTACTTTGGACTTGAAGCAAGTGAAATGTTCCAAAGTGAAACATAATTAGGTTGCTTCCTATATCCTATCAAACTACTTTATCATGCCAGAAAATTCGTAACTCCTTTAACCATCAGAGCCCTTTAGATGTCTTCAGAAGTCCAGATTCACAGAATATATAACAAAATAATTCTTTAAAGCCTGAAGACACCAAAGTAATTATTAGCAATTATTCTAAAGCAGAGCCCTAATGAGATGCAGATAATTGTGTAGGATTTAGCTCTTTGATACAGGTATGCTCAGGTAAATGGGATGCCATTTAGAAATAAAAAAAGTTGATTAGGGAATGTATTGAAAACTTAAATGTAGTTTAGCCTCTGTAAATATATTGGTTACAATTATAAGAGATGAAATTATTGTTCACAAATTTTAGGGGATAAGGTGATTTTAAAAGAAGCTAATATGTCACATTAGATTACATATAGAATGTCATGGTAAAATTCATTGCTTAAATTCAGTTGTACATAAAGAAAACCTACTCTAAAAATGAGAAGTTTAATGTTATATTTTGAAAGAATCTCCTAAGGGAACTGTTGAAAATAGGATTACTTCATTATTGAAAATGGCCTGTATAATAGACTATTGTGGAGAGAAATCTTGCCCTCTCAGGGTGATGCATTGAATTACCCATTCCAATCTAAAATGTCTGTTTATCTCTGGATGCACCTTGCAAATCCAGAGAAATTACTTCATTAATATCAGTCTTTGAAAGATAAATTTCTCTCTTAAAATAATAAGAATTACATGTGAATTTTATAACATCTATGTAAATTTGGCTGAGATTTCCTGCATTATTTTCTGCTCTGCCTATTGCCAATCAGAGACCATAGTTTTCTGACACTAGAAAACATCTCTTTAATATTTTGGTGTTACAGGTAGTTGACCCTAAGTCCCAACTATTCAACAGATAATAATGTTGACATATTTATCATAAAAAAATCACTGTCATGATGATTTTATGTTATGAGACATATGTCATTATCATTTTTCGGAGATAGAAAAAAGTTTGTTGTTACATCAATGTGCTTTAATATCTAATCAAAAATATTTACAAATTTCTCACGATTAATCTGATGTGTACATGCAAAATTTTAGGCAGACTCTTGGAATTAAGTTTCACAGTGAATATAAGAAAACAAAATAGGGGAGAGGGGCTGCCATTAATTCTACATCTAGGGAAAAACTCTTGGTAAGCAAAATTTGACCTTATCTTCTGAGGGGTCATCTTTTTTCTTCCTCTGGGTTACTACAATAATTTCTTTGGAGGAGTCGTCACAATCACATCTGCTTCCTATCTAGGTCTCCTGTCCCTTTGCAATTAAATATGTTTTTTTATTATTTTTCCAATATGTCTCACGAAAATGACCTGTCTCTCGGGCATAATTGGTGGTTGGCTATTCTGACAAACTCATTAATCTTATAATGTCATCGACTAACACGCTAAGTGTTATCCTTTGGAAGAAAAGCTACACGTCAGTAAGAGCCAGATCAAGATGCTTTAGTCTGCACATAGGAAGGCTTGAGACATGATGGCAGAGGAATAGAGAAGGCTTGGAGGCATCCGTCAAATCATAACGTGAAAATACGCCTCTCCATGAGCTGGCAGAGCTTGGGTACCTTTCAATGTCCTGGCATGGAAGAGATGGCACTCAAAAGGATCCCCTCAAAAGAGTTTAATGAAGGAACTCTGTGGAGTATGGGCTGGGGAAAGAAAACCAATAAAAAGTAGAGAGGGAAGCAAGGACCTGGAAAAGTATGATGTTATTACCACTCCTATATCTAAAGGGGTAATCAACAGGGAGGGCAGAATGGCCCTGGAATCTAGAAAGAACTATGGAAGGTCTGGAAGAAGGTATTCAGGAAACCAGAGAGTGAATAGACAAGATAAATGGTAATATAAAAGATAAGTACAAACACGGGAAAGTCTTTGTTTCTGTTTCTTTTGTGAATCACTAGATACAAAGCCAATAAGTATCCTTCCAACTGAAATCCAACTGTAAAGTCTTCACTGGTCTAGACACATTTTCAAATTCCTTTATGGTCATCCACCGTAAATCCAAGTGTGATCAGTTTGGAAACATTACTTCCTACTAACTATGCATAATATATGAGCCAACAATAAGGATAATAACTCAGAATAAATATTATTTAAAAATTCAGGGGCACGTGGGTGGCTCAGTTCTTTGTGTCTGATTTCAGCTCAGGTCATGATCTCCCAGTTCGTGAGTTCAAGCTCCACATCAGGCTTGCTGCTGACAGTGCAGAGCCCATTTCAGATCATCTGTCCCTCTCTCTCTTTGCCCCTCCCCTGCTTGTGTTCTTTAAAAAATAAATAAGACATAAAACATAAAACATAAATAAATAAATAAATAAATAAATAAATAAATAAATAAATTAATTAAAATTCAGAGTAACTGTGTGAGTTGGTAAAAAGAGAGTTAATATTTTTAATATTTTAGTAAAAATTCTTCAAATGTTGCACTTCAGATTCTCACCAAAAATCTCATTCTTTGTATATGTAAATCATAACAAAAATAACTAACCTAGTATATCTTCATCAAAAGTAAAAATTATTGGTTAATTTCATAAGTTGTAGTTTCTTGTCTTTTTGACTTATGCAGTAACGTATGGTTAAAACATTTGATTCTTGTTTCAAGTTCTTGAGTTGGCCTCTGTGCCTCAGTCTACCACATCAATAAAACCACAAGACAGCTGGCCCTTGCCAAACATTATCAATAATGCTTAGGATGTCAGTTAGTTTCTCTCTAATAGAAGTGACCTGCACAATGAACCTTTATTTTTTAATCTGGATGACAGTCAAAGGTTCTGAGATCTGTGAACCTTTGGCAAGATTTATAAAGTTAAGTTGTCATCTAGAACAAGTGGTGTGGCTTTGGTTCAAAATCAATCACTAAGAGTATTTTGTATCTGGCTGAAATACTCCAAAATGTTCTTCCTCTCAGCATGGAATGTAAATAGAGAAACAAAAGCATATTTTATAATCATGTTAAAACTAATAAATTACTTGAAGTTACTCCTTGGGACCTACATATATATGTATATATACATTTATGTACATATACACATGTGTAGACATGTATGTGGGTACATATATAAATACACATATGTGTGTATATACAGATAGCATTATTTTTGCTAATATAACTATATAGTGTAGGTCTTATTTACATTCTCCAAGCCTCATTTTCCTGATGACAGAGATGAGAGAAGATTAAGAGGTGTTAGTGGATTAAATGGACTACTTAAGATCACATATTGCTTGAGCATCCTCCCTTCAAGCAATACCACTGAACCAAATTTTTTTCTCTCAGAGTGTTTCTCAGTGAATCAAAAGCATTTTCCTCTCAGGTGAATAAACACCTTATGCAGAGCTAAAGAAGTATACTTTGTGTTTCTACACAATCATGCCTGATTGGGCTCCTGAAGCAAAGTATGAATATATACCAGTGACTACAAACTGTCTTTCAAATTCTTTGACATAATGTTGAAGAGAGCCAAAGTCATGAACTAGGAAAAATATCAAAGATCTTCCTCAAATGCGGGTATTATTTTGCCATTACATTTTTTTTTCTTGTGGTAAAATAAAGATTCAATGTTTTTTTTTTTTTAATTTGCTTGTTTGCAGGGGATGAGAGGTTGATGTCGAATTCATTTTACAAAGAGCTAGAAATGACAACTATAAACTATATTTTCCTTATGTAAAGATTCATTTTTAAAATTTTTTAATGTTTATTTAATTTTGAGAGAGACAGAGACAGAATGCAAGTGGGTTGGGGCAGAGAGAGAGGGAGGCACAGAATCTGAAGCAGGCTCCAGGCTCCGAGCTGTCAGCACAGAGCCTGACGTGGGGCTGGAACTCACGAGCTGTGAGATCACGACCTGAGCCAAAGTCAGATGCTCAACTGACTGAGCCCCGCAGGCGCCCCAAGATTCATTTTTAAAGTTGGTATCCAGGTGAATGAGTAGGGATGAAGGTCAAGGCGACACTGAGAACTTATTTGTACTTATATTAATTATTCTTTGTTAATGATCATCGCTACTATTTTAGGAGCTAAAGCTGTTTGAAAGTGTGTTATTTGGCTGGCTGCCTATTCCAATGCCCTCTGAATCCCTAAGAGGGTCAGGTCAATACAAGAAATTCAAAGCTGCTTTCATTTGTTTAATTAAAATAGTCATTATAAATGAACAGATTGTGTTTGTAAACTTATAGAGCTTTAAAAAAAACTTACTCTTTCTAATTGCTACATGACAAGATAAGCAGTCTCTATGAGCGTTTTCGGAACTCCTGCAAGACTTGAAATTACTATTTAATGTTCTCATGTTCTCTCCTTCTGGGCTGCTCAAAGTCTCTGCATGCTGTCTCACTGTAGTTCACTTTTGTTTCTTGTGATTCTTTGTTTCTTCCCTGTCTGAACACCTCAGCATCTTCAGTACACAGCTACAGTGTCAGTAGACTAGAGATGTCTAGGCCTGTAGTGTTACTGCCTCACCAACTATTACTAAATCTAAATTATCAGTGAGACTGATCAAACGACCCAGATTACATTAACAGGCTCTTATATTTTGGGAAGCACCAATATTGGGATTATTTTTGTTATTTGGAATTGCTGCTAAATTGAAGTCACATTATTTTTGCTGTTTTTCTGAAGGGCACACTGGAGTTTTTAGACTTTACTTATTTATTTATATTTTGAAACAGAGAGAGCAGGTGCCCAGGAGGGGTAGAGGGAGAGGGACACAGAATCTTAAGCAGGCTCCACGCTCAGTGCTGAGCCTGATGTGGGGCTCTATCTCATGATCCTGAGATCATGACCTGAGCCAAAATCAAGAGTTGGACGCTTTACTGACTGAAGTCACCCAGGTGCTCCCATGCTGGATTTTTTTTTAAATTCCTTTCCATAAGAAGACTTTCCTGGATCCAAGTCTTTGAGAACCTAACAAAATGTACCAAATGAATGGATAGAAGCCAAGCCATTCCATTCTCTCTAGTTATCTCAGTGACAGATGTATATTAACCTATGATCATTTTGGCTGAGACGATCAGTATTGATTGTGAAAATGGCCACAACTCAGTTTGTGACATACAGATACTGCCTAAGTGTTTAAAGGCATGAATCAAAAATCTGACACAGTTAAGTTCAACTTGAGCGGCAGCACTTAGTGCGACGTAGGGACTGGAAAATAGGCTGGATTTGAGGTAAGCTGGCAATCTATCCCTGTTTATGATTTAACACCGTGCACTGACACATCTTTTTTTCGAGCCATCTGCTTCCTTCATATCATTAGAGAACAAGGCATAGGCCACATTTCCTCTGTTTATTTAACAGCATGCTTGTTAGTGACTGCATGCATACCATCCTTATTAATTCAAGAACTCGTGTTTTCAGATAGGAAAGTGTGCTATATGGATGTTGGAAATGATATATTCCAGGAACCAATAAGGTTAAGTTTTCTGAAGTAGATCCAATGATTTCATAATTAGTATTTGGTGTACATTTCAGTTTCATTTGCATATGCACATATGTTCATTCTTAAGCTTTGCTAACAAAACTAGATGTATGAAAAATCTCTACATATTTCATGTCCAAATGGATTACAAACACTATGGCCTGGTAAAGCTCTCTGGCTATTTTTCTTTCTTCTTCTTCTCTTTTAAAAATCATCCAGTCATACTTAACAGGAAAATTCCTCCACTGTGAATTATGATATTTCATGAGTTTCCATTTTTTAAAGCAAAGTATAGTTTTAACAGAACCATTAAGTGAGATCAGGAGTAAAGGAATTACAGCATTCCCAAGCGTTAACATATTCAGTGTTTCCCTTTCTTACAAGAATAGCAGTGCAGATGTTAATTATAATATACAGGAATGACCTGTCAAGACACCTAAAATCCTTGGTCTTTGATCCTCCGGTCCTGTGCCGGGTTTGATGACTGGCTTATGAAGGAAAATAAGGAAATGGATCTCTAACAGTCATTTTAAATGAGCTCTTCATCTCCCACCCTTTCCAGAACATCTGGGTTAACCTCAAAAATTGGAACGATTGTAAAATTTTCATTGAGAGAGTCTGCTGTTGCACTTTAACCAGCTACTTACCCTTCCACTACTGGACTCAACTATTAAGGAACAATTCCAGCACAGTGAGCTGTTTGGAGGCAATAGCTGTTAAGTGTGTGTGCCCACGCACACAAGGAGAGATCCCAAATAACAAAAATAATAATATCACAGTACTTATATAATAAAATAAAATAAATCATAGTGTCACTGAAGAAACAAAGAGGTGTTTGGTTTCATTTTAGGGAATTAAAGAGTTTGCTCCTTTGGCTTTTCTCTTGTCATTTGAATCATTGCTTCTAAAGCACAGATTTTATGGGCAGTGTGGAGATTCTTTTATGATAAACTGATTTGCATTTTAAATATTTTCATTGGTTTTGTTTTGTTTTGTTTAGGAACTTGCATATTTGGAACTGCAGTGCCATCATATTCTAAGTAGGTGTTGAAGTGAGTGCTTAAGGCAAAATTCAGGGGTAGTCAGAAGGACCCTGGCAGCCCCCTCAGCCTGTCAAGTTGGTTGAGTTATAAGGAGCATGAGGGACCCGGGGGAACAAGCATTTGTTACTGTCCAGGGAGGAATTACTAGTAGAATCACCTGGACTATTTTTTTTTAATTTTTTAATGTTTATTTATTTTTGAGAGACAGAGACAGACCTCTAGAGGGGAAGGGCCAGAGAGAGCGGGAGACACAGAATCCGGAGCAGGCTCCAGGCTCTGAGCTGTCACCACAGAGCCCACTGCGGGGCTCCAACTCACAAACTGCGAGATCATGACCTGAGCCGAAGTTGGACACTTAACCGGCTGAGCCACCCAGGCACCCCTCATTTAACTACATCTGTCTCCTCGCTATTTCTCCATCTTGGCTCGGCAAGTGCAGCTGAAGTTGTATTGCTAAAATGCACATGCCTACACAGGATGTGACTTCGTTCTCTGAAACAGTGGTGACTTTTTGGTTGCAATTCTTTCCCAGCTCCTCCCTCCTTTCTTTTGTTTTTTCCTACAGAAGGTCTGTGAAGGAGGGAGAGCAGAGTGCTCTCCAGGAGAACAGCAAACTATGAAAGACCACATGAAACATGTGAGGCTAGGCGTTCCTAAGAGAATACCTCCGGGGCCATGACATGCACCATCTCCCTCCACTCTCCTGCCATGTTCTTCCCTTCACAAGATGGAAAAAGGTAGGTACGTTGGTGGATAGTGTAGATGAGATGTTTTCGAGTTGTTGGAGAGAGATAGTACAGAGCATCTCCCTTGGCCCCATCATTTTCATGAGGTGAGATGGGTCGAGAGAGGTAAAGTGACCTGCCAAAAGTCACTCAGCTCTTTAGAACCAGGCCATGATTTAGAGCTTCTAATTCAAAACAGACAAACAAACAAACAAACAAAAAAACAAAAATAGTGCCACATGCTGCTGCTTCTCTGTCATTGACAGAGGACATCAAATTTTAGATTAATAATGGTATTTAAAACAAGCATTATAAAATAAAATAAACTCCATATGTCAGTTAGAATAGTCTAAAGTGCAGGTGCAACCTTAAGCCATTCTGTGGAATGAAAACACTTCAGAAAGTAGAATAATAGCCAATAATAGTACAAGGATGGCACAGAAAAATTGGCTGCAAGGTAAAGTATTATAAAAAGTGGAATTTCGTAAGCAAATAGAACAAAGTAACTTCCTAAACACAGAAATACACTGCCTATAAACTGGGATTATTCGTAACACTTAGATTAATACAATTCACCAAGTAAGCATTTAGAAGTGACAGGTTCACTACTTGCCACTAATGTTTCTGGGTTGGTCCTCAAAACCTGGAAAACTTCCTTGTGCTGAAAATAAGTAAATGTGTACACATATACAAACTTAGAGCATCTATTATCTTTCACTCCCAGTCTGGGTAACTAGACATCAACCTCGTCACTTGGACTAAATTACCAATACTTTGACTTAGTATAGCTCATAAAAAAATAATTTGCTGATGCAGTAGAAACAATACCTTTCACGAGAAATCTACATTACTCAAATTCTGGAAGAGAAAACAGGTAGGAAATCTGCAGTGCATACTTCAAGGGTATTTTTATAACATGTCCCCTCCCTACTCTTAGTTCTGTATAAGAAACAGTAGACGCTCTATTCCAGGGTTGGATTTTGTGGCTCTTGCTAAAAGAGAATCATTATTCAAAAAGCTAATCTATAAAGACTAGAAGGGGAAGCACCGATCTTCAGGTTTGTGACACAGTACTTCTCTTCCAAGGGTTAAGGTTTAAATGCACTCACGACGTCTCTGGGACTTGTGATGATTTGTTTTTACCAAGGAAATGGGGGAAAAAGAGTTTCTAGAAGAACAGAAAATTGTTAAGGACAGAGATAACATTTGTGTCAAGTTAAACTATGTCAGTTTATTGTACAATTAGAGCTGACAAGTTTAAATTTCTGATATTCTTTTAAACTGAATAGGCCAGCATTCAGACAAATACAAGAATGTCTGTCTCTCTTTTTCTTGTTCCAGAATTTACTTAGAAAAGTGGTACTTAAGAATAATCACTGTGCACCTGCATTTACATACTGTATATATTTTCTGTAGGGTCACTGTTCCTGTTACAGATATTTAATCCAAGAATACATCTGTGAGAAGTCACTCTTATTTTATTCACAATCATTAAAGCTAATGCTTTTGGTTACGACTAATGAATACAAGTATTTTCGGAAGATACTGAGAAAAAAAAAGTCACGGAATTAGATTAACTATGTGATCTTGTGTCCATGGAGTTGGACTGAATCAGAATGAGACAGCTTTGAAGCAGAGGTTCATTACAATCATAATAAAGCAAAATTGGCATATCATTCCCACCTCTTATTCAGAAATCTGACAGGCACTGTGGCTCACATTTTCCTTGTAAGACGTCTCAGCGACACTATTCCTCTCATTATTCTATCAGACTTCTGGCCAGTGGCTGGTTGACTCACATCCTGAAAACCCTATTAGCCTTGTCCTTACCAGTCTCCTGCTTCTCACACCGTTGGCTAGTTGATTCTAAATACCATGACAACAAAATTATATTCCTCTTGTATGACCTTGATTACATCTTCATATGGTTCTAACCAGGGCATAGATGGATTAAGAACTGAAACACATAATTGCCGATCCTTTCCAACTTACATGTTTGTAACCCCTTAGGTCCTCTCTTGGCTGTATATTCTCTCTTTCATATTTCCCAATTATAAGTCCTTCAGCCTTAACAGCCATGTCTTTTACATTATTTTATAAACACCCATAGATACCAGAGCAATTCTATGGCTACATTATGTATGTAGCTTCAACTCATGGTGATTCTATTCCTAAGGGTGAAATTAATGACAATGACATCACAAAATTTTATTCCATTTTAAACTTTCTAGATAAAAATAAATGTATTGGCTTTAAGTAAAAATAAACTACTAAAATTATAAAAACCAATGCCTTCCCTCCCCCACCCAACGTAAGCACAGTGCCTTAGGTTAAAACCTATCATTTCTCCCTTAGATAAACGCAGTACCTTAGACTGGGCTCCCTGTTTCCACAAAGATTATTTCTTTCCTTTAGTTTTTCTCTCCAAGGAAGTTGCAATCATCATTCTTAACGTAATTATCTTTCAAATGATTAAGACACTCTTCTGTATACAAAGCTTTAGGAATGGCCTTGAGAATCCCCTAACCACCTCTGAAATAGTCACATCAAGTCAGAGTTCTAAAAATGGAGTATGTACTCATTTGCCTAAAAACCTGCCCAACAGACCAATACGTGTTAAGCTTCTGATATCGGGGATGCCTTTGTTGTTTTGGAAAACCTAAATCCCTCAACTATTATGGTCCCAGGTGACCATAAAGCCACAGTATTTTAGTTTATATTTGGTGGAAAGGAAAGTAACAGACCGCTAGTCCCTTGAAGTTTGCTTGTCTTTACTTTGGTTTGGGAAGCTCACCTTTAGGAGAATATGAGACCCTTTGGTACAGAGCAGAGCTTTGAGAAATGAAAGAAATTGTTTTGTCCTGAAGTATATTCTTCACAAGTCTTTCCTTTTGCCTAAATGTACCGTTAGCCACTTTAAAAATACTAACCCAGCAGTAACCAATAAATAAATAAATAAATAAATAAACCAACCAACCAACCAACCAACCAACCAACCAACCAACCAACCATGTAAATATGTAAAACATATTCTCATGAGAGGCAGCATAGTGTGGTCAAAAGAGCTGTGGACTCCCTCTTGAGCTCCAAGTTTCAAATACCTATATCATCATCGGTAGTGGATGTTGGGGCATTATCTAACATCTCTGTACCTTAAATTCATCTCTAAAATTATAAACTATACTATCTGATTCATTAGGAGGTTACTGTGAGCATCAAAATCAATTGGATAAGTATGTTAGGTGACACTGGTGCACAATCACAATAAAAACAAAATGAAAGATACATGGGCAATGAATCCAAGTGTTTGTACTCTATCTTCCTCAGCTATGGAACCTAGAGTTGACTTAATTTTGTTTCTTCCTGCTGGTGTCTTTTAATCTTTCTGAAACTATTTGTATTTTTTCCACAATCCTTGGAGCTGATTTGGCATCATGTAACATCTAGTTAATAAACCTTTAGTTACTCATTAAAGATCAATGTTGAAAACATAAATAAAATATCACTGACCCTTCAAATATCCCATTAGGTATCAAAAATGAACATAGGTTACTTTACAATTACTTGTTGCATGAAATTCATCAGCCAGTGTTTAATTTTCTTAGGTTTACTTTTATCAAAGCCAGAAATATTTGTTCTCTTTAACATATTTTTGAGGTGTCGAATGAAATGCTTTACCAAATTACTCTCATTTGTTACTTTTATCCTCTGGTTTTGTAATTACAGAAACCAAACTAAGGATATTTCTTAAAAAAACCTTTTTAATGTTTTATTTATTTTTGAGACAGGGAGAGACAGAGCATGAACAGGGGAGGGTCACAGAGAGGGAGACACAGAATCTGAAACAGGCTCCAGGCTCTGAGCGGTCAGCGCAGAGCCTGACACGGGGCTCGAACCCACGGACCGCAAGATCGTGACCTGAGCCGAAGTCGGCTGCTCAACTGACTGAGCCACCCAGGCGCCCCTAAGGATATTTTTCAGATGGAAATATTATTGGCCCAGGTCTGTCTGCGATTCAGTGGGCACACGCAACTTGAGCTCGCGAGTGCCCTGGCAGCATCCAAAGAAAAACATGACGAGAGTAAGAAGTACCTTCGAAGTGTGCTGTTGTCTTTTATAGGAACGAGAGAACAGTTAAGGTAAGACATGAATCTATTATTTTCAATGACTGTTTTATTTTTCATACAAATACAGCAAATTTACAATGTGGTACTACAATCCAACCTCCTTGTGTGTCACGAGCCCTCCTGGGCTGCTCACCATTCCTACTGAGCCTCAAATAACCTGAGTGAGAGTTGACGTCTATATGTCTTAAGGGCAGTGGAGTGGTTTATATTCTTTCCAATTGATCCATGTTAACTGAGAATGGGTTTTCTGCCTGGATTGAGGACAGTCACCAAGTGTGACTAGCATGACTGACAGCAGCAACACAAGTAAGCACTTTAGTGTTTCAGTATGATTTCTACAGTCGAGATGTGATTTTTTTTCCTCTTAGACAAAGATATTGAATTGAACTTCAAAGAAATATCAAAGCATATTTTCTTGGAGACTTGCCCTAAAAGTTGAATGTTCTTTTTAAACCAGAACATAACTTAAGGAATTCTTAAACCTCACTTTAAAAGATCAGTTAATGTTTTAATCTGTGAGCTTTCAGTTAATCATTCAAGGATGTCATTCGCTAGCAATACTTCCCCTTACTATTTTCTTTTTTTTCATTTTCAAGAAAGTAAGCTTACAAATAATTCCCTTCAGAGATCATTTTCTCTTCATGTTAACTATAGGGATTTAGGACACTGAAAAGTGATAATGGAAGAAGATGGAGAATAGTAAGTCACGTCGGAAAGCACGTATCATTTAATCAAGACAGGTTTTCTATAAACTAACTCTCTGTAATTTCAGGACTTTTATATCTGTAACTTGGAGTTAAAGCCCTCAGGCATAGTTGCCCATGTGACTGTGTGACTGGTAGATTCTGAATGCTTAACAATTATTCTGATACGTACTGCAGTGTAGAAAAGCTGTATTAAACAGTTTGGAAAAAAAAAAGTTACCATCTACTGATTCTGGTAGCTGCTCAGTCACTGAATTGAAGATTCAATTCAAGTATATAATTTTAACATATTATCCCACTTACCCTCACCACCCCCACCTCCCAGCACTGCTGCCCAAAGGAATCTCTGTTCAGTGTTTTTCCAGCTTGAGAACGAGTCACATTCTAAGGAGTGTCTCAGCTGATGAAGGACGCCATGATTCACGATGCTCTCTACCGTCTTTCCCTGTGGCTAATACATGGAATGGGCTTTTCATACAATGTCCAGGAATCCCTTTGAAGCCCTGGTCAACCAAGGGAAGCCTTGCTGTTGCGCGGGTGTGTGCCATGCAGATGGGCACAGGGAGGCTGCGTGGAGAGGAGAACAACAAAGGTCTTCTGAAATGACAAAGACAACCCCATAAAGGTGAATTTTCTCTTCTCAGCCACCGTCTATTGAAGAAGAAAAATAGGTATTGCTTATTTTATGAAAGTACTGAAATTCTAGAAGAAAAAAATGCGTAACTTCACATCTACAATGAAAAACATCTGGTGGCGGTTCTGAATATAAAACGTTTTATTAAACACTTAAAATGCATCTTTTCAGTGCTAATTAAATGAATTTAACCCAATTAGAGGATTAAAAACACTTTGTAAGTGCTTGATAGCAGGGCTGCTTGAGAAACATTGCACTCCGTCACTTCTTCCCCTTACACGCCACTTGCACATGGCATGAATCATATGGAAGTCTGTTCAATGCTTATTTTGATGGTTTCTTCCTGTTTTTCTTTGCTCTTTAAAATCCTCTTGTCCAACGGCTTGGCACCGGTTGCTTATTCAGGATGCTTGCTAATTCACCACATAATTACTCACAGGGACCCATTTTCAGAATTGAAAAATAGAAGTGGGGAGATCTTCTGTTTCCTGCTGATACAGTGACATATTTAGAAGCAGTTGTCTATACAAGTGTCTGCCTCAGCATGTCCTGCGGCAAAATTCAGCACCAGAAGCACTTGTCCATGCTGCATATTCACCGTGTTTCACACACTCACCCTCTCTGCCAACACCTACTGTGCTTCAACTATAGTCCACTGGACAGATTTGTGGCCAGTGCTCAGTTTGTTTTTCCAACCCTATTCCCTTGTAAGGTAAGAGGAGGGAAATGTGATAAATAAAACTATTCCTTAAAAGAAAAGATCAGGGACAAAAATAACTTCCAGAAAAAGAGTGTTTTGGATTCTTCTGGTATAGTATAGATAGAGTATGGATCTTAAAGACTTTTAAGACTTATTTTTCATCAGGGAGCAGGGATAAAACTCCTGCATATAAGCACACGATTCTGTATAAAATGAATGCCTTCGGTATGTTATATGCTTAAGTACAAATGGCCTATATTCATCACATCCAGCCTTAGCATTAGATAGTTCCTGAACTGACTACTACATTGTAAGCAAAGAAGTTATTGTTTAGGGGAAAAAAGGCTCACATCTGAAGGCTAGGCAGGTTTTTGGGAATAAATGTGTGTTGTGGGATATTTTATTGATGTCTGAGATGATGTCTCCCAAATGCACTTCTCCATTAAAACAACAACAACAACAACAACAGCAAAAACAACAACAACAAAAATGTATAATTAGAAGGATACTGATTAGAAATTAGTGGACTCAGGCCCAATGATAGACACAAACTTTAAACTCTGCTCAGAAGAGGAAGTTTGTGTGTCTGCACATGCCTGCATATGTGTATGTGTTCCTTGGAACATATACTCAGTTATTTAAAATAAGCATTTATACTGTGTGAAAAATATAGGGTCAACAAGTCCTCATGATTGCCAGACAACTTGGGAGATCTTTTGAATTAAAGTACAGTCATATCCGATGGTCACTGGGAAGAGTTGAATCTTGGCAATTCCATTCATGAAAGAGATGATGTTTGACTGATGCATACTGAAATAGTATTATGGGACCACTCTGGCCCCAGACTACATGAGAGCCAGAAGAAAAGTGGTGGTTGCAATAAATCTCTTTCTTCTGTTTAATGTTAAGTGGAATTTATCAGTAGGCATCTCCATGTCAATTAAGGAACAATCATGTAAGTGATCCAAAATTCTTGGAGAATTTGACGAAGCAAGTTTTATTTATGTTTTATTTAAAAACATTATTTTTAATGTTTAATTTTGAATGAGAGAGAGAGACAGAGCATGAGCAGGGGAGGGGCAGAGAGATAGGGAGACACAGAATCCAAAGCAGGCTCCAGGCTCTGAGCTGTCAGAGCACAGTCCAACAGGGGGCCTGAAATGCATGAACCGTGAGATCATGACCTGAGCCAAAGTTGGACACAACTGACTGAGCCTCCCAGGTGCCCCAATGAAGTAAATTTTGAAAGTAGCATAAGATGGTATGAAATGTTTTATGACGTAGTGACAAACTTATTTAAACTGGTGATCAAACCAAATGAGTTGGCAGAAGGATAACTATTCAGCAAACCTTCAGTGATCCCCTAGTTGTTTCAGATACTGCTGGGGACAGGGGACACAGCTAGAACAAGAAAGTTTATCCCCACGATGACAGCAGTATAGTAAATGAGTAAACAAGGCAGACTTGCTCTAAATGAGAACTCGGGAGCAGCAAGATCCTTGGCAAGCAAGCAAAGTATTTCTCACCTGAGAAACAATGTATTTATTTAATTCCTGTGCTTTACGTGGAGGGTAAGCTTGAGAATGGTTAAATGAAAATGGAGAGGAGATGCAGAGGCTGGATTCTGTATTGCCTCTTTGGCTCTACGGTGAAATAACCAAACACTTAAAAATAATTACAGATGGTGATAAATGCTATAAAGCAAGGGAAGGGTGTGTAGTGAGAGAGAATAATAGAGAATCAAAGTTGCCAGCAGGTGTTTTCTAAAAAGCAAAGAGAAGGCTGCTCTCAGTGGTCCCACTAAGGAGAGGATTCAAAGAACTCTCCACGCCTCCCTGGCTCACCGAGGAGAGAAGTGCCTTCCAAATTGCTGAGGCATTCAGGAGTGCTAAGTAACTCTCCATTATGAAGTGATACTGCTGTGCCCATTCAGGGGAGATGGAGGGAATTCGAAGCAAAGAGTGAGAAGCTGTATTAGAGATAGAGTACAACATGTTAGAAAGAGGTTCTTTACTCAACTCTTGACCAGCCATGGCTTGCCCATGACCGTCTCTGTTTTGTCAAAAGAATGTTGCCACACCCTTTTCTTAACACAATCTATAGCGTTCTATCATTATTCTTAAATCAATAGAAATCACAAGTTGTGTATTGATTCATTTACTCAACAAATACTAATTGGGCAGCCCCCAGTGCGAGGTGCTAGGGAAATAAAGAACTTCAAGGAACTCATAGTCTCATGGGTGAGACACACAAGTCAGCAGGTCCAAGGTGGCAAATGCCATGACATATACGTGCTATAGAGTACTGAGGTCTGGACTTTCAGGGGAGGAGTGGTCAGGGCATGCTTCCAGGGAGAGGTGGCTCCTGCAATGAGTTCCCTGGAAAGGGCATTTTGGGGAATAGGAGCCGGAGTCAAAGGGGACAGAGCAGCACGCCCTGGAAAATCACATGTTCTTCAGCATAATGCGAAGGAAAGGTTTATATAATATAAATCACTACCTGTGAAAATATATGTACTTATTAACTCTGCTCTTTGACTGAACTAAACAGGGATTTGTTTGTCACTGCTCATGGAGATGACAAGCTCATTTCAATGCAGTTAGAGTTCTACTCTCCGAGCATTTATGGCATTATTTGCTCTCTTACATCGATGCTGACAGATGCTTGGTTTATATTTAACCTAAAGGTGGCATTTACAACTGCAAAGACTCTTAATTATGATAGAATTGAAAACATACAGGATTCCCATTACAAGGAAGACTGTCTTACCAGCATACTTTTCCATTTAAAACACCAACTACAAGGAAAACCTAAAACAGAAAAGACCCAGGAACTATTTTCTTAGGTAAGAGAAATAAGCATACAGTGCGTATAGATTTTCAGGAACCAGAGTAGTGTAATGGTCTCAGAATATTTGTCAAAAGGATAAGATGGAGATTTTATTTTTAACCTGGTCCCAGACATTAACTGCAGGAGACATCAGAAACCTGCAATGTTCTTTGTACACAAATATAGCACTGAGGTAAAAATGATGGGCTAGGCACCCCCCATGAAGGCCAGACCAGCAGGGTGCTGTGTCCTTCACAACACAGCCATGAGCGGCTAGTCCCCTCGCAATGCTCTTTCTCCTCCAGCTTGAAGTAAACAGTGGGGTCCCCGAGGGCCAGATACTTCTCTGAAGGAGAAAAATTACTTTGGATGGAAATTTTAAAACGGTATGACCTGAAAACAAAGATCTTCAATTCCGATTTTCTTTCTTTTGTTGTTGTTATTGTTGTTATAAAAAATTGGATTTAAAAACAGAAGCAAAAGCTTAAATAAAAATATATTTCTTTCAGAAATAGCTTTTGAAGGATTATTTTGTTGTGTTTCTGCTGCTGGTGCTTGGAGTATTTATTAGTGATATAAAAATCAGTTAATAAGAAAATAATTTAAATTCATTTAAAAAACATGGATACAACCCTGTGATAGTTAATTTTATGTGTCAATTTGGTTGGGTCATGATACCCAGATATTTGGGCAAACACAAGTCTAGATGTCATTGTGACGATTTTTAAAGATGACATTAACATTTAACTCAGTAGACTTTGAGTAAAGCAGATTATCTCCCTAATGTGGGTGGGCCTCATCCAATCAGTTGAATGTATTAAGAGAAAAAAGGCAGACTTCCCCCAAGGAAGAAGGCATTCAGCCTCCAGACTTACACATCTGGGTCTCTAGTTTGTCATCCTACCCTGCAGATTTCAGACTTACCAGGCTAGGGGTGCTTGTGTGGCTCAGTTAGATAAACATCTGACTTCCACTCAGGTCATGATCTTGTGGTTTGTGAGTTCAAACCCTGTGTCAGGCTCTATGCTGCCAGCTCAGAACCTGGAGCCTGCTTGGGATTCTGTGTCTCCCTCTCTGTTACCCATTCCCTGCTCACCTTCTCTCTCTCTCTCAAAAATAAACATTAAGAATTTTTTTTTTAAAATTCAGACTTATCAGCCTCCACAATCATGTGAGCCAAAACCTTAAAATAAGCTTCTCCGTCTCTTTTGCTCTCTGTCTTCTTCTCTGCCTATGTCTTTCTGACTGTCTGTCAATCTGTCTCTCTCCCTCTACACACACACACACACACACACACACACACACACACACACACACACTATTGTTTTATTTCTCTGGAGAACTCTGACAAATACAAACCCCCATAGCAAGTAATTCTTCTCTACTTAAAAAAAAAAGTTTCCTTGTCTGATTATACACCTAATTTTTCTTTATGACTTGCTTTTGATGTTCACTTAATGGAATTATTGTGATTGGGCACAAAGTCCCATTCTTATAACAAAGATGTCTCTTTTGATTCATATTTTATAAAGAACAGATAGTGGCATGGCCCTTCATACTTGAACCTGTAATATACTCTAAGTATGTCCCTATAATCCTAGCAACTCCCCCCAAATAACAGTTTAATGTTTCATGGCACATTTATAGTCATTGATTTCATACTATTAAGTCTCTCTCTCTCTCTCTCTCTCTCTCACATACACACACACACACCCTAAGGTATAGCTATTTTTACATTTATCTAATAGATGATCATTGAGGATGAGTCTTGCCCAAATCTTAACAATATAAGTGAATAAAAAGATGGGGGAAAGACATTTTCTGAGCATGTCTCCTGTACCAGACCCAAGAACTGGAGCCCAGAGTCATATCCAGCAGTACATCCAGGTGTCCTAAACTTATCTCAGGACTAAAACAATGTGTGGCAGAGTTAGGATTGAAATTCACCTCGCTTTTCCCATCACGTCACAATTGCCTAAGTCCAAAACAGGCATTATGGCAATCCTGATGATCTGCTCTGCGTTGCCTTTACATGTTAGTCCAGCAGGAACATACAAACAAAAACATGAGGTGGACACCTCACTTCTGCTTATTTCAAAGTATTAAATTTCTGGGTCTTAATTGCTTCCTCCTCATTTGGTACTTAAGAATTTTCCCATCTCTTACTCATCTCTTCTTAAAACAGGGCCTGCTCTGACCTCTTGTACGTGCGTGATCCACTTAATATTTATGTATTTCCTAGCTTGTTATCTTCTTGGATAATAACATTAACAACAGTAATAACCAACATCAACATAAAGCAAATTAAATAAAGAAAAAAAAGTTAACATTTTTTTTCAGGACTAAATACCAGGCACCATGCCAAGAATCTGATATGCATTATTTTTTTAAATTCTTAATAATCTTGTGAAGTGGGCCTTTTTTTTTTTTAAATTTTAGCAAAGAAGAAACACAAAGTCAGAGACATTAATTTGCACAAAATAGCTGAGCTCAAAAGTGGCCAGACCAGCATCTAAACCACGGGTTGTCTGATTACAAGATATACTTTTGGCCACAGTGGTAGTTAGGATAAAATATTCCTTTATTGTGAAAAGTGGTTTAACCCTGCAACCTTTCTTCTTGACAGTTTTCCATGGTTTTTAATAATAAACAAGAAAAACTGACTCTTCTCTTTATTAGTCAATAAAACATTAATAAAAAGTACAAGGGGCTTCTGCTGAATTTGAAAGCACAGCTTGTTGAGGCCTGTGTTGTCACTTTCAAGTAAGGTTTACTGCATAAGAGCCATGCGACAACGACTGGTCTTTCACAGAGCACACACTGGAAAATCCTGGAAGAACAGACTGTCCAACTGGAGACCCCAACGTTCTCTGCACAGCAGCCCCTTCTAAAGATAAGCAATCATGTGTGGTAACGGGCATGAGGGCAAGCAGGTTACACCACAGCAGAATGTGCCTCTTCGGCATGTGGATTATTTCAACCTAAGACAGCTGGGGACCTGGAAACTTAGGACGAACTTCTCACCTCCCCCTGAACTGCCTAAAGTAATTTAGATGGGGGCCTATACCAGGAAGAAAGCTATTCCCAGGAACAACTTAAAAATTTTTTTTAATGTCTACTTATTTTTGAGAGAGAGAGAAACACAGAGTGTGAGCAGGGAAGGGGCAAAGAGAGAGGAAGATGCAGATCTGAAGCAGGCTCCCGGCTCTGAGCTGTCAGCACAGAGCCCGACACAGGGCTCGAACTCACCAACTGTGAGATCATGAACTGAGCCAAAGTCGGAAACTTAACTGACTGAGACACCCAGGCACCCCAATAATTTATCCTGCATTAATTTAATTTTGTTGTTGTTGTTTTTTTTTAATTTTTAGATAGAGAGAGAAAAGGAGAATGTGCATGGGGTAGGGGCAGAGGGAGAGGGACGGAGAGAGAGAGAACTTTAAGCAGGCTCCACACCCAGCACAGAGCCCAACTTGGAACTTGATCTCACGACCCTAAGATCATGATCTGAGATGAAATCAAGATTCAAAGGCTTAACCGACCGAGCCACCCAGGTGCCCCAATTTATCCTATATTCTAGTACCCCACCCAAAGGCTTCAAGTTGCAGGTGTTTGTTTAAGTACAAAATCCACAGTACTGTACCAGCAGAGAACACACGTTTGGACTGCCAGCAATGGGGTAAGATTTGTTGTGCAAATGCAAAATCACAGCCTAGACCCGATAGGGCCTGTGTTACTCACTTCAGAGCTGGTCAGGTAAGTTAGAGGAATGATGTAACACTCTGGAAAAAGCAAAGTTATCTCAATTATTTCAATAATAGACATCACTGAATAAAAATAGTTTAAATTAATAAAATGTGACAAGTATGTTAACAAAAAATAGACAAGTATGTTAACAAAGAAACAAAATTATAAATGCTTTTAAAAGTGCCAAATAACCTTTTAAGAGAACTGAATGAAGAAAAATAGTTTAATGTTCTTGTAGCTTTACATAAAAGAAAATAAATGAGCTTTGTTATTTGGGCACAGTGGGCTGAAGTTAAATTTTAAAATGCATATAGTTTCTAAGTGCTAAATGGTAAAATGCATGTTGGTAATTTGTGGGTCTTTAACATCATTTTTTTTATCCTAATGGAGTAAGTCAGTATAAATTCTATTTTTAAATTGTTTTGTCAACCTCAGCCCAAAATACTTCTCTTGTGTCTCATAAGAATCAGTTTCTTCCTAATTCCAAATGCTCCAGATCTCTTAGCAACTAAATATAGGCAGTTTTGATTAAATCAATTATATGCAAACTATCTAAAATTAAAAATTAAAAAATAAAATAAAATAAGTGAAAATAATGAAAATTCTCCTCTGCGATTATAAGATACAGTGCAATAATTAATTAAACAATTTTCTTCTTACCAGGTTTTTTTTTCTTTAGGGAATATTATTTTCCCTAAAATAAAGCTTGAAAAACACATGAATATAAATCAACATCAAATACTAAACAGAGGATTTAATGACTACATGTACAAAATCATAGAGTGTAATAATAAAGTAATATTTGGTGTCTCTCAATATCCAATTTAAAGCACTTTATAAAAAACACTGTAAATGATATGAGGTCAAAATTGGGCTCAATGTGCACAGATTTTGAAATTTAGGGTTGTTTTGAAAATTACTTCCTGATACTTGATTTGTTCTCTGGAGGGAAACACAAATACGAAATAGATAACTACTCTTAAAAATATAAGAGGGTTTCATTAATGGCCCCAGTACTGATTTGCCTGAAGTTAAGGATTTTCTGCCCAGAGGCTTTTGGTGACTGAGGTATGAGGCTGGCATATCTGGCTTTTTAATGGTTATATCCCTTTTAAAATTTGATTCACCCTAAAGGCAATGCTATTGGATTGTAATTCCACAGTTCAGTATTTCCAACCATCCCCCATTGGATGTAAACTCACCTGGGGGATCCTTGTGAAGAAACAAACAAAAATACAGCCTAATGGCCCTCTAATGTCTGTTAATGATGTGAAGTTCCAAATCTAAGTCAAAAACTGCTCAAGTCACTTAGGGACATTTAAAATTTTGAGGTCACCAACCTCAAAAGCTTTTGTAACTTCCATAAGGTTCAAAAACCCTAACTATAGGCCAATATATTAAAGGCATAGAGCATAACATAATGTATAATAGAGGCACTAAATTATATATCATTATACAAAGTAAATAAAAGGGTAATGGATCTCTATTTGAGTAACATTCATTTAAAATGAAAAGTGATTTAACTAAATAAATCTATAGAATGACGTTGAGAGAGTAATCTGTGCTCCTGATTTTCAAAAAGCAACATGCCATTATGAATATGGCATAAGAATTATGCATGTATATATGTGTATATACATATATATGCATACACATATACACATATAAAATACACGATAAGGTGGATAGAGGAAATGCCCACAATCAGTGAACAATTTTTCTTTTCTGCATTGGATTCAGATGGAACTGGCTTCAGAAAACTGTATGTTCTATGTGTGAGCATCGCGACTTTGGGTAAATTAATTAGACAGGCAGAACTTCAGTTTTCAATTCTGTAAAGTTTGGAATGGTAATGCCTACCTCTGAAAATCATTGTGAAGTTTGTTAAAACACATAAATAACATCACGTCATCTAATACACAGAACATACTGGTGTCCAATTAATATGCTTCCACTCTTTCTTTTCTTCCTCCCTGACATTTATCTTTTTGTGTCAAAATTTTTGAAGGACAAAACTATCACAGTCCCTAGTGAATTATATAAACGTGAATATACACCCAACATATTAAAAACATTATTTAGCATAAACATCACCTAGTGTCACTAGTGAATATTAATTTAACGTTCTCTAAAAGCTAATAATCAAAATGAGGGGTTTTACTCACTTTAATATGATAAGAAATGGACACCTAAGCATTAATGTTGTATTCTGGGTATGAGAGTCAGTAAATCCATCTGAAAACTCTTTCATATGGTACTTATTTAGAATATTTTGTGAACTTAATTAACAGTTATTCTTAAAAAGGAGAATGCCTTTTTTCAGACATTATACCCACTGGTAGGTGAGTGCTTTCTCTTCTCAGCATAATTTGCTGTGAAAGATGGGGGGGGGGGTTTCCTCTGTGTAGAAATTCTATCTGCCCTCTAGCTAAGTTTGCTTCAGTGGAAATGAGATCCTGACCACTGGGCTGATGGATGTACACATAACTGACTTGTTCAATTCTAATTTAATTCTGGAAATCTATCTCCTTTATGACTTTAATTTTTCTGACGTGAAAACATTCTATCTTTTTAGGCTTCCATTGTTTCTGCAGAACAGAAGTATTCTCTTGGTAGAAGGAGGGAGAAAAAAAAGCAGTAAAGAAGCAGCAATAAACAATCCTGCAAAACCAATTTTCACATTGGCAGAAAAACACAAGAACTCCAAATAGCCATAACTTGAAACAGTAGCAGATCCTTGGCAGCGTGTGATTTGAAATTATTAATGAAAACTTTCACCACAAACATGCACATCTCTTAGTTTCAGGGGACTTGAGCTTTACGCATAGGCAAGAGTCTAAAAGTGAATTAGACCAGAAGAGAGAAAACACAACTTCAACTCTTAGCAAAGCTACAGTGATAGCCTTTATGACCACAGCTGAAACAGACTCAAGAAGGTATTCATTTCAACTTTCCATACTATATAGTATGAGAAAAACAACAACAAAAGCACAAGGATGATTCTAAGAGAACTCTGTCTACATTTCTTTGTTTATTCTCAGTCTCTGAGATGACCTCAGTCTCCAGCTTTCCAGCTACATTAATAGTTAGGTTGTTTTAAGAAGTGTTTTTACTTGCCTCTTACATCACAGATAGCTTATTAAAAATTACTGAAATAATATACCTAAAGTACAAGACATTCAGAATAAAGATGTTAAGCGAATGTACCATATCATGATTTTATTTTTTGCTGTGAAGTGTATGCATTGCTTTATTTCCAAACATTAGGGAGTAAACAAAATATATGCATTAATTTTCCTCTATTTTTATTTTTTAAAATTTTTTGAATGTTTATTTTTGAGAGAGAGAGAGTGCGTGCGCGTGCATGAGCGGGGGAGGGGCAGAGAAAGGGAGACACAGAATCCGAAACAGGCTCCAGGTTCCAAGCTGTCAGCACAGAGCCCAACGCAGGGCTCAAACTCAGGAGCATGAGATCATGATCCGAGCCAAAGTCGGAAGCTCAACCGACTGAGCCACCCAGGCGCCCCTATTTTCAATTTTTTTGAACACACTGCTTGTGGTTGACTTGAATAGCAGGACGAGAAAAGACAGCTCTAGCCACACTTTGGAGGCACTTTTTAAAAAGGGGAATATTATAGCAACCAGTGGCTTCTTCTGGTTCGCTTCTCTGGTTTTCTTCAACCCTTCCATCATATCAAGAATGCTCTTTATTCATTTTTTGTTTCTCTTGGCACATAATTTTCACTCTCTTTGAAGCAGACTCTCTCACCACCTCTTAAAATTCTATTGTTCTTTAGGCTCAGTAACCTATTGACATGAGCTTCCTCTTTTACAGTCCCTGTGAAATTCTCCTTGAGGGAAAAGATGAAGAGAGAAACTTATTTCAACCAAAGCTGATTCAATGATTTCCTCAAAAACTCCAGAGCAATGCAAATATCCAGTCACCAAGTAAATCAATACTGTGATAATGTCATATTATTTTCAAATATTTCAAACTGAACTCCTTATACATAAAACCAAAATTAATTTGGTAAGAATAAGCTAATGGTTTAAAAGTCCAGAGGATCTTTTCTATTTTGTCCCCAACTAGTTTGATCCTAGCACATTTTCTCAGCCAGGAGAAATTCAGAATTGGGAAAAATGAAAGATCTTGTATTTTTTTCTTCAGGGAACACTTTATGGTGATGCTTTTCCACTATGTGGCTTGTTTTTTCTGCCCCAAGCCAATGGGCTTGGAATGAATGTAAATGAGGGGCACCTGGGTGGCTTAGGTGGTTAAGTGTCCAACTTCAGCTCAGAGCATATGATCTCATGGGTTGTGGGTTCGAGCCCCACATTGGGCTCTGTGCTGACAGCTCAGAGTCTGGAGCCTGCTTCAGATTCTGTGTCTCCCTCTCTCTCTCTGCCCCCTCCTACTCATGTTCTCTCTCTGTCAAAAATAAAATAAACATTAAATTAAAAAAAAAATTAAAGAAAAAGAATGAACGTAAATGGTATAGAAAACTGGCAAGGCTAGATCTAGTTTTAATGACAAATCAAATAGCTCCTTTCACACTTTAGCTATTCCCATAGAATTGATAATTCTGCGGTGACAGTGAAACTTTCTTTTTTTTTAAATTTTTTTTCAATGTTTTTTATTTATTTCTGGGACAGAGAGAGACAGAACATGAACGGGGGAGGGGCAGAGAGAGAGGGAGACACAGAATCGGAAACAGGCTCCAGGCTCTGAGCCATCAGCCCAGAGCCCAACGCGGGGCTCGAACTCACGGACCGCGAGATCGTGACCTGGCTGAAGTCGGACGCTTAACCGACTGCGCCACCCAGGCGCCCCGAAACTTTCTTTTAAGGATGTTCCGCAATAAGGATCTGCAAACACGTACCTTTTCATATCTACAGAATGACTTGAAAAAGGTTTATTCCTTTAAGCTAGGCATTTTTCCTAAGTTATTTACATAGTCTATTTAATTCTTACGGAAATACTCTAGCCACAGGTCCAACTCTATCCCCCCATTACAGGCAGATGTTGGGTGACCTGTTCTAGAGTAGAACTTGCCGCAAGTAGCTCATAGGTAAACAGACATTTATTCTTTTCCCAAATCTGAACTACTAGAGATTGTTTATGCTAGGTTTTCTGCATGTAGTAATACTGAAGTCCAAATGCCAAATCCCTGTGGGGTTTTTACTATTACCTGAAGGGAAATTAAAGTTTCACAGGATCGTGATGATTTTAGTTGTCCTTACGTAAGAGCAGATACCAAGTCTGTATTCTCATAGCAAAATGCAAGTACTTTGAGATGATTAAGAATTAAAGTGCACATTCAAAGATACTGTCACTTATTCACAGGTGACAATGACTTGCTTCAAAAGAACATAATTACTAAGTTTAAATGTTTTTGCTGCGCCAAGTGTGGTACAAGGAGCAGTAGCAGTGGCCTCCCCCGAGGCTTTTAGAAAGGTTGACTCAGTCCCAGCTTCAGATCACCTGAATCTGAATCTGCATTTTAACAAACCCAAGGCTGATTCCCATGCACAGTGGAGCTTGAAAGGCACTGATTTAATTAATGACTCTGTTGATTTTGGGTTGTACAAGTGACCCAAAGAGAAAACAAACATCTTATATCTATGTGCGTCCTGGGGTACAAGGTGTGCGCCTGCACTGAGCTGGTTTGCTAAAATGACTCCTGCACTAACGGGCACAGGACTTTTGTGTAGCGATGGTCGTAAATCTCCAGAATGAGGGCACGGTCAGGGCAGAACAGAGGCAGAATGGAGGAGCGCTTGTGGCCCCCACTGCACTCGAGGGAGACATAAATATGCACACTTGAAGTGTGTGTTTACATACTCTTTGCTAGCAGCTGCACAGGCCGCAAGTGCCCACCTTAGTGATCGAAGTCTTGGTAAAACTGAAAAAAAGAAAACTCTCGCTTCTTCTGGTCTGGGCTGGATGGGGACGGCAGGCTCATCACTAACGTTTTCATAAATTCAAAGGAAGAAACTTGACATGATTATTTCTGCAAAGGAAAGAACTGTTATTAAAACTGTTAACTCATATCTCACTGGGATTAAAATTAATCTTTTTAAAAATGTTTTATTTATTTTTGAGAGAGAGAGAGAGAGAGAGAGAGAGAGAGAGAGAATCCAAAGCAGGCTCCAGACTCTGAGCTGTCAGCACAGAGCCCAATGCGGGGCTCGAACTCTAGGACCGCAAGATCATGACCTGAGCCAAAGTTGGACATCCAACTGACTGAGCCACCCGGCGTCCCCAAAATTAATCTTACATACAGATTATTAGATCTCCATTTTATGGAGCAAGTCTCACATCAAGGTTGACTAAATACCATTTAAGAACGTGTTTCAATTTTAAAAGAAATGGCAATTCTGTTGCAAAATTTTAAGCTCAAGGACTGCTGTTATTATATTTGCAACACATTAGAAAATTAATAAAACATAACAATTCCTCATTTAAACAGAGTTCCTACTGAAATAGCTAAATGCATCTTCTACAGCTATAAAGATGGACAATTATAATAATCATCAAATAATTTAGATTTAAAAACACCTAGTATATGCTAGATGTTACATGTATTAACTTATTTACTCTGCATAAACAGGACAGGTGCTATTATTACTCTCCTTCTATAGATAAAAAAACTGAGGCACAGAGAGGTCAAGTAACTTGCTTGAGGTCATAAAGCTAGTAAAATTGAGTCAGGATTCAAACTCTTTTTGTCTGTCTCCAGAGCTCATTTAATCAAGTTTCACACATCCATTCTGATGTGTTTTTGGTGATCAGAAGGTTCTCTTCATTATTTCCAAATAAACAAGAAAACACGCAATAAACAAACAACTCACAACTGAATTACTAATATCTGAACAGTTACTAATATCTGTAATTGGTATAGATGGTATAGATGGTAACTAGTACTTAATTACACAGGTAAAAATAACAGTTGAACTGCATATGTTCCGGGAAGGGTGAGTTTCTGAAAGAATACCAGAGGACAAGTGTATTAACTTTATATTGCTAATGTAACAGCCTATCCCAAATTAATGGCTTAACAAAATCCATTCATCCTATCCTAGTTCTGTAGGTCAGGAGTCTGGGTAGAGTGACCAAGCCGGGTCCTCTGCAAAACAGAGGTATCTGCAGCACCACAGTCCCCTCTGGAGGCTCTGGGGATTAATCCACTTCCAAGATTACTCCGGTTGTTGGCCAACTTCACTTTCCTGTGGTTGTTGGGTGGAGAACACTGTTTCCTTGATAACTGTCAGCTGGGGGCCATGGTTGGCATCTTAAGGTCTCCTACATTCCTTCC
The DNA here is from genome assembly GCF_016509475.1 of Prionailurus bengalensis. Taxonomy (NCBI): domain Eukaryota; kingdom Metazoa; phylum Chordata; class Mammalia; order Carnivora; family Felidae; genus Prionailurus; species Prionailurus bengalensis. The sequence continues at coordinate 41,849,517 of NC_057343.1, forward strand.
TCCGTTGCCCCTTCCATCTTTAAATCAGCAACAACATTTGAATCCTTCCTCTACTTTAAATGCCTCCAACTTCTTCCTCAGCCCTATGTCTTTGGGCTCTGGCCAAGGAAAGTTACAAGCTTTTAAGGCTCTATGTGATTAGATTGAGTCACCTAGGTAACAGAGGAAAATCTCTACATATTAAGGTCCATAACTGAAGTTACATCTGCAAAGTCCCTTTGGCCATGTAAAGTGACATATTCACAAGTTCTAGGGGTTAGGGCATGGACATTTGGGGGGAGGAAGCATTCTGCCTGTGTCACTAGGCTTGGAAGAAGTGAAGGATGGTAAGGGAGCCCAGACAGCCTAACTGGGGGACCAAAAATAAATTTTGCGATCACCTAATTTTGTCTCACATAATGCTCCCCTCTCACACATAATCTTTAATTATTTGCTTTATGCAAGACAATGTCTTCCACTATTTACCAAATATTCATTGAAATGAATATCGTTGAAATTCATAAAAAAAAATTGCCTTGTAATTTAAGCCAAAAGTATGCTACAAAGTGTCAGTTTCCTCACTAACTTTTGTCCAAAAATTACAAACTGGATGCGTAAATAAAATCTTTTCAGTTTTGACCTCATGCCACATATTTTTAGCACAATCAAGTGGATGTAGAGATGACATAGCATGGTGAAGAAATGTGAATCTTACCACAACAACATAAAACAACTGCGCTACTCAAGTCTCAAGCGAGCAAGTGTGATACGTTTCACATTTGCATAAATGTAGAAACCATTAGAGGGGGCAAAATAAATTTTGGAGTTCTGCCCTTAAGCTCTCTGATAGCTTTCTATTTATGATGTCTTTATTGTTTGAGATACTAAATATTGTCATTACTAATTCTCTAAATATGCCAGGCTTGCCGCTGTGGTTATTAATGTTTTTAACCGTCCCTTCTGTAAAAACCGCGCAGCTTAAACCAAAACACACATGCACATCTCCAGAGCAGAGGACTGACACCGGACTGCTGACACATGAATGGGATGCTTTGTCTAACTAACACAAAAATGCAAATGAATTTCAGAGAAAGAAAACTGAGGAGTTCAAAGGCTTTCTTGATTGCCTTCTTTAAAATGCCAAGAACTTAAGCTGGCCTTTCTTATCTCCCACTACATGCATGTGACACTTTAGGAGGTCTTTCTTATTGTGCTATAATTCAGGGATTGTTCCAGCTCTGTGCTCCATGCCTGTTTCCAAAGGGCAGCCCGAGATGTATAATTCGGGTAATGAACAGCTGCATAATTTAAGGGTCGAGCTAGTAGGGCACCGTTCCTTATTTGTGTTGCTTTAGCAGTTGCCAAGATGTTCCGGGCCTATTTAGGAATACAATTTTTTGACTGCTTTATTTCTCTCAGATGATATATGCTGGGATTTGGTTGTGTTCCAGAAAGTGAATTTTATCAGCAGAAGTACCAGAGCAAGCTTTTCTCTCATTTTACTCCAAAGGGCAACAGCACTGAGCTATAATGAGGTAATTTTTTTTCCAGCCATGCACACTCTGTGTTCTGTCAGGCAGGGTTGTTTAAACCCAGTCCTGTCCCTTTCCAAAGCATGATAGACTCAATCACCAAGCTATCAAAGGCATTTCCACACTACATCCCTCTCACACAAGGCCAATCTTCTGAACGTTGAAAAGGGCCTGGCAGCGAGGCCCTTCAAGATGAAGGCTGCATGCTGATTAATCAGTTGCTTTTTTATTCCATCTTGGCAAGTATTCCCTGTTTGTAAATAAAAGGTTTACCCTGAATTTCCTGTAAACTCAGAAACATAAGGCTGATTTGGACCTTAGTCACAGAGCAAGAACAATGCCTGCTGTCCAGCCCACAGAGATGTGCAATGTCCACAGTCACAAATACTCCTTAACATCTGGAAGCATATCCCAAGTATAAGCTAATCTGAAAACAATTGTCATCTCCTAAGATAAAGCAGAGCAGGCTGACTTAAAATTTTTTTTCCATCTCTGTGACTTTAACACTCCCCATTTTGGGGGTGAGATCCCAGTGAGCATATTTGCAAAGGTATTGGAGTTTACCCTACACAATAAGCTTGTGGGGGTAGGGAGGAACATCAATAAAACAGGAGATCTTTTTTTCAACAAATAAATTAGTGTACTCTTTCACTCGTCAGATGGTAAATAGCTAATGGAAAAGGAATGTGACAGACCACAAGGACTAAGAATTGTCTGCAAACTGGCAGGCGCAGTGATTTGCAGATGACCCAAATTATTTTCAGGCAGTTTGGCACATCTCTATTTGTCACACGTATACTACCAAGCCAATTGCATTCAATTAATGTGGAGTATTTTCCTTTTCTTAAAGTGGGAACAAAACAGCAAGCATTTCTTGATTACTCTCAAACACCCCCAAACAGCAAGACTTCTAAGCCTCTTGTCACCATTCACCTTAGGTTGTCTTTCACGATGAGCATAGGACCACTTAAAGATTCATTCTTGACTAGGGATTTTGGTGCATACGGAAGCATGTCTGCTATATGCACTGAGTGTATGAGCTCCAAGGGCTTAGACAATATGGTTCTTGAAACAACCTTCTGTGATAAAGATTTGGCATTTTTTCTTCTCAGTTTGAAAGCAAGGTAAAGAGGCTTATTTTGCGAGAGGTGAAACCCTCTGAATCAATACCAGGGGTTGACACTAGGATATAAACCCATCCATCACAAGGCGGCCATTATAACAATGCCTCACAATAGGGTCCATGCAGTTGGTGGGGCAGCCTGGGTACTTAGGGAAATGCAGGAATGAGAGTTTTATTTCTAAAATCCCTTCCTCAATGGGGCAGAATTCATGAGCTACACAGTCCAGAAAATACTGGTTAGGAGCCCTTGCTTCTAGTCCCAGCTCTTTCCCCACCTGGCTACGTGTCAGCTAACCTGTGTACGTATGGCTTTACACACCCTTCAAGTGAAGAATTAACCCAGACAAATGCAAATGGCACCTCCCAACTCTAGGAATCTATGAATCACAAACACCCACAGAAGGGTTTTTATTAATTCCAAATGAATGCATAAAAGTCAGAACGGCTCATAACAAAAGCAAACAACCAATAGGCAAAAGAAAAATGCTCATTTCCCCCAAACACAGTCATTTCATTATATTAAATTTAGGATTATGGGGGTACGTTAACTCTTTCAGGCCTTGAGGGCTTTTGTGTCACGACAACACCTCTTTACAACTAAAATTGCACTATGTATTACAATTATAAGTTATAGCTAGCTATATAAATTTTATACACGGATATAAAATGTACCTGGCACAGGAAATTTAAGAATGTCTCTAAAGAAAAATATATTAAAGCTCCCGTTCAATTGCATACCAAATGTATTTTAATGTATTCATGTTTCTGAACATATGTAATACACAAATAGAATGCAATAGTATTTCGCATTTACATCTTGAATTTTAATAGTTTTAGTGAGTCGCTCTGTTTAGATGGAAAAAAAGATCTTTAACAGTTACAATTCCCTTATCATTCAGTGTACTTAAAATGTATAAATGTTTCAGGCCTTAGGCTATGGTTGAGACTGCAAATTAGAAACCAAAACAAATGTCAAAATGGGCAAAAATGATTCTACCACTCCGTATTGCCCCACTCCCAGAAAACTTGACTCCTGAAATGATCTGCAAACAAAATCCATCACATCTCCTTTCTCCTGCCCACTCAGTGTGTCCTCCACCCTAATTGAGACCTAAGATACTTTGGGCGCTTTCTGCCCCCTGCGTTCATGAATTTCTTTCTGGCCGCACCAGCCCTCTTGCCCTGGCTTCTCCCCTCCCCCCATGAGCAGGCATTTTGGGTCCTCCTGCAAGGACCTTATAAAGCCTCGCTCTGCTGACCTGCAGTTCTGGCCTCCTTGCTAATTCTTTACCCTGCAAAAAGCCTCACCCGTCTGCTTCCTTTGCTTCTCTCTCGAGCTGCCAGCTAGGGCTGGAGCAACTCCGAAACTGGTGTTGACAGGCTCTTCTACAAATCTGTGCTGTTCAACCTCCACTCGACCCTCCCTGGTGTTCAACAATTCCTGTAATGATCGCTTATTGACTCACGGGAGAATTCAACATGGTAGCTTTTCTTCAGGCCTCAGTTCGGGCCTAAACGCTTCATTCTTGGCAAATGACACCATCTGTTATTTAACGGAGAAGCCTTGAATTGGAGCCTTAATTTTCTTTATCTTTTCCCTTTACTCTCATTCCTTTTCTTCATTAGTCTCTCAGAGAAAGAACCTCTACCCTTCTTTGCCCCTAATCTTTCACCTGTTTTCTTTTATCTCTTTTGCTGTCACATTCCTGGGATCTTGCTGGTTTACCAGCACACCACTGGATCTTGATCTGTAAATCTTCACCCACCCTCCCTGACCAGACAAGACACAGTTCCGTTCAACTTCCCTGTCTGTAGATTTCTTCCACTGAAGACGTAACTGCCCTGCCGCCAAACAAGAAACCAAATTCAACAAGGAAAAACACTTTCCCCTAACCTACTGCTCTCTCTCTCAAGTGCTCACATGGTTGTAATTTACCTTTCTTTTTGCTACCAAGTTTCTCTAATGATTAATAGCCTAAGGCCTAATAGATTCCACTTCCACATCACCTTTCAAAGTCCTTGCAATCAGCACCCTCCCCCGACTAAAATTATTTTTTCAAGGTCACATTTGACTTCCACGTCAGCCAATTGCGTTTTATTTCCTGCCAGCCATGTTCCTTTCCCTCCTTCCAGCACTCCTACAGCTTATCACGCCCGTGAGCTTCCTCCTTCCTTGTGCATTAGGAGTTTCAGCCTAGGATTCAAACCTTGTGCACATGTATCATTCAGATAGAAGCGGGATGCCAAAAGCAATGGTGACCAAACACATCCGTGCATCAGAGCAATCTGGAAAATAGATTCCTGGGCTCACACCAGACCTCCTGATTCAGACACTGCAGTGGTGTGATTCTGAAGTACTCAGTTTGTCAAGCATGGATCCAGAGACCTGCAGGGATGAGGTAGCTACAAGAGGAAAACACCTCCTCATATGATAACCAGTAGGCAGTGTTTGCTGGAAGAAGGATAATGAGGCATGCTGGGCTCTCAGTAAAGGTTTGCTGAAGAAATAAATTTATGAATAACTGCCTTGGCTATTAAGGAGAGGCCATGATTTAACATATAATCCTGCGTTTTTTCACTTTTTTTTGTTTTCTGTCCAGTTCTCATTGTCTCAGGGATGACAAGCTATTGCTATTTGATATTTAGGACCCAGAGCAGAAATTATTGTGATCAACATAGAGAAGGTGAGAGAAGGTTTCCCCCTTCTTTGGATCAGAGTGTGGAACTGTGCTTTGGAGGAGATGGAAAATGTGTCATAGCTTTGGCACATTCAGAACTCTTTGCACAGCAGCAGTGCCCACAGCCCTGGCAGGTCTCGTAGCATCCGACATGCCAGGGGCACCAAGTGCCAACATCTTCCACAGCAGCTGATGGGAGAACCAGGGCTTTGGAGCAACAGGAGAGATGGTATTATCAGCAGTAATCCCAACAGCAGTGGTGCTACTTTTACCTGGCTTAGCCAGTGGGGGAAATTTGGCCAAGTGGATTACCAGAAGAGGGCTGAAGAAGGGAAATGTTAAACACCAGTTACAAGCTGCAGGAATGGAGCCCATGGAAGCTGCATGTCTTGCAAGGTCAGAAGGATTAATGCTAAGGAACTATTGGTTCTTATTACCAGCTTGATTACCTCTTTATCTATAGATGTGTATGGTCAAAAGAAATCCTTGACATTAAAAATACTACAGAGTCAGGAGCACCTGGGTGGCGCAGCCAGTTCAGCATCCAACTTCAACTCAGGTCATGATCTCACAGTTCGTGAGATCGAGTCCTGCGTCAGGCTCCATGCTGATAGTGTGGGGCCTGCTTAGGATGCTCTCTCTCTCTCTCTCTCTCTCTCCTTCTCTCTCTGCCCCTCCCCCACGCACTCACTATCTCAAAATAAATTTTAAAAAAACTTAAAAAAATATTACACAGTCCTGGTTCTATTGATATTGCTCTCACTGACCCTCTACTCTTAAATCATTTTTATCATACCCTTAAATTTTAGGCATTCCCAAGGTGCTTCTGTTGGTCACTTCACACTCTACATGCTCACTGATATTATCTAATCCCACATTCAACATAATCTCTATTCATATGATACTCAACTTATAACTTCCAAACTTGTCTCAGCTCTGACCTCCAGATTCCTAGATCAGTAAAAAATATCTGACTTGACGTCTCACGTATACTGAGTCAACTCATCCTAAAATCAATTCATTAGCTTATGCCCCAAACTTCTTCTTTCCGACCCCCAATGCATATTGCATTGCAACTTCTTCTTTCCGACCCTAGTGCATACAACAACATCATATTCCAATTATATAGGCATGAAATCTTCAAGTAATCCCATCCCTCTTCACCAGGGCACTACACAGTTAATCATTTCCTTTTCTTGAACCAGTATATTCCCTTCCTTTGGTTTCGAGTAAACACTCTGCTGGAGTTCTTCCCTGACATCACTGTCCCCTCCTCCTCCAATTTTTTGGTGATGGACTACCAAGTGCTGGAGTATTACAAGGCACAGTCCATAGTCCTTAGACCTCTTCTCTTCTCTAATGGTATTCATGGCAGATGGAATCTCATATAGTCTCAGTTTTCTCTTGTGTATCTTAGTCAGTGAAAAATCAATGCTCCTGGTGTCTCAGGATGAAAATCTTATAATTATTTCACATAACCATCTTTTACTCCACCCCATGTTCATTGCACAGTCACATTCTGTGGGTCTTCATAAGTAATCCAGGGTCTGCCACTTCTCTCCATGTCTAGCACCCTTGTCCAAATTGCTATCATTTCCTGCCTTGATATTACAATAACCTCCTAACTGGTCTTCCTACGTCTTATTTCTACATGTATTCTTCAAACACAATTAGAGCGAATCTCTTGATCTTTATGTCAGATTGCGTCATTTTTCTCTTTACAACTCTACTAAAACTTCCATTTCACTTTAATCACTAGATCGATCATTGACAATGTCTATGATACTTAATAGCTTTCGAAATATCATAGGCCAAAATGCTACTTGCCTTCTTGACAAACTTCATGGCTAATATTTTCTCATTTACATTGTTCCAAAGAATACATGACCAAGGATATGGGTGGTGTGACCCATAGGATAAACATTATAATATTAATAATCATAGAAATTAAAAAGAGCTATATCAGCAATAATCATTCATAAAGAACTTACTTCAGTCCAGACACAATACTAAACACTTCACATGTATTCTCTCATTTAATCCTGTCTACAATTCCATAATTTAGTTGTTAAAATCATCCTTCTTTGGCAGAGTAGCCGAGTTTTGACAGATGAGCCCGGCTTGGCCAGCTATATTTTGGGTACGTTAATTTAAAGAGTACTAGAAGATAATGGTATTATGATAGTAACTAATAATGGAAGAGTAATTTGAACCACATTATACCTTCATGCCAGGAGTCTCCTACGGCTAACAATACCAAAAACTACCAGTAATGAGGCTACTTCTGTTCTTTCTAAGAAATTGGTGGTATATTGTATATTTAAAGTAAGGAGGTAGTAAAAGAAAAAAAAAGGTGTATGTTTGATTTATAGTTATCCTACAGGAAAAACACAACTACAGTTGACCCTTGACCAATGTAGGGGTTGGGGCACTGAACCCTGTGCAGTTGAAAAGCTGTGTATCACTTTTGACTCCCCTAAAACATAACTGCTAATGGCTTACTGCTGATCAGGAAGACTTACAAGTAACACACAGTCGATAACACATATTTTGTGTGTTATACGTATTATACGCTGTACTGTTATCAGAAAGTAAGCTAGAAGAAACAAAAATGTTATTAAGAAAATCATAAGAAGGGCGCCTGGGTGGCTCAGTTGGTTGAGCATCCAACTCCTGATTTCGGCTTGGGTCATGATCTCCTGGTTCGAGGTTTCGAGCTCCACATCAGGCTCTGCACTGTCAGTGCATGGAATTCTCTATGTCTCCCTCTCTCTGCCCCTCCCCTGCTCATGCTCTCTTTCTCTCTCTCTCTTAAAATAAGTAAATAAAACTTTAAAAAAATCATAAGAAAGAGAAAATACACTTACAGGACTGTACTGTATTTACTGGAAAAAAAAATCCATGCATAACTGCCCACGCAGTTCGAACCCATGTTGTTCAAGGGTCAACTGTATTTACTTTATTCAAGGTCAATATTCAGTGAAATAATGGAAAATGGGAACAGCATTCCAAATTCTCAAATATTTTTGAGTGCTATTACCACACACTGAGCTAAGTTACTCCATATTACCTCACATATTTAAAAAAAATTTTTTCATGTTTATTTATTTTTGAGACAGAGAGAGACAGAGCATGAACGGGGGGGGGGGGTGGTCAGAGAGAATGGGAGACACAGAATCGGAAGCAGGCTCCAGGCTCTGAGCTGTCACCACAGAGCCCGACGCGGGGCTCGACCTCACAGACCATGAGATCATGACCTGAGCCGAAGTCGGAAGCTCAACCGACTGAGCCACCCAGGCGCCCCCATATTACCTCATTTAATCTGCACAATACCACAAAGTTTATCTTGCTTTTACACATGAAGAAACTGCATTTGAAAGAGATTAGCTGACACGCTCAGGACCATAAGGCACAGATTGACTGAATAAATATATTCCAAGCTATATCTTCTTAATTTTGGCCTAGTTTAATTCCTCACTGTAACAAAATAAATACAAAACAAACTGGCTTCACACTATACATTCCTTTCCTATGTCGCATCCTTTCCCTCAAAGTTGTAATTGATGCTACGCATGGAAACATTCTCAAGAGAGCTGCTTAACTTTAATCACAAATAAATAGCGACTAAAGATACTTCCATTTTGCCTTTGTTTGTAAGCCACCTAATTAAGAGGTTTCTCTGAAACTGTCCATGCTTGGGCATGTCATAATTCTTCTTTATGCCCTATATGATAGTAGGGTCTGCTTGGGCTGCCATAACAAAGTACCACAGGCTGGGTTGCTGAGACAACAGAAATTTATTTCTTAGTTCTGGAGATGGGGAAGTCCAAAATCAAGGTGCCAATAAAGTAGGTTTCATTCTGAGGACTCCTTTGGCTTATGGGTGCCAGCTGTCTCTCTGTGCACTCACCACACCTCTTTCTTTGCACTCTCGTGGGAAGAGACAGCAAATGCGTGAGCTCTCTGGTGTCTCATCTTATAAGGACACTAATCCTACCAATCAGTGCCTCACGCTTATGTCCACATTTAACTTTAATTATTTCTTTACAGACCCCATTTCCAAGCACAGCTACACCAGGGTGGGGCTTCACATAGGAATTTTGGAGGGACAAAAATATTCAGGTATAACAAGAATCCATTTTGTCACTGGTCCTGTATACATGTTTTATAACCAATAGCTGGACGTGTTTCCAGGTCACAATTCCAAAATAAAACTGCTAGTTGACATGGATTGTCACAAACATCTGGCAACCTACAGATGGATCACATTGCTGTGGAACACTAAATGGATTCTTCCATTCGGATCCATCCATTAAATGATAACCATGACCTAATGCACAGTCGTGATCAATACAGATGTACACAGTGGCTGTAAAACAGCCTCTCTAACCAGGGAGGGTAATCCTCCATTTTACAGATTTGAAGAGCCAATCAATTAAACACTGGATAAGGTCAAATAGTATTGATTCAAGATTCAATGAAATCTCTTCCTTTACCTTCCCCTGTTTTGATTTTTTTTTTGTGTGTGACCAAAGTATGGTTTCTTTAAAATACATTTTTACAGTGGCTGCACTTCCATATTGGTAGCAAGTGAGTGGTCCTCAAACATAATGATTCACTGGCATTGGAATCAATAGTGTTATAAAACCTTGAAGGCATGAAAAGGTTGAAAAAATAAAAATATTAATGCCTAAACTTCAAGAGCATACTTAAGAAGTAGAATTTAAGAGATGCCCATTGCTAGCGGGAGGTAGGTAGTTTATAAATCAATTGAGACAAACAACTCCCTCCAGTGTATCTGTGAGTGTTGAAAATAAAACAACATAAGGATATTGTTAATAACGAGCTTAAGTGTTCTTCATTCAACTCTGATTTTTGACACAATTTCAGATTACTTCTTGAAAGTGCTCTTGGTACTTATAAGGCAAATTTTGTATACACTTTATGCTTTATTCTGTACCACTTTTGGTTCTACTGACACCTCTTTTTGCAGCTGATAACGCTTTTCGATGTCATAATCTAAAGTCACGTCTTCTAAGCTTACTCAATATGATGGTGTTTTCATCGTCCTAAAAATGTAATAAAATAGTGTTTTGTAAGTGGAACAAATGCATTTCAGAGCTCTGTCTGCATTGGAGTCTCAGATACTTAAGTACATTCCTCTGTCTGGAGATAGAACTGTTTGCTGCTGTATTTTTATCTAACTGTCTCCAGGAACTAGTAAACAGAGAATTGTAAATATTGCATGCTTGGAAAAATTCCACCTGGCACAAATCAGTCACTAGGTGGCTGAATATTGTGAATGGAAACAACTGGCAAGAAGGAAAATCCTCTTGTTAGAGGACAGCAGCACACAGTGTTCCGTTTCGAAAACAAAAATTTGCTTTTAGGAGCTTTGATAATGTTTTAACAGAAACAACAGCCCTTTCTCTGTTTACTCCTCTCTTGTGCTTTCTTTTTAACCACATGAATTTTGAACTTGGTTGGAGTGGGTTTTATTTTCTTTTTTTTAAACTTTACCCAAAGAGAAGCTAGAGAATACAAGATTAAATATCAGGTTCCCTCTTATTTTCCGGATTTATTCTGTAGTTGGAAGTCTCTTTGACATTTTTATTTTAAAGAAAGACATTCTTTAATCAACTCAAAACAGCTGAAATAAAATATGAAGGCATTTAATAGCACAGCAATTCTTAAACTCTAATGTGGCTTTCTCTTGCTTTTAAGATGGAAGTGAGTTGTTTGTTTTTGTTTATTTTAAAGTTTACTTATTTATTTTGAGAGAGAGAGAGAGCATGAGCCAGGGAGGGGCAAAGAGGGCAAAGAGAGAATCCCAAGCATACTCCATGATGTCAGCAAAGGACCTGACGCACGGCTTTATCTCAGGAATCTCGAGATCGTGACCTGAGATGAAACCGAGAGTCAGACACTTAACTGAGCCACCCAGGCACCCCATGTTTTGTTTTATTTCTAGTGAGAAAAATTATATGTGCAGAGATCTTGAGAGTGGCATATTAAAAATCTAATTTCCTGTCTGTTGCAAAGCTTTTACTTAGAAAAAAATTGACACACTTCTTTCCCATGTGATTAAAGAAGTGTAGAAAGTGACAAACACTTTAGAACAGAAATAAAAGTAAGAAAAAAATGGAAAAGAGAAACAGTTGCTTACAAAATGGAGTTTAAGAATGTCATACTTATTGAACAAGATCATATGTGGAAAGGCTTTCATTTTGACAAGGATGGTTTAGCTAAGTAAAAAAAAAAAAAATGCCCCTCCCTCTTCCTAACACCATTTAGGACCCACTGCTTCCACTAGTACATTTCTATAGCATAAAACAGCTACCTATAATTTTCATATATACTTCCCTCATTCCATCCCAGGACTCATACTAGTCAAACTTTAATATGCATATAAATTGCTATGATGCATATTCTTCTTAGTAAGTCTGGGGTGAGGCCTAAAAGTCTGCATTTTCTTTTTCTTTTTTCTTTTAAATGCTTACCTATTTTGAGAGAGAGAGAGACAGTGTCTAAGAGCACACCAGCAGGGAGGGACAGAGAAAGAGAGAGAGAATCCCAAGCAAGCTTCGCACTGTTAGAGAAGGGCACACTGGAGTAACAAGACTAGAGTATAAGCTGAAGGTTAAGTTTCTCCAATACAGTCTAGAGGCACATTTATAGATGAGTCATTGCTTGATTGTGCATAGTGGTTTCTCACCTTACAACAACTTAAACCAAGTGAATACTACATTTTAACTCTCCAGCTGGAATAAGAAGCAAGAGCAGTCAATCTTCCTTATTCACAAATTCTGTATTTTGAAATATAACTACTTACTAAAATTTATCTGTAATCTCAAAAGTCAATGACCATGCCTTTGCAGTCAGTAATGGACATGTACAGAGCAGTGGAAAATTTGAGTCACCTGATGTACATGTTCACAGCTGAAGTTTAAAATAAGGTGACTTTCTGCTTTCTTGTTGCAATTCTTACAGTGTAAACAAGTGTCCTTTTGAGGTCTATTTACTGCCATATTATGTTCCATTTTTTTGTGCTTTTTTTTTTTTTTTTGGTGATTTCACTGTTTAAAATGACCCCAAGCATAAGGCAGAAGTGCTGTCCAGAGTTCTTAAGATCAAGAAAGCTGTGATGTGCCTTACAGAAAAAGTACATGTGTTAGATAAGCTAAGTTCAGGCATGAGTTATGGTGCTGTTGGCCATGAGTTCAGTGTTAATGAATCAACAATATATATTAAATGAAGTGTCTTCAAATAGAAACATGCATAAAACAAGTTCATATATTGATTGATGAAAATAATGTGACCAGATGTTCATTGGAACATAATCCTATACTTCCCCAAAGAACAATTCAGTGTTGGCTAATTTAGTGTTCATGGTGACTTTATAGAATACTACTACTAAAAATAACAAGAATTGACTTTACCTTTTGTACTATTCTAGGAAAAAACTTCAATGGAAACATATATTCCAAATTGATGTCCCCCTTGACTATAATATTCCTTTTTGGGTGTCCACTCTAACAGACTCTCAAGCTAGATATTTCCAAACTCTTTTAAGCAGTAAAAAATAGTTTATTAAATGAAAGGTTAAGCTTTTATGGAATTGTTGAAGCTTCACAGAAGCTTTGCATTTTTAAAGGTTAGCTTGAAAACCATTCTTTTGAAAGAATCTTACAGTTTAGGCATTTGACAAGGTCATTAAGTTCTACAATATGTTTCCTCTTCCAACTCCTGTCTTTGATAAACCAAAATCAGTTTTCTTCAAAGCTCCTCTACAAACCCCTTAACAGGTTCATAGCTCTTGTTCTACAATTATAATACCCTATATTTATTTTTCTCACCAATATATTTTTTTGGTCAGTCCTTTTTGCTCAAAAAAAGAGAGAGAGATTGAAAATTCATCATCATATGAAAGACAATAATGTAACTTGTTTAAAAAAGGCAATTGAAACAAAGTACAATAACAAAGATGATGTGTCAATACCATTAACAGTGACTGTGTGGGGTCCAGATAGACTAAATTAAGGACTATTTTTTAAAAGTAAAAGGAAATCCTGGAGTGGTAGCCAAATCACTTACCACTGAACAAATAGATGTTCAGTACCTGCTATGTGGGTTTATGCACGAATTCAGTGTCTTGTTTAATTCTCACAACACTCCTTTGATGACAGGGCTACCTTATGAGGAAACTGACACACACTGATTAGGTAATTTGCTCAAGGTCACAATTAGTACATGGCAGAAGTAGAAAACAAGCCTGGCAATGAGCGCCAAGGCCCCACCTTTCCACTTTGTCCTCTTGATCAGAAAAAAAAAAAAAGAATTAGAAGGATAAGAAAGGCATGTCCACTCACGATGGAACTTGCAGCTTCTCAGAAGAGAGAAAAGAAGTAGAGAATATCACAAGGAAAAATATGATCAAGATTTGAGACAAATTAAGCCAAAAAAATAAATTCAGAGTACCCACCCAAACTGTCCTAAAGAAGGTTGCATCAAGATGAGCTTTGGTGAATAGGCAAGATTCAGATGGATAAAGAGAAATGTAGACAGCATTTCTAGCAAGACGAGTAGAGAGAATTACAACAGACAAACAAAAGTAGAAAGTTTGAATGAGGACATTGATGAAATCAGATTTTCTGAATCAGAGGATTTCTTCAGGGCAATGTTAGGGAGATAAACCTTGAAGGGCAAGCTATTAGGAAAACTGAATGTTTTCCAGGTGAAGGTAGGGGGTATATTGTTTACTCTAACAAAGATTAGCCACAGATGCCAAAATGAATGAAACAAGTTATCAATTAATTCTTTGAATAATTTAAACCAGCAGGCTCTCAATCCTTTATAGCCAACTTCAGACTCTTCAGGGAAGAAGGTAGATCACAAACATAGGTACACATTTGACAAGGTGTTAACATGCAAAGATTCAACTTCACATGCTCACTTCCTCTCAGATGTCTATTCCCTATACTGTAAGACCACAAAGAATAGAAACTATCTCATAATCAATGTTTATTTGATCACTGAGGTATACCTTGATTAAAACTCATTTGTGTGCTCTCACAACAATTTCCCTACAGATGAGAAAACACAATTTAGGTGACTAAAAACAATTTCTGCACTACACACACACCATTAACTATTAGCACAAATGCCTTTCAAGTGTAATCGATATCATATACTTTTAGGTTATTTCCTGATATTATTCCAATAAGTTTATCAATGGAGAAAGCTCAGAAGATTTTTTATTTAATTGTCATAGTAATTGGAATAGATGTATTGCTTCATAACCAGCATGGAAATATTCATCAGTGATATACTCTGAGCAATGCAATATGACTTATAATTCTATTTAAAGTTAAATTTGATACAGTGTAAGCAATATAATTAAATTGCTTACCAAAATTAAGTTTACGTTGATGATTATGTAATGATAATACTTTGATATAATTTTATAATCTCCCTTTTGCAGCATATAGTAAATTATTACTCACATTAACTTAAGCAAAACTACTGATTAAAGGAAAATATTGATTTTATCAAATGTTAATAACATAGTCATTTCTATGTCAGTACGACACCTTTGGCAGGAGGTTAATTATTTTCAACATTTTTATTAGTCTTTGTCTAAAAGTATTTAAAATGTTAGAATGAATTTACCAGATTTCGTGTAGCTATTGTTATATAAAAACAAGACAAAATTCTTATTAATATGTATGTTGTTTATAAAATGTCCTTCATAAATTTAAAAATTATTTTCAAAGTAGATAAATTCACTTTTCTAGGCTGAACAATTACAAACTCTCATTTTTATAAAAAATAACCAACATATATGGAAAATGTTTTTTTTTTTAGAACGCCCATTGTTTTTCGAACGTTGACTTGGAATGAATTTATTTTTTGTAAACTATTACAAAACAGTTAATTAGCAATTGGATTTCAACAGTAGTATAAAACCTGATTATGCAAGAGCATAAGAGAACAAATCTATCTCTTCTACAACAAAATAAGTGTATGGTACATTATGGGCTACGTCTATCTTCCACCTAAGCATTAGTCCATTAGTTTCAGCATGTCTCTTTGTTTGCCTGTGCTGTTTTTCATGGGGACAACTGACTCTCTTGCAAGGTGATTTATAAATAGAGGTCTGTAAAATGTTAACATACAAAGTGCCACATTTATTTTCAGTTTCATTTTAAATGTTACAAACTTTGTTTTTGTTTTTGTTTTCACAAAGCTTCTTTCTCTCCCCACTATGGTTTGGTGAATAATTTTTTTCTCTGAAATCACGTAAATTAGTTTTAATTTCAGGCAAAAGACAATTGCTAATGGCGATTTCATACTGTACTGGCTTCTTGGGTCTCTTTTTGGCTACTTTCAAGTATAATCAAGCCTGATGGGTATCACAGAAATAAAATAAAACACTGAAAGTAACACAGTTGACATTGAATGATATAATTTCATAGTTTCATCATAAAATTGACTACATTTCAGATGCCTAAAGTTTTAATTCAATACCTAAAAGCACAAGAAAAGCATTACATTCTTATTGCATCATTTTTCGTCTGAAAGGCATTTGAGTCATTCGGAAGGTTTTTTAGTTTGAAGGAATGTCAGCATTCCACAAAGGCTGTTGATATTCTTCATTAGCTATAACATAGTTAAAATCTAACACCTGCAATATATCAAAGTATTGGAAGATTGCATTAAAACTTATGACAGTTTCAGAGTTTGGTGGGTGTTGGTTGTTTTTTCCTCCCCAGTATTCCAGGGTCATCACTCATAATAGTGAAAAGTATAGCATAAAGGGGAAAAAATTCAGAATGTTCCTAAAAATAAAATAGAAAGCCCTCAGGAGCCCTTTCAGAACAACAATAAAAAGTATTGCTAGCTGTAAAATTTGTAAGCAGGTTCCATCCTGTCGGCACAGAAACAATGAAGATGAATTACATTCTAGGAGAAACATTGAGACTGTCTGGTAACATAGTGGCAAATCTACTACAGTGAGGACAAAGCACAACTATTTCTTCAGTGTCTTAAGTTGAAGGTTGTCTGAACAGGGCTGGGTGAATTAAATGGTAACAAAGGACCATCTTTAGAAATGATCTCTTTAACCATTCAATTCATTCATCTGGCCACTATTTGGGCTATTCGGTTTTCAGAATCTCTGTTATTACCTCTGGGCTCATAAAGGCCAGTATGTAATTACATGGGTTAACGGTATAAGCATGTGTACTTTTAAAACGTAAGACATGAATATGAGTTAGGGTGATGACAGTTATTTATATCTCGTATACATATCTTTAGGTGTGATGGAATAACAGATTTGAGGTCTGTTTGGCTAGCTCTAAATAAAGGTGCTTTTGTCTCTCGGGTAAAAGGACATTAAGCTACGTGGCAAATGTTGGCAGCTGGTAGGAAACGTTGGGGAGGACCCCACGGAGCTCTGCAAAGCAAACCTGGTATACAGAGACTCATCTGTACAGGAACTAAGAGTCTTGTTTTGCATATGTCCTTGTTTGATGCCCTGGATATTTGTGTGGTAGCTGAAAAGACATGCTGCTAAAAAGGGAAATATATGGATAGGGGTTGTTTTGCAAAAGCTGATGCCCACCTTGATGGCAGGTTGTAAGTTTATTAACAGACTTTCCATATCCTAAATCAAGGTCAGTGTATGCAAAATCAAACTCACACCACAGCAGAAATAGGGAGAGTGTTTATTAAACCTTAACTGTGATTCTCAGAGGATGTTTTGGTGTGCAATATGCCTACCCTCTCCTAAAACAGCTTGGCTTTTAATTTAAATTTAAAACTCAGAGGTTTTCTTTCTTAGGTGTTTATGAATGTTAATTAAAAGAGACATTGGCTAGTTTGAGCAACTATTTAAAATCTTTATTTGACAATATTTGAAAGTTGCTTTCCTTTTATGCTGTTATTCAAATTTTCTACTGGTAAGTAATGAATGTGGCTTGAGTCAATTGTACATTAAAAATTGAAAGTAATATTAGGTTCTCTGGAAATCACTGAAAATTGCCATAATTCATGTTCCAGAGTCTAGATGATTGATTGCATTAAAGCAGTAGTGGAATTCAAGGTGAACTGAAATAAATGTTAAATGAAGGTTCTTTTTAACCTCATCAATACCTTTCTAATACATCAAAATTTCTGAGTTTGAGGTATAACTAACAGTAACCAAATCTCAAGCAATTACCCAGCACTAGATATGGTATTTGTGTGAGTACCTGATAATCTCCCAAACCTATCCTTTTCCCAGCTGAGCTAATTTTTGATGGAACACCATTGAGAACAATAGGTCACTCAGAGCAAATGAAGTGGGGCTGCCACTGTGTTCCTCAAGCGCTCTCATACAGCCCAGGGTTGGATGGCTGATGAGGTAATCTGCATAATAACATGGCCCTAGTGGGTTTCTATTAAGTCAATGGAGCATTGACTCTCTACAAAAGTGCTCCTGGCATCTATGAAGTGGACTGGATCTACAGACCCACAGTGCCTTTACTCATCTGACAGGAAGAATTGCGCACTAATCCCATAATTACACCTCTTTACTCCTCCACTCAGTTCAAATTTTGTCTGTTGGCAGTAAAATAAGTAGCATTCCAAGTATAATTCTAATTAAATGAGTTAAAATACATTGCTCTGATTATTTGTGTGTGTGTGTGTGTGTGTGTGTGTGTATTATGTGGACTAGATATGTGTAAATCATTACTAACTCAAATAATGAATTTTAATACAAATATACCTAAAATAATACATAGTAGTATTCATATGGAGTTAGAAATAGATGAAAATGTGATCTATTTAGGAAGCAATAAATACAATAGTCTTTCATGGCTTTAGTTTTTCTTGTCGAAATAGCATTCTCTTTTTAAAGATGTCATTCCTTTGATATCTCCAGTGTCAGTAAAATCATCATAAAAATGAGATTTCAAAATTGAGTTCTTAGAATGATTTTAGAGCATATATTTCAAGATGTTTGCCAAGTTCAAGAAAGGAGTAAAAAACAAATGCCTACCACATAAATTCAATTTATTTTATATACTGATCACCAGAATATACATTTTAAGGTAATATAAATTTTCACCTATAAATTGCTCAGAGCACTGGATTTTTAAAAAGGCATATTCTATAGCACATGCTTATTAAAAAATGTGTAGGTTTATGTGCAGTGATAGTGGCCGCTTCCATTAGTGTTCCAGCAGCCCTCCAAAATCCTTTATTTAGCTGCCTAATGTGATACCATTTATTGGCTTATGCTAACACTTAAATTTCAAAGAAAAAATCTCTTAATTTTGTAATGTCAGATTTTTAATTGATAATATTTTGATTAAATTAGGCAGAGTATTATTTTAAATCCCTGGTTGAGATATCAGATTCATCTTCTTCCTCTAATCATTTTGGAAATTTTAACTGATTTCCATTAGAATTTCTATGGAGTAGTAACTGTCATTAGAAGGCACTTTAATAAACATTTTAAAAACGTTATTTACAACATTTAAAAATGGATAGAGTACCTATGTGTTTAAACAATAATTTAAAATCTTCGTTTAAAAATTTTTTTTAATGTGTATTTATTTGTGAGGGAGGAGACAGAGGATCTGAAGCAGGTTCTGCTCTGGACAGCCCAATGTGGGGCTCAAACCCAAGAACCCTGAGATCATGATCTGACCCGAAGTCAGACACTTAACTGACTGAGCCACCCAGGAGCCTCTAAAATCTTTCATGAGCAGTTAAAACTCAGTCTACCAACTTAAAGAAAATAATTTCCCAATGTTATGTAAACATAATGGAAATCTATCTTTTAGTCAAAATTGTTGAGCGCTACATTTCAGGAATATCTAACTTAAGCATTAGCAAAATTTGGGGCCTTCCTATTAGGGAGCTATTCTCAAAGTCTTATCACAGTATGATTCTAACATTCTATGGATCCGACTGGGATTCTATGGATGAAAGCCTCTATTCATTGTGAGAAAACTCTATCCATGAATATGTCCTTCCTACATTTTCTTTGTATGCAATAGAATGATTAAAATCTTACAAGTTCCTAGAGCTGACCAATATACAAATGCATGTTTCTCTTCTTCTCTCTCTTTTCTCTCTGTTTCTCTTTCTCTGTCTCTCTTTATAAGGATTTGGTTACACACTGAGTGGTGAGTGTGTGAGTGTGTGTGTGCACATGCGTGTGGATGCGTGTAATCTTACAACATATCAAGACTGACCAATTGAGGTACAAAGTGTAAAAAAAGGACAACCATATCACATTCTAATTGTAGCTCTTGTGCTAACTATGGGCAATATCTTACACAACTTAAATATTTTATCTAGTTTACCTCTCCCTTCACTTATAAAAAGAAATTTATGTAAAGATCTTTACATTTTGTGATTCTTAAGTGTTACCAAACAATCCAAATGCCTTTAGATTTGTTTTATTTATCATCACCTTAGCAGATCTTTTTATTTTCTCCAATGGTAAAATTAAAAGTACATTTTCATGTTTCCTTTAAGTCCTTTGGCCAAAAAAAAAAAAAAAAAAGGATCAAGATTAAGATTGTCTACTGGTATAATCCAACTTAACATTACCCAGAAATCAATTGAGAATTATACATATCAGGTTCAATGGAAATAAAAGGATAAACCATGAAATTAGAATAGAAAACTATAAAATAGAAGTTTGGTATGGAAATAATATCTTTGGGGGTTTACTTCAAAAGAAATACCCTTAAAATCTGAGAGAAAATTATGAAGATTACTCCAAGTCCTCCTTGCTTATTTTATAGATTCAAGACAGACTCCATAGTAAATTCTATAACTAAAATATGTGAAAGCCAGATGGCAGAGTTCAATTTTTACTGACTTCCATGAGAAAATGTACTTAAATATGAGCAACTATATTGGTACATGTGAGCATATTCTGTTCATGCATTATGCATTCTCTTCCGCATGTCAGTGTGTACATATTTCCATGAACACACGTTGAGGTTTGGAATAATGATGTTGGGCCTACTACTTTTGCAGTTTCTAAAGAAACAAAATTTTCTCATTTCCTTTTTACTTTGTGTTTATTTTATTTAAACACATATTCATACAGTGGAGCAGGTTTGGTAAACTATTGTTGACTTGATTGTCTACAAATACACGGATACCTTTAGCCATGGAGCTGAAGGGCGGTGGAGGCCCTAAGTCTTCCATCATGGATGACTATTTGGTCTGTCAAAATCTTCAGCAACTCCTCCATCATTGGAGCTATAATATTGATGGTAATTGGTAAACATTTAAGATGTTTATACAGAAAAGAAGATGATTTCATTCCAACAGCTGTCTGAAGCATGATCTTACCCAGCAGTAAGTTTATTTTTTTTAAAGTCGGCTTTGCAGAACTAATATACTTAGGATATATGGGGAAATGATTAGGAATATCTTCTTTCTACCCACTGCATTAAATTGCCTAATTTTCTGACAGCTAGAAATACATTACCAGAGGACATAGAAAATAGAATGAAATAGAGAGTGAAACCCTATGCAGATTAAGGAAAGAAAAAATGATCTCTATATGAGAAAGAAAACCTTGGAGGGAGGAAATAGCTAGATACTGCTACATCCTTTAAATATGTGAGTCAAAGATTGATTTTCTTGCATTCTGCAAAGTAGATGCAAAGATTATGCTGAAAACAGGAGAGAACATAATTGTACAACTGCCAATGTGAATTGAGGACTCAAGTCGAATAGAGGCTCTGCTGCTAACAAATTTAAAACGAGGGAAAGGCTCAGGAGGTATTCCTAACAAACTCTTCCAACCTTTTAATTCTGTAGCTCTGTACTTCAGAAAGGATGGGTGCATCCTCAGATACAGTTTTTATCATGAATGCCCTTTTGGAAGCATCGGCCCTTCTTTCGTCATAAAAGGGAGTAACACAGGAGGACTTAATTTCTTTCATTTTATGCTACACACCGTTGTTTGCTACCTTCCTTTACTCTATTTTCTGGCTCAGCACATTGCTGGAGTGAAGCCCCTATAGCAGGCAGGGAGCAGAACGACAAGGTTCCCTCTTGGAGAAATGTCACCTAATGGCTCTTGTAGTCCAAGTGATGTGCCACCTCTGGAGAACACAGTTGTCTGACAGTTATTTCTGAGTCATCTTGGTGTATTTGAAACACTTGATTCTCTTCCTTAGACACTTGTCAACATGTGCAGATGATGTTTTAACTGGCACATTGTCACCAGCTACATGAAATCAGGAAAATCTGAGTAGCTGTGAAAACTGTGACTTCCAATTCAAGTAAGAATTAGAGTGCTAGAAACAGAAACAGACCTTTTCCAGAGTAGGTATTATTTTTATTCCTTTAAATGTGTGACTATTGTGTTAATAGATAATCAGTTGGATTTTTTTTTTTTGAGAGAGAGAGAGAGAGAGCAAGAAAGAGGTTGCATGAGCAGAGGAGGGAGAGAGGGGGAGAGAGAGAGAGAGTGAGAGAGAGCGAGAGAGAACGAGAGAGAGAGACATAAGCAGGCTCCACGCCCAGCAGGGAGCCCAAAGAGGGGCTCAAAGCCACGACCCTGGGTTCATGACTTGAGTTGAAACCAAGAGTCAGATGCTCAAACAACTGAGCCACCCAGGCACCCCCAGGTTTATGTTTTCATTTCCTCTGTCTTTCTTGCACCATGGCAGAGATGAAGAAAAGAATGGTGCTTATTAAATTAAAACATAGAGAAAAATGATAAAATGGAATTTTTTTGTTGTTGTTTGGTATGTGGATGGCATGTACATATCACTTAGATTCCATCTCAACTGGCCTGTGATTTTTCTCTTTGCAGTAACAAATTTTGTTTACCTTTGAATAGCCAGTGCCTAGTACAATTCCTGATATATTACCAGGGCCCAATAAATGTTTATTGAATGAGTGCTATAATTATTTGTTGTAAAAAATTATATAATCCGTATATAGATTTCATATAATCATATAGGAGTAGTAGAAGGTTACTATAAAATAGTTTTGCAAATTTTAAAAGTATCACTTTGTGATTTATTATAATACTTTTAAAATACTTTAGGGGCACCTGGGTGGCTCAGTCGGTTAAGCGTCCGACTTCAGCTCAGGGTCACGATCTTGCCGTCCGTGAGTTCAAGCCCCGCGTCGGGGTCTGGGCTGATGGCTCAGAGCCTGGAGCCTGCTTCCGATTCTGTGTCTCCCTCTCTCTCTGACCCTCCCCTGTTCATGCTCTGTCTCTCTCTGTCTCAAAAATAAACATTAAAAAAATTTAAAATACTTTAAAATGTACATGTAGTAAATTTATTTATCAAGGTATACTCATATTAGAATTCATCAAATCAAAATGGGAGACAAATAACAGCAAAGAGAATCTATGATTTCTTCCTTGGACTTCAGATTCAACTTGGGTGATTTACAAAGTTCTTGCAAATTCCATAAGTTCATGTTAAAAAATATTTTTCCTACCCAAGTTACTATTTTTATTATCACAAAATTGACCTCTACAGCATTAGAAAGTTTGTTTCCTGATTATAATCATTCTTTAATTCTATGTATGTATCACCTAATGCCAAGAGATTATATCCATGAAATAAACATGTTACCTGAATTTATTGACTAAAATAATCTTTTCCTAACAACTTTTGGGGGGGTGTCTGGGAGGCTCATTTGGTTAAGTGTCTGACTTTGGCTCAGGTCATGATCTCAAGGTTTGTGGGTTCAAGCCCAGTGTCAGGCTTTGTGCTGACAGCTCAAAGCCTGGAGCCTGCTTCAGATTCTGTGTCTCCCTCTCTCTCTGCTCCTCTCCCACTCGTGATCTGTCTCTTTCTCAAAACTAAATAAACATTTTAAAAAACTGGTATTTTTTCTTCCATTACAGTATCTTACAGGTCACCCTAACCCAGACTCCGTCTTTTTGTGAAATGATACTGAAATGGATTTCTCTCTCTTTTAAAACATCCTTAATAAAATTTACTATTTTTTAAATTAGTCATGAGTTATCATATTTCTATTAATGTCTTGACTATTTTTTAAACTTTTATGTGTAAGTATACTATTTACCTAATGAAATTGCATGTTCCTAGAGGGAAGTGAATGCATCATACTTTTAATTTCTCATAGAAGATTGCACAGTTCTTAGATCAATGTGTATACATTCCTAGATATATAGTATCTGAAAAATATCAGCTGATTAAAATAGCAGAAGCCCAATACATAATTGATTTCATTATAATCCAATGTACCTGGATAGTGTATATAATTATAATTAAATTGACCTGGCTCATCCTAAATTCTTTTAAAAGTATGTGGTAAAAGCAGTCTGACTCACAACTGTCTACCAAAAATCTACCTCAACTATTACATGCACATTAAAGCGCAGCAATTCTCACAAACTGTGGTTTAACAAGGTTCAACATTAATCATAATTTTACTTTGATGTCACACATGATGTATAACAGAACTTACCGTCACATTCTTTTGTGCTGCTGATTAGCAACTTTTATTTTTTCAGGATCACATATATGTCTACCCCAACCAAACCAACATTAAACAGATATTATGGAGGTCAAATATCCATTTTATTTTGCTTCCACTGATAAGAATGTTTCTCTGTTGTGTATTCATTCATTTAAAAAAATCATAAATAACTGATAGACTCATTCTAAGAAAAATTATACGCAAAGAAAAAAAAAACCCAAACATTTGGAGTGGGGACTGATATACAACCTATGTCTACACTAGTACAGAATAGAGGTTACAGTATACAAACACAGATGGATGCATGCTAGAAAATAGTGAAAACGAAGTCAGATTTATAGTCTAGTTATAGTAATGTCAGTTTTCTGGTCTTGATATTGTAGTTATATTAGATGTCACCATTGGGGGAAGTTCAGGGAAGGATACAGAGGACATTCTGTACTATTCTTGCAACTTCTTTGAGCCTATAATTGCTTCAAAATAAAAAAAGTTTTTGAAGGTAAAATAAAAGACACTTATTATTTTTTTAAAAAAGAAACAATTGTTTAAAATAAATACACATTTAACAACCTTTCCTTGTCAACTAAAACATGGCTTCAATTCTAAATATTGTGTTGGCATTGCCATTATAGGGTGAATCTTAAAACTCAAATGTCACTTTCCAAGGAAACCCTTTTAAAAAAGCATTCTTGACAGGTTAATTGCAATTTAACATCAAGATTGGAAAATTATGGGTTCAAAGGTGACCAGTGAAAGGAAGAAGCTTCATGTGACCTTGTAGTAAGAAAGAAAATAGTGTGCCTGGGGAACTGACCAGCAGAGTCCCAGATGATGGAGCGTGACAGGAATTTACTGAGACAGTGAAACAAAGGGCTATCCATGAAGGGCTTTTACAGGTGTTTGAACTTTATTATGATGAGGAGAAATCATTAAAATATTTTTGATGACATGTAATAAAATTTGATTTAAAATGGTAACTCTAGGAACTCCGTAATGCCTCGAAAAGGTGGAAAAAATGCCAGCAGAACATAATCCAAGACCAAAATCTATTTTTGTACAACGTCAATGCAATGCTTACAAGTTATGTTAAATCTCTACATGTCTTAAAGTCTCATCAAGATGTCAAGATGTAAATATATTTTTGGAAACACAAATAGAATATTTACATTAAGAATTTTAAGTGACAAAATTAAATATTTAAAAATAAACTAGGTATACAAAATTTAGTTTAAAAAGGAAATAAAAAACAATGGACTCTATTGTAAGAATGATTAAATTTGACATTTCCAAAACAGACAGTGAACCCTTTATTGGTCTCTTTGTTAACACCACTACATGAGTTAAAATTTGACTGCGAAAATTAATTTGAAAGCATAGGTTTGTCTTCCTTTCACTGAAGCATGTGCGCCATATATGTTCTAGTATTTTCAAGATTAAATAAAAATATGTGCCCAAATTATTTCATATAGTGTCAGAGTAAAATTTTAAGATAGTCTCTTTCCTTCCATAGGTGTTTGTTAGTTCCTTACAGCATCCAAATACCGATTTATATGGGTTTACCTAAATCAGAGACACTTCTAATTTTAAATTACTCATGACATATTACATAAATCTCCCTGGTAAGTTTCAGAAACAGTGTCTGGGGTAAAAACATTAAATGTTACGAACTTAGGTTCTACACACCCTGTAAAATATATATGGCTGGAGAGCAAATGTAGATTAATTACACTATCACATTTGTATCATTGGGATTCCTGTTTTGATTTTCCAGTGAAAATAAAACTAAGGAAGTTCAAAAAAGATTTTTCTTTGGTTTGGGTGTGCTTACAGAGTGCTTGGTAGTCCTTAGAAATGGCTGCATCTGCAGAGCATAAATGTGTCTTAATTACAGGTTTTTTTTAGGGTGAACATCTGTGCCCTTTTCTGCAACTATGTAGATACTTTGATGGTTATCTGAGAAGAATATGTGGTTAAATTCGTACCCTGTAGTCACTTGCTAATTCACTTTATTTAGTGTAAATCAGGAATATTTAAAGGTTTATGTGTACAACTTTGACATACCACTTTATACTTAACACTGTTATGTTTTCTATAATTAGTTTACAAGATAAAATTAGAATCAGATCATTTCTTTAATTGAGATTTTGCGTTGCTGAGAAGAAAACTTAAGATATCTTCCGTTTCTCTTTTCTTTAGTAAAGTGCTAGTTTCTTAGGTGGAGAATACAGTCCCCTTCTTTCTTACACTCTTTGGCTTTAAAATCACTTTGGCTTTAAAATCACATGCTATGTATGAGAGTACAATGCCACTTATTTTTGAAAAAGGAAGTTATTTTATTTTACTTTTCTCATCATATAAATAATTCTAGCATGGATGAAAGAATACAGGGAAACTTTTTAGTCACAGAATATGAACTTAGGCACTTAGAAATAACAGCTCTTTCTGAATTACTAAGTAAGGAAGCATGGTGTGAAGTGAGGGTGGATTGAGAATGATCCAGTAAGAAAGATTTTTGATAAAAAGGCAGGTATTTGGAAATTGTCGACAGAAAAGCCTAAAAATTGTCTATTTCTACTCCTCTGTGTATGACATTTTATTTGTCAAATGTATTGAAAATTAACTTCCCCCAGAAAGCAATGAAATATTTCCTTTGGGAAGAATTTCTGTCACACATTGGGTCAGAATCAACTCCAATGCAAAGTGTAGTATAGGACAAATTCAAAATTTCTCCTATGTAGATAACATTCCTAAAAAGCAAATATCTACTGTGACCACGAAGGCCAGAACATTTCCTCAGTTTGACCCAAACTTCAGAAATGTTTCTTCCTGACTCTAGTACCCTGACCTCTTTTTCTTGAAGCATTTACTATAGAAAACTTGCAATGGTAAATTCTTTCTCTACCCCTTTGAGATAGAAATCTTCTACAATCCAGATATGTCTTTCTCTTAGACCTGGAAGCCATCCCTTTGAAATGTAATCATCAAGCAAAAATAGAACCCCTGCTTCCCAGTCCCTGTAGGCAGGTAGGAGATGAACCTGCATAAGGGAAATTCAAGAAATACAAATGACTTAATCATTTAGACCAACCTCTTCCTTAAAGTAATTTTCCATTAGCTACCACTCTTTGGTTTCAGCAAACTGAGTTCAACTTTCTCCCCTGATTGCAGCAGTCTTGACTCCTATTGCAATAGTCTTGAATAAAATCTCCCTTGCAATCTTTAACAAGTATCTGGTACAATTTTTCTTTTACTGCCGTCATTATTTCTTTGGATTTATGAATTTGAGCCATATTATTCAATCATACCTTTGAAACTTCTGGACATGGGTAAATTCATAAAATAATATTTTGCTGAATTTATAAGAAACATATAGAAATGATAATGGCACAGATTTAGTTGATTATAGCTTAATGAGGTTTGGAGAAAATCATAAATGTTCTCTTTTAATTTTAAGACCATCGGTCTTGATGACATATGATGATTTTTTTTAAGAGACAGAGAGAGCATGAGTCTGGGAGAAGGAGAGAGAGACAGAGACAGAGACAGAGACAGAGAATCTTAAGTAGGCTCCATGTTCAGCATGGAGCCCAAGTGGGGCCTCATCCCACAACTCTGGGATCATAACCTGAGCCAAAATCAAGAATCTGACACTCAACTGAGTGAGCCACCCAGGTACCCCATTATAAGATGATTCTTAAAGTAATACTATGAGTACAAAAATGTTACAAAGTTGATCAAATTGTTCTCTATATTTGCCAAAGTCTTTCATGAATCACATTTTTCCAATTTTTTTGGTCAGTTATTAATTACAAAGAAGCGTATCCCAGAAACAGTCAGTCAACCTGAAGAACATGAGAAAATTAGTTCAGTAACTTTTCAGTTAATTTGTCATTGACACGATATTGAGATTTTATTGGCTACTTGGGGATCATACATTCTTATTATTCAAACACCTGTATGTACAATTTACCAGAGTAGCACTTGACTTTCTATGTATTCTGCCTGTGTGGAAGAGTTTGTCTATATTTCAAAAGAAATATTTTCATTTATTACATACAGTGTTGCTCTTTATAGAAGGGATGAGTACCAACATGTATTTTGTAATGTTTCTAAGGCAAAATTTAAGTGTGTTCAAAATGATGTGTCCTTTTGTAGCTATTTGGCTGCAATAAAACTCTTTAAAATATTTTTTCCTTCAATGTTTTACTATTCCTGAAATAAGATAGAGATAGAAGTTGAAATATCTAACATATTAAAGTGACTCTTAAATTAATTTTAAATTGAGCTAGTTTTAGTGTTCAGGCGAATATATTAAAAAAATAATAAATAATTTATACAAAACAGGATTCTAACTACCAAATAAAATATGACTACTTATTGATTAGCAAAATCCTACTGCCACTACTTACAATTTTTCCTGAAACACATATTTCAGAAGCTAAACTTTTTTGTTGGTTTCCTCAAATACCTCCCTAATACTCAGAAAAGACAGAAGTAGTTTACCTTAAAGGATCTGTGGTTATAGGCTCAAATGCCAGCCCTGTTTGAATATGTCTCTCCTTGCTTCCTTTCAGCAAATATAAAGTTTTCACCAATTTTAAGTATCTGAAGAAACTGTCTGTCCCAGTCCATATACTTATTTTACTTGTTGATTCATTCCCTCAAAACATACGTATTGATTGCTAATTGTGTGTGAAATACTTTATTATGTACTGAAGAAGATAAAAAGATGAAAACACAAACACACACACAGAATATCTGCCCTCAAACTGCATGTTGGAAGCTAAATCTTGTAGGAAATTTAAGATACATAAATAACTATTGTACAAGATAGGAAGTGATAAATGCGAACAGAATAACAATCAATAAAGTGTTATTAGGATCCTGGGTTTGGAGAGGTTATATAAAACCATGAAATCTGGAATGGCTTCAGAATTTTAGCTGGGGCTTAAAAACATGAAGGATTTGGATGAGAAGCAGAGTAAGTATGTCTAAAACATTCCAGATGGTGAACAGCATACAAACAGGCAAGAAGGTCAGAAAGTAAAAAGTGTAGAAAATATGTCTGTAAGTAATTCAACCTGGCTAGAACCCAGGCTTGGTAAAGAGAAATAGTGAAACCTAGTTTGGAAAAGAGGTTGAAATTATAGCAAATCTTGATCACCAGACTAAGCGGTTTTGATTTTATATGGTAGCCAATGAATGTGGAGGCATTTAAATATCAAGCAAAGGAAGGACAATATTAGAGCAATAATGTAAAAAAAAAATATTTGGCAGGAGTTTAAAAACATGTTGGAGGGAGAAAATGACCATTGGCAAAACAAGTCCCTAAGCACCTAATTTTAATTATCTGGGTATGAGGTAATTTGGTATGTAAACATGGAAGCATCAGGATATGCTGAAGAAATAGAATCTGTAATACATGATCAGTGATTGGATGTGAAGAATAAGGCATAGAGTAGACAGAAAGTCTTAGATGATTCGAATTCAGCCTGGTTCCTAAGAGGTCTTGTACTATTAATGCCCAGCACCATGGCTATGGAAAACAGTATGGTGGTTCTTAAAAAAAAAAAAATTACCATATAATCTAGCAACGTTACTTCTAAGTATATACCCAAACAAATTGAAAGTATGGCCCACAGATAGTTGTGCACTCACATTCATAGCAATATTATTTCAAAAGCCAAAAGGTAGATGTAACCCAAATATCCTTTGACAGATGAATAGAAACAAAATGTGGCATATATGTACAATAGAAAATTATTCAGTCAAACAAATGAAGGAAATTCTGACACATGGTACAATGTGGATAAACCTTAAGGACAGTATATTAAATTAAATAAGCCAGTTACAAAAAGACAAATACTATCTGATTTCACTTAGATGAAGTACTCAGAGTGGTCAAACAGAAAGGAGAATAGTAGTTTCCACATTCTTGGGGGAAAGAGAGATGGGGAATTGTTGTTTAGTGGGTATCGAGTTTTAGTTTCCCAAGACGAGAAAGTTCTGCAGATGGATTGTTCAACAATGTGAATATACTTAACATTACTGAATGGTACAAGTAAATTCTTTTTTCAATGTTTATTTTTCAGGGAGAGAGAGAGAGAGAGAGGGTGAGTGAGGGAGGGAAAGAGAGAGGGAGGATAGAATCCCAAGCAGGCTATGCTGTGAGCTCAGAGCCTGATGAGTGGCTTGAACTCACAAACTGAGAGATCATGACCTGAGCTGACATTAAGAGTCGGACGCTCAACTGACTGAGCCACCTAAGCACCCCTCAAGTAAGAATCGTTATTATGATGGTAAATTTTATATCATATGCATTTTATCTTAACCAAAAATTTTTAAAAATTATTAGAAAAAAAGAAGAAAAAAAAAAGAGAGAAAAGGACCAAAAACAAAAAACAAAGAAACAAAAAAAAAAGGAAAAGAAACACATAGCCATATACACATATAGTTAACCAAAATTATTTCCTCAATACACTGCATAGTGAAGACAGAATGTAAACAGAAATGGCCTTGTAAATTTACCAGTATCGGGGGCGCCTGTGTGTCTCAATCAGTTGGGCCTCTGGCTTCAGCTCAGGTCATGATCTTGCAGTTCGTGAGTTCAAGCCCCGTGTCAGGCTCTGTGCTGACAGCTCAGAGCCTGCAGCCTGCTTTGGGTTCCATGTCTCCCTCTCTCTCTGCACATCCCCACCCTGTTTGCACTCTCTGTCTCTCTCAAAAATAAATAAACATTAAAAAAATTTAATTTACCAGTATCCATTTAAGAGCAACAGGAACAAGGCAGGTACAGCCGGTCTATTTAAGGGTAGGTGTTACTATTTATTGCAACAGATGTATGAAATTAATTACTGGAACCTGTCAAAGAAAGATTTTCAAAGAGGCCCCGCTGTGTATGTATGAGGATAATATAACAGGAGGTCTAACTTCCAGTCCTGGCTTCTGACACTTTCTATTTATAACACCTTGGAAAAGTTACTTAATGACTCAATTAAAACAAACAATTCATAAATAATAATACCTGCTTATTTCATGGGATTATTATGAGATTCAAATAATGCATTTATTAGTGGTTGGTATAAAAGAAAGGCAAATGTTATTATTATCTGCTGACCTCCTTGATGGGTTTTGTGTAAACAATGGTAGCAATTTCTAGGTTAATTGCTGCAGAGAATATCGTCAGGCTGTCAAGGGCAGCCCGAGACCATTACTAGTTATGAACGTCACACAGGGCATTCAGGTCAGTGCTGAGAACAAACTAGATCATTTATTTTTTTTAATGTTTATTTATTTTTGAGAAAGAGAGAGAGGGAGTGCGAACGAGGAAGGGGCAGAGAGAGAGGGAGACACAGAACCCAAAGCAGGCTCCAGGCTCCGAGCTGTCAGCACAGAGCCTGACATGGGGCTTGAACTCACGCACTGAGAGATCCTGACCTGAGCTGAAGTTGGACATCTAACTGACTGAGCCACCCAGCACCCCCAAACTAGATCATTTAGACTCAAAACGCTGGACTCATTTTCCAGGTATTTATATTTGCATTAATATGATTTATGTAGACAAATCCAGAACTTCTTTACTCCTTGCTATACTTTGCTAATAAGTGTAGATCTTTCAGGTAAATTCTTTTCATTGCAACAGAGAAGAAGGGATGGAAAGGGAATGGGGGACCTATGTGAATATGACAGAATATGAAAAGGCAAGAGAAAAATGAGCATTGAGGAGGAACTAAAAGTGATGGAATAATGCTACTTTTAGAAATGTGATTAGGGAATTCTCATTCATTTAGATTGCAACAGACAGGAAGCTGGGGAGAGAAGGAGCAGTTTCCACCACTGAGCTCAGCACTTTACACATTTTATTATATTCAATTTTCACAACAATTCTAGAAAATAGACTTTTATCCTCATTTTTCAGACCGGGACACTGTAAATTCTTTGACGCAAAGCACACAAGTAGTATTTGGGGGCGTGTTTCTAGACAATTCTCTCTAGCACCTGTGCCCAGGCATTTTCTAGAATACCATCTGACCAAACTTCAACTTCTCAAAATGCACTCAGGTGGTTTACCAGAAAGATCACAGCCTCCATGGCATTTTATGTTGTAAATATATGAACTGTCTCTAACTGGAGGGCATTTATCTATAAAACAGAATATATTCCTTTGGCGAACAACAAAATATATTTTTTCCATGAGGACAGACAGGTCAGAGTAGTTTGGAGCTGATAGAATGCCCAGAGATCACCACAGCTAATGTTCTCATTGAGGACAAGAGACCCAGAGAAAGGAAAGAATTTTTTCAAACAGGCTCAACCAGTTGATACCCTTCCAGTATATTATGTGGCCGCTTCATAAAACACTGCCAATTTCAGGTAAACAGATTTAAGTGGCTAAGTATTCCTTATCAATATTCTAAAGCCATTCAGGGATTAATAGAGTATTGTCTAATATGTGATTAACTCCATTAAAAACACTGAACTTGTCACTAAAAGCAAAAGAAATTTCATTGCCAATGGCATAATTACTTTATCAAAAGCTGTCAGTATTTGCCAGATGGAGTTACGTTACTTCTTTTATAATTACACATTATGACCCAAGTGCCTACTACTAAGTGATGTTTTTTCTTAACTCTATCACCAAAATTCTTGGAAGTTACTCCGTAGTATTAGCCGTAATCAGTAAAATGTAGTAAAAAAGTGGTAGCAAAGCTGGCACTCTTTAGTTCCCATCCTTTCAGTGAATCATTTGTTTTCCTGATACAATTCCTCCTTACTAATTGCATCCTTTGTATTAATCCCTAATACTAAGCTGTTGCTTTGTTTTGATCGACATGACAGGAAAAAAAAATTAGGCAGTATGTTTCCCCTT
The DNA here is from genome assembly GCF_016509475.1 of Prionailurus bengalensis. NCBI lineage: Eukaryota > Metazoa > Chordata > Mammalia > Carnivora > Felidae > Prionailurus > Prionailurus bengalensis. The sequence continues at coordinate 41,882,190 of NC_057343.1, forward strand.
TCATTCTCTTTCATTATAGTTAACACGTGTATATTTTAATAAGAAACATCAGGACAAGTAATAGAACTGTGCTTCCTCAATACTGGGTGTGACTTACAGGACTTGAAAATTCATCCTGTATTAATCCGTCGAGATTTATAAAGGGAATGTAGCCATGCTGGAAAACACTCATCAAGCTGCAATGTAATATTAAGAAAACACAGGTAACAAATTGAGAACAGCTTATAATAATGGAGTTAATTACTATTTAAGATGAAATATGATTTGAATAAATGTAGTAAGTCAGCCTTTAAAATCATTATTTCAGGGGCACCTGGGTGGCTCAACTGGTCAGGCGTCTGACCCTTGATCTCGGCTCAAGTCATGATCTCACTGTTCATGGGTTCAAGCCCCACATCGGGCTCTGCGCTCATGGTGCAGAGCCTGCTTGGGATTCTGTCCCTCCCTCTCTCTTTGCCCTTCCCCGACTCGTTCTTTCTCTCTCTCTCTCCCTCCCCAAAAATAAATAAATAAACTTTGGAAAAAAAAAAAAGAGAAGCTGTTCTTCTATAAGAAATAAGTAAGTAATTAAGTAAGTACATAGTTAAGTAAGTAAGTAAGTAAAATCATTCTTTCAGAGCCAAGAACACACCCCACGACCACTACCACTACCACGCCATCATCCCATAGAATAAATTGAGCCTCGTTTAGGGTCAAAGTCATGCATGAGGCACTGAAAGGAAAGGAAAGGAAAGGAAAGGAAAGGAAAGGAAAGGAAAGGAAAGGAAAGGAAAGGAAAAGCAATCATGCTTCAGTTCTCCTTTGTGAGTGCTGTGCATCTAATGAGAAACAGATGTTCAATTTATACACTACCAAAAAACAAAGTCAGAACATCCTCATAACTGACTTCCTATAGAGTTAGACCACTCCAAATTTCCTAAAGTTTTGACTCACATATGCACAAATGCACGGAAAAAAAAGAAAGTCAATGCCCCTCAATTCACCATCACTTAAAATAGAAAAAATGAAACAATGTTGAATCAGAGAACTTAGAACAATAACCCATATTCTAATATAGTAGAAGGTCACTTACCATCAGACCTTAACCAACTTACCTGTTAAAAGGACCTCTGTTTTTAAATTTTTTTTTCAACGTTTATTTATTTTGGGGACAGAGAGAGACAGAGCATGAACGGGGGAGGGGCAGAGAGAGAGGGAGACACAGTATCGGAAACAGGCTCCAGGCTCTGAGCCATCAGCCCAGAGCCCGACGCGGGGCTCGAACTCACGGACCGCGAGATCGTGACCTGGCTGAAGTCGGACGCTTAACCGACTGCGCCACCCAGACACCCCAAGGACCTCTGTTTTTAAAACCTAAAGATAGGAGCTCCCTCATCCACCCGATGCTGAACAGATTGCTCTAGTTCACTGGCCTGCTTTCCAAGAGTTGCTGTGGATTGTTCTCAAATTTGATCTTAATATTTTAATTGTTTTTAATAATCTAATTTAATTAACATGAGATATTTTCTATAATCCTTCTTATAAATACATAGTTAAATATGATACATTCCATTAAAATTTAAGCATTAAATAGTACTTTTCATCATGAAAACTACGGTGATCTCTCTTGAAAGGCAAAATGAAAAAAAATAAGTTATCTAGACAAAAACAAACCAAAAAAGCACTTCTGAATTATATGTGGGTAAAATGTGTGAACGTTGGGAGAGAAATATCATAAAAATGCAAAAATGTTCTGTATCAAAAAGTCTTTCTTGGGGTGCCTGGGTGGCTCAGTCAGTTAAGCATCTGACTTCTCCTCAGGTCATTATCTCATGGTTCATGGGTTCGAGCCCTGCGTCAGGCTCTGTGCTGACAGCTCAGAGCCTGGAGCCTGTTTTGAATCCTGTGTCTGCCTCTCTCCTATGTCTTCCCCTCCCCTGTACCTGCTCTGTCTCTCTCTATCTCAAAAATAAATAAAAGTTTTCAAAAGTTAAAAAAAAAGTCTTTACTTGTATTTTATTTATTTATTTATTTATTTATTTAATATAATTTATTATCAAGTTAGCTAACATACAGTGTATACAGTGTGCCCTTGGCTCCAGAAGTAGATTCCCATGTTTCATTGCTTACATGCAACACCCAGTGCCCATCCCAAGTGTCCTCCTCAATGCCCATTACCCATTTTTTTCTCTCCCCTGTCCCCCCTCCTGCCATCTGCCATCAACCCTCAATTTGTTCTCTATATTTTCTTGTATTTTAAAAATTCTAGAGAATCTTTCACTTAAATATTACAAAAATGGATGAATTATAGTATGGATTAATCACAAAAAACATACAAGTTCCTTAAGGAGACTAATGAAAAAATAGCCCTGGCATTAGGTCAAAATAATTGGCAAATAGTTATACATTTACATGTTTTAACTAAGATGTTTTTGTTATTCCCACTTTCATCAACTCATTTAAATAATCAACAACCTATCTAGGCAAATAGCATCAGTATTATATATATGTAATCACAATAGTAGAAAAATACAAAGAAAAACGGTGCTGAAACCAACACTAGCCACCAATGTAATTAAGGTTCCTTCCCAGAATGCAATACGTTTGAAGGATGTTGTGCTTTGCTATGGTTATCTTGTCATCTGTAAGCAATGATGGTGGCTATGAGCAAAATATAATTGAGCCTGAATCGTCAGTCTTCTACACACACGGACTGAAGTGAGACCGACAGTCATATTATTTTTAGTGGACACTTGGTCTGCCCAGCTCACCGTGCAACGCATGCTCCAGGGCACCAGTTCTCACGTTAGAAGGATCAAAATCACCTGCAGGGCTCCTTACACCCCAGGCTGCCAAGCCCCACCCCTGGAGTTTCTGATTCCAGAGGTCTGGGATGGAGCTCCAGGATTGCATTTCAAAGGAGTTCCCCTGTGACACTCTTCCCACTGGTCCAGAGACCACATTTTAGGAACCAAAAAAAGGAACTATTTTAGAAACTATTTTAGATTGTTAAAAAACAAACAAAAACACTTTCGCTCTGGAAAACTTTGTAGCACTTGTCCTGATTAGCACAGGATGATGTATGGAAGGGTTGCGTCACTTATTGTACACCTGAAACTAATATAACTCTGCTAACTAACGGGGATCACAATAAAAACTTAAAAGAACATTTTGCAATCTAAAAAAAAAAAACTCACATAAGCTGAAATCACATGCAAAAAGCAAGCCATACACGTAATTTAATATATAAGTTAACCAATTGGTTGTCCACTGATGCATCCCAGAGTTGGCTAGAGTTCATGATACAAAGGATTTTAAAGGAAATAGCCAGAAAATCTTCTTTCCCAAGAATAAAGCAAGGTAATTGAATAATTGTAGGAACAGACAAATGTGCCTCAGCATGTGCTAGGAAATATTTTGAAAGCAGGCTGATAAAAGTGTATGTCCCCTTTCTTAAAATTTGACTATGCAAATTAGAGAGAACTGAAAAGATTTTTACTATCTATCTTCTCATATCTGTATCCCTATCTTTCCTTCTCCTTACCTTTTCTGCCTGACATTCTTGTTTTCTCTACCTTTCTTTCTTTCTGTCTGTAGTTTCAGATATAGTCACTACCATAAATGAGGTGGGTTTTTAAAATTTTTTTTAACGTTTATTTATTTTTGAGAGACAGAGCATGAGCAGGGGAGAGGCAGAGAGAAAGGGAGACACAGAATCTGAAACAGTCTGCAGGCCCCGAGCTGTCAGCACAGAGCCCAACACGGGGCTCGAACCTACAAGCCGTGAGATCATGACCTGAACCGAAGTCAGATGCTCAACCAACTGAACCACCCAGGCGCCCCAACAAATGAGGTTTTTAAAGTCTGTATTTCAGTAATAGCTCCAACTGGGTCACAAATTGATCCTAAAGGTACAATTCTGTTCATTAGTATAATAGATTAAAATCTGTTTGGAAAACGTTTTTCGAAGAAATTTAAATTGTGGAGAGAAAGGAAAAATTCACTCAGAGACTCTAGGTTACATTTTCTTCTCCTCTTTAGAGGATTGATTATACAAATAACTCTGCTAAAAAGCCCTGAGGATGAAGAGCAGTGCAAACTGTGTGGTTAAATGAAAATAGATTTAATCACATGAACTGTGCTGGAATTATTTTCGTTCAACATTTCAAAGACGTAATAATTTTTTCACACCATCTTGCCTGAGCCCTGGTTTTTGTGAGAAGTAATCTATCCTGAGTTCATTTTACAGTTGTTAGCTCCTTAACTGTGGATGGTAAGTGCTTGCCTTGTATCTGAAGTTATGCTCTCTGTAAAACAGTACTTTGAGATTGGGACAATAAGTACCTTTTGTGTGTGTGTGTGTGCTTTAAAACTATACATTTTCACACTGACTCCAGAAGAAAGTGTCATTAAGTCATGGGATGTGGTGGGGGAGGAGGGAAGACATTTTTTCAAAGCTAAATGAGAAACCTGAAAACAATATGAGGCTCTGATTTTAGGTGCTGTGTTAAAGAACTCTGATTCTAGAATTTAACTTACCTTTTTCTATATAAGGGATGTGTGCTTTTTATTAAAAAAAACTGTTTTTATGTGCTCCAGGAACAAAATGGGCATATGAACATTACTTCTATGTATACACAGAAAGGAAATGAAAATGGTCACAGCTTTAGGCTTATAAACTAGATACAGTAAAAAACTAAATTTTGATATTACTTTTATTAAGTAAAAAACAGCATAAACTAAAAATGAGTTTTCAAGAGAATATTAAGTAAATGCCATGTATTTCTAATGTGATCACTGAATGAAATTACAGGACGAAATTAAAACCTAATTCATTTTGAATGCCATGCTATCCAAAAGACAAAAATATCAAAATACACAGAATTACCCTAAAGCACCATATTTTACAAGTGTAATATTATACTTCTGTATTTCACAGATAAGACCAAACATATCTACTCCCACCCATCTCACCCCCAAGCATGGAATACACTTCAAGGAAGCTATGTGTTTTCATTTCTTCAGCTAGACTTGAGACCTCTTGAGGTTAGGAAATGTATTTTTATATCTTTATTTTATTCATTGTTCCAAAATATGTACTTATCGACTATTAAAGGGGAAAAATCTAAGAATACTACAATTTTGGTAGCTCTTAGAACTTGCTATAACTTCCTGTTTATTAACCAGTTGAATATTTACACATAAGAGGACTAGTCTCAGGTTTTATGCTGTCATTCATAGTCAATACTAGTATGCAAGGTTAGGCATTTTGGAGGTCTGAAAATGGAGAAAAGATTTTTAGGTCATTCAGTTCTGTGAACCTGCAGTTTGCTGCTGAATTAGGAAGATGACAAAAGTTCACCAGGCACATCACCTTCAAGCCGTCAATATATGGCCTTTGCCTCTCCAGGGAAACCGTTCACAAAGAGACACTTAGAAGTTTTCCACTGTATAGGCAATCCCTACCTAATTGTTTCACAGCAAGAATCCCAACAATCTGTACAGCAGATGTGACTACCTCACTTAACACTATCATAGGAAGAAAATAAGGGCAGAAGAGTCATATGCTCATGGTAAAGACACAAAGAGAAACTGCTGCATGAGCACAGATAGCACACCTCTCTCTGGCCATCTGTTCCACCACGTGTGCCGCACATCACAAGAGGATGTGAAGAGAGTGGACAGCTGAGCAAAAGTCACAAATAAGTTTTCCAGAGTGGCAAATGACGGCTTTCAACAGCAGGATGACACCAGAATGACACCAGAGTAGAAGAGTTTTTATTGGTATTTCAAGGAACGTGCTGCCACTGTTGCTTAAAGGACCCCAAGGCTTTAAGTATTAGATAGATAGATAGATAGATAGATAGATAGATAGATAGATAGATAAATTTTTTTAAGGGGCACCTGGGTGGTTCAGTTGGTTGTTGAACATCTGACTCTTGGTTTGCGATCGAGCCATGATCTCATGTGGGATCTGCGCTGTCAGCCAGGATCCTGCTTGGACCTCTGTCTCTCTGTCTCTCTCTCTGCCTCTCCCCTGCTCTCTCTCTCTCTCTCTCTCTCTCAAAATAAATAAATAAACTCTAATAAAAATTTAATGTTTTTTTATTTATTTTTGGGACAGAGAGAGACAGAGCATGAACGGGGGAGGGGCAGAGAGAGAAGGAGACACAGAATCGGAAACAGGCTCCAGGCTCCGAGCCATCAGCCCAGAGCCTGACGTGGGGCTCGAACTCACGAACCGTGAGATCGTGACCTGGCTGAAGTCGGACGCTTAACCGACTGCGCCACCCAGGCGCCCCAAAAATTTAAAAAATAAATTAGTGCCACGTTATCCTTTTCTGTCCACACCACATTCTGCTGTCACTCTTGAGTGGCAGAGAGGGTGCAGAGTTAATCTGCGATATAGGAATTCCACAGGGTGGCTTCTTGTCTAGGACACCCCTATGGGTGAAACGAAGGCTGATGGGGGCTTGCTGTAGGGTGTCACGGGCCAATTTAATGCTGACAAAGTTCTGAGACAAAGAAGTATGGTATCTATCCCGTAGGGTTACCCTGATTATTAGTGTTGACATCAGGTCAGAACTCGGCATAATATTTTAACACAGTTCAGGTGTTATATTAACTAATCTTTACTTCCAAAGCTCAAATGTAGGAAAAGAAAAATTCTTCTCCTGGCACACACAACTGGATGAATGAATCTTTGGTGAATGATTACAAGGATAGAGTCATTTCGTTGACGTACAGGAGGTGGCCTGCAGAGGCAGGATTTGGGTGATAGGTTTGAGTAGGGGGGCTGCCATAGGTCTTGGTGCAACTGGGATTCATCCCTGGGGATGAAAGGGCTGTGTGTAAGGGCAGAGCACAACCTAACCTTGCTGTGTTCCTTAGTAACCTCACTGAGGAAGAGGAGGAAGAGGAGGAGGGAGAGGGGAAGGGGAAAAGGAGGAGAATCAAAAGGGAGGGGGAAGCAAAGGAAAAGGAGGAGAGGAAAATCTGCTTGGAGAAATGGAACACAGGGAGTTTAAAATCAAATTCGTGCATTATGTTTGTGCATGGATATATAAAGCTGATGAAGGCAATTAGCCTTCCAGAGTTATGTCTTTAAAAGGAGAAACTACTCTTGGCTGTTTCATCAGGGGTTCAGAATAGTTGGGAAAATGGCCTCTGCCCTAAAAACAAAGAATGAGCAAAACACAAAGATTAGATTGTTGTTTCCAAGGTAGAGAAAAAGATCAGTCAAAAAGGGTTACACTTAGAATATATATGGACCCAGGGGGTGCTTGAGTGGCTCAGTTGGTTAAGCAACCAACTTCGGCTCAGGTCATGATCTCATGGTTTGTGAGTTCGAGCCCCACGTCAGGCTCTGTGCTGACAGCTCAGAGCCTGGAGCTTGCTTCGAGTTCTGTGTCTCCCTCCCTCTCTCTCTCCCCTTTCCGTGCTCATGCTCTGTCTCTCTCTCTCTCAAAAATAAATAAAAATTTAAAAAAAAGAATACATATTCACCTAGTGAAATTAAAAGTCATCCAAACACACAGTTGAGATCAGGGATTTATTTATATGTAGCATATAGAAAAAGTAGGTAACTTCTTTCTAAATTGGCTGTTTAGTCATCAACAATTTAGAAGAAGCCGTAAAGATTTTAATCCTGAGGAATACATTGGGTTTCATGAATTATATATATTAAGCAGCTTTCTAATACTGAGGTAATAAGAATCACACTAGACAAAAATGATAGCTCTATCTTTGGAAGTTCAAGGCAGAAACTTCAAAACTTTTGTTCATTCCAATATCCTCTGAGGATATTTCATATTATTTTCCTATTTCAGTGATTTCATTAAACTATACACTGAAACCACTGTAAGCAAGCTGAGAGACTTGGGAAACGATAAGACATAAGCAATACAAACCTCCATAGCGAACTGACATTGTAATAAGGACAGTAGATGGCACAGATTGCTGGGAGAAAAAGGATGGAGAAGGGATTGTGGTTGTTTTAAGGGAGAAAATCACATTTTCCACCATGGTCCATAAAATATGATATTATCTGTTTTCCTTTTTGTGACCCAAAAATGTAACCCTGATTCAAGTTGAGAAAAACATATTCATGTCAACCCTCCGTAAGAGAAATATAAAGTTGTGTTTCTATCAGTGTATACAGTGCTTGTGACACCATATAGTTCCCTCATCTCTATAGGTGTAAACAATAAAACCTGTTTTATTGCTTTGAGGAATTGAATTTGAAATTATATTTTTTTTAAATAGCAGTTATGATATTTCTCCTTCTAAGGACGATTGCCCTGGCAATAGCCTCTCTCTTAGGGATAGTATTTTCATTCCTAAACTCAATCAGGTCTTTAAGTTTCTATTCTTCAAAAGACAAACTTACATCTTATAATTTATAAAGGATTAGAATTCATTTGGGAAATTCCTGGGAAGAGCTTTTTTAGCATTCAATAGTAAAGAGAACATACAGGATAAATATCTGGAGCACCTATTTGTTTTACACTGACATAAAATATTTGATGAAAATATGTGCCCTCAAATAATAAGAGAAAACCCAGGTATATGAAAACTATCATATATATATCTGAAGTAACTTCTACAGAATTAAAAATAACTCAGGATGATTTCTTCTTGTCAGACTGTAAGTCTTGGTACCGACGCTAAACAATGCCAGGTTTTCTTATGACTTAAAGCAGTTTCCTCTGAAAAAACAAAACACATCAAAAAAAGTCCTAAATCAGAAGTGTAGCAAAAGGTTCTCAGGGAAGAGAAACATAAAGCGAGTCAATGAGCCCATTACATTCTAGGGTGCAAGTAAAGAAGCTAAAATTTTAAGCTAGATCTCGTCATGCGACTTGAATATGAAAAAATCTCTTGCTTCTTTCCTTTCCCCTTGAAAAAAAAAATTTTAAGTGTACAAACCTCCCTGTAAGCATCTTATCTATTAGTAGTTTTAAAACTTTGAAACTCTCATCCAGACTGTACTTTAGAACTGCCGTAAATTAGACAGGAGTTTGTAAGTTGTCTCTAAATGGCTATAATTAAACCCTCACTTAGAGCTTTGCCATCTATACCAAGGGCAAACTCAATGTGATAAGGGGTGCGTATGAGTTGGATTGTTAAAAGGAAAAGAGGAAAAAAGAAAGAAGATCTTGACTTGGTATAGGTGCCTGTGGAAAGAGTATGGGTTAGGCACGCCAATAATTTCTCCTAAAAAGAAATTATTATATGAAGATCAAAAAGGGTAGGTGAATAGAGGAAACATATTACAACCTTTCCTTTAAAGCTATGCTTAAAAATGAACTCTTAGCCAGGAAATCTATTAATTGTTAAACTTTTCATCTTCTAAATACACTGTGAAAACAAATGTACTTCTTGAAAATGACCCTAATTCAAATCCAAGGTATACCGGTAGGTCAAATTCTTTGAAGTGAATCTAATTAGCAAGAACAGGCCACCTAGCCCACGGGTAAGCAAAGCCATCTGATGAGAGCTAGAAATGGGGATGCTATTAATGTCAAGGATGGCAGAATTGGCGGCTAATGACACAATACGGTTGCTAGGTGGAATGAAAAAAAATAAAAATAAAAAACAGAAAACCTCACTCTTTGAGACAAGAAGGGAATTACCAATTGCTCTTTCCCTAACTCCTAAAGAACTTAAAATATCAGTATATACATATGGCATTGCTGCGGTTTCAATTATGACAGTGTTTCAATGATTTTTTTTTGTGAATTTATTTACTTGGTCATTTAAGAAACCACTCTTCGTTTCAGGAACAAAACTTTCCGGAGAAGAACTGAACACTTATGAGAAGCTGCTGTCCAAGGGTGAGGATTTGTGATTTTTTTTTTTTTTTATCACTGAAAGACACTCTCCAACTGTGATACAAGGATAATAAAATATCTTTTAATTATTTCCTATTTGAGGGAAAATGTACCTTACCTTTACAAAGTATAATATAGTTCACATTAAATGTTAGTAGGCATTACTTTCTCTGATCAAGGAGACTGTCACAGAAGAAGGAAGATTACAATATGAGCCTTTATCTGATGAGGCAAACCAGATACAAAGAACACAAAAAAATGGCATGGGTCTGTATCAGTGCTTCACCAATATATAAGTAGAAGGATCTTCTGACTCTTAGTTCATTGCGTTTCCCACATCCATAAGGTTGGTTTAAAAGTACTGTCACCCCAGGGCGCCTGAGTGGCTGTTAAGTGTCCACTCTTGATTTCCGCTCAGGTCATGATCTCATGGTTTGGGAGTTTGGGCTCCACGTTGGGCTCTGTGCTGACAGCACGAAGCCTGCTTGGGATTCTCTTTCTCTCTCTCTCTCTCTGTCTGTCTCTCTCTCTCTCTCAAAATAAATAAATAAATAAACAAATAAATAAATAAGTGTTAAACAGATTAAACTGACTTTGCCAGGTGATACAATTCTGTTCCAGAATGAACTTAAAAACAAAACAAAACAAATAAAAACACCATATCCCATTGCCTTTTTTCTAAAGAAGTGTGAGCTCCTGGCGCTCATGTTTCATTTGAAATGCTCAGAAATATCTTATTTCCTCGGGGGAAGTGCAATGCCATTTTCAAGGATGGCACACATCAAAGTCAATTTGCTAATTGGTTTTAGTTGTTTTCCAAGAACTATGATTGCTACCTAGTTATTCCAGCAGCCATTCTAAGGGAAGCGAGGCTGATCATTTGATACCCAGATTTCAGCAAAAATAACAAGAATACAGTGTCACCATGATTTTCAATATAAAGAGACTAATATATACATCTTGTTTGTGCTAGTGATCCGTTTATGACCTGATATCAGTCTTTTCACTCTCTAGGAATTTCTAACAACCACTAATTTTCCAAATTCCCATTTTCCGCATTTGCATCATTATGTGGAGATCAATACAAACACTGCTAAAGGTTTCTAACTAAAAATAATTAAAACAAAATTTGTTTAGCAAGATGACCTTCTAACAGAGGGGTAATAACAGTAGAAAGATACAATGTTTCTACTGGTATATTGTTTATTTATATTAATTGCTTACAGGTGGTTAGTGGACATTATTAAATATGCTTGCTCCTTTTTCTTTAAATATCCTTGTGTTTCAGAAATTGGATTTCAAGCACAGAATCTAAACTAAGTCACTATTTTCAAGTAAAAATACCTCAGATCAGAGTATAAACAACAGTATATATCACATTAATGAACATTTTTTTTCAAGTAAAAATACCTCAGATCAGAGTATAAATAACAGTATATATCACATTAATGAACATTTTTTTTTTCAAGTAAAAATACCTCAGATCAGAGTATAAATAACAGTATATATCACATATAAATGAACATTTTTTTCCCAACATTTATTTATTTTTGGGACAGAGAGAGACAGAGCATGAACGGGGGAGGATCAGAGAGAGAGAGGGAGACACAGAATCAGAAACAGGCTCCAGGCTCTGAGCCATCAGCCCAGAGCCTGACGCGGGGCTCGAACTCACGGACCGTGAGATCATGACCTGGCTGAAGTCGGACGCTTAACCGACTGCACCACCCAGTCGCCCCTAAATGAACATTGTTTATGTGTACACTTGAGCTACGGATATTTTAATATGTGATGTTTAACGTATTTATACCCTTGCTTTGATTACTAGTTAGGCATCCTATCTTAAAAGTTCAAAAAATCTAATGTTATTTGTGTGTATCTGTTGATTCTACAAAGAAAGAGAGTTGAGACAATTTTAGGCAAGAAAACATGAAGAATATTTACACCGGTTTTCAGAAAAGGTAAAAAATAAATAAAATATAAATGAAATGAAATATACTTGTAATTTTTTCTCATGCCTACCGCCACCCTGCCCATCCCCTCCCATCTCCCCACCCAATAGAACGGTGCTTCAAAAAAACACTAATCCAACTGTTGACTCAGCATAGAATCACTCCTTGTCTCCCATTCCAGTCCCACAAATTAACCAGAAGTGTTTCAGACTATCTAAATGAGGTATTGATGATGTCATGGAAGTGATTAATCAGGCTTATGATGATATGATCACCACCTTCTCAGAGCTTTTGTCTTCTTTTTCATTATCCTTACTTATAATTGAAATGTATAGCTTAGGGTAAAAGGTTATGGATTTTTAGAGGATTCTTAACAGTAAGATTATAAGAGGGTAGTCATTATAATAAGAGTAAAATGGGTTCAGTTACATTTAAATTCTAACAATGGTTTCAAATATTACCTGTCTGCTAGGGTTTAACAGAAAAAAAAATCAAGTTTTAGAACTCTGGGGAATAATATGTCAATCTTGGGAAAAAGCCTGGAATGTGAAAGTCTGGTGGACAGGCACTTAAATGTGTTTAATGTAGCAAATGAAAGACGGTTACAACTGTATTTTCTATTTTGTTCTAAGAAACATGTCTGACAAAGAAAGGAAAGAAAAGGTATCTTTAACTAGAGTCAAAGATGTTGGTAATAAATCAGTTTAATGGCTCATAAGATTCTTCTCTTATATATATATATATATATATATATATATATATATATATATACACAAATTATATATATTTTGCAACAATGTTGTACATTATCCATTAGTCTAAAACAGCACTGTGTCTGTACTGCTCAGGAATAATACTAGGCCAGTATACATTTTCCTCTTAACATTATTACTTACTACCATTTAATGAAACTGACATTAATTCTTCCCTCTCAATAGAAAAATCTGGTGAAATGTATTCCCTTCTCCATTACTACAGGTTGATTTTTTGTTTTATTTTTTGAAAGTCAAATATTGTCTTTACCTTCTTTGTTCCCGTTCCACTCCACCCCATGAAGTCCCTGACGGACATATAATGAATATGCTTTAGGTTTTTATTTGGGGAGGAGGGGTGAAATGATGAAATTTTAGTTGGATAAATGTCTTAATACCACCAGAGAACAAAGGAAGTGCTTACCAAATGTAACTTGAAAACATAATGATTTATTTCATTGTACTCACGCAGTATAGTCTTACTCATAGTAGTAAAACTATTTTTATTTTTCAGTCGGATTAATCCATTATAAATAATTATAATATGGCCCCCACTTTGCAAATGGGTTCCAAAAGTTATGGTGACATAGAAATATGCTAGCAGTGATTGGTAGAGGTGGAGGACTACTTAATTCTAACTTCAAGACAAAATTGAGTAGCCTCCAGCACCAGCATGCATGTGTTACATGGCAACACTATCTATCAATATTAACATTAATTTATTGGAAACAAAACACCAAACAGAGATCTGTCAAATAGACCAAGGTATTAAGCTATATCACTGAACATCAGCTTTGCCACATGATGTCAGTTTCTCTGTCTCTCACCTCATGCCGCAATGTCAAGATAGTTACATTTTCATTTTTAATAATTCTTGAATGTTTTACTTTCCACAAAAAAATCATAACTTGTTAATTTAATGGTACCCTGAGACACAAAACTCAATTCTGTAATTAATACTCAGTATTGAAATAACCATTTATCATTCTGCACTCTAAAGATAAGACACTGTTTTGGAGAAAAGTTCTTCAGGGATATACTTCTTTAAAAAACAAACAAACAAACAAACAACGGGCGCCTAGGTGGCTCAATTGCTTAAGCGCCCAACTCTTGATTTCGGCTCAGGCCATGATCTCAGGGTTTGTGGATTCGAGCCCTGCATAGGGCTTTGCACCAACAGTGCAGAGCCTGCTTGGTACTCTCTCTCTTTCTCTCTCTCTCTGCCCCTTCCTGCTCTTTCTCTCTCCATCTCTCAAAAATAAATGAATAAATATTTTTTAAAAATTAAAATTAAAAAAAGATAAACAAGCAAAAAACCCATCAGATACAAAGCATTATTTTACCTTATTTTTTCCCTCCTGACCATACACTTAGCAATTACAAAACTTTCTTCTCCAGCCAACCAATTAAGCAACAAAAGTCCCCACCTTTTGATTGATTTCTACTTATCTTTCAAATGGATCTCAAAAGTTATTTCTAGTGTGAAATTTCCCATGAAATTACAAAGAGCTTGCTGCTTCCTCCTCTGATCTCCCTGGGCAGGTTTACTGACAAAAACTCTTTTTCTGCAATTATTACTCTGATTTTCACCAGAAGGTTCTAACATGCAGCCTTCTGCTCTATTTGTGTCTGTCTCCAGAGCCTACTATGTGCATGGTGCATGGCTGTACCAATTATTCGATGAATAAATAATTAAAGGCATTAAATATATATAAATAGGGTTCTTTCCCTGAAGCTGATATTGGGCAGTTTTTAAAAGTCAGTTTGCTATTATCTGGATGCCAATCAAATCCCCTGGAATATGTATCTAAGGAGAGGGTGATGATTGTAAACATATTTTCAAAAAGCCTCCTATCAGAGACTATCATTAATTTATAGTTGCCTCAATTTTTATCCACGACCACTCAATGTAAGGATATATTTCTTTTAAATAATTGTGCTTGCTAACAGAATGAACTCTTCTAGACTAAAAGGAATGGTAGATATATCATTTATATTTATGAAACTCTGAGATGTATGACTATATTTATACTCATAAGAATTATACTCCCTACTCACTGGAAATGGAATTAGTCTATATTGGGTAATGATTTCACCTTCAGAGAACTGATTTTAGCTTTTTCATTAATGGATTAATATAGATTTCACAGTGACTGTTACCAAGGTTCAAAGGTAGTCAGTGTGGTATTTATGATTTTATCAAGTTTTTTTCCTTCTACTTCCTACTACAACCACTTTGTAGGGTTTTTCAGTAATATTTAACCGGTTCTATGTGGAGGTTTTGAAGATTTGAGGGTTTGACTTCTTTTTAAATTTTTTTTTAACATTTATTTGTTTTTGAGAGACAGGGAGAGACAGAGCATGAGCAGGGGAGGGGCAGAGAGAGAGGAGACACAGAGTCTGAAGCAGGCTCCAGGCTCTGAGCTGTCACCACAGAGCCCAACCGTGGGGCTCAAAATCACTGACCATGAGATCATGACCTGAGCTGAAGTCGGACGCTTAGCCAACTGAGGCACCCAGGTGCCCCTGAAGGCTTTACTTTTGACTGTGAGATTGTTTACTGTTAGCAAGTTTTTTTTTAAGAATTAAAAGAAAATTTTCATGCCTTTTATCCAAGTGTTGTGATTTAATATTCACAAAAATTAGTTAAAAGTAATTTTAAATGTTAATTGTAATCTGAGGGCAGACACTTCCATTTTATATGCTACTGTTGTTCATGCTGTTGAATATCACAAACACTTGTTTCAAAATCCTGCTAACCAACATATATTTTCACAAACATGTGATCATGCAAGTCTCTTGGAAAAACAGCCCATCTTCATAAATATGTAATGATGTAGCTTCTCAGAGTAAAGTCTACATATACATTCAGATCACATTTCCAAGAAACGAAATTAGTAACAACCAATATAATTATTCTGAATATGACTTATTTTATCATGTCTTATATTATTCTAAAATAGATTACAGTCCTCAATTTTCCTTTGACTTATGTGCTCAATCTCATTTTGTCTGTCCATGTGTTTTCATGTTTCTTCACACTCTCAGAACATGCATTTGTAAAATCATTGTAGTAACATAAAATCACGCAAGAAGGAAACTCTCCTTATTTTATGAATAAAGTCATTGGATTAAGAAGTTAGCCACTTCAAATTTTACCATCTAATCTTTATCTAGATAATGTGTTTAAAGTATCATCCCAGGGCCCCGTTACCATCTTCTATTCCCCAATATTTAGCTTCCTCCTGTTTCTCAAACTCTTTTTCAAAATGGTTGAAACCAGTGTGGAAGATCATTAAAGAAATATGACCTTTTTCTTTCTTGTATGCACACAGGAATTGGTTCATGAAAACTGATTTCTAAAAACACATGAACAAATATGTTCTGCCATTATACATAAGTTCTGAGTCAAGGATTGAGGATGACCATTTGAAATGATAACAATTCTCAAAAACTATTAAATATTCTAGGACCTTCAAAGAATTTGAACCAAATGGCTTTGAGACTTAAACATAAATTCTTTTTTTTTTTCAACGTTTTATTTTATTTTTGGGACAGAGAGAGACAGAGCATGAACAGGGGAGGGGCAGAGAGAGAGGGAGACACAGAATCGGAAACAGGCTCCAGGCTCTGAGCCATCAGCCCAGAGCCCGACGCGGGGCTCGAACTCACGGACCGCGAGATCGTGACCTGGCTGAAGTCGGACGTTTAACCGACTGCGCCACCCAGGCGCCCCTAGACTTAAACATAAATTCTGATGGTATATAAATTCATTTCAACAGCATCTCCCCTGTATATTAAAACAGGGTCCAAAAAGGCTTAAAAACTTGATGTTTATGCTCTCAGGTGGTTCAAAGTTAGCTGGAAAAGAGATTTCAATTCCCTTGACTAGTTAGAGGGGACTAAATGTAATGTCAGATAAGCAGAGCCATATTGATTTGTTTTTGCTTCCTAGAAGCTAATCTTCCAGTTTCATGCAGACTCAAAAATGTAGTCAATGACTTTATCCATGAACGTTCTTTCCAGATAGTGATCTTTACCTCAACTAAAAAACATTTTATAAGGCTTGCATAGCATTTTATACAGATATATGTGTCTATTTTAATGAAAATGCTATCACCTTTCTGTTGTCTTTGCTGTAAGAAAATGCTGCCACACACACACACACACACACACACACACACATGCCTTGTTTTCGTAGTCACATATTTTTCATAATGAGAAAGAGGGAGAGAAAGAGAGAGAGAGAAAGAAACAGGGACAAAGATATAGAGAGACAACATTTAGACATATGACTACAACTAAAAATGATTGTTAGACAATTTTCCATTGAAAAAATCTTCATTGATAAACAATGTCTAAAATACACACATCTATGTTTCAAAATGCTGATTCCAGAAAGAATGCATTTCCCCAATGATATGAGTTAATCCCCACTTCCCTTAAACTGTGGACAAATGGTAAGCATGGTAGGCCAAGTCTCTGTGATTTTTGATATGAGAATCAATCGGGGCCACTGATCTAGCTTACACTCCTCCATCTCGTTTTTACTCTGACCCAAAAATAGAAGTCACCCTGTGACTTATGATTAGATCACACCCTCTAGTAGATTCTCTGAATAAACAATAATTCCTGGGGAGAGAGCAGCCAGAAACAAATGGGATACCTGGTAGTTGCCTAAAACTTTGGACAAGATCATCCCACCCACAACACTGCTTCCTATACTATGATTTTTATCGTATAGCACCCACTGTCCCATGCCAGGAAATGGATGGAATCTACATGATGAGCATAGAAATTGTTATCATGGAGGAATGGAACTAGCTTCCAAGGTCATCAACCTTTCACACTTCCATTTATCTTATACCTAGGGCTGTCTTTTCATTGTTTTTCTTTTCAAAGCTTCCCATATTCTTACTTAAATTAGTATTTGTCTCTATTAAGTGGAGAGTGAGGAGCACCAAGGTATTTTTCCTAAGTCTGTGCCCTCTATCCCAATCCAGCATGCTATTATCACGAAAAAATCAAATGTGGAAACAACAACAGTTTTTAGTTTGCAGTTCTTTGAGAAAATAAACTCAAATGGCATCTTTATGTTTTACTAACACAGTCATTGTAAAGCAGTGTATAATATGTTAGATTATCAGCATCATTCCTTACTTTAACACTAATCCATAATTCATGCATTATTTTTTATCTTGTTTCAGTAGAATGTTGTAATAGAAAATAAACTGTCATCAGTAAAATGTCAAAAAAAATAATATCCAATAACAACCAACAATTTTTTGAATGAGAATTGTTCTACAGTAAGTGATCAGAACCTATTTAAGATTTTAGGTCCTGCATATGTACTGTCTGCTGACAAGCTATGCAATTATAAATGTATTCTTCATGTCAATGTCTTGAAAGTTCCTAATGAAAATTGTACAATGTAACTAGGAGGTTCCAAATACTGTTAAACTCTACAAATTCTCTGTTTTATCATTTTCTTCAGTGAACAGGTACATTTTTAAGGCACCCAAGTGTCAACAAGTGTATCTAATAGAGCCTTGAGCTTCAGTGATTTCATAAAAGAGGAACTTGCCAACGAATTTAGGGAACTCACATTATATATTCAGGTTAGATTCACAAATCCAATGTTGCATGGCAAGAAGTCTATGCTCATTTCTTGGTATCATGAATTGCAATTTTTCCCCCAATTCAGAGAACCAAACCTAAACCTTCATAAATGAATGAACAACTCAAAGGTAGCTCAGACTGTAGGAGTCTTAGAGAAGGAATTTATCATGTATTCAGTTTAAAGGGTTCAGTTTATGACAGCCATGAAAACGATCTATGTCCAATCTATCCTGATATGGAATCAAGTCACCCAAAATAAATCTGATAGATAATTTATAGTAAAAATACACCTCAACCTCTTCATATATACATATAGTATATATACACAAACACATACACTCTCACATAGATATGTGTATGTAAGCTTTTCTTTTTAATTTACACGGTAATTTTTGTTAAGAGAAAACAATATATTAAGTGACACACTTGCAAACTTCTTAAAATCTACTGCTATATGAAGCTAGGAATTAGAGACAAGTTTTGAATCATCGGAAACAGGGAAATATGCCTTGCTAGTTTGTATAATCTCAGTACTACATGACATACAGTGTGTATCAAATATAAATTTGACAAATGAAAATGAATGAATGAATGAATAAATAAATAAATAAATAAATAAATAAATAAATAAATAAATTTGTCAAATGAAACTGAATTGAAATACTAAAATCAGGAACTCAATGGAAAAAACATGTATGTTTTCCCAAGGTTAACAAAATTATTTCAGCCAATAATTTGAGGAAATAACTTACGAAGCCAATTACGACATAAATCTTAGGTAGGAGTATTAAATATATATATTTTAGTGATAGATGAAATACAACGCAAAAGGATTATAATTCACGACATTTTCAAAAATACTTAGGTATCTCTACCGTTTACAAAATTTATGGTCAGATATATAATTCAGGTTAAATATTTTATAATAAATCCCAAACACATTTTATTCTCTCACAACACATTTTTTCGTTCCTTAAGTTGTTCCTCTCAGTCTGTGTGCAGTGCAATTTTCTGTTGTTCTTTGCATGTAAAACAGAGTTGGGGCGCCTGGGTGGCTCAGTCAGCTAAGTGTCCGGCTGGCTCAGGTCATTATCTCATAGTTGATTTTGAGCCTCACATTGGGCCTTGCATTGACAGCTCAGCACCTGGAGCCTGCTTTGGAGTCTGTGTCTCCTTCTCTCCCTGTCCCTCCCCACTCACACTATGTCTCTCTCTCTCTCTCTCAAAAATAAATAAACATCAAAAAAAAAAAAAATAAAACAGTGTTGTTTGCCTTTGCAATTGGTAACTTTAAAGTCTGCAGAGCACAAAGTGAAGCAGAGATGGGTCAGTGGGTTAAACATATTTTCCTTGGCAGTCTACACTACTGGCTTTGAACTGAATACTTTCATATCTTATGGAGAGAAAATTGGCCAATACTATTTCAGGGTAAGCTGTGTAAAAAGTGCTATGAAGGTCACATCTCTGTTTCTGAATTGCCCCACCATGGCAGAGCTAGAAGAAGCCTCTCTAACTCTACAAGCAAATTATTGCTCTCCTTTTCAAATGAGGAGAGTAGCAGGAAAATATGGGCATTGCTTCTTTCCTAAAATAGGACTTTTAAAAATCCACTTGAAGAGGACTTAATTGATTTGTTCGTTGCATAAACAACATTTATTACACTGATAGTTACTTCAATCTTGGATGTTTTTTAGATGCAAATTAAAACACTTCTCTTATACTTTCACTTTTGTTGTTTTCTGTATATTTCATCTGACTTGTTGCATGACCTTGAGCTGAGATTTTGGACAGTTTGGGCTCAATTGTTCCAAATGTAAATTTCCTTCTATTCTTAAAATGATATAATTCTTATTTGTTGATGTTTAAAATCCTGTATCTAAATTCTTTTCCTTTTAAAAAATTTCTGCACACTGATAATAGAAAAGCCAAAATGTAGATGGCACTTCATGTCAGCAAATAGCCACATGCCCATTCAGACAAGACAAGTAATGATTTATGTTATAAGAATAGGGGGAGAAAAGAAGACTTGTAAACACAACCATGGGCACAGAACCACTGCTAACTCCTTTTATGCAAAGAGCTGAGTTGGCACACTGTCTCCAAAGCTCTGCAGGGAGAAAAGCTGTCAGTGGAAGAGGGAGCTGATGTCTGGCTGGGGAACAGAAACTCAGCAACATTGAAAATAGTACAAAGTATGGACACATTGACAGGCAAAAGAGATTCATGCCATTGGGAAGGCCAGCAGGAATCCAATGTAGCTTTTAGCAATGACCAGTCATTAACACATAATTAATGCTGAATAAATATTTATTAAATAGTGAATGGCTTTAAAGGCATATCATGCATAAATTGCATGAATAAATAAATGAATCAAGTATACCTGAAATGTTCTAGAATCACAAAACTGTGGGTAGGTGTAATGGAGAAGGTTCCAGGTTAACTGAAGGTAAGATGTGTTTCCAGAGGTGACTCTTGAGTTATCTTTTAAATGAAGAATACACTGTAAGTTATTGAAGCAGCACTGAGGTTCCTTTATCCCTGTGTCTACTGGGTAGTTAGGAAATATTAATGGAATAAGAAAGAGAGAAGGTGGGGCAAGAAACAAATCTATAGAATTTGTTAGGCATAACTGGTACAATGCTAAGGCATTTGTTACTATACTGTGGCTGACAGGAGAAATAAATGGGTTTTCATCTGGTAGAAGGGTGGAAGGTGACTCAGTGAGCTGGAATGAGGCGAAAGGGAGTCTAGTTAGAAAACTCCTGTGATTATCCAGATAAGATGAGGAAGATCTGAAAACCCATGGCAGTGGAGGACTCTTCTAGATTTTCATGGGTGATCAGCCTCAACGATAAACTATAAAGTTTACCTTCTACAACACTGCAGTGAAACAGATCTTTTTTGGTAAAATATAAAGGAAGTTACCTTACTATAAGAAATACCAGCACCCAGATTTCCTTCCATTTAAATGTATACCTTCTACTGTTTACAGAAAGAAGTTAGTGTTTGTTTGTATGGTGCTTACTTATAGATCTACCGATTTACTTGGGGATGGGAAGGAGAAGATTGGGACTAATAAATATTTTCATGTTTTGTGGTCTTTTCCTTAATGGCCAGCCATAATCAGTTACACAAAAACCTACAACAACATAATAATTTGCCCACAGCAGAACCAAATAGGCTTATTAATATGTGGCCTAGATATATTTGCATTCACATCTTTGCAAACTCTGGAAAATAAGTGAGAATTTTCAAACTTCCATCTCATTTGTAATACATTAAGAAGCCATCATCTTTACAATGCCAACTGCCCTATTTCTAATTTGATGTTTGATTTTAATACAAAATGTTCTAATTAATACAGAAGTTTGAGAAATGGACCAGAAAAAGAGGTGTAATAGATTATGTTTCTTTAATGAACACGGTCTACTTTTTAAATGAATACAAGGGACAATTTCATATAGTAGAGGACACAACACAGTTAATTTTAAATAAATGTAGCTGTCAGATAACCAGAGGATGAAAGGATACTATTCTATACTGGATAAAATATACTGAATAAAGTTGAATTATTGTAATGTATGCCAATGATCAGAGCATGAGCATATATATTTAAGTAATTCTGATGGTCTCTTGATAAGAGGGGAATTCCAAAAATGGCAGAGCTCAAGGGAATATCCTTGCAAAACAATGTTGGTCATGTAAAATGTTCTTTTTGTGCATTTGTTTGTTTGTATATCTTTGCATCTTAAAAAAGAGAAACATGATATTACCCTTCATATATGAGAAAAACTTCAAATGTTAATGCAACATTCAACAAAACTCGAAATTTTAGTGTTAGAGCTTAAAGGATGGGGAAAAGTAAAAGATACTTCATCAGTACACGATTGATGGATATTTTTGTGCACTAATGGTTTATTCAAGAATCTGAGGTACCCCTACTGAATGACACCACTAAAAAATAAATATCTATAGGAAGTTTGAAATACATAGGACTGAACTTATACAGTACCCAGAGAACATACTTATATAATGAGAAAAATATTCTGTATCAGAAAAATACTCTCCTTCTTAAACCAAAAGGTCATTAGGCACTTGGAAATTATGGGGTAAAATATGAGGTAAAAATTTATACACTAAAAAAATGCCCTTATGTTGTCTCTTCCATGGTGTATTTACATAAACTCTAAAGTCTCATTACACTATCAGCTATTTAACTATCAAACATTTCAAAATTTCCTACCAAGTGAAAATCATTCTTCTAGCATAGCCTGACCCATGCATAGATTATGGAATGAAGATAAAAAATAACTACAATTTATTTTGTCAAAGAAGATTTAAATCTATTGAGGAAGCCATATATAAATATCCGGAGAAAGTATGGGTAGGAGGGCTGAGTTTGTGTATAATATGCATCTAACATGTTTTAGTGTTTAGTAATGTTTAGTAATAATGGAGAGGAGGGGATAAGGACAGAAATATTAAGTATCAGAATTACCCTGAGAACTTGGGTAAAGCACTTTTGGTCTCTCATGGAATATCACAATATCAGAGGAGCCATCCAGGGGATATGGGTGATAATTCTGATCATCATAGAACTCCTCTCAACTCTTCCTTCACAGATCACCATTTTACAAAAATGAAAGTGCTTCAAAGGCAAGAACTTTGTCTTATGCACATTTTTATTCCAAGAGCCTAACACCTCCCAAAGGCATAGTTGCTTCTTTAGGATATGTGATGAACTGGCCTGATGGAATATGTGATGAGCCCATGCTGAAGACCTGAGTTAAGGCTAACTCTACACAGACTGTTAATTACCATTCACTGTGACTCTAACAATGATCCCAAATGTCACAATTACTCTCTGCACCGGTCATTACAACCTATAATGTTTGCTTCCTATCCGTGATCAGAAATGAATGAATGAACGAGTGAATGAACAAATGAACAAAGAAACGAGCAAAGGTCTGTGGGTCTGGAGGCAGCTCTGTTGCAGTGGAAAGGACACTAGATTTGGAGTAAAAGAATCTCAGTTCAACTCTTGGCCTTGTCACATACTAAATTCATAGATATGGACAGTGACATCTTTATTCATATAACTGCTGTAAGCAATAAATAAAATAATGTGTATAAAAATATTCTTCGTGGGGCTTGGCACATATTAGCTTTCAGCTGAGTAGATGATTATAGATTCTTTCTTTTTTCAATGTTTATTTTTGAGAGAAAGAGAGAGACAGAGACAGAGACAGAGACAGAGCAAGAGTGGGGGAGGGGCAGAGAGAGAGAGGGAGACACAGAAGCCAAAGCAGCCTCCAGGCTCTGAGCTGTCAGCACAGAGCTTGATGTGGGGCTTGAACTCTTGAACCACGAGATCATGACCTGAGCCGAAGTCCGACACTTAACCAACTGAGTCACCCAGTGCCCCAATGATTGTAGATCCTGAATTTGGAAGGCATCAAAGGGACATAAGTGATATAGGCCAAGCATGAGAAAAATAAATGAGAAAGAAATATTAATACGATGGAATCGGAAAAAGGAGATGGGTGAGTCATGGAGAATATATTTTAGTATAATTCTATGAGAAGCATTAACATTTCTGCTTAAGAAAATGTTACTGATAGCAGGGAGCCATGTAAATACAGATCTTCTATTTGCCTGATAATAAAATCAAAATCATTTACTGGATCAATGACTTCAGCATATTAGCCAAATGTATGCCCACACCTCTTGAATCATAAACATACTTTGAATTTAGGAAATGTGTTGACTCTAAGAAGATATCACAGGTTGATATCATGTAATCAATGATTGAAATGTATTAGAGGAGTATTCAGTCCTGTTTCTAACTACAGTAATAGTAAAGCATAAACGGATTGCAATTAATTTTTTAAAAATATCTTTGTGAAATTGTGTTCTACATGCTTCTTTGATATCATTGACTGGCTAAACAGTTCTGTACTAATTACTGAACTAATTTTCCTTTTTTTTTTTAAGTTTTTTAATTTATGAGAGAGACAGAGCATGACTGGGGGAGAAGCAGAGAAAGAGGGAGAGGGGGAGAATCTGAAACAGGCTCCCTGCAGTCAATGCAAAGAGCCTGATCTGGGGCTCAAACCCACGAAACTGCAAGATTATGACCTGAGCCAGAATCAAGAGTCAGATGTTTAACCCACTGAGTCACCCAGGCACCCCTAATTTTCCTTTTCTGCTTTTTAATTAAATTCATTTATTTATTTTGGGATAGAGGATGAGGACATAGGAGGGGCAGAGAGAGAAGGAGAAAGAGAAAATCCCAAGCAGGCTCTGCACTGCCAGCACAGAGCCTGATGTGGGGCTCGAACTCACAAACCATGATATCATGACCTGAGTTGAAATCAAGAGTTGAACACTTAACCCACCGATCCACTCAGGTGCCCTAATTTTCATCTTCTAAGCATGTTCTTTTATTCTCCATGTAAGAGGAAGGTAATGACACCAAACTTGTCAATATGAATGCCTGATAATAAAATTTATTGGTGTGAAGTGACTATTATTGCTTACAGTAAACTTTAAAATTATTATTGCCTTTGTGAAATAATCAGGTTTTTTTAGAAAAGAAAAATTAGATATACTTAAATTATAGAATTAAAAATAGCAACATATATGTAATTCAATCAATCCTAGTTATTCAAAATTAGAAAATACTCTTAGCTTCATGTTATGAAACAGAACACTGAGATTCCAAAAGGTTACATGATTTGTCCAACATCATATAGTACATGATAGGCAGAGTTAGAACTGGAAGAAATGAGGCCACCACATACCACATCTCATGCTTTAAACCAAAGTCAGGAATGAGGATGATAGCAATAAGCAAGTAACTTCTGAAGTGCTCAATACAAAGTACAGGATGTTTTCGGTTGATATTTCTTGAATTATTATAACTGCATTCATTAAATGTACTTGGAAATTCTACTGTTGGAATGATTATGACTTCATTTTATAAATAATAGATTCTTGGGTTTAGGTTTATATGAGTGAAGAGTGCAAAAGACCTTGGAGGCTTAAAGTATTTTAATTTATTTAGGACTTGATTTGTCTATTTCAAAAAAAAAATCTATATCTGCCTTAGATTTTCCTTTCCCTTGTGTTGACTCTTACAAATATGGAAAATTGAGATATCCTCATTAAAGGTGAAAGAAAAAAGACAGAAAAAGTTTATAGGTCACATTTAAGGGAATTTTAAATCGAATTCTGGAGTCACATAAAAATTTAAATATATAAGAAAATAGCATTTTAGTACCTACTATGAAAGTTTAAAAACTATGACCAATGCATTATCTCTGTCAATCACCAGACTAATCACCAGGCTAATATTGACTGAAATCTTGGAGAGTAGTTTTTATTACAAGTGAAAGTGTGATTTTCATCCACTAAACACAACAAACTTACAAAAAAAAAAAAAGAAAGAAAAAAGCATATAACAATAGTATGCACCTGGACAAAATAATTTTTAATTGCATGCTGTGAGATTTGTTGATTATGTTGCAAGGGATAAGGCAGTGTTCATCTCACCACTCATTAAGAGGGGAAGGAATAAAAAAAAAAAAAAAAGAGGTTAGAATGGGAGAGAGCCAAAGCATAAGAGACTGTTAAAAACTGAGAACAAACTGAGGGTTGATGGGGCGTGGGAGGGAGGAGAGGGTGGGTGATGGGTATTGAGGAGGGCACCTTTTGGGATGAGCACTGGGTGTTGTATGGAAACCAATTTGTCAATACATTTCATAAAAAAAAAAAAAGACAGTAGCTTTTTACTGAGTGGGAAAAACTTGGAGTTAGGCACACCTGTAACTGAATCCTGGTACTACCACATGCAAATAGGGGACCCTGGACAAGTTATTAGGCTATTCAGAGTCTCACTTTTTTCATTATAAATTTTGGGAATCATCATTCCTATCCTGTAGAGCTACCGAGGAGTGTAAATGAACACGCACTTGAAGGTTCCTAGACTAGAGCCTGACATCACATGTGTTCAATTATTTTTCCTTCCTGAATAACCAGCCTGGGTCTCTGCCTATGGTCTTCACTGACCTGAGCTGGGCATATCCATCAGCTCACACAAGGTAAGACTATGCATTTTCTGTGCTAGAAAGAAACTTCTGAAAGGCGTGTGCTACACCTGGGGTAAGGCCGGCATCTTTCTCTCTCGACAGCAGCTTATTTTTGACGTTCAAGTGGTTTATGCAGGAGCAAAGATTTCCTGCCTTTTCCTCTGGTAGTGCTTAAATTAGGAAGCTGGGAAATTAGATGTGGTGATGTTACTGATACTTCTTTGGAATTAGGATGGGAAGGTTAGAGTAAGGAAATATGAGAACATATTTGATTATCATACACAAATATTTTTCATTTTTTAGTTAAATGAAAAAAGTGAGCATGAGATCCTAGGTTACAATTTATTGTCTTACATTTTTTTTTGACGTTCCAGTTCAATTCAGAGAAAAAAGCTGGGTTCATTAAGCAAAATTATTCCCAGTGCGGTCCACAACATCATCGGTAATCCTGTAACAGCTCAGGGGTTTCCACACACACTCACACTCTGTAATCACTTTAGGTCAGTGCATCCTGACCCACTGTCATAGGTCATCTAAACAGAAACGGATTTAGGGAAAGTATTATTTTATATTCATGTTTTAGCATAAAGCCTGCCCACTTTATTTGTAACGATCAGCTACAAATACATGTTTCTCAAGGTATAGTTTTGCTTATCAATACCAGGATGAAACTTCTTGATACATACTATGAATACGAGTCCTAAGGAAGGAGGCACTGTTCGTCAGAGTAAAAAATGTATTTAAAAAAAAATCTTTACAAGTACTTCTTTTTTTTTAAACTTTTTAAAAAATGTTTTTATTGATTTTTGAGAGAGAGAGACAGAGAACTAGTGAGGGATGGGCACAGAGAGAGGGAGACACAGAATCCGAAGCAAGCTCCAGGGTCTGAGTTGTCAGCACACAGCCCAACGTGGGGCTAGAACTCACAAATTGTGAGATCATGACCTGAGCTGAAGTCGGCCACTTAACCGACTGAGCCACCCAGGTGCCCCCTTACAAGTACTTCTTAATCAAAGGCAATGCATGAATAATAGATCGTATATACACAATAAATTACTAAGGGCAAAAATGTATGATCATCACTTATCCATAGTTAGTAGTTGCTCTCCAATTATGTCTTTCCTTACTGAAAAGAGTCTTACTATATCCAGGTAAGTTTATAAAGTTGCACTTACAGTAATGAATAGCAAGAGTGACAGAAGCAGCACAGTCACTGTTGCTGGGTTTCCACCTTCCCTGGAAACAAACTCATGGAATATCTATCCTCCAGGCAAACTGCAGTGGGCTAATCAGATTGGATTATAAGGTTGCTGCAGGATTTGGCAATTAATTGACTGAATCTCAAGTAAATTTGTGTGGAAAAAGCACAGTCTTAATAATCATTATATAGCATATTCCATAAAAACAAGGTGTCTGATTTCAACTGTTCAACTTGAAAGCAGTTTTAGAGAAAAAACAAAAGCGCATTAGTGGGTCCCAAGCCTCTTTTCTCAGTGATTTCAATTCTTTTTTGCTTAAAATTTTTTTTAATGTTTACTTATTTTTAAGAGAGAGTGTGTGTGAGCACGAGCATGGGACGGGCAGAGAGACAGGGAGACGCAGACTCTGAAGCAGGCTCTATGCTCCGAGCCGTCAGCACAGAGCCGTCAGCACAGAGCCCGACGCGGGGCTCAAACCCATGAACTGTGAGATCATGACTTGAGCTGAAGTCAGATGCTTAACCAACTGAGCCACCCAGATGCCCCCAATTCCTTTGTGTTCTAGAGGTTAAGAAGACCTCACTAGGAACTGACAATGTAATCTAACAGATGGCAATAAGGAATTCCAGTCTCCTTGGAGGACTAACAGAGGAAAAAAAAAAAAAAAGACATGACTTCCTCACTCCACTTTAAATGTGCACAAGTACTTCATTGAGCTAGCGCAGTGCTATGACTATGTCGACATGCATCCTACTGGTTTAATCTTAGCACTGCGTGTATGTTGAAACATACCCATGCAAAGATGAGGAGAAATGTATAGCAACTGCCTTCAAACAAGTACAATTTGTAGTATGAAAAGTTGGCCTTCCTTATTGAAATCACTTCAGATTGTTCATGCCGCCTAATGCCTTAGACAGTATCTTTCCATTTGCCTTTCCACATGACTTTCTTCACCTGGCTAATTCTTCCCATGTCTTCTAGATTCGGATCACTTATCCACCCTTCCAGTGTGCCTCCCCCAGCTACTGAGACAGGGCTTCCTGACCCTCTTGGTTTCTGAGCATCCTGTGCATGTCCTTGTTTTTATCACGTATCAGTTGTGGCAAAAGCTGTCAGTTTCCCATTCAACAGTACTGACCCCCTCCGTTCCTAATAGAACTAGTATGTTTTTCAGAATGTCAGTGTGCCCGGCCTAGAAAGTGACTGAGAAGTATAAACTAGCTATTCGAATCTGAGTTTCCACATGATGCTGACTTTCCAAGATTTGCTTGCACTAAGGGATGGCTATATGACACTCCAGGACAGTAACACATTAGGAGAAGTCTCTTGAAGGTGCCTGGGTGACTCATTCAGTTAAGTGTCCCGCTCTTGGTTTTGGCCCAGGTCATGATCTCATGGTTCATGGGATCGAGCTCCATGTCGGGCTCTGCACTGACAGAAAGGAGACTGCTTGGGATTCTCTCGTCCTCACTCTCTGCCCCTCCCCTCACTTGCGCTCTCTCTTTCTCTCTGTCTCTCTGTCTCTCTCTCTCTCTCTCTCTGTCTCTCTCAAAATAAACATTAAAAAATAAACAGGTCTCTTGGAGGGCTTCTGAGAAGATCTATCCTTCTTGTTTTAAAAAAATAATAAATAAGTCATCTCTTTCTCAGGGACTGCTTTCTGCCTTAGAAGACAGAATTAATATGTGCAATTTCAATTCAGTGCAGACATATTGAAACCAATGAAAGGGAAAAAAAAAGGTGACACAGTAGAAGAATAGAAAACACTCAGCCCTTGATGACATCATTAAAATACCATTAAACCAATTCTGAAATTGAGTAGAACCAGAGGTCTTATTAAGTAAACAAGAAATGTCTTTATGGTTCAAAGAAATCTGATTTATTTGAATATGTTTCTTTAATAAGAGAAACACTGAATCTAAAAACTTACATAAAAACTTATTCATTAATATACCCAATATCTATGTTATTATTATATTATTAGTGGCCACATAAAGTAAATGCCAATATGGTTTAAAGATTTATATCCATCCTCCTAATTTAAGGCTTTGAAACTACAATGATCACAATCTGATTGTTGATTGACCTGGTTCTTTGATTTATTAAATCATCTTAATGGATGCAGCAGGGATGTCACTATTAATTTTGTTATAAATTCAAATTCTTATTAATGCTGACATGCCATTTAAATGTGTAATATGTTAAATTTACCTCTGCTGAAAACTTCTGTTTCTCAGCATTTTAAACTGAAATAATGTTGACTCTTAGTCATGCAAAACGTACTCAACATAGTAGTAAACAACGAAAAATAAAAGCTATTTATCCCATGGATACAATAATGACAGAGATATTAAGCAAAAGCTAATCTACATTATGCCATTATGTGTTTTAAATCATCTTTCCAAATGCCAGTTATTTATTTTTATCAAAAGGTGATGGCAGTTGACTAAAATCATATCACTACTAACACTCCTTAATGAAATAAATACGAATGTCTCTTTCTTTAAATACCGTTTAACAAATAAAGCACACTGTCCTCAGGCTAAAAGGTTTTTAGAGATACAGAAAGTGTACTAAGAATGAAGAAAAATGCTGGAGAACTACTGGTAAGTCTTAAGAGAAACTATCATAGAAAAGCCTGGTAAAACCACTTCAGCTTCAGGTGTACAATTACAATTTCACCAAGTATGAGAAATAAGCAAAATACACTTGCAACTTTACACAAATTATATATATTTTATAGTTATCATTGTGACTTGGTATATCACTACCCCTGACTGGACTGGAGCAACAGTTCTCAAATATTTGGTCTCGGGAGCTCTGTAAGCTCTTAAAAGGTACTGAGGACTCTAAGAAGCTTTTGTTTATGTGAGGCATTTCTGTCAACATTTACCATATTAGAAATTAAACAGAAAAATTTAAAACACAGGAATACCAAGCACACACCCTATTAGTGATCAGAGCAATAAAGCCATCACACGTGATGTCTTTGGCCACCTCTTCCACCTGTGAGAGAATGATGGTGGTGTCTTAGTATTATTTACAAAACAGTCGTGATCTTTCGGAAACATGGGAGTCCCCAGCCCTTACTTTTGATAACCACTGGCTTACAGTAATGGAAGGAAAAGTTGGAGCAAAATGAATAGACCAAAGCTGCTGGGAGGTACATTGTTGTTCAGGCAAGTATTCAAAAAGAACAATTGATTGAAGGAACAAAGATAAAACGTAGATACTCTCCCGAAAAGCCTGCAAAATGCTTTTTCTAATTCAGTTTGTAGCTGGCAGTGCTTATGGGTACATTAACCACCATGAAAACTGCTAGACGACTCTGCTATCTAAAAGTAGAATATCTGATAAAATTTAAGACTTGCCTTGAAGTCAATTTTATCGCACTGAAAGTAGAAATAAATAGAGGCACTGCTTCCTCCTGGCTTAATTCGGATAAATAAGGAAAAACTGGTGCTTGTTTATGTGTAAGTGGTAGGAATCCTCAGAAGACATGAACTGTTCATATTTTAAATAATAAAGAAAGAACCTATAGTCAAGCAGCAGTTTTAGATGAGCTGAGTCCAACATTTCTATGAAAAGAAACAGGATTTTATTGGCAGAATTTCTGAAAAATAATACTGATAAGAAGGGGGGAATCCTAAAAATGGAAATGTAGTAGTATAACTATACAGAAAGCTAATAAAGAAGTTGGTCTAAGAGTCTTCTAAGAAAATTAGGTTCAGAAAGAAATTGATTATTTTAGGACTGTAAGTAAATAAAATGAAATGAATGAATAAAGCAAGCAAGAAGAGAGGAATAGAGGGAAGGAAAAAGAATAAATGGAATTATGAATCAGAGCAAAAATCATGCAATTTAAATACATTACTGAAATTCACAATGTGATTCTATGCTTTATAATTAGCCTATGCTGTTTTAATAAGGGTTTTGTTGGGGGGGGGTGCTAAAGAATTTTTAAATGTTTTTACTTGCATCTCCCTCTTCAATGACCTTTCCCCTACATTCTACTTTGAGATAAGTGTCTACAGATTAAGATATATTTTCTGTCAATTATGAGTTTTATGTGAGTTTTAAGGTAAATTATTAAAACACTCCTGCTTGTAACTATGATACTGTAAAACCAGATTTATAGTCCCCTCTCTTTCCTTTTATTTATAGCTTGCTTGCTCTTTAAATGCTCTATTTATAACAAATACTGTTTTCAAAGACATCAACTATCACAGGTATCACAGATACCTGGTAAAGATGGACAACCAATTTCAGCAAATTCACTGATTCTAAACAGATCCTGAAACTCAGTAGAATCTGAGGGAAATCATAATAGCTATATTGTGTCTCATTTCTATTTGCTCTATTTTCTTTCCTTTCTTTGTCCCCCACCCCTGGGTTCAATCACCTACTGAACACTCTGCTTATCTCTTCACTCCTCTTCATTATTCCTTTCAAAAAGATTTAACCTAGCAGTCAATTTCCAAGATGTTGGTTGCAATAAGAAACTGCCTCAAATAACTGGTGGTTGCCATGATAGGAAATTTGCATTACAGTTTACAAATGCCTCTTCCTTTGAAGAGATACTTAGCTATGATTCAACAAACCATTTTACACAGCACATTTCCTCCCAGATACGCAGGGTGTGTATTTGGGCACTGACCAAAGGATTGCAGGAGAAAATAAAATATTTTTATCCAAAGATCCCCTGAACAGAAAATAGATTATTTAAATGTTATAAGAAGGTGCTGGTTACTCATCTCCCCTTGGTCTGAAGGAGCAAGACAGGTGGAAATTGCTATCACACAACTATAGCAGGTGGCTGAGTACCAGCTGAGCTGCGTTAATAGTGTAGTGAATTTACTCTGGCCTAAGGGGGAAATGTTTATGTGTCCACTTATCGGGACAAAGAATATTTCTCCCTTTTATGCTCAGTATTTTCCTAATCTAACACATAATCTAAACCTTGGACTCTTGTAAATAGAATGACCCTACATCTTAGTTTCTCCAGCATATAGCTGGTTTACAACTGTTAGCTCAGAATAATTACCATTAGTACCCCTTAATACTCCCCAAAACGTTCCAGTTTGGGAGATAAATTATATGGAGACCTAGGTATGCAGGCACAAATTTGGAGTGGAGTAAGTCAGAAAAGAGGTGATTCTAGAGAGAGATTATTTTAATGGTGGATGGCCAAAATCTGCTCCAAGGTTATGTAGCCAGAGGGCTGCTTTTATGAGGAGATTTGCTGGCTGTCTTGCTGCTTTTAGAATACAGGCTTGGGAAAGGGAAAGTTTTTCTCCCAAATAGGAAAAAAGAGAAGAATGGCTGCTCCAAGCAGTGCAAACCCCGGATTAAGGTAATGCAGCAGAAAACACACGGACTTTGGCATCAGATGAATGTGGTTCAAGTTTTTGTTCAAAGAAGCAGCTGAGACTCAGATGAGTTTTACTTAGACTCTTGCCTAAGCCCCAGATCCTCCAGCCATAAAACATAATGATTATACACCACTTGCAGGATGGCTGCAAAGTTTGCAGACGATATTTGAGACCCACACAGTCAATGTACAAGCTGGTATATTATTAGCATCTAAGCACACGTCAAATACTACTAGTAACTAATATTTATTATACACTTCCTGGAAGTTAAGTTGTGTCTTAGGCTCCTTGCTTTCATTATGCAACATAAACTCCAAGAAAGTGATTACTGTTTTTTACCCATGAACATATTGTGACTCAGAGAATTTGCAATGCATATCCATCTACACAGGGCTAATAATTGGTGAAGTTAGGATCACAGTTTAAGTCTGTTTAAATTCAGTTATATCCTTGATCTTTGAATTACTTAGAATTTACATCCTTTAAGGAAGACTGTGTGTGATTTTCTTCACCACTGTATCATCAGTGTCTGGTATAGTATAAAAACCAAACCCAAACAGAACAAACAAAAAACAACCATATAAAATACATAGATATAATATCCATAAATGCCACAAAGTTGTCGATTCTTATATTTTTCGTCCAGTATTACCAATTTTTGATTTCAAATATATATGAGACTTTTAGCTGCAGAGAAATTTCTATTTTCCATGATTCAGCAAACCCATATACAGTGGTTTAGAAAGAAGCACCCAAGAGACGACTAAAGAAAAGCCATGCCTTACCAAACCAGAGTTTATATGTTTCTCTCAGAAGCAAGACACAGATCTCACTTACAGCCCAAAAGACCCACTTGAAAAGCATTAGAGGGTAAACCTTTCCACCGGAGCAAAGTCCTCCTATTAAACGGCTTTTATCATTTCTCCTCAGAGATGGGGAACTTCTCAAAGTTTAAAGTGCTAGTAATACTAACAAAGCAATGAAAAAAGTAGCAATAGATATGCTCAAGCGTAAATATATCTGAGAGAGAAAAACAAGGCAAGAAATAGCTTAGGAATTCTGCCTGACAAAAATCTCTTTCTTCTAATCTATGCTCACTGTTGCATGTTAAACACTGTGTTCAATAAAGGACACGGGTTTGGACTCACTAATAGGAAGATGTGCTTTATCACTCCAAATGTATTCTGTGACACTGTGCAGAGGGGAGCCAACTGTGTGGCCTGCCCTTGGGCAGCATTTATCTAATTGCAACCGTGGGCAGAAGTTTAAAAAAAAATTTAAGGTTTATTTATCTTGGAGAGAGACAGAGACAGAGCATAAGCGGGGGAGGGGCAGAGAAAGAGGGAGATACAGAATCCCAAGCAGGCTCCAGGCTCTGAGCTGTCAGCA
Source organism: Prionailurus bengalensis (assembly GCF_016509475.1). Classification (NCBI taxonomy): domain Eukaryota; kingdom Metazoa; phylum Chordata; class Mammalia; order Carnivora; family Felidae; genus Prionailurus; species Prionailurus bengalensis. The sequence goes on from NC_057343.1 coordinate 41,916,375, forward strand.
TAGAGCCTGACGCGGGGCTTGAATCCACAAACCATGAGATCCTGACCTGAGCTGGAGTCGAACGCTTCACCAACTGAGCCACCCAGACTCCCCAGGAATTTTTATTTTTTTTCTTAATTGCTGCTGCTTTAGGTGGATTTCTGTGTATGTAAAACATACGTTAGAACATTTCAACAAATCAGATCTTAAATATTTCATTGTAGCACCTACAACATTCATGGGAAAATTGTTTCCATTTTATCCCACTCCAAAATATTAGAAATACAACCTATGGCCAACACTAATTTTTAGCATTAAAGCTTATTATGTTGTAAGCATTTAACATGAAGAACTGCAATCTCTCAGTTTTGGTATTCCTGAGATTCACTGTGTTTAAAATAAAACACAATGCATTTGTTTCTACTGAAACAAAAGGCCCTTAGATGGCTCCTTTAATGTTTTAAATTAGATGTACAGTACTTACTTAATGAAATTTTATCTATGTGGTCTATCCTATTTCAGTATTTTGAACATGGTTACATAAAATAAAGTCAGGTTCACTATACCACATGAATTATAGAATTGAGAAAGACAATTTAGACCTTAAACTAAGTTAAAATGAAAATACTCAGAACTGAAATGGATCCTTTATTGGCAAGGGTCACTTTTGAAGGGCAGAGAATCAGAAGAACCAGGGTGTGGCTAATTGAGAATTGTCTACATTTATAATTTTCCTGACAGGGACTACATAATTTAAAATGTTGATAAATATAACAAAAATAACTATTTTTTCTTGATCTACATTAGCAGACTTGGGATAAATATGAGAATAACAGGAAAACACATGGATCCAGTTTTAGTTGATATTCTTTAAAACTCTGGAAAGAGAAAAGCATAATTGTGACTCCTGGTTTTAATTTCTTTTACTTTAGCTAAACAGTAGAACCTACTTTAACCATTTGGATAAATCCTTGTGAATGTCTACTTGCTCTGAGTCTTGAATAGCCATTACAGATGCATACATTTACCTCTTCTTGTTTCCCTCCCCTCACCCTACTCCCATTCTTTTTCCTTCTTCTCGTCTTCCTTTTCTGTGTCTTTCAAATAGCAATTATAGAGGTGATGCACACTAAATCCTTGATTAGGTTCAGGTTGAATGGCATTAAGTAGCAAACATTTTCCTGCTTCGACATGACTATTTCTGTTTCAGTTGATAAATTTTAGCCTTTGAGGTTTTCTAGGGGGGAAAAATATGCACTGACACGTAAGGAAGAAAATCTCCCTACTTCGAAATTTATAGAAACATATTTAAGGATTCTGTGAAGTAAAGCAGACAGTATAGAAATTCTTTATACGTAAGGATTAGGTAACACAATGGAAGAAAGACATACAGGAATAGGATGGGAGGCAAGGGAGAGAGAGGAAGAGATTAAAATGAGGATGAGTACATGTGGGACCAGAGAGATTTAATGCTTGAATACCACACAGACTTTGATAAATGAAGAAAAGAAGCCAGGAAGCCAAGAAAAACCCATAAATATGAGAAAATAAATACAGGGTTTATAATATTTTTTATATATTTTGATAGAAAACACCTTTAACATTATGTTGCCTTCCTATGAATTCCATGGTCTTTTAAAATATGATTAAGTATTTGCTGCATTTCAAAATATAGCTTCAAACATCAGATTTAAGTATTTAGTTAGGTATTGTACTAATTATTTTCACCTTTTCTTCCCTATTAAAGCATATGTTGTAATGGCAAACTCTATAATGCCAGAAATTCTCTTCCACAATTGGGTGTACCCAGAACAGTAAAGTTTCCAACATTTTCTACATTTGAACATCATCACAATTCTTTGGTACCAGAATGTTTATTTTTTCACAGATATCCTTTTAATTTGTAGCCAGCACCAAAGCTAGTTTTCTTTAACGTGTGCATTCTGAAAACTGCCATCCGCTAGATTAAGCAATCCAGGTATTATAATAACATTGAAGTCTAGACCTAGGTTCCCAGGTGGCCCGTATAGTCAAGATCATCCCATTTTTATTGCCGAATCATGAATATGAGATGGAAAGCAGGACATGGTTGTGACATCTGGGCTTCCATCTATGGCATTCAGCAACGTCAGGATCTAATAAGTGAGTTAGTCCCACTGGTCTAAGTACAACATACCCTGCCCCAAATCCCTGGTAGACACATATGCCTACTCCATATTCCGAAAAGTTAAACCTGGCAATCCTATTTTAAGGTTCCCAGTAGCCACTTAACAGCAGTGAGAAGCAGCAGCAGGAAAGAATGAGCTTTGTCTGCCTTTCCCCTCTCCTAAGCAGATGGTTGGCTAAAACTCACTTCACATGGGAAATCAATTTTAGATTTTTAACTTGGATATCAAGTAATAAACTACAACTGCCAAGTATGAGAAAAGTAGCCTCTGCATTTATTTTTATCTGTAATGATAATAATGGAAATATGAGAAATAAAATTGTATTTCTGAAATCACTTATTCTTTAAAAAAAAGAAAAAGCTCAATGGTGTCAAAGAATGGCATTTTTAGGAAGACTACAATGTAGGAATGTGTTCTCCATGTAAGGGTTAGCATTTTAACATAGTTTTGCAATGCCCAAACTGTGGCATGTTCATACCTTTGAGCACAGTGTAGAATAGGAAATTAGACAGAATCCCATAAGTAATGTTGAATGTTCCTGAGTGGCCACTGGAAACTACAACTTGTGCCAATGTCACTCTCTGATTATTTTCCTTAGTTATTATGGCCATTTTCAGGGCCAGATGTTACTATTCAAAATGAATGACTTCTGGTGTTCCAGAAAAGTGGAAGGCCAGAAAGTTGGAAACTCACCAGCCCCTGCAGTCATACCTGAACTTCTTGGTAAAAAGTTTAGCTCCTGAGGACAGAAATGTTGCTGAGCATGGGGAGGTAAGGAGGTGAGTGAGAAGCTGGGTATCACTCATTCACTGAATAGTGCCTTCTGAATAGAAGGCTTAGACTTAGAATCATACAGCTCTTTTTGGCCCACAAGCTCTGTTTCAACTACCTTAATGGAAGACAAAATGCTAACTTTTTTTTCCTAAACAAGACAGAAGATTTTAGTAATTTAATTTTTTTCATGCTTCTCTGTTGCCAGGTATCTATAAAAACTTTTGACTAAGAAATAGGCTGTATGGGGCGCCTGGATGGCTCAGTCGGTTAAGCATCCGACTTTGGCTCAGGTCATGATCTCACAGTCTGTGAGTTCGAGCCCCACGTTGGGCTCTGTGCTGACAGCTCAGAGCCTGGAGCCTGTTTCAGATTCTGTGTCTCCCTCTCTCTCTGACCCTCCCCCGTTCATGCTCTGTCTCTGTCTCAAAAATAAATAAACGTTAAAAAAAAACTTAAAAAAAAAAGAAATAGGCTGTATGAATGCTAAGCTGGTCTAAAACCCACAAGTCCCCCCCTAAACAATGAAATTCCTAACTGCTGACAGAGTTCTTCAAACAAATTCAATACTTGCCTCTGTTAGCCCCCATACTGGTAACAAGTTAGAAGAAATAATATCCATCAGTAGTTTTATTTTCCCTTTTGATTTTTCTACTTAAATGTCCCAAACTTATATTATCACTTAAATGATTGGAATTTTTCAGTCATGTCACTGGGAAGAAATATTTTGACCTTATTAATGACAAGAGAGTTCTACATAAAGACTGACATTCATATCAGTTGAAATCTTTCCTTAAACTGGATAAATTGGATAATCACTTCTTGGTGTAGTAAGTTAAATATCATTTATCTTTGCCTAAAATGTTACAGAAAAATTCTTGAAATGCTGACTCTTACAATTTTGAAAGCCTGGCTAGCATGCTTGACTTTGACCAGTGAAGATAGATCGATAGATAGATCGATAGATAGATCGATAGATAGATAGATAGATACATACATACATACATACATACATACATACACAGATATCCTAAAATAAATACCTTCGAGGCAGCGAGGAAGAGAAATTCACTATGTGTGTATATAAGAAAGAGATTCTCTTCTGAAATGTGTACAACCTTTATTCATGTAAGGTCAACCTTTTCCAAATGGTTTTATTTCAATATTGATCTAGACAGATACTTACAATGTGGCTATAGATGCTGAAATTCAGTATCATTCACTAGAGTAGAGAGCTGCTCCCAGAGAAATAGAAATATCACCCTACAGATATTTTCAAGTAATACTCCTCATTGAAAAACAACAAAGAGGGGAGCCTGGGTGGCTTATGTGGTTAAGCATCCAACTCTTGATCTCAACTCAGGTCACAATCTCACAGTTTATGAGTTCAATCCCTGTGTTGGGCTCTGCGCTAACTGTGGGGAGTCTGTTTGGAATTCTCTCTTACTCTCTCTCTGCCCACCCCCCTCCCCCCACTGGTTTTCTCTCTCTCTTTCTCTCAAAATAAATAAATAACTTTAAAATTAAAAATTTTTTGACATTTATTCATCTTTTGAGAGACAGAGACACAGACTGTGAGCGGGGGAGGGGCAGAGAGAGATGGAGACACAGAATCTGAAGCAGGCTCCAGGCTCGAAGTGGTCTGCACAGAGCCCGATGCGGGGCTTAAACCCATGAACCGCAATATCACGACCTGAGTCGAAGTCAGACACTCAACCGACTGAGCCACTCAGGCACCCCAAACTTTAAAAAAATAAAAAATAAATAAAATAGAAAAACCAATTCCATAATCTATATAGGGACCATAAGAACATATATCAAATAATTCTCTGCTGTTGAACTTTCCCTAGGAGAATTTACATATAGAGCTCTCAAGACCAGTTTGAGAGCAGATATGAATGGTTGGGACCCTGTTCAAATTACATCCAAAACTCAGAGTTATAGTCCAGTCAGAGGGATATGACTAATAGGACCTTCCTTTATCGGCACAGATATAGACCAGGCAAGGAAGAAGGATTTTTCTGTAATGCACCATTCTTTGGAAAGAAGATTTTATTTATATTATTACTACATTTATCATAGAACGCTTACAGCTATTCTTTATTTATGTATAAATTAAATAATCTCTTTAATTTTAAGTATTATTTTTCCCCTTCAGCAGAGATAGATAATTGGTATCCTGAATATAAGATACAATCAGATAACTGAACAATGCTATAAAGTAACTTTTTCCTCCCTTAGGCTAACAGCCTTTCCATACCAATCCTGGTGTCCAAACTTGTACTCACTTTTTGTATCTCAGTTGCTTTCCTTTGGCCTCTGCCCAATTTTTGTCCTTTTGTTAACTGAGTAAAAATAATCTGGCATGACGTTAAGCGAACTGAAGGCTGGATATGGTAAATTGCTCTAGATATCTAAAATGTTTTATAGGGAAAGCTGAAGGCACTGCTTGAGCTAAACAAACACACACAGGGAATATGTTCATTATTTGCTACCCCTATGCACGAAAGGATATTTTCAGTGGAGTCTGCAGAGATTTAGATTAACAAGCCTTGTTACTGTTAACAAGCATCGTGTGCCTAATTCCAAGCACATTGTTCTGCAAGTTGACACCTCCACGTTTGAGTAAAACTGTCACAAGACAAGGAATCTTACAAGGAAAAAATGCAAGTGCCTATAATTCATTCCCCATCTTTTCATATCTTACCATCTTCCTGTATGGCCATTTACTTATGGTCGCAAGGGTATAGTTCTTGATTTTTAAATACTAAATTTGTCCTTAAAGAAATTCTGAAATCACTACAATTTTAATACGTTCACAATTATTTAGTGATATGTTCTATGAACACCCATGTACCTATTATGACACAGATTTAATATATAAATTATCTTTTCCAAGAATTCTCAGACTATTTACTATTTTTTATTTAAAAACAATCTTTGTTAAGATTGAGCTGTAATTTGTGATTGTAAACTAATTACTGACCTCTGATATGAGGCAAATGAGCAAAAAATAAATGTCCCTCTAAAAATTACCAAAGTTGTCTCCTAATGTAGCTTCCCATACTCAGTTTCATATATTAAACTTGTGTCGTGGGTATCTAATGTTAAAATGTACTTTTTTCCTTTTGTATATGAAATTCTCACTTAGATTAATAGGTAGAAAGGGGCCCTTTCTTCAAACACTTGAAAATTGAAAGAAAAAAAATACATTTCTATCCTAAAAGATTAAAAAGAAGACTACATTAAAAAAATCAAAGACTAGACATGCATTTTGTGCAGTTCATTTATTTTCATCTCTTTCCTAACACTTTAAATTTCACTCTGCAATTTGGAACAGATTTGATCAACTTGCTTTCATGTGTCAGTGTTTTTCAACTGCAATGAAAATAAACAAATGGGCTTGGTTTTCTACAAACTTGTGGAGATGCTGACTTAGCTACAACAGTTATTTACTTTGGCATATGTCACATTGTACAGCTCTTACAAAATAAAGTAGGGCCTTGGTTATGCAAAGTTTACATGAAACTCTTGAGCTGGCCCCAGGTTCCTTACAGCAATAAAGCCCCTTCTTGATAGAAAGGAGAGTGTTCCCACAACTCTTCCCTTCCTGGATGGAGAACATTTGGCATGACAAAAGCTACCAGGGGTGGGGGTGGGGGTGGGGGGGTAGGGGGGGTTGGGGGAAGGGGGCATGTATGGACTGTTTTATGATCCCGAGGAAGATCTTCTTGTTTTAACTTTATGGAAACATAAATACATTTGCTTTGTGCACTTGAGCTCTGAATGGTCTGTGACAGGGGTTAATAAAGTCCAGGAGTTAAACAAGTTCAAAGGCTTAGAGTTTTCGCAGTATGCCACCAAATACTGCTGAAAATGTGGAACATATGTTATTTCTGAGAGATCAGACTTGCCCATGTGATCAAATTACTACTACAATTCTTCACACTGTAATTTGCCGTCAGCTCTGGATGTGTAATATTTCAACATGACAACCATTATGTCATACTTTTTATTTTGCCCCCCACAGAAAAAAAAAACAGATTTGAATTTTGAAATGGTAAAAATGTTACAGACGCACAAACAAAACTACATGCATATCCGCTTTCCTTTGTGAAGAGATAGACTTATAAAAATGGGACAGTATGACTTCTGAAAGCATAAAAATAATACACTGAAAAGAACTAGCATTGCTTAGAGGAAGATGCTCATAACTTCTTAGCCATCAGTATGGTATTAATAGATGAGACTTTTGATGCTAAAATTGTGAATGAGATAAATTGATGAGACTGGGTAGACCCAAATGTAGTATCTGGGATTAAGTTTTTAAGATAAACAGGCTGGGGGCGCCTGGGTGGCGCAGTCGGTTAAGCGTCCGACTTCAGCCAGGTCACGATCTCGCGGTCTGGGAGTTCGAGCCCCGCGTCGGGCTCTGGGCTGATGGCTCGGAGCCTGGAGCCTGTTTCCGATTCTGTGTCTCCCTCTCTCTCTGCCCCTCTCCCGTTCATGCTCTGTCTCTCTCTGTCCCAAAAATAAATAAAAACGTTGAAAAAAAAATTAAAAAAAAATAAAAAAAAAGATAAACAGGCTGAAGATATTTTGTAAGTTAATTTTTAAAAGAGAATGTGATTAAAGACATCCATAATGTCAAGGAAAACTTAGCTCTCCCTCCAACATTATTTTGACCATCTACCTCTCACCCCTTCTTATTTAAATGAAGATAGCTGTGCTATGAAGTGAAAGTTCAAGGGAGTGTTTATGATGGAAACATTGTCTGCCAGAATGCCTCCCTCAACTGTTCCAGAAAACAGTTCAGATTCATTGACCCCCTGCTCTACATTGCCACACTTTCAAATCTGCCCACGTTGTGATAAACGTCATTTCTTCACGGTAGAATCCATGGCATATCTTTTTCCACGACCCACAAATAAGTTCTACTGTAACTGGCTTGGTAGTACCCAATGTATAACAACTGTCACATCGTTTTGCTACCAGATGCTCCACCCTGTGCTGACTGCTGCTATCTTGCATTCCCTTATCATGCTCTGTCTTTCTTCTGGAACCACTTCCCAGTTCCCTTCTACCCTCATCCAACTTCAAAGAATGAAAGACATTATCATCTTAAAAACAGATAGATAAGAATGCTAAGGGGGAAAAAAGAGCCACATGAAAAATAAAAGAGATACAAGATAATAGGAAAAACTGAGAGAAGTGACAGAAGCATCAGTCTTATGCCTTTTACCTTTTGATTATAAAAGACGAATCATTGTATTATATACAAGGAGGCTGTAAGTTAATTCATATGAGATCACATATTGTTTCACCTTAAAAACCATATTATAAGAATGGACTTCTAATGTGTAATTGCTTCAGAATATTTCCTGATTACTGTCAGGAATTTTTATTGGTTTCCCTTCGAAATTTAGTCTACGGCAAAAATGTTAACAGATGTGAAGCCAGAGGAATGCCTCATTACTAAATTCTAAGTGTTGTTGCTTCAGTGAATTCCAAGCTGTTTTAATAGATATTGCTACTTTGTTGGGGTGGAAGGGATGAAAAAAAATTTTGTTAATAAATGACAATAGCATGTCTATTACACGCTATTACATGTCTAATACAACCTTTTATATTTTTTGTCTGTTGTTTTTCTGGGCACTCTGAAAGCAGTGTGACCTGAGAATTCTGAAACCATCTACTTTTTCAATGGTGTGAGTCAAAGTTGAAAGGAGATAACATTTGGGTACTGTTGGCACTTTATGGACTCCCACCAGACAGTGCACATTACCAGCCCAAAGACAAAAATATTTTTAAAAAAAGCAAAGAAAAAATTAAAATAAATCATAAGAATTTCTAAAAACTCTCCTTCAGATCATATCCAAGACTCCAAAAGTGTACTGATTGGGCAGTTTTTTTTTTTTTAATTTTATTTATTTATTTTGAGAGAGAGAGAGAAAGCAAGCACAGGCAGGAAAGGGGCAGAGGAAGAAGGAGAGAGGATCCCAAGCCGGCCCCACGCTATCGGTGCAGAGTCCTATGTGGGCTAGATCCCACAAACCGTGAGATCACAACCTGAACTGAAACCAAGAGTCAGACGCATAAACGAATGAGCCACCTGGGGGCCCCTAATGTGGATGAGATATTAGACTTTTTCTGTATGATCCTAAGTGGGATAAGTATGTGATAATGATAAAATGGGTTTTTATTTAATTTTTGAAAAAACAAAATTTATAATCTGAGCAAGCCTAAGAAAATTGAGTTTCTTCAGAGGAAGGTGTGAGTTCCTTTCCCCAGAGATATACAAACATTGTGTGAAAGGCCATTTGGGAGTAGTATAGTAAGAATCTAAGCTTCAGGCGACCTAGACAGATGGTCTCCTCCAACACTGAGACTCTATCATTTATAAAGGCCACAGACAAGAAAATGGAAACCTAACCTGAATTAAGTGCCACTGGATGGCAACATTGTTAATTTCCCAATTGTCCCACAAGTGTTCATGATAATTCTGAAGTCCTATTACACATTCCTTGTACACTGCCCAAAGTTTATACTACCAAAACAGATACACATCTATATTTTTAAAAATAAGAAGAAAAAAAGAGAAAGAAAAGGTCATCATATTATTAGACTCATCATTTTATTTGATTGTCCTCTGAGTAAAGTTGTCTGGGGGCACGTGGGTGGCTCAGTTGGTTAAGCATCCGACTTCAAATCTGGTCATGATCTCACGGTTTGTGAGTTCAAGCCCCATGTTGGGCTCTGTGCTGACAGCTCAGAGCCTGGAGCCTGCTTTGTATTCTGTGTCTCCCTCTCTCTCTCTGCCCCTCCCCTACTCATATTTTCTCTCTCTCTCTCTCTCTCTCTCTCTCTCTCTCTCTCTCTCTCTCTCCTCCAAAAGTAAATAAACATTAAAGTTGTTCAGAATTTGCAGGGTAAGAGGCATGGGGCTAAATCTATGTAAACTTCTGCAAGATCTTAGCAATGCTTAGAATTATACTAGTCAATCCTTACTTTTAATTACTCTACTGAAAAGTAAAGAGATAGATACCTGGAAACTTCATCAATGATACTTGCAGTTATACCTAAAAGCAATACATACAATCACAGTTCATTTGCTAAAGAAATAATGTTTTTGCACAGGATGGTCAAACCATAACAAATGGAATGCTAGTATCAGTGCAGAACAACTCTTTTGCATAATTTGAGTGAAAAATTCAAAATCTAAAGTTCTATTATGTTCATCAGTTTATGGTACTTGCTGTTAGACACAAAAGAATAGTGAATATTGCACTACATATCTTGTTTGAATATATGTCACTAGTAAACCAATAAAACTTCATCTCTCTTCCTGCCTAAAGAGCTTTGTGAAAGACATTACAGATAAAGACCATTAAAGTTGGACGATTTTGGTCACAGTGAACTTTTTATTCCCAATGCCTTCTGAAGTTACAACATTTAATGGTGCAGCAGTCTCAGCGACTTCCTTTCGCACTAATGTGTAACTTAGTTTCCCATGGCTTGTCACTAATAAAAGCAAGAATCCAACAAACCACAGCTAGTAAATAACAAGTTTATTTTTTAATTTTCCAGTCTAATCAAAGACCTTTTGTCCATTTATTTGGGAAGGCAATCCATCCCAATGGCCTCAGAGCTTAACCTATTTTCAGAAAATGGGGGGAAAAAGATTTGCCTATGAATGTGCCTTTGTTTCACAAAAGTGCTCTTAAAAAATTCTCCTAAAGCATAAATTATGTCTTAGGAGTTGAGGAGGTAGCTGAAATGTATATGTTCAGGTTACTAGGATTATCTAGCATAGCATTTTACATGTATATGTGCAGGCCAAACTTTTGGGGAAATAGTTTTATACAAAATCCTTCCTGTTAGAATAACTAGTGTTTATTATAAATTAGATGCATTTGGACATCTGTGGGTGGTATACCAAAGGAAAAAAAAAAAAGGTATCCTACTAGAAGTTTGGTAAATACACTCTTGGTTGAACAGACAGGGGTGACTTCTGAAGTTCATTAAGAATTCTAATCCCTATCAAATCTCATCAGCAGCAAGAAATGAAGACATCCATCCAAAATGTAATTAATGAAAGCTAAGTTATAGTCTAATTAATTGTAAACATGTCCATCATAACGTAATGCTGGAATGACAGAAGCTGATCAGTACTGATAGCCATGATAGAAAATGGAGAGGTAGGAGCAAAATGTTTCTTGGTTTGTACTAAATACTGATTACGGAAGAAAGTGATCAAATTGGCCACGTGGACACTAGTCTGTTTAGTAGGTAATAGGACAGTGATTCTTTCTTTCTATTCAACTCATTGCATTAATGAAAAAGAAAAAAAAACATTGCCTGCCAGAAGCAGAGAATTGGGGTTCTGCATGTTAATGCAGTCTGAGGAGAATAGTAAACAGCATAGTTCTATTTATCTTTTTTCAACCATAGATATTCAGTAGAATATATGAGCCATAAGTATATTCTCTGAACTTAAAGCACATCTAGAGAGAATACCTCCACTGAAGTGGTTAATATTTAAATAGTCCTTTAATTTATTCAAGCATCTATTTTAATATATTGTATTTTCCAGATTACCGCTTGACCTTTGAACAGTACAAATTTAGGTTTACGTTGATACTGTTCGTAAACATGGGGAAAATTACACCATGTAATGTTGAAAACTCACTCACTGAATCACTATTCATTATTATTATTATTATTATTACTATTATTATCATTGTTATTTTTAAGAGTAAATATGTGGAAACTAAATGTACCAGTGGAGTTCCACATTAAAAACAATTCTTTAACATGATTTATAATTAGAGCATTTTATCACAGAATCTTACATAGCATGATTACTGTCTAGTTTATCTATTGTATAAATTCTGATATTATATATTTAATTTGAAGTCAGTGAGCTATGTGCTGTCATTTTTATGGCATACAAACATATGGAAAAATGAAAAAGGGAACAGGTTTCAGTGACAATGCCAACATCAGAAAATTGGACACTGTTGCTTTGAAAAGATTAACAAAATATTTTTTTACGTAAATAGAAAAAAAAACACCACTTGTAAAGGTACTAATTTTCTAAATTACTAATGTATGCCATGAATCTGTGAAAAATAATTGTTTAATATAGATGGTAAATACTTCTGAATACAAAGCTATATCACTATCGTAACAGTTAAGTCCTAATGCATAATCCTTGATTATCTATAGTACCTCTTGCCTGCACGTTCATTGGCAAAATGAAGCTTGTTTAGTTACTTGACTTGTTTGCTATTATATCTCTTTTATTTGTCTACAAATGAATGTCTTTTCAAATCTATCTAATCTCATGTGTGGGAAACTAGCAGCTCACTGGTTTACATAGATTCATGTTTTGTATGAATTCCAGATAGGAAAGTTTGTTCTTGTCATAGTTGTAAATTGAAAGTCAGGAGCCCAGGAATAAAATCTGGGTAACTGCCCCATTTCCATTTGAGTTGCATCCTCACAGAATGGCTTCCTTTATCTATTAAAAATTTTGAGAATGTAAAATATACCTTTCCTAGCCACTTTTTTTTTAAGTGTGGTTCATTGAGGATTGAATGAACCTAGTCTTATAAAGAAGCCCATCAACCAAGTTTGGGAGACTTTGGCATCGAGTATTCTACTTCACAGGTGTTTTCCATGGTAAGCTCAGTCATCACCAAGGGGGATCACCCTCAGTAAATGTGTTTTTTTGATGATGATGAAAAAAAATGAGCCAAGCTCAGTAAAAATGGCAATACATATAAAGAATACAACTGGAGAACTAGCATTATATATTTTGAGGTAATCAAACATTATTAAGTAAACTTGAAAGCTAAAGCTTGATAATTTTCTCTCTTCTTTATTGTAAAAATATTTGTATTCAAAACATTACTTGGCTATAAGTAGTAGCATTTTAGCTATCCCATTTTTGCTGATATTTTGAAAAAGTTCAGTGGAAGTTTTGTATATGAATCTCCATATTAGATGGTGGATCATGTTTGTCTACAATCTTTTTTAAATATCTGATTTCATTCTGTATAACCCAATGCATAAAAGATACAGAAAAATCACAATCAGTGAATCTATAAATGTCATAAAATTTTATCTTAAATTAATAATAACCATATTAGAAATATTAACAAAGGTCATAAGGAACAATACATGTCCTTGCACAACTTTATACAAAAATTGTTAAACTTTTTACTGTAAGCTTGACTTATAGCCCCATGAAACTAGATCAAGGTCTTGGCAAGGGACTATACAGAATGGATGTAAAACTGTAGCACTCTGAACTCCCTCAGGACAGACCTTGGAACTGTGTCATCTTTTTATTGACAAACATTAGTCTGCAAATGTAGTGAAATGTAAAAGACAGTAGAGTGCTAATACACATTTCAGGAAAGTTAATCTTTTTATCCTCAGCTGCCTCCTCGGCCAAGTAGAGAAAAAAAAATTACTACTATAGAGTTATGATAAAGATTGAAATTTATATTTATATATATCAACTGGATAGATGCTGAGTGACTGAATGCATGTATGAGATATCTAGGGTTAATGGGCTTATATCATTCCCAGATAGTCTTTCTTCCTTTTCATCAATTGTATTATTAAATTCAGCTCTTGTCTTACCAATCATTTCAAGTCAATAAAAATGGAGTATTAGCTCAGACCTGACAGCAATTAACATATCAATCTTTTTAAGATATGCCTCAACATTTAAAGAAAGTTAAATTTGTGAAAAATATATCTATACATAAAAATAACTAAACATTTGGTGGATTCATAGCCACATTTTCATTGTGTACAATCGGATCTAAAATAAAGAAGAGAGGGAAGAGAACTTTAGTTTTATTGTAGCATGCATATGATTAAATTAGTTCTAGCACACGCAGTTTTACAATGGTGACCTGAAATAAGAAAGAATGCACACTGTGTCCTATTTGCTTTGTGGCAAAATATGTTTATACAGTAAAATTTATTCTGATACGACTGCAATTTAGCAAAATATAAGATTACACTCAGACCATAGATAAATAAAGCATTTAAAGAATGACACATCTGAGGAAAGCAAAAGGGATTAATAAGAATGTACACAAAAGAATTCGGTGCATGGGGAGAAACAAGCCAATGTCATTTCCTGAAGAAGCAGCAGTACAAATAGGAGTGGGGGTGGGAGAAATTATGTAATACGCAATGATGACTATGTGAACCACAAAAATCTCCTGGTGTGACTTGATTTTTGTTTTTTCATTTCCTTTTTCGCCTTTTTTTTTGTTTTTTTTTGTTTTGCACCCACAGTAGGTAAGAAAAATAGACCCCCCCCCAAATTTTTTTTAATACAGAACATTTTTGCCAGAATAAATATGTTACAAAGGAGGTTTGGAGGATACAAAACATGGAGCCTGAAGAGTGCAAAGTGAAGAGCTCCCTCAGAGGGATCTGAACTCGGTCTATAAATATCTTCAAGGTAACCGTGTGACTAAGGGAAGGACATCATTCATATGTCAAAAGATATAAGGACACAGAACAATGGCCTGTAGCTAAAGAGAAGGGGAAAAAAAAAAACTTTTGCTGGTTATTTTTAAAGTTCTTAAGACTGAGGTCAACTGGTTTGAATCACTAGCAGACAAGCTCACAGCAATGATTGCTGTTGATAGTCAAGGACATTTTGTTAAAGGTACTAGCACAGATCGTGAAGTTAGCATGTTAGAATCCAGATCATCCTTAGCATTACAGGGCTTATTCAGAGGAATGCAAATACCAGTGAGGCAAATCAAATGTACCTTCATCAACTCATCCTCCTCACCATGAGGTAAGTGTGCCTCAGAGGATAAGTAACATTCCTAGAAACTATACTTGTGTATGTAGATGGGCACAAATCCAGACCCGTTGGCCATTATACATTCTATTTCTAGTCCGAGTTACTTCTCTGTTTCAAAAATAGCTTATTTTTTCCTACTTCTAAAAGTAATACATGTTTACTACAAACATTTAGAGAAATAAAGATTATTCTTAATTCAACCACACAATGACAGATACTGTAAGTATTCTGGTTTATATTCACCTATATTAACGACAGACAAACTTGTACTTTTTTTTTAAAAAAATGGGATCATAGTATCAGGGCATATTTCGACATCAATAAATAAAATAAATTTGGGTCAGAATAAGAATAGGCTAAGCTAAAAGTAGAGTAAGAAAGAGTGAAACTAGTCCTCTATTTTCCTCCCAGCTGCAAATCTTGGCTCTGCATAGTGTTCTCTTCAAGGGACAGTGGAGTATGCATTTTTAAAGATGTTAAATTCTTCCAGTGAGGGAGTAACAGTATATTCATTCATTCATTCAGCAAACATGTACATGTACAGGAAAAGACATTGGCCCTGTGTTAGTAGCCAGGCAACAACAACATGGTGACAGGGTCCTGCCATCAAGGGTTTCTCTCTGATTCCTTACCCTGCTATTGCCTCTGGGATAACAATAAACATTTTTGATTCATTTTATCACCGACACATAGCAGAGTCTTGGAATGTTGCTAAATGAACTGGAGGGAGCTATACGTGTAAACAGTCATTTAAAATATGATGTGGTAAGAATTACAGTTTTAGACCGACTCAAAGTGAGACACAGGCACAATAGTTCTGGGGTGTAGGCATAAAAAAAAAACCTCCTCTCAAAGTTCAGGAGAAATTTGAACTGTTAATTCCCAAGTCATAAGGAGACTGGATGCAGCAATTCACAAATTCACAAATAAATTTGCAAGTCTACAGTTTAGCAATAAGGCATACTTGAATAATGTCAGTTTGAACACTTTGTTTAAATAAAACTGCAATATCTGTACATCTTACCAATTACGCCTTCTGAAGAAATGTGGTGATAGTGTATGTATGTCGGTCTGAGGAAAGGGGAAGAATAAGTTTTATAGGTTTATTTATCCATTTGAGAGAAACAAGACAGCATGAGTGGGGGAGGGGTATAGACAGAGGGGGAGAGAGAGAATCCCAAGCAGGCTCCACACTGCCAGCACAGAGCCCGACATAGGGCTCAAACTCATGGAACTCAAGATCATGACCTGAGCTGAAACCAAGAGTCAGACACTCAACCGACTGAGCTACCAAAATGCCCCAGAATAATTTTTTATTCACCTCAAATCTGCATCTATAATTGTGCATAAATTCCTATTACTACACATTCTTATTCAAAGAAGAAAAATTTGAGGCTTTTTTTTGACTCATAACAAGACGATTTAAAATGTATTCAGCATCTTCTATGTGTAAGGAACAATACAAAGTACTCTCTATATGCTAATTTAATTAGCATATCAATGCTGTAAGTATTAATATTTACATTTTATAAAAAGGCAACTAAAATACAAACAGGCTAAACAGATTGATCAAGATAACAAAGCTAGCAAATGGTAGAGAAGAGACCAAAACTCAAAGAAATCTGTTTTTATTCCACTATGCTGCTTGGTCCTATTCAAACTGTTCAGTGTTTATGTCTATTTATCAATGATATAGTTTGTTACAATTGTAAGTCCATAAAGGACATGCAGCATATCTAATATTAATAGATCTTCTTAAGGCTCTTACTACGTTACTAATCGAATATTAGTTTTCTCCTGTATAACATGAACATACAATGGTTTAACAATACATGCTGACTAAAATCTTTAGCAAATTTAAAGTAGAACTAAATTTTACTTTAATTAGTAGAACTAATTCTACTAAATAAGTAGAACATATTTCATTTCAATATGCTATATTTTGAAACCAAGATACCTACAAACACATTAAGTGATTTCTTAAAAAGCACCGGTGATATGCAGAGAGACTTTAAAAAGAAAACCTTGCAAAAACATGGGCAATAGCATTGTAATGACTTCTGAGATTTATTAGGGTTTGTGTTTCATCATGCTCCTTTCTATGCTTTCATAGACTACAGAAACAAGACCAGTGAAATGATAAGCCAATTTGGTCAATGGGCAGATTTCTAAAAATGTTGATTTTGATGATTAACAATACTTCTTTGTTACATTCAATTTAGTAATTCTAAATAGTTTCGAGGAATATGCTTCAAATGGCAAGATTTTTTTTCTGTTGGTTGTATTTTCAAAGATATTAATGGTATAGTTTTCTTCTGTGTGAAATTTCTTTTATATATAGGGAAACATGTTTTATTTAAGCAAATTCTTTTTACTTACTTGTAAGTAAGTAAGTTCAAGAAAAGATTGAGTTCAAGAAAATATTAGAAAATAAAGGAGATAATATTTATTAGCCAAATGTTTATATTTAGGTAAACCTTAGCTACACAGAAGTTTTGAATCAAATGGAATATTATGGCATTGCCAGGTCTAATATGCCCAATGTATCATGAAAATCAAACAGGCCGATAGAAAATGAGATGAGAAGGTTGCTTAGAGCTGCCTCTGGGAATTTATGACAACATGATACCAGAGATTTGAGTTAATTTACCTGAGGCGAGTAGAGAATGAAAACTTTCAAAGCAATAGTAGTCAATTCTTCACAGTTTTTACTCTAACTATAAAAATACGGTTGATGTTCTTAAATAAAATTCCTTTTCATGAAAGCTATTGTTTAGAATTTTAAAATATGCAATATTTAGTAAAATTAGATGAATTAATGTCTTGTCCTGAAAGGTAAGTTGGACAGAGACCTCTTTAAGTACTAGGATGCAGCAGGAAGAAAAACGCAGACTACAAAGGAAAAGACTAATGAATGTGGTGGGAAAACTTATTTTTCATCAATCCTTACAGAAAGCAAAGAAGAGGAAAAGATGGTTGGAGGAGATGAAAAGATAAAAGAGAAATTCCTACTCTGGGTCCCGCCCTTCTCAGTTGTCAGGACCCTCTCAGTATTAGTGCTCTGTGGCCCACTACATGTTCCTATCACAGGTGAACGTGGGATGGAAGACATGAGAAAGCAAGGAGGCAGAATTGTAGCTAGTGCTTGGAAAATAAAAATGATAGCTTCAGAATGAGGAAGAAATGGTGACTACCATCTAGTCTAAGTAGTTATTTACTAAATAGCACCCCACTGGTCCGTACGAGTTCACACAGCTCCCAATGTGCCTCAATTACTCCCAGGGCATAGATTGTGCACACCAGGAAAATACGGCTCAATGCCCTTAGGAAGATGTCTAATTTACTACAAGGTAGTAAATTCTGTACTGGCAAAATCCTATGCAGTATAAATCATATAAATAACAGTCCTGGGGCCAGAAGAATATTAAAATTCTATTGTTCTTATTAATCTGTGAAATGAAAGGGATGCTTAAGCAGGTAATTGTCATTTGAAATGGAAGACAAAACAACATATATTTTAATCAACACACTTATTAAATGTCAATTATAATTTTCATCAACTAAATTATATCACACTAACTTGCAATAGCAAGTTTGCCAAATGTTAATTAAAAGAATAAACGTTAACTATTAGTTTAATTTTAGTGCCTTTGGAGTTTTCACATTTTTGTATTTATGATTACTAAGCAATTAATCTTCCCTCACTTTCATCAGATTTTTAAATCTAACTTAACATACAAAAATGCTCTCGTAAAAATTACCGTAATTAACACGTAATTGAAAATTAATGAGAAACTTATTTTTCAAGCTATTTATCTATTTCATAAACAGATCTAGAGACCAGAGAATAATGCCTGTATGCTAATATGAACAACTCACATGCTACGGAAACAAATTTTTTTCTTGACATACATTTAAACACATGTATGTATTCATATTAAAGTGTATCTCTTAATTGGTTTGTAGGAGTTGAGAACCTGAGCTATAATCAGTTGTAATGTTATAATGCTTATTATCCAATACAAAATATCACACTTCATGTATTAATATGCTAGGTATTAAAAATATCATTCAAACCTTGGTTCCATTCAAATTTGCCCACATTTAAGTTAGGTAAAATATATTTTCTTGTTTTTATATACTCTTAAATTAGAAGGCTCTCTTTTGTAGATGTAATATTAAGTTGCAGAGCTAGTCAAATAAGCATTTGTCCTAGTAAAAACTGAAGAAAGAGTGTTGATTAGACTTTCACAATTGGATCTTTATTTCAATCATGTTAACTGACCTCTTGTTTGGATAATCTTGCTTGAAACCAACAGCATGATCAGATAGATATTATCTATGGTCAAGAGGCAACAATTAATTTTTTAGACCTAAGGGCTAAATACAGTAGTGTTGATAGAGTTGGATCCAATGTTACTCTAATTTAAAATGTATATGGACAATAGAAATATATAAAATACAAAATTATCAAGATAGTCTGTGAAAATGGTTGAAAATTTCAAGAATTGGATCAAATCTGTAATGAAGGCAACTTTATCTATGTGATACTGATTCATTTTTCTGACAAGATCTTCACATGAATCTCCCCAATTCTCTTTAAACTGACAAATATCCAGGGCATTTTATCAGGTATAAGCATTCTGGATTTTACATAGAAAACACAACGTATCAGATAATTTTTGTTCATATTCTCAGTCGAATTTCAGTGTTTAGAAGGTAAGTTCAAATGAATTGTCCTTTAAACTTAATCAAAGCAGCTGTGCATTTCTTGGGTTGACATCATATGTCACATATTCATTTTTTTGTGTTCCTTTTTCCCTGACTCTAAAGCAAGGTACATTAAAGTGGAAAATTTCTCAGTTTTGCTCACTGTTGCATCATTAGTAGACTTCAGTGTGTAGCACATAATGGTGATCAATGCTTGTCAACTAGATAAAAGTATGAAGAAAGCCAAGAAAATTGAAATATAGTAGTAAAAACTGCCATCATTTTTTAAAAATTCCATGAATTTAGAACATATGTACATTTTTAAATGGCATTGATATAAAATGAAAATAATGGTCAAATGTTTTATTTTAAATTTTATTTTATTTTAGAGAGAGAATGTGAGTAGGCAAGAGGGGTCGGGGGGAGAAAGAAAGAGAGAGAGAGAGAGAGAGGGAATGAGAATCTCAAGCAGGCTCCGTGCTCAGCATAAAACCCGACCCAGGGCTCAATCCAATGACCCTGGGATCACAACCTGAGCCAAAATCAAAAGTCCCACACTCAACTGACTGAGTAATCCAGGTGCCCCTCAAACATTTTAACTTCATTTGTAAGCTATTTTTTAAAGCTAAACTGTAACAGTCATTCATTCATAAAAACATTTATGAATATTTCCATGATATGCCAGCCATAATAGTAGGAGTCTATGAATCATATTCTTAGTCTATAAGAAGGAGAGTGACCTATAAAAATAATTCAATAGTAATGCAAACATGCTACAATGGAGCATGGAAAAAAAATGTGCTAGGAGAGTCCAAAGAAGGAAATGTCTGACTGCCTAGAAATCAGTATAGGCTACATTGAAAGTGAGGTTTGATTTAAGACTGAAAGGAGAAATCAGGAATGTGGAAATCACAAGTCAAGAAGGTCATTCTGGGAAGATGACAAAAGTGCAAAGGAATTCATTATATGGGCTGGGAAGACTGCTCATTGTTTAAAAATAAGTTGTGTTGCAGGATGTGTTGGAGGGGTAATAGCAAATAAGTTTAGGAAAGTAGCTGGTAAAATTAATCATTATTTGTGAGTGGAGAATTAACTAAAACTATAAATTATTGTGCTTTTGACAAAGGAGCTCTGTCTATAACCAGTTCCTTTTAAGTGGAGATACATTTGGAAAAAGAAAAACAGGATATATGATTACCTAAATATCATGTCCATAGTGGGTAGTAGTACATTATCTACAGCATATAAATCAGTTATTAAATAGAAACTACCAGGGTTTTATCAAAGCTGGTAATTCAATATAAAACTCTTATCATAATATTTGTATTGGTAGTATTCTAATTGCTTTCTTATCACATGAGCCAAGTCAGAGTAGGGAAATCACTAATATGTTAAAGTGGTGATAATACTTTAAGATGTATTAATAACTTTACGAAGATTAACCCATTTCATGTTCACTCACACGTTAAGGCTTTAATGTTATATATAGCAAAGTACTTTCACATAATATTCATTAAAATTGAATTCATTAAGACAAAGCAGAGACTAGAGAGATTATATATTGCCTGAGAATAATGGATGAACTACAAGATATTTCTGTTTTAATCATTCACAGATATTCACAAAAAGCTGAATAGCTAAGAAGAGAAATCCTGTATTAGGAGCCCATGATTGAAGGCAGAGGCACACTGGAAGATCCTAATGGAACCAATGTCTGAAGCCAGAAGATGGTTTTCTCTAGTGCTCTCTTTAGTATTATCGTGGGACCCTGGATACCAGAGATTCACTCTTCATTCTAATAGCTCACAGATTTGACAGTATTAGGACTGTCAGAAAAGCAACAGCATTATTTTTCAAAGTAATTTGGGACACAAAAAATCATTGCCTGGTAACCATAATAATAAACCTCATTTTGCTAAATTTCTTATATTTGTTTTATGGCTCAGTGTTATTTTAATTTAAATTACATATGGGGATAGTCATCATAATCTCTGTAGTGTTGGAGACCGTTAGAGGTTTTATCCATTTTTGGTTCCAAAAATAATTCTAGGCCTCCCAGATTTGCTTCTGGGTTGTTCAATTCAACATCTACATCCTGAACTCTGTTTCTGAACACAGCATGGTATACTAACTTCACCTCTGAGGTCATTCCTTCATATCGAGTTGAGTATGGAAACCTAAACTGTGCCTTAATTTCAATTAAACTGTTATAATTCTTGATATAAAGATAGTACAGGCCTAAGTTCCATACCTTTAAATTGCTTAAACTCATATATAACATATGATTGTAATCTCTTCTGAAGTGAAAGAAAAATTATAAGAGAGAAAGCTTATAAGCAATTTCCATTCAATGGTGTGTTAGATTTTTCTTACTGATTTCTTCAAATGAACATTGTTTTCAGAAGCTAAAAATTTTAGGAATGGCAAAACAGTCACAATAAAACATTTTCCTTCCAAGTTCAGGTGAGAATAGACAATAGGCGATTCTCTTTGGTGTGCAGTAAAGGAATTATGATCAAACATACCAGGTCCCCTGTTACCACTTTCCTCCATGATGAGAAAACTACAATCTAGGATGCAGATCTCACCCCGTGGATAGTTCCTGCATTCTGATCTTGTTAAAAACAAGGGAGAGAAAACACAATGGCACCTTCTCAATTTTCAAGACATAATTTGAAATTAAACAGAAACAAATAACATTTAGGAGTGGGATTCCCATCACATAAATCAGAACACTTTGTGACTGAAAAAGATGCTTACTAACATTAGCCATTGAGGACATATGAATAAAATAACAGTGAAATAGTTTATATGCCAATAGAATGGCCAAAATGAAGAAGACATAAAATACCAAGGAGGAGAGCATGTAGCACACCCAGAAGTCTTATGCACTGTAGGTGGGAATGTAAATTGGCATTAACAACTTTGGAATGCTGCTTGGTTTGGCAGTATGTGCTAAAGCTGAAAAACAAACAAACAAATAATAATAATAATAATAATAATAATAATAATAATAAAACATGTCTTATGCCCCGTAATTCCATTCCTATGTATATACCTAAAATAATTCCACATGTATGTTCACCACAAGACATGTACTAAAAGGGAATTGGAAGGGACCCCTAAAAGAAATTCTGGGTGGAGGTTATGTTCTGTTTCTTGATCTGGGCACTGTTTATGTGGTTGTTTTCAGTTTGTGCAAGTACACTTCTATGTATTTTTATTTAACTATATTATACTTTAACAAAAAGTTTATTTATTAAAAAAAAAAGAGCATCCTGGCCACTCTTTGACATCAGAAGCAAATTATTTTATCTGAACTGGGCATTCCCACCATGTATCCTATTTATTTAGGCACTAGTAAGGGAAGGCATGCTAAATAATTGTTGATAGCTTATCTCAATCAGGAAACCATTCTAGGACAAAATGGAAGTCTGGTTAATTATTTACAAAACTATTTTTTTTCCCTCCGGGAATTCATTAAGAAAACTTTCCCATTCTTTACTGTTGGTGGATAGCAGATATGTGACTGATCTGACCAATGCAATGTGTGCATTGTTATTCATCATCTGCAGTCCCAGCCCATAAAATCCCAAATGAACCTCTTCCATATCTCTCTACTTGTCTAAAAGAGTTAAAAGATTGAGAGAGGAGTCTAAGACCTAGCCAATTGTGTAACAACAAAAAAACCTCATCTCAGACTCACTCTGAACAGTGATATAAGAATAAATAAATGGTATTGTGTTTAGTCATTAAGATTTGGGGTTATCAAAA
Organism: Prionailurus bengalensis; assembly: GCF_016509475.1. NCBI lineage: Eukaryota > Metazoa > Chordata > Mammalia > Carnivora > Felidae > Prionailurus > Prionailurus bengalensis. Next base: position 41,939,622 of record NC_057343.1, read on the forward strand.
CAGCAAGCATGTCCTAAAATACTAGCACTGAAACCAATTCAGTAAGAAAGGTAGCTAAGAATAGTCAAGGAGGATGAGGAAGGATAGTTCTGCCCAATACTGAAACATTTGGTTCAATATACCCCATCATGTTTATAATCTGGACAGTCTGATCCTAAACAAAAGTAAGCGGGTCTGTTTGAAACCCAAGATCAAGGAGAAACGTTTATACAGAAAATTCTGTACAAACGTTGTGACTCAGCATAAGATTGAACACTCATTCCTTCTTAGATTTTCAGTGTGGAGTTGCCATTTTCCTTAGGAACATCCCTATTTTTCATTCCTGGCCCAACATCGTGTCTTCAAAACAGGAACTGCTTTAATTCATTTCCCATAGTTTACCTGAGTTTTATCTGAAATAGTTATTTCTTATCTGCGTGAACTTGGGATGAAATTTAATGTGTATAGATATCACTTATCTCATTTATGAAATGTGGTTAGTAATATAATAGTATCTTTGTTTAGCTCATTAAAATATAAATACATGTAAGGTATGCTGCTTCTCATGCAGTCATCAGTCAATAAACAGTGGCTGCCACAGCTGTTATTGTTTTTGTTGTTGTTGTTTTTTAAATTGAGAGATTCTAGTTAGGGTTTATTCTTTAAAATAAGAGCTTATTGTTCCACACGATTTTATTCATAGAGGAAGGGCTCAGGGCCTATTATAATTTATACAAAATTTTGTATACACATCCCTTTTAGTTTCTCACGAAATCCTTTGAAGTCGCCCATGGCTTTCATGAGGTTCAAATTGGTTTCGTGCCACCAAATAGCTATCACAGCTCTACTATGTTAAGGGAGTTAATAAAGGGTTAGAAGAATTTATTTTCGAATACAACTCTACAACCCATTATAGTCTATACGTAAGTTTATATTTTCTCCTTAATTTCTCAAGTATACATTTGTCGAGTGAATTAAAGTTTACCTTGAGGTAAACAAATATCACACAAGATAAAATGCCTAGTCACATTGAGGTAAAAAAGAAAAAAAGCAGTAAGGATTCTTAAACGTTTGGCATAACTGATGAATAGTTCTTTACACTGAATGAATTTCTCTCCACGTAATGTGAGTTATTCCACCAACAGTTGGTATATATGTATACCTTCATGTGCTACAAGCAGGCCAACTTCAGCCAATGCAGTAATGATTGTATCAGGAGATCTTGCATGTTTGTCATAAAAGAATGTCTCAGAATTTCCCTTGTGCATTTATGGTTTTTGACCCAAGAGGCATATATACCAATGCTGATGTCACTTGCTACTTTGATTTATAGGAGAAACTGCCCAAACCATTGCTAAAAGAAATTAGGGCATTGCTTAATTTATTATCAACTTGTGTTCGATGTCTAGAAATAATTGTTAGATTTTGGCGGAGACTTCAAGAGTTAAATCAATTTCTGTAACGAATATTACATTTATAAATACTATAGACTAATAAATATATTTTGAAATAGGTTAATTTCACAATGTATATAAAGCTTTTATGTTCTTTGCAGTATGATATATGTAGAACAGACACCATCAGCTCCAATTTATAGATGAGAAAATAAATTCAGAATGCCGTAAAGTCAAGTCTGAAGGCACATAGGTAACAAATGGATGGAGTGGGACTCAAGAAGACCTCAAGAAGACCAGGTCTTCTACATCCTTGGTAATAAGCTCTTTTGCGTTTCTTCTTTCATTAATGAAAATGTGTGACAAATGTATCTAACAGAACATTATTTTCAAACCTCTTCTTGTAAAGAACCTCTCATGTTCTTATTCTTATTTTCTGTGCCTTTAAAAAAATTTTCTTCTTGGCCAGCATGTTCCTCCATGCATCCAACATAGAGATATGATATGATTTCAAGGAAACATACAGATTTACATCACATATATCAGCCACACAGCCACAAGATCAACTGCAAGCATAATTAACTTTAAAATGACTCAACTTTCTTCAGCCATGATCATCCTGTCTTTATTGAATTTTAATGTCTTTTATTTTAATCAAACAATATCCCTTTGCAGGATATACACTAAGAAATGAGTTTTCCTAAATGAAATTGCTTTTTTATTGCCATTCTACCATACACTCCATTTACATCTCTAGAACATTAAAACCACTCTTTGAATGTGACTTCACCAGCAAGTGAAGTGTGCTATTTGTACGATCTCTGGCGAATTGAGTACTTCCTGTATGGGTACGGGCAGACAAGCTGCATTAACAAGTCTGAATATTGCCAATGTTTTCACAAGTATCCACCAGAGCTGAAGACAAATTTTGTATTCTCAAAGCAATGAAAATTTAAGAGACTGGGGTGAGTTTTTTGTCTATTTTAATATTTTTGTGTTGTAAAGAGGGGCAGTAAATTATTAGGACAACCACCTAAAAATACATTGAAGCAAAAATTGTTTAATTTTAGCATGTACTTTGCAAAGCAAGATACGTTTTAAATAAATTCTTCCACTCTAACAGAATTGGTTTCTCTTAAATAATTATTAAAAGATATTTCAAAAAATATATACAGGCATAGAGTGTTTTAACTTCAGGGGTTTGTTTTGAAATTCATAAATGCAAGGACAGAGTTTCCAAAGCCAATAAACTATCTTTATAAAAATGATCTTCAGAACAAAAACCACATTAAGCCAGTTCTTTTATATTTTATTACTTTATATTTTCACTAAACTCATTAGGGTTTTCATTTTAATGAATTAAAAGAGGAAAAGAATAATCATTAGTGAACAATGAAAAACACTAAAAGTATCTTTAAAAAAAAAACTGGGTAGAAGCAGTGCATGTTTTATGACTTCTCAGTACTACATTTTTTTTCTACTCTACAGGTTTCTAGGTTTTTACATTATAAATCTTAAAACTATTTCTTTATATATCCTTAGATTACACCTAGCTGCCAGGTTACGTATGCAAATAGCAAATTTGAAAACATTACTCCAGTAGAATAAACTAGTTGGGTCCTTAATCTAAACTTAATGCTAGACAAATGTATCTGATTGTATCTACACCATAAATTTACCTGTTATGTTTTCCAACCACATAAAGGTATGGGGCAGGATTCTACCTCCTACTTCTAGAAACTTTCTTATCTAGTGACAAAGCATGACTGTATCAAAACTGACTGTTACCGACAGCAATTGGCTTTGACTCTCCTGTGAGTACCTTGCAATGGCTGCCCGAGAAAGTATATACCTAAAATGTTAGAGATCACCACAAAGGTCCCTGGACAATACCCAAAGTATATAGATGCACTCTTAAGAAAAATGGGAGAAAAGTGGGGATAAAACAGCATACTCTAGTCTTTCAAAGAGAGGATATATGTTCCTCCTCTTACATAAAACCACAGAGGTCTCTAGACCAAGATCACTGTTAAATCAGCTCTTTAATTAATTAGTTGGAGAAATGTCCAAAAAGATTTCTCCTCCTTGTTCATTAGGTCATGGACCAGCATTCTTTTCATGGAAAAAGGATGTAATGAAATAAATCTAGGGTAACAAAGAAATGGATGATCTCTTGAAGGATGGGATAGCTTATGAAATATATAAAATACTTTAATTATTCAAATATGTAAATTCTAGATTTCAGACTAATGAGAACTACTCGAATGGAATTGCCTAAAAGAATAAATTCTTTCGATTGTTGCTCATTAATTCTATCTGATCTAAATCATTTTGTCATGAGCTTTAAAGGTATTATTAGTATAAAATATTAGTTTAGTGATAATGATTAATTCAATTTTGAAATTGTTTGGACTCCCATAGTGGCACCTCTGCTCACCATAACATTATTTCTTTTCAGATTTTTGAGAATTAACTGTTGACTAAAAAATCCATATTAAATAGACATAATTTACCTTCACGATTAACTTTATTAAGTTAGCAAAGGGTGTAAATTGTAGCTCCTAATTCCAGGCACATCCACATATTTCCTTTTTCAGTTTACACAGCTGCAGAAATTAACATGTTTAATCAGGGCACGCCAAAAATGCATGGCCCAAGTGCCAGTTCAACCCTCTGACTCCTTCTGAATGCCAACACAAGAGCAAAACAAGGGGCTAACTACACACACCAGAAAACTAAAACAGACAAGAAATATATAAAGTAACATTCAAGGTAAGAATGGCCAAGAAACAGTTCAGAAAATAATGGCTTGGTTTTATCTTATCATTCACAAAAAATGGATTTAAGACAAAACCACATACTTAATGAGCATTTCAAAACAAACTCATTCATTCCTTGGCCAACATGCTGAAACAATTTTAGTCGTCATTGATAATGGATTTTAATTGGTCAAAGAATGTATATCTTTCTAATTCTGACATAATCGTAAAAACTATGACATTTTTTCAAGGTTACAAGTTTCAGTTGGTCTGAATGAATTAGTTTCACATTGCTATTAATCTTGAGCTTCCATATACTCATTGTAATACGAACAAACCAGCGAGACAAAAGAGTTTTAAAATGTTCATGATTAATAGTGACAAAATGCTAACATAACTAATAGTCCTGGTTTTCATGTATTTTTATTTTTGGTCTTGGAATATAAACTGAAAGTTTGGGAAATACTTATGGTTTTGTCACAACTTTACATGACATGAGTTTGCGTGATGATTCTTTTAATTAAGAGCTTGTTTTCAGTTCTTGGCACTATTTATTATGTCAAGTCTGATTTCACAATTTTTACATTTTATTTTATTTTGGGTCTGCATTTTTAATGAGTTAAGAATGTCTAACATGAGATCTACTCTTTTAACCATTTTTAAGTGCACAATATAGCATGATAAATATCTTGATGTAGATACGTAAAAAAGATCCCTATGCAGCACTATGCCTCTCATCAGACATTAGTCATCATCCTCCACACCATCTCATGTATTTACTTATGCAAAGAAGGAGAAAACTGTTGAGTGTTATCATTCAATTTCTTGGGACTTACATAAATATTATTTAACAAATTTCTTTTTTAAAATTAATTTATTTATTTTGAGAGGGAGGGAGAAAGAGAGAGAGAGAGAGAGAGAGAGAGAGAGAGAGAGAGAGAGATTGATGAGAGGTAGAGAGACAGAGAGAATCCCAAGCAGGCTCCACACTGTCAGCAAAGAACCCTACATGGGGTTCAAACTCACGAACCATGAGATCAAGACCTGAGCCAAAACCAAGAGTAGAATTCTTAACCAACTGAGCCATCCAGGCATCCTTTTTATTTAACAAATTTCTAATTCTTGTTCATTCTGTCTTTCTTGTTTAAATTCCAATTTGACAAGGCAATGACTTGGTTAAGCCAGCTTTAGAAATTATTTTCCTCCTCTACAAATTCACCTGTTTATCTCTAATCCCTGGGTAGTGCAAGGCTGATCCTATAATCTGTTAATATCTGATTTACCAAGAGCCAGTTGTGCCCCATAGAGACTAAGCCATTCTTGCTCTCCAGCACATTAAGAATTAATATTTACCCTTACTGGACCTTTCAGCCTCCACAAGAAACTTTAACAAAAGCTGTGCAAATCCCTATCCAACATATACTAGGAGGATTAATAATAATTCCTTTTGATCAGAATTACTTGGTTGGCCAGCAATGGTTTCCATGGTAATCAGGTGGTAGACAGGGCTGAAACTGATTTCATCAGTTGTAAGACATCATTAGAATTATCCTACATGTCTAATTATAACTTACTAGGAGTGACTTCTACATAGTGTAGCTTAGAGGCAGAGGAAATGAAGTTATGAGTTTTAAGTGTTAGAAAGCTTCCACAAGGAAAGATATTATTTTGCTTTTTCCTAATAAGACTTTTTCTTTCTCCAGCCAAGAATATTATGCATTAGAAAGAGGATACTTTGAAAAGAATTTTTATAAGAAATGGAGCTGAGAGTTGTATATCTACAATGAGAATTTCACTGAAAGTTTGTTGTGCTAATAGAAAAATAATTTGTAATACTAGAGAGCTTATATTTTAGAAAATATTAACATGTTATTAAGAGTTGCAATACCACAAACAGATATCTAAAAATATGTTTCTTTATGCTTGTTGCAGGTTAAAATATCTGCATCCTTTTATGTTTGAAACAGGAAGTCCATTAACAGAGTTTTATTCCAGTGTCCAGCTGGTAACCCTAGAAAAAGAGTAGCAAGCATTTGATAACATGCTAGTTCAATACTTAATTCTTATTAAAGGCAAAATCAAGAGGACAGTTGAGGACAGCAATGTAGGAGGACTCACCTCTTTCACAGGCCCACCAAATTTACAACTACTTATAGAAAAAATCTCTCTGAAAAACACCTGAAAACTAGCTGAACAGCCCCTCCACAACAAAGGGTAAAAAGGCCACATCGAGATGGGTAGGAGAGGCAGAGATGGAGTCTAGTCAAAACCCACTCCCCCCATTGTGTCATGACCCTCAAGCAGGAGGGATGGCAGAGCTGGGGAGCATATCCCTGAGGAGCAAGGGGTTTGAGTCCACAGCAGACACCCTTAGCTCTTGGGATTTGCACTGAAAAGATGAGTACCCAAAATATTTGGTTTTGAAAACCAAAGGGACTTGTGTGTAGGAGACCAAAAGGGCAGTAGGAAACTGAGACTCTTATTTTTAAAATGTTTATTTATTTATTTTTAGGGAGAGAGAGAGAGAGAGAGAGAGAGAGAGAGAGAGAGAGAGAGAAGGGCCAGAAAGAGAGGGAGTGAAAGAATACCAAGAGAGAGTCTACACTCAGGGTGGAGGCCAACATGGGGCTCAATTTCACAACTGTGAAATCATGACCTGAGCTGAAATCACCATTTGGACACTTAACTGACTGAGCCACTCAGGCACCCCCTGAGACATTGTTCTTAAAGGGCCCACATAAAGACTCACTTTCCTAGGGACCCAGCACAAAAGCATCAAGTTGAAGAGTGCCTAGACCCTATGTGAAGGAGATTCATTGGCTGACCTTAGAGCCTCTTCTCAAGGGCAAGGAATTCTCTCTGGCAATAGAGGTGCTGGCAGACACCATTTTGCGCTCTCATTCTACCTTGTGAGCTCTGTTTGTCATGACTTTGTGCTCTCCTGCAGCCTTGCCCGACTAATCCTAGCAGGTGGACTTGCCTGGACTGGTGCTCCCCCTCAGCCTCACTATGCTAAAAGCAGCAGTTCCCCA